>NC_086178.1:21223725-22628725 GCF_023053635.1 Elgaria multicarinata webbii | reverse complement strand
GCTCATGTTTGTAGAAATCTAATTCTGAGTTATGGGCTTGCATACACTTTACCTTTTTAACAATGTATGCCCAGGGCTAAATTGGATTTTCTCTGACTTTTGGTCCTTTACTGTCCTCTAGGTAGATGGCCATTTCCCTCAACAAATATTTCTCTGTCTTTACTGAATGTGCTTAAAAGTTTTGCGTTCAAGCAAACGTCAGCAAGATTGAGCCTATGAGCCTTTCAGTGCCAAGGACTTGCCCCGAAACATCTGAATGGAACATGCTGTAAGAACAGTGTATCTCAGAGCATGTAGAGAATGCATTTTCTCCACCACTGAACAGCAAAATGTTAAATTGATGTCCAGTGTTTTGAGTCAGTGGTTATATCTTCCAAATAAGTTCTTTTTTATTATTAGTTTGTTAATAGATATATCAACTTTCAATTGAAAGTTATCAAGCTTCCTTGTAGTATACAAGCTTCCTTGTAGTAACAACAGCAATGACCTTTTAGAACAGCAACTTATCAATAAAATCACAATTTCTATAAGGGGAGGCAAGGACAAGGGCAAATCATTGCTCTATCTCCTCTAATCCTCTGATTTATTTCTTAGTAATATTTAGATCCTGCCCTTTCAGCATGATTTGCTTCCTCAAGGCAGCTTACAGCAGGTTACAAAACATGATCACTACAATTTAAAACCAACAATACAGAGAACAGAGCAGTTTCCATAGACTGTTCAAAGGTAGCCCCATGTAGAGTGCTTTGCCAAAGGGAATTTCAGCAGGTGCCATTTATATGCATGTAGCACCTGGTGAAAATCCCTCTTCATCACAACTGTTAAAACTGTTGTATCTGATCGCTCTAGCTAAAGAGGGCAGGGCTCCTGCAGCTTTAACAGTTGTGATAACGAGGGAATTTCACCAGGTGCTGCATGCGTACAAATGACACCTGCTGAAATTCCCTTTTCTATACCCCTGTTGAAGATACAGGATCCCTGTCCTCCTTTCCATATGGTCACCCTACCATCATCTAATAGTATCAGTCACTTCCCTAGAAAAGAAGAAATAGAACTGCATGTCATGTGCATATTGATGGCAATGAACTCCAATTAGCATATTTCACTCCCTGGCCTACACATTTCCCCTGCAAAAGTTCCCCTTTGGAGCATTACTAGCTGAATGCAAGCATCACTATGTTCCCTGAATAATTTGCTATGCTGGGGCCAATGCCAATATTAGCACTTCTTGCCCCAACACAGATAGCATATACAAATCAAGCTGGAAATAAAGCTGTAGTGTAAGAAGTGCACTATAGATATATTTTTTCTTATGAAGTGCTGAATACAAGAGTTTTGGAGTAGTTGTCCTTTATTTTGAAACTTCGTTAATTATTATTATTATTTTTAAATAGCATCAGCATGTTGCTATGTGGGCCCTGCGTGTAAATAGCAGACAAAATAAATACAAACCAGCCATTCCATGCTGGGCGTTGATTATCTCAATTAAGATCATGAGGATTCAGAATCTTGCTAGCAAAGGGAAGCCTCAAAGAGCCGATTTCTTCAGTTGGAGGGATATTTATGCATGGATGGTACTGGAAGATTAATCTTTGGCCAAGAGCATTCTGTTTGTTTGTTTTTTATTTTTGTTTTGTTTTTTGGAAAGGATTAGTCAACTGGAACTAGAAGCACTTTCCAAACTCTGGTAAAGCTTTTTGCTTGGGGTGTGTTTGTACGTTTGTTTATTTGTTTGCTTGCTTTGTGAGACTCTCAGATATGCCTCAAAAACGTCCTGCCTCAAAACCTCACTATCTAGAATTTATTCTGCCTTTTTTCTGCTTTGGCAGTTTTTGTGACAAAAGGCTTTGGTGGATATAACATTTTACAACATGGTCAAAAAGAAGAAGAAGAAATCCTTTGGAAGAAAATGATTAACTCTTTACAGTAGCTTGGACTTTAGATACTTAAAAAGTTTGGGAGATGCCCTTCTCCTCTATAATCCCATGGGCATTTCTGGGCCCATGGGATTACCCTCAAGGGATACAAACAGCAAAGGTCCACAATTCGTTGTTCTTTGAAAGCACTCCTCTGACTGGAATTTCCATCCCCTGACAGTCCACAAAGGATTTTAGGATTGTTCCATTGCTTGTTGAGATAATTTATGAGGTGCCCAATTATTGAGATGAGTGAATTCAACCAATAAATACTTCCTTCATTATCTTCTGAAAAACACTTTGTCCACCAGTTACCTGTAATTCACTTCTCTAGAGTTTGCTGCTCACTGGAAATCAAATTCGTTTGCTATTTGTCCAGGAGCAATTCATAGGTTCAGACATCAAATTCTGAACCTATGAATTGCTCCTGGACAAATGGCAAAAGCGATGAAACACATTTTTGTTCAAGCAGGGTTTGGTGGCAGAAGAAATAACCAAAGCATTGTTTTATATCCAATTTAAATATTTGCACAGGTACATCATTCTAAATTATTGGCAGAGTGAGGGACGCACCTCAGGTGGCAGGTGCTGGGGATGGGGAAGTGGCAGCAATCCTTTAGCCATTTCTCCTGAACCACCAGCCAGTCCCCTTCTAGGCCCCTTCCAACTCTGCTATTCTATGATTCCATATCAGGCTTCTTCATTTATCCTTCTCTGGGTGCCCCCACCAAGGCTTTTCAGTGGTTACCCTCCCCAGAAAGACCTGCCTGGTGCCTACTTTGTGACCTTTTTTGGTGCCAGGTAAAGTGGAAGAGAAAGGGTTGTTATTTCCTTTCAGTTTCTGAGTGTGTTACAAAGAGTATCTTGGGAGGCCTAGGTCAAGTAGGTCAAGACATCAGGAAAAACTTCCTGACTGTTAGAGCAGTACGACAATGGAATTAGTTACCTAGGGAGGTTGTGGGCTCTCCCACACTAGAGGCCTTCAAGAGGCAGCTGGACAACCATCTGTCAGGGATGCTTTAGGGTGGATTCCTGCATTGAGCAGGGGGTTGGACTCGATGGCCTTGTAGGCCCCTTCCAACTCTGCTATTCTATGATTCTATAAGAGCTGTGTGTCCCCATTTTGGATTTCAGTAGAGAAGGAAATGACATTCTATTAGGAGGGAGGAGGTTAAAAGTCAGATACCTGGATATATCCACAGTTTTGGCAGGCTTACCTAACATGCAAACTCAGTCAACTGTTTCACCTACATTTACATCTGACAAAAGCCGGACAGCTGCCTTAAGTCAGGGGTGGGCAACTTGTTTTGGCCTAGAATTCCAATCCCCCAATCATAGGGTGTGTAGACTGCAGGGCCATGGACTTGGCCCCAAAGCCTAGCCCTATTGCTGCTGCTTCTCACTCCTTTCATTGCTCACTTGCTCAGAGAAGGCAGATGAACAAGTAGCAACAGCATGGAGGACTGCAGCAGGACCAGGATATTCCAGGGATAGTTGCAGTGCCCCCCACTACTGTCTGGAGCAAGAACCTCAGCACATGCCCATTGATGCCAACCCCTGACATTGTCCCCGTCTTTTATAGTTCTCAGGATTCCATCCAAGCCCCAGTCCTCACTAATCAGTTGCTTAGGGTGACCATATGAAAATGAGGGCAGGGCTCCTGTATCTTTAAAAGTTGTATTGAAAAGGGAATTTCAGCAGGTGTCATTTGTATATATGGAGAACCTGGTGAAATTTCCTCTTCATCACAACAGTTAAAGCTGCAGGTGCCCTGCCCTCTTTTAAATCTGGTCACTCTACAGTTGCTACCTAACCTAGGCCAGATCTGCACCTCATGTCATATGGATATGATCCCATCATGGTGACGCTATATCCCTCTTGATGATTTATACATCGTAGGACATCCAATGTGGAATAAAAAGTGGGAAATAATGACAGAAAAGTGGTACGTGGAATACGAAATGTCCCCGACAGTTATCACTGAACTTCAGTACTGATAAAAAGCACTGGTAATATAGCTCTAGCTCTAATGGAGTAATACCAGTGTAACATTAACCCCCTCCACCCGAAATATGTCATTCAGAGCCAGTATAGTTCAAGATTAGAGACTTAGATGGGCAAGATAGTAATCGAAATTTATTAAGCGTTCAGCTGCTGAGGGCTTTTATGCAATGGCATCTTAAGCGATAAAAATGGGGAAAGCCCTTTAGTGAAATAAAAAGCAAACTAGCCTCAGTTCTACAATTTAAAGCAGAACTGAGGATCAATTGTAATCTAGTGATAGTATATGGCATTTAAATCCTAAACTGATGTGATCATCTCATAAAATAGACATATAAATGGTATTACTGGGGGTGGGGTGGGGTTAATACAGCTGTCCATCAATAAGGAAAGATCAACGACTACATTCAAGACCTGCTCCATTCTCTTTGGTTTTCGACAGGTATTTGCTAAAGAAATGGTCCAGGCAAAATTAAACACTTTTCACAGGATAACCTTTAAGCTCTCTTCCATTTAGGTTAGGAGTAGACATCTATCTATCTTTTTATATTTATGATTACATATATCTATAAAGTTTTACACTGGGGCAATTTTAGGTGGTTTTTTTTTAACCTCTTTGCTGAAAAGCTAATCCAGCTATGAAGATTAGTGACATAACAGTGACTCTCGCAGCCCAAATCTTCTGCATGTTTACTCAGAAGGAAGCCCCGTTTTTCTTAATAGGGAGAGTTTGTCTTGACAGGAATTGGGTTTGAAAACAAATCGTTTCAGCCACGAGGGGAAAATCGAGAAACGGAAACATAAACCAAATTCTCCTGAGCAGTTACACCCTAGATATGTTGTTTAACCTGTCTAAATTGAGAGATTAGCTATGATCCCCTACTGTCAAGTATTGAGAATTTAGCTAGCAGACAGCTGAGCAGCAGACTGAGGATGATCAGTTCTAGATAGGCTGAACATTGGTAGTCTGGACAAAAGGACAGACTAGGCCATAGCTAGACCAGGCTTTATCACGGGGTGAACCCTGGGATCATCCCTGTGCATCCACATGACACACAGGGGATCCTGGGATCAGGGAGGGATCATGACATAGCCCTCGCCTTTGGCCCTGGTTTTTCCGTGGTCACGGGCTGAGCCCGAGACCGCAGAATGTGTGGCCAGGTGCCTCAGGCTGACCCAGCTCTGCGCGATTCCTTACATGGAGCCATGCATGGGGCTCAGCACTCCTCAGGAGCACTGCGCCCATCAGGGGTAAGGTGGGGGGAGTGGGGAAAATAATTTAAATTTAAAAAAACATTTACCTTTACTGCATGAGCGTTCATGTTCTGTTATCTGTTTAAAAAATAAAAAATGGCGGGTGCAACGCCTCTTCTTCTGAGGTCGTCGCGAGTGACGTGTAGCCAGAGGAGGGATCTCGCGATAAACACATCTTGGGATCTTCCCTCCTCTGTTGCGGGCTAAACGGTGGGTCTAGCTAAGGCCCTAGTGAACTTTCTTAGGGACATTGTCCAGACTGAGGGAAGGGAACTGTTTTATTGTTTATCACCTGCCCTGAAATCAGAACTAATGAAGGTTGGTATAAAAATATTTAAAATCAATGAAGAAATTAAATTATATGAGAGTTTTATGTCAGACAATGGCACCAGGTTGGTCCTCTGTGATTCTCTGACTTCCTGCACAAGAAGGATTCTGGGCTGTTCTACTAGGGACCCAACTCAAACTGCTTGTAGCTCCTTCATAAGATCATAGGGAGCTGCATTATTCCAGGGCAGATGACCGTCCATCCATCCCAGTGTGGTTTTTTCTGATTGGTTTGCTCTTCGGAGTCTTGGACAGAGGGCCTGAACATCACTTGAAACCTGATCCTTTTTAAAAATAATAATAATAATAATAATAATAATAATAATAATAATAATGATGATGATGATGATGATGATGATGTTAGGGTGCATCTATTTATTGATTTATTGATTTATTGCATTTCTATACCGCCCAATAGCTGAAGCTCTATGCATGTATGGACAAAAAAAGTCCTACAACTCCTAGTATGCCCATGCCAGCTATGCAAAGGGCTTTTCATGTCTAGATATGCATAGAATTGCACCCTAAATGATTTTAGATAAAATTATACTTCCATATTAATAAAAAGAAAAAAAATGTTACACTCATGCTTTTTAAATTGTATTATGCTTGTCACAATATGTCAAATAAATACCCTAACTGTTCTGAAGAGGGTGCTCTGCCATGCCAACAATCAATAATCATATTCCAATCTTGTATAAATCTATTAGGTTTCCTTCTTTCATTTTTATATAACTTGTAAACTTAACCATTACTGCATATTCATACATCTTTGTTTCCCACTCTGTAACTGCTGGGATTTGAACCTTTCCCCAACTTTTGGCATGACACAATATTGCAGCCACATTCACATAAATTATTAATTCCCCTTGCTGTACAGGAGCTTTTTTCTAGTAGTCAAAAATCTAATTGAACTCTAATATTTTCCTCTGTGATATTCTTCATTTGTATCCAAAATTCTTTTACCTTATAGCACAACCACCAAATATAGAAAGCGCTTCAACACATCTTTCTGGTGACATATACCATCTGGTCATTATGTTGCAACAGCTTTTCACATATGTTTGAAAAATTATGACTCATCTTCCAAATGAGACTATTGTAACAGACCTACATAAGTCTTTCTTATTAATTGGTCATACTAGGAATTGAACCTGGGACCTTCTGCATGCCAAGCATGGACACTACCACTGAACTATGTATGGGCAATCCTCGGATCAGCTGCTCCAGTCCTGGTATGAAACCAGAGCCTGATCCTCAGGACTTCCAGCTTGAGTCCCACATGGCTCAATACCTACTGAAATCATGCTCTTCAATATCTTTTAAGGTAGGGGTTAACCAACACGAGATTTGGCAATTAGCTAGAGCAGGAGTGTTTAATCTCTTTCAGACCAATTATTATTATTATTTATTTATTTATTTATTTATTTATTTATTTATATAGCACCATCAATGTACATGGTGCTGTACAGAGTAAAACAGCAAATAGCGAGACCCTGCCGCATAGGCTTACATTCTAATAAAATCATAATAAAACAATAAGGAGGGGAAGAGAATGCAAACAGGCACAGGGTAGGGTAAACGGCACTGGGTAGGGTAAAACTAACAGTATAAAGTCAGAACAAAATCAAGATTTAAAAGCTTTAGGAAAAAGAAAAGTTTTTAGCTGAGCTTTAAAAGCTGTGGTTGAACTTGTAGTTCTCAAATGTTCTGGAAGAGCATTCCAGGCATAAGGAGCAGAAGAAGAAAATGGACGAAGCCAAGCAAGGGAAGTAGAGACCCTTGGGCAGGCGAGAAACATGGCATCAGAGGAGCGAATAGCACGAGCGGGGCAATAGTGTGAGATGAGAGAGGAGAGATAGGAAGGAGCTAGACAGTGAAAAGCTGTCCAATCCAATTCCGGAGAAGTTCTTGGAGCAGGAGACACATTCCAGTGGTGGGCAGGGCTGAAGGCAAAAGAATATGGGACCCAAATACCAAAAATGCCAATATATTTTATCTTAAGGTTCTTCCTGCTAGTAACTAAGCCTTAGGAGCAGCACTGTGATCATTTAGAAAGGGGAAGAAATTATGGAAAAGCTGGAAAAACCACCAAACAATAGACATTCAGTGGGGAGGGGGGAACAAGAATAGGCTGACCATATGAAAAGGAGGACAGGGCTCTTGTATCTTTTACACTTGTATTGAAAAGGGAATTTTAGCAGGTGTCATTTGTATGCATGCTGCACCTGGTGAAATTTGTCTTCATCACAACAATTAAAAGCTGTAGGAGCTATACTAGAATGACCAGATACAAAAGAGGGCAGGGCTCCTGCAGCTTTAACTGTTGTGATGAAGAGGACATTTCACCAGGTGCTGCATGCATACAAATGACACCTGCTGAAATTCCTTTTTCTATACAACTGTTAAAGATACAAGAGCCCTGTCCTCCTTTTTAAATGGTCACCCTAAACAACAACCATCTTGTGACATGGACAAGGAGGCATGAACTTCTGGGGAATTCTATACCATGATGCTTTGGAAGGGAATGTGCTCAAAAGCCCGGAGCATCACTGCTGTGAGGCTAAATTGTTCTTCAAACTTCGTTGGTGCAAAGAAGTATCAGGATGCATTTAAAAACATTTTTACAAAAAATACATTTAGGGTGCAATCCTATGCCGGTTTAGACAGAAAAAAGTCCTACAACTCTTTGCAGTTTCCAGCCAGCATAGTTGGCTCGGCATGCCAGGAATTGTAGGACTTTTTTCTACCTAAACATGCATTGGATTGGGACTTTACATGGCAATTCTGCCTGTCCTTTGGGAGAGCTCAATGTAACCGAAGCTCAATCAGCATGAGCCCAGCAGAGAGGAAGGATAGTGTTCCTGTGTACTTGTTTGTTTTACTGTTCCTGTTTTCTTTCTTTCTAAGGCTGTTTTCTTCCCATTGTCACCAATGGGAAGGAAATGAACTACATCAACTCCAGGGTTGGCGTAGTACTCTCTTCATTCTGGGGTGTGGCAGGGGAACAAGAGGATTCTCCAGGCACACCCAGGGACCACCCACAAATCTGCCCCCTTTCTCCCCTCTCCAAATTGTAAAAGGTAAGGCCAGGGAGGTTTGTGCAGCAGCTGGGGGAAGTTCTGAGGTCCCATCTCCCTTTCCAAAATTGGACCTCCCTTTCCACCCTTGGAAGGAGAGAGCTCACTGTGAACATAAGATTGCAACTTTGGCAGTGCATATTTTGGGAGAAAATACATTCAGAGATACGTAACGTGTGAGAAAAATGCATTCCAAAAATTTTATTGAAATGATTATTTAAATAGGAATCCCCATGCAGATTGTGAGATAAATTTGCAGATTAACACAAAAATGGGACAGAATGGACTCATGAATGAACTCATGCAAAAGTGACACGGACCACAAATAGACCAATGTGTCCATCCCAGATTCATCCGTGGCAATTTTTTAGGATCTAACCATTAGCTTTATTGTTATTTTAGCATCTTTTGATCTTTTTTTAAATGATGCAAGCTATCTTGATTCTACAGGATAGAATGGGGAATACTTTAAAAAAAATATTATCAGAGGGTATAGAATAAAATAGAAACGATGGCGTTTATACTGCCTTCCGTATTATTTATATAAAATTGTGCTTTATTTTGACCTCGCAGACAAAGGGAAAACCTGGGATAGGCGCGCAATTGGAGTGGTCAAAATACCATGGAAGCTACATGCCGCAGCAGGACGCCTGTCGGATAGACAATTAAAGTGGCCCAGGAATGACATATCCCCTCTTGCCAACATAATTAAGGTGTATTATTTGTCAGGGAGGTCAACGGTGAACAAATGTCCTAGCAAAGTGAGACTGAAAGACAGGGAAGGAGCAGATAATGAAATTCAGGGATGACAAATGGCTTTGAATCTGACACAATGGCATCTGACAGAAAGAGACATCCAGCCAGCCTGAAACTTTACTTACGCTGCAGTCAAGGCTGTTTCATTCTGGCTTGGGCATAAAAGAATCTCATGCCATACCACTTAGAATACCCATTTTATTTATGGTAATAAATAGGACTGTCAACCAATTAAAGGATTCTGAGTTCACTTGTATTTATTTATTGGAGGAACGGGGGGGGGGGAATGGCGCCCCAAAATTCTCCACCCTATTCACTGGCAGTTAAATTGCGGGGGAGATTTTCCTGAAAATTCTCAGGAGAATTATCCAACAGTTTCTTTGCAAGAGCTCACCATTAGCAGCAGGAGGGATGTGGTTTCCTTCTTCTTCTTTTTTCCTAAGTTTTTCTTTCTAAGGTTTTCTAAGATCGTTTGGATTTGTTCCAATCTGGCTTCCAGCCTGGTTTTGGAACAGAAACAAGCTTGCTCATCCTGGTGGATGACTGGACAATGGACAGGGGGAGTGTGTGTGGCAGAGGGCAGATGGTTGTTACCAGAACAAAAATTAAAAATGAAATTGCAGGTTATATTTGGCAAATATTTGACAAAGTGACCCACTGGGATGAGGCTCAAAAAACAAAATTCTCAGAACGTTTCGCTGGAAAAAAAGGTCTTCTGAGAAATTTCATCCCAACCAATATGTGGTTGGCTGATGAGCAGATCACCATTAGTGTGCTAATAGCACTGCCTCAGAACTCTGTTTGGAAGGCAAGCAACAAGAAGATGGAATATTATTCCACACATGATTCTTAGCATATATACCTCACTTGGTTACTCAGCACTTATGAGAGGTTGACCATGTGAACTGGCCCCCATTTTAAAAAGCTATGGTGTCCAAGGTGCTATGAAAGGCCTGTTGGGAGTGTTTGACCTGTGAACCAGCCCTCAGAGTGAATGCATCAATGATGTAAATGATATCCTAGGCAAGACAAATAGCAGCCAAGGATTCTGATTTATTTTTATAAAACAGCAGGAGTAGTTTTGTTCATCATTCAATGAAAGAGGTAATCATTTGAGAGAGATTCCACTGAATGAGTTCATATGGTTGCATTTTTTTAAAAAATCAAATTTGCATAATAATCCCTTTTCTTGGGCCAGCGTTGTTAGGTTTTTCTGTGTTCCAGCTGGGAGACCTGTTGAACCAAGGGATTACAGCACAGTCCTTAACCCTACTGGTCTGAGAAGTCTGGCAAGACTCCTACAAGGATGGTCATTTGATTTTCATGGTGCTTTTCATAAAATGAAGGGACATATGGGTCTTTTTTTCTACTGTTACAAATTATGAGGACCCTTTTAATTCATAACATACCACTTTCTCAGTTTATTCCCTGCAAAACGACATTCATAAACAGGCTGGCCACTCACACCCGACATCTATGGGTCATTGCCAAAGTCCCAGCCAACCCTGGCAGGGCCCATCATAGATTTTTCTGGCACCAGGTTGCCCTTTTAATTTCCCAACATGCCCTGACATAGCAATTTTCTAGACATTGTGGGATATAAAAATGGCACCTTCAGAGTCAGTCTTCTACTTATTGGAACACCACTACTTCTACAGCCCTCTACTGCTGCTGTCAGGAAAGGATGTTCTTTGATGCAAGAGGGGCTCCCAGGGCAGATCTAATTTCAATGTAATTTAAGTACTTAACTATGTGCTAAAGTCCCGTGGTTGGCAAAAGGTCTTAGCTTGGCTATCTCTAGGTTATGGTCAGTAAATTTACTTATGTCTAGTTGTATGTTGCACGCTGTATGTACAATCATAGGCTGAGATTAGAATGCCGGAGGCAAGGCATCCGTATTAAAAGGGGATCTTTCCGTACTGACTTTGCCAATATAGCATTTCCAGCAACTTTGGAACTGGCACAAGCAATAATATATTCTTATGATATTAATATAACATGTCTGCCAGTTTTACGGTTTTTAAATGGAGGGGGAAATTACTTCATTCCCTTTTTTTAACATACCTTGAAAAATCATGACCAGTATTAATAAGGCATGGAGATCTCGGTATTTATGAAGGATGGATGCTTAAGATTTGTTTTAATCCCTGTTATTGATTAGCAGTCTCTTTTGATCATTAAAATAATAAAAGACAACACTGCTGTGCTGCTTAAAAGATGAAACTCCAGGAAGGCGACCGTTCAGAGTACAGTAACCTGGCTACTTAGTCCAGTAGACCACCACTGGTGTTAGACTTTGATGCACGGATAAAGTGCAACCATCTACTGCATCAGAGCAGCTTTCCAAGGCCTCGGGGTGACAGAGGTCTTCTTCAGCCCTGATACCAAAGGCCAGAGTTGCAGCTAATTTTAGACCCCGGACATAATGGTTCTATGGAAGCCTCCTTTAGATGCCCATGTATATTACTGACGCACCCAACAAACATTTCTTACTCCAACCTCCATTCCTTGCTTTACAACTGCTTCTATGTTGCTAGAACAAGAACAAAATTGTTTGCTAGCCCTGATAAAAGAAATACTCTTGAGCATATGCAGTTTCGCATTTTAAACTCACTTAAATCATAGCACCGTCATGACTGCTGGAATACAATGGAGTTTACATCTGCTGCTCCGATGCCCTCATCACCTGCCATTCTCTGGATGGTCATTTGGGCCCCCCAAGATTCAGCCCTAGCTGGACCACTGCCCAAGACCTCACCCAAGGCCTTAAGAAGCCAAGAACAAAACCCCATCAAAGAAGATTTGCAGGAAACTGATGTCTCTTATATTTGGCTCCATCGCTCAGTAGATGCTGTACTGTAGGCTCAGCTAAAAGAACGGAATCTACACGTCGTTGTGAGGGCGCTTATATGCGCCCCCAGTGTGCCCCCACAACGACTGTGTAGACCAAGAAAGAAGAGATGGAGCAAGAGGCGGAGGAGGAGGAGGCTGGGGAACCTGCCGCGTCCTTGCCGCCGCCTCCCCGTTGGCCTCCTGCTGCTGGGCTAAGAGCCACCCGGGTCGGAGAGCTCAGCTTCCGCTTCCGCCGAGCTCTCCAACCTGGGTGGCTCTTAGCCCGGCAGCAGGAGGCCGGCGGGGAGGCGGCGGTGGTGGCAAGGACGTGGCCAGTTCCCTAGCCGCCTCCTCCTCCGCCTCTTCCTCCGTCTCTTCTTTCTCGGTCTACACAGTCGTTGTGGGGGCGCACTGGGGGCGCATATAAGCGCCCTCACAATGACGTGTAGATTCCCTCTAGGAGTATTAGGTTGTGTACATTAGTCTAAGTTAAGTCCCATTCCTTTCAATAGGTATATTGTAAGTAGCACTAACATTGGCTTTACCCCATTCTCTGTGTTACTAGGCCAGGACATTGCTTTGTATGTGAAGCTTGTCAGTCCTATCTAGATGTAGCTACCACTTCTCTCTCCTTTATGGTGTAACTTGATCAACATATGTATTAATACCGTTGAACGCTAAATGCCATTATGTGTCAACTAGCAAATACTGAAAAATATCAACTGTCAGATATCTAATACTGAAATCAAATACCATCAGGTGTCAAATACGGACAGCAAATATTTGGCTAGAATAGCTGGAGAATACTTGACATCAACATTTGCAAAGAAAGATTTTTGAGGGAGATCTGGGGTAGGAAATTTATTTCAGCTCTACTTGCGACAATTGATGACTGGACCTCCATTTCTCATACAACTAAGAACTGTGAGTCCTTTGGGAGAATTCTATTTCTGTTTCTCTCTCTTTTATTTTAAGTTTGCATTTATATGTATAGCAGTATCCTCAGCCCTGGGGATAGGGCAGGTACAAGTCTAAGTTATTCATTCTTTATATTATAATTAATTAGGCCTCCTAATTAGTTAAATAGTTCCAGCTGATGAATTAGTTGCCTTTTGATCAATTAATAATTTGAATACATTTGTTTAAATTCACATGGATGAATATGTCTCAAAATCTCAAATGTGATGTTGTGGGCACCAATGTGCCAGTGGACACCTCTCTTGGTATTTATTTTATTTTATTTCTTAAGATTTTTTAAAAAAATTAAAGACCTGGATGGCTGCTATATTGCAAAATGAAGTCCTGCCCTCCAGTGCCATCTTTTTGGGGGATCAAAAGAATGTGTTTTGTTTTGGAACTCAGAGCCCACCTCTGCCTTGTATTATTTCTTGGACAAGTTGCTTTTTTTTTTTTTTAGCCTCACCAGTTTACCTTCTGGAAAATGAATGTTTTGTGACTGGAGATGTCCAACAGGGTAGCCATTTTACGAATGGGCAATCCCCCCCATTGTGGTCATTTTGTGAAAGTGCCCACAGCACTCTCACAAATTTCCAGTATGCTCACTGACCACTGCTCAAAATGGTGCTGGGCTGGTGGTTGTTAATAACAAGGTTATAAACAAAAGCTCCTGCCTTTTCTAAGAGCCACAGTTCACCTTCTTTATCTTCCTTTGCCATCACAGTTTTGAATATAAATATGACATATTCCATTAGACTAGAGTTGTTGTTGTTGTTGTTTTTAAGTACTGGCTAGCTTCCCCAGTATCCATACTGTTTTCACTCCACCCATATAAACAGGATGAAAGAGAGCATGAAAGAGAGAGACAGAGGCCCTTTCTACACCTATGGGTGAAGAGGGAGGGAGAGGAGGGCGATCCCAGATTTACCTGCTTCCAGGATAATCGGCCTTAGTGCACATGGGCTGTGCAACATTCCGGGTGTCGTGAACATCGCGGCGGCCATTTTTTTAAAAGAGGAAGAGCTGGAGCGCACTTACGCTCCAGCGGAAATTAATCCTACTGATCCTACTCCCCACCCCAATTAATCCGTCTGATCCTACTCCCCACCCCCAATGGCCCTGGTCTCCCCTGTCCCAGCTCCTTCCTTCTGATGACCCCCGCAACTCATGGGGAAGAGGGAGGAGGCTGGGACGGGCGCCCACACCATCCGCGGTCCTCATGATTGTCCCAAGACCGCAGGTAAAACTGGGATAACAAAGGTCTCAGTTATCCCGGAAAAATGGAGGGTGTAGAAAGGGCCGGTGAGAGAGAGAGAGGAAGTGTTAATTTCACTTGCTGCATCTATTTATGGCTGATTTTGAAGGGAAATCAAATGTTGGAGAACATTTATTTATTTATTTATTTGTTTATTTATTTATTTTCTGCTTAATATTACAAATCTCCAAGCAACTCACATACAACATCTTGGATATATGTGTATGAAAGATAGGTGTTCTCCATGGGCTTTGCTAGACCTGCCGGCTTACGTCGGCAGGGAGGCGGGGCCGAGGCACGCTAACGTTAGTGTGCCTCCCCCAGGCTTCCACACGTCAGACGTGCAGGGACGTTGCGTGCCCGCGGCGTCTGCCATTTTTTGTTTGTTTGTTTAAAGGGGCCGGGTGCGGCCTGAAGACTCCGGAGACGGTAAGTGGTGTTTTTACTGATATTTTTTAAAACGGGGGGGGGGAAGGATGGCAGGGGGGGTGGCAAGGGGGGAGGGGGGAGATAGTGCCGCCGCTGCCTGAGCAAGCAGGCGAGCAGCGTTGGCGCGATCTCACCCCCCCTCCCCCCTTGCCACCCACCCTGCCATCCTTCGCCCTCCCCTCTCTTCCCCCCCCCCGGGCCGATGGGCACAGCGCTCATATGAGCGCTGTGCCAGGCAGGTCCCCGGCTTTTCGCGGCTCCTCGCGAGTAAGCGAGGAGCCGCAAAAAGCCGCGGAAGTCCCTAGACGTTCCCCAGCTCCAGCCTGAGGCCGGAGCTGGGGAAAAGGCGCGCCATAAGCGAATTCGCTTATGGCGCGTTGGAGGAGGCCTCAGCTAGGAAGGCCCCATGATAGAATTCCCCAATAAAGCTCAGAAATGCCAAGCTAAGGACAGCTCAACCATCACTCCTACTCCAGACCCACAAAATGCTACTCAGTTCTTATTACCGGTTTGGGGATCCTTTGGGTAAGATGCTGTCAATGGAGTCCTCTCCCCGAGGGCATCCCTTCTTCCTCCTCTCTGCTATTGACACTTCTCATTTACCTGCTCTGATCCTCTGGGCCCAATCTATACCACCCCCTGCAGTGATGCAGCTAGATAATGTTAGACCATGGACCTAATGTTATTATAAGCAGTTGGGTTGGGGGCCTTAAATGCCCGTGTGTATTAATTCAGTTGTGAAGAACACAACAAACACTGATCTTCACCCCTTCACCCCACAACTACTTCAGCATTCCTGGTATATTAGAGCAAAACAAAAATCCTGGTTCCTAACCCTGATAAGAAAATAAATACTCTAAGCATGTGCAGTTTTGCAAACTCACTTAAATCATAGCACCATCATGACTACTGGAATAAAATGGAATTTGTTTCTGCTGTCCTGATGCTTCAATGCATTTATTTGGGAAGAGGCACCATGTTCTTGTAGTGAAGGGTAACATACATTTAAAGTAAAAAATAATAATGTGCAACCATAACCATCCATCTCCTGACTATAAAATGATCTTTAAAGTATCTAGAAAGAGAGAAGAGAGAGAGAGAAAGGGGGGAGCATGAACCCCAGTAGGCATGTCCATTCTGTCACAAGTGCTAACACTTGGCTGTTTGGCAAAGCTGAGGGGCCATGGCTCAGTGGTAGAGCACCTGCTTTGCATGTAGAAGTTCCAAGGGCAATTCCAAGTAGAGCAGGAAAAACTCCTGCCTGAAACCCTGGAGAGTTGCTGCCAGTCAGTGTTGACAATACTGGGCTAGATGGGCCAGTGGTCTGACTCAGTATAAGGCAGCCTCCTAGCTTCCTATTTTTTCTCTAGGTGGTCACTTGGAGGGGGGCTGGGCTGCAGGACCCTAGACTTTGAGGCCAAGGCCTAGCCCTATCGCTGCTTCTCCCCACTCCTTTCATTGCTCACTTGCTCAGAGAAGGCAGGTTAACCAGTAGCAACAGCAAGGAGGACTGCAGCAGGACCAGGATGCTTCAGGGATAGTTGTAGTGCCCCCTGCTATTGCCTGGAGCAAGAACCTTGGCACATTCCCGGTGATGCCAACCCCTGCCTGCTGTGGTCCTCCAGATTCCATCCAGATTCCAGTCCTCACCAACCAGGTGCTACTTAACCTAGGCCAAATCTGCACCTTGTATCATCTCGATACGATTGCATCATGGTGACACAATACACCTCTTGCGCATTTATAACTCGTAGCATACACAGTGACATCTGTTGCAGTATTTTGGATAATATGGAATAAAAAGAGGGAAATAAGCCCAGAAAAGTGGGATATGGAATGTGTGATGTGCCCCAACAGTTATCAGTGCACTTCAATACAGATAAAAAGCACTAGCGTTGACCTAGGCCTAGCCTGACTGTGTCCTGGCCATTGGCCTCACCCAAGTGACTAGACTTTTAAAAAATTCAATCTTGGCAACACTATTATTTAGGGGGACCATATGAAAAGGAGGACAGGGCTCCTGTATCTTTAACAGTTGGATAGAAAAGGGGATTTCAGCAGGTGTCATTTGTATATATGGAGAACCTGGTGAAATTCCCTCTTCATCACAACAGTTAAAGGTGCAGGAGCTATACTAGAGTGACCAGATTTAAAAGAGGGCAGGGCACCTGCAGCTTTAACTGTTGTGATGAAGAGGGAATCTCACCAGGTTCTCCATATATACAAATGACACCTGCTGAACTTCCCTTTTCAATACAACTGTTAAAGATACAAGAGCCCTGTCCTCCTTTTCATAAAGTCTATTATTATTATTATTATTATTATTATTATTATTATTATTATGTTATTGTTAATTATTACTTATGCCTGACTTATGAATTATAGTTAGGAAAGGCGAAAACAGTAATCGAGGAAACATGTCATTTTAATAAGAAAATTAGAAAGAACATTTATTATTGAAGGATGATTTCAATGTTACAGGAAAGTTTTCTTGTTTTGAGACATGCAGTTGTGGCAAGCTATCCCAGTCATGCACACACCTGGTGCATGTCTACATCTTTTACATCAGCGTGCCAATCTTTCAAGTGTATTTCTCAGGCCACTAGTTTTATCAAGTGCAAAGGTCAAAATGTAGAATATTTCAGTTGTCTCACCCCTAAGGATAATAATCTATTGGTTAAACATTAAAGCACATCTACTCAATATATTGCCCAAGTTCTGCACACAAAACATTAGATATACCAATGTTCTTTTGGTTAGATGATATCAAAAATGCCTCAAATTAAATGGGCTAAGTAACCTGATGGAACACTCTGATCCCATCCTTCAAAAGTCACATAAAAATTGAAATACCCAGAGATTGCAAGATACAGCGGCACATACCGACATGAGGATGGTCATACCCTCCATATCTCTCCATTTCTGAAAGTGCATTTAGGGACAGAGCTGCCTCTGTCAATATAAGTCATATTGTCCTCAGAGAAATTACTGCAATATTACTAATTTGACACACGAAACAAGGAATCATAAGAGGAACCCATATCTTGAGAGATGTCTCCTATGTGTATGAATGTTACCGATACCAATAATTATTTGTCAGATATCTGCATTGTTTTGGAATACTTTCCCCAACAAACGAGAGAGCTTTCTCAGTGGTGGGCCCTCGACTGGTGCCAACAGTGCCATCTTTTTGGAGCCAGGTTAAGAATTCCCTTTATTCCCAGGCATTTGACAGCATATGACAGGGCTTTTTAATGTTATTTGTTTTACCGGGTCCTTGGATTTTAGTTGTTTAAAACATTTTTAAATTTTTATATGTTAAAGGTTTTGTTATGTTTACATATAGATTTATATTTGATTGTGTTGTATTTTAGAGTTTTAATTTCTTGTGAACCACTCAGAGCGGTTTGACTATTGGGCAGTATAAAAATGGAATAAATGAAATGAAATAAAAAGGACAGTTGTATCTCATAAGAACATAAGATGAGCCATGCTGGATCAGACCAAGGGTCCATCTAGCCCAGCACTCTGTTCACACAGTAGCCAACTAGCTGGACACAGGTGCAATAGTCCCTCCCATCCATGGTCCCCAGAAACTAGTGTATATAAGCTTACTGTCTCTGATACTGCTTCTGATATCTCAGCCTTCCTTACTGGTTCTCAGGAAGACACATACAAGGCGATCCCTTTGAATACTCCCAATAGCCCTGTGTCGTAGGTTAGACATGGGGCATGTCTATACCTAAGGGGGTAGAGGCAAGCAGGGGGGGATCACGGACCTACCCGCTTCCATGACCATGCCCCAGCATCTAGGCGGCTGCACGATGTCCCAAAAGGGAAGTGGGATGTCACGGTCACCTTTTTTTTAACAAAATGATAGACTCGTGCGTGCACAGCGGGTGCACAGCTCCCTCCTGAAAGGCACGGAACCTCTCCCCATAGCTCCATGCCCGTTTCCAGTGCCACACTTATGCACAAGGAAGCGGGATTGTGCACCACACCTCCCGCTGTCCGCGGGATGGTCCCGGGACTGCAGGGAACATCAGGATAACTGGACAACCAGTTATCCCATGAAAATGGAGGAGTCATCCCTAGTTGCCCCTGGGATCCCCTGTGCATCATTTGGACACACAGGGACAACCTAGGGATGACCCTGGGGGAAATGGCTAGTGTAGACATGCCCATGGTGACTGGTTCTAACTACCTAACAAACTTCAAGGCAGGACATGGAGTTTTGGTCCAAATCAACCACTGCAATATGCCAACTCTTTCCAGGAACACATGGACAGTTAGGTCAAAATAGTATTCCTTTGATCAAAAGACTGTGGTATTTAGGTGGGAATTTTGGTGCACACATGGATCTCCCATACAAACAGAGCTTTCTTTGTATACTCCACGAATGGGAACATATCTGCATGTGCAACTCTGTTGTGCTACTCTATATATATTACCATGCATATATAAGAAAACCTGGAGTTCTGAACATATTGAAAGAGAGGGGAAAAGTCTACTGTCAATTAATCTTGGCTTGAATTAGCCCCTCCTGGGATTCTTCTTGAATATGTACAGAAATCTGCGCAAACTTTTAATTTGGAGTTTAATTGGAAATGCTGTCAAAGGTGATATATTTGTCCCGAAAAATACTTGATGGATATGCATACTATAGATTCTCCTTCTTTTGAGGAAATGCCATAAATAAAACTTACATGCACAATTTCTTCTTTCTTACTATTTGCCCTCACTATGTACATGTGAAGTAGGAAGAAAGCACGACTTGTGTGTGTAATTTATGACCGTGTATGCAAAACTCGTAACAATACGGAAAAACAGTGTGAACCAGGAAGCATGTGGACACAGCGACAATGATTCCTGTGATCATGGCAGAAAAAGATAAAAGCAAAGTGGCTGCCAACTGTCTCCATGTACCACACAAATGTTTCATCACACAGTTCTGCGCCTACATATAAAATTGCACGGGGAAAATAAGCAGGCCTTGCTTGTATGGGCCTGTCCAAACTGAATGTAGGGTGGCCACTTATGCATCGCCCAAAAAGAAGGCAAAAGAGGATACCAATTTTACCAGCTTCGGCAGGCCTGCCAATTATGGCCTCTCCAGGACATGGATAGCTTGGCCACAGCGGTACAGACATTAGTAACCTCAAGACTGGGGCCTTAGCTAGACGGGGCTTTATCCCGGGGCGATCCCCGGGATCATCCCTGTGCGTCCACATGACGCACAGGAGATCCCGGGATCAGGGAGAGATGATCCTTCCCTTGCCCCAGGATAGAGCCCTCCACTTTAGGCTTGGTTTTTCCGCGGAACATGTGGCTGGGTGTCGCACTTTGTCTCGGCTCCTCACGGTTCCTCACAAGGAGCCGAGACCCACGCATGGGGCGCAGAGCTGCTCAGGATTTTTTTTTAAAAAAAAAATAGGGCTTACCTTTTGCACACAACCGCTTGTGCGCTGCTGCCTCTTTAAAAAAAATGGCAGGTGCAACGCCTCTCCCTCTGAGGTCGTCGCATGTCGCGTGTGAACAGAGGGGGAGATCTCACAATAAAAATATCACGGGATCTTCACTCCTCCATCCTGCTAGACCGCTAGGTCTTGCTGAGGCGTTGGTTACTGCAATGCGCTTTATGTGGGGCTGCCCTTAAGGCTGCTCCGGAAGCTGGAGCTAGTGCAGAATGCAGCAGCTCGGTTGTTCTCAGGAGCTGCCGCTTTTCAGCATGTAACTCCTTTGTTGAGGGAACTGCACTGGCTGCCTATTAGCTACCATGTCAGGTTTAAGATTTTGGTACTAGCGTACAAAGTTCTAAATAACTTGGAACCAGATACCTGAGAAAGCACCTTCTCCCTTACCAACCTGCCCGTTCACTGAGGTCATTAGAAGACATGTTCTTGGTAGTCCCTCATGGAATTTCTCCACCAGGTGAAAAGCCTTTAGTGTGGTGGCCCCTTTTCTTTGAAACTCCCTGCTTCTGGAGGTCAGACACTGTGCTGCTTCCGGTGCCTCCTGAAAACAGCTCTTTTCCAGGGAATATTCCTCAACTGACCAGCCACTGTTTTTATTAGTATTCTGTTTTAATAAGCTGTTTTAATGTTTTCTATCTTTTTACAGTTTTATTCCTATGTTCACTGCTTCAGAATCTATTTTAGCTATGGAGTGGTGTATGAATATTGTAAAAAAATAAATAATATACAAATTTATAGGTATAGGTGCAAATTTAGGAATAATTACTATCATTTATTTAAATATAAA
The DNA here is from genome assembly GCF_023053635.1 of Elgaria multicarinata webbii. Lineage (NCBI taxonomy): Eukaryota > Metazoa > Chordata > Lepidosauria > Squamata > Anguidae > Elgaria > Elgaria multicarinata. Next base: position 22,607,657 of record NC_086178.1, on the reverse strand, counting down.
TACAACCTCACCATAGTGGGGAAGACTGACCAGGTGTCCTGTGTGCCTGCTCAGTCTTCTGACCAAGTATAAGTGTTGATCAGCAATTTCAGGGCCTCTCATGTTATCCCTCCTTATGGTTAAAACCAGACTGGACTGGCTAGCACTTCATCAAATAGAGGATGCCTTCAAAGAGAGGACTGTCCACCATAAGCTCTCCAAAACTGACATCTGGCAACCCTAACTGGAGCCCCTTCATATTATGAGTTTTTGAGTAATCTAGAACTATGGAACATAGAAGACTCCGTAATGTTTTACCGATGGAAAGTGATCCAATTTGATGTTGTTGTTTTAAATAGTCTTATCTCTTTTGTTTATCTAAATTTTCTGGTTACATGTTCCCATTTCTGTGCTGAACAGCTTTTTTTATTGGACTAACGCTAGAGTGCCTTTAGTTTTAAAGCAGCGGCGAGGCTCATGGCAAATGCAGTGCATCATTTGAGGAAATACGTTATAATGTCACTATGCACAAAATGAACCTGTGTTTGCCTGAGGCTCACCAGAATGTCTTGTTATTCACAAAGGCATTCAAAAATGCAGAATACCCATGATTTGGCAGAGCTACAAGAAGTCATTATAACTGAACTGGATTGTCGGCATGGATGCTGGAAAAAGGGAGCAGCCAAGAGCACACACTTACAGTCAGCCACCAAGGAATCTCAGCGAAGTCTCGCAAAATGTTTTCAGATTATAAATCATTTTTAAAAACCCAGACCACCCCTAATCAGGCCCCAGAGCGCATGCACCTCTCAGCAGAAGGAATTAGCCTCTTATTTCACCTACCCCCAGCGCAACCCCAAAGGCCACCATGAACAAGCTGGTTTAGGAATCAGAGAAACAGAACATTCCCACAGCCCAGGAGAAAAGTTATGGAAACATTTACAGCTTGGAGAGCTACCACCAGTGGCGAGAGCCCTGAATGACCCAAAGTCGGCATTGAGCGTCTGGGCCCAAGGTGAAGAGATGGTCAGCAGCTCCTTTGATGAGGGAAATCTCTCCACACTATAAAATGAACGCTCAAGACTTAACACCTCAGAAATGCCACCCAGCGTCAAGTCATGTATTTTTTCAAAGCAAGCTACTCAAGAAAGTATAAAATTAATCCTTCAGGCCGATACCTGTGTACGAGCCCATCAAATATCAAACAGTAGGCAGTGATTTTTGGCAACCTGGTTTCAGTACGAAGGCTGGTACAGAGAGTACAGCATCCTGGGGTCATCCCATGAAGCTGATTGGTGGGAGATTCAGGACAAATAAAAGGAAGCACATAATTAAATTACGGAACTCACTACCACGAGATTTAGTGATGGCCACCAATTTGGATGGCTTTAAAAGGGGGTTGGATAAATTCCTGGAGGCGAAGGCTATCAATGGCTACTAGCCCTGATGGTTGTGTGCTATCTCCAGTATTCGAGGCAATAAGCCTGCGTGCACCAGTTGCTGGGGAACATGGGAGGGAGGGTGCTGTTGCACCATGTCCTGCTTGTTCATCCCTGGCTGATGGCTGGTTGGCCACTGTGTGAACAGAGTGCTGGACTAGATGGACCCTGGGTCTCATCCAGCATAGCACTTCTTATGTTCTTATTATGCTCATCTTTTTTACTTCTTTTCTGTCATTGGGAAAAATACAGAGCTTATTCCTGGCTTCATTCAGGCCAGGGGTGTGAGCCTCTTTCTTCCCAATTTCATTATGGTGAAGCTGTTGGGATCCACGTTCCATAGGCAAGTGCGTCCACAGGCAAAACAAGTGTGGCCAAAGGCCCAACACCTTGGATATCTCCTTTAGAGTTCTGATTGGTTTTGACTGAAACCCAAAGCAGATTCACTGCTCCATTGACACCTAGTGACCCACCAGCCTCCACTGCTACCAGCTATATATGATGGCTCATTAGGGGCTCAATATACCTAATATTTTTGTTAAAAACAAGGGGTGCAAAGCTTCTGGTATGCCCCAATATAGGGCTGGTGGGTTGTGTTCAGCTTGGAGGGTCACAGGACTATTTTACTGGAAGGCAAGGATCACTTATTTATTTATTTATTTATTTATTTATTTATTTATTTATTTATTTATTTATTACATTTTTATACCACCCAATAGCCGAAGCTGTCTGGGTGGTTAACAAAAATTGTGAAATTGGCTTGCAATGTTTTTTATTTATTTATTACATTTATATCCCGCTTTTTTTCCTCCAAGAAACCCAAGGTGATGTACATAATCCTCCTCCTCCTCTCCATTTTATCCTCACAACAACCCTGTGAGGTAGGTTGGGCTGTGAGTCTGTGACTGGCCTTCCATGGCTGAATGGGGACTAGAACCTAGATCTCCCAACTCCCAGTCCAACACTGCAGCCACTGCACCACACTAGCTCTCTGATGTCAGTGTGATGCCACACACACACACTATCCCATGATCTGACTAAAAATTTATCATATATTGCCAAATGCCTGAGTAGAGGAAGGTCTTAACCTGGGACCAAAAAAATAACAATGTCAGTGCCAGACAGACCTTGTTGGTGTAATTGGGGTGGGCACCAAGAAGGCCCTCTCCCTTGATGCCACCCTCCAAGTCATCCTTGGAAGAGGTACCTGGAAGAGGGCCTTAGTTGATGAGCACAGTGTACGAGCAGGATCATGCTGGGAGAGGTGTTCCATCAGGTAATGGGACCCCTTTGGCCCGGGAAAAGAAAGCCTGAAGCAAGCCTGTGTTAACAGCCCTCTCAGAGAGTTGTATAGGAAGGAACATAGAAGCTAACTTATACCATTGGTTCATCTAGTTCAGTACTGTTGACACTGACTAGCAATGACTCTCCAGGATTTCGGACAGTTCCCCCAACCCCAGCCCTACCTGGAGAAGCAACAGAGGACATGGCCTGCAACACATGTACTCTACCCCTGAGCTATGGCCCTCCTGTTAATAAATTAGCTCCATTATCAATACCAGTGGATCCTGGATGCTTTAATCAAGGTTAAATAGACAACACAAACTCAAATGCTGAAACTTTTGAGACTTTATGGGAACAAACTAAGCTGACTCTCTTATCTGTAAGAGCCTGGTCCCGCAATAAATATGGTCATCCATGAAAATCACCAAACTGATTGCTAGTGAAAACATTATAAATATGCTGCCACATGATGCTTAATAAAAATGAAGAATAATCATATTTTATTGCTCAAGGCTCCTGAGTCCCAAGGCAGGATGCTGTAAGTCAACACACTGAACAATGTACAAACATTCCAGAATACTATGAATTAATGTAGGTTATTCTAATATGTATGAGTTCCTTTAAACTTGCCAAGCGTTAAACTAATTTGACTGTATGCACAATAACATGCTCATTTAAAATATTATTTAATTTACATTTACACCTGACATGATTAAGTCCCTATTTGTTTCTATTACAAAGAAGACAGACGATGTCCCGGAGTACACTGCTTGCTATATGTACAATTATCAGCATTTTCCAGCCCCTGATCCCACGTTAAGTGTATACATGTTAAGGAGGCTGAATGATTGCTGTGTGGTTGCTGCAACCTAAGAGCTGATTCAGGCATTCAAGGAAGGCATGGGTGGTACTGGGGGGCCAGAAGGAGGGTGAGTATAGATAAATATACTTTCCCCAGTGGAGGCTGGTGGCTCCGATGTCACTGCGGTGGGAAATCTGTTCCAGGTTTCAGTCATAATCAGGCAGAATTCTGAAGGAGCTACCAAAGGGGCTTTGATTTGCACCGTGGATAGCTCTTTTAAGGTTCTAGCTGGTTATGACTGAAACATAGAGTGGATTCACCACCCCACTGATGTTGGTGCCACCAGCCTCGACTGGGTCTTTGTCAGACACTCAGGTCCAAAAGGTGCCAATATCAGAGGGTAGCCCAACACGTAGACAGAGAACCTAGTAACACAGGGGGGATAGCTTGGGAGCATCCCTCAGTGAAATGATGCCCAGGCCTAATCTACACCTACAGCCCTTTCACAAGGGAGGAGGGGTGGTTGCGAGTTTACCTGCTTCCAGGATCGGCACTCACGGGGCACACATGAGCAAAGTTTCCCACATTTTCAGGAGTTGCGGGAGCACTTGTGCCCCATGATGGCAGTTCCGCATGTGGGTCGGGAGAAGCGGGCGGAGATAGGCAGATTATGGGGATATTTTTTTTATGACTCGTCAGAGAAGCGCATGAACGCAAATGCACAGCTACACATGGGGTGGATAGGGGGTCCATCAGATTTGCGATGCTGTGCAGAGATATGTTAAAACAGAAATACACAGTCTCACCGCCACAACACGCCGATACACATCCAAAACATGTGGCGAAAATGGTGGCCGTGTCCACTCTCACATACCTCCGAAATGACTGCACCCACCCCTGACAACGGGTTGGCTGTTCGTTGAGCTGGGCAAGTCACACCAAACAGCAACAGCTTTGTGAAGTGGGGGCACACCAGTCACGGATTTTAGGATTGCACTGAGATAGCAGGAAAAAATGTGACAAAAGCAATATTCCGGGAAAACCGAGGGGTGGACCCGAGATCACCACAGGAGAAGCTGTGCATCATGCAGCCCAGTAGGGACAACTTCAATATTATTCTGGAACGAATGGCTGAGGGAAAGTAGCAGATCTGGCAGCTTTCTAGCAACCAATGGCATGGTATGGGATTGGTTCTCTGGTGTCACCTGATCCTCAGTGCCAGGAAGATTCTGGACTGTGATCTTGGCTTGAATTGCAGACAGTTCTCTCTCCTGACTGAAAAACCCTGGAAAATCCACATTCAAAATCCCATGAAAGGCCTTCTTGGATTCAGGAGGTTCTGCTCTTCAGAAAGTTGACCTCCAGGAATACAGGGTGATGGAAATGCATGAGAAGGGGGCAGGGTTAGTGCCCTCCCTCTCCTCATGCATTTATTGTACCTGGATGTAGGATGACTGAATTGGGCTGTGGTGACCTGAGGTCCAGGTCCCAGCAGGGGGTCCGTAGCTAAGACCTCCTGACTCCTTGGCTCCTCCTCCCATCTGTTTATTGACCCACACTCTAGCCTAGTGGTCAGTGGCAGCAAGGATGAGGAAAGACAGCTTCCACCCCCTATTTATTCACCATCACTCTCTCTCTCTTGCTTTCTCTGGCAAGTGATCAGCTAGCAGTGATGGTGGTAAAGAAGACGATGGGCCATTGATAGAGGGCATCTTCCATCAAAACAAGCACTGTGTTTATGCCCTAGTTTACAAATGAAGCGTGCTATTCTCCCGTCATCTCTGCTTTGCCCCATATCTAACTTTGCCGTTCCTCCAGTGGAAGATCGAATCCGATGCACACTGTGGCATCGTCAAAAACAAGACATCATTTTGCCTCAGTATTACCCCCCAAATGGGTTAGATATTATGAATAGGAAAATGAGACAGGCTAGGCAAAGGAAGGTTGACAGCAAGACTGAACGAATGAAGATTCAGTTTAAGCTGTTGAAAGCCTAACAAGATAAAGACAGGCAGGGGAGAGTTCTCTTAAACGTGATGAAAATAAGGCCTGAAGGGGTGGAATGATAGAGAGAGATTGAGGAATACATGCTCCACGACAGAAGATGAATGGGCTCAACATGACAGCAACATGTAGCTAAATTAATCAGAACACCGACAGCACTAAATGGCACTAAAAGGAAAAAAAAGACCACTAATACTAGCAAATTTTCATTAGCAGATGTGAGTAGTTTGCATTTTTCAGAGATGTTCATTACAGCAAAATCCTGTGTATGTCTACTCAGAAGTAAGCCCCTCTGAGCCCAATCAGACTTAACTCATTGTATATAGGACTACAGGCTTAAAGAGCATCATCACATGGGTGAAAATCGCGTTTCCTTACCGTCGCTTCTCTGCCCCCACTTTTGTCCCTCATTACTTCCTCTTTCTGCCTAAACAAAGACCATGTGGCCCATTCAGGGGCTGTTTTTATTGCTCTGTTTTTACTGCACACAACAGGAGATCACAGCACATTCCATTTTTTAAAAAAAATGTTAGACTAAAAGGGGTCTATTTTGCGATGGAAAAACAAGCAGCAGGAGCAGGAGGTGGACATCGTCTAAAGGACGCGCACACATCTGTAAGTGGGCAGTAGCGAGCATGCGATAAAACACTTGTCTGATGAACCTCAAAGAGACATGTGCTTGCCAATGACTGGCCATTCATGAATTTAGGTTAGAAAATCAGGGTTGACCCAAGACATTTTAGTGCTTGAAGTGAAAATCAAAATGGTGCCGTCACTTTCACTAATTAACAAGAGGCACAATCCACTAGGACTTTCACATGCACAATGAGACTGGTAGATTACAACCCCAATGTGCATTTCTATCCGTCTCCCATGATGCCGCCCTTAATAATGACACCTGCACTCTGCTGCCTGGGTACCTCATATCATGGTAGTGTCATCTTTATGTATTTTTATTTTTTTATTTTTTTATTTTATTACATTTATATACCGCCCCCCAGCCGAAGCTCTCTGGGCGGTTTACAACAAGTTCAGTAAAATCAGGGTTATGAAAGCGTGAATATCTTCACACTACTGGTGCTATGCTTCTGATGTAACATCTGCACTAGTACTCACATATGTCAACCAGTGAAGGCTGTAGCTCTGATGTCAGTGGGGCAGTGAATCTGCACCAGGTTCCATTCAGAACCAGTCAGAACTCTAAAGGAGTTATCCAAGGTGTTGAGACTAATTGCCGGAGGTGTAATACAGCTAATGCTTCTTTTAACCATATGTTCTGGCAATGCCCAATAGTTTCCTCCTTTGAGGAGGAAGTTATTATATGGATAAAGCTTGTACAGGAATACACTGTAATATTTACAGATGTACATGTCCTTTTAAATTATATACCTGCTTCCTGGAAGTTAATGCACCGTCAGTGCAAATGGATTCTACATGCCCCTCTGAGAGGTAAAAGACTGCTAAAGAGAAAACTTTACCTCCAATAATGCAATGGATTAAAGACCTTGCAACACTTTCAGTATCTGGACAGGTGGTGTACAGACGCCACCTGTGAATGGATACTTATTTGAATACTTGGTCTGCTTTTGTTGAAGTTTATGTATAATTATTAGAAAGCCATATTTACACATATGCACACTGAGTACATTGGCCACCTCAGGCAGCAGAGTATATGTGCCATTATTAAGGGCAGAATCATGGGAGATGGACATAACTGCACATGGGGGTGTAATCTACTCATTATGCTCATGACATTCCTTGTGTACTGTGCTCCCTTGTTAATTATTGTCACTAGCTCTTAGTCTAATGGAGTAATTTTGTGAATAAAATGGCATAATCCTACATACGCCTTGACCTTGTTGGGAGGAAAGGCAAGATTGGCAGGTGGAAAACTCTAGCTTTATAGTGGTCTTTAGCCAGGGTTGTCTAAGATGACTTTGTAACTGTCTGGGAACTGTGGGGGCGTAGCTGGTGAGGAAGTCAAAAGGGTGTGGGGTGTGCGGACTAATAGAATACCCCAGAGGCACGTGTACCAACACAGGACACATTTGATACACCTCACTGGATACTGTGAGAAGTCACAGGTCACCCCATTTCAAGTGAGAATAAAGGAAGCAGTGGGTTGGGCTCATTAATTGTAGAGACAGTGTAGTGTAGTGGTTAGAATGTTGGACTGGGAGTTGGGAGATCCAGGTTCTAGTCCCCACCTGGCCATGGAAGCTCACAGACTCTCAGCCCAACCTAGTTCACAGGGTTGTTGTTGTTGTGAGGATAAAGTGGAGAGGAGGAGGATTATGTATGCCGCCTTGGGTTCCTTGGAGGAAAAAAAAAGGTGGAATATAAATGCAATATATAAATAAATATAAATTAATTGTTCTGGGCCTTGGCACATGCCCAGTTCTATTAGCCTCTCTTACTAGCCATGTGACTAAACACAGGTCAACTAAAAGGTGGCATTCCTTCCTTTCTGACTTATAAAGAAGCATATTTACCTAAATGCACTGGAGAATCAAAAATAGTTAAAACTGAAGCGTTCACTTTTTGATATGGTAAATTCATTAAAATGTGACAGTTGCCAAGCATTTTTAATAGTAAGGATTACTAGATAATGCCTTTCTCCTCATAACATCTTCCACTTCCTTTAATAATGATAGAACTGAAAGCTATGGTACTCTAGTGTGTGTGTATGGGTGTGGGTGCATGCGCACACACACACATGTGCATTCAGAACAAATGCTCACTGCATGGAAATGATAGAAAAATGTCATTTCCTGTCAAAATGGAACATGAGAATCCAATCTTTGAATGAGCTGGAAGTCATAAAGGTGCAGAGAAAAACAGAGTTCAGACAACCTATAACTTCAATCTATGCACACTTACCTAGGAGTAAGCCCTACTGAACAAAATGGGACTGAGTAAACCTACACAGGATTGAGCTGTAGCTGATGCAGATACAGACAAAAAGGTACAAACCTTTAGGAGAACAGTTGTCATAGAAGGATGTTGCTGCATTTTGATGGAATCAACAGTCTAGGGAGGAAGGAAGGAAGGAAGGAAGGAAGGAAGGAAGGAAGGAAGGAAGGAAAAGCAACTACATTGCTTATGTTGAGGTCCTGCTGTGAATAGGGGACACTTTGCACAATGAGGCTTTTTATTTATAAATCACTGCATGGTCTTCCTAATTTTATAGTCACATCCTGGCACAGGACTCTGAAACTGTGCACACAATTAATACAAATAACTCAAGTAGCAATCCAAAGCACTGATTCCTAAACAAAGCTGCTCTTTTAGTATTCTAGAGCCCCTCCTTGCTGACATGGAAATAAAATTTAATTTTTTTCCAGCACACTCCTGAATCCATAGTACGATTGTGATTAATATGCAAGGTTGAAAGATCTCCCTGTGTTTGAAATTGTGCAGGAATGGAGTGCCCACAGTTATAAATGAGCCCTGTTCCTCTGTGATTCTCAATGCTCTTCTTCTACAGTTACTAAAAGAAAGCCTCTTATTTTTACCTAGCTACAGTCTGTGTTCTAAGGAACTGATCTAGAGAGACTCCAAGGGAAGCAATTCAATCGATCATGGAGTTCTGTTTACATTATTTGGCAGTGTCGTCGTCCCTCATCCTTTGTAGGTGCATCACCGTTTCTTGCCCCCAAACCTGTAGGCTACCTTCATTCCAGTTAACTTTAGTTTTCACCTTATTAACTGGAGTACTGATTCATCTTTAGTACCTGGGTTTCACAGGCTTCACAGGCTTTTTTACTGGCTGGAAGTGGAACAAAACACTTCCGGTTCTGGCATCTGAAAAAATAGGCTGTATCCCATGTAAGCCAATGGTCTGTGAAAAGCATTGGTTGTAAAGATGCCCCTTGACTCAGAGTTTGAATATCCCTGACTTACAGCAGCTTCCTCCAACATGGTCCCCTCCAGATGTTTTGGACTAGAACTCCCAGAATTCCTGTCCATTGGCCATGCTGGTTGGGGCTGATGGGAGATGAAGTCCAAAACACTCAGTTGGGGACGGCTGATCAACAGTATGGGTCTCCTTCAACCATTTCATAGATTATGTAGTTGATCTTCCTGATAACATAAAGTACACATGAACAAATCCATCAATGTCAATTTCTCTCGGTTTCTGATTTCCCCGTCTTAAATTCGATTCATCCCAAACATGGAGGATTTTTTTTTAAGTTCACCTGATAATTTGTACACATTTTTCTGTGCATTTATACTAATGCATATATTTTCATACACAATTTTGCTTAATATACACATAGTTTGCAAGCCATTTTCCTAATATTCTTATTCTTTTCTTCTTATTATTAATATCCCACCTTTTCCCCAATACTGGTACTCAAGGCAGTTTTACAAAATTAAAACACATACAATTAAAATATCTAAATATAAATATACAAAATTTAAAATACAACATACAAAATTTAAAGTAGAATTCATTTTTAATGTCATTTCCTCTAATTTATGTATTTCTTTACAAATATTTTGACTGTACAACTCCATTGCAAAATTTAGTTAAGTGCAAACTTTGAAGGATAACTGAGTTTTGGTTCATGTATTGGAGCTGACTGTAGTTCAGATCACGAACTTCTTATTGCATAATTTAGAATCAAACTAAAGAGAATAGGGAAGACCCACAGATCAGTTAGATATGAGCTCACTAATATTCCTAATGAATATGCAGTGGAAGTGAAGAATAGATTTAAGGGACTAGATTTAGTAGATAGGGTCCCGGAAGAACTATGGACAGAAGTTTGCAACATTGTCCAAGAGGTGGCAACAAAAAACGTCCCAAAGAAAAAGAAAACCAAGAAGGCAAGCTGGCTGTCTGCTGAGACACTGGAAGTAGCCCAGGAAAGAAGGAAAGCAAAAGGCAACAGTGATAGGGGGAGATATGCCCAATTAAATGCAAAATTCCAGAGGTTAGCCAGAAGAGATAAGGAATTATTTTTAAACAAGCAATGCATGGAAGTGGAAGAAGACAATAGAATAGGAAGGACAAGAGACCTCTTCCAGAAAATTAGAAACATCGGAGGTAAATTCCAGGCAAAAATGGGTATGATCAAAAACAAAGATGGCAAGGACCTAACAGAAACAGAAGAGATCAAGAAAAGGTGGCAAGAATATACAGAAGATCTGTATAGGAAGAATAATAATATCAGGGATAGCTCAGACGGTGTGGTCAGTGAGTTAGAGCCAGACATCCTGAAGAGTGAGGTTGAATGGGCCTTAAGAAGCATTGCTAATAACAAGGCAGCAGGAGACGACGGTATCCCAGCTGAACTGTTTAAAATATTGCAAGATGATGCTGTCAAGGTGATGCATGCCATATGCCAGCAAATTTGGAAAACACAAGAATGGCCATCAGACTGGAAAAAATCAACTTATATCCCCATACCAAAAAAGGGAAACACTAAAGAATGTTCAAACTATCGGACAGCGGCACTTTTCACATGCCAGCAAAGTAATGCTCAAGATCCTGCAAGGTAGACTCCAGCAATTCATGGAACGAGAATTGCCAGATGTACAAGCTGGGTTTAGAAAAGGCAGAGGAACTAGAGACCAAATTGCCAATATCCGCTGGATAATGGAGAGAGCCAGGGAGTTCCAGAAAAACATCTATTTCTGTTTTATTGACTATTCTAAGGCCTTTGACTGTGTGGATCATAACAAACTGTGGCAAGTTCTTGGTGGTATGGGGATACCAAGTCATCTTGTCTGCCTCCTGAGGAATCTGTATAACGACCAAGTAGCAACGGTAAGAACAGACCACGGAACAACGGACTGGTTTAAGATTGGGAAAGGAGTATGACAGGGTTGTATACTCTCACCTTACCTATTCAACTTGTATGCAGAACACATCATGCGACGTGCTGGGCTTGATGAATCCAAGGCTGGAGTTAAAATCGCAGGAAGAAACATTAACAATCTCAGATATGCAGATGACACCACTTTGATGGCTGAAAGCAAGGAGGAGCTGAGGATCCTTATGACAAAGGTGAAAGAATAAAGTGCAAAAGCTGGGTTGCAGTTAAACCTCAAAAAAACCAAAATTATGGCAACCAGCTTGATTGATAACTGGCAAATAGAGGGAGAAAACGTTGAGGCAGTGACAGACTTTGTATTTCTGGGCGCAAAGATTACTGCAGACGCTGACTGCAGCCGGGAAATCAGAAGACTTTTACTTCTTGGGAGGAGAGCAATGACAAATCTTGATAAAATAGTTAAGAGCACAGACACCACACTGACAACAAAGGTCCGTATAGTTAAAGCAATGGTATTCCCCGTAGTAACCTATGGCTGCGAGAGCTGCACCATAAGGAAAGCTGAGCGAAGGAAGATAGATGCTTTTGAACTGTGGTGTTGGAGGAAAATTCTGAGAGTGCCTTGAACTGCAAGAAGATCAAACCAGTCCATACTCCAGGAAATAAAGCCAGACTGCTCACTTGAGGGAATGGTATTAAAGGCAAAACTGAAGTACTTTGGCCACATAATGAGAAGACAGGATACCCTGGAGAAGAGGCTGATGCTAGGGAAAGTGGAAGGCAAAAGGAAGAGGGGCCGACCAAGGGCAAGATGGATGGATGATATCCTGCAGGTGACAGACTTGACCTTGGGGGAGCTAGGGGTGGCGACAGCCGGCAGAAAGCTCTGGCGTGGGCTGGTCCATGAAGTCACGAAGAGTCGGAAGCAACTGAACGAATAAACAACAAAATTGGTTTGAAAGTGCGAACTTTAAAATGTGAATTGAACTAATTCGTCCCACTTCCCTAACATATGCTGCAGGGTCCTTAACTTTGGCTTCATGCCCACCACTTTTTAAATCCATTCAAATTTCACTCCACCTTGTGGAAGTGAATTCCATAGTTTAACTATGTGCTCTGTGAAGAAGTACTTCCTTTTATCTGTCCAGAATCTCCCACCAATCAACTTCATGGGATGACCCCAGGTTTATTATTATTATGAGAGAGGGAGAAAATGTTTCCCTATCCACTTTCTCCACAACATGCATAATTTTGTACACCTCTATCATTTTGAGAGTGTCATGAGTGCTCTGACAAAATGGCAATGGTTGTTGTGGTGGGCATGGCCATTCACCAGTGAATTTCAGATATTTTTCTTTAAACTCTATGGCCTGTCTTAAACTGATTTTGAAAATCCTGAATTTTGAAAGTCATTTGCTATACAGCACTACAGTGGCCACTTACACCCCCCAAAAAGAGGAAATGCATCATCAAAAGAATTCAATTTCACCAGAATAAAGAAGAATGTGAGCAGGAGACCTGGGTGCCTGCTCTGTCTATTGTCTAGGCACTAAATGTGGATGGGCAACTTCAAGGCCCTTGGTGTCTCTGTCCATATGGTTCTTTGCCTTGAAACTAGACTTGGACTGGACAGCCCATCAGACAGAGGGTTGTCTTCAGTGATGCAACTAAGGGCCTTCCTAGACCTGCCGGCTTACGCCGGCAGGGAGGCGGGGCTGAGGCACGCTAACGTTAGCGCGCCTCCCCCACGCTTCCAGATGGCGGAGCTGCAGGGAGGACGCAAGCCCTGCGGTATCCGCCATTTTTTTTGTTTGTTTGTTTAAAGGGGCCGCGGGTGGCCCGAAGACTCCAGGAAGGTAAGTGGCTTTTTTATTTTTTTATTTAAAACGGGGGGGGGGGTGAAGGATGGGAGGGTGGGTGGCATGGGGGGAGGGCGGGTGCGATCGCGCCGCCGCCGCCCGAGCAAGCAGCCGAGCGGCGCTTGCCCGGGCAATGCCCGAGATGGGGCAGCATTGTCCGGGCAAGCGCCGCTCGGCTGCTTGCTCGGGCAGCGAGCGGCGCGATCACACCCGCCCTCCCCCCGTGCCACCCACCCTCCCATCCTTCGCCCTCCCCTCTCTTCCCCCCCCCGGCTGATGGGCACAGCGCTCTTAGCTTATGGCGCGCTAGACCAGGCCTCACTGTGGCCTGCCGCCGGATTCCCCTGTGCGTCATCTGGATGCACAGCAGGGAAACCGGGTTGGAAGGCGCGCTAAGGCCTGGTCTAGCAAGGCCCTAGGGCTGGAAAGTTCAGGACCCTGCATCCCAAGGGCCCCCCCCAATGACCTCCCAGACATCAGCAGGTGATGAGGGCAGCATGAGCCAACTCCATTTTGTTATTATTATTTCTGTATTGATGATGGTGCTATGATTTAAGTCAGTTTAAACTGCAAACTGAGCATGGTCAGATGATGAGGAGGAGTATTTAAGGTGTTTTAAGCCTTACTGTTACAAAGTATCTGGAATTTAGGAACAGCTGTGAAGCACAGATTGGCTCTGTGTGTGTGTGTGAGAATGTTCGTTGTCTGCTTCACTAATACAACATGATGGACCAATGGACGATCTCAAAAGACCATTAGGTCCAAGGTCTAAATTTACCAATCTGCAACACCATTCATGCCTTCTTGCTGAAGCTAAGCAGGTCTATGTCTCGTTAGTGCACAGGGAAGAGATGTGGTGTCCACAGACACCAATGCACCCCTGAACACTTTTCTTGGGGCATGGATTAAAGTGGCTGTTTGGATCCTGTCCTATCCAATGTAGAGACAAGAAAGTTAACATTTCCAGAATGTGTGTGTGTGTGTGTGTGTGTGTGTGTGTGTGTGTGTGAGTATACACATTGTTATGGCTTAAATCCAAGGAGAAAAAAGGTTAAAGGGAGGAGGAGAAATCAGAAATGACAAATACATGGCTACTGGATTTTCCAAGCATGTCACAAGAATGTGATCTATGCTCCTTATACATGCCGATGAGCTACTTGGAATTTTATATTCTCCGCTTGCAAGGAAACTGAAAAATGTTATTCCCTCCGAGGCCAATTTTCATCTTGTCCTGGAATACTCATTTAAACTTTTCAGAAAACACTTTGCTTTTTCTAGGCTTTGGCTGCTATCCTTTTAACACTTCCACTGAAGCAGTCCCATTGAAGTCCATAAAACTGCACCAAAGTAATAGGTATTGAGGATTGCAGCTCTTAACTATATTTTTTTCCCTGGGTCAAGAAACATATTTCTCACCATATTAGCATGTGGAAACAAATTCCTAATCTTATTTTTTGACAAGACTACACCCTGCACATATGGCTGGGTTATTCCATATCCATATGTTCCTTAAGCAGAAGAATCTTATTCAATTACTGCAGAAATCTGATGGCTCAATGTTGGTTAAACCAGCCAACAGCAGCTCCTTATTCATTGAGGGGTCAGCTAATGTGGGCCAATATTATGATGCCTGAGAGCACACACAATATGCTTTCAGTCATCGTATAGCCCTTCTATAAATGCAAAACACCTGCAAAATAATGTGCAGAGTGGTTCTTGCCAGGGCCATGTATAGTACAGTGCCAAAAACAATCTGTGCCAAAGAAACCCATATTTTGAAACAAGCAAAGCCAAATGTTGATGTTGTTATTTTATGGTCTTACTTTTGTTGTTAGCCATCAAAAAGGAGGGATGTAAATGTTTCGGTTCAATCAATCAATTCTGTAATTAGTGTGAATTATGACAAAAATATATTTATTCATGCATTTATTACATTTTTATACTACACAATAGTCAAAGCTCTGGGAAGTTCACAACAATTAAAACCATAAAACACCAGACAATAAAATACAGTTGATAAAATACAATATAAAAGTTTAAAACTACGATATAGAAACAGAAGCTAGCAGCAGTGCAATAATTTAACATACAATACCAGATAAAAAGAAACTGAAAACTAAAATGCCTGGGAGAATACAAAGATCTTCACCTGGTATCAATATGAGCACAATGCGGCTACTAGGAGGAGGGCTTTCTCTGCTGTGGCACCCCGGCTGTGGAACGAGCTCCTCAGAGAAGTTCGCTTGGCACCTACAGTGTACTCCTTCCATCGCCAGCTGAAGACCTTTTTATTTTCTCAGTATTTTAACACCTAATTTAACTTAAATTTAAACTGTGCTATTTTAATTCCATATTTTAACCTGTATCAATTTTTGCTGTGTGTTTTTATCCTGGTTGCGCTTTTTATATTGTATTTTGTATTTGTGTTTTTAGATTGTTGGTTGTTTTTATGCTCTTCATGCTTTTAATATTTGTGAACTGCCCAGAGAGCTTCAGCTATTGGGAGGTATAAAAATGTAATAAATAAAATAAAAATAAAGAAATAATGTAGGCACTAGGTGAACCTCTCTGGGAAGCTCATTCCACAACCAAGGTGCCACAGCAGAAAAAGCCCTCTTTTGAGTTGCCACCCACCTGATTTCCTTTGGGAAGGGATCCCAGAACAGGACTGCTGAAGCTGCTTCTTGGGTATGGGAAGGTATATATGGGAGGGGACAATCCTTCAAGGGTCAATTAAAGAAGTGTGCATGCGTATCTCGTTTTGCATAGTTTATTCTTCTCCTGATCACAAAGAGGAACAAGGAGCAATGGACACTGGCATTAATTGATGGTGGAGTCTTGGCATTCTACCTTTCTTTCCCAGAATTCAAGGCAGGGAAAGTTAAATTTGTCTCAGTCTCCCATCCAAGCACTGACCAAGCACAGCCCAAGAAAGCATCAGGAAGGTCCTCCATCACATACCTTCAGATGATATTCTAGGACATTTAAGGCACAAGCTTCATGTCCTGCTTGTGAGCTTCCCATAGGCATCTGTTTGGCCACTGTTAGAAATAGGATGCTATACTAGATTTGGACTTAGACTTAGATTTGAGCATCCATTTCTTAAGGGTTAGTTGATCGTGACATGTGAAAATATCAAGAGCCATGAGAAAACTAGGTAGATACCAATCTTAAGTGAAAGAACATTTATTGTGCATTTCAAACAAAGCAACTGAATAGATTGGCTACAATCAAAAGGGTTGTTACTTCAAATACCAATGGAGCCACATGCAATTGACAAAGATACCCTGATAGAAAACCATTTTTAACCTATACAATTTTTAACCTAAAATAAATATAACAATAAACAATAAATAAAATAAAAGGAAGTAACATTACAAAGAGACAAATAGAAATATATGTTGGTTGAAATGTTCCTTAAATAGGCACAGACTTGTTCTTTAAAATGTTCAGAATTTTTCTTTTGTTGTTAAAAGCCATCAAGTGCTCTCTTGCCTTCATCTTTCAATACAGTTAACTGGTTTTGTAGAAGTCTTTATATGTGCCCAAATTGGTATATTAGAATAACCATAGAGAATAGCTACGGAAGCACCAAAGGCCATGATGGCTGGGGGTATGATAGGAGTTGTAGTCCAATCCATCTGAGGGAGGGGGGCAAGTTGGGAAAGGTTGGTGTAAACTAAAGGGAATCTCTTCGCTTTAAACATTAGTTGTTTTTATTCTCAATTTAAGGGGGTTCACCTATACAGAGTTTATAACGCCAAGGTTAAAGACAGCACAATTAGGTTTGCCTGCCCCTTGCCGTGTTACTTCAGATCAGATGGGATTCTATCCCGATGACATTTCAGGTTGTGGAAAGAATTACTGCTGAGGATCGCAGTCTCACAGTGTTCAGGCACAAAGAGTACACATTTATCTTAAAAGCTGGAACCAGACAGGAGGGATATTCTAGACAGTGAACCAAAACATTCCATGGTCCTTAACAAACCTGTAACTAAAAATTAAACATCTGCCCTGGATAATGAAATCATTATATGAAAGCAATGTTGACTCTGAAAAATCTGGTAACATTGTATTTGTGTGTTTTCCAAATGGCTCTGAATGTTATTCTTGCTGCTTTCATTTCTCAGTGACACGAACAAAAACTTCACAGACTCCGATCATACTTAAGCCCAAAAGTACAGAGTTTAACCCTGCATTCTCCAAAGTCTGACTTCCATTCCTGCAAATCATGAGTTCTGAGATGTCTCTGGTAAACCTAGGTCAACCCATCTTTGACAATCTTTATAGCATCATTGAATATGGTAACGCGAAGACAGAACATTACACTTCACACAGAGCTGCTGCTGAAAATGGCATCCCCGTGTTGAGTGATTCTCCTCTCCTATGAAACATGTTATATCACTTATCCCTTCTTGTGATGACAACATGCTATGCATTTCTACACCTACAACAATGTGTAGGTCAATGCCAGTCTCCCACTTTAGCATGTCAGCCTCCCACTTCATTTTTTTTTTTTTACAGGTCTAATGAATAAAATGAAAATCAAGAAGGACAGAGAGCCTGGCAGGCAAAAAGAGAGGAGTCCATGGATTTAGTTATGCCCATCATATCATAGATCCCAGAATTATAGGAAGTGGCTTCCTGTATAAAAGTTTCTTCCTTCTGAGAATCCCAACTCGGATGTAAATCGAACATTTCAATGCACCTAAACATTATCTGGTTCACACTTAACAATGGCTTGGGATAGCTGAAAGAAGTGCATGTTGATAGTTAATATCTATGAAAAAGTTAGTATAATTTGAACAAGCTCTACAGTTTATTCTTTCATAACAACAACAACAACAACAACAACAACAAAGACTACAGTTGACTTCATCAGATGCATGAAGTGCTATCCTGAGCTGCAGTAATATATAGTAGAGGGGTAAATAGAGACAGCATTTATTAACACTGGCCATTCACAGAACTGTTGTTGCTAATAACACACACATCCTAGTATTAGGTAAGCTAATTAACATATGTAAGATGATGATGATGATTTAAAAAACAAAGAAAAAAACAATTTAAACTGATGTAACCCATCCAATATGAGTTTTCTTTTTGTAGAATCTTGGTTTTAGATTCCTGCAGGGTAGGATGGCAAACCAATCAATACTTTTGACAGCATTATAAGAGTCCAAGCTAGCTGTAATTTGGTAACCATCAAGCCTATTTCTTGGCTGATAGAGTCACATTCACTCCCTGGCAACATGTGATCGCATCATGAAGAAATGGCTCCTATGCCTGGACAAATATGGTGTGTGTGTGTGTGTGTGTGTGCGAGAGGGAGAGAAAGAGAGAGAGAGAGAGAGTTGTTTATTAAATTTGAGCTTTCCCTGTGTTCTGGAAGTGCCCCCCAAATTCTGGTACTCCTATTAGTGAGTGACTTACTGCAAGGCAAGCATCTTCACAAGCCATGGATTGCAAATAGTAGTAAAACTGCAACCTAGTAGTACTGGGCTCAGTACTATCATGCTATATATTATATTTTTATTTGTTTTAAAACACGTTGTTAAATAAAGTGAACCTTTGGGAGTAGTGGGTTACAAATTGAAATAAATACTTTACTTGTTTCTTCCAAAAGATCAATGTTAATATATAAGGATTCTGGAGCTTTCTATGATTTCAAATCAGCAGACATTAGGAAAACAGCTCAAAGGATCAGATACTCCTTTGGTGTAATATTCAGTTAAGACAGTTTATACTTTGCAGAATTACACAGTGGCAGAGATGACCCTAATATTGTATTATTGATCTGCCCTTAAAACCCACCCTATGACATATTCCACCAGCCAGCACATCCTCTTAGACTGTAAGCCACAGTAACAATCATGCTTTCTCTTTAAGAAATGCAAATCAATATTAATTAAAATTAGACAAGGATTTGTGATGGAAGGGGTCCCTGTACTCAAAGGACATAGTGGCCATTAAATAAATTTTAAGACTTATTACTTAAAAGACTTTAAAATGAAGTCAATGCATTGTACGTCCTAAGGGAAACTTCAAGGTCTCTGTACCATGGTAAAACATTAAATTATAGGTGCCACAATCAAAGGCAAATACAATTAAGAATCAAGCGGTTAAATGTTATGTGTCACTCTCTAAAGAATCTATATTAGAACATTTAATTAAAACTTTTTAAAGAAAAGAATTCCATAGTGCGAGTTAAAACCAAAAATGGGGGCCTTGTTTTTGCTCTTATTAAACAACCTGCATATTAAGAGCTCCATGCTTTCCCTGTTCATTATCATGAAGGCAACATTTGCATTTCTTGATAGACTATTCCTGTTTCTTCACCCCTTTTTTTTCCCCTTGTCTTACATCAGTCAGAGGAAAGAGTGCCACCACAGGCCATCATTAACCTTCCAAATCTGTCTCAAAACAAATAGTACAAGAGCTCACTAATTTGAAGATCAAAAAGCCACTTGTCCATTATATAATTGGAATGAAAGGCAAAATGTTGCCGTTCTGAAGAGCATAGTAATTACTAGCTGTTAATTGCTCTCTCGTGGTGGCTCACTTTTAATTAAAAAGAACAGCTCGTCGCAGGCCGATAAGCAATGGCGGAGACCACTGGTTTAATCAACAAAGCAGAAAAATTCGTTTCTGCTGTGGCCAACAACAGCTTGAGAAATCTTCAGATGTCCAATTGAGATTAAAAACTGTCTATTTAGTGCAGTCAGATTTTATTTTAAACCAAGGAAATGACTATTTGAAGCTTTCCAATGCAAGTGTCCCCACTACATCCCCGCTGGTGCTTCCAGGGACTAATCGCTTTGCTTGTGGTTGTGATCACTCAAGTAAAGAAATTTAGCTACTTTCCTCTTGACTCCATCATTCTTGGGTAATTGGCCTGTCTGAGGTGAGCACTTTTTTTTTTAAGGGGGGGGGGAAAGGAAGAAAGAAAAGAAAGCGCTTTAAAGTATGGAAGGCCCACAGACTGTGCATTTAATTACTGTTCATATTTCATGCAGTCAAACAGAATTTCATTTAAGGAGAAAATGATTTACCTATCTTGAAAAGGCCTTCATAAGCATGGTTCTGAGTTCTACCATCCTATTTACATGGCATAAAAGCGAGGAAGTGTTCAGAACATCAGTGTTAATACTTTAAGAGGCTTCTGTCTTTTTAATCTACAATACACATGAGCAGCGACTATCTTTAAAGCAAATAATGCTACATCTCAGGATAACCATTTATTTAGTTAATCATGTTGTGCCTCGGTTAAGTGGAGCTAATTTCTTTTCTGGATTGTCTCATCTCTCTCCAACAGTGAACAGTTACGTCCATTAGCAACTTCAGTTCATCCCACCTTTCTAGGACACCTGAAGACGTTTTGCATTTGGCCCTCTGCTGTGCAATATTTATTTGCTTCTGGTGTGTGATGGGTCCTGGTTCATTCCAAAGAGTGAAGCAGACAAGAGTCACATAGGTATACAAAGAAATCTTGGGTTTCTAGTCCTATTGGTCACAATCTAACACAGAGTTAGGTATGCTTCAGCTCAATGATTTAAGCACTCCAACTCTGTGGCCCTGTTCAGACAACACCACTAACCATGCTGGTTAAGGGGTTTTGGTTAAGCAGCAGGGTTAACAGTGTCTTCTGACATGTGTTTTGCTTAACCAGGTGTCTCTGCTAACCACATTGTGGTCGGCTTCCCTAACCTTGTTCTGCAACAGGATTAGCAGCACTAACTTTGGCTTAAGGTGTCTTGTGTGATGCAGCTGTGGTTAAGGGGCCAAAATCATAGAGCTAGCAATATAGAGAAGCCTAAATAGCCTAAATCACACAACTGCTGGCTCTCTTAGCACAAGGGCTGATGGCATATGGGGCGGAGCATTCGGAGGACTCAGGAGTTCATCTAAATGTTTTGTGGTTAACGAAACCGGGAACCGGACAGTATTAAAGGTATCGTGTGCTAATAGGGTGACCATATGAAAAGGAGGACAGGGCTCCTGTATCTTTAACAGTTGTATTGAAAAGGGAATTTCAGCAGGTGTCATTTGTATATATGGGGAACCTAGGGAAATTTCCTCTTCATCACAACAGTTAAAGCTGCAGGTGCCCTGCCCTCTTTTAAATCTGGTCACTCTAGTATAGCTCCTGCACTTTAACTGTTGTGATGAAGAGGGAATTTCACCAGGTTCTCCATATATACAAATGACACCTGCTGAAATTCCCTTTCCAATGCAACTGTTAAAGATACAAGAGCCCTGTTCTCCTTTTCATATGGTCACTCTAGCTAACCACAGAGAACCATGATTAAGCTAACCACAGAGCCCTCAGTGTTGTCTGAACAAGCCCTGTGTTACATTACAGCTAAGTCTTCCTGCTTGTTCTCTACAGCTTCACTATGGATGTCAGGCAACTGTTCTACAATATAATAAGAAAAGCAATATCTGTACTCCAGATATTGTTTAATATTTATTTATTTATTTATTTATTTATTTTGTCATCTGACTTCATAAAATGTTCTATGGTTGTGGACAACTGTTCATCACAGTTTAAAATACAGGGGACATGATCCAGCAAAAGCTAAGTATTTTGAAGTCCCATTGATTTCAAAGGCAGAGTTAAGCATGTGTTTAAGGCTTCTGTACTTAAATACATTTAGGACTAGGTTGCACATCTCTCCCCTTAAGACCTGTAGACCTTAAAAATGCATGACATTGACTGGATCCTGACTTTTATTTTTTCTGTATGACAATATGATTTCATTCCTTGAAGTATCAGATACCAGCATAGCCAGTAAAACCTCCTCCAGTTTAATATGAGGATGAAACTTTTATTGGACCAGATCCTCATGTGGAAAGGTCAATGAACATTTTAGGCTACAATCCTATATGCACTCACCAGGGAAAAAGCCCTATTGGACCCAATGGGACTTACTTCACCGTAGATATGTATAGGGTTGCACTGTTATTGACGTCATTGGCATTAATAACATTGATTAGAATTGTGTTAATTGATTAACCCTCTAGTTTTTAGATTCATTAAATTCACTAAATTCACTAAATTTAGTGAATTTATTAAATTCATTAAATTCACTAAATTCATTAAATTCACTAAATTTAAGTAAATGTACATTATACCAAAAAGTGTGATATAAGTGCTTTTTTGACAATACTGAAGGAAGCTATGTTAAAATTTAAAGATCTAAAGTGGTTGGAACCACAAAAAAGCTGTGTTTAATATTTTCAATTTCTTTTGATTTCCCAGTAACACACAAGATCTTTTAGTATTTCAAGCAATAAACAGCTGTGATCTTCAGTCTTCACCCTGCTGATTAAAATGTCTTCCCAGTTATAATATGCCTCTGGTATTTACGCTGGCTGGGGAATTCTGGGAGTTGTAGGACTTTTTTCTGTCTAAACATACATAGGATTGTGCCCTTACTGGGTCTTGGCTTTTATTCGGTTGGAGTTTTAGTTGATTAATCTACTTATTAAGATGACTTAAGGTTGCAGCTCAAGTAAATAACTATCTCTCAACTGTTCCACATTGTGAGGGACCTCAGTCATTTCCTTTCCCTACTAAAAATAAAAAATAAAATTCTCCCCTCCCTCTTTATTTGGCTGTGCAAATTCCTGTCTGCTGCTCTTCTTAACCTCTTCAGATTCTCAATCCTTAGAGATTAGATAGCATTTTGCCAAACGTGGAATAAAGCCTTGAATCTGCTGAAACATAATATATGTTCCAAGTGTCTCAGGCAAATGTGCATATAATAAGGACGTCTACATACAAAAATGCATATTTTAGGGAAACATGTTTACAAAATGCATGTGTTGGGAAACGCTGTGTATGAAAATAAATGCACATTTTGGTGTGTGCCTTTTATTTTGTTTAAATTTGCAAAATGACATGAACGTTTGGTGGAATTGTTGTATGATTTTAATATACGCGAAACTGACATGGCCCAGATACAGATTGGTTTGTACATCTAGCATATCCCTCTTTATTTATTTATTAATACTTATATGTTGCATTATATAAAACAATATCTATGTGGTTTACATATAGTGGGTTGGTTTGGAGGACAGCAACAAGGGAGAGGGCCTTATTGGTGGTAGCTCCAACATCCCCAATAGTGGAATGCTCCACAGTAAGGTCCGCCTGGCACCTACATTGTCTTCTTTTCATCACCTGATTAAGATTTTCCTCTACTCCCAGATATTTGATGGCATACAACGGAGTGTCTTAATTTAATTGTTTTAGACACAATCCTATGCATAGCTATATCTACACTACTGCTTTATAGTGGTATTGAAGTGCACTGATAACTATTGGGGCACAATCCACTTTTCATATACCGCTTTCATAGTGTTATTTCCTGCTTTTTATTCCACATTCGTAACGATTTGACACACGGTGTAGATCTGACCCATGTTTAGACAGAAAAAAATTCTTACTACTCCCAACTAACTAAGGAATGCTGGGAGTTGAAAGACTTTTTTCTGTCTAAACATGCATAGGATTGCACTCTGACTGGGGGCTCATCTACACCAAGCAGGATATTGCACTATGAAAGCGGTATATAAAAGGCAGGAGCCACACTAAGCAGGGTATAGTGGTATGAAAGCTGTATACGGTATGTGTCAATGGGCCCCAACAGTGGTCAGTGCACTTCAATACCACTATGAAGCAGTAGTGTGGCTCCTGCCTTTTATATACCGCTTTCATAGTGGAATATCCTGCTTGGTGTAGATGTGCCCTGAATCTTGGCATTTTCAATTTTCAGCTGCTTTAAATTGTTTTAACTTTTTCACTGTCAGAAACCTTGAGTCTTTTTTACCAAAAGACATCAAAAAAATTTAATAATGACAATAATGAGAAGTCTTAGCATAGTTTTTCACTGAGGTGGTAAACAATGTTTGTGTTTACAATGTCAGATTGTAGTTGGGACTCATGTGATTAACTGCTTCTCCAGGTAAACTCCAGGTTTTTTCTGTATATAGAAATCTTCTCCCTGACATCTGTTATGTGAACGGATTCATTCATTCCTGGGATGGAGGAGCACTCAGACAGTATCTAGTGCTTTATAACAGTATTGACAACCATTGGGGCCCAGGACACATTCCATATATAATTTTCAAACTGCTTTCAAAGTGTTATATCCTGCTTAGTGTAGATCTGGCCTCAGTCATGTAAGCCACCCCTGCAGTCTGAAGTGGTACAGCCCAGTCAGAGATTTACCGCATCTATGAGAATGGGAATACCAATGTTACTTGAGGACTAAGAGTGCTTGCTTGGTTTGCCACCTGCTCTGGCTATTTGAATAAAAACTGTTTGACACCATCTGTCCCCAGGACTTTTGCCATAAAAGACTGTCCTGAAACTCCTACTTGGGAAAATATGAAATTTTTCATATAAAAATATGAAAGCAAAAACTGTGTTAAGATAGGGTGATCATATGAAAAGGAGGACAGGGCTCCTGCATCTTTAACAGATGCATAGAAAAAGGAATTTCAGCAGGTGTCATTTGTATGCATGCAGCACCTGGTGAAATTCCCTCTTCATCACAACAGTTAAAACTGCAGGTGCCCTGCCCTCTTGACCAGTTACAAAAGAGGCTCCTGCAGCTGTAACTGTTATGATGAAGAGGGGGAAATCACCAGGTGCTGCATGCACACAAATGACACCTGCTGAAATTCCCTTTTCTAAACAATTGTTAAAGATACAGGAGCCATGTCCTCCTTTCCATATGGTCACCCTAGTTAAGAGAGAGCCAGTTTGGTGTACTGGTTAGAGTGTTGGACAGGGATTTGGAAGATCACTTGGGCATGTCACTGACTCCCAGCCTAACCCAACTCACAAGGTTGTTGTGAGGATAAAACGGAGATCACTTTGGGTTCTTTAAAGGAAAAAAGATAGGATATGAATGTAATAATAAAAATAAAACAGCCAGTCCTCCTAATCCATTGGCTCTGAGGCACATGATAGGGCTCTGCTGCACACATGGAGCTCCACTGCCCATTTTTGATGCATTTCTTGGCTCAAACATTGTGTACAAAATTGTGTATACTGGGGAAGTTGTGTACAAAAATGTCTCTATTAGGGAAATGTGAGAATGAAAATAAGTGTGTGTGTGCATGTGTATTAATTTGGAGACTGATGCAGAAATTAGATGGAATAAACTTAATACTGAATAAATGCAAAACTGCCAGAAGCTGTTTATAGATCAACATTCCCCAATCTGGTGCCCATCAGATGTGCTGGACTACATCTTCCCCAGCCAGTTGTATGTTGTAATCCAACATATCTGGTGGGCACCAGGTTGGGGAAGGCTGCTATGGATGTATTAGTCCATCCCAGATCTCTGCCTCTCCAATCTTTGGGTTTTATTTGGTGAGAGCTCTTCCTAGGCAACAGCCCTACTTCATCAATTGAAAGAATCTTAAATCTTAAGAATCTTTAAGGGGGGGGGAATAAAAGGGAAATCATTGCTTTCCTAAGATTTCCTCTCTTCCCCTGCGCCACTCCCAAGTTCACCCAAACATTTGGACTTCCTTCAGACATGCCATCTGCACCACTGGGAAGCTAATCTGACCTGATAAAATCCCGTTCCATGTCCCCATCTGCATCGGCCTCCTCCTACGCCCGCATACCCCGAGATAACGCGGACTCGCAACAATGTGTTTATCGGCAGACTTTTCTGCACATTCATTTTCCTGTGTTCATTCATGCCAGCCTGCTCGCCTGCTCTGGCTGCACCCAAACATGATAACTCCGTGACCTCTTATGTTGGCTTTGTGATAACGCTGCCTGCGAAGAAATGCTTCTCTTCTGCTCGCCCCAGCTACTTTCTCCTGTTACCAATCTTCAGTCAGCACCTGTCGCCAGAGAGAGCGCCTTGACTTTTGCAGTTTTCTCTCAGTTCTCCATGATTTTTCTTGCTTTGCTTCCCCCCCACCCTCCGCCCCAGAGCTCGTTTTAAGGTTTATCAGAGGAAACACTTGCACTCCGAAGGATGGCCTCCACACTGTGACAGATTAATCCGAGTTGAGTGAACTTCCTTAATACAGAGGGCCCTAATTATTATGAAGGCACTTAGAACACAATGAGAGCTGACATCTGACAGACCATTCTCTGCCAGCCCGGCATTGTCTTACTGTCAGGCTCTGTCAGTTCCCAGCCTTAATTACATCCTGTTTACAAACATTAGGCCTGACTTCAGATGAAGTCTTAACAAAGGTTGACAAAGGTCAGGGTCACATCGCAAGGATGTTATCTGTCTGTGTGCTCCTACTGATAAAGGAGGAGGAGGAAGATCAGAGACGATTTGGGGAGATAACTTTGGTCGCACACAGGAAAAGATGTGAAAAGCCTGAAGGATGCAAATGTCTGAAGTATGTGTGTGATGTTCCTGCCTGGGTTCCACCCTTCTCCAGTTTCTACCTCAGAAACAGAGGCAAACCCCTCAGGAGTGCCTGTTTTCACTTGGTTCAGTTGTCCCCACTGACACCCAAGCTTCAGCCCTTTCCCTGGGTGCAAGAGACACCCCCTTATATGCCTTATTGGTTCCTTCAACCCACTACTGGAGAAGTAACAAGGATATAGATGTAATAATGGTGGCATAATAAGTCAGTCAACTCATGGGAGTTTGTATTTTTTAAATTAAAAAAACACAATATATTTAAAATATGAAGAGATATACTGTGTACAGTTTTGGTCACCACACCTAAAAAAGGATATTATAGAGCTGGGAAAGGTGAAGAAAAGGGCAACTAAAATGACTAAGGGGCTGAAGCATCTCCCTTATGAGGGAAGGTTACATCAACTGGGATTGTTTTTGCTTGGAAAAAAGGATAGAGGTATACAAAATTCTGCATGGTATGGAGAATGTGGACAGGGAGACATTTTTCTCCCTCTCTCAAAATACTAGAACCCGGGGTCATCCCATGAAACTGATTGGTGGGAGATCCAGGACAAATAAAAGGAAATACTTTTTCACACAGCACATAGTTAAATTATGGAACTCACTGCCACAGGATGTAGTGATGGCCACCAATCTGGATGGCTTCAAAAGGGGGTTGGATAAATTCCTGGAGGCCATGGCTATCAATGGCTACTACCCCTGATGGTTGTGTGCTATCTCCAGTATTTGAGGCATTGGTCCTGTGTGCACCAGTTGCTGGAGAGCATGGGTGGAAGGGTGCTGTTGCACCATGTCCTTCTTGTTTATCCCTGGCCGATGGCTGGTTGGCTACTGTGTAAACACAGTGCTGGACTAGATGGACCCTTGGTCTGATCCAGCAGGGGCCTTCTTATATATATAATTAATATTAATCAATGGTTTGTCCTAAATTCCCTGCCTATTCTATTGTGACTCCTATTCACAAAGCCCACTAACTAGATGTTGCTTCTTCAATCCCTCTGTCTAAATGTCAGACCTCACTTTATATAACCTTGGAATCCTCACACACACAAGCCCCTCCCACCTTTCACTCGCTCTTTAGCAAACTATTAACCCTATCTTACCCAGGTTATACTTAAAATCATAAGCATTTTTATTAGAATAACAGGCATGTATTACAACATGCCACAAAGTAGCCTTAGGGATTTGCACGCTGCTGGTAGATCAAGGCTTGGATTCAATTTTCCAGATGGGCTCCTGGATGACAGCTACAGAGTCCTGGCAAAGCTTTAAGGTCCTCCCTGCTTTTAACTTTGCGCAGCTTAAACTAGCGAGAGTATCAGAGCCAGCTCTACCATTAGGTATACTGAGGTAGCTGCTTCAGGCAGCTGATCATAATAAAAGGACGGCAAATTGAGAAACATGTGGAAAATCATGGAGTCAATTTGTTTCATATATGAACCACTGTTTGAAGATTAACAATAATGCATGTAAAGCTTTTTGGTTGCTGACATAATTGGACATGGTGTGTTAAACAGAGGATAAATAAACTATAGTACAGAGGAGATATTATAAATGGCAAAATACTAATTTGGAGTGTGTGATGATCATATATTGTAAGATTTCATATATTTATAATGAAACGTTATAACTAAAAAATACTGAGCTGGTATTATTACAGTAGCTATTTTATTCATTATTATTGTATTTTTTTATTATTCCTGTAGTATTGTATTTTAACTAAAGAGGCATGTGGTAAGAGAAGGGAGCCCTAGCATTTGCCCCCTGCCTAGCTGAGGTTGAAGGACTTCAATTTTTTTTAGCTAAGAACATAAGAGCCACGCTGGGTCAGAACAATCCAGCATTTTGTTCACACTGTGGCCAACCAGCTGCCCATGAGAAACCCACAAGCCGGATATGACTGCCACACCACCTTCCCACCCATGTCCCCCAGCAACTGCTGTACATAAGCATAGTGCCTCTGATACTGGAGGTAGCATATACTGTAGCCATCAGGACTACTAGTCATCGATAACCTTCTCCACCATGAATTTTTCTAACCCCCTTTTAAAACCATCTAAATTGGTGGCCATCACTATGTCTTATGGTAGCGACTTCCATAATTCAACTATGTGCTGTGTGAAGAAGTACTTCCTTTTATCTGTCCTGAATTCAGAGGCAACATGAGGACTGGATTTCTTGGGGGGTTTACTGACTATCTTCTGAATCAGTCCTATTTTTTTGACTGCTCTCTTTAGCCTTAGCTAGACCTACCTGTAAATCCGGGTAGAGGAGGGGAGATCCCGTGATGCAACTATCGCAGGATCTCACCCTCATTCACACGTGAAGCATGATGAGCTCTGGAAGAGAGCAGTTGCACCCGCCATTTTTTAAAAAAGTTTTAAAGGGCCAGCAGCACAGGAGCGCTCCAGCGACGGCATGTATTTTTTTTTAAAAAAAGAATTCCCCGCTCCCCCCACCCTAGCCTGGATGGGTGCAGCACTCCTGGGGAGCGCTGCACCCCATGCGCAGCTCCCAGCTACGCACGAGTAATTGCACGAAGCCAGGGAGAAGCCAGTTCAACAGGCCACACGCTCACAGTCTCGGGCTCAGCCCAAGACTGCAGGAAAAACCGGGCCCAAAGTGGTGCCCATTATCGCGGGGTAAGGGAGAGTTGATCCCTGCCTGAGCCTGGGATCCCCTGTGCATCATCTGGATGCACAGGGGCGATCCCGGGTATCAGCCCTGGATAACCCCTCATCTCGCTAAGGCCTTAGTTTTGGTTATTCAACAGTGCAATCCTATGCTCATTAACTGAGAACTAAGTCCCACTGTTTTCAATGGGGCTTCCTCCCTAGTAAGCATATTTAGGCATGGATATTATGTTTTAATGGTCTTGTGATTTTAATGAGTGAGAATGAAATGTTGAAGTAGTGTGTGCTATGATGAGTATCCCCAGGTAGAAAGGCAACTGAAAAACAACATGTGGAAATCCTGGAGGAGTGGGTGGGGGTAAGTGAAACATGCAGTCCACTTTCAGGCAGTCATAATCAAACAATACCTACTTCAGAAGTAACAGTCATGACCACAGGCACAGTGAATCCAACTTACTATGAGGGCAATTTCACAAGATCAGAGGCAATTGCTCTGGAGCCAGTGAATTCAATGCAGGGTCTATTCAGCGATGTGAAAGCCGGGGGTGTGGGGGGGTCTTCTGATGATACACTCAAAATTCCTTTGTCAAGAGAGAGGAATGGTAAGACAGGGGATTTATAATGAACCAAAGAAAGGTCTAGAGCTGCTGGAATTGTATGCTGTCTGACAAATGACCGTGTTGCTCCGGATTATTAATGGGCTGATTTGCATGCTCAAATTGGTACATTGAGAGTGTGAGCTGAATGGATCCATGGAGAATCTGCTCCATGGTGAAGTGGCCACATGATTGCTTCACAATGTTCCTGGCTCAAGTTCAGGCCACATTTGCTTTACCTACCATAAAACCCTTGAAGACAAGTGGAGCATCTGCATAGTAAAAAGGGCAAGCTGAGAGCTCGGGGAACAGAGCAGCAATCACAGATCAAACTACAACATAGGGCCAAATTACACTATAGGTTAAATGCATGTATTTAATGTTTCTACTTTTTTATTGGTATGGAGTACAGATGTGGAGCTGTGCGTGTGCAACTCACTTCAGGGACTGATTTAGAGGTTCCAAATCGGCCCCAATCTGCCTCGGCCCACTTCAGACCCGGTCCGAACTGCTTCTGGAAATGGCCGTTTACATCCGCCATTTTGCACAACATTAAGTCCATAGCCCCATCTTCCATAAAAGTCCTGGCTGCTCACGCAGCTTGGCAGGCAGGGGCTTGCCATTGTCCAGACCAGTCCAAAGTGATCCAAAGTGCCCACTTCCATTCAGGATCCAGAACCAAAGTGGTGCACAGCACTAGTAAAGAACTGCTGCAGGATTGGGGGGTGGGGCAGGGAATGATCAGGGTCAGAACTACAGCAAATGGGGAAGGGGTTTATCCCTTCCTCCTGCACTTTGGTACCAATGAATTCCCCAGAACTGATGCATGGAGCTTTATGAATGCTCATATTTTGGCAGCGCTTCTTCTGCGGTGACCTGAGAGGTGGGCAAGGGACACATTTCTCTCCAGCCATAGTCACTTGAAAGGAAATGTCACCGAATACACACCTGGCCCTGAAGCACTGGAGATGGTGTGGCTCAAAGCTCTATGAGAAGGATATGCCACAACATTAGAGAAGCAGAGCCTATGACAACCCTGGGCCATGATAGTTTGAGAGCTGAGTCACTTGCAACAAAGACATCGGGCTCAATTTGAAGTAACCAACCATGCTTTATTGGCTTTGTGGGGATCGTGGATCAACAGCAGGACAAAAGGAACCCCCTGAAATATAATCATTCCCCACAAAAGAGTCCTGGAACTTCAAGGAAGCTTGTGGGGCTCCAAAGTTTCTAGGGTGTTCACTAGGGTGACCATATGAAAAGGAGGACAGGGCTCCTGTATCTTTAACAGTTGTATTGAAAAGGAAATTTCAGCAGGTGTCATTTGTATATTTGGTGAACCTGGTGAAATTTCCTCTTCATCACAACAGTTAAAGTTGAAGGAGCCCTGCCTTCTTTTAAATATGGTCGCTCTAGTATAGCTCCTACAGCTTTAACTGCTGTGATGGAGAGGGAATTTCACCAGGTTCTTCATATATACAAATGATACCTGTTGAAATACCCTTTTCTATGTGACTGTTAAAGATTTCATAGAATCATAGAGTTGGAAGGGGCCTAACAAGGCCATCGAGTCCAACCCCCTGCTCAATGCAGGAATCAATGTAAATGTGGTTCCCTGGTAGTCACCCTTCCAGAAACTGACCAGGCCTAGACCTGCTTAGTTTCATCAAGTTTGCAGCATCCCATGCCATCACACAGGAGCCCTGTCCTCCTTTTCATATGGTCACCCTAGTGTTCACAGCAATTTTGAAAAGAACCCCCTTTAAGTGAGGGCAGGTTCAAATCTGAGTAACCTAGATCCAGAGGTTGAATCGGTACAGTCTGCATGTAGAATCAGTCTCCCAGGCACAGTCATGGTCCTGGGGTCCAGCAGAGAGATGGACATGGAGTCAGAGGTGGAAGAACCAGTGGTGCCTAC
The DNA here is from genome assembly GCF_023053635.1 of Elgaria multicarinata webbii. Taxonomy (NCBI): domain Eukaryota; kingdom Metazoa; phylum Chordata; class Lepidosauria; order Squamata; family Anguidae; genus Elgaria; species Elgaria multicarinata. The sequence continues at coordinate 22,575,942 of NC_086178.1, read as the reverse complement.
AGAGATCTGAGCACCACCCAAGACCCTTGAGCTCAAGATGCTGGAGATGCCTGAGACCCTTGACCCTAGTTCCAGCATTGGGGCAGCACCACCTTCTCCAAGAGCCATAACTTCCCAATGTGCCAATACCAGCAGTGCAGCTCTTGGAGAAACAGAGGAGTAGGCCAGAGACCTGTCTCTTTAAGGCTTCCATTTTGTAGGAAAAGGTGGAGTCTAGGAGGAAGCCCTCTGGACTATAGCATAAAAGGCTTCATAACGGACTCAGACCTCGCTAGGACAGGTTGCCTCTTAGGATCTCTCGCTCCTTGGATAGCTCTTTAAACTTGGAGCAGATTCATTGACCCATTGGCATTGGAGCCACCAGCCTCCAATGATGAACAATAAACATTTCATTTACCTCAGCTCCCCTTGCTTGTTTCTGAAGACTAAACACTATGACCAAAAAATTCATAGGGCCACATTTTTCTCATCTGAAAGAAGCTTCTGTAGGACATGCAATGCAATCCTGCTCATATTTACTCTACCATGTTCAAGGGCCTTACTTCTCAGGTAATTATACATAGGATTGCCACCTTAATTACAAATTTGAGGTGTTCTTAAATAAATGGAGCTAAAAGCCTCCAATTGATTTCAATATGATACAAGCTTGGAAGGTACAGACAGGGCTCTCCTGTTAAGTAGAGGACCACTAGTAAACGATCAAAGGAAAGGAAAAGAAAATGAACAAAGCCTACAGAATGGAGTTGTTGCTCATTCACTACACAAGTGTTATCAATCATTCCTACAACTCTCTCCAAGCTGAAACAGGTTAGTGCATGTGGCTGAAGACTACAGAAATATAAAACTAATATTTCACAACAGTTCTGCAACATGTCTGCGGCACCACACTTAACTAACCCAAACAAGAAAATCCAATTTTAAAGGGTGGAGGGAGGTGGGGAAGACTGAAAAGCGAAGAGGGGAATCTGTAGCCACTGTCTTGTTTTGAATCCATGTAATGGTTTACATGAATGCCAACATTTTAACTCCCGCAGTCCTGAAGGCTGTCTTTGCCTTATGGCTTCCCTCAGCAATGAGTTGCCAAGGCTGGAGGAGTGCAGCCATAAAGGCGCTATGGAGCAGGCAGTGGCATGGGATGGTCAACAGTGTCCAAGGTTTCCTCCTTCAGCCAAGGTCAAGGTTTTGTTATTGATATAAAAAGCCCTGAACACCTTGGGACCATGATACCTTAAGGATCACTTGACCCTCTATACCACCTTTCCCCAACCTGGGGTCCTCCAGATAGGTTGGACTACAACTCCCAGCCATCCCCAAGCCAGCCAGGTTGTGGAAAGCTGTTCTATACCCCCACATATCCCTGAGGTCCTCAGGAGAGGCCCTCTTGGTGGTTCCACATGCCCAGAGGTAGCTTTATGGCTACTAAGTATGGAACTTTTAGTACTGCAGCTCCTGTCCTGTGGAATTTCCTCCCCATTAGTCTTAGGCAAGCACCAACAGTTTTGCATTTTAGGCGCCTGCTCAAAATCTACATTTTCACTCAGGTTTTCCCTAAAGTGTGACCCAGCTATGAATATTGGTTGTATATCATGTGACTATTTCTATTGTGATTTTTATGTTGTAGGCCACTATGTTTGTTTCACTTTTTAATGTTCAGGGTTGCTTTTCAATGTTTTTACAGATAAATACAATAAAATAAAATTCGGTGCCTGACCCACAGGGCACCCAGTCCAAACACCAGAGTGTCTGATAGTGACACTAGAATCATTCTCTGTCCCACACTTCTGGTGCACCCGGTGGTCTGAAGAAGCATATATTATTCCTCCTTTCAACATGGCAGTTTCATCTAGAGATGTTGGAGAAATCCACAACAAAATCAAATGAGTTTGGGTTTATACGAATCCAACCCATGGATTCTGCAGAAGACCAGCTTTCCCAGAGTTGTGTGAATTCCATGGACTTGGGGACCATTCTTTTTCACTTTCTTTTTAACTTTTTAACATTTAACATTTTTTGAACATTCTTTTTAACTTTCTGAAATTTTATACATATTTAGTTGTAGGAAAATACATGAACAAAAAGAAAGGCTGAAAAATTGCATTCTCCCATAGGCTAAAGCATGAAAACACACATTTGAGGAGGATTAGTGTGTGTGTGTGTGTGTGTGTGTGTGTGTGTGTGTGTTTTGTGAGCGCAAATTTGTGCAAATGCGAATTTGCACAAATTTGGGAAATCAGAAAAATCCTATTCCATCAATGAGTGAACATCAGAATGAAAGGCTCCTGACAAAATCCGTACATCCCTAGCTTCATCCAGATGTTACTGGGTGAATGTGGGATGACACCATGGGAAAACAGCTACTATACCACTACATTAGCAAATGAATCAGACCTAAACTTCATGACTCTTATGGTTTGGTGCAGCAATCCTAAACATTTTAACACGAAGCCTTGTGCTTATTTCATTCATTCTTGAGCTCAGACAAAACAAAGCCTAAATTCAGGTAACTGTCTTTCTTTATGTTTAAAAAAATTAAAAAGCTGTGATATTTTTAGGCTCCCCTACAACAAGATGTTCTCAGGGCAACTTAGAGGATCAAAACAAAACAAATTAAAACTCAATATCAATAAAATGATATTTTATCAATAAAATGTGGCGCAGCATAAAAATCAATTTCAAAGTCAAATAGAGTTAAAACAGATTTTAAAAGGCTGCAGCAAGTTTTAAAGGCACGAGAAGCGCCCAGAGAGCTTTGGCTTTTGGGTGGTATAGAATGTGATTCATGAAAATGAAATGAAATGAAATGGGAACAAAATGACAGGTGAGCCACTATGGGCAGGGCATTCCATAATGAGCTGCCACCACCAAAAAGGTCCTTTCACTAATAGCGACCTGCCATGTGTCATCTGGAGGAAGCACGCAAAGTCTCGGTACATCTGGGGAGTGGTGACCCTTCAGGTACGCTGATCTGGAAATGTGAAGGGCCTTCAAGATCAAACCCAGTCCTTTGAAATAGGTCTAGAAACCAACTGGAAGCAGTGAAGGCGACAAAGGTACTGGTGTACCACCCAATGGCATCACCTCCAACCATACTCTGGACTTACGGAAGTTTCCAAAGTTGTTTTCAAAAGCAGCCTCACCTACAACACATTCCATTCCATCCTAGAATGGGTACGTGTCTATCCTCTATTTGAGGACTGGACTGTCCTCCGTTTGAAGGCATCCTCTATTTGATGGGCTGTCCAGTGCAAGTCCAGTTTAAATATAACAAGCCATAACAAGAGAAATCAGGACCTTCATCAACAGTTAGCATCTAGACAGTAGACTGAGGAGTCCTCTGGTCACAGTCTTGGTGAAATGTACTGTATTTCTATTTAAATTATAATCAATATTTCTAAATTTGCATCTATACCTATAAAGCAGCAAGTGCAGATTTACGCAATCCTGTGTCCTCCTTTTTGATGCTGTTGAAGCAGCCACCCTATTTGATCCCTTTTTGTCCTTGCGGAAAGCGATGTATGGATTTTGTAAAATCTGTTCTGTCTGTGTTTCATGGATTGCTAGGTGCCTTTTGTTCTGCCATCCCCTCATTCAGACGACCCCTTAAACTATGGCACATTAACTAAATCTGCAAGTGTACAAGTGTCCAGTAGTGCTAATGTGCACATGTGCTATTGTGATTGACAGCTAATGCAAATTTCCTCAGCCAAAGTGAAAAGCCAGTCCACAAGTCCACGAAATCAGAACGCCATTCTGCTGCAGAATCTGCAGATCGGATTCATACAAATCCGAATTCATTTGAATCCATGGTGGATTTCTCTGGCATCCTTGCCTGCAGATTACCAGTCGCATGGAATGTTCTTGGCAGTCTGACTCACTGCCTGTTTGCTTCCTAGCTTGCCTCCAGGCTCCCAGCCCTGATAGGTGATCACAGGGAGGAATCACCCCCCCCACATCGGAAATACTTGTGATTAATTGTGGATATGACCATTGAGCGTACATTGAGGTGCAATGTAGAACACACAGGACACAGGGCTTATAGTTCGCCTTTCTGTAACTGAAATACACATGTGGCTGTTTCAGCAGAGGACAGTATGATTGCAAGTATATCCTAGCAATAGGAATCAGACACAGCAGCTGTCTCATAGTGTGTGTGTGTGTGTGTGTGTGTGTGTGTGTGTGTGTGTGTGTGTGTGAGAGAGAGAGAGAGAGAGAGAGAGAGAGAGGTGAATCAAACCCAGTAGAAGTGGATGGCTCCTGTTTCGGTGGGCCTGTAATTCCATTCTGGGTTTTCAATCAGAACTATCCAGAATTCTGAAAGAGCTAACCAAAGTGCTGAACACAAGGTTCAGCTCCTTGGACAGCTCCCTTAGAGATCTGGGTGGTTCTGACTGAAACCCAGAATGGAATCACAGGCCCACCGAAAATGGAGCCACACGCCTCCACTGATCAGGCCAAAGAATGGAAATTCTCCTACAAATATTTTACATCTTTTGGAAGAGAGGGCCGAGAAGCACTTGTTGAATTTAACAGATTTAATCCAGATTTACAGAGAGGTGTAACTGAGGGGTCATTCCATTTGGTCCGCTTTTCATTACACTCTGTTTTTCTTTTTCCATTGTGCTGCATTACATTCTATAGGCATCGTTGTAGCAGCAACAGGAAGGGTGCTCCATCTTAAACACCACACAAAAATGACAGGCAGCTACAGAACCCTATCTCACTCACACACACACACACACACACACACACACACACACACACACTGAATAAACCCTAGAATCGTTTCACTTCATGTGAAATCAGGTTACAGTCTGGACAGAGCAGTGGAGAATGTTTGCTTAACTATAAAAACAACCCATGTTTAGTCAGACCTAAAACCTCTTTCAAGTAGTTTTATTTAACTTTTTTGAATGGTTTCATATCAAAATTGAATATGTTACGGGTTTATTAGATTTAGTTTAAATGATAATTTATGGGGTCTTTTCCTTTATCCCTTCAACAAAGCAGCCTGTGTGCACTGAATGGTCATCAATTTCCTTTTGCTGCATTCCGCACCCCACCCCCCAGAAGATTCCTTAAGAACAGAAAAAGCTGGTGTTTTCAGCAAATGTAGAGATTGGTAGATCTCAAATTTTGTTGAGGTAATGTTGCTTTAGGTAAGACAAAAATATCCTGTTCTCTGCAAGGGTAATTTGGCGCCTTAAGCATCATTATTGTTGAACAGGTGGGGGGTAAATTGATTCAATAAATAAATAAATAAATAAATAAATAAATAAATAAATATGTGACCATTCATAAAATATACTTATTTTATCAGAGGTTCAATCTCATGAATTCCTATAATTTTGTGAAATGGTTACTGAAAAGGGAATTTCAGCAGGTGTCATTTGTATATATGGGGAACCTGGTGAAATTTCCTCTTCATCACAACAGTTAAAGCTGCAGGTGCCCTGCCCTCTTTTAAATCTGGTCACTCTAGTATAGCTCCTGCACCTTTAACTGTGGTGATGAAGAGGGAATTTCACCAGGTTCTCCATATATACAAATTACACCTGCTGAAATTCCCTTTTCTAGGCAACTGTTAAAGATACAGGAGCCCTGTCCTCCTTTCCATATGGCCGCCCTAACTTACAGTATCATGGCTCTGGATTTATTAAAATCCACTTTCCTGAAGTACAGGGTTTGACAACACTCACCTTTAGTTTCCCTTAAAAACAAGAACTCAAGCATTACATAATCACCATCCCTCAAAGTTCCTGCTACTTTCACCTCATCAACTAACTCTTCCCTATTGGCCAGAATCAAGTCAAGGATGACTGATCCCCTCATTCCATCCTACACCTTCTGAAAGTAAACGTTGTCAGGAAGGCAAGTCAGTAATTTCCTGGAGAGACCATGCTTGACAGAGTTTGTCCCCCAACATATATCAGGGTAATTAAAGTCCCCCATTGCTACAACTTCATGCTTCCCTGGCATATCTGTAATTTGTTGTCGGAAAGCATCATCCACATCTTCTCCTTGGTTAGGTGGTCAGTAGTGAACTCTAACCGCAGTATTGTTTTTACTCCTTCCTCCATTTATTTAACCCAGATGCTTTCAATAGGGCCATGTTCTTTCTCTTGAATTTCTGTGCAGGTGTGTATGTTTCTAACATATAGTGCACACACACACTTTCTATGGTGTCTGTTCTTTTTTGAACAAATCATATTCTTCAATTGCTAGATTCTACTCTTGGGAGTCATCCCACCAAGTCTCCATTATACCTATTATGTCATATTTACTTTCTTGAATCAAGAGTTCAAACTTTTCCTGTTTATCTCCAATGCTCTGAGCATTAAGATAAAGACACTGAAAGCTATGAACATTATCCTCCAATAACCTTCCTGCTAACTATTGTATCCTGTACTTACTTAGAACATGAGTCACTTCTGAAGGCAAGTATGAATGGCCCCTAGTCAAGCTGGCTGCTCCAGTCCTGCCCCAATAATCCTAATAATCATTTTGCAGCCTCGTTCCCCATCCTAAACCCACTCATAAAGAAGCCCATTGTGTGCACAAAGAGTTTCTGACTGACTAGTGAATTTAAGACTGCACCCTGTTTCATTCTGCCTCTTATACAAGACAAAATCAATATACTCGTAGCCCAATTGCAGAGCACTCCTCTGCATGATTTGATATATTTTTTGTGACCATTAGGATTTGGGAAGTCAAAGGAATGATTTATTCTGGAAATGACATCCTTCTACTTCTTCAAAAGCCAGGGAGTGGTGCTTTCAAGAAGTGAAGGTGTGTTCGCACAAACGCGTGTGGGTTTTCACCACAATAATCCTGTTTCCATTGAATATATGTATTTGTGATTTCTATATTCCTAGAAACTTTGCTAAATCCATTCTGGTCCTCCATTCAAAAACATCCCTTTATGTTTCCACAACACAACAATATCATCATTGGTTCCTGGAAAAAGATGCATCAGCCAGATAGAGTGTCACGATCACACAACATATAATTTTCAAACAAAAAGAAAGGGGGGAAGTTCTTGAAACCACTGGCTTGTTATACATTCAGAGAAGAGATCACATTCATGAACCCCAACCTGAATTATGGAAATCATATCTGGCTCAGAGGTACTGTATGTTGCCGAAGAGATGATAACATAGCAGAAAGGCAGCCCTGAAATTATCACTGGAGGATGACATTGGAGATAAGGAAGTACAGTAATATAAGGCTCCACGCTGCCCTAGAATGAAATCGATTCAAGTCGACAAGCTAAATTTATTTACTTTATTGATTTTAAATTTTACATGAACTGCAATATAAGTAAATCTTTCATGGTAATTCTAAATCTTGAAACATACTGTAAATAACAAAAAAAAGGCCAATGTACAGAACAACCATTTCTCTGGACTGGAAGTGCATTATTCTTAAAGCCCAAGACAATTTTTTTTAATGAATACTTTCAATCTGCCTCAGCCGTCAGGGTTGGTATTTTCTTTAAAGTAAGAGCTTGAGTATCGCGTTCCACGAATCCCAGTTAACCATAGTTCTTGGAGGCAAAAAGATATGTAGTTAAATTGATCCTCTTGTATTACATCCACAGAGCATGGGATGCAGCTTTGTAGCAAGTGTAGTGAGAAATGGGTCTCCATGTGAGTAAAAGGTTTAATGCCTTGTGATATATGTACTGATTGCTAAAGCTGAAACGTTCTGCTGCTCAGGACAACTCCAGATGTTGCCTTATAAAGATCAATGCTTTTCAGAGCTGTTTCTGTTGTTACAGTTTCAAGAGCATTTGCAGCATGGTCTCTTAATGAGAGATAAGATTAATGTCAGATCTATTTGATTTATTCGTAATACTTTGATCCCATAACTTTTGATCCTATTCTATTATCAAGTTCAGAGTTGTTTGGTCTGGGGCTTCCAGTGATCTCCCACAACTTGTGGCCACAAATGCAGCCAACTGGTTATGTATGGGGGCTCACAGTGCCAGCTCCAGGTTTTTGAGGCCCCTTGGGCAAGACATCTTCAATGGGGCCCTTCCTTCCATGTGTCTATGGTCTCATTGCCATTGTCAGTAGTTGCTAGCGCTACTCCTCTTTGTCATCCTTGCTACCACTTGCTTGCTTGGCAGGCAGAGAGCCAGTGAGCAAGGAGGCAGGGGCCTCTCCTGCTCCTCCTTTCCACCACCTCCATTGTCTGGGCCAGAGCGAGATGCAGATGAACGTGCAAGTTGCAATGGTGAAGAGGAATAGCAACTCCAGAGGACATAGGAACATAAGAGGAGCCATGCTGGATCAAACCAAGGGTCCATCCAGTCCAGCATTCTGTTCACACAGTGGCCAACCAGCTGTCGACCAGAAACCCACAAGCAGGACTCGAGCGCAATAGCAACCTCCCGCCCATGTTCCCCACCAACTAATGTACAAAGGCTTACTGCCTCTACTACTGGAGGTAGCACTTGGAGGAGCTCTTGTCAATGGGCTCCTGCTAGGTAGAGGGCCCTCTGGCAGGTGTCTAATTATGCCTACCTTTCACGTTTGACAACCACCATGTTTTTGTAATTCCAAGCAAGCAGCCCCTCATGAGCCCCCAGGGCCAATGCTTGGTAGGCCCCCATAGATGCAGGCGTTGCAGAGGTGCTCCCAGGCTCATCACTATTCCACATATTTGCACATCACTGAGCTACAGCACTCCAATACAGGTCTATTCAGGAGTAAGTCCCTTGGGACTCAGTGGGACTTGCTTCCAGGTTAGTGTGGATCTAGGATTGCAGCCTTTTTCTCTCACCTCTAGGAAAGTGGATGCTAGCAAGGACATGCATGGAAATGTTCTGAAACATGCATCATGAGGCAAGATTTTAAGAGTCCTAAAGCTAGTTCACACGTCCAGGCACATTGTTTGGTTTCTCTTAACTTGATAGCGCTACACTTGATGGCTGGGAATTGAATGTATGAACAGACTCCACTGAAAAACACTGACATCGAGGTGATAGAAAAGTTCTTGCTGTGTTGTTAGATCTGCCCTGGCACATTAACTCATGCAAGACTTCACTTGGTGTTGCACGCAAGTTATGAGCATGCATGTGTGAACCTACCTGTGCAAACACTACATCAGAAATGCTACCAGCAAACCTATTTCATTATTATTATTATTATTATTATTATTATTATTATTATTATTATTATTAATGTTTTCTGGAGTTTTTGATGGAGGCCTATCACTATGGAACTGAGATGAATGTAACCCTTCTTCTAAGATATGAGCATGGATTCTAAAAATGCTCAACAGAGAGCATTTAATGTGGTCCTCTCCAAAATGTACTACCTCAGAGATCCATGATTGAGTTTTCTGTCTCTTTAAATTTCTATTAAGAGCAGTCCTGAGGGAGGAATTCATTGGATTGTGCTGGGATAAGGGGTTAATCCTTTACGCCATGCTATTCCCAATGTCTATTTTAAATCTGTATAAATCTCTGCATTGCTGCTTGGTTTTATCCCAGTTGTGCTTTAATATTGTACTTTTATATTGTGTTCTTGTACTGTTGTTTGTTTTAGACCTTCATTCATATTTGATGGTTTTAACTTTTGTGAACTGCCCAGAAAGCTTTAGCTATTGGGCGCTATAGAAATGCAATGAATGAATGAATGAATGAATGAATATTTGCCCCAACAGGAGGAGAAAGAGATGTGCACTGGGATATTTGAATGCCCCATTATGTTATAGAGTTCCTGCATATGAACAATCAGCAAGAGGTTAACCCTCTTCCTGGCTTTCTAACTTTGCACACACTGCAGGAACCTGACAAGTTACTCAAACAAGTTATCTCTGATCAGACTGTACATATGTATCCAGGGTGGTACACACTGTACCACATGCCCTGTTGAATGTTTGAACGGGCCATGAGATATAAATTGCAAAATCTGTTCCCTTCAAAATTAACATCTGGGTAGGAGTTGCTGTGGCAAATGGAACCACAAGAGAACATAGAGATCCCATAAAGACAGGGATTGTATCATATGGCTGCAAGGTGCAGGAGGCCAATTCACACATTATTATTCTTTAGTTTGTTTTATTTATTCATTACATTTATATCCTGCTTTTTCGTCCTTAATGAAGCCAAGACGGTGTACCTAATCCTCCTTCTCTCCATTTTATCCTCACAACAACAAGCCTGTGAGGTAGGTTGGGCTGAGAGAGTCTATGACTGGCCCAAAGTCACCCAGTGAGCTTCCATGGCTGAGCAGGGACTAGACCCATGGCTGAGTAGGGACTAGAACCTGGATCTCCCGACTGACCACTACACCACACTGTACTCCTATGATTTCTTGTAAGTGAAACATACAGGTATACTTGTCAGTGAGCCAGGGCTGGCTACACGTTTTTGCCAAGTGCAAACTCCGTGGCAACTTCAGGTTTGCTCCTATGTAAATTCTGGAGTAGGCCTCATGATTTTGTTTATTGATGTCCCCAATACTTTAAATGCCATTGTATTGAATGGTTTTAACTTTTGTGAACTGCCCAGAGCGCTTTATCTATTGGGCTGTATAGAAATGCAATAAATAAATAAATAAATTCAGTGTTTTCATGACAGCTTATAATATCACAGTGGGCCTGTTCAGACAACACGCTAAGCCATGGTTAGGCCACAAACCTTTTGCAGCAAATGGTTAGTGGGCATGTTTAAACCCAGAATGGAATCACAGGCCCATCAAAAATGAAGCTACCAGCCTCCACTGATCAGGCAGAAGAATGAAAATTCTCCTATAAATATTGTACATTATTTGGAAAGGAGAGCAGAGAATTACTTGTTAAATTTAACAGATTTAATCCAGATTTACAGAGAGGTGTAACTGAGGGCACATTCCATTTGGTCCGCTTTTTATTACACTCCATTTTTCTTTTTCCAGTGTGCTGCATTACATTTTATAGGCATCCTTATAACAGCAAAAGGAAGGGTGCTCCATCTTAAACACCACACAAAAATAACAGGCAGTTACAGATCCCTATCCCTGTTCAAACAACACGCTAAGCCATGGTTAGGCCACTAACCCCTTTTGCAGCAAATGGTTTGTGAGCATGTTTAAACCGTGTTTATGTAGCAACCATGGCTAGAAATGGTTCACACGACCCATTAAGCTATAATGTTTAGCTCAAAATATTTAATTACCATGGCTTAGTGTGTTGTCTGAAAAGGTTCAATAGCAGCTAACAATTTATTATAGTTCTAATAGGAGCTAGACAGTAGGTAGCAGTGCCACGGAAACATAGACCGTACATCTGGTGATAGGAAAACACAATGCCCACAATGGATTTCTTGGCAGACATGTAAACCACAAGACTCCAAAAGCCTGTTGACAATGTGCAGCTCAGCCTGGGAGCCAATGGCATTTATTATTCAACTACATTAAGTTGTATATATAGACATGGAAGCAGCACATGGGAGTTGCCTTATTTCATTAGGCAGTAATATGCAGACACAGTATAATAAAATGAATGTGTTTCTGCTTTGCCCTAGCAAAATTTCCAGGAAGCATAGCCTTCCCGTTAGCTCCACTCCATTATGCCCCACACTCTTCCAAGAATGAGAAGAATGACTCTTTGGGATATGTTAAGGAAGAGTCGAGAGGTTGCACGTGTGACTCATATATCCTCTTTTCGTACTTCCAGCGCACCATCTGCAGGAATGACCTATGTGCACAACATCTATGTTGAGATTTGTGAGCTAGAACCACATCTGGAATTCATATGCCTCACTGGAGGAGAGATGCATGAGTCATCCTGTTGAACGTTTCACTGGAAGTGGGAAAGAGGATGTGCAACTCAGGTGTACTTCCCAAAGGAGCGTCCACTGGATGTCTGAAGCTGCTTTACGTTTCTCTCGTTTGCTAACAATGCATCAAGCAATGAATCGTGTAGCTATGTTTTTAAGAAACATGACAATGGTTTTGTGAAGTGATCTGTCACCATTCCTAGATCCATCGATGCATGCATTAATTCAGGCAATGTTTCACACTAATGAGTCCTAGCTGTTGTTCAAAGATGTTTGTGTTATTGTTGTGTTTTAATTGTGTTTTTAGTGTATTTGTTTTATGATTGTTTTAATGAGCTTTTTATTTTAAATGCCAGCTATTATTGTTGTTGGTCTCCTTGAGCATGATTTCCTGGTAGAAATGTGGGGTATGCAATAAATAAATAAATAAATGGTAAACTGACAGTGGTAATATTTGAATGGCGGCTAGCTATGTAATTACATCAGAAACACATGGAGAAGTGTATTAATGGCTGCAAGGCATGATGGTTATATGTGTACTGTCAGATTCAGAAGCAGTATGCTTTGTGGTAAAACACAAGATTTGTAACCTACTGTAACCTTCTCCTGACTGGCCTTCCTTCTTCTCACATCAGTTCGTTGGTTTCAATTCACCACTCTGCTGCTAAGATCATCTTCTTGGCTCATCGCTCTGACCATGTTACTCCACTTCTGAAATCTCTTCATTGGCTTCCAGTTCACTTCAGAATCCAATATAAGCTTCTCCTGTTGACTTTCAAAGTGTGTCACAGTCTAGCTCCTTCCTATCTGTCTTCTCTCATCTCACATTATTGCCCCGCTTGTGCGTTTCACTCATCAAATGCCATGTTTCTTACCCACCCAAGGGTCCCTACTTCTCTTGCTCGGCTTTGTCCATTTTCTCTTGCTGCCCCATATGCCTGGAATTCTCTTCCAGAGCATTTGCAGATCAAGAGTTCAAGTACTGTTTTTAAAGTTCAGTTGAAAACTTTTCTTTTTTTCTACAGCTTTTAGAACTTGACTTTGTTCTTACTTTCACACTGTTAGTTTTATTGTCCCCTGTGCCTTTTTGGTGCATTCTCTTTCCTTTCTTATTGTTTTATTAGGATTTTATTAGGATGCAAGCCTATGTGGCAGGGTGTTGCTGTTTTATTCTTTTACTATGTACAGCACCATGTACATTGATGGTGCTATAAATAATAATAATAATAATAATAATAATAATAATAATAATAATAATAATAATATACCCAATTCAATCTCTGGCATCTCCAGGTAGGGCTGTGAAAAATTCCCATCTGAAACCCTGGAGCCATTGCCAAGCAGTGTAGACAATACTGAGATAGCTGGACCAATGGTCGGATTCAGAGTAAGGCAGGTAACTTTCTATATTCCTATGTACGAGTTGCTGCTGGTGAATCACAGTGGGAAAGGGCTAGTGCTAACTTGTCCTGCTTAGCGGCTTCCCGTGGGCATCTGGTTGGCCACTGCATGAGCCAGGATGCTGGATAGAACAGGGATCTTGTTCTGATCCAGCAGGGCTCTTCTTGTTCTCTTACATATGGATGCTAAGAGGAAAACCAGGGTGGGTGCTGCTGATGAGTTTTTGTCATTCCCTATTTTGCGGGCTAGGTATGGTTTGCCACCTATGGCTAAATGGGAATACTTGCATTGTCAACATTTATTATTATTATTATTATTATTATTATTATTATTATTATTTATATAGCACCATCAATGTACATGGTGCTGTACAGAGTAAAACAGTAAATAGCGAGACCCTGCCGCATAGGCTTACATTCTAATAAAACCATGATAAAACAATAAGGAGGGAAAGAGAAAGCAAACAGGCACAGGGTAGGGTAAACAGGCACTGGGTAGGGTAAAACTAACAGTATAAAGTCAGAACAAAATCAAGTTTTAAAAGCTTTAGGAAAAAGAAAAGTTTTTAGCTGAGCTTTAAAAGCTGCGGTTGAGCTTGTAGTTCTCAAATGTTCTGGAAGAGCATTCCAGGCATAAGGGGCAGCAGAAGAAAATGGACGAAGCCGAGCAAGGGAAGTAGAGACCCTTGGGCAGGCGAGAAACATGGCATCAGAGGAGCGAAGAGCACGAGTGGGGCAATAGTGTGTGGCCCTGCCTCTTCTACAACTTCAGCATCTCCCTTGTTATTGGAAGCATTTACTGAGGCCTATCAGGCAAACTGACCTACAATCCATGTCTATAAATATTATAGGTGAATAAATATGATATATAGGGCTTTAAACTGGAATGAAATAGAGAACTGGATTGTCCCATTTTGCCTAATCAATGGATTGCTGCCTTTGCATCTTTGTCGGATGCATCTATAGATCTCAGGTTGCATCTTATTTAACAAAAATGTCTATTGGATGCAGCAACATCTCTTTAATAAGGGTTTGTCTAAATTGGCTAATTTTTGGAAGTGTAACATAGCTAATGCTCTTTTTAACCATATGTTTTGGAAATGCCAGTAGCTGCCCCTTTTTGGTAGGGTGTCATTATATGGATAAATTTTGTATTGGAATTCTCCTGAATATTTGCTGATATACATTCTCTTTTAAATTATCTACCTGCTTCCTGGTAGTTAACACGTAGTCAGTGCAAATGGATTCTCTGCACTCTTCTGACAGCTAAAACAACCCTGATATTACAACTTTGAAAGGATAATGCTATGGATTGAAGACCTTTGAATGCTTTCAACTTTATAACAGGTGGTGTACAGATGCCACTGACAAATGGATGCTCGTTTGGATATTTGATCTGCTTTTGTTGAAGTTTACGTTAGTTCTAAGAGCCTTTAATTTCACACACACACACACACACACATTTCAAAGCACACACATTGAAATGTGTGTATGGGTGGGTGTGAAATTAAATGTGTGTGTGTGTACATTAAAATTGATATATTCTACATAGCTACATTTTTCTTTCTTTCTTTTCTTTTGTTGAAGTTTTACAATAAAAAGTAAGTTTTAAAAAAGAGGGAAACTATTGTATGAATCAGCCTTCAGTCCAATAGCCAAATACTGTTCTAAGCAGCCAACATCAGTCCCACAAATTCCTTAACCATAGACGGAAACATTTTACCTGGACCATAGCAAGCACATGGAACACGCTGTCTAATTATCATCATCATTTTCTACCCACTGAGTCAACAAATAGAACATGTCTCTTGGCTTAGAGCAGCTTCCTCATACTAATCCGCAGAAATGTTTCAATGTCCTTCTCTCTCAACCTGCATTCATACAGTAAACCCAATACTGTCCCAGCAAGCACTGGAGAAGTCTTTGTGGTTTATGTTTCATAAATGTATCCTTGTTGTCAACTCACAAAAGAATAGGAAATCCTAAATAAATGCAACATCGAAAAGGCAAAATCCTCTGACTTCCTTTAAGTTATGAAAAGAAGGGCTTATTCAGTCAAGGTGATTTTTTTTTTTAAGTAAAACTGTGGCTTTTAAATACATTTGTAATGGGATGAAAATGTTTTTGAGCACAGATTAACCTATCACAGTAAAAGATTAAGAGGATAAAAATACAGCAACGCTTACAAAATCAGCCTGTGCAGATTTTTGTCAGCTGACGCACGTTACCTGGAGTTTTTGATTTCATTATGTTAAATGCTATTAATCTGGGTATATGATTTCAACAGTGAAGAGATGGAATTTGTCATCTGGTAAAGGAAAACATTATTTTTAAAGGAGTGAAAGATTAATGTTTCACTGTGGACTCCTTAAAACCTTATGCAGCAACAGCACCGTAATATTAATCCAACTTTGATGGGTTTTGCATAAGGCTCATAATTAAACATTTTCTTTTTCAATACTTTATAGAATCCCCATCTGTTTTTAATGGCATCATTTTGATGTTTTTTTTAATCATTCTGGCAGCCTGTGCCTGAAGCTTTATTTTTTGTTCCTAATGTCTTCTTCGACAGAGCCTGCTTTGTGCCAAGGCTGAGTGAAGGCTTTTGGAAACCAATCACTATGATCTGCATTGCTTTCTTTTCGTGCATTCCAGGGTCTCGGTAAGCACAGCATCTGCCCAGGCTTTTCATTTGCATGCGCAAGGCCACAAGCACACCACTTCGAAGAACATGAGGAATCATGGGTGGTTCTGCTAAGGAAGAGCATGGCCACTTATGAATTCCCCCACCCCCCAAAAAAGGTCATGTGTCACCAAAAAAGAAGACAAAAGAGGGCAAACATTTGCATAAATTTTACAAGTGCTAATTTATATGTAGGGTTGCAAATTTTGAAATCATTATTATAATTTAAATAAAAATACAGTAAAACTCACCCTAGTGCAGAAAACTGCCACCAGGAGACCTCTGTGCCTTGAGGTCTAGGTGAATAATTGTTGGTGGGCAACTGCTCTTATGATCCTTTATCTTTAAATTAGAATTGGACAGAAAGAACAGCCCTTTAAAGAGAAGACGACTTTAAACAGAGGCCAGTCCTCTCTAAAGAGGACACATGGCCACGCTGTGAAGTAGTTGTTCCCCACTTTGTACCATCAAATGCCTTTCCTCACTGATGCCATTGAGCATCAATGGCTTGAGCAATTTGTAAGGAGGAAGAGCAAAAAGGATTCATTGGAGGGGGGAGTTAAAATAATAGAAAGTTGACTTCGTGAAGGTAACACATTCATTATGAGATCCTCATGCTGCACATCAAGGGATGCCCTTATCCCATCTTTCCTTCAAGGACTCAACCCCGTCCCCAAGTTAGGCTGACAGGTAATGCCTGTCACAAAGGTCCAAGGTCACAAAGCAAGCTTAATGGCTGAGTCAGGATGTGAACCTGGGTCTTCTTGGTATTAGTCCAATAGTCTAACCACTACTTTTTTTTCATTCTGCTATGAGGCAGGATGAGGCAGCAGATTTGGGTTACCCAAAGCCACCGCCATTCATCACAGTGCTCCTAGACTTAGTGTCATGGAAGGCTTACAGGATGCACCAGTCAGGAATCTAGATAAGAGCACCGATATCTTTCTCCAACAAGAACAGAACAGCCACAGGATACTCTTGACTCCACCCAGATGTAAGTAAGTCCAGTGCCACCTAGTGACTAAATTATATAACGACACTATCCACACACATAGCTTTATCTGTGTTACATTAAAATGCTGTCTTTGCTTTTCTTCTACTCTCCTAGTCTCCTGCTGTAAGAAGATTAGATTCCAGCAGTGTCTGCTAAGGTTAGTGTTCACCAGGATATTTCCATGAACTAGCCTCCAATTAAGATAGTGTCTGGAGCTACCAGCCATTCAATCCATAAACCGGAACTTATGATAGGACTTGGTTACATTGTAGTGAAGTTCAATAATTATGAAATCTTTTCCATCACAGGCAAATTACTCAGCAGAACTACCTTGTTATATGAAGCAGAGCAAGGTTTTAACACAGAGAAACAATGCTACAGAGTAATCCTATGCGTGCTTACTCAGATGTAAGTATAAAAGTAATCAAAGTTCACTGAGACTTGCTTATTTTATTTTAGTTAGTTATTTTAATTTCCCAAGTTCCCAGGGAGGTTTAAAAATAATTAAAATTACAGTAAAAGCAAATTTAAAGCATTAAAACACCATTTAAAAGAGCAGCACAAAAGCACTCAGTGGAAATAAAACAAACACAAAGTCACATAAAAGCAATCAGCGGAGATAAATCATGTCAGATGAAAAAGCTAGCAATTTTTTTTTAAAGATCTTAGGCTGGTGCCAAAGGAATAGTAAAGTAGGCACTGGGTTAACCTTCCTGGGTAAAGAATCCCACAGTCCAGATGCCACCACTAAGAAAGCCCTTTACCTGGGGTAACCTGATGCCATGCCTCTGTTGAGGATCATGGGATAGGAGCAGGCGTACATGGGGGAAAAACTGTCCTTCAGGTACCTGGTCCCAAGCCATATAGGGCATAAACCAGCCATGGGGAACTGTGGCCTTTCAGGTGCTGTTGGACTACAACTCCCATCATCCTTACCCATTGGCCAGGCTGGCAAGGACCAATGGGAGTTGGAGTCCAACAATAACTGAAGAATTTCTTTGATTTGATTTGTATCTTAGCTTTCTACCAAGAAAGATGGCAGTCAAGGCAGCTTAAACTCATAAATAAAACTTGATTAAAACAGTAATAAAACAAATGCATTAAAACACAGTAACTAAGGTTTCCTAGTCCTGGCTTAAAAGGTCAAAACAAACCTGTCTAACTGAATCTGGGAAAGAACTGGGGGCCAGTGAAGTTGGCCACAAGTACATTGTAATCCTAATGGCCAGTCCAAGCTAACAGACTTGCAGCTGTATTTTGGACCATGGATGGACAAACCTGTCACTTTTGCTTTCTGCCTGCATTAGAACTTTTTTTTAATCACAAGTTTCTTCCACCTTGAATACGAAGTAATTTGAGAATTCTAGTAATTTCATAACTGAAACAAACTGAAATGAAATTCTCACCCAACCATGCAAGCCAAATTCAATAGGTTCAGTTATTCCATGCAAAGAGCAGACCATGTTGTACCAGCATATAGCTTTTAAAGGTAAGGAGCCTGTCAGAAAAAAGATGTGGCAACCCAAATTCAGCTCCAGAATGAGAGAACTAGTCTCAACATGCTGGAAAAATAGTTTTATCTGCTCAATATATTATCTGTAGCCTTCCACTGGGGCTATAAAAAGAGACAATACATTAATGTAATATGTCACAGATAAAACAAATACCATAAAAGAACACATTGCAAGAGTTGCCTGTGTATACTTAACAATCCTTAAAATGCCTTCAGAGAGCTCTGTCAGGACTGTCTCGTACGTTCGAAATTAAGCAGGTGAAATCATAGTTAAAGGCAATGTAGTAGAAGGCAACGCTACGCTAACTCAGCACCATGGTTGAATACACAGGGATTCAAACCCAGGCCATAGCTAGACCTAAGGTTTATCCCTGGATCGTCCAGGGGTCAAACATGTTCATCTAGGTGACACACAGGGGATCCAGTGCTCAGGCAGGGGCAAACCCTGGATGATCCCAGGATAAACCTTAGGTCTACCTATGGCCCCAGACTTTAAGAGCTGAGTACTGAAAGCCCTTTTAATTTCCAGTTCTTTCCATTCTGAATTATGAAGAAATTTGCTAATTTTGGTAAATGCTTATAAAAAATGAACCAATACAAAATTCTCACCCATTCCTATTTGGACTAAGTGCAGTTTCCGAACCGTCATCCAAAGCATCCTCATGCACCATGCAGCACATCGGTACAGGTGAGTGTGCATAGAATTGCATCCTTAGGCATGCCACACTGATAAGGTAGTTCAGAGTAAGGTTGGACTTGTGTTCATTCCATGCACATCCGTTCCTTTCTCTGGGACTCAATACCATCCGGCTCGAGCATCAAAATATATAGAAAGGCTGCGTATAACCAGGAGTAGAGGAGGCAGACTGGGATGGAGTTTGTAGCCCAGAATGGTGGTATTGACACCAGTACCACCATTCATAGGACTGAATGGCACCGTCAGGATACACTTGGGCAAGACAGGTCATGGAACCAGCTAGGAGGCAGGTGTGCAGGACCGGTTCTACCATTAGCCATGAAGAAGTGGCCTGTCTGAGATGGGAGATTCCGGGGTGCCATTAAAGAGCAGCAAGTGACCAAGTACTTTGTTGGCCACCACGGGGAATGCCATTTAGAATTTCTGCCCCAGGTACCAACCCATGTTGGGCTATTTATCCAGGTGCAGGAGCCGGGAGGCAAACTGCAGAGACCAGACAGCACAGTCCGTAAGCACAGCTGCCCTCTGCAAGGAGATTACCCAAATGGTGAACCAAGCCACAGCATCTGTACAGCAGGCAGAGAGCATCACTCAGACAGTGAGCAGAACTACCTCAACACCATTCCATGTTACAGTGCCCCAGATGGGAGGGTGAGGGACACCTAGGGATGGATGGATCACTCTGTATCTGGTCCCTGTCAATTCCGCATGTGTTCAGTCCTAAGTCCATTCTGTCCTGTTTCTGCATTAATTTGCAATTTTTAAAAACAAAAATGGACAAAAAACACATATATAAATACATATCTTTGGATGTATTCGCTTGCAAAATACGCATCTATAAATGCATCTATTTTATCCACATATGCACATTTCTAAACGCATTTTATCTTAAAAGACAGGTTTTTAAACACATTTTGCACTTTCTTAAGCCAAGAACTGCATCGCAAGATTCAAGAAAGTGCAAAATTCCAAGGAGGACTAAGTTCTGATCTAGAATTAGTCTGGGAAGTGCAGATCAGGTCCGTTCGCATCTAAATTCACAAAGAACGAATTCCTCAAACATCCGTAGCTGTGGCATATAAGGTCACGGTTGTGGAAAGGTGGCACCTGTTGCCACTCACCAACCTGATCTTGGCTGCAGCAGCTCCAACCCAGGGATGCTTCATAAGCAGCAGCAGTCACTCCCTTGTTCTCCTGGTGTACATGGACCAAGACAAGGAAGATTCATGGAGAATAAGGGTGACAATGGGAACTAGTACAGATGGCTGCTACCTCCAGTATCAAAGGCAGCATGCTTATGTACACCAGTTCCTAGGGAACATGGGTGGGAGGGTGCTGTTGCATTCATGTCCTACTTGTGGGCTTCCCACAGGCAGCTGATTGGCCACTGCATGAACAGAATGCAAGGTCAAATGGACCCTTGTTCTGACCCAGAATGATTCTTCTTGTGTTCAAGCGTAGGTTCATATAGCAAATCAATTCAATCACCACTGTTTGCACCAGCCATTGGTAAAAGTCCCACGGCTCCCTTCTTCTAGATGCCAAAACTGGTGGGGGTTGAAATACGTCCAGTCCCATATGAGTCATGGGGAAATCAGCCCTAGGAGATATATCTTATGAGAAAAGGCTAAACAACTGGGCAAGTTTAGCCCAAAGAGAAGACACTATTGAGAATTTTCAGTCCTTGCCATATCTAGTGGCAAGAGAACAAGTAATGGTTACGGGCAGATGTGGGGCCTGTTCACATATAGATGATCATCCCTCAATGACTGCAATGTTAAATTTTAACTTACGAGTGAATGAGCCATCCACACCACAGAGGCAGAATGTTGCTATCACCCATGGCCACCTCTCAATTGGGATTGTCACAAGCTGCCCTTGAAGCTGCTCCGGAAGCTGGAGCTAGTGCAGAATGCTGCAGCTCAGCTGTTGTCTGGAGCTGCCCCTTTCCAGCATGTAACTCCTCTGCTGAGGGAACTGCACTGGCTGCCTATTCGCTACTGGGCCAGGTTTAAGGTTCTTGTACTTGTGTACAAAGCCCTAAACAACTTGGGACCAAGATACCTGAGAGAGCGCCTTCTCCCTTACCAACCTGCCCGGTCACTGAGGTCATCTGAGGGCCTGCTCCTGGTGGTTCCACCTAGATCCATCCTCCGATTGGAATCCACCAGGGGAAGAGCCTTCAGCGTGGTGGTACCCCTCCTGTGGAATTCCCTGCCTCTGGAGGTCAGGCAGGCTCCGACCTTGTACTCTTTTCGGCGCCTCCTAAAAACATCTTTATTCCAAGAAGCTTTTCCTTAATATGCAGCCTTGGATTTCTGTGTTGTTGTTGTTTTGCTTCTTTTTAAAATTTTGTTTTAACTGTTTTATTCTGTTTTTATTTTCATTTTACCTTGTACACCGCTCCGAAATTTTTTCAATGAGGAGCGGTATATAAATATTCTAAATAAATAAATAAATAAAAGTGTCTGACTCCCCACACAAGGACATCTGGGGCCACAGACTGGTGCCCCCAGCCGCGAGCGTGGACCACTGCCAAGCGTTTGCGAGGCTTCAGCAAGTGCTCGGCAGCCCCCCACAGCTACCCACAAAATTGTGCACTTCCCCCTTCTATGGCCGCCATTAATGCAATGGGGGAAATGTGCAATTTCCAGAGCCTCGGGAAATTGCGCATTCCTACGCGCGCACACACACACACACACACACCAGTGGTCCATTTGCACCTTTTCCCTTGTGCTAATGGGGCCCCCATTGGCACAGGAGGGATATGCATGATTTCCAAAACTTCCAGAACTCGCCATTTCCCCCTTTTGCGCTAATGGTAGCCACCATTAATGCAAAAGGCAGAAGTGTGTGATTTCACAGGCAGCTGCTGCTCACTGGGCCAAGCGTAGCCTCAGAAAAGGCTTGCGCAGCTCAGCGAATTGGGGAGGACAGTGGGGGTGATGGGCAAGTGTTTTCGCTCACCGCTACTCTCAATCCAACTCTCTTCGGTGGTCTCAGTCAACACATCTAGCTGCTAATCATCACTGAGTGATAAGAAATCAAGTGATGTCCAAGCATTTGTGAGCCAACACTTGAGTGAAGAATTTCTGAACCTACAGGGCAGTTCCACAATAGAATAGGTTGCCAAGGGGGATCGCCTATGTCGATTTCCAAAGGGTTTCCTTTTGAAGTTTTCCAAATAATACTGTCAAGGTACTTGTTGTGGTCCAGCAGGCTGGAGTTCAGGATCCCCTAGATCCTTTTCAGCTCAGTGATTCAAACTCTGTGTGTGTGTGTGTGTGTGTGTGTGTGTGTGTGTGTGTATGTGTGCATGCCAAGACTGAAAAAGATATGCACACAAACTATGATTTAGTAAAGTCTTCGTTTTTAACAAGGGTGCATGTCCTCTATGAGCTAACTATGGCCTTAGCTAGACCTAAGGATTATCCCAGGCAAATGGAGGGGTCGTCCCTGCCTGCTCCTGAGATCCCCTGTGTCATTTGGATGCACGGGGATGATCCTGGGACAATCCCGGGATATAGGCCTGGTCTAGCCATGGCGAATGGTCTGGAATTTTGGGAGTTGTAGTCTAAAACATCTGGAGGGCACCTTGTTTGGGAAGACTGCTCTAAACATTTTCTTGGCTTTGGCTATCATCATTACATCCCACCTCCCTGAGACATCCAGGTCATTGTAAAACAACAATAACAACAACAACAACAACAACAACAACAACAACAACAACACTTAGGAATCCCACCTTGGCTATGGATTATTTCAGAGACGATCCCGTTTCTCGTAAAAAGATATTCTGGAAAACCGGCCATTTTGCCTTTTTACTTTAAGCAGCTGTGTTCACGCGCCTACCTGTGCCTTCCTGTTTTGATTATTGTAATGCTTTGTTTATTGGCCTTCCAGGTCATTCATAAACAAGAACATATGGTCCAAAGCTCTGCTTACTAGGGTTCTCCTACCAGATTAGGTTGTGATCAAATTCTGTGCCCTGTTTTAAATCAATTGGATTTGGCTTCATGTCAGACAATGTGTTACTTTTTAAAACAGCTACGCTTGCTTTTTAAGATGTTTTCACTTTGCCTCTGGCTCCATAGTTTACCCAGAGAAACTTTCACCAAGTTCAGTGTATTTTATATTTGTCTGACAGTAGCTTGTTATGAACCCCCCGAACTCTCCTTCTACCCACCCCTGATTTGCAGTACCTTAAAAAAAATGTCAAGAAAATTCCCTTGAGAATTTTTTTTCCGCCGAATTCCCTTTCTCATCAGAAGCTACTATAACTCCAAGAGTAGTTTTCAAGGCCATTTAAGAAACTTGTTATCTTTAGCTAAACATCTGTATTTACATATGGATAGATGCAAAATGTTTTTGCCAAAAATAGATTCTTGTACAACTGGCAGTATTGTATTATTGAAACATGCTTCGGCCAATTAGGAGTAGAAATGGCAACAGCTTATATAATGCAGCCATTGTAAAGAATTCCCAGAGGAGACCGGTGAAACTTACAACGATTGAGTCACTCTGGACCTAAAATACATTGAAAACCTTCCAAATGGTAAAATATTATAAATTCTTTTTTAAAAAATAAAGAAATATTTACCAGTTAAACACTAAAACACTGTAGCCAGCTGACCTTTTCTGCTGCAGTTGTTTCGGCTGAATTTTTGTCAACACAGCCAAAACATTCAGAGAGGAAAAGGGGGGATGGATGGATTATTTTCAGTCTAGTTACCACCCCTATCCTAGGCAATAGCATAATAATGGAAGAATAATCATTGCAAACAATCCTCGTGAGATTATGCTGGCTACAGCCAAGGAGAAACAGGGCCAAATTGAAAGTTTTTTTCTGAACTACATCATTGCATTTTTGTCTAGTGTGGATAAGAGGGGACATCACTCCTTGCTGATTGAGGGGAAGTGCTAATGTGTGACTTATTAACATAGGTTGGGCCAAAGATCACATGTGCTTCCCCCCCTCCCCATCACAGGTGCATTGGGGCAGCCCTGAATCTAGTATATGGACCAGTTCAGACATGCATGGTCATTGTATGTTGATGGTCGCCTTCAAGTAATGACTTGAAAGCTATCACAGACTTAAAACTTTTAGAGCAACCAGTTTCAATGGAAACTTTCCAATTTAATTCTAAGGATGACTGTCTGAAGAGATGGAAGCATTCGTGATTTGTCATTCTGGAAGCAATCTGAGTGCAAATTTGGCTTAGCTGAGCTCTGTGGCCAAAGTCGCTATGATCCACAGTGCTACTCCTTGCCTCTTTCCAACTGGCAATTGGACAGGTGGTTCTGCTGAAATGGGTCTGATTGGCTCTTTCAGTTTGTCCAGATGCCGAGATGAAGTTGAGTCACCTGCCTTCAGAGGACGCTGCCCCCTTGCCTCCAACCAGAAGGCAGAGCCAATCAGTGATTCCTGCGGAAACACATGGAGCTGGGACCTGGCTGGATTACTGCAATATGCTCTACATGGGACTACCTTTGAACATGGTTCAGAAGCCCCACCTGGTGCAAAATGCTGCTATCACCAACTGACAGGTTTGACTTGCCACATACTAATCTATCAGCTATATATGGAAATGTGTGCACTGGCTGACCGTTTCTTTCTGAGCCAAATTCAAAGTGCTGTTTTTACAGCCTAGGTCCTGATTTTCTTAAGAAACATCTCCCCTGTGTGCACCAGTTGCTGGGAAACATGGGTGGGAGGGTGCTGTTGCACCATGTCCTGCTTGTTCATCCCTGGTCGATGGCTGGATGGCCACTGTGCGAACAGAGTGCTGGACTAGATGGACCCTTGGTCTGATCCTGCATGGCTCTTCTTATGTTATTAGCCTCCCCACCCCCCCAGTCGGTGAGATGTGCAGGCAAGGTCCTGTTTTAAATTCTATTTCACATGCAGGCCAGATCGGATTCTATGACAAGCAGCGCCTTTTCTGTTGTAGTCCCAATGCATTGCAATGCCCTTCCCTGTTTGGTTACTATCAACAGTGAGTAGGACTATGAGAGCTCCGCTACTCTATCTTTTCAAAGGCAGATAAAGGCTTTTCTTTTCCAATGAGTCTTTGAGTTTGGCTCAACATGTTGGTGTTTGTTTTTGTATTGATAATTTTGGTGTATTTTAAACATTTTATATTTGCATAATGCTTTGGGTTTTGTTTGCATTATAGAAATCTTTAAAAATAAAATAACAAAGGAAGTAATTCTTACACACTTTAACTTCAAAGACTGAAGTGTGCCTTTAGTTTTAACTAATAGAGAAAAAGGTACTTTACTTATCAGAAATTTGGGGAGTAAATTACTCCTAGAAGGTCTAGAAGTAAATGCAGCAGTTACTCCTTGATACAGAATTCGAGAGCAAAATGTTACAGGCAACACAGACTTTCTCAGCTTCCCGGGATCTGCTTTATTGCAGCAGCTGCTGTAAAAACATTCAAACAATGAGGTCTTAATAATCCTGTGGATCTCTCTGTGCAGTGACAGGCTGGCAAACACGGGCCTAAGCGGCACACATTCAGAAAAGGGGTGTGAGCGAAAAAGCCTCCCTTATCCACCCAATATTTCAGACACATGTCATCTGTTGTTATCATTAATGATCCGTTCTTACAAACAGAGTCCCTTGCTGGAAAGCAGAGAGCAAGCCAATCCAAATAAACCAAGCAAAAACCATAATTGCCTACTGACAAGCCGGGCTGCTCAGGATGTAAGATAATGTGGGTGTATGTGGGGGTGGGTGGGGGTGGTTCAAAGTGTGGAGTGCACCACATTTTGAGCGAAAGCCCTGTTAGCTCTGGCGCATGACAGAACAGAGGAAACTTGCCTTAATCTCAGCAGAGAGTTCAGCCCAAACATACCTAAGGTCAGCTTATAAAAGTAACACACACAACACTTTGTGGTACTTTAGAAAAATTGGGAGGGGTTGTGCGGGGATGGGGGAAGACCCTTAATTTGAGAGAAAGGTGATTGCAGAACGCTGGACAATATAGACCCTTACTTTGATCCAGCAAGACAGGGGCATTCATATAACACCCTTGTTTTCAGGGATGCAGCTAGGGCTAGACTTTCAGGCAAATGCCTTCTGATGCTGCCCTGGGGTGATGAAGGCATCAGGACAGCAAAAACAAACTCCATTAAAGTCCTATATTCATGATGGTGCTATGATTTAAGTGAATATAAACTGCAACACTGCACACGACAAGAGTTTTGTGTTTTTTGTTGCTGTTTTACATCAGGGCCAGCAACTTTTATACTGTTAGTTTTACTCTACCTTGTGCCTGTTTGGTGCATTCTCTTCCCCTTCTTATTGTTTTATTATGATTTTGTTAGAATGTAAGCCTATGCGGCAGGGTTTTGCTATTTTATTGTTTGTACAGCACCATGTACACTGATGGTGCTATATGAATAAATAAATAAATAATAGTTTATCCATTTTTACATTTATATCCTGTCTTTTTTTCCTCTTGCATGGAAGCCTGGGCAGCTTACATGGTCCATTTTAGCCTCACAACAACCCTGTAAGGTAGGTTAGGCTGAGAGTCAGTGACTGTCCCAAAGTCACGTAGTGAAATTCATGGCAGAGTGGGGACTAAAACCCGGATCTCCCAAGACCCAGTCCAACACTCTAACCACTACACTACACTGGCTCTCAGTGTTGTTATTGTTGTAATATATGAGGAACTTAGGCCATAGCTAGACCTAAGGTTTATCCCTGGATCATCCAGGGGTCAAACCTGTTCATCTAGGTGACACACAGGGGATCCAGTGCTCAGGCAGGGGCGAACCCTGGATGATCCCAGGATAAACCTTAGGTCTAGCTGTGGCCAAAGAAGCAGTTGTAAAGCATGGAATTGTGGTTGGGGAAGAATACATATTGCCCCCCATTAGAAACCCCCCCTCCCATAACATCATTAAGTGCGGGGCCAAAAATATGACCTGGCTGCACTGCTCTTTGTTCTTATCCTAGTAACCAGTCATCAAACTTTTGTCCCCCATTATTACACAATGCTTAAAGCTCTACCCCATCTGCTGGTGGAGGGTAATTTAACCGCAAAGGAGGTATTTATTCCTTTGGTTGAAGATACCTTAGAATCACGTACTATAGTGCACTTATTCAGAGATAATAGGAAATCATGGATTCCCGCATCATGAACGAGCTTGCATGTGCCTTGTGTTCCCAGCTGGGAAATTCGGGGAGTTGTAGGACTTTTTTCTATCTAAACATGCATAGGGTTGCACCCTAAATGAAACCACTTGCTCTTCCCCCACAGCCTTCGCCTCAGTTTGGTTGAACACGTTGAACTGAGCTTATCAAGAAAGATCATTCAGTTCTATGTTTTTGGTGCGACGTTTATGGCAGGCTCAGCCTGGAATGTGTGATGAAATAAGAAAAGTCTACCTTCGAACCCTATTCAGGACAGAGTGCTTTCCCCAGGCCAGCCATCACCACTTCCCCAACTCTGGAAGTAGGCATCAGGTGGTCAAGACAACCAGGCTGTCTTTGCTGTGGCACCTCTCATATTAGAAATTGTGGCTAGATCTACACTACTGCTTTATATTGGTATTAACGTGCAGGGATAACTGTTGGGGTGCAATCCACATTCCACATGCCGCTTTCATAGTGTAATTCCCTGCTTTTTATTCCACATTCGTAATGATTTGACAGAAGGTGTAGATCTGGCACCTGGTACGGGAAATACCAGGGGGGGGATCTACACTACTGCTTTTAAAGTGCTTTAAAGCACTTTGAAAACGTTTTGAAACCTGTATATGCAGTGTGTCCTGGGCCCCAACAGTTGTCGAAACTGTTATAAAGCGCTTTAAAGTGCTTTAAAGCAGTAGTGTAGATCCCCCCCAGGTTGCAGCCATGTTCCTCTAGTAGGTCTGAGGACCGCGAACCTGGCAGACAAAGGCCGTAGCTAGACCTAAGGTTTATCCCAGGATCATCCTGGGTTTGTCCCTGCCTGAGCGCTGGATGCCCTGTGTGGCACTTAGGGCCTTCCTAGACGAGGCCTTAGCGCGCCTTCTGTCCCGGCTTCCCTGCTGTGCGTCCAGATGACGCACAGGGGAATCCGGAGACAGGCCGCGCTGAGGCCTCTTCCAACGCGCCATAAGCGAATTCGCTTATGGCGCGCCTTTTCCCCAGCTCCGGCCTCAGGCCGGAGCTGGGGAATGTCTAGGGACTTCCGCAGCTTTTCGCGGCTCCTCGCTTACTCGCGAGGAGCCACGAAAAGCCGCGGACCTGGCGCAGCGCCTATAGTAGCGCTGTGCCCATCGGCGGGGGGGTGAAGGCTGGGAGGGTGGGTGCCAGGGTGGGTGGCACGGGGGGAGGGCGGGTGCGATCGCACCCGCCCTCCCCCCGTGCCACCCACCCTGGCACCCACCCTCCCAGCCTTCGCCCCCCCCCCCCCGGTTAAAAAAACCAAAAAAACAACCACTTACCTCTCCGGAGTCTTCGGGCCGCACCCGGCCCCTTTAAAATAAAAAAAAAATGGCGGACGCCGCAGGGACGCAACGTCCCTGCGCGTCGTGTGTGTGGTAGCCTGGGGGAGGCGCGCTAACTTCAGCACGCCTCGGCCCCAACTCCCTGCCGGCGTAAGCCGGCAGGTCAACAAGGCCCTTAGATGAACAGGATTGACCCCAGGACAATCCTGGGATAAACCTTAGGTCTAGCTATGGCCAAATTGATTCATTCTGATTACAATTATAGAAGTAGATCCATCCAGGATGTCACTGGGCAGATGCAGGGCACCAGCGGACATTTTCTGTGTGGTCATTGTGGTTGCTGTTGCCAGAGTTTAAAAATAAGGGAATTTATCGATTCTGTCAACAATTACAAGCATATTTTAAGATCCTTCACTAACTGCAATTCAGATTACATGATTTACATCTTTAATTCCCCACGGTCTAAATATTATGTAGATCTGGCCTAAGCATCACCTGTGTGCTCCTGCCTCCTGTTCCCAACTTAGCCTCCCGAGGCATTCTGGGGCGATCCAAGGACAACATATCAGTCTCCAGATTGGAATTCCTGCCTGCTCTTGGCTTACTCCATCATTTTAACATTACTGAGAAGAGCACAGGTTTTGTACACTCGTCTGAAATAACATGCATGTGCCAGCCGCCGCTGCAGTTCAAATGGCAACGAAAACATTCTGGCAAGCCTTATACTCCACAGGACGATTGACTCATGCATCAGCCATGACGGTCTATGGCTCAAGAACAACAAACAAGGTAAATGAGGTAAGGGAGATCATTCTTTGCAAGAGTAGATTCCTGGAGAATAGGTGGGATCCAAAAATAAGACACTTGTTGACCTGATGCCCATGAAATAAACACAATAGGTTACAGAGCCAGGATTATCCATCACTCTAACGTCTTGTCTGCAAATTCACCAGATTTTTCCCCATGCAACACTGGGCTGGATTAATCATTATGATACGTACTCTCCAGCCACAGAGCCTCCTAGGACAGTATCAGCATATGAAGATGCTTTACCTATTGAAGTATTAATAGTTGAATAGTTAAAGCTATTGGTCCATCTAGTTAAACTATTAAGTATTGGTCCATCTAGTTCAGCAATACCTACTCTGATAGATAGCAGTTCCCCAAGGGCTTTCTTTGCCCTATACCTGAGATGCTTTAACTGAAATTGGTAAAGACTGGACCAATAACCTTATGCATTCAAAGCAGGTATTCTCTCGCTGATCTGACCCTCCAGTTCAACTAGCAACAAGTTTCTCCAGTTAAGTAAGTACTGGCATTGAGAGAGCGCCTTCTACCTTATCAACATGCCCTGTCACTGAGGTCATCATAGCATGCTTTGCTGGTTCCACATGGACCTATGGCTTGATTGGAGTCCACCCAGAGAAGAGCCTTCAGTGTGGTGGCCCCCTTTCTATGGAACACCCTTCCTCCAGAGGCCAGACAGGTGCCAACACTGTTGTTTTTCAGCACCTTGTAAAAATATCTTTATTTCAGGTCACTTTCCTTGAGTGACCAGCCACAGTTTTTCTCAGAATTCTGGCTGGTGATTTTTAATTAAATAAAATTTTAACATGGAATTTTATTCTTTTATCTTTCTTTGTATCTTGTATTGTTCATTGCTCCGGAATCTGTCTAGATGTGGACTGGTATATAAATGCTGTGAATAAATAAACATTGTACTGCTCCCAATGTTCCTGCATGCATCTGGAGGAGAAACATGGCTGAGTCCTAAAACAACTATAAACTAAAACTATATAGCACAATGCAGAGTGTTCTACCATCAATACACTTTGTGCTCTGTGTCTTTCCAGAAGAGATGGGTGAGAATTTCATTTCAGTTGGGTTTGGTTAAGAATTTATGAACATCTGCAAAGTTCTCCATGTTTGGCGCAAATGAACTTGAGATTTAATAAATCTAAATGTGGGAGAAACCGGAAAGTGACAGATTTGTCACACCAGGCCCAAGGCTTTGAGCACTTAGCTCTTAAAAATCTGAGTTCAAATCCCTATATATTCAACTGCATTTGTGGTGCTTAATTAGGGTTGCCACCTCTTTTTTTCTGCCAGTTGTACTAGCAGGCAAGTATGACATAGTCCTCTCCATGCTGCAAATAGCTGTACATATTGAATTTAGCTGCTAAACATGGGTGAGAATTTTGTTTCAGTTAACCTAGGGTGACCATATGAAAAGGAGGACAGGGCTCCTGTATCTTTAACAGTTGAACAGAAAAGGGAATTTCAGCATTTCAGCAGGTGTCATTTGTATGCATGCAGCACCTGGTGGAATTCCCTCTTCATCACAATAGTTAAAGCTGCAGGAGCCCTGCCCTCTTTTGTATCTGGTCATTCTAGTATAGCTCCTGCAGCTTTTAACTGTTGTGATGAAGAGAGAATTTCACCAGGTGCTGCATGCATACAAATGACACTGGCTAAAATTCCCTTTTCAATACAAGTGTTAAAGATACAGAAGCCCTGTCCTCCTTTTCATATGGTCAGCCTAGTTAACCTCTTTGTCATGACTGGAACATGAATTTATCCAGTCAACGCAGGGGTAATTGAAGTTACTCATTAGTATAACTGCTGCTGATTTTATCCTGGTTGTGCTTTTATGTTGTATTTTATATCATGCTTATATGCTGTTTGATTTATACTTAGAATGGTTTTAATTTTTGTTAATTTTAACCCGGGGAGCTTCAGGTATTGGGTGGTATAAAAATGAAATAAATTAATAAATACAACACTTCCTCATATGGATGCCTCCCTGAAACTGATATTTATTCCCTTGCAATTCACCCATGCTCACCAGCTGTACTGAATCTAAATTTGTCAAGATAGGCCCTAAAGAAACTTCTCAAGGAAAAAAAATCCTAAAACACCCTGATTGGGATGGCGCCTGAAGGGACTTGGCTGCTTCGCTATGCATGTCATTCATCCCAATTGGGACAATGAGCAGCATGCTAAGGAAATCCCTGTTGTAATCTCCGATTACAGCTTGGAAATAACAATGTAGATTTCTCTCCCTGCTAGCTTCTAGGGTTTGGGGTTTGAAGGAGGGGGTGGATCTAGGGAGGGAGCCTCCATGGGCCGAACTACACCAATTATTGTAATCAATAGAGACTTCCCCTTCTTCTCCTTTTAAACTCTCCTACAGAGCAGTGGAACTTCATGGGGGAAACATCAGAATCATACACAGTTACACTGAGGCCTTAGCTAGACCGAAGATCGTCCCAGGGTCATCC
The DNA here is from genome assembly GCF_023053635.1 of Elgaria multicarinata webbii. NCBI lineage: Eukaryota > Metazoa > Chordata > Lepidosauria > Squamata > Anguidae > Elgaria > Elgaria multicarinata. The sequence continues at coordinate 22,544,160 of NC_086178.1, read as the reverse complement.
CTGTTCATGTAAATAACACACAGGATATCCCGGGAGCAGGCAGGGACGACCCCAGGATGATCCCTGGATAAACCTTAGGTCTAGCTAAGGCCTATGTTAAAACAAAATACAAGCCTCAGCTACATGATATGTGATTAGCATAATGTGTAGTTTGGCTCCAAGGCTTCTCTGACAAAGAGCGTTACAGTAACGAAACTGGGAGGTAACTAAAGCATGAATAACCCGCAGGCCATCCATTTGACTGAGAAGTTGGTCTGCCATGGATTTTTAGGGCCATTTCCCATATACAACATACATTTAGTTCTGAAAGCACGAATATTTTTGTTTAAATTTAGAGATGATGCAGTTCACTCTCCACGATCCTAACTTTACTCATCTGAATCCACTAGATTCCTCTTGCATGGTCCATGTAATCTTAGGAAATGAGCATTGCTACTTGTGGTAAGCTATGGACCTAAACTAAATGGCACATCCGTACACATGGAACTGAATCTGAGCAGGCTGTTTGTTTTCCAGGAAAAGCTACAGGGGGGATTTTAAGTAAAAAGATTGACAAGAAAAGGGTATAGGACTTCCTTCCCAGTGCTGCATCTGTTAAAAGGAGGGTGGGCCTTGGATTTGGGCTACCCTCTTTGCATGTTATGTGCAGGTAGGCTCTTAAGATTTCCCAAATGTCTTGGAAGTCACAAAGGTTTACTATTATTTGAGCAGTTCGTTCTGTAGAAGCCAATTGCCAATATCTGAAACACATGGGGTACGGTGGGGGTGATTTGATGCTAACCCCCACCCTTGCGAAGTGGCAGTCCAGAAGAAATTTCTTTCCTACTGACTTAGCAGGTACACTGACTGAGCAGGCACATATATGAAACTCCCTGTTTAAATATTTTTTTGAAAGACGCACAACTCCGGACGAAGTTCCTTGCAATACACTTGCGATGTCCAACTATGTTTTCGGCTGTAGACAGGCTTGTGTGGTTATGTAGATCTCCTTTAAAAGGGCCTTGCTTTTGCAACTTGAAATGGGGCAAGATCACAGCGGCAAAGTATTCCAAGTGGAAATGAATTTCCTCCCCTTGCATTCCCACACAGGGTGCTCTTTGGAAGGAAGCCCAGTCTCCACAGGTAATGGTCGCGACAGGAAGGACCACAAAACTGCCCTGACATTTCATACCGCAGGGAGCTAAAAGGGATGGTAAACGGCGTTATTTTTGTGACGGCAACCCTCCCCGTATTTCTGTGTCAGTGCACCACTGATTTGTCAGAGTGGCGTGAGACCTTTTCTTTTCCTCTTATGATTAAAGTAGCAGATTTCCTCATTAAAGCTAATAAATCAAATGGGACCAGGTGGACTTAAGCAGGTTCTTGCTGTACCACTCCTTGAAGTCACTTTATTATGGTGTGTTGGTTGGGAGCAGTGCTAAAGGGGGGGTCACCAGAGGAATGGGGGAGGGCCAGAAGAGGAGAAGAGACAGACAACGAAGGGCAGGTCAGAGAAAATAATTTCTAAACCTGCCGCTCTCTTGGCCTGCTGTTAATCACCTATTCTCCTTTGACAATGGAATTTTTGAATGTGGAGCAAATCATACTAAAAGATTTCTTCTCATCACTAAATACTTCAGGAGCTTTAAGGAATTCCGTTGACGAACCATGCTTCTTTCAAGGCAGTTGATTAGTTCCACCGTGGAGAGCACTAGACGGGACAATAAGCGGATGACAGACACTGGGATTCATAGATGGTTCTGCTGTGTGTTGCAGTGTGTGTGTGTGTGTGTGTGTGTGTGTGTGTGTGTGTGTGTGTGTGTGTGTGTGTTTAAAAGGGAATAAAAAAGGTGGCGGGGGGAAGCCGATTCATTCTCAAAACTGACTTCATGTTAAAAGTTTAATAAGAATAACTGAGAGTTATTGAAATTGTTCTGTGACCATGTTCCTGAAACATTTCAAAGATAACATCTCCTTTCTCTCCTCTTCCACCTCCCTTTCAGTAGGAACAAGAATACACTTTTCGCTTCGATGGAAAAGCTCCAGTTTATTTCAAGGGTTGGGTTCCACCACCACCCCATAAAGAGAAGAGAATACACCCTCTCTTTGTACAAATTGAGAGACTTTCTGTGGAAACAGTCAAGGTAGGCCTATACATCGTAGAAGAGTGATGTAGGCTTGGAACTAGAGAATAGACAAATGCCTTTCTGATCCCTTTGATCCCTATTTTTGTATCACAATTGGGTACAGAAGTGGAGTATTGACTGAACTTTCCCAGTCACTAAAATGAGACATGGCTGGATGCCCCAGAGTTATTATATCCAAGACTAATCTTGTGGTGAAGTCTAATACAACCATCCTCTTACTCAGGGGATTGTTTTTTTTTCATGGAGTGTGTATGTGTGATTTTGTTTCTTTGAGATCCCATTGTCTTAGATTAAAGCCACTTCTATGCATGCCTGGCTATGATTCCTTGTTCCCTTTCCTTTGATCTGTGTCCCTGCCCTTGATGAGGTCTAAGCAGGGTTTTAGTTATTTATTGTAGAGTTGGAAGCAATCATATTGATCATCTAAGCAGGCCTGTACAGCTTGCACACCTTCCAGGTTCTTGTAAACCACCCAGAGAGCTTCGGCTGTGGGGCGGTATATAAATGTAATAAATAAAATAAAATAAATAAATAAATATGCATGCTCCATTCCCACTGGTTTGAGAAAAGGAACACATCTTCTAAAATGGCACCTGTGATCCATAAGTACTTATATTTAAAAAGAATCTGACATTTGAAAAAGAAAGGAAGACGTCTCCTGCCAAACTAATCAGTGACACCTTTTTAATTGATCAAGTTTGCAATCCTAAGTCCCATTGATCTCAACAGAACACTTCTGGGTAAAGATGCATAAGACTGCTCTGTTAAGACGCAATCCTATGCATGTTTAGCCAGGAAAAAAGTCCTACATTTCCCAGCAAGCATGCTGGTTGGGGAATGCTGGGAATTGTAGGATTCCGCCCCTCTAAATATGCATAGGATTGTGCCATTAATCAATTCAATAACAATTGCCGACTTACTGGTTTTGGGGGTGGTTCTATCAGTTTTGCAAGGTTACACTGACATTTTTCCAGTATGAAATATGTAGTATGTTAAACTGAGCTGCTGGAAAAATAGATACAGATGTGCAACATATATGCATTCAAATATGTAGTGTCTAGATAGTAGGAAAATGTATTTTTCAAAGACAGTTTTCCCAAATTTCATTAATTTTCTAATTCAGCTTTCTAATTCTATGGAATCAGCATCCTAACTCTGCTGGATCCAGGATAATGATGATGAATTTCTTGCTCCAACAATGTAAAAAACAAGCACAGCTAAGCATCTGAGAAATAGAAGAAAGTAGGATTCAGGAATAATTATAAATCCTTTTAATTCCTACAAAGGTGGAGGAGTAGATTAATGTCTAATTGTTATGTTATTTATATATTATGTTATTTATATTATATATTATCTCCAGGAAAGTTGTTTAATTCTGGCTCACTAATTTACTAAAATGACTTCTTTCTGGTTAAAATCCTTGTTTATCAGAAATTCCCTAGCCAAGATTTAAACACAAGGAGAAGTCAAAAGTTGCCCTCAACGCTAGTTTTCATTTTGAAAGTATATCCTAATGTTACCACTGCAGTCTTCATTCATGCTCTAGTTATGGTAAAGTAGACTAACACGTACTTTCCTTTTACACACACAGTCCTGTACCCAGGGTAGTGCAATCCAAATGCAGAGTAGCACAACTCATTGTAGATTGAGACTTGGATCCTGAGATCTGTGAACAAAAGGAAGTTCAAGGATTGGGTCTTTCCCCATCACACCCTCCCTCCTGCAGCTTCTCCCCCGCCCCCAGTAGTGCCATCTTAACACATGAGCACGCTGGGCAGTTGCCCGGGGGGGGCACGAGCATAGGGGCCCCATGCTAATCTATGCACAGACCAGAATTTAACACTAATTTTTGTTTTTCAAGTTCAAGGCTCATGAACACCTCCTCCCGTATGTACCTGCCTGGACCCTAAGGTCATCCTCAGGGGTCCTTCTCCGTGAGCCCCTGCCAAAGGAAGTGAGGCAGGTGGCTACCAGGAGGAGGGCCTTCTCTGCTGTGGCACCCCGGCTGTGGAATGAGCTCCCTAAGGAGGTTCGCTTAGCACCTACATTATATGCTTTTAGGCGCCAGGTGAAGACCTTTTTATTCTCCCAGCATTTTAACAGTCTATAAATAAATTTTAACTTGGTGTTTTAAATCCGTAATTTTGCATTGCTGCTGTTTTTATCTGGTTGAGCTTTTATATTGTATTTTATATTATGGTTTTATATTGCTGTTTTATATTTTGGATGTTTTTAATTTTTGTGAACCACCCAGAGAGCTCCGGCTATTGGGCGGTATAGAAATGTAATAAATAATTTTATTTTTTTTCCTGTGAGTGGTTGTGTAGGCAGGGCCCAGTGCACTGCTTTGCCCGGGGGCCTGTAATGCTGTTAAGACGGCCCTGCCCCCCAGCAAGCCTTCCAGGGGGTTCAAGGGCACTCCTGAAGGGAACTCTGTCTGATTTACAGTCATTCCCCCTTGCCACTGTAGCCCCCCACCATGCCTCCCATCCCACACTATCGTTGGGCCAATCAGTGGCAGTTAGCAGGAGCAGGGAAAGAAGACCTTCAAGGCAAGCTGCAGCATGTTTGCACCACTCAGTACCCATGGGGAGTGGGGTCCTATGGGATAGCTTGGCAGCAGAAGTGAGGATATCTTACCTTTGGAGGTGTGGTTTAAACTGGAGCTGTCGGTTTTGCAAGTTTACATGAATCTTTGCAGTTTGAAATGTTAAGTTGGATGCGAATGGTTGCACGCTTACAGCAAACAGGTGCTCTTTCTCCACACAAAACCCGTCTTTCATATAATGATTATAATGTGATATCCTAGAAGACCTGGTATATCGGGCAACCCAAAGCTACTGCCACGAGATGCAGTTGTTTTGCTTAATCCTGTTTGTGAATCCAGCAAATTCCTGCGAAGTCTGTTTAATTAATGCTAACACTTAGAACAATTAAACATTATAATAACAACAGCATTAACATGGCAGTTTGCATTTACAAAAAGCAATGCAATTACACTAATTAATTAAACTAATTGAGCTAATGCAGTGCTCGTTTATCCACCGCTGTTACATATGAATGTGTTTTCCCTCTCTGTTCTGGAGACACCACTTTTGCAAACGAATTTCATCTCCCCTGTGAATGATGGAGAGGTGTACTGTTATATATCCAACTGCATTTTTATTTATAGGTTGCAACTCATTTACCTCCGAGTAAGCTCCATGGAATTCAGTGGAACTTACTTGGGCGTAGACAAAGTGTACGGCTGCAATGTTAATTAGACTGATTTATGATTTTAAAAAACTCTAAAAAATAAAATAGAGGAGTCTCTTTGTGATGCACAGAATAAAAGAAGCAACAACAATGACAAAAAAACAGCACAGGTTTTTGATCAAAGCAAGCCTTAAGGTTGGTTAAGAACGCAAGAAGAGTCAACTCGGATTTGTCTAAAGGCATTTCTAGTCCATCATTCTGTTTCCACAATGGCTAAATAGATGCCTCATGGAATCCCACAAGGAGGACATGAATACACTAGCATTCTCCTGCTCATGTTCCCCAATAACTGGTACTGCTGGAGGGGATGTCAAATCAATGGGACACAAATTCATATGTGGTGGGAATGTAGGAAGGTCAAGAAGTTTTGGGACAAGGTTTTTCAGGCAATCAGAAAAGTTACTGAACAAGAGGTTTCTAAAACACCAGAGCTAGCTTTATTGAATATGTATGTTAAAGAAAATAGAGAGATAAAAGAAAAAATATTAATTGGATTTATGTTTACAGCCGCAAGGCCATTAATAGCAGGCAGTTGGAAGACAGTTCAGGTGCTGACAATATCACTGTGGAGAAAGAAAATCTGGGACATAGCAATAAATGAAAAGTTTACGCAGAAGTTAAGAACACATAGAGGGATAAAGAAAAGAGATACTTTCTGGACAGACTGGCAAAAATATATAAATTACATGAAAAAGGAATCAAAGAGAACAACTTTGGCAGAAGCCTATAAAAATCTGTGGGACTCATAATCAACCATCTTTTATTTTTTTAAAAAAAAACGTACTGAGAGGCATGCTGCCTCTGATAATGAATGCAATCACATTTTAAACTCACTTTAAGCCATTTCTTGCCCTTCCAACCTCAAAATGGGCATGGGTCATCCTCAAAGCCACCTCTCGGACACCACCAAGTTTCAGGTCAATCTGTTGAGTTGTTTCTCAGTTAAAGCCTAGAACCTAGTTTCCTCATGATTTGGGGTTATAATGGCATAATGCTGAGCGCATACATATGTCCTTTTATATTATTATAACATTTTAACATCAGTTTTTAGGTTTTACAATTCTGTGTTTATGTATATATTGTGACACATATGGTTTGGATACAATGTTTTAAATATTTGTACTTTCTAACATTAAACTATTTTAAGTGTGTATATTTTTGTACCTTAACTTTGATTTTGGTCAACGGTAGCCATTGATAGCCTTATTCTCCAGGGTTCTTCTGGGTAGTAGTTAAGGCAGAAGCTTGATCCAAGACAGCAGCTCTGGACTTTCTCTTGCCACTAGTTTTCATTTTTATATACATTTTCATAATCAGGCACTCAGGTGGGCTTCAGACATTACAAAGGACAAAGCTGAGTTTACCACTGACTGTATATTCAGTAGGAAGCTGCAGCCAGTGCTATGAAGCTGCCTAATACTGAGTCAAGTTTTTGGTCCATCTAAACTAGTATTGTCAACACTGACTGGCAGCAGTTCTCCAGGGTTCAGGCAGGATTTTTTTCCAGCCTTACCTGCAGATGGGGGATCGAACCTGGGACCTTCTGTATGTAATCAGGTGCTCTACCACTGAGCCATGATCCAACAATCCTAGGGCCCTGGAGACCGTACCAGTATGATACAAGCGTTTTCACACATTTATTTATTTATTTATTTATTTATTACACTTATTTATTTAGTACACATGGATGTTTTAGATTTAAGAATCCTCAGATGAATACCTCAGAGTTTGATATGTGAGAAAACTTGTTTTGTGAAAGGCCATGAAGAAGTAATATCACATTTGACTTGGCTGCTGCCGCAACCTTCTGCTGAAGACCTGCAATAATTGCTAAAAGCTAGAGATAACTGGGTATGTGAACCAGTGGGAGGGTGACCACAGCTACTTTCTGAAAGGAAGGAACCAGATCTGAAGACTGCTAAGAAGCTAGTCTGAGGACACAATCCTATGCATGTTTCAGCAGAAGTCCAACAACTCCCTACATGCCAGCTGGGGAACGCTGTGAGATGTAGGACCTTTTTCTGTCTAAATATGCATAGGATTGCATCTTGAATCATCTGTCAGTCCTCACTGATAATTTGAGTTGTGTGAGGATGGATAATGGATACATTCTGCAACCCCCATGTAATTGCGTCCAGGGCCACTGCTGTATTTATTATTGTCGTCAGTGGTTCCGATTTCAGCGGGGCTGTGAATCTACCCTGGGTTTTAGTTTAACCATTCAGAACTCTGGTCAGCACCTTGGATAGCTCTTTTAGAGTTTTGGCTGGTTCTGAGTGAAACCCAGCTTATGGCCAGGATGTGTTGATGGAGACACATCAGCTCATGGAGTGCACAATCACAGCAGCTACATGAATAGCCGCTATGTGGAGATACTCAATCACACCAATGTTACATGCTGATCACAATCCAAGCACAATTCCAGCTCAGTTGCATTGAGGGAATGCAGCCTGCACATTCTCAGAGAAACCCCTTTTCATTATTGCTCATATGTTTGAGAGCTGACGCCTAGCATTCAATACGTGAGCCCTAACCAAGATTAAGCCCGGATGACAGTGATGTAGAGGGAGCGGGGTGGAAGGAAGGATTTGTTAGGCAGGGAAATGAAGCAGCAATAGACATTGCAGAATAATCATGTGGTACAGTCCTATTCAGAAAGTCTCGTTTCAAAGTACAGTGTGTGTGTGTGTGTGTGTGTGTGAGAGAGAGAGAGAGAGAGAGAGAGAGAGAAAATGTCTGAAAACTGTCTTTCATATCAAACATACATACAGTCCTCCCTGATCTTAGGAAACTAGCATATCAGGGTAAGAAATACATTAGACTAGAACCTTCCTCCCTAATGTGCTAACTTTCCAAGTGCACAGCATTTGACACAAGAAAGCATTTAAATTTGCAATCCCCCAAGTAGGGTATGAAGTGGTAAAGTTTCAACAGAACTTTAACGTGTGTGTGTGTGTGTGTGTGTGTGTAATATGTACATTGACTGGCTCTAAAAAGTTATACTGAGACCTAACATGGAGGCTTAAGGGCCCGGTATGCAATATTTGAGAATGGGCCATTTGCCAAGTTGGATACGGAGTATGATTTCTCAATGTATGATTCTAGGGAAGAACTGGGTAGATCTACTGTAAAAAATTGCAACATTTTCGGAATTGACTCACTTTGGGAACAGCGGTGTCTTTACCTGGGGTCATCATCGTATTTCAAGATTGCTATTTTATCCTCTCCCCTGTCCCCCCAAAAGGAAGTGGGCCCTGAATGGAACTTAACATCTTCTGCTCACAAGCACAGCTTAGCATTTATGAATGAATGCATAAGCTATCAAAACAGTGAGTGTGAACTTGAAGCCCCCTTGTGGAATGAAACTATTTTGAAAGGACACATTGATTTCATTTAACTGCAGTCGGGGGTTGCTGCCATTGTTATTGCTTCTAGTGCTTTTAATGTGCCATGAATTCTAGAATCTTTATCTTGTTCACTGCTCTAGGCTATTTAAATTCATCGTCCAGCCAACCCCTCTACAACCCAGTTTGAGCTGAAAGACTTGGAATTAAGCTGATTTTGTGCCATTGATTTAATAGGACAAAATCATCCTAAATCCAATTACTTCAAGTTAACTGAGTTGTGGAACAGTCAGTAAGAGACAGACAGCAGCGGGGGGGGGGGGGGGGAGGCAAACTGAATTATTATAAAGGGAGAGAGAAAATAGAACAGCGTATACTGTAATTCCACCATCAAAGTTCATGATGTATCAATGTTAGGGATGTATGAGAAATTTGTTTCAGTTTGTTTTTGACCAGGATTTATCCAGTTTGCACCTTCTGGACCGAACATGGACTTGGACACAATCTGCGGCTAAAGCCCATAATTTCCAAGCTTGCAGTGTGATTCGCAAACCAAAAAGAATGCCTTTGACAGCATGCATACTTTTGAAAGTTGAGCACAAATTCACTTTAATCAATGAGAGAAAAATGCATAGATTTCAAGATGCACACGATTGATGCATACATTTGGAAATAGGAATGGATGGGAAGAAAAAAACACAAAGCTTGCAGTCTGATATGGGCTTGAGTTGAAATGAGTTTCAAAATGGAATTTAGAGAACCTTGGCAAACTCTGATTTTCTGATTCACACATCGCTAATCAATGTTGAGAATTCCAGTAATCTCACTTTTACAAAAAATGTTATTTTAAAAATTATTTAATTTTTTAATGTTTAGGATATTTGAGAGGAAAATATTCCTCCATGAAGCTCCAGAACTTATATTTACCAAAATTCGAGCCATCTTCTAAGTTGGTTTGGGTGAAATTATATTATTTTTAAAATGTGGAGGTTGCTTACCACCAGCAATACCAAAAATTCAACTGGTTATTTCACTTTCATGCTCACCATTCCCCTCACCATTGAGAAAATCCACTGAAGAACAGCAATAATGATTAAGAAATCAGAGTGGCTTTTTGCCCCCTCCTGCCCATAGAAGAACTAGACAATTGTTCCAAAGTCATCTTTCAGTCTTTTCTTGTTAAACATTATTCTTGTTTTTCCCCTAAAGGAAGAAAAATATATTTTGATATATGATGATATATCATGTAATTTTGGTGTCCCCTGACATTAGAACAACAGTCATTGATGAACTAGAGAAGGTACATGAGGAAGTAACTCAAGTTACTGAGGGACGTGACAAGGTTTTTAATTTAGGGGTGGGGGGAGTTCAGGAGAAGACTTAGGCAGGATCTACACTACTGCTTTAAAGCGCTTTATAACAGTTTTGACAACTGTTGGGGCCCAGGACACACTCCATATACAGTTGTCAAAACTGTTATAAAGCGCTTTAGAGCGGTAGTGTAGATCCAGCCCAGAGCTAGGGCATACCCAAGAGATGGCTGTCCAGATTCTGCTTGAAGACCTCCAGTGAGGGAGAGCCCACTAGGTCATTGCTTCCACTGCTGAACTGCACTTCCCGCCTTTTTTATTTTTAAATTGCTGCTTTTAGGCTATAATCCCTTAATGTGGATTTTGTATTGATCTTGGTTGTTTTAAATAGGATTTCTTTTTCTTTTCTTTGATGTAATCTGTTCTGCATGGTCTTTCGGTAGAAGGGCAGGTAAATAATAATTAATAGTAATATCACTTTTCCGAAGGACAAGAGCAAGCATCAGCCACTGGTGTGCTCTGCTAGGCAGCTGCTGCCAGAGAATGTAGGCTGCTTCTGGCCTGCTGGGAGGTGTCTGGTGAAGACAGATTTAACATTCTAAATTGTCATTTGAAATGTTTAAATGTTTTCATATTGGAACAAATTTAATATATTTTTAACTTTTGTATATTTATATTTTTTGTATTTTATAGGTTTTAAATGTATATGTGTTAAATTTTGTAATGCTGCCTTGAAGTCCAGCATTGGGCAAAAGGTGGGGTGGTAATAATAATAATAATAATAATAATAATAATAATAATAATAATAATAATAATAATAATAATGCATGGTGGATTTTCCCCCTCAAAGCACATTTTCTGCATTGTGAGGCATTTGTTCTCAGGGCAGACAGAGAATGTGCATCAAATCTACACTTCTACCACACACTAAGAAAATCTGCCTTTATCCTAAACAGGATGGAAGTGATTCGAACACTTGTTCTCTGCCTTGACAACAGATGCCTCCAGATGCAGGAAAAGGAAACGGGTGTCAATTTTGAAACGAGCTATATCACACTTTAGGACAGGGCAGGCAATCACTTTTGGGCTGAGGGCTGGATTGCTCCCCCGTACCAAGTCGGTGGTCTGGATGACGTCAAGGGCCCACTCACCCTGAAACTCCACCCCTCCTGTGACATCATCTGACCCCACCCAATTTCCCCCTTTTTCTCTGTGCAGAGGCATGGAGCTCCATGCCTCTGTCTGAAAGAGAATGAGACTCAGGCCTTAGCTAGACCTACCTGAAAGTCCGGGGGAGAGGAGGGGAGACCTCGTATTGCAATTAACACAAGATCTCGCCCTCATTTACACGTAAGGTGCAACAACCTCAGGAATAGAGGCATCGCACCCGCCATTTTTAATTATTTTTAAAGGGGACGGAGCGCACAAACACTCGTGCGCTAAGGTAAGTTTTTTTTTTTAATTTAAACTACTTTCCCCACTCCCCCCACCCTACCCCCGATGGGCGCAGCGCTCTTGAGGAGTGCTGCGCCCTGTGCACGGCTCCCAGCTCCACGCAAGTAATCACGCGGAGCCGGGTAAACCCGCAGAAACGAGCCACACGCTCCGCGGTCTCAGGCTCAGCCTGAGACCGTGGAAAAAACGGGCCAAAAGGGGAGGGCTGTATCCCGGGGCAAGGGAGAGATGGTCCCTCCCTGATCCCAGGATGCCCTGTGCGTCATTGGATGCACAGGAACAATCCCAGGGTTCACGCCGGGATATAGCCTGGTCTAGCTAAGGCCTCAGCTGACACATGCGGACCACAGCAGCAGATAGTATCCATTCCTTGTTCATTCTTGTTAAACCTACTGAGACAAGGAATCAGATTACCCGCTGGTTTCAATAACAGCCCACTTATACACACCCCTGGGTTCATCTGCTTCTCTTATTCTGTCTTATATGTTCCCCCTAGTTCTTCTCAGCTCTCTGCCCCAGCTGTTGTAGAGGTATGACATGTAGTCACTCTGCTTAACGCCAGAACTTCCACAATCTCCCACATTCCCAGATCCCAGTTGTAGAGAGGGAACCTTGTCTATATGTGGGAAGGGCTAGACAGTGTAGGCAATGACATGGTCACAGATGAAGAGACGTTGAGGAGAGAGAACAGAGCAAGAGAAACAGATGAATCCAGGGATTGTGGTTGGCAGAGAGAACTACCCCAAAGAAGAACTGGCATTGTGGGGAAGGAAATGTAGGAAGAAGGTGTGTTTCAAGGACTGGTAGAAGAGACAGAAGCAGGATCTAAACTACTACTTTAAAATGGTCTATAACAGTAGTGACAACAATTGGGGCCCAGGACACCCCATACACAGTTTTCAAAATGTTCAAAGTGTTATATCCTGCTTGGTCTAGATCTGGCCAGAGAAAGGTATGTGAGATAAGGAGCGCATTTGTTTATGGATCTGATTTGCACCCCACCTTTCTATCAAAAATGACACTCAAGGTGACTTATAATCACTGATAAAAACAATAAGCAAATACTTTAAACTCACAATTAAAAACACAACAACAACAGAGTGAAAACAGCATCCAGCTCAACAAACTTGATTACACACTAAAGGCCTATTTGAATAAGTGAACTTAGCCTCCCTCAGCAGGGAGTTCCACAGCCAGGGAGCAGCCAACCGAGAAGGCCCTCTTTCACGTTGCCACCAAATGTGGCTTTTGAAAGAAGGGCCTCTCTTGGAGGTCTTAAGGACTGGGTAGGATCATATAAAAGAAGGCAGTTTTTAGGTATCCTGATCCCAAGCCATATAGGGCTTTATAGGTCATAGCCAGTACTTTAAATTCTGCCCCCAAACAAACCGGTAGCCAGTGAAACTGTTGTAACAAGGGAGTCGTGTGCGCCCTTTAACCAGTCCGAGTCAACAGTCTGATTGCAGCATTCTGGATCAACTGAAGTTTCTGAACAGCTTTCAAAGGCGGGAGCCCTGACTAGTGTGACCAGTTACAATAGAGGCCAGGGCTCCTGCAGCTTTAACTATTGTGATGAAGAGGGGATTCCACCAGGTGCTGCATGCATACCACTGACACCTGCTGAAATTCCCTTTTCTATAAAACTGTTAAAGATGCAGAAGCCGTGTCCTCCTTTCCATGTGGTCACCCTAGTGCTAATGAGAGTTGTGTGCAAAGTAGAAAAAAGCAAACCGCTCAGGCAATCCAGCCCAAGTAACATATATACAAATCCCCTCAATATCAGGAGAGTGCTTAAGTCATCCCACTGAAACTAATGAAACTTAACTTTGACTGGATCATGCCCAACATAATTAACCCATATTTTCTTCCTCTGCATATATTTCATAAAGCATATCAATATGCAAAGGAAACATAATACGTTATGCTTTAAAAAAAAACACTTCAAGGACTTTCATGATGTACGCGAGGCTGTTAATTTCAATGTCATTTTATGATTTTTGGTGGAAGCAACAATATGTATGTATGTATGCATGTATGTAAGCAAGGAGAACAAATGTGTTTTGTATGAAAATTTATACAACTCCATACATTTTTATGCTGTTTATTTGAAAATTAATTTTGGCTTAGGGCTCTGAGACAGCAAATGTTGTCAAGATTTGAGGGCTACCTGAAAAGCCTTGGGGACAGCATTACACTTATGCATAAGAAACAGCAAAATAAAATAAAAATAAATGAATTTCCAAATACGTCATGGCTAATCCCTGGAGCTGACCTGCAAATGAATTATGGAGGTTTGGCGACGGGACTGAGTCGATCTTGTGATTTTCACAGAGAGATTTATCTTATTTTCCCAACTTATTTTCATATCTTATTTCCTTTTCTTTTCGAATTAGACTGTAAATAAAAAAAAGTGCGAAGATGGAATGAAGGCCTTTCCCCTGCTCTCCTATTGGATTGATAAATTAAAACGGCAAGATGAGTTTTTGTATGACCCATCCTCGAGGATTTGGGAAAATTTAGCTGATGCAAAACAAGGCATTAATTTGGAGAGGCCTAGCCTCTTACAATGCTTAGTATTCTGACAATGATGAATGGCATCAGTCCAAGCAAATGGTAATTTCACTTTTTGTGACAGTACTTTAGAGCAAAACCGACTTTCTTCACACAAAGAATTTGCAATCCTATTGAAGAAAGGCTGTACCTGAATATCAGAAATCCTTCATTGTTTAAGTATCATCTGATATTCTTGATTGGCTTCACACTGAAGGTTGCAGTTGAATTAGGGGAGAACGGAGGTTAAGTCCTAACCTTGAAAGATTTAGCAGCCATTGAAACACTGCCTTTGGGCACTTATTGGGCCTGTATTTATAAAAAAAAACAAAAAAAAACTTTTCAATTCAATGAGGGGGAGGGAGAAAGCACAAAACTTGTCACATTCATCAAGTGAAGCCACTGGAAAGACATCTACAGAAGAACACCCAAAAAGCATAATCTTTCAGAAAAGCTGATAGAAATGGTAATTGGATGGGTGAGGAATAATGGTACCGAAGCATGGATAGGAGAGAATATAGCTAAACACGCACACACACAAAAATCAAGGTCACTAACAGAGAATGTAGCCTTTTTAACTTATGAAAATGTACATTTGGCTTTTGTATAATAAAATGTTTATCTGGCACCGTGTAAAACATTATGTTGATATGAAAACAGTTTTAGGGTTGGGTGGCTCGGTGGGGGAAAGGCTGGAGATAAATTCTATTTTTAAAAGAAGCACATCGTTAGTAGGTAGGATTAATTAAGTGCACGGATTTTCTGGGAGTTAGCAAAATGACATTCCAAAATACATATTATTATGATTTTTTAAAAAATGTCCCTAAGGTATTGAAAAATCCTCTTCTAAGATTGGCAGCAGTTCTAACATTGTCTCCTTAATAGGGAGCAGAAATGATGAATCATAAAAACCTGATTGCTGGCCTTCCTGCCTCCTTGTGAACAAGCTAATCAGAGCCGGCAAAGCAAGTGACATGAGTAAACAGATGAGTTGTACGTGGGTGCGAGATTGTCCCTTTGTTATCTTACACAAACACCTCTTGCATGGAATATCAGGCATTTCTGGCACATTGCAGAGCTTGTGTGTCATGGGTCCCATCCAGCTGTGCACAAAGAGGAAGTTCTCAAGTGTTGTGTCGCTCAACGTGGGTTTAATGGCACGGATGCAGGTGTCTCCTTTCCTGACGAAGACATCAGCTAAGGAGGAGTTTTTTTAAAAAGAAAAAAAATCTGCAAAAGGTCACTTTCCACGTATGTTAAGCTTTCTGAGAGTCACTTCATAGTTTACATGGAAGTCAAGTCCCACCAGTGTTAGTTACAATAAACACATAAAGTATGAATGTGAGACACATTGCCCTAAATCAGGCATCCTTAACCCTTTGGGGTTAGTGGGCACATTTGGAATTTTGAGTGTGTCATGGGCACCCTCACAAAATGGCTGCCATGGGAGGGGGGCTTATTCATAAAATTGCTGCTGTGGTGGTCATGGCTGGTTACAAAACACTCATTTCCCAGAAGGCAAACAAAACTTGCCTAGGAACCTAAGTACAAAGCAAGGGTGGGCTCTGAGTTCCAAAACACAAAACAAGTATTTCCACCCCAAACACAGAAGATGCTGGAAGGATGAGCTTCACTTTGCATGCAGCATGTCAGCGGCCTAGTTTTAAAAAAATTCTCAAGAAATACAACAAAACTCAGGAGGGGCAGAGAGAGTGGTGGGTGCTAAGAAAGGTGTCAGTGGGCACACTGGTGCACATGGGCACCATGTTGGAGACCCCAGCTCTAAACACTTTGAGGCAACCACTAGAGAACTGCAGCTGGCTACAGCTACCTGACATGTGTCCACTCCACGTTGAGAGAAGCATGACTCCCCTTCACACTTCATGACTTTACCACCACCACTGCCAGTGGGACCTAGCTGCTGCCATACAACATACAAAGTAACTGCAACAGTTCCTAAAAGGAATGCCTCAGCTGCAGCCACAGAGCTGGTGCAAAGATTTGTTTCACATCCTGAGTGTACTAGCACAGCTGTTCCTATCCTCCGTTGTCCCCTTTTCCGCTCAGCAGCTGACGGGTGCTGTTTACATGCATAGAGAGGAGCAAAAATGGATGTGCAGAGCTTCAGTGACGCGGGAGGGCAAACGAGTCCACCTCGCACACATGGACACAAATGTAACTCCTCAATGCCCAAAACAGTTGCCCTGCCCTGATTACGCTAACTCCTAATAAACAGTGATGGTCCTAGATCAGAAGTTAAAATTCATTCAGCCTGAAGGTCGAATTCCATTCCAGCAGTAGGAGGGGCTAAAGGCAAAGGGGGCAGGCCCAAAATACTAAAAATGCCAAAATATTCCTGCCAATAACGAAGGCTTATGAGAGGCATATCAACCTTTCAGAATGGGGGAGAAACTGTACAAAAGCCAGGAAACTACCAAATGATTGGTGATTGGGAGAAAGAAGGTGGGGCCAGGGAAGGGGGTCTTGTGAATTGCTATTGTAGGGTGACCATATGAAGAGTAGGACAGGGCTCCTGTATCTTTAACAGTTGTATTGAAAAGGGAATTTCAGCAGGTGTCATTTGCATATATGGGGAACTTGGTGAAATTTCCTCTTCATCACAACAGTTAA
This sequence comes from Elgaria multicarinata webbii, assembly GCF_023053635.1. Taxonomy (NCBI): domain Eukaryota; kingdom Metazoa; phylum Chordata; class Lepidosauria; order Squamata; family Anguidae; genus Elgaria; species Elgaria multicarinata. The sequence goes on along the minus strand of NC_086178.1, from coordinate 22,527,489 downwards.
AGCTGCAGGTGCCCTGCCCTCTTTTAAATCTGGTCACCCTAGTATAGCTCCTGCACCTTTAACTGTTGTGATGAAGAGGGAATTTCACCAGGTTCTCCATATGTACAAATGACACCTGCTGAAATTCCCTTTTCTATGCAACTGTTAAAGATACAGGAGCCCTGTCCTCCTTTTAATATGGTCACCCTACCCTATTGAGACCCCAGGTGGCTCAGATTGGGCCCAAGATTCCACACCCCTGCCCTAGATAAGTCCCATGGAACCCCTACAGTGACTACAAAAAAGGTTTGCTGATTGATCTAAGGTAATAATGCTTAGCATTATGCTAGGTGACCATATGAAAAGGAGCCCAGGGCTCCTGTATCTTTAACAATTGCATAGAAAAGGGGATTTCTGTAGGTGTCATTTGTATGCATGCAGCACCTGGTGAAATTCCCTCTTCATCACAGCAGTTAAAACTGCAGGAGCACTTCCCTCTTGACCAGATCCAAAAGAGGGCAGGACGCCTGCAGCTTTAACTGTTGCGATGAAGAGGGAATTTCACCAGGTGCTGCATGCATACAAATGACAACTACTGAAATGCCCTTTTCTATACAACTGTTTAAAATATAGGATCCCTGTCCTCCTTTTCATATGGTCACCCTACTTAGCACTGATAAAGCTCCTTATAAATTTTCTAAACTCTTCATATACATTCTTGCATTAAAGTGGCCAAAATAGATGCTGCTTTAAATGTGTGTCTGGCAGCTATGTTGTCTTTTCATTTATTTACTCTGGAGTTGTCGCAGGGGGCCCTGATCCAGATCTTTTTTTTAAAAAAACAACAACTAACCTCCATGCTAGGATCTTGATCTGGACCGAGGGGCTGTGCCTACCATAGAATTAAAAATGTAAGGAGTGGGGAAAACGTAGCTGCTAGACACACATTTAAAGTCATATCTGTTTTGGCCTTAAGGTCCTAACAACGTAGGCCAATATTATTTTCTCCAGGGAGGGAGGTGAGAATAAGTGCTTGCGAAGGCTTCTTAGGACTTAATAACTGCTAGACCAGGCCTTTATCCCAGGATCATCCCGGGATCATCCCTGTGCATCCAAATGACACACAGGGATTCCGGGGAGCAGGCAGGGACGACCCCTCCATTTGCCTGGGATAATCCTTAGGTCTAGCTAAGGCCTGAGTTGAGAGTTAAACCAGGGACTTACTGGTTTACATTAGCCAGTAACCTATCTCAGATCAATTTGGTGGTTTGGCTACCACAGCAACGACAACTGCTACAGACTGTCGTTCAGCTAGGGGGTTTTCAGATGAGGCTTTTACTGTGCAATCATTCATAATATTTTATGAGGTGCCCAGATACCACTGTCTTCCATTTGTAACCCTCCCACTCCTTGTTCCATCTTTTTTTCTTACCACAAAATATCCATTAAGGACGAAAAGACCAGAATAGCGGCACAATGTCCATTCATGGGTAGTGCTAGCAGCCATCCATCTGGAAGCACCCCCTAAAGTCGTCAGCATAGGGGATCTACAGAACTCAGAAGTGAGATGGTATCTCTTTGTTCAGTGAGCTTGAAATGTTTGTTAGATGGGCAGAGCAGAGGTGGAGTAGAATCAGTTTGATAAAGGAATACTGAGGAACACTATTTCTCAAAATGTATGTGACCATAAGCAGAGTGCCTTCCTTTGTGAAGGGAACCAACCTGTGTGGATTTTTTTTTAATGGGCACAGTGTCTCTTAGCACGAGCAGAGTGCGTATCATGTTGAAGGAAGGCCACTTTTAAAAGAAATCCGTATAAGAACAGGGCACCTCTAAATATCTTATCTGGGGTTTTAAACAGATATTATAGAAAGTAGGGAAATAAAAGGAAAAGCACCAAATATCTGTCTATCTGGCTGACTACAGGTATAAAATGCTGGCCAGCCCATAAAGTACTGGTTGGTTGCCACCCTCACAGTGAGGTGGCTATACTGCTTTTCTTCTGGTGCAGTGATGAATCAGGTCATAGACATGCTGAGGTCACAGCTCACCACATCCTATGAAATCTGGATCAAGTCAAAACATGGGGCACCCTGTTCTAAGAATGTGCTTGTCATCATTTAGCATTCAGATGATTAATCATCAGGCCAAAAATAAATAAATAAATAGCCTAATCGTGGTTTTCACCCAAATCATCATATTAATTGTGCAATGTACTCAAGGGTTAAGAGTTTCCAGTCAAGTCAAGTGTGAAGATGTTGAGATCCTAAATCAGAGCTTAAGGGGCAGCTCATGTGATTTTAGCCATAAGGAACACAATTCAAGGGCTGTCAATTGAAGTAACAAAGAAGCACCCAACAAATAAAATGGTAGTGGTGGTGGTGGTGTGGGGGGGGGTGTTGAGTGCATCTGAATTTTCCAGTCTGGGGGTGGAAGAGGTCAGGTATGGCTAGTCTATAAGGGGTTTGCCATGTACAGAGCAAATGTACTCAATGTAGGATTATGCACAAATATATCTATATTTGTGGTTGTAGGTGGGTGTATATCAATTTCTGCTATTTCTTACAAACTGGAAACGTATTTTATTTTATTTTCCTTATGAATTAAAATTACAAACATCCTTTTTTCCCATATCTTGAGAGTGAAATACAGTAATGTAACCTGATAGTTGGCCATCGCTGTTCTGTTTGAAAGCATTACTGCTCCACTGTATGGCGTTTCCCATGCCTCGGAGCCATCAAAAGTAACTTCTGACAACAGGATTCCCTCTATATGCTACATATGGCATAGAAGGTATTGGGTAGATAAGAGAGCAAAAATATTAGTGTTGAAACACGGCATGTTTGAATGTGAATCATAGGAAGACACCATGAGGGCACTGAGTGAAACAGTAGACTAGATGAAATTTTGTTTCAGTCATATTGAGCAGAACTCTTTTTATACCAGCATTAGTACACTGTGATCATCCAATAATATACTATAACAAAGAACGTATCAGGTAGGAATCAGCAGGCAGAAGTCTGCAAAACTATAAAAAATTATTTGGGAGAAAGATCTCAAAAAACAGCATAACGAAATCTGAGGATGCTCAGTTGCCATTGAATGCTGATTGACTATTGAGGTGGGGGGTGGAAAACAGAAGAGAAAGAAGTAATGGAACAGAGTGTCCTGGAAAAAGTTGTGACTGGCTGGCTGGCACCCTGAACAGGAGTGCACCACACTACAACATTTTGTTGCAGCCCACACTTGTGAAATGGCTTATTTTTCCTTGTAGATTACAGATGCCCACTTGTGACTAAATACTGACAAAATTATATATGGTATTCCTTCACTCCTGCCCCCACCCCACTCCAAAATGCCTTCTTTAACACAGAAAGACTGCTTGCTCTTTCAGGACCCCAGCATAAAGCTCTATCTTATACCGAGTCAGACAAATGATCTCTCCAGCTCAGTACAGTCTACTCCTGACAAGCAGTAGAAGCTGAACCCAACCTGCTCATATAAAAATTACCAAGTCCTGTGCCTCAAGAGCTCTCTATTGAGTTCCTGTGGTGGACTCCACAAAGTTGTACTCCCAGGCCACAGCTAGACCTAAGGTTTATTCTGGGATCATCCAGGGTTCGCCCGTCTGAGCACTGGATCCCCTGTGTGTCACCTAGATGAACAGGTTTGACCCCTGGATGATCTAGGGATAAACCTTAGGTCTAGCTATGGCCCCAGACTGGACTTGCTGTAAGGAATCAGGATAGCAGGGGAGGATCAGATTTTTCAGAACTACAAGTTACCTTGCAGCTGCTCCTGGCCCTTCACCAGTGTTGGGGACATCTGAGGCATCCAGTCTCCCAGGCACATGGAAATTTGACACTGGCACTGAGAATCTTGAAACATTCAAATTTTATATGGTCCTGTAAAGAGGGCTGGGACCTGAACCGTGATAATCCTACAAGGAAAAGGATGGTTGTAGTTTTTTCTGGCCTTGCCTTGTACTGTCACACTAACAGTGCTTTCTGTCATATTGCCTATATCAACAGTTTGGTAGCTACCAAGCTTTCTTTTTCCCTACTTAAAAACAACAACACAATCATCTTGTTTCAGTTTCGATTTAGTCCAAACCAAGCTATGTGTCAGGGACTTCAAGGGTTTCAGCCAGGAATGTTGTGACCCGAGACTTAAACCAGGACCAGATCTACACCAAGCAGGATATAACACATTGAATAAGTTTGAAAACGGTATATGGAATTTGTCATGGACCCCAACAGTTATCAATACCATTACAAACCATTGTAAAGCAGTAGTGTCGATCCTGCCCAGGCCTAGTGAGATACCTAGGACTGTGTGCTTAGGCCTCAGAAGAGCCAGGCACAAAAGGAAATCGGAGTGCATTGCAACATTGACCACTATGATTGCCAGGCAGCATAAAGCCTCCGAGTTGGATTGGCCTGGTCTGGAATAAATGCGAAGTGCCTGGCCTGTTCCTACACAGGAAGATGACTTGTACCAAATCAGACTACATATGCCCATGTAGCTCATTATTGATTGCACTGACTGACAGCAGCATTCCAGATGGGAGTCTTTCTCAGCCTTACTTGGCAATGCCAGAGGTTGAACCTCAGACTTTCTGTATGCCTGGTCAATCATCTGCTTGTTATCAGATAATACATTCTCCACATGACCACATCTAGATGCAGAGATAGCTATCCACGGCCCTATCCTGGCTCTGACAAGTTCATTTTCAAACCTAGAAGGGCTGAAGCTCATAGCCTGCCTGCCTACTTGCCTATGGCATGGGAACCATTCCCACCCCACTACACAAACACCACCACCACATTCTCCAATACACCTGGTCTATTATTATTATTATTATTATTATTATTATTATTATATTTCTCCATGTTTCAATCTGGAGCTCTGGCATGATGAACAGGCACAGAAGGGAGTATTGAACCTTCATTAAGATTAAGCCCTGTCAATCAAGACAAATCAATGAGAGTATCATTTCAATATATGTCTAGAGATGTTGCTGAAGTTATAAAAACCTAGTTTAAAATACAAATTTGTCTAACTCGTAATGCACAATTTATATCAAGTTGATATATCCCCCATTTTCCCCCAGACTTGGCATGTAAAATAACATGCTGCACATGTGCAGCCAATATTCAGGCTTAGTAGGATGCTCCTCACTCTTGATAATGTTCTCACTGATTGCTATGAACTATGCAACCAGACTCTCTGACTATGTAGCCTTTTGTTTGTTATTAATCTTCAGTAATATTCACATGAGTACAGAGATTCATGATCGGTGTCAGGATCTGAATTTTGCATATAATCTGCATTTGTAACCAAAACAATACGCAATATCTGGACATATTTTTGCCAAAAGAGAGTCCTATGGCGAATTAGTGAAATGCTAACTAATTTATTTTTTTTAGGGGGGGGACTTTCATGGGTTCTGAAGTTCTGTCCAGTCCATGCATCTGATGAAGCAGACTCTAATGCCACAAAACCGGATGTGAAATCTTATGCCATAATAAATGTGTCAGACTTTAATATGCCACAAGCCTCTTTGCTGTTTTTTTGTTGCACAAGACTAACACAGTTTGGGTACATATCTTAGGAAAGGCAAGGAAACAGGAAATTATTTACAGGTGGCAGAGGGAGGAGGATTTACATGTGCCTATACATGTTTCATAAGAGGATGTTTTCTGACAAAGCACTGAATGAATTGCTAGCATATATATTAAAAGTTGTATTCTAGTATGATTTCAGCCTGCCAATCCATATTTTGGGAGTAGCAACAGTAACACCTGCCTTTGCTTATTCATTCATCTAACCCTATGTGAAAGCTTCAGCAGTGAGCTTACAGTTCAGAATTAAACCACCGAAATCCTGAAAGCTAATTATTAATAACTGAAAACAAGTGAACCAAACGTGACGTTATTTTCATCTCTGAACCCACCGTACAAGGAGAGGCCGGGCCACATTAAACTGTGCGTTAATAAGCATTATTTAATTAACAGATGAAGAAGCCCCTTCAAAAGCCGCACTGGCAGATTTTGAACTTGATCTTCTCTCATTTGATGTCATGCAAGACCAGATAAATGACAAGTATTTCAAGAGTCTGCAAAGGCCCTTTCGAACAGCTGCACAGACTTCACCCCTTCTTTGCAGCAGGTTTCTCACTTAAGAAAAAAAACACGCTTCATTACATCGCCTCTTACTTGAGCTGCAAGGGTCTATTCAAAGAAGATAAGCCTCTTAGAAATGAAGTAGCGTTGAATATAGGTTTTGAGTGACGGCAGGAAGGTTTATCCATTCAACAGACAATACTGCTTTCTCTGCATTAATCTAGGAGGCGGACAATGATCTGTTTTTAAGGCCGCATCTCATGTCTTTTCCCACAGCAGAAGGTGATTAGAGTTAGGAAACAGGGACTGTGAAAGAAAACTGAGCGCTATCTCTGCAGCCCTCCTGTTTCCTGAATGGGGAGGAGGGAAGTTCTAGGCCAAGTACATCAATCACAGATTCACAATCAGGATGTTTCTGGTTTATCAGATGCAGCTGAACAGCCTGGCAATAGTGAGGGTACCGGGCGAGGGGGGGCAGCGTGACCCTGGCAAAGTAAATTCTATGTTATCTTTGGAGATAATGACATAAACGTAATGAAAAGATTTTATGTTGTTGTTGTTGTTGTTGTTGTTTGGGTGTTTAATATATTCTAAGTTCTGGTCCAAAGAGAAAAATTAGATCAATGAATTTCGGTCAGGAATAGGACTGCCAACTTTTCAGTGAATAGTTCCTTGTAGGCTTAGTTCTTTCGGCTTAGAGATGGTCTCCTTTCATTTATTGATTTATTACATTTCTTTATGCCCAATAGCTGAGGCTGTCTGAGCAGTTCGCAAAATAAAACTTAAAGCCATTAAATACAATAACATAGTAAAACATAATATAAAAACCTTAAGTTTAAAACAGAATAAAACCAACATGTTTTTAAAAAAAAAAAAAAAAAAAAAACCAAAGTAAAAGCTAGCAGAACTGCAAAAGATCTAAAAACGCCCTAGCACAATTTTTAAAACTGGAAGACTAAAAAGCCTGGGAAAATAAAAAGGTGAGCACCTGGTGCGGAGAAGACCACAATGTTAACTCCAAGAGAACACCCCTGGGAGGTCAACTCGCAGTTGGGGTGCCACCACTGAAAAGGCACTCTCCTTAGTAGCCACTCACCTCATTTGGTGGGGGCACCCCGAGAAGGGCCTCTGAAGATGATCTTAGGGTCCAGGCAAAATCTATGTTGAAGATTATCCTTCAGATAACCTGCCCGCAAGCTGTTTAGGGTTTTGTAAATTAATACCAGCACTTTGAATTGGACCTGGAAACAGACTGGCAGCCAATGCAAATCATAAAGAACTGATATGTTCAAATTGGATGTCCCCTATTTAAGAATGTTGTTGACGTATTTTGGACCAGCTGAAATTTCCAGGCCCCCCACAGCACTCCCCACTTATAACACTCTGTAGAATCCAAATCTGAGGTTACCAGAGCATGGATAACTATAATTAGGCTATCTGTTCAGATAGGGTTGTAGTTGGTATGTATGCTTAGTTGATAAAAAGTGCTCTGTTCTACTGAGGCCATCTTTGACAATGTTGGATCCATGAGTACCCCAAACTACAAATTTGATCCTTTAGGGGGAATGTAACCTCCTCCAGAACAGGATGAATAACACTCAGCCAAGCAGAAGAACTTCAACAGTACCTTCATCTTATATGGACTGAGTCTGTTTATTGGCCTTCATCCAGTCCATTACTACACCTAGGCACTGATTTAGAACATCCACTGCTTCATTGGATTTGATGAAAAGCAGGGATAGAGCAGGGATAGATGCCACCAACACCACAGATTATTCTACAGTGTGGCATGTTCACATAAGAAGACCAGATGTGCAACGAAACTTTGCAGCTGCCATTGCCATGGATTTGCATACACTGACATGTGTAGCTCTATGGAAGTTGATGAGAATGACACTTATCAGGGGAGAATTTGATGGTGGATAACATACTGATATCAGATGATGACAGCCATTGTGATTAATACGTATGATACCACTGCATGCATGCTTTCTTGGTCTGAGTTGCACTATATAGGATCCATAAATAGCATATGCCTAGCCTTGATGCTGCCCCTGCCCCCTCTGATTTAGTCCTTTAAGATGTGTATGGCCAGTCCTCCTTAGAACTTCAAGAATCATCTGTCACCTGGAGGAAAACCTTCTTAGCAAATGGTTCAATTGATTTGGCAGGAAAGGAGAAGAAGGAAGAAGCCTTGCCTTGGGAACTGCTTGGTGGAATGGCAGGGAAAAGGACCTAATGGAGCCAAGTTGGATGAGGGTGACCCTATTCAGATGACATGCTAAGCCATGCTGGTTAACCATTGAACTAGCCATGAAGGCTCAGCATGTCATGTGTAAGGTGTTTCCCCTAACCATGGTTGCTGCATAATCATGTTGCTATATAACCTGTGAGCGCCACATCCTCAACATGGCTGCCAGCCTCAATCAGGAAATGGCTGCCCAGGGCCATGGGTGCTGCAAGAGTCTGCTGCTGGATGCAGAAAGGACCAGTCAGAGGACTGAAGAGATCAGTGGAGAGGTACATGGTTAGGGTGTGGTTAGGCAAATTGCACAACAGGCCGTGGTTCCGCAGTCATGTGGCAGCAGCACTAGTTGTGGTTAGTGGAAACCACAGTGAGACGTGGTTAGCATAACCATGTTCTCCAAAGTGTTGTCTGAACAGGGCCATTATGTTCACATAGGTGTGCACAAGGGGTGTGCCAGCTCTGCCCAGGCACACCCTAATGTCTCAAGCAATAAGCAACAAATTGAGGAGGGCAATGAATAGGGAACCAGAGGGGGATCCAGACACAGCAGGAATGGTCCTCCAGCTACTCTGCTGTTGTGCTGAAGAACCATTGCCTCTGAGAAAGCACCATTGCGCCTGGAAGCAGAGCGAATAAGAATTGCTCTGCTGGGAGCCTCTCTGCCAGGAGCCGCACCCCCTCAGCCACTAGGCTTCTGCTGGAGTGGCTGCGCTGGGCAAACTTGTGCCAACAGAGGCACAGCATGCTGAAATGTCACCCATGCAGCAGAAATGGCCCTCGGCTGCTCCAGTCCCATTGCCCCCAACAGCGCGCCACTGCTCCCAGCAGCAGGACTGAAAAGGAACCACTCTGCTGGGAGCCTCCCCACCAGGAGCCACCCTTGAAATAGGCCAGGAAGAGGTTCCCCCGAAGGCTAATATCCCTCGTAAGCCCCTCCTCCGGCCAGTGTCGCACAAAACCCCACCAATGCTGGGGTTTGAGGAGGATCTGCTCAATCCTCCCCTCCCCTGCAATGCCCCTCCCACAGTCAGGCAAGCCGAACGCGTCATAGGGGCATCTGTGAATACAGTGTTTAATAAATAAATGCGTAAAAAAATGTCCTTTATGATTGAGTATTCAATAAATTTTCAGCTTTAAAAAAATAATAATCCCTGAGTGCACACTCTAATAAAATGTGCTGCGCACACGTATACATGTTCAATCAACACATTTAAAACATTGTTTAAACTGTGAAGGGGGCGGTCCCCCTCCACTTTAAAGGATCCTTGCAGGGGGGAAGTTTGGGCTTAGAGGACGCATATCCAACATGCCTTTTGTAGAGAATTTCCTTTTCCATGGTAGTAACAGGGGGCATCATTTAGGATGGGCAAAGGACATGTTCCCTGTGTGCTTCAAAACTCATGTGATTATTCATCAGACACTTCTATAACCATGACCAGGCTCTCTGCTACACACTCAGTGACTAATGTTGCAAGCACTTTAAACCATTTCTGTAGGTATGCATGCACAATCCATTTGCTTTAAAAGGAGGAGCTGTTTGACCGCTTTCGATAACTTTGCTATAGTTATGAGTATGGTGGCCTGTAGGTCCTACTTTACAGAGGACAGTCCTCTATTTGAAGGCATCCAGCCCAAGTCCAGTCTAAAGATAAAGTGTCGTAAAAGGGAAAGCAGACGCCTTGAAATTTCCCATCAAAAGTTAGCACTTGGACAGTGGACTGAGCATAGGTCACTTGGTCACAGTCTTCCTCTCTATTATTTATTTGTTTATTTAAAACATCTGTATCCCGCCCTATATCATTCAGATCTCATCTATGCTGAGATGTGTTTTTAGTTCTATTTAAATGATTCTTTCTAAATTTCCATCTATATTCCTGTCGCTGTCCTCTTTTGTGGGGTGGGGGGCAATGCTTAAATAGCCACCCTAATAACCATAATCCTAAAATACCCCTGTTCTCTTGCAATTCGATCTTGAATAGATCCAAAAGTGGACTTGCTGTGAAACTTCTCCCCACCATCACTGCTGAAATGTCCTCTGAAATCCAAGATCGTATGTCTGATAGGCAATCTTTTTACGGTTTAATTTGTTTTTAGCTGTGTATATTTATTGTTTTACACTGTATGTTTTTATCTGTACACCACCCAGAGATCTTAATGATATAGGGCAGGATACAAATGTTTTAAATAAATAAATGTCTGTTAGCAAAGCATAGGCTCCCTGCAAATGTCCCCCATTTACCAGAGATGGTCATTATTTCCTGGTCCATGGTCCTAATCAACCACAGTCCGTATTATGGTCTTTGGGAAACACGCTATTACAACATTTAGGCTGTAACTAGACCTAAGGTTTATCCCAGGATCATAACGGGTTTGTCCCTGCCTGAACGCTGGATGCCCTTTATGGCACTTAGATGAACAGGTTTGACCCCAGGACAATCCTGGGATAAACCTTAGGTCTAGCTACGGCCTTAGTTAGCATGAGTTGATAGGGTCCTTATTCTTCAGCCCCTTCTCCCTGTACCTCACACTTAAAATTCTGAAAGGAGAGGAGTGAATGCATCTTATCTCTAGTGCACTTACATATATATCCATGCGCCTGAATGCTAAGGCACCATTTGCTCACCGCCTGGCATTGCACACACCACAGCTCCTAAGGTATATTTTCAAACATTGCTAATCTATTGTAGGACAGTTATGTTCTTCTAGAATATGTTTAATAGAAAAGAACAAATGCTTTGGGAGCATTTTATATCAGCATAGGGAGATTTTGCAAAGTAAGCGGATGCAGCACGTAGTAGACAGGGTGGGCCTTTAAGAATAGGACATGGGTAGGAAAGTTTCTTAATGGATCCTTGGAATGTGATTAGGAATGTTACAAGCGTCTCCTTACTTTCCTCTGTGAAATATTGGAGGGCGCAGCAATGTGATCTACTGACTGAATGATTGATTTTAAAGTCACAGGGACCACGCTGTGGAGAAACAGCTACCCTACACAGGTTATATCAGCCCTTTCTATTTTCTTGCTGCAGCTTGATGCTTAGATCTCCTAACTACATTTCTGCAATGAATGGCTTTTTGTTATTCTTATCTCTGGGCCCCCACATTCCTCAAAACACATCTGTCACAGCACAGCATGATAACCAGTTGCTAACAACTCCCGTGCATCAGCTTCCCTATCTCACTGAAAGATACTGACCTCCCAGAAAGAGACAGAGGACAGGCCAAGGAAATCTTCTATGTATCAGATTCTGCTTTATTTACCTAGTAAGCACCCTGCTATTTATGGTATTTTGCTTGCCACTACAATCACACACCCTGATTTTTTTTTCTTTCCTTCTTAACATAGAAGCTCTAATTGTATTGTCTTGAGACCTTATGTCTAATCTCAGGAAATGGTGCTATAGATATGGCAAACAGGTTTCTGGTTGTTTCAATCACTCCCTTATTATAAAGTCCAGCCAGTTAAGAATCCTATTCATTTGCTCACCCTGTCATCTTGATCGCATTTGAATGTCTGGGGAGCAGAAGGTGCTTAGCGGGCCCTGGATTTCAAAAGTGGGGGCAGAAAAGTCTAGGCAATGTGTTGGAGACACTGAAAGTTTTCATTTTGACTCCTTAATGAGGCCGACCTTTGACCAAGGTTGATGAGTTCCATACCTGTCCTGGTGTGTTTTCTGAAAACATTTGACATGGGTTGAAGCTTTGACGGGGGATATGACTAATGAAGTCTCGGTATAAAAATAATGGGCTGCAATTGCAAGTCATTTGCGTGAAACCAAACTCCTTAAAAAGTTGTCTCTGCTCACTTTCTGTTTGCTAAACGAGTCAATAATATGAATCAGATGGCTCCAAGGACTAGACCTCCAAATATTTCCTCTCTCAGTCTCCTTTCTATAAATTAGCTGCCATTTCATGCAATTTTGGTTGCCTCCGGGCATGCCTTAAATTGGTCTGTAGCTACTAAACGGCTGGAGCGATTGCAAAACGTGTAGGCTAATACATAATGCCTAGGTTTCCCCCCCTAAATGTAGAGTAACAGCTCTTCTTGTGAGGTCAAGAGGCCCATTTTGCTACTACTCAGAATGCAAGACAATTATATGCAAAGTGATGGTGGGGAAAAATATTGAGTATTTGATTTCTCCTGCAAGTTATGGAAGATCAAAAAGTTAGTGCAGGCTTTTCTCCATCTCGTTCTGCTTCCTCCGGGAGAGTTTGTCCCAGACTCCATTTGCTGTGGGTTGACCCTTTCACATCTGCATATCTCCTTGTGGAAGCCTTGAAAAACACTAGTCAGTTATTTGAGCAAGGTATCAGAGGCCCCACATACAATGAGCCATACCCTATCCTACAGCCAGCTCATTCTTCCACCATTAATTTTCTTCTTTGTTCATTATAAACCTAATTTATCAAGGATTTCCTTTTTTTTAAAGATGGGGAAATTCGTTCTCAGAAAAGATCGCAGACAGGCAGCTTTAGAAAATGCATTGCTCTCCTTCACACTAATGGGGAAATGAAATGAGGTGTCCCTCCATTCTTGTTGTTGTTGTTGTTGTTGTTGTTGTTGTTTTTAATCCTGACATATTTGCAAGGCCTACTTTTGTGGATGTGGAACTAGAGTTTGCAGGAAAGACAAGAACTCTGGCTGGTGTTGAGTCATGCTAACATAATCTCATGTTATAATAACTTATGTTAATCTTTTAAGGTGCCAATAGACTCTTAGGATGATTTTGATCCATGACTTTTGACACATGGCAAGACATATCTGGAAACAAAGCCCTATGAGGAGAGACTGAAAGAACTAGACATGTTTAGTCTGGAGAAGAGAACATTGAGGGGAGACATGATAGCACTCTTCAAATACTTAAAAGGTTGTCACACAGAGGAGGGCCGGGATCTCTTCTCGATCCTCCCAGAGTGCAGGACACGGAATAATGGGCTCAAGTTACAGGAAGCCAGATTCCGGCTGGACATCAGGAAAAACTTCCTGACTGTTAGAGCAGTACGACAATGGAACCAATTACCTAGGGAAGTGGTGGGCTCTCCCACACTAGAGGCATTCAAGAGGCAGCTGGACAACCATCTGTCAGGTATGATTTAGGGTGGATTTCCTGCAATGAGCAGGGGTTTGGACTTGATGACCTTGTGGGTCCCTTCCAACTATGATTCTATGAATCTATGATATACTTGGATGTATATGCTACAATGTATGCACTAGTGACGCAGCAACCATGTGACTAATTCAAGCCTCCTCTCTATAGAATCGTCTAGTATAACCTACCTATGTCCTGATATCACTCCTTTGTCTCTTGAAATTATAGAAATACAATAAAATAATCCATTTTTATAGAAATACAATAACAAATCATTATTTCTAAATGTGCATCTTAGAAATATACATTTGCACATGTAACTTTTATGCAAATCTGTGTGTTCCTTTCTGGTGATGCATTAAGTGGCCACACTAACAGCAAGGCATGAAAACCATGTCCATTCCCTGTCACTTGATTGCCAAACAGGTCAAGATTTGCACTAGGAAATAAAGAGGGAAAAGGGGTCAGAGGTATTTATGCCATGAATAAGCATGGGGAAGGGAAACAATGTAGAAGGCTATGACCCAATCTTCCCATTAGCCATGTTCAAATTGTGATTTCCTCCTAAATAGGGTGGTGAGAATGTCTTCAAGAAGCCATATATTTCAGTTCAATTCTGCACTGCACACAGTTAGCCCAGAGACATGGAATGTGATTGACTATGTGTATATATGCACTCTACATTCTGCATTTGCTATAGTTAGCATTTAAGCTTTATTGACTGGTAAGTCAACAGCAATGCTGTGTAAAACTCAAATAACTCAATATGGTTGGCTCAAAAACAAACACACTACTGCCTAAGTTTCCAGAAACTTAAACATGTTGCTTTGATGGTTTCCTTTTTTTCTCCTCTCCGTTTGATTCAGTGTTGTTTATTTCCAGCAAATTCTTGGCATTTCACCATAGGACACTACAAGTAGTCATTTTTTTTACGATTATAACCAATGATTAATTTCAAAAAGGAGCGGTGCTAGGGCTGAGGCCTCTCTGACCTGGAAATTGTGCCTCCGAGAGCCGATTCACACAGCCAGATCAACACACTTCACAAACGCTTGTGTCAAGGGATTGCTTTACACTTTGCAATCAAATCCGAAATCCCTATCCTGCTGGAAACGTGGCTGAAAGTAGGGGTGATCTCTATGTGGTGTTTGCGTGAGAAAACATGGGTACGTGGTGAAGAAATTGCACCGTCTTTTCACCATAAGCAGAAAGCTCCCATTTGGTCCGCCTGTATCATCATGCGCCCGCACCTCCACCACAGGAAGAGAATCCTTGGCCAAGTAAGCATTAGAGTTGCCTTAAAACCCTTGACATATTTGCTTTTACTTTGAGTGGAGAACTGAGGTTCCAACATGCATATTTTATGCAACGGAAAACACATCCCATGGCGATGCCTGTGTATTAGATGGAAATCTTGAATAAATGGGATTTGTTTTTATTAGTAATTTATGTTTTGGCATCTGAAGAGTTATAGGGCAAGACCTAAGTGTACACACGTGCACACACTTCCATGAACACACATTAAAAAAAAAAAAAAAAAGAACAGCTTTGGCTCACCCATCCCTCTTTTTCATGCATTTTATACAGAGAGGTTGCCAAGGTGCAGAGTTTCCACCTTAGATACATTTTCCACAGTTAATTAAACTCTCTTTTCCCACATGACAAATGGACCCTTCTCACGGAAAAGGCATGATTGCAAAGAAGGATCATGTCAAAGAGGGCATTCTTTACAATTATACGTAAAACACGGGCATTTGAAATATATAGAGAAAGAGGTGGGGGATTGAGAGAGATATTTTAGTTTAGAAAGTGAATTATTGACCACATCCTAAGGCAAAGAGTAATGTATGTTTGCTCAACCTCAGTGAGTTTTCCATATCTGCTTGCTCTGGGTCAGCAATATAAAAACAGCTATCTGGTGTTTTAAAATTATATTATTGAATATAATTACTTCATTAAGGTCTTTTGTTTCCAAATTTAAGTTTGTTGTTTTCTGGCTTACCATGGTTTGACAACCAGCAAAATCTCTATTGTTCAATCTGTGCTGTCTGCAAAGTTCATAACTTGTTTAGCCCTCTTCTGAGAACCTAGTTCCATTTTATCGCTTCTACTTGGCAGATGCAAAAGGCAGCATCACTGGGGGGAAACATGGTTGTGTGATTCCACCTATAGACCCAGGTATGCCAGGTGTCCTACTTTACAGAGGACTGTCCTCTAATTTGGAAAGCTGGCAGAGGACAATCCTCTGTTTGAAGAAGTGTCCCATCCAAGTCTGGTTTAAAGTCAAAGAGTCATACGGAGGGAGAATTGAGGTCTTGACATTGCCCATCAACACTTTGCACATGGACAGCAGACTGAGTAGCCACACAGATCACCTAGTCAACCTTCTCTACTATGGGGAGATGTATTGCATTTCTATTTAAATTACAGATATTTCTAAATATGCGCCTATATAAATAAATGTGCATTATGCAAATCCTCTTTTTTAGTGTAGTCACCCTAGACCCAGGGTCAGCTCTAGAGCAGGGAAGGTCACCTGGGACACCCCAGATGGTTCAGTCTACAGCTTCCATAACTCCCAGCCAACATGGCAAATAGCCAATGATTATAGGAACTGTAGTCCAAGACTTCTGGTTGTCTATCTCTGGTTGTCATACTTCTTCTGATATTAGAGGTAGCATATACCAATCAGGACTAGTAGGATCCACCATGTATCCACCATGAATTTGTCTAATACCCATTTGATGGCCATCACTATATCTTGTGGTATCAAATTTGCATCAGGCTTCATCCAAGCTAGATTCTGCATATTCTGCTTAAAACCTTAGAACTTTTTTTAAATGGTAAGCGGTATATAAATTGATTAAATAAAGAAATAGCCCTGGTAGGAAGGAAGATAAACAACTGACGTGCATCATATCTTGTAAAACATGATAAATGTTTTAAATAATAAATAATTCAGCAAATAGAGGCTATATTGCAAGCTGTTCAGTTTGAGAGAATGGTTTGTCACATGAAAAGGAACGGCCTAAGAAAAGTGATGGGCCAAATTTCAAAAGGTTTCTGTAAGTCAGCAGTGGGAGTGGCTTTGGTATTACACTACACCTGCTCACCCACCCAATATAAGAAAGGAGCTGAAAGCACCGTACAAGTCCTGTCAGCTCTCTTTTTATATTAATATCTCTAGTGCACCAGTGGATTGAACGCTGATAATGTAATTCTCATCCTTCTTAAATCACTGGCCTGCCAGGTCACTACTTCTGCCTTCTTCTCCTCCAGCGGTTGGGAAACAAAGGTCTGGTGGTCTGCTCAAACAGCAAAATGAAGTGGGAATAAACAAATAAAAAATCAGAGTTATGAGGTGATAGAATGGACTGCACCACTTCAGACTACAGATGGGGGGCACATTTTTAATGCTCCCCGGTAACACAGAAAAACAACAACAAACGTGCCTATATAAACTTGGAACAATGAGAAGCTGAGGTAGAATTTGCCTCCCTGGTGTGAGAGGTTTTGTTTGTTTGTTTGTTTTATACACGGGCGAGCATGTACAAATGGTGAGGGCCCCGACTTGCATTTTGACATGGTAAGCCCATTCTACCACCTCAGAATGGACAGCATCCCCTCCCACATTTCATATTGGTGGAGGGCGGTGGGCCAAATGTCAGCGGGGCGGTGAATCTGCCCTTGGTTTAAGCCAAAACCAGTAAGAACTCTGAAAGAGCTATCCAAGGTGCTTCAGCGGATTCATTCCCCCCACTGACATCAGAGCCACCAGCCTCCACTGTTCCACATACAAATACTGGCAATGGGACAGGATCCTGCAGCCCCTTGAGGACAGCTACCTAGTTTAAGGGTGCAGGGAAGGCTGTGTGGCACACACACTTCTTTTTCCCCAACACCTTGCCACCTCTCCCTGCCTGCCCCACATCATCTGCCACCTGAGGTAGCTACCTCACTCTGCCTAATGTTAGGGCCAGCCCTGAAATTAAAGACACCCAATTATCGAGCATTTTGTTTCCAGGCCAAAGGAGGAGGTAGTAGTAGTAGCAGTAGAGGTTGGCAGGCAAGCAAGCAGAAAAGGGCAAACATGACATATCAATGTTTTAATTGCTGGCATGCTAGAGACAGAGAAAAGATGTTCTCATTTTATGGGAAAGTGGGAGACAGCTTGTGTTTCACGGTGTCGAGGCATCAGAATGCCCTTGTCCCGGGAGAGCCAATCACTTCATTCCCAGATGATGTTCTGCACCAAACTGAAGATCCTTTCATTCCAGCAGGTCTTTATAAGTAGTTCCTGATCTTTTTTGTGCCTTTGATATTATGTATATTGATTTTTTACTTGGCATTTGATTGAGACAGAAAGGCAGAATACACAATGGCCCTGTTCAGACAACATGTTAAACCATGATGATTAAGCATTTTGAACCAAACTTTATGGCTTACCGTGTTGGGTGAACCTTGACTGAGGCCACAGCTAGACCTAAGGTTTATCCAGGGTTCACTATTGCCTGAGCACTGGATCCCCTGTGTGTCACCTATATGAACAGGTTTGACCCCTGGACAATCCAGGGATAAACCTTAGGTCTAGCTATGGCCTTAGTGTGCCATGTGAACCACTCCTAACCATGGTTGTTACATAAACATGGTTTAAATATGCTAACCAACCACATAATAAGAATAAGAATAAGAATAAGAATTTCTCACCTGCCTCTCCATCGAGATGGGGAACTACATTAAATACAGCAATATAATATAAATCAAATGCATACAACTGATTAAAAGAGCATATAAAATGATACAATATTAAAATAACAATCATGACATCTTAAAATTCTTAGATTTAAAATTCATCTGGGAAAGCCTGACAGAAGAGATTATTTGAATCTCTTCCAGCAGGCCATTCCATAGTCTTGGCGCAGCAGAAGAAAAGGTCCTCTGGGTAGCAGTTGTCAGCCAGACATCTTAAAATTCGACTGGGTAGGCCGCTGGAAGAGATCAGTCTTTATAGCTTTTTTAAATTCAGAAAAACTATTAAGTTGGCGGATCTCTCCCAACAGGCCATATCACAGTCTGGGAGCAGCAGAAGAGAAGGTCCTCTGGGTAATGGTTGTCAGCCTATTTTGGCTTACTGGAGTAAATTCTCCCCAGAGGACCTTAGTGTCCAGTGCAGATTGTACAGGGGGAGGCGATCCCGCAGGTAACCTGGACCCAAACCATGTAGGGCTTTAAAGGTAATAACCAACACTTTGTACTTCACACGGAAACTGATTGGCAGCCAGTGGAGTGATTTTAATGTTGGTGTAATATGGTCACCCATAGGTCACTTGCTCGTTAGCGGCTTAACCATGGCTTAGCATGTTGTCTGAACAGGCCCTATAGTTCTCTTTGCCTTAGTTTGCTTTCCTTTTGGCAGAAGCTCTGGGCACTGTGGAAATGGAATACAAAACATTTAGAGGTTTGGCGGTGAACCTGGCAGCGGGGTGGGGGGGGTATGCCTTTAAGCCAAATTAGGTGTGAGGTACAGTGGGCATGCCTGGGGCCATGGCTACCTGGAGGTGAGAGGGAGATATTTCTGAGTAACATTACTGCCTTTCTCCTCCATAGGACTTTCTCGCAGTGAAGTAGTATATGCTGCTACTGTGTGAGAGAAGAGGGAGTTCTCAGCAAAACCTGAGCAGTTTGAAGCTCTGGGATGAGATTTCCAGCCTGAACATCTGGCAACATTGTGATGACCCTCACAAACTCCATGAACCAACATGCTTGGCAGAACATTCAGTCATATGATATTTCCAAGGATTAGGGAAAATACATATCTTCCCTTGGAAACAAGAAGACTAACCACATAATATTTAACTGAATCCTTTAGAACACCACACTTAGGAGTTGTCTTTTCAGTTCTTAGACACACGAGTAGCCTTGCTAAAACTCAGAGGGACTCATTGCATGAATAAGGACTCCTTCTCCGATTAAATGGTTTTAGGATCAGGACCTTAATTACTTTTTTCAAAAGTACACTACCCACCAACAGTTACCTAATTTAGCAGAATACATTAGCTCTCCGCTATATAAATCATAATTAAAGCTGTTACTTTACCTATTATGCACTCAAGAAATGCCCCATTAAAGTTAAATAGTTTCTACAAGCAATTTTATACATTATATAACAGATCGTGTGCATGTATATACAGCATGGTTTAGAATTAGTTTGCATGTTCTTTAAAGAACTATCTATTAAATCAAAATGGTGCAGAATTTCATTACTGCAAGATTTTTGTTAATGTCCCCAAAGCCCAGGCTGTCCCCTAGGAACGTATCTGCTCAAGACTGCCTCCTTATAATACAATTTATTGCTTACAATCACAACTAAAGTATTTAAGCATTCGCAGAGGTTGTCATAAGTGCTTTTGTTATTTTCTGTCAAATTCAAGCCTACACTTAATACAGTTAACTGTAGTCATTTCATTTCTAAACTCAAGAATTCAATTCTCAAACATTTACAACAATATATAAATTCAGTTACTTTGGTATAGGGTATGTATGCTACTGGGGGAAAAAACATTTCAACAAGAAGGGCGAAATATTGAGGCCAAAAGCTGCTTTTAAAAGTAAGGTTTATTTCTAATAAAACTGGTCTAGTTTCAAATAATATTTTCTGCTGGGTTCTAGAATAGATCTCTCACTGTATATGTATGTTTTAAGATACCAAGTGTCCCCCTCCCTGAGATTCTATCTATATAATTCCTTGAACTTTATCAAACCTTTTGTAAATACAAAACAATTATTTATGATTTTCATGGGACTGAATTGTATTAAACCAATACAATGCAAAGTATTTATTTAAATGAAGTATTAAATCCAGTATTACACTTCTTTAGATTTCCTAACAAATGACAAGGAGGAGGGAAATGTGAAAATTGATGTGTGCATGTATATTCTTTGTATTTGCTTTGCATGTATTGCTTTAACATGTTAACAAGAAAGACATAGGTGTGAAATAGCACTAGTAAATAGGGGGAAAGCAAGGTAGATGCTTTTAAAATCAACATAATCAATGCAAAAGTCCTCTGTTTTCATTGAACACTGACAACTCTCTTGTCAACTGTGCAAAGAGAATCTTGGGCATTAAAAGAGAGGGGGAGAGAATATGGGTTAGAAAGTGAAGCTGAAAATGCACAGAATAGTAAAGTTTATTTACTATTAACCTTGAGAATATATTATGAATTAAAATGATAGGATTGCGTTATAGTGGCAATCAAAATAATTTATTTCTCCCTGTATATAACAAATAAATACTTTTTAAAAATGATTGGCAAATCACTGATATATTTAACATATGTTTAGATACATTTACACGAACATGTTATAGTGAAAATGCCCAAAATGTGGTAACTCTCAACATGTGGATGTTAACAATCCCAGACTAATTTTGTGACATTCCAAAAACTTAAAGGTATTGTGGGGAATGTTGAAATCCACCTATATGTGGTTTTGGACATACACAAGTGAATGCTAACAAAGTTGGGAAATAGAGACTTATTATCAGGCATTCACAACATATATCTGGTACTGTCCAAATTCAATATATAAATATTGACATTCAACTGAAGTCCAGATATTCACTGTCACTTGTACATGTGGTGGAGGAAGAAGGTAAAAAAAAAACCCACTAGCAAATGTGTGTTCACACCAGTATTTTCTAAATTACATATAATGAACATAAGCACATAAGAAGAGCCATACTGGATCAGACCAAGGGTCCATCTAGTGGAGCATTCTGTTCACAGCTGCCCATGGAAAACCCACAAGCAGAACATGAGTGCCACAGCACCCTCCCAGTCATGTTACCTTGCAATTGGTGTACATATACATACTGCTTCTGATACTGGAGGTATCATATAGCCATCAGGACCAATAACATTCTCCAACAGGAATTTGCCCAACCCCCTTTTAAATCCATCCAAATTGGTGGCCATCACCACGTCCTTTGGTAGCAAATTCCATAGTTTAACTATGGGCTTTGTTAAGAAGTACTTCCCTTTATCTGTCCTGAATCTCCCACAAATAGCTTCATGATGCTGGGCTCTAGTATGATGACAGAGGGAGAAAAAGGTCTCCCTCTGAAGCCCTGCTGTTTTTCTGAATTAAAAAATGGAGGTGTACTTTACTCTTACATACATGTCCAGAGCAGTGACTCATGCAGTGGCCACTTACACATCACCCAAAACAAGGAAATGCAACATGAAAAAGAGGACAAAAAAGAACACAGATCTGCATAAAATTTGCATGTGCTGGTTGATAGGTAGATATGCAAGTTCAAACAGAAATATAATACATCTTCACCATAACGGGGAAGGCTGTGACCAGGTCCCTGGTGGGCCTGCTCGGTCTAGTCCAGGTCCTAACTTCAAGGCCCACTTTTGAAGGGCATCTTGAGGACTGCTGCTCTCCTGCTTATTGTTCTCTATTTTTAAAGTGGACTTGGACTGGAAACTCCTTCAAATAAAGGACTTTAGGAGACATGGCTACCCTAAACTCATGCGACGACCCAGTGGGACTCACTGTGGGCTGGTATTTTTGTCAAGTCTCTACTTTGAGTGTGATTAGCAGAGCCACTGACATTTCACAGTTGAAAATAGGGGCGCACCCCTTCAGTGGTGGTCATGATCAGTGGGGCAGTGAATCCACCCTGGGCTTCAGGCAGAACGAGGTAGAACTCTAAAGGAGTTGTCCAAGGTGCTGAAACCTACCTTTAGAGTTCTGCCAGGTTCTGACTGAAGACCAGTGCACATCCAAAGCCCCACTGACATCGGAGCCACTAGCCTCCACTGGGTTCTCCTCTTTCTACTGCATCCATTTAGTCTGCAATGCCCTGCCCTTCTTTAAAACCCTACAATCTATTGTCAAATGTCCAAAATAAACCTCACATTTTGTGTGAAATAGCAAGTTGTGCACTACATGACATCTTAGCATTCATGTGTCTGTGTTTACTTGTATGCACAACTAGAGACAAGACACACCTACCACTTAGTCATAGATGTCTAGAGTTCCCGGAGAGAGAGCTAAACCCTGAAGAATGACTCTCTACTAGCAACACACAATGAAAAGCATTGTTAACAAGGCATCCTGATAAGGCAAAAAATAGGGACAATGTTGAGATATGATTACCTGGGAAAGCTACCAGAAAATCATTATTGTCCTTGGTAAATAGGGACAGTGGTAGCTTATGGATTTAGAAGTTCTCAAACTGTGAACTGTGGACCATTGGTGGTCCATAGGCTCCATCAAGGTCATCCACAGAAAGGCTGTGGGACAGTTGGGAACATCTTTACTACCACCTGCATTCTGACTTATTTTTTTCTGACAGCAGAGAGTGAGGCTGTTTTAGGGTGGATTATTGAACAGGTTAGCAAGGCCTTGACCTAGGGAACATGATTTTCATAATGCAATGCTGCTGCAGTCTACAAATTTCCCCTTTTAAAATCATCACTTAAAGAAGTAAATCTCAGTAGCGTGGCCTAGGACCCCCAATTTTCATAATATGACACAGATTTTCATGATGACACTGAGCCTGAAGGGAATATATATATATATATATATATATATATATATATATATATATATATATATTATTAGACTATGAGTTATGCTACGCAGGTGATTTGATTTATAGTCCACTGAGACAGCCAGCAATCTTTAAATGGTCTGCAGTGAGGTTGGATTTGAGAACCACAGAATTAGCTCAATCCCTCCCAAGACAAAGACATTGGCCCCATTCAGAAGACACCTTAAACCATGGGTTTAACCAGGGTGATTAAGCCAGAAAGCCAGGCTGTGTTCAGAAGATACCTTAAACCATGGCTTTAACTATGGTGAATAAAGCAAAAGGCCTTATTCACCGTGGTTAAAGTTGTCTTCTGAACATGGCCTGGCTTTCTGGTGTAATCACCATGGTTAAATCCATGGTTTAATGTGTCTTCTGAATGGGGCCACTATGGAATTCTGTGCTGTCATAGGAGGCATGTCTAGAACTTGACAGAATCTTTGAATTTGGGCATAATCCTATGCATGCTTAGACAGTAAAAAGTCCTACAACTCCCAGCATTCCCCAGCCAGCCATGGGGAATAGCATGGGGGGGGGGGAATCCATGTAGGATTTTTTTCTGTCTAAGCACACATAGGATTGCAGCTTTACTTAATTAGCATTTCTGAAAACACTCCCATGATTTTCCCAAGCCACACTAGCATGCACTAGAATTACTGCCCTGTATTGAAAGGCAAGATTCAGTTCTAAACATAGCAGCTGAATTTCCTCGTTTGATTATTAATGTTTTCTTCACTGTTTTTAATTTTTAAACAGCTGTGTAGCTACATAAATAGGAGTATTTCCTGGCATCCTCTATACATCAAACCAAACATATTTTCCAATATTAAACCTCTACATTCCACTCTATCATTATAGTTCTGAATAAGCTGCATGTTCACAGAACTGGTCGTTTAATAGCAACGCGTGATCTTTTTTATATAGCACGCTTTATTAATACAAAGCCACCCTCTTCTAAAACATTAGCACATTACACATTCAAGTACAGTGTATCAGATTGCAGGGGTTTAAAAGTTGCCAAGACAAATGGAAGGTTTTCTGCCAGCTTCTTTTTTCTTTCCCCCAGGGGGGATTAAATTTCTTACTAAACTTGTGGCAATGTATATAAAATATAATAATAATTGGTTGACATTCCTATCATGGTTTTTTTATGTCTTAGACCTTAAACCAGTGGAATTGGGAGTTTAAAGTCTTTCTGAATGTACACCACTACAGCAAAAGGTATTAGTTGATTTTTAACAAACTTTTAAAAAGTGTGTGGGGGGGGAGATAGACTCTGGAACAGACTGATCAACTTAAGTAGGAGTTTAAAAAAAAGGGAAGGAAGAAAGAAAGAAAAAGGTCTCTACAACCAATCAAACTGAAATGCCAGAGCAGAGGGCAAAGGGATATGGAAACTGAGAAGATAGACTTCCAAGTCCTTTCCTGAAAGTGCTTGGATTTTGAGGAGAGTCCAACCTCGGCTGACAAAAGTGTCTTTGTATTGCGACACCGGGGAGAATGAAGGAGAGCTCAGGAAACCCAATGAAAACAGGCCAAGCCTTGTACATTAGACCCCATGGAGAATTTTGAATCATAGGAGCTGCAGACAAGCACCGTGTATGTAATGCCAAATTAAAGACCACCAAATATGGACACATCATCAGAGCAACGAAGGGTCAGATGTACTTGGCCACGTTCAGTAGAGCACTTCGTGTTGCAATTCAAATCACCTTTCTGGTCTACGAAGTGAGCTTTGAAAAGGATGGGGGTGGGTGGAAGGGGGAGAGAGGGGGTGGGTGGAAGGGGGAGTTCAACAGACGAGGGGCCTTCACTTCATAGCATTACTGACCTCACCATTTGAGGGGCTCGTTCTCTTTCCCAGTTCAAAGAAATGATTCTTTAAAAGGGATTCCTCTTTGTTCTTTTTTGAGCACGAGACATCTTTGACACCGTAACTGGGCATTTTGGTCAATAGATGTATGAATAAAGCAATCTAGGGGTGTGTCTGTAGTCAGTTATAAATTCGGCAACAGGGGGGGTAATAGGGCTTTTCTTATCTAATTATTATTTGAGTCTTTCATTATGGATGGAGAAATATGGTTAACATTGTTCTGTACATTAAAAAGTAATTCAATAAACAACCCCAGATCCAGGAATAAAATCCAAAATCCACCGTTAGGCGGCATCTTTAACAGGACCAAACCAAATGCCACAAAACATGGTGCAAGCTTTTGAGTTCTCCAGAACTCTTCATCAAGCTAGGTGATAGAAGAGACAGGGGGTCAGGTGGGGGTGGGGTGGGGGTAGAAACAGAAAGGTTCAAAAATTAGACTAGGGCTCATGACCATGAGGTCTACAGTACTAGACTCCATTCCAAAAATGTTGATTGCAGACTATGGCCAGATCTACACCAAGCAGGATATAGCACTATGAAAGCAGTATAAGGTATGTGTCAATGGGCCCCAACAGTTGACAGTGCACTTCAATACCGCTACAAAGCAGTAGTGGGGCTCCTGCTTCTTATATGCTGCTTTCATACTGCTTTCATAGTGCTATATCCTGCTTGGTGTAGATCGGGCAATGAGTCATGGGTAGGTGGTGACTGGGTAATCATGGATAGGATGAGTCATGGGTAGGCATCAGACAACATTGAGCATTCTGGGTAAAAGAAGCTATGGTCGATCCCTATTTGTGGAAACATCTATGACAAGAGATAGGTTTGGATTGTCTATCACTGAACAGTTCTGTGCCCGCCTGCCTATTCATTTTCATGTTTACCATCGGTCACTTCATCCATCCCCTTTAATAATGGTGTCTATGTCATAGGAACCAATGGAGATTAATAGGCTCACAATAGAATGTCTTCTGGAATGCAGGAGATATATCACTCAGCTGAGGATCTGCTAAACTGCCTCTGTGATCTTCCACCAAAGGGCAGGCAGTAGCTCTTTCTCTCACCCTAAGATATTTAGGGTCAAACTAGATGTTCGACCCAAAACACAAGACAAAATGTGAAAGAAGATGAGGGTACAGAACAGAAAATAAACAGCTGTCAGGTCAGCCAGAGTGTTATGCACCCACATGTAAGTATTTATGCAATTCAGGGCCAAAACAGACATTACTGTAAATGATGTCTAGCAGCTACATCTTTTTTTTTACTCTAGAGTAGGCATCAATGGCTACTAGTCCTGATGGCTATATGCTACCTCCAGTATGAGACCATAAGTCTATATCCACCAGTTGCTGGGGAACATGGGTGGTAGAGTGCTGCTGCCCCCATGTCCTGCTTGTGGGTTCCTAGTCGACAGCTGGTTGGCCACTGTGTGAACAGTGTGCTGGACTAGATGGACCCTTGGTCTGATCCAGCATGGTTCTTCTCACATTCACAGGGGCCAATCCGGTTTGGCACACTAGCATGGGGGGGGGGGGTAGGGGGGCTTCTAAGACCCAGATTGGGAGCCCTAAAACTAATCTAGAGCAAAGTGAAAACAAGAAGAAGACACACATTTAAAGTAATATCTATTTTGGTCCTAACAAGATTGATTTCTGTGTGGCCGAGGCAGCAGACACATCTGGTATAGTTAGCCCTGCTATGCCCCACTTACTGTTAGTAAAGCCCAGGGTTTGACCCCAAGTTTCATTGTTTGGGGCTCTTTCTTAGAGACATCAGGGGAAGGACTTAATCTGAGAATGAGGAACGCAAAGCAAGTAAGCAAGTAATATTCTACAAGGTTATCTTCAGCTGTCTCATTCCAAAGCTTGAACCATCATGACCATCACTACCATAACCATTTCCCACATAATCTTCCTGTCTCCATATTTTTCTCTCTCTTTCTGTGGGGGATAATGACAGAGAGGTGGATGACCATCAGTCGATGGATAATACATGGGAAAGGGGGAAATAATACTGAACGTCTGTTAGGAATGACTTGAGGTCTCTTTCTTAAAAAACAAAACAAAAAATTCAATCCCCATGAGCTTTAGTTCTGATCCTTTTCCTAATGGTCACTAATATAGAATTTGCCTTTTTCACATACACTGGGGTTGACATTTTCATAGAGCTATCCACCATGACCTCAAGATCCCTTTCATGGTCCGTCACTCCCAGCTCAGACTCCATCAATGAAGTTAAGATATTTTGCCCCAATGTACACATACTTACAGTGAACCACATTAGCCATTTTAATGCCTGTTCCCCCACTTTGGACAGATCCTTTTGGAGCTCTTCACAATCCCTTTTTTGTTTTTGCTACCCTAAATAATTTGGTGCCACCTCACTGCTCATCCCTAACTCCAGATCATTTACAAACAAGATAAAAACCACTGGTCCAAATACAGATCCTTGGTGGGGAGACTTTTTACATCATTGTGAGAATAGTCTATTTATTTCCACTCTCTGCTTTCTGCTCTTTAACCACTTACTGATCCTTAAGAAGACCTTAAATTGAGGATCCATCAAACTGGAACATAGTAGGAACCTGTCTTATAACAGGTCATACTAATTGTCCATTTATCCCAGTTTTCTCTAAACTGATGGAAGTGGCTTTCCAGGGTTTTAGGTAAATGTCTTTCCCATCAGCTGCTTCCTGATGACTCATCTATCTATCTCAGTATTGTCCATTATGATTGGCAGAAGCTCTCCAAGAATTCATTTTTCCAGCCCATCTACCTGAAACCCAAGAGGACATGTGGAGAAACGCAATGCAGAATCTTCTATATGCAAAGCATATATTCTCCCATTCAACTACAGCACCTCCAACAGCACCTGCATACTACCTCCTGTGCTTAGCCACTCAACAGCAAGACCCTGTCCTTGCATATGCAGCTTCCTACATGATTGGCTGCCACAGCTCTAGACACACCATGCTTAGTCGTAGGACTCTTATTTTCATGAAGACCAACTCAGAGACAACCTATTGGCTGTATCACAAGCTGCACAGTGCCTGGTGCTATGCCAAAGCATTGGCTAACCAAGTCCTGGAAAAATGTGTGTTGAGCCAAGAAAGGCTGACTTACCATTCTAGTCAGCAACTAGAGCAGGGTGTTCAACCACTTTCAGCCCGGGGGCTCAATTTTCTGTTATGGAGAAGCTCTTGGGAGCTGTGTTCTAGTGGTGGCCAGGACCGAAGGTAAAAGGAATGGGACCAAAATACCAAAAATACCAAATATTTTAGCTTAAAGCTCTTCCTGCCACTAACTAAGCCTTAAGAGAGGATTGGTGGTTGAAGAAAAGGGGGCCAAAGGAAGGGAGTATGTAACTCCTTTGCTGAGGGAACTGCACTAGTTCGCTGCCTATTTGCTACCGGGCCAGGTTTAAGGTTCTAGTACTAGTGTACAAAGCCCTAAACAACTTGGGACCAGGATACCTGACAGAGCACCTTCTCCCTCACCAACCTGCCTGGCCATTCAGGTCATCTGAGGGCATGCTCCTGGTGGTTCCACATGAACCTATGGCCCAATTGGAGTCCACCGGGGAAGAGCCTTCAGTGTAGTGCCCTCCTTCTTATGTAACTCCCTGCTATTGGAGTTGTATTGTTTTTAGCACTTCCTGAAAACTTTTCCCAGAATGACCAGCAGTGGTTTAATCTGCACCTGTTCTTTTAAAATGTAATTTTTAATTATGTTTTATTCTGTTTTTAACCTCATTTGTTCACCACTCTAAAATCCTTGGATAGGGAGCGGTATAGAAATATTGTAAATAAATAAATAAATGGCTAACTGGGAAACCCCAGGGGGGCATATTTGGTCCCCAGATCCAAGGTTCTTCCTCCTGAACTAGAGACTGACAGTTCTGCAACCACCAGAAGTTGTTTGCTAGCAAATCTTGTTGCTGCAGTCAGTATCCTCTCCACAGCTCTCTTTTTAAAAAAAAAAAAAAAAAAAATTACATTTTTGAAGTCACGAAGAGTCAGAAGCGACTGAACGAACGAATAAACAACAAAGACATGTCTTCCTTTCCACATGAAGCCCCCAAGGCAACTTACAAAGACATAAATGAGATTAAAACAAACAATGAGTAATTAAAGAGACAATTAAAATCAGAGGAATCAGCAGTATAACAATAAAAACAATCTAAACAGGTTTAGGAAATAGATTTCACTAAAAGCCAAGGAAAATAAACAGCTTTCAGGTGCCACCTAAAATAGAGCAGTGTAGGCACCAGTCAGAGTCAGCTAGGGAAGGCATTACACAGTTGGGATACCTCAACCAAGAAGATCCAGCCCAACTTCTCAAATTGGATATACCTAGGGCATTTCTACACCTGCCTTTTTCCCCAGGATCATCCCAGGATCGTTCCTGTGCATCCAAATGCCACACAGGGGATCCCGGGAGCAGGCAGGAATGTTCCCTCCACTTTCCTGGGATAACCTTTAAGTGTAGAAAGGGCCCCAGAGCATGGCATCCGTTGATAATCTTAGCATAATTTTTGTGAACCGCCCAGAGAGCTTTGGCTATGGGGCGGTATAAAAATGTAATAAATAAATAAATATAGGCAGGACTGTAGAGTTGAAGGCAGTCCTTCAAATACGATGTTCCTAGGCCCCGTCAGGCCTCTATTGCCTATTGGGGAAGCAAGTGATTGTACCTAAGAGGCCAAAATCAACTTTTTGTGAACCGCCCAGAGAGCTTCTGCTATTGGGCGGTATAGAAATGTAATAAATAAATAAATAAATAAATAAGGTGTCTAATTGCTGATCCCAGTGTTACAATCCTATACGTTCAAAGGTACTTAAAACAGTATTTTTTTGTTCACTGATACCTTGCTTTATTTATTTATTTTTTAAAAAATAAGTGTTCATGGTCTCTGTGGGTGCCAAATCTACATTGAAACTACTGGCGCTGCAGGACTTGTAACGGTTTTACATTTGTTACAGAACTGGCTCCTTGAAAACTCAAGAGCTTATATTTTAGAAAATATTTCCCGCTCACTGCTGGCATATCACTGGCACACACTCCCACACAAGCACATTCTTTCAATGCCCAGTAGACCATCTCCAATTTCAAACATTAGCAAGTATAAATTGCCCCAACCTAATTGATTAACATGTCATCTCCCTATAAAGGCGGACATACGCTGGAGTAGTTAATATACTGGTGCTCCACAGGCCCTTCAGCAGCTAGGAGTCCTGCAGCATTTCCATCATAAACCACATTTTTCAAGGGTTTACTACTTGGATGTGTTTAAATCCCATTGGGTTCAAATGGCGCACACAAGTTCTTAGACTGGAAATGCAAGAGGCTTTTGCTCCCCCACCACCAACTGCCTTTAATCAGTTGGGCTGCTTTGCGTAAAACCCATAAAGTCCTCAAGATTCCAGGTGAGATATATATATATATATATGTACGTGCAGAGCAGCAATGGCCAAATTTTGTATTAGGAGGTGAAAACAAAAGCTATAGCTAGAAAGAGAGAGAGAGAAATAAGTCACTTTTTCTTTTTGAATAATGAGCATAAAATTCCATTTATTTAGAGTAACAGCCGAGTTATTTCAGTTGGAAAAATGACCATGCGAGCTGCTACGTCAAATTGTACCTTAAGTTAAAACAATCAGTTCAACCATATTCAGACAGTTGTGACGCTGGATGGGATAGTCATAGAGGCCAACACCCCATGCTATGGAAAATAATTGAATGTTCTGAGTGAACCGAATTTGAAGCACTGTCAGAAGGCGCTCCTTGATTCGAAAGCTGCCCAGTCCAGGTCTGGTTTAAAGAACTTAAGAACAAAGAGCTGGGGCTTTGAAGTGTTCCATCAACAATTAATACCTGGACAGAAGATAGAGCAAGTCACCTCATCACCATCGTCTCCACTATGGCCTTAGCTAGACCTAAGGTTTATCCCAGGGTCGTCTCTGCCCGCTCCCGGGATATCCTGTGTGTCATTTACATGAACAGGGATGACCCCGGGACGATCCCAGGATAAACCTTAGGTCTAGCTAAGACCTATGTTGAGTTGTATTGTATATCTATTTAACTTAGGACATAATCCTATCAGTCCTTGCCTCTGCCGTACCTCCTGCTCTGTGTTTTAGCTAGACGGGCATTTTCGCCTGTATAGCTGAGGCGTTGGGGAGGGGAAGGGAGGAGGCTGTGGAGTCCTGGGAATATGGTGGAGGCCATCCCCTTCCCACCCAGCAGCACCCCCATCTCCCTTCCCATTGAGGTCACCTTTGCAACCTCTGCGAGACAGCCAGCATGGTTCTCTCTGCACCTGCTGCAAGGGTGCTGGGGAGGAGGCAGAGAGCTCAGATTCCTGGGTCTGAGACCAGAGAACTGTCTCCAGCCTCAGATCCAGGAAACCAAACTATCCTATCACCCACTCCCAAAGACTCTTTCTAGGGGCCATAGGATTACTCTCTTGTCCATTGTTTCTAAATTTGCAGTTAAACATATAATTTAGCATATACAAATCTTATGCAAGTCTCTCCTCTTTTTTGGTGATGTATTTTCTCCCTTTTGGGGGAGGGGGTGATGCATAAGTGGCCACTTTGTGTCCCCATCATCTCAAATACATTTATTTATTTATTTATTTATTTATTTATTTATTTATTTATTACATTTTTATACTGCTCAATGGCTGAAGCTCTCTGGGCAGTTCACAAAAAGGGTTGTCACACAGAGGAGGGCCAGGATCTCTTCTCAATCATCCTCAAGGACAGGACACGGAATAATGGGTTCAAGTTACAGGAAGCCAGATTCCAGCTGGACATCAGGCAAAACTTCCTGACTGTTAGAGCAGTATGACAATGGAACCAATGACCTAGGGAGGTCGTGGGCTCTCCCACACTAGAGGCATTCAAGAGGCAGCTGGACAGCCACCTGACAGGTATGCGTTAAGGTAGATTCCTGCATTGAGCAGGGGGTTGGACTCAATGGCCTTATAGGCCCCTTCTAACTCTACTATTCTATGATTCTACGGACCATCATTGTTGGGTAATTATGGATGCAGGAGAAAGGATGGGGCAACAGCAACCCTTTCCCCTCTCCCCCTTTCCAAAAATAAAAAATAGGAGTGGCAAAACTTTAGATTGGTGAATAAAGCTACAATCCTACACACACTTGCCCACAAGTAAGCTCCGTTGACCACAGTGGGAATTCTGAATAAACATGCGTAGAATAACACCTTTATTTGAGAGCAATCTCCATCGAACTCAGTAGGACTTCCTCCCAAACAAACAGGCATAGGATTGTACTGTGCAAACAGCAGTGTGTTATTATTTGAAAGTTTGGAAGCTTCAGTGAGGACAGAATATGGCTGCCAGAATCCTGACTCACGTTGCACCAGTTTTGAAAGAGCTTCATTGGCTTCGCCTCACTTCCGAGATGAATTCAAGGTGCTGGTATGACTTTTAAAGCCCTAGATCAGGGGTGGGGAATCTGTCAGCCTGGGGGACATATTCAATTTCAGAGAAGCTCTTGGGGATCACATTCAAGTTGTGGGAGGGGCCAAAGGCAATGGGTGCAGTGCCAAAAATACAACCCCCTCTGCCACACACACACACACACGCACACACACACACACACAGAGTACCTTAAAGCTCTTAATGCCTTAGGAAAGGCATTTAGAATGGGGGGGGGGGGGGAAACTGCACAAAAGAAGGGAAACTGCCAAACAATTAATGGTTGGAAAAAGGGGTGGAGCAGGGAAAGGGGTCATGCCTACCTGGGTAATCCCAGAGGCCCATATTGAGACCTCATAGGCCCCGGGACCTGAAATTCTCCATACCTGCCCTAGATGGATCTTGGGATCCCAATACCTGAAGGACCACAGAGTCCCATAACAACCTGCCCATTGAGATCACCTGACAAAGCCCTTCTCCGTATCTCCGTACCTCTTCCATCTGAGGAATGCCGGATATCAGCCAGGGAGAGGGCTTTTTAGGCAGTGATGCCATCAGCCATGAAACGCATTCCCCAGACGTTTGTTTGGTGCCAACATTGCTATCGTTAAGGCATCACTAGGCAAAAACATTTGTATTTACTCAGGCATTCCATTCAATGAAGGTGTTATTAGTCTGGTTTAAGATTTCATCTGCCGCTTTTCTCTTCTGTTTTCTCTTATTTTATGGTTGCCCGCCATCCTGAAATCTAATATGATGAAAGATGATACATAAAGGTTTTCAACAGATAAATAAGATTGCCCGATGCTTTTTGAGAACGATCTTGAATATTCCCAGAGTGAGTTGTTTCACATGATGATGTACCAGTGTCCCCTTTGCCCCTGAGGAAGATTGCTCTTGAAATGTGTCAGGCAATCTTCAAAAAATAATAAATGGCTATTTAAAGGCACCAGTTGGAGGCTTTGCCTCTCGATTTTTCTTCCCAGTTGCAGATAGAGGCAGCAACAATTCGCACGATCACAGCCCTGTTCATAGATACATGTTCATCACTCAGTGACTGCAGTATCAGGCAATGACTTGGGCTGCTTCCAGATGAGACTTTTATTGCACCATCGCCCTGCCTAACCCATGGGATTTTATGGGGGTTGACGATGACGTCACCTTTCCGTCACAGCCCTGTTGTATTTTCCTGCTGCTGCTTCTGTCTACTTTCTTAATGTAGCAAATCCGTTAAAGTGGAATAACTGCACAATGTCTTTTAATTTCTAGCACTAGATTCCCCCCAGCTGGAATCTTCCTTGTATGCTGGTTTGGCAGCACTTCATGCAAAAAAGATCTAGGTATTCCAGTGGACCATAAGCTGAACATAAGCCAGAAGCATGTTGTGGCTGCTAAAAAAAAAGCTAATATAATCTTAGCTTGCATAAACAGAAGTAAAGTGTCCTGTTCACAAGAAGTCATTGTTCCATTCTATTTTGCTTTGCTCAGGCTGCATCTGGATTATAGTCTTCAATCCTGGGTGTCACATTTTAAGAAGGATGTTGACAAATTAGGCCACGTCCAGAGGACAGTGGCCACCAGGTTGGTGTGAGGGGCCTGGAAACCAAGCCCTATGAGGAAGGTTGAAACAGCTGGGTATATTTAGCCTGCAGAAGAGAATGTTAAACTAAGGGAGACATGATAGCTAACTTCAATATCAGAAGGGCTGTCACATAGAAAAGGATGGGCAGAACATAGATTTCCAGATGTTTTGGACTTCAACTCCCAGAAGTCCCTGCCAGCGTGGCCAATCGTCAGGAATGCTGGGAGTTGGTCCAAAACATCAGGAGATCTACTTTAGGCCTACCCCTGGCATAGAAGATCGACCAGACATGTTTTCTGTTGCTCCAGAGAGCAGAAGAGCCAAAGATGATCATCCAAAGCAGATCACAAAGGAGAGAAACAGATTCTCAGGATACAAAATAGATTTCTTGACAAGAAGCCTGACACATTTTGGCCGGTCCTTAATTTTAAGGCCTTCTTAAGGGGGTAGAAGAATTTCTGCAGAATTTCTTCCAGCAAAAGGATTGTCTCTTATATTTAATCTGGGGTGACTAAATTAGACTATGGCAAAATCTATTTTGCATCCCTGTTTCTCTTCTTTGTGACCTGCTTGAGAGAGCAGGGCTGGAGTACTGGAAGTTTCAAGGAGGCCGATTTCAGCTAAACATTGGCAGCTGTTTGACATTCAACACTGACTATGTCAAGAGGAGGTGTGCTCATCTTCAGTGGAGGTATTTCAGCAGAATCTGGATGGACATCTTCCAAGAGAATTTTGGTCACCTAAAGAACTTCAGTTATTTTAAAAGTAACCCCCCCCCAAAAAAATGCTATAGTCGCAAAATTCCTGTGCTGAATAGAAGGTTGGACTAAATGAACTCCAGAGTTCTGTCCAACTCTAATGAGCCATTACAGGCCAAGCATCACAAACAGAGCTTTCAGTTCAGTGCAGGCAATTCACAGGCGAGCTACAGAAGCTTTTCATCCATTATTTGAATGTGTTGGGATGAGCAGAAGTACAATTGCATACACCCGATTCCATCAGACTCTCCCAACCATTCCTTAACAGTCTTCCAACATTCCATCACACTTATGTGTGACCAAGGCCATAGCTAGACCTAAGGTTTATCCCTGGATCGTCCAGGGGTCAAACCTGTTCATCTTGGTGACACACAGGAGATCCAGTGCTTAGGCAGGGGCGAACCCTGGATGATCCCAGGATAAACCTTAGGTCTAGCTGTGGCCCAAGAAACAGACTCCAGACAGGGTTATGCAAATTGAAGCAGTTCTGTTTTTCAGTGTTACAGCGTCAGGGAACAGGCCAAAGTCCTTTTTCTACACACACCATAATGACAAACATGTTGATTGTAACTTTGGCCATTTCTACACCTGCCTTTTTCCCCGAGATCGTCCCGGGATCATCCCTGTGCATCCAAATGACACACAGGGAATCCTGGGAGCAGGCAGGGATGACCCCTCCATTTTCCTGGGATAATCCTTAGGAGTAGAAGGGGCCTTTATAATCTCCATAAAAAATCAGGAAGCTTTTAAACACAACGTCAGCCACTCAAAAATTGTGGTCTTCTTAAGATGCACATTGGCCTGGAGAAGAACTGTGTGCCTATCTCTTTTTGGAGAATTAAAAAAAAATAGGTCAAGATATCTGCAGGCCATATAAATATTTCCCCCTTATTGAGTAATGACAACTGCTAGCACCAAATGGCTGGAATGAAGGGAAACTCAGTAGTGGATAAATGTGTCCACCATGGGATGGATTCTGCTGCCACTAACGTTTAGAGAACATACCTCTCACCTCCCAAAAAAGTAAACTGTTGAACTGCAGTAACTGCAAAGTCAATCAAATGTTAGACCTCTTCAAACAGTTTGCTTGCTGGTTGGTTTGTTAGTTAATGTGATTTCTATCCTGACTTTTGATCCAGAAGGATAGAGCTTCTCCTGGTCACTCTGATGAATAGCACTGGGAGGGGAAATAGTTCAATGGCAGACACATGTGTTGGCACACAGAAAGTTCAATGCTCAATCCTTGGCACTTAAAATCATTATGTAGCAGCAGGTGATGGGAAAGAGACCAGTCTCAGAACCTAAAGAGCCACTGCCCATCCAAATGTGACCTGGTGCAAGGCAACTGCCAATATTTACAGGATTTGGGGGGGGGGGGTAGAATATCCTACCCTCCTACTCAAAAGACAATTCTTCTTAGGTCATGTGAGGGAGTACTTCCAGAAGGGAAAAAAATCAGTAGGAAGCCCAGCATGTGCCAAGAGAGGTGTCCATAGGCTCATTGGGGCGCATGGACATTAAGTTGGAGACTCAAGTGATAAGCACATGGTCGCTGCCAAAATGAGCACACACACCCATGCCAAATTCTCTCCCTTTGTAACACGTACAGCAATTTAACCCACGTCCTCGCATTATTATTGGAAAGATATGGAATTATCACTGAAGATGGCGGACAGATGGAGCTATATCACCAAAAATGGTCGTCCCCTGTTGGGCTCCCTCTTTCTGCTCTGTAATGTCTAATGCCTTTACCCCAGTGTCCTGATATTGTTAGTTGTGTGATTCTCTGTCCATAGTCTATGTCATTAGCTGCTGCTGGCACAGCCTGAGAAACATTCAACGTCATAACATCAGGACATGGGGATAAGCCGTACCAGATGTTACAGAGGGAAAGGAGGACAATCCTGCCTGTACATGCATGGGCCCACCGCCGTTTCTGTTCCACGTGTGACCAGCCCTGCCAATTCCATTGTGCAAGCAGCCCCACCGCTTGCAAAATTAGCGCTTCTGGGTGCAAACCCCGAATCAGGCCGAAACAGCAGTTCAGTGCTTCCAGGAGGCAACCCGAAATGAAGGGGAATGCTATTTTCTAGAAGAGGGCAGATCAATGGAGCTCACATTGTGCCTTCCAGAAATACTAAATTGCCATTGTACAAGCGGCAGAGGGCAGTTGCGCAACAGAATTGGTGGGGTGCAAATGAATCAACCCAGAACACACCTTCAGCTCCTTATAACATAACATCCTGCCTTTCATTAAAGCTAAAAACTAAAATAAAAATAAAAATCAGCACCTGGGTGCCTCCTTGTCATGAAATGAAGGATGGTAGTTGATTAAAAAGATAAGGGAAAAAACCCTCTACATATATTATATCTAAAACCGCACTATCTCCACCCACCCAGGACCCTTTTCTTTCTTCTTCCTTTGAAAACGCGAGTTGTATTTCATAATGTGCAGCCAGCTCCCTGGCAAATCTCCATTCCTTTCGACCTGACAGACTGTTTGTCAGTTAAACTCCCCTTGTCATGTATCCTCACCACTGCCAACTCATGCACGGAGACCTTCACTTTTACAGCTACCACTTGCACCCTCTGCAACCTTTGTCATTGATCACTGATCCAATCCAGTGCCCACATGTTCTTCAAGTGCCTACACAAGTAATGAGGTACTTGTGGTGTAAAATTAAACTGTCAACTGTCAGCGATTGATAACCACAGCGAGAGCTGACCTAGAACACCTGCACTAGTGGCCAAGACAGGTGTGACACGTTTGATCACTGAGGCCTACCAGTCAACCTGACCCAACAGTGTCCCTTTCATGGATTTTGCTGATGACAAGAGATGGTGGATGGATTTCAGTGCTGGATCTGAAATGTACCAGGCATATGTTGCTGCAAAACTTGGAATGTGTCTGATCAGCAGTCAACTGCAAGCTGGGAGGCGGGAGGAGCCCAGCTCTGTGATCTTCTCAGGACTGTGCGTTGGACAGGTGTCCCTGGCTCCAGTCTCAGAGAGGGAGCTAACACAACCTACTACAGAAGAAGGAAAGACTGGCTGGAGCATTCTCTTTCACAAGCCCAGTAAACCTGCTCATGAGAGGTGGCAGCAGATATGGAACAAAGTGATGGAGAGAAAAAGAAGCCAATCTCAAGAAGGACAGCCAAATGTCTGCCCTTATACAAATCTATGGTCCAATCACACTTAGAATACTGTGTACTGTTCTGTTCATCACACCTAAAAGAGAGAGAGAGAGAGAGAGAGAGAGAGATTGTAGAGCTGGGGGAAAGTGCAGAAAGGGGCAATTACAATGATTAAGGGGCTGATACAATTCCCCTGTAAACAAACAGCTGGTTTTGTTTAACTTGGAGAAAAGGTGAGGAAGGGGAGACATGATGGAAGTGTATAAAAGTATGCATGGTGCAGAGAAAGTGGGTAAGAAGACATTTTTCTACCTGTCTCAGAATACTAGAACCTGGGGGTCATCACATGAAGCTGATGGGTGGGAGATTCAGGACAGATGCACAGTTAAAATATGGAATTCACTACCACAAGTTGTAGTGATGGCCACTACTTTGGATAGCTTTAAAGGGGATGGGACACATTTCTGGAAAAGGCTATCAATGGTAGACCAGATACAAAAGAGGGCAGGGCTCCTGCAGCTTTAACCGTTTCAATGAAGAGGGAATTGTACCAGGTGATGCATGCATACAAATGGCACCTGCTGAAATTCCCTTTTAACAGTACAGCTGTTAAAGATACAGGAACCCTGTCCTCCTTTCCATATGGTCACCCTAATCAATGGGTACGTGTCCTGACAGCTATGTGCTACTTCCACTTATCAGAGGCAGTATACCTATGTACACCAGTTGCTGGGGAACATGGATGGGAAGGTGCTGTTGCATTCATGTCCTGTCTGTGGGCTTCTCATAGCATCTGGCTGGCCAGTGCAGGAACAGAATGCTGGACTACATGGACCCTTGGTCTGATCCAGCAGGGCTTTTCTTAGGTTCTTATGAAGGAGAGACCTGGGCCGGATCTACACTACTGCTTTAAAGCGCTTTATAACAGTTTTATAGTGCTTTAAAGCAGATCCAGCCCAGAAGGAAGTAACATTACACTCAGGGCACATTGCATCTCTCTGGATGTATATCCAAAATGTGTCAAGTGCATACCCTAAATGTAAAGCGTGGGTGTATCAAACATATGATGCATTAAACAGGCAGTGGTATAGTAAAGCCAGGGCTCACGGGGATCCAGCACCAGCACTTTTTAATGAGCAGGGACTCTGTTGGCATCTGCCACCCACCTCAAAATCCCCTGTTCTTTCTGAGTTTAGTTACAACAGTAGCTGGGGGTTGGGGGGAATGAATTTTCTCAGCAATCATGTATTGTAACCTGTTGCAATGTAAAGTATTTGGGGATGTCTTGTTCTTGAATGGTCCATTAAGACCCATTAGCTTTATAGAAGGCCTGCTCGTGGTGGAGGTGAAAACTGCAAGAACTGGTTAGTAAATATGGATGAACACTGCTGCCAGCATATTTTTGTAATGAAATCTCTTTAGACATGTGGCTATAATTATTGTCGTGATGAGCACCTGCACGTATCACTACACCACTGCATATAGGGTGACCAAATGAAAAGGAGGACAGGACTCCTGTATCTTTAACAGTTGCATAGAAAAGGGAATTTCAGCAGGTGTCATTTGTATATAAGAAGAACCTGGTGAAATCCCCTCTTCATCACAGCAGTTAAAGCTGCAGGAGCTACGCTAGAGTGACCAGATTTAAAAGAGGGTAGGGCACCTGCAGCTTTAACTGTTGTGATGAAGAGGAAATTTCACCAGGTTCTCCATATATACAAATGACACCTGCTGAAATTCCCTTTTCAATACAACTGTTAAAGATCCAGGAGCCCTGTCCTCCTTTTCATATGGTCACCCTAATATAGACACATTGATCAGGAAATGGCTAGAATGGCTTGTGGAGAATGACTTCAGTCACAAACCTGGGTTTGCCTCAGCATATGTGTGAAACGACCCCCAAAAAGAATTTGTCCAGGTTGACAATAGAAATAGGCCAATCTCAAGAACTTTATGCAAGTTTTGGGCAACTTAGTAGATTAATCAACTAAAAATTAGTTGATTATTCGGAGGGATTTAAAAGAATGATACTAAGTACGTTTTTGTTTGTTTATTTATTTTTAAGCTATTTGGGTTCCGGTATGTAACTGGGAGTGAAAAAGTAATTTTGGCAGCCAAATGCTCTTTCCATTCTAAAACGTTTCTTCCCAGTTCCCCCCTTATTCCACGCTCCCCACTCTCCTCTCTCCCGCTAGCTAGTTTTCTTACCCATTCATCAGAATTGTCACCCCTTGTGTCAAAGTTTTGGGTGAAATGTGCCAGCTCTCACCTGGGGCCTCAGTTTCTTCATGCGTGTGAGTGCAAAAAGAAACAAACATCGATAGTTATATTTTTATAGCTTGAAGCTTCTGCTTCAGCTTCTGTTTGACACAGGCGAGCGTAACAGCAGCGCAGGATTCAACATTTCCACAGCACTCTCAAAGTAAATTGGCTTGCATTTGTTGGAAGCTCTGAGTAGGAACTCTCTGTTTGTTTTGCTTTGGTGTGCAGACCAGCTGCAGAAAAGAAAAAGACAGAAATTCTTCCTTCCATATCAATACTTATGTTTGGCTAGAGATTATAGGAGGTCAACCTAAAGAACAACCTTCCCCAACCTGGTGTCCACCAGACATGATGTAACACAACCCTCATTGTCCCCAGCCAGCATGCAATAGGTTGTAGTAGCCATGCTGGCTGGAGAATGCTGGGAGTTGTAGGACTTTTTTCTGTCTAAACATTTATTTATTTATTTATTTATTTATTTATTTATTTTTGCATCTATAACCCGCCTTTTTTCCTCTAAGGAACCCAAGGCAGCATACACAATCCTCCTCCTCTCCATTTCATCCTCACAACAACAACCCTGTGAGGTAGGCTGGGCTGAGAGTCTGTGACTGGCCCAAAGTCACCCAGTGGGTTTCCTTGGCTGAGTAGGAACTAGAACCCAGATCTCCCGACTCCCAGTCCGACACTTTAGCCACTACACCATACTGGCTCTAAACATGCACAGGATTGCACCTTTAATCTTGAATCTATACAAGAGGGGGTCCTTTAAAACTTGTTGAGAAGCTTGCCCCCACAAGATGGAAATCTGAAGCATCCCTAAAGAAAACCCGAGGTGAAACCTGCCGTTTTTCTGCTTGGAATGAGACTATGGGGCAATCCCAAATTAAAAGGGTGCAGAACTTGTTATGAACATTGGTAGGCAGTATGGATAAATAGTGGTAATCATGCGTGGGTGATGATGTACTCATATATATTATTATTACTCTGTTATTTGTTACATTTATTTCCCACCTTTCCTCCAAGGAGGCCACAGCCGTGAACATGATCCTCCTCATCCTCCTCTCCATTTTATCCTCACAACAACTCATGAGGTAGGCTAGGCTGAGAGTCCATGACTGCCCCTAATTCACCCAGTGTGAACTTCTTGGTTGAGCAGGGACTAGAACCTGGATCTCCCGAATCCCAGTCTAACACTCTAACCACTACACCACATTGGCTAAATAATTTTGCCTGCCCCAGCCCTAGTTGGTTATGAATGTCCCAACAGGAGGAAACATCTCTGGATTTATTAGTATTTAAGTTCTTTTTTAAAAAATGCAGCTATAATGGCAAAAGCACTCTAAAGAAATGGCATCTTTTTAAAACAACAATAAGAAAAAAAGCACACCCTAAATATGCTGGGAAACAATGGCAGAAGGAAGAAATGAGGTGGGTGGGTTCTCCCTCTGCACAGTTGCACTATATTAAGTTCATGTGATGAGAAGATAAAAATCTATTAACTTGCTGCTGACCTTATCGACACAAGAATCTCCGCAGACATTACAAAAGCCATATCTCTTCTGACTTTTACATCCATAACCTCACGCACCAGAGTCCCAAACCAAATGTAAACTCTTCATGATGAGTGAAACAGTGACACCAATTCAGATTCTAGGCCGGCTGGCTGGCAGTAGATTGAGAGTCCTAGGGGGAACGAGGCTGGCCTACACTTTCAATTTGATGTTAGGGGTGGGTTTTTTTATGCCAGATGCTACTATGGGCACTGAATCAAAACAGTTTCTGTAGAGCCATATGCTACCAGGTATATATGCTGAAAATGGAAAGGCACAGACCTCCCCCATATCACAATGATGTATTGCAAACATAATTATATCCGACCAATGTGCAGCCTCATTTCAGCTAATCAACACTTTTTCTCTTCCCAAGTCTCACCAGTCCCTTTTCAAGTTTTAAACCAATATGGAGCAGCTACGTTTTCAAACCGTTTCCTAAATTGCAGCTAAATGCTCATGAACGTTCTGCGTGGACATGGATTCTCGTAAAAGGAGAATCCATTTGGAAAGGCAGTCATATAGTTAAGCATGAACATCAGTTCCAGCTCTCCATATCAAATTTATGGGACATTTTGTCAGGCTTCCAACTCATTTTGGACCTTTCTACAATTATCCATGCTATGGTAACATCCATATTGGATTACAGCAGTGTGTTCTACATAGCACTGTCTGAGGTCCAATCAGAAATTCCAGCAAGTTCAAAACGCAGCAGTAAGCGAAATCATCTTAAGGCGCCATCCTATGCATTTTTAGACAGGAAAAGGGGCCTAGATGGGGCATGCTGAAAGTTGTCAGCCTTTTTTCTGACTAAACTTGCATAGGATTGCACTCTTAATTAATATTCCACCACTGATTAAAAAAACAACCACCCTTTATTGGCTTCGTTTGTTACCATAGCTACAAACTGCTCTGGGCCCAGGTTATCCCAAAGCCTGCTTGTGTTCATGTAGTAAGTCTTCTATAGCCCATGCTTTGCATTCAAGAAGTCCCAGGTTCAATCACTGGTATTTCCAGTTAAAGTCCTCTGTTTGAGACCCCAGAATAGAGATAGACGAATCTGTCAAGCTTCATTCCACTCAGTTTCTCATTTTTCCAACTTTGTTCGGTCTCATTTCTGCATCAGTTTGCGTTTTTTTCCTGAAATGTCCACATGAAAATCCATATGTATTTCCGTACCTGTCTCTTAATAGACACATTTTTGTTTGTACTTTTCCCAATGTACGCTCTCTCGCTCTTTCTTTTTGCAAGCAGTTCCTTCTAACATAATATATTTTGTGCACGCTTTCCCCTATTACACATTTTTGTATACATTCTTTGAATTGCAAACTGTGTTGACAAATTCGGAAGAGGGCAAGTATTGTGGCAGAACTGCATTCCAAGTTCATGCGTAGGTTCAGGAGGTACTAATTTGGCAAGCTCACATTAAAATGCAAACCAATTATTTTCTCACCCATCTCTACACTGGAGAACCAGTGCCAGTCAATAATACTGCTCTAAATGGAACCATGAATCTGACGTATTGTTGTTGAATTCCATGTGGTGTAGTGGCTGGAGTGTTGGCCTGGGAGCTGGGAGATCTGGGTTCTAGTCCCCACTCGGCCAATCACAGACTCTCAGCCCAACCTACCTCACAGGGATGTTGTTGTGAGGATAAAATGGAGAGGAGGATTATATACGCTGCCTTGTTTTCCTTGGAGGAAAAAAGGTAGGATATAAATGTAAATAAATAAATAAAAATAAATAAATGTCAGGCCCATAGGACAATTTTGCTGTCTTTGAGCTTTTCCACATGAGGCATTTATTGTACACTTGACATTCCCTGTTCACAGTTGTTTATGGATTCTTTAGGCAACGTTGCAGCCCTCCAGTTTTGTTTCTGTCTGTAAATAGTACTTTCAGTGATTTTTTTTTTAGAGCAGGGAAAATGGGGTATTATTTCTGATGGTGAAAGAAAATACTGTTTCCACTTGTGTACTTATTCTATTCCTCTATACCAGTGCCACCTAGAGGTTATGTATCAGAAAAGCAGGAAAAGAAACACTCCTCATGTAGTGCTTGGATCTCAATTCTGTAATGAAACCGAAAGTAGATGAAGCAAATTAATAGCCTCCTGAAAAGCTCTCTGTGTATATCAGTGCAGAACAAAGCAAGCAGGCAAGGATGCAACATGTCTGCCTAATAAAGAAGTTAATACAATGCTGTGCCTAGGAATGATCAAAGTGACATCACAGACGTGACATAGGGTGACATAGGGAAGACAGGGTTCCTGTATCTTTAACAGTTGCATAGAGAAGGGAATTTGAGCAGGGATCATTTGTATGCATGCAGCACCTGATGAAATTTCCTCCTCATCACAGCATTTAAAGCTGCAGGAGCCCTGACCTCTTTTGTATCTGGTCAAAAGGGCAGGGATCCTGCAACTTTAACAGTGGTGATGAAGAGAGAATGTCACCAGGTGCAGCATGCATAACAATGACACCTGC
Source organism: Elgaria multicarinata webbii (assembly GCF_023053635.1). Classification (NCBI taxonomy): domain Eukaryota; kingdom Metazoa; phylum Chordata; class Lepidosauria; order Squamata; family Anguidae; genus Elgaria; species Elgaria multicarinata. Next base: position 22,483,342 of record NC_086178.1, on the reverse strand, counting down.
TGAAATTCTCTTTTCTATGCAACTGTTAAAGATACAGGAGCCTTGTACTCCTTTTCACATGGTCACCCTACATAACATATGAAAAGTAGTTTTCTATGTTTCTGTAGATTTTTGTTAGCAGTCCTAATCCAGGTGTCTCTGCCTTCAGAGTTTAAGTGGGTTACGATCAGAGATAGGGCCTTTTCTGTAGTGGCATCCCCCTATCAATTTATGGAATCCCCTTCCCAGCAATGTTTGTTTGATACCATCTCTCCACTGCATTAAATAACTGCTGCATATATGTGCACGCACGCACGCACGCACGCACACAAGAGAGAGAGAGAGAGAGAGAGAGAGAGAGAGAGAGAGAGAGAGAGAGAGAGAGAGCACCATATACCAAGAAAGTAGTGAGCTTTATAGGCAAGGCCTAAAACTAGGGTGACCATATGAAAAGGAGGACAGGGCTCCTTTATCTTTAACAGTTGCATAGAAAAGGGAATTTCAGCAGGTGTCATTTTTATATATGCAGAACCTGGTGAAATTCCCTCTTCATCGCAACAGTTAAAGCTACAGGAGTCATACTAGAGTGACCAGATACAAAAGAGGGCAGGGCTCCTGCAACTTTAACCATTGTGATGAAGAGGGAATTTCACCAGCTTCCCCATATATACAAATGACACCTACTGAAATTTCCTTTTCAGTACAACTGTTAAAGATACAGGAGCCCTGTCCTCCTTTTCATATGGTCACCCTACCTAAAACTGAACTGTTGCCAAAGCAAAAGACACAGACCTGACCTGGAAACATTTATTGCTAAGCTGTTTTGGGGGGAGCCAATGGGCTGCCAGGGGTAAAGCCTGAAGAGCATTGCATTGCCTCCTTTGCCCTTCGCTCAGTAGCCTAGAGTGGCCTCAGTACACTGAATCCTATTTCAGAATCAGCTCCTAGCAGGCCCAGAAAGTGGTGCTGTAGGGTTCAAGCAAATAATGAGAAAGCTTAGGATAATAGGAAAAGCTGGAAGGTGGAGAAAGATATCCATGGTTGCAATTCTTTGCATGCTTACTTTGGAGTAAGTTCCACTGAACTCAGTGGGATGTATGTCTATGTAACCATGTGTAGGACTAATATCCAAGGAAGTTTTTGGAATTATAGGATAGGGTCCAATGAGCCATGGTACCTTCCGCCAGTGCTACATGGCTTGAGACTGCCCCTTCCCTCAGGGCTTTTGAGACCTTCCTTTGCAGGTACAATTCTACCTTGCAACACCCCACTCCATCCCACCCCGCACACAAGGTGCTTTGGCCTTCCTTCTACCTTCCATTGTCTCATTCCTCATTTTGTGCTACCGCTATCAGCCTAGGGGAGGTCAAACTTCAGGCTTGTGGGATCTACTTTGCTTTTTGCTAGAACTCCAGATTCACTAACCAGACCCACATGCAAAAGACAGACACTTGTAATGAAAGAATTCTGGGCCCTGGCATTTGATTTTGAGTACCAGAACTGAATGGAGCTCACAATCTCTCCACACAAATGTTCAGTTCTGGTTACTCCCACACCAGCTTTTTTTTTTTTTCATTTAAGCAGTATTATTGGGGGTGGTAATAATAATAACAGTATTATTGCTGTTGTTAAACAACTGTCAAAAATCCTTGCCGATCTACTGCAAATCATGAAATCTACCAGTAGATCCCAATCTACCTTCTTTTCACTCCTGCTTTAGTCCATTTAATGAGGTAGGTGCTGCAGGAGGCAAATTAACGTTCACCACCAACTATAGCTCTTTCTCACTCCCCCATTTCCAAGCAATGGCAAACTGGTGGCAGGCTAGGATTAGAGCTGAGATTAGCAGCAACAGTAGTTCACTATCAGCATCTCCTCCAGGGCTGCAAATGCCCCACTGATCAACAGCTGGGCCCTAGTTAGGAAACATCTCAACTAAAGTAATCGATTTGAAAGCAAGTCTAAAAATCAAGCACCTTTACAGAGTAATCCTAGGCATGTCTACTCAGAAATAAGTCTCACTGAGTTCAGTGGGTCTTACTCCCAGGTAACTGGCTAAAGGAGTACATCCTTAGCATGTAAAAAAATATACCTACAGGGGAAAAGCAAACAACCAAAAAGTCATCTGGAGCGACTACATCAAAAAGCGGAGTTGTTTACACATTTCAGAGACCTGCCCGTGTGTTCCTTGCCATTGGCTTTTGCAGTACAAAAATATTATTTCAGAGACAAGGATGTAAACCTGACTCAAAACAGGATTTCAACCATATCCTGAAAGGGAGGCATCTCTTAGATAGCTGTCCCACGTATGTGGCCCGCTGAAGGCCTGCTGGTTTTAACTTGCGGCGTTTGTTAAGGGGGTCACAATATCAGGAAGCAGGAGATGGCTCATCAAAGGGGGTTTGCTCGCCTCCACCACTCATCAACTGGACAGTAGCTTGGTTTTTTTAAAGGAAAAAAAATGCAGCGGAAATGCATCTCCAGTGACCCATTGTTAAGAACTTCCTTTTGTCTTCGAGTGTACTGGAAGACGCGTTGGGGCCCCGTCTTAAACTCTATTTTTCCAATAGGTAATTTTCCCTCATTAGTGCTCTGATTACAAGAAAGCATGTGCATCAGGCATCACAAGAAAGGCATCTTATCTCTTTCCTGTTCCGATTTCCCAGATATATACTGAACCTTCGGATACCAGGAAGAAACAGGCTGACCGTGTGAGATTTAACTCTGGGAATGTACAGAGTATGTACAGGAGTAAGTTGTTCCCTTATACATCAACACACACACACCCACCCCCAAAAGAGGAAATGCATCACCAGAAAAGAGGACAAAATAGAGTTCAGATTTGCATAAAATCTGTCCGTGCTGATTGATAAATCGAGGTGCAAATTGGAAAACAATTACTAAGATCTAAATAGAAATAAAATATTTCTCATCCTAGTGGGAAAGACTGGGACCAGGGTCTGTCTATACACGGGGAAAGCCCTGTGGTAGCTGTGGATCCGTGCCGTGTCAGTTAAACAACAGAAGTGCAGCTTCACAGCCACCACAGGGTTTCCCGGTGATGCTGAAATTTGAAAAAATTAGAGATTGACCCTGACTTTTTCAAAGGTAGAGATGTCTATATGGTGCTTCCGCTGTGTGACGTCATTCTGGGACCAACCCAGGGGCTCAGCCTGGTGGAAGGCCACCAGCAATTGGCTGCCTTTCACCAGGAAGGGGGTGGGGATGAGTCTGGATCCCAGATGGCCGCCCAGAAACCCCAAGCTCCCTCCTCGGCATCGGGATTACCCAACGTCACCCTGGGAGAAGGAAGGCGCAGGTTGAAACTTTTTAGGAAGTTTTAACAATGTATACTATGTTTTAAATCAGTATTTTATGTATTTTATACTTACTATTGTTCACCACCTCGATCAGGATGGAGAAGCAGGTAAGAAATAAATTATTATTATTATTATTATTATTATTATTATTATTATTATTATTGAAGAGGGAGGCGGCACCAACCCAGTGCCGTGAAGACAGCCCCCAGGTGACTTGTGTGCTTTCCTGATCATTCTGCTGTCCAGGTGCTCACTGCTCTACGGCAACTTCAGGGTCGCCACCAGCACTTTCACAATCCACATAATGCAGAGGTATCCTTTGGATGGAGCAGCACCTCCATGTGCAAACTGTTGGTACAGCAATCACAATTTGTACAAATGTGTACAAATTGTGCAGTGCATAGGCACCCATTCACACAACCAGTGCCTGTGCATGGTCCTGACTCACCGCACACACACCCCAGGGCAATTATAACAGGGCTGCCAGATGTACAAAAGAGGCTTTGGGTGAGCCTTTCCCAACTCAGCGCCCTCCAGATGGGGGACTACATCTCCCATTATCTCCAACCAACACTGCCATTGGGTGTACTGGCTGGGCTGATGGGAGCTGTAGTCCAACACATCTGGAGGGCATCAGGTTGGGGAAAGCTGCCTTAGGCGGCAATGTGAAGCACACTTACCCAGAAGTAAGCCCCATTGAACTCAGTGGGATTTACTTCTGAGTTGGCATGCATAGGATTATTAGACTGTATTGAGTCTGTGAATAGGTCCTGTCTGTTTCATTATTGTTTTATGCTGATGGTGGGCTGATGGCAATAATTATCTGTTTCAGGTGTGTAAATGCCTAGAGGTGTAACAATATGTACCTGTACTTGTTATCTCTCTTGAGAAAGAAAGGTTGTATACAACAAAAAGGTTTTTAATTTTTTTACAAAAAAAACTTTAGTTAGTCCAATTAAAGGTGTTGTCTTACTTGCTCAATGTTTCTTAATTATATGATATTGATTATAATATACTTTAGTCCCTGAAAAATGAATGAATGTGATATTTTTAGATGCATGTCTCCAGATTTCAAATCCATCCAAATATTTTCTTAATTTTTTTTTATTTAGTTTGCTCAGATTTGCTACAGAAATGTCGTTATTTCACACACTTTGTCCTGGTTTTTATCCAAACTGATTGTATTTATTTCCAAAATTCTAAAGGTTCCTCTCTGGGGCAGATACGATCAAAATTGAATTTTACTTTTCCCACATAATGTTAATCAAGAGCTAAAAGGATAATTTCCTTCAACCACAAAGCAATTCCACCATGGTGGAACAAACTGTTATCTTAAGTTTCACAGTGCAATTGTTCAATAATTCCTGTTTGTGGCTCCGTTCCAACTCCTTGAAAATAGCACAGCCTGCCAACCCTTGAATAATAATAATAAGAAAAGGGGGGGAAAGAAGAAGAAGAAGAAGAAAAAACACTGAAAGGTTCACACACAGAAACCGGCAAGCATTTTTCTGTCACTCAGTCAGCGGTTCAGCTGTGGCACACTCAACTGTTTCCCTCAGAACAAACTCCAGCTTTCACGAGGCTGACATGCAGAAATGTACTGTCTGTTTGAAAACAATTGCCTTGGAAAGTGGTAGGCCCAGCGACTGTAAAAATGTCATTGGGAGAGGTGTTGCCTTCGGCTAGCCCATTAAATGAAAAGAGAGCTTTGTGTGGGGGAGGAAATAATAAAGATACGTGATGTTTATGCAAGGCTACGTATGTCCAAAGCGAGACCTAAAACGTTACAACTATTTTTACGTCTGAGTATGGAATAGCATATTTTTTACTTTTCAGGGCCAGACCTCCAGGGGGTGCCTTCTGTCTAAGTTCCCATCTTAGCAAAGATGCACTAAATAGAAAGAAGTGCTATCTGTAGGCATCAACTCTGTGTTGGACTGGGTGAGTATGTATCTGTGTGTAGCGTAGGTCTTTCCCTCTCCATACCATATCATCCCAGTTTCCATGGGGCTCCTGCAAATCTAGACAGAAAGACTGACAGTGAGATGCAACACACCAGATTCAACTGCCCAGCTGGATAGACTTTAAATAAGGAAGGAAACATTCTATTCCTATATGAATAATATTTCTTGCATGTGCAGAAGTATTTTGTCCTTAGGGTCTTTTTTCTTTTCTTTGTTTTAAGGTTTGCTTCCCCTTCAAGAGGAAAAAAAAACTCAACACATGAGGGCAACCAGGATGATCAGGGGTCTGGAAACACAGCCCTATGAAGAGAGACTGAAAGAACTGGGCATGTTTAGCCTGGAGAAGAGAAGATTGAGGGGAGACATGATAGCACTCTTCAAATACTTAAAAGGTTGTCACACAGAGGAGGGCCAGGATCTCTTCTCGATCCTCCCAGAGTGCAGGACACGGAATAACGGGCTCAAGTTAAAGGAAGCCAGATTCCAGCTGGGCATCAGGAAAAAACTTCCTGACTGTTAGAGCAGTACGACAATGGAATCAGTTACCTAGGGAGGTTGTGGGCTCTCCCACACTAGAGGCATTCAAGAGGCAACTGGACAACCATCTGTCAGGGATGCTTTAGGGTGGATTCCTGCATTGAGCAGGGGGTTGGACTCGATGGCCTTGTAGGCCCCTTCCAACTCTGCTATTCTATGATTCTGTGATTCTATGATCAGAGGGACTCAGTCCCAGGAATTCAAGTTTTTGTAAACAAAACATGACAACCTTACATATGAGTGGAATGAAACATATTATTGTTTGTGTATATGAATAATCTCTTAGTTTCCATTGTGACTCTCATTGCTCTTTTATGTGGATTTCTTTCAGTCATTAATGCCAAAGTAATATAATGACACCCAACAGATGGTGAGCTTGAGTGACAACAGCTCTTTAGACCAGAACTGTAGAAAACACCCACTAAATCGTTCTTCTCCAATCACTTGCATCTGGTCGCATGTTGCCCTCTACCTGACAGGAGGAGTAATTGCAAGGGAACATTTAGAATCCCTACAGTTCTCCACACTTGGGACCCATATGCTGGGGAACATGGAAGTCCTAGTCCAACACATTTAGAGGGCATTAGGTTGGGGAAATCTGCCATAAACCATGGGGGGGAAGTAACATTTCTGGAAAATTGTTGGAAGCCCCACTAGGTTTCACAGTCCTTTGGATCCTTGTCACTACTCGCGGGCAGAGGAACACCAAGAAAGGGCTTGAAAGAATGACCTTCTCTCTCGGCCACTTAGGGCCGTTCCATTTCGAAACAGAAAATGAAGACAGTCCATTTCCAGAGAACAATAGCAGGCTCTTACGAAAATGGGAACAGCACCTGTTCAGCAGACATACCAATAAACAATTGCTTTGTTTTTGCTGTGCCTCCAAGCTGATGCAAGACCGTTTCCTGAAGCTCCAAAGTGGGAAACATATTCTTAGAAGGTTATAGCTTTTCTTTTCTTTTTCAAGCAAGTCCAGGGAGGCTGAAGAAGGGCATCTTCCTTCCTTCTTTTGTGCTTCATCGGTATGCATCTTTAAAAGCTTTCAACAGCTTTATTTCCATCAGAGTTCCAAAAAGCTGTCGCCGTTCTCGTCTGGCATGGAGAGCCTCTGTTTTCGGCTTCCTATCTCTGAACATTGCAAGCTCTCTCTCGCGCTCTCTCTCTCTCTCGGCCATTTCAAATGTCTTTTCAAAAGATTCTCAAGCTCTTGAAATAGACTGTGCAGAGCAGGAGCCAAAGGAACCATTCTTTCTTCCTTCTTTGCCAAACGTTCAATCATCGCTAATTCATTTTGTTCTCGCTGGAGCAGGTTAATTATGATGTCTGTTTCAAGTTTATTTATCTTTGCTCAATGCTTGTTTATTGATCAAGCCGGGGCCTTTCTGGAGGAGTTATTTTGCTCCAATAAGGTGCTCTCAAGTGATTGAAAATGGAGGGTATTTAAAGAGATGGGCCAAGAGCACAGGAAACGATAAAAGTTTAGTAGAAAAATGTGCAGGAGGTATTGATGCCACACAGCCTGTATTGGTTTGTGCAAGAAATACGTCCACCAATATTAATGAAGCTAGTTCATAAATTAACCCAAGAACTGAGAGCCAGGGCAACGCTGCCACACAGGCTGGCTTGTCTTGAATGCTACAGAAATGTACTGTCTTGTCCGCTGTCTAGGATAGCTCTCCTCTTGGACAGGCAGGCCCCAATCCACAAATCCTTGCCTACACCCAGGCGAAGCTCATGTTGAGGCATGTGAACATCTCCCCTGCCAACCAGATCAGGCATAATCAGTTCTGGTGTATGGGGTGATGATGGCTAAGAGTAGTGACCAAAAGAACAGGGAGGGACAAGCAGCACTTTTCGACATGAAGCTGTTAATCCGTTGTATTTACTTTTGGGCCTTAGCTAGACCTAAGGTTTGTCCTGGGATCATCCCTGTTCATGTAAATGACACACAAGGGATCCCAGGAGCAGGCAGGGACAACCCCAGGATGATCCCGGGATAAACTTTAGGTCTAGCTAAGGCCATGGTTTCATCATCACAGAATTGAGAGCCCTACACAAAGAGCATTTCCTTTCCTGATTTTCTGTTACATAACCTCTAGGTGGCACTATGGTATAGTGGAAGAGTGCAAATACACAAGTGGAAACAGCATTTTCTTTCCCTGTCAGAAATAACTTCCCATTTTCCCTAGTCTAAAAACACTCACCAAAAGCTCTCTCTAAAAAGGGAACCAAAACTGGAGGGTTATGTTTGTTTATTTATTTATTTATTATTGCATTTATATCCTGCCCTTTTTCCTGTAAGGAACACAAGATGGCGTACATAATCCTCCTCCTCTCCACTTTTATCCTCACAATAACCACCCTGTGAGGTAGGTTGGGTTGAGAGTCTGTGACTGGTCCAAAGTCTCCCAGTGGGTTTCCATGGCCAAGTGGGGACTAGAACCCGGATCTCTCGACTCCCACTCTGACACTCTAGCCACTACACCACATTGGCTCTAAAGAACCCATAAACAACAGTGAGTTGTTTTGGTGTAGGGTTTATTAATTATTATTATTTTATATAGGGAAAGCTTAGAAACGGGATACCCTACCTGCTATCTGAAGTAGTGCTGACTGTCCCCCTATCACCTTATGCCTGTGTAGTCCACAGTCTTTTGCTGGACATTACATGAATGCATGAACGGGGGGTGAATACTCCTGACCTCTATACATGTGTTCTAAGATCTGAACGTTCAGGGTTCCTGACTGCACAGAGAAATCCCTCCATTCTTTCAGACCTTCCATTCAACATATTATGGAGATTGGGAGCACACACAACCTTCTGAGCGGAGTGCCGTCCAATCTGTGCATACATCCCACCTTTGCACTTAGATCTTCCCCATACAGGGAATATTGTGTACATGTAGTCCTGCCTTCCCCAGGCCTGTCCCCTCCAGATGTTTTGGACTACAACTCCCATCTGCACCAGCCAGTGGTTAGGGATAATGGGAGTTGTAGCCCAAAACATCTGGAGGGCCCCAGGTCAGGGAAGGCTGATGTTGCTAAATAAACACATGGCATCCTCACCAGTGACTTCATACAACGTCCCACATGGAAGCACTTTGCCTTCATGACCTTTGACATGTCCAAAGCAGCCCAGCACTGGGGACCCTGACTGCATACTCCCCTTCCAGCTGCAGCCGCAACTCTTTCCAACACCTTCTCTAACCACTGGAGAGCCCTTCCCACCCCTATTATCAGCCAGCCTCATAGATTGAATGCTATCAATTGACAGGTTTAAAGCGGAAGGAATTGTATAAATTAAAGAGAGTCGGCAGCAAATATATCGAGAAGCTGGAATTTATATACATGCGAGATATGAGAGCACATAGTTATTACCCACTTAAGGCTGTGTCACTGATGAATGATAAGCCCAACCTATCCCTGAAGGCACTTTTCATTATCGCTAGCATAGGAATATGGAGAGAGCGTGGATCAGGCAGGGACGCTCATTTCCATAGTTCTCCATCAGGTTTGCATTTCAGTTTATAACATAAAAAATTACTCTTGGGACATTTTTCACTCAGTCTTGAATCTTCTCTCTCTCTCTCACTCACACACACACACACACACAGTGCTCCTGGGAGAAGAGCAGGCACAAGCATGGATGAGAATTTTGTTTGATTCATTTTTTTAAAAAAAACTTATCAGCATTTGCATTTTTCTTAGTAAACAGGGCAAAAGAATTTGAAATTTACAAAAATGGAATGTGAACAAAAGCGAAATTGACCAAATTGTCTGTCCAGGCCCAGGGCTTTGATTGCTTAGCTTTTAAGAGCATCTGTTTGAATCCATGTGTATTCAGCCATGTTTGTGATGTTCAATTAATGTTGCTACCTCTTTTTTTTTTTGACAGGCTCCTCATCTTTAGCAAGTGGGTACAACATGACCCTCTCCGAGCTACTAATAGTTGTACCCGCTGAATTTGGCTGGTGCAGAGGGGTGAGAATTTCATTAAGTTGATTGTTTGGTAAGAACTTACAAAAATTCTCAATTTTCTCCATAGAATGGAGTTTTAACACTGGTTAAAAGTTACTAAACCTTCAATTGAACCTTGCAGAATGACATAGCAGTGCAGGCCTATACATACTTGCCTGGGAGTAACTCCCACGGGAGCACTGTCTTGTGCTATTGTTTTATTGTTTTATTTATTTATTTATTTAGCCCAAAGTGTTTTAGATGTATATGACAACATACTGATCTCACCAAAGTATCCATCAACTAAATAAAATGAAGACAATAAAAAAAATTAGGTGAGCAGTTCAAGTTTTACAGAAAACTAGGGAAGGTTAAAAAACAAAAACAGAAATGGGCAAGAAGTATTTTCTATCTCAGGGATTATATTTAACTGGGGTTGGGTTGGGGGAATCATCAGAAAGCCAAAGCATCATTGAAAAACTAAAAGCAGTAATAGTTCAAATAAACCATCCCACCACGATTTTCTGAATTAATAGTTTTCCACAGGCTTGGGAAACAAGGAAACGTTCATCACTCATTTACTGCAAACAGTAAAATTGCTCAATAATAATTGTGACTTATGGGCACTGTAACTTGGAACAATGATGAATTCTCCGAGTCCAAAGGTGCACACATGGAAAATTCCCATGTGCACTAGAGGATAATGTAAGACCTGCTAAAAGGGTGATGGGTAGGAAATTATTTGGTATTTGTGCATTTTCACTAGTGCATGTACATATCACAGCTTTGGGTGGGAGCAAGTTCTCCCATGGTGAAGAACAAATGATGGAATTAGATTGAGTAGACCTCAGTTCAAATTCTTACTCAGCCATGAAATTCACCTAGTGAAATATCTATCACATCTCATCCTTCCAAGAACCTCAGTGTGGTACACATGGAATTATTTCACCTTTTTCCTGTCACATTTCTGTCATTATCTCATCCAGCCTTCCTCAACCCGGGGCCCTCCAGATGTTTTGGACTAAAACTCCCATCAACCAGTCTTCATGGGCAGTGGTCAAGGTTATGGAATGTCTGGAAGACACCAGATGGGCAGACTGAAACCTATCTCCCAGGGCTGCTTTGAGGATGCAATGGGACAAGTCCATGTATTGGTTAAAATTACCAATGTGCCAAATTTTTCAATCTATTATTTTTGACCATTCATTGTGGGTAGAGGCAAAAATAGGGTGACCATATGAAAAGGAGGACAGGGCCCCTGTATCTTTAACAGTTGTATTGAAAAGGAAATTTCAGCAGGTGTCATTTGTATATATGAGGAATCTGGGGATCACAGCAGTTAAAGCTGCAGGTGCCCTGCCCTCTTTTAAATCTGGTCACTCTAGCATAGCTCCTGCAGCTTTAACTGCTGTGATGAAGAGGGGATTTCACCAGGTTCTCCATATATACAAATGACACCTGCTGAAATTCTCTTTTCTATGCAACTGTTAAAGATACAGGAGCCCTGTCCTCCTTTTCATATGGTCACCCTAGGCAAAAAGAAATTGCACCCGAAAATTGTGGGAAGAGGTGAGAGTTGCAGGGAAATTTCTTGGTGAGCAAGGTGTCAGTGCTTCCCTTACTATAAGGAGGTGGCTGAGGGTGGTAGTGGTGTGTACGCACCCTTTAATTTACCATTTTAACCTGTTCTGCCCTTGTAGCTTCTCTGGCTACTTGAGCTTCTTGAAGAGTCCCCTAAAGCTCTTAAGCAAGGCTTCCTCCTTTGGGGCTTTCCAGTAAGGGCTGCCTGCTGAGTGCCTGAATGCTGAGTGAGGCATTTTTTGGTTTTGTTTCTTGTTGCTTAAGTCCTAAGAAGAAGATGGCAAGATCTCCTTGCTCAGGTTTCAGATGTTCAGAAGGCAGCACAACTGGAAAGCCTCTAAAACCCTAAGTCCTCTAAGGCAAAAGGCCTACAACTCCCAATATGTCCCATCATGGCTGGCTGGGAGATAGGGTGACCATATGAAAAGGAGGACAGGGCTCCTGTATCTTTAACAGATGTATCGAAAATGAAATTTCAGCAGGTGTCATTTGTATATATGGGGAACCTGGTGAAATTTCCTCTTCATCACAACAGTTAAAACTGCAGGTGCCCTGCCCTCTTTTAGATCTGGTCTCTCTAGTATAGCTCCTGCACTTTAACTGTTGTGATGAAGAGGGAATTTCACCAGGTTCTCCATGTATACAAATGACACCTGCTGAAATTCCCTTTTCTATGCAGCTTTTAAAGATACAGGAGCCCTGTCCTCCTTTTCATATGGTCTCCCTAGCGTAGGATTGCACCTCAGGGGGCTTTTCAGAAAGTTCAGGCAGCCAGAGAGGCCATAGTGGCAGAACAGGATACAAATAATAAAATAAAGAACGCACAAGAATCCCTCAGCTACCACCTTACTGACAGGTAAGCACCAAAGTCCTGCACCCTGAGAAATTTCTCCAAAATTCTCAACATCCCTGCAAAAGAGGCAGAAAAAATGATGGCCTCTTTCTCCAGGGAATGAAGAGGTTATATAAGGGCAGATGGGATTTTAGCCCAGAACTAGTTAAAATCCATGTGATCGATTTTTTTAAAACTAGCATCTTGGAACATAACTGAATCTATTTGTCCATTGACCTCAGTATTGTCATCTCTGACTGGCAGGCACCCTCCAGGGTCTTGGATAGCAGGTGTTTTTTTTAAAAAAAATGTATTTGCAATTATAACAAAACAAATAAAGGGGAGAGCAAAAACAGCATCAACAAAAAGGAAATAAAAAACACACCAAAAAAGCATATCCATTCACAATAACAATTCACAACACCATTAATTTAAAAAGAGAGTTTTAAATATATACATTAATATACCATATATCTAAAGAAATATAAGCAGTCCATGTATTTAAATATGCATCAAGACAAAATTTACAACTGTAGGAGATTCATTCAATGCAGCAAGAGCAGTAAGATCTTCAACCATTGGATGACAGGGGGTGAATGTTTATCCTTCCAGGCTGCAAGAACAAGGGCATGTCTATACCTATGGGCTTTCTGGGACTGGGGTGGGGGGAAAGGATCCCTGGCTTTCCCACTTCCGGGATCGTCCCCCAGCGTGCACATGCCTGTGTATTGTCCCGGAAGTGAGGAGAGACGTTCTGGTGCAGCAGGTGGTGGGTTTTTTTTCAAACCAGAGATGGGCACAATCATGCGCCAAAGTAAGTTTTTTTTAAAAAAAAAAAATCAAATCTCGGCGCCCAAAGATGCTGAGAGCCATCCACAGGATGGCAAAACTGCCGCCCCCTCCCGATGGGCATGGATACACCCCCCCAGCCAGCTCCATGCCCATTTGCTGAGGCCCTACTCACAGGGAGGAGGGAGGACCCAGGAGCGGCATGCCATGCTACCCACAGTCCTCGGGGTTGTCTCAGGGGTGCAGGGAAAATTGTAATATTTCCAGTCCATTTTATCCCGGGACAGCTGAGAAGTCCTCCCCAGTTGACCCTGAGATCCCCTGTGCATCATTTGGATGCACAGACACAACCTTGAGCTGACCCCAGGATAAATGGCTGGTATAGACATGCCCCCTGTCATTTGGCAACTGTTAGGGCTTGGATAGAGGTTTTGCCCATAACCTGCTCTTTGATCATTTTAACTGGAGAGGGCAGGTATCTGGCACTTTCTGCATACAAAGCAGGTGCTCTGTCACTGAGCTCTGATCCCTCCCATAAAGGTATAGCTTCCCCTCTCCCCACGTGCCTGGCCTTGTCCAGGAAGCTGGATTCTTTGCACAAATTTCCTTCTGAAATGGCAACCATTCAGGCCTCCTAAAAATCCAGAACATTAGAAGAACCTTCTGGACCAGACCGAAGGTGCTTAAAGTCCAACATCCTCCATGCATATGTCTGCACACAAATGCCATTGCTGCAACTACTACTACTACTCTTGTTTGGCAATTAGATAGGTATCAAGACAACTCTCAAGGGGATAATTTGGCCCGGGTCTGCCAGTTGCCAATGTCTAACATATATACATTCTCTCAGCAGTCATTTCCAGTCCTCTTATGAGTCCCAGTCCCACTATTCTGTCTAGCAATGCTTTTCAGTCTGATGACTCTTATTGACCGAGACCACTTAATTATTGCCAATACACAACAACATGGTGAACTTCAGCCTCGGCTGATACATCTGATCCCACTTTCGTTGATGACCTTTAATGGACGTCACATCTAAGTCATTTTGGTCACCTCACTCTGGAGCTGACAGGCGCCCAGGTCACCAAGATAAAGATGCCGGGACGCTAATCTACTATGCTAATCTGCCCCATTGTTTTAATACCCTCTCTCCATCAGTTTGGATAACTGGGCAAAGAGCCAGATTTCTGTCTAGTTTGGGTCTGAAAACTTCTTCCCTTGGCAATAAATCACAATGGAAGGTTCTGAATAGCTCCCGGTTAACGTAATTGGTGCCTCGGACAGCTCAAAATACTTCCCTTTGATGTACAGACAAGGAGAGGAATTTAGGAATTCAATTCCAGGCACAAGGAGGCTGAGCACTCGCTGTGTTCTCCATCTTGGAGGGGCCATCTCTAAAGCGAGCTTAATTAGGGAAAGGGGAAAACAACTTGAGATTCACCAAGGTAACACTCTGACAAGTGGACTGCTTTTCCTGAATGAAACTCAAGTCCTGAGCATGCTGTCTTTTTTTTTTTTATTCTTTCCTACAGCGGTCAATAACTTTTTCAATAAAACGACAAGATGTAACACAGCTTTTCTAGTGGAAATAGAATCATCTCGAGGTAGAAAAATGATCCAAAAGGAGCACACATTTCAGTTTCTGGTTTGTTTGTTTTTTTCTGTTGTGCTATCATATCATTTTAAATTTTGAATTGTACTTCACTTTGAAGGCCCTGGGCAGAAAAACAATTTCAACATCATCATCATGCTTTAAAACACCCCCATGAGTTTAGATTTGGTTGTCTTTACTCTAATATTTTGTAAACCACCCAGAGAGCTTTGGCTATGGGGCGGTATATAAATGTAATAAATAAATATAAGCAAAATGCCCATAGTGATGATAGGTTGATGTGTACAAAGGCAGGAATTCTACAGTTTAATAGCCAATACTTCAGAACCATCTCCTGTCCTATATCATATCGTGATTTCTTTGATCAACCAGTTCTAAAACTGGCCCTCTACTTGGAATTCACCAGCATCCAAGCCTGAACTCCTTCTGGAAGCAATGCAAGACTTTTCATTCTATATAAATAATCTATGGTGGGGGCCATTAGAGTTTATTTGAACAGTGTCCATGAAAAATGTGTTCTATAGATAAAGGTTTTGCCTTTACATTTATACTAAGCCAGGTACATGCCATATATTACTCCAATGGTTGTGTCTGCTGTTACAATATTATTTTAAAATGTTACATATCCTGGCAATTTTGAATAGGATGCGTTATAAACAGAGATGCTGAACGTCTGCTCAGGAACCTGCATGTTTCACCCAAAGCAAGAGGCAGATTAGAGTTATAGCCAGCCTTTGTGTTTTCAGACTTGGAGACCAACCATTCCTTCTCCATCCCAAAATGCATTGCTAAGTGTCATCTGATACCTACAACACCTGCCACACTGATTAATTCATTCAGACTGCAAGTCTCCATTTTGACATTATGTCTATCTAAGCTGCAGACCTCATAATCATAACATCTGGCCAAATTTTGGACTTTGCTATTTCTTCCCCCATCCACTGCTTTCTGGACCACCTAGCCTGATGAAAAGTTCTGGAGAACTTAAAAGCTTGCACATTTTTGTGGAATGTTGGTTGGTCCTAATAAAGGTATTGCCCAATTGTAAATTGGGGGTGGGGTCCATCATGGATGTCACAATCAGGCTTGTTCTCCCTAGTGTGGGGGAAAGAGTTTCAGGGGGTCAATCAGACGATGATGATGACGAAGGAGGAGGAGGAGGAGGAGGAGGAGGAGGAATTGGTCATACAACACAGGAAGCTGGGGAGGAGATTCTCCAAGACGCTTCAAGAGTCAAGGATGAATCTTCCCACAAGCTTATTGCAGACAATGCGGAAGGTCAGAGACCATTCCCCCTACCCTGACAACTCAGCCTCTGTCTGAGGGGGAGGGGGCATTGGAGTTGACAGATCCTAGAATCCGCCACAGGGTCAAGCGAGCGGAGTTGAGAGAAGGTGGGAGGCAGTCTCTTAGGGTAGTGGCTTGTGAGAGGGTCCTCCCAAAAGACCCACCCCGAGCTAAACTGCCTGTTGGATTGTAAGTAAGAGTCCTGCTTCAGTTGAAGGCAACTGCCTAGCTTTGTTAACCCATAATAAGTTTAGAACATAGCTCCCAGCATTCACATTCACTACAGGTGTGAAGAGATGTTTATTTGTTGAATAAAGCTTTGTGGATTACAGAGCAGATGTCTTTATTTTTGTTTTTAACGGACCCCAGAATTGTTGTTTTTAAATGGATATTGTTGTTTTTATGCTTTTGATGTTTTTAAACTTTGTATACTTTTTAATATTCACTGTTTTTAACTTTTGTAAACCGCCCTGAGAGCTTCGGCTATGGGGCGGTATATAAATGAAATAATAAATAAATAAATAAATTTATGGTCTCGCGTCAGTGGGAGGGTTTGGAATGACGACCCGTGGATGACTATCTTTGTTGTGTGTTTTTGAACATAGAAAGTGATCGAAAATAGATTAGATAGATAGTAGGGATGTGCTCCGCTTCTCCTCGAACCGGAGAAGCAGGAGCGGAGCGGGGGGCTTCGCCTACCCTTAAGGCGGAGGCGAAGAGGATTGGGGGACCTGCGGAGCATTGCGGAGCGGATCGAGGTGAAGGTGGATCCTTTGCCTCGATCCGGAGCTCCGCCAAAAAGGTAAGTGGGGTTTACTTGGCCCTGCCGCGATGGCGGCAGGGCCAGGTAAACCCCCCTCCCTCCTCTCCCTTACCTGCGTCCATCCGCAGTCCTGCGGCTGCTTCAACTGAGCCCAAGGACTCAAACAGGAAGACTAGGCCGTCCTCGGGCTCAGTCGAAGCAGCAGCGGGACCGCGGACGGACGCAGGTAAGGGAGAGGAGGGAGGGGGGTTTACCTGGCCCTGCCGCCACCGCCGCCCATGCGGCGATGGCAGCAGAGCCAGGTAAGGGACCAAGGGGGAGGGGGGGTCTTACCTGAGTCCGTCGCGGCCCATCCCAGCTTCACTAGAGCCCGCGGCTCAACCAGGAAGTGTAGGCCTCCTGGTTGAGCCACGGGCTCTAGTGAAGCTGGGATGGGCCGCGATGGACACAGGTAAGGGGGAGGAGGAAGGGGGGCCTTACCTGACGCCACTCCCCACCACTGCGGAGCTCCGATTCGGAGCCAGAGCTCCGCAGCGGAGCGGAGTGGCCCCCAGGCGGATCAAGGCGGGGCGGAGCGGGCCTGATCCGTAATTTGCGGATCGGCCATGAAGAGGATCAGGGATCTGTACACACCCCAGATGGATAGATAGATAGATAGAGAATTACATAGATAGATGGAGGACCTGTTCAGACAACACGCTAAGCTGCTAACCCCTTTGCAGCAAGTGGTTAGTGGGCATGTTTAAACCATGGTTATGTAGCCACCATGGTTAAGAATGGTTCACATGACACGCTAAACCATAATGTTTAGCTCAAAACACTTAACCATCATGGTTTAGCATGTTGTCTGAACAGTGCCAGAAAGTTTCCTGCATTGAATATCTTCAGTGTATTGGCTGGAATCTAATGACTCAGAGCAAGAGTTCTGAACCTCTTTTGGTCCAAGGGCCGGATTCTATTTTGAAGACGGTCTCGGGGGCTGCGTTCCAGTGGTGGATGTGGCAAAAGGGGCAGGGAAAAATACCAAGAATACCAGCATATTTAGCTTAGTGCTCTTGCTGCCAGTAACAAAGCCTTAGGAGAGGAATTTCAACTTTTTAAAATAGGGAGGGTGGAGGGGGAACTACACAAAAGCCAGGAAACCACCAAATAATCTGTGGTTGAGCAGAGAGATGTGGGAGCAGGGGAAGGAGATGTGGCCCTTAGGAGAACTCCAGAGGCCAGATTGGGAGCCCAGGCCTGAGATCCTGCACCCCCTGGCCTTGAGCATTACTGGTGGGTTTCTTTTCATTTCTTCTCCCTTTGGTCAGTAGATTCTCAGCCACCCCTTTCCATTGCCACCAATGCTACATCACAAACTCAGGGAAGTCTCCTGAGTTTTTAAAAGCAGTTTGCTATATGCCTGGTAGGTATGTAGGGCTGCTATTTAACAGACACAATGTGTCTGTGCTCCTTTGAGCACATAAACGCAGTTGCCGGTTCTTTAGAAACTGACCATTCACTGCCGTGATAGCATGATATTGATATTGTGCTGATTAATTAGTCAATCAACCAAACAAAAAACCACATCTAGGCAGTTAATTGACTAAATGGGGTCTTATTTAAAATCTGCACTTCACTGTGCGATTGATTATTAGATTATCGGATTTCCATGATCAATCCATGAAGCCCGCATTTTGGTACTACTCCTCAAAGCAGTAACTCTCCGCAGGAACGTGTGCACTGGATCAGACAATGGCCAGCCAGATGCCTCTGCGAAGACTACAAACAGGGCATGAAGGCAATCGTTCTTTCCTGCAATTGATCCTCAGCAGCTGGTATTTAGTGGTATACTGCCTCTGAATACGGAGTATCGGTGGCCATCTTCACCAATGCCCATTGACAGATCTATCCTCTAAACCAGCCTCTTCCAAACTGGTGCCCTACAGATGTGTTGGACTGCAACCCCCAGAATCCCCCAGCCAGCAAATTCCATCATCCCTGACCATCAACCATGCTGGATTTGGCTAATGGGAGTTGTAGTCCAACACGTCTGGAGAGTGCCTGGTTGAGGAAGGCTGCTCCATGTATTTGCCTAATCTCCTTCTAAAGTCCTCTAAATTAGCGACCTTCACCACATCTCACGGCTGCAAATTCTGTAAATTAATTTTGTTATGTGGTGAAGGACTTCCTTTGGCTTGTCCTGAGCTAATCTCAGTAGGAAAAATCCTGAGGAAGTGAGGAGTGCTCAAGTCCCACTTAAAAGAATGGGGCGCACAAATTCAACACTGCTTAGGGCAGAATCCAAGGGGGCACTTACACCTCTGCCGATTTCCTTACGCCTCGCCAATTCCCGTCTTCAAGCAAGACCCACTGCATGCAGAATGAAGACTGAGTGTTTCTGGGGCAACCGGAAACGAGCCAAAATACTCATTTCTGGAAAGGTGGGGATCGGCGTTGCTCACGTAAGGGAACTCCGCCAACCTGTCCCAATCAAGAAACAAGCATTTCCTCTCATTTCAGGGCTTCCTCTGGAAAGTGTTAAATCTCTGTTGCACAAGCAGTGTGCAATGAAATTGGCAGGAACCACCACTTGTGCAATAGACTCAGTGGGGCACAAGAGAATCGCTAGAGATAGTGCTCCATTAGATTTTGCCCTTAAGGTTGCAATCCCATACTTATATACCTGGAAGTAAGCCCCACTAAATTCATTGGATAGGATTGTACTGTAAGTCCCATTGGTCATGGGTAGCACACCTAAGACTCTCCAGATTGTGTCCAATAAATTTAGCTATTGCACACCAGACCAAAGAAGAGGAGGAAGAAGAGGAGAAACATTCTTATCTTGGTCCAGTTGTTTGTGGTGAAATGCATTCTTAAAACTGCTGATGCTAGCGAGTACTTATCCCACCTTTTAAAAGGTCTGATCAATTAACCCTTTTACGTTTATCTTGCCAAGAGTTACGGCAGTCAACAACAACAAAAAGTATGAAAGGGAAAAAAAGCACAACCTTTTAAACCATGCTAATGTATTCTTGTAAAGCGATTCACTTGGCAGCTTAAAGAGACTGTCTATGGATGTAAAATACACGCTAGCTTGTGCAAGGAAGACACTAAGCCACGGGTGGCTTTTCTGAAGCCATGAATGTATCGCCCACATTCACCATTTAGATCATTCATAAATAAACAGGTTGATTTCGTCCAACATACAGTGAAAAGTTGTTGGCGAGGGATTTTATGACACTGGCAACAGCCCCAAAAAGCGACCTCTGCATTTAGTAGATATCGTCATCATATTTTCTATCTACTCTGTTTTGTTTATTTAATGATTTTATGCTGCATAGGCATGCGCAGCACATTTCATTAGGATGTGCAATGAGTAGGTGGGAAAGCACACTTTCTGGGGCCTTTGGAAAGTGTGTAATTCCTCGGGTACACTTCCCGGAGAAATTGCACATTATCCAGAGGCTCTGAAGATATTAGGGTGTGCCTGGGTACACCTGGCACACCCTGTATGCACACCTATGTTATACTGCTTTAAATAATGGGGAAATATTAAAGAAAATACCATTTTTAAAAATTAAACATGGATGTAATGCAGCACAATAGATAATCTTTTTCAACTGGAGGGGTGAATTCAATTCTCAGTGGGCTCTTCCTGAATGGTAGGTGGAGCTAAAGATTAAAGTGCTGGGGCCAAACTATTAAATATACTAGCATATTTTAGCTTAAAGCTCTTAACTGCCAGTTACTAAGCCTTAGGAAAGACATTTCAGCCTTTTAGAATGGAGGAAAAACTGCACAAACGTGGAGAAAACACCCAACAATTGGTACAACATGGTGGCTAAGAACAGAACTACACATTACAAGAAACACGGTGCAGCTGCAAAAAATGTAGAGTTCCTTCATCCTTTTCCATAATATCTAGTTCAATGACAGAACATTAGTTATTGGGCAGATTAGAAATGGATTAAATAAATAAATAAGCATGCATCCAGGTTCAGGTGTCATGACACTATGCATTTTCCTGTTTCCACTTGGCATCATTGCAGGCAGGGATGGGGAAATTCTCATTAAGGATGTAAGGACATGAGGTGAGGATGGCAACTCATGCATCACCCCCAAAGGAGGAAAAGCATCACCAGAAAAGAGGACACAAATGGGCACAGTATTTCCCAACCTCACCATAGCCAGTCGATATTGTAAAGGCAAACTGTACTATAGCATTGGTTTGTAGGCTTATTGATGGGACGAGGAGGAGGGCAGGACATCAGGAAAAACTTCCTGACTGTTAGAGCAGTATGACAGTGGAACCAATTACCTAGGGAGGTTGTTTTCCCACACACACACACTAGAGGCATTCAAGATGCAGCAAGACAGCCATCTGTCAGGTATGCTTTAAGGTGGATTCCTAGGGGGTTGGCCTTGATGGCCTTATAGGCCCCCTCCAACTCTACTATTCTATGATTCTATGGCCCTTTCTACACCTAAGGGTTATCCCAGGAAAATGGAGGGATCGTCCCTGCCTGCTCCCGGGATCCCCTGTGCGGCATTTGGATGCACAGGAGTGATCCCGAGACTATCCCAGGACATAGGGCTGGTGCAGACATGCCCTATGATTCTATGACAACTTGCTTATACAGTGACATCAATGTACATGATCTCTGCCCTCAAGGGGCTTACAGCAGTAGTACACAGACCATGGTAGTGTTTCACACTCTCCATTTCCCAGAGTAGTGAAAAGTTCCAGAGGCAGCATGGCCTGGGTTTGGTTTCCTTTGGAGGGGACAGCACTGGAAACTTATGATGTTTGCAAATGTGCAAAGAAAGCATAAAATGGGGAGGGGGCAAACCGCCCAGAGAGCTTCAGCTATGGGGTGGTATATAAATGTAATAAATAAATAAATAAATCACAGGCACTCCCACAGAGCAGCAGATCTACCACTGCACGCCAACTCCCTAGAGATAGGAAATTGTGGAACTATAGAATTGGAGGGGGTAATGTAGGTCATCCATTCCATTCCAGAGCTGACTAATCTTGCTCGAAGGTCTCCAATGAGAGAGAACCCACCTGCCCTCCGGGTAATTGGTTCCATGATCAAGCTGCTTTTACCATCAAGACGGTTCAACCAAAATATACACTCCTGTGACTTAAGCCCATTTGATCTAGTCCTGCCCTCTGGGGCAACACAGAACAAGACTTCTATCTGACGGCCCTGTAGTTATTTGAAGAGTGTTATAATGTCCCCATCTCCCAAGTTCCTTCAAACATCCCTCATAAGCCTTGGTTTCCATACCCCTTAACCAACTTCTCCCTCCTCTGAATCTGTTCTAATTTGTCTACATCCCTCTGTACATTGTCTACATCCAGTGCGCTGAACTAGACACAATAGCACAGACTTACATAAACTGGTGCTTTCAAGATGCTTTGGACATCAACTCCAATCATGGCCAATGGTCGTGAATGGTGGAAGTTCTAGACCGAATCATCTGAAGGCGCCAGGTTTGGGGGGATGGGGGGGGGAATCCAATGTAAGTCCTACTTAGAGTAGATTCATTGAAATGAATTGGATTTAAGTTAATCATGGCTAACTGAAGTCCCATTCATTGCAATGGGTGTACTCTAAGTAGGACTTATGTTGTATTTAGCCCTGGTACTCCAGATGAGAGCTAACTAATGTAGGGTGACCATATCAAAACGAGGACAAGGCTCCTGTATCTTTAACAGTTGTATTGAAAAGGGAATTTCAGCAGGTGTCATTTGTATATATGGAGAACCTGGTGAAATTTCCTCTTCACCACAACAGTTAAAGCTGCAGATGCCCTGCCCTCTTTTAAATCTGGTCACTCTAGTATAGCTCCTGCACTTTAACTGTTGTGATGAAGAAGGAATTTCAGCAGGTTCTCCATATATACAAATGACACCTGCTGAAATTCCCTTCTCTATGCAAATGTTAAAGACACAGGAGTCCTGTCCTCCTTTCGATACCCTGTACTGAACAGAAAGCTCTGGCATGGGCTGGTCCATGAAGCCACGAAGAGTCGGAAGTGACTGAACGAATAAACAACAACATTGAACTGCAAGAATTCAAATTTTTGAATTTATGTGCGTATTTTGGTCCAGTTAACATAGTGCCCCAGCACAGTAATTGAGGATCCAAACTGGTAACGTGAGTAGGGCCTCCACAAATCTAAATCACAGCCTGCCATCAGCTGATGAACTGGGCAAGGAGTTACCTTTTTATGTAATATTAGCAGAGGGAAAACGAACGGCCTCTTTCTAATGATTGGTAATGTAAGCCACTCTTGAACAAGTGTCATTAGCAAACGAGGAAGGAGAGAGGGCCTCATAAATTAATTTAGGTTTATAAGAGACAGCATTAGACAAGCACACAATTTGCAATTTAAATTTCAAATGGCAGCCACTTGCAGGGCAGAGGTCAAATGGCACGTTTTCAACATATACGCACTGCCTGTTTAGAGGGTTGAGATCACCAGTTGAGTTCCTAGCTGCAGACAAATATGTCAAGAACAGAAGGAGGAAGGGAAAAAGATAGATCACATCAGGACACCTGAACAGAAAGAGTAACTCTGTTTATATTAAACCCTAAGGAGGTTCGCTTGGCACCTACGTTATATGCTTTTAGACGCCAGGTGAAGACCTTTTTATTCTCCCAACATTTTAACAATCTATAAATTTTAAATAACATGGTTTTAAATTTGTAATTTTGCATTGCTGCTGTTTTTATCTGGTTGAGCTTTTGTATTGTATTTTATATTATGGTTTTATACTGTTGTTTTATACTTTGAATGGTTTTAATTTTTGTGAACCGCCCAGAGAGCTCCGGCTATTGGGCGGTATAGAAATGTAATAAATAAAATAAAAAATAAAAAATATATATTGCATCCTACCACTAGCTGCTGGCGCTCAAATATTTTACATGAAAAGAACACAACACAAAATATGATAAAAACAGTGAAATATATTAAAACTCTTTTTTTTTTTTAAGGAAAGGAAAAATACACCTTGGATCTCCACTCCTCGGCCTAATCTACACCAAGCAGGATATACCACTATGAAAGCGGTCTGAAACTGGTTTATGGTTATGTGTCAATGGGCCCCAACAGTTGTCAGTGCACTTCAATACCCCTATAAAGCAGTAGTGTGGCTCCTGCCTTTTACATACCACTTTCATACTGCAATATCCTGCTCGGTGTAGATCAGGCCCCCATTTCTCTTTCTGCCACCCACTTTTCTCCCTCCCCCCCCCCCGCTCTTCCTCCCCACTCAGTGGACTGCCAGCAATGGAACAGAGTGCTCTTGCCAGAGGTCTTTTGAAATTGGGCCAGGGGTCACATATAAATGTTTTAAATAAATAAATAAATGTATTTAAATGTTTTATAAATATAAAACCCATACACTAGCAGGGTCCTGTTTTAAATAAATAAATAAAATAAAATGTAGCCAAGGAGGGGGGCACAGGTTGCCCACCCTGTCTAAAACTATCTGGACTAGAGATTACTTATAGCATTTGCCAGAGGAAAAACAGGGATGAAAAACAGAACAACCATAATTGTTAAATGAAAAAGGTACTTCCAAATGTTTTGTGTGTGTGTGTGTGTGTGGAAGAATGTTTCTAAAGCAGTTTTCAGGTATTAACTTCATCACCCTGCAACCCAGATAGAACATTTAGACAGAATAACTTGAGGTATGAAACACAGCCATATTGGAGGAGGAGGAGGAGGAGGAGGAGGAGGAGGAGGAGGAGGAAGAAGAAGAAGAAGAAGAAGAAGAAGAAGAAGAAGAAGAAGAAGAAGAAGAAGAAGAAGAAGAAAATCAGAGTTCCAAGATACAGTATACATATTGATAAAGGCTCTGTTCAGATGACATGCGAAATCATTATGGTTAAGCATTTTGAGTGAAACATTATTTTGGGGTGTTGTGTGAACCATTCCTAAAGCTGGTGGTAATATAACCACAGTTTAAGCACACTCACTAACCACTTGCTACAAAAGTGTTAGTGGTCTGACCATGGCTTAGCATGTTGTCTGAACAGGCCCAAAGTCAGAAGATTCAGGAGAGACAGAAAGAGCAGAGGATCATGTACAGGTAGGAATACCAGCAGAAAAGTGTTGACATACTACAAATGCTTTTAGGTGTACTTAATTGGTAATCTCCAATGTTAGAGGCCAGTTCAGTCCCTGCAAATCAATTGCACACCTATGCAAGAACCTGAACACTGAAGGTGTGAAATAGCTGCAACAGTACCATTTATTTCAAACCTTTTAAAGACAGAGGAGAAAGGAACGAAATCTTGGAGGGAATTCTTTCCAGGCTGAGTGGAGCCTAGCCCTATTCTCATGACACATGCACAGGGTGAGTGATTTACAGCAGAATGTCTGTACGAAGCCTATGCACATATAATCATATATAGGGTGACCATATGAAAAGGAGGACAGGGCTCCTGTATCTTTAACAGTTGCATAGAAAAGGGAATTTCAGCAGGTGTCATTTGTATATATGGAGAACCTGGTGAAATTCCATCTTCATCACAACAGTTAAAGTGCAGGAGCTATACTAGAGTGACCAGATTTAAAAGAGGGCAGGGCACCTGCAGCTTTAACTGTTGTGCTGAAGAGGGAATTTCACCAGGTTCTACAAATGACACCTGCTGAAATTCCCTTTTCTATGCAACTGTTAAAGATACAGGAGCCCTGTCCTCCTTTTCATATGGTCACCCTAATCATATAGGCGTAGGTCTCTCTTCATCTCTCTAAAACCTGGGAAAACAGGGTTTTTCCAATAGTGGGGTAAGAGCTGGATCCACATACGGTATGCTGGCATAGCTTCATAGCAGACATTCAACTGCGCATGCATAGATCCCCCACTCCCCGCCCCAGACACTATACATGTTCACCAAGAGATGTTGCAACAACATGTCACCTTTTTAAGAGCTTTTCTATACAAAGAACTTATTGTGTGCTCATCATTCCCCTACTCATGGTTGTTCTTTAGACAATGTCATGACCCTTCCATTTCACTTCTGTTTTTAAACAGCATTTTTGCTGCTTTCCTACACGAGGCTGTTAATGAGCTCAGTTTTGCAGCAGAATTGAGATCTGAGCTCAAAGAGCGCACATTCTTTCCTGCTTTTCCACAATATAACCTCTAGGTGGCACTATGGTATAATGGAATAATGCATTTCCTTTCCCTTTCACAATTAACACACATTTTTCTTGATCTAAAAAAAAACTTGTCGAAAGTGCTGTTTAAAAAAAGAAAGAAAACTAGAGGGTCATGACATCATCTGAAGAATCCATAAACAACCATGAGTAGGGAATGATGAGCACACAATTTTGTTTGCCTGATATGTGAGGAGGGATGTTGCAAATTATTCACTTCTTCCATTGTTTCATGCACTGGCTCCATCCTATCTGGCATGTTTCATTGTTGCTAGATGGTGCATGTATGTCAGTGGAGGCAGGTGACTCCAATGTCATTGGGGTAGTGAATTCACTCTGGGTTTCAGTCAGACTGAAACTCAGAGCAGATTCACCACTCAATTGACATCAGAGCCACCATCTTTCACTGATGTATGTGTCACAAGAGTCGCCCTCCTAGAAGAAGCGCTTCCTCCTCTACCTGAGAGAAGGGAGAAAGCCTCTTCTAAAATGGTGCCTGTATTTTTTATAAGCATTTATTTTGTTCCAAAAATGTCTTGCCCAGTTAATTATTAACAGCATTTTATCTGGTCAAAAGACTAGCCTAACAGGTCTGCAGCTGTTGGTCTTTAAGAGGTCTGCAGCTGTCCTCTCGGAAGGCTGGGCGGGGTGGGGCATCTGTTTTATGCTTTTTTTCGTGCGGACCTTGGAGCAGGCAATCTGTTGTATGGCTTCACTCAAGCGGTTTATCAATAAAGGAAACTGTCGAGGAAGAAGCTTCAGAGTCATTGCTTGGCAGTCAAGGCCTAGGGTGAGCTGCAAGTTGAGCAGGTAAGTTCACCCCTATATTGTCCACACCTAAGGGACATTAGTCCTACCAAGCACATTTCTTACTTATAAAACCATAGATGGCTGGCGACCAAGATATCTGAAAGACCACTTCCTCATGTGTAAACCTGCCTGTAACTTATAATCATCTTCAGACGCCCTCTTATATGTTCTACCATTTAAAGTAATTAGCTTCATAGGTACCTCAGACAGGGCCTTTTCAGTAGCAGCATCCTGACTGTGAAACTCCCTCCTTAGACAAGATTAGCCACCTCTTAACCATGTTTCCCACAGGTCATGAGGGCTGCATTGTGCCGTCGAGTTTTAATGGATTCTTACGTTCACTCTCTGTTTTATCCTAAAGTACTGTGACCATATGAAAAGGAGAGCCGAGCTCCTGTATCTTTAACAGTTGTATTGAAAAGGGAATTTCAGCAGGTGCCATTTTTGTATGCCTGCAGTACCTGGTGAAATTCGTTCTTCATCACAACAGTTAAAGCTGCAGGATCTATACTGTAGCTTTAACTGTTGTCATGGAGAAGGAATTTCACCAGGTGTTGCTTGCATATAAATGGCACCTGCTGAAATTCCTTTTTCTATATAACTCTTAAAGATACAGGAGCCCTGCCCTCCTTTTCATATGGTCACCTTACATAAAGAAGATTTCTGCTCTTATTTTTAGTTAATTTTTTTTATGTACTTGTGTTTTATTTTTGTTGTTGTTTTCTCTAATATACATATTGTCTTGATCACTCATTGGACAGAGGGGTGATTCATAAACATGTCTAATTAATAAATAATTTTGGTGGGGGGGGGTTGCATTTAAGAGACTACTGTTTTACTCTGTACAGCACCATGTACATTGATGGTGCTATATAAATAAATAAATAATAATAATAATAATAATAATGCATCCAAATCTACCAAACCACCTTGTGTCAATTTCATCACATCAAAATGCTCTCTTTCTTCTGAATCGTTACCCAAGGGAAAGATAGAAAATCTTAACTCATCACCTGTCCTTCAGGCTTTCATCTATTCAATTATGTTACTAATTGGTCCAAACAATATCTTCTGGGAAATGACAACACACAAGAACTACCTACTAAGCTACAGATACACAGTGAAAGTCTGTGCTTTGGGGAAACACCCCCAAAAGTTCATTATATAATTAAGATCTCCACCACTGGTTGACATCAGTGACCTGTGTCAATCTAAATGACAAGCAGAGAGAGAGAGAGAGAGAGAGAGATGAATTTATAATGGTATCAACCTTTGGCAGTGAAGTGGAAAGAACCAGAGAACATCCTTAGGGTCAGGGAGAGAAAATGAGAGTAAGAGATCTGTCATTCAGTTCTGTGACAAAGATGGAGAAGATATGGTGAATGGTCTGATTTGATAAAGGCTTCAGTTGGGAGCAACAAGAAAACTATATTCAGACAAGGTAATGTAAGGCAGTAATTCAAAGGCTGAACTAAATTCCACGATCATGTAAAAAACAAAACAGGAAAAGTTCTGTTCTGCTTATTTCTAAATATATATTTTTCCTTTCACTCCAACCATTTCAGACTCAAGACAAAGTATTAGGTCGATCTATATTCGGACATGCATGCATCAAATATGTTTTACCAGGAAAATTTGGAGCCGTTTGATACATGTGGGCAAAAGCTCAAACTTATATGAGAAGGCCCATAACTTACTGGTTTGAAGGCTGGAAGTCCCAGGCTCAATCCTTGACTTCTCCACCTAAGGATCTCAGGTAGAAGAATTGGGAAAGATGTCTAGGGGAGATTCTGGAAAGCCACTGACAACTGGAGTAGCCCATACTAGACTAAAGGGACCAATGGCCTGCATAACATCAGACATACATATTCATGCATCTGCTAAAGGCAGTTTATGCTTGTCTTTGGCAAAGTGATACCTGTAACAAGGGCTACTTATGTCTGAAAAGTGATACATCTAAACTTGCTTTAAAATAAATAAACATGTATGCATTTGTTTCCATACTTGTATGCAATCTTACGTATATTCTCCGTAATACTTAAGCCCTTCCTGCTACATTGCACCAAAAGTTACTACGATACCGGACGGTTCCGGAGGGGTTTCATATGTGGCAAACTCACTTCCAGCCACCAGACCACTATTGAGATTCTAGAGCAAAGAGAGGCCACCCGCAGAGAGAGAGAGAAATTGACCACCCCTGTTTTAGCTCATAATTTCCCCAGCAAGCGTATTTGATAGCCTTGGCCGTCACTGCTCAAAAGTGGCCAGGCCCAGAATTAGCAGGGGTTTGGCCGTCGCAGCTGTGGTTGGCAAATCTCTGCAGGGAAACTTGCATAATGTCAGTTCCCATTATGGCTGGTTGGTTCTGATCAATGCTATCTGTCCCTCGCTCTTGGAAGCAGAGAAATGTTCAAAATAGGAATAAGTCGGTTATGGGCAGAAGGCAAGGGCACAACTGGGCACCTAAAAGATTCGGGGCACAGTTCTGTAAGACACAAATCTGCATCTGCAATTTATATCTATATCTGCAAATGTGGGAATAATTACTAGGATTTATTTGAATTTCACAGGAAGCAAAGCCAGCCAGTTGATTTCCCATCCAAATAAGCTCAAATAAAATCAAGTCTTTAATTAATTTGTACCCTGCCCCAATCCATCCCAAACCAATGGGGGAAAGTTTTTTCTAAGCTTAGTTGCCTTGCAGGGAGAGATGAGGGGGGTTGCAGTTAACCCTTCTCTCCCCAGCTGCAATCCTCCTTGAAAATCACCCACTGCATGGCAATTAATCTAAGCAGAAAAACAAAACAAGTCCATTGCCACCAATGGGTACCCAGGGTTCTGTGGAATAGATTTGTGGCTGGGAGTAATCATGGGCCCAGGCTTAGCAACAACCCTGGCTGAAGGTATCACATCCAGCAGATATACCTCACCCTACAAAGCCAAGTTGGCACATCCTAACTTTTCACTGCATTCAATTAAATTGACAGAATAGGGGAAGGATATGAGGTGGGAGAGAGGGGGACTTAAAAGGCAGGGAACAGAATGGAAGGGAATACCTTCCATTCTGTAGGACAATTAATCGCCAGAAAAAACAGAACCTTTGCAACACATCTAAATAAAAATTGGCTTGGACACCTGCAATGCTTCTAGGGTGGGTATTCTTTGCTTGGCTTTTCTTTCTTTTTTTAATGTAATCATTTTAAGTTTTAATTTTACATATATGTACGTGTGAGATTAACTTTCTTTTTCCCCACTTGAAACCTCTTTGGAGGTCCACCTTGATGTAGTGACTTTCTATCATTTCCTTTAATTGCATCTCTCTCTCTCTCTCTCTTGAGAAATTAAGCCACCATTTTAGTGGTTTTGATCTGTTTTTACCTGAAGGAGTATCAAACAAAATTGACTTGAAAATGTTTTCTGAAGCTGCAGTTCTCTTTGTTTGGGACTTTCTTTAAAATTTGGGATTAAAGGAGCTGCTGTGGAAGTCAGACTAAGCACAGAGAAGGTGGGGAAATGAAGGGGATGTTGTTAGCTGTGCAGTTTTAAACCTTTGCAAATAATGTAGTTATTGAACCATGGGTTGTCTGAACACAGAACATTTTCCACAGATTGGCTTGTTAACCATGTAGTGTGGCTCATTTTTCTCAGACAAGCCACCTTTACAACTCATGGTTTGTTGTTGAGTTGTTCAGGGTGGTTAAGAAGCCACACTGCGGAAAATGTCCTGGGTTCAGACAACATGCTAACCCATGGTCCAACAAACAACCCACCATTCAACAACAACTCACACTCAACCACTAAGTGTGGGTTAGTGTGTTGTGTGAACCAAGCCCCGTGTAAGCTAACTTCATATATGTGACTAGTCATGCTTCAAGTGGCAGCCATGTGCTTCTCTGCTTTCCGTTCCCCTGTTCCATTGCCAACAAATGCGAAAAAAATCTTTGGAAATCTCAACCTTAGAAGCTGAATTAACTGTTCAGGTTAAATAAATGTATGCAATGATGAGGCTTAATTTGAATAATTTATTCTAGTCAGAAGATTTGTCTTTCTTTGATAAAGAACTTGGACTTTTGGCAGGCAAAGATTGCCCACAGCCCTAAATCATGCTATATATTTATTTGCTTTACATTTCCCATCATCTTGTACCAAATATTTTCATACTAAAAGTAGAACATGTGCCTATAAATTATTGCACTCTATGGATTAGGTTTATGGTTTATAAACAAAAAAAATGTTCAGTGACTTTTTTATTCTACTGTTTCGTGTTTAACATTTGGCACATTAGTAAAGTAATAATCAATAGTAGACAGAATGACCAGATATTATAATGTTGCCCACTTCTGTCAACCTCTTTGCAATTAAAGTGGAAAAACTAAATATTGTTGAAATGTTATGCATAATTGGAGACTCATTCACCCAAAACAACCACTTTGCAAAAGTCCCCCTCTTTTTGGTTTACAACCGATTACAATCAAAAATTGGCATTCTGCATCGTACTGATATGCTGTTTTGTGGGATGCAAGATTATATTATGAAGCTATAAAATGAAAGGTTGGTTTTATTCCCATCATAAATATGATTTGTCATGGTTTTCCAGTCATTGAGAAGGTTTAGAATTTACACTAAAGCTTGGAAAACCAGTTCAGTGGAAAAAATACACCCTCCTCCAAGAAAAAAAAATCAGAATTAAATAATGCCATAAAATGGTTTTTGTTTTCTGTCACATACAGTGGAGGAACTGCCTTCTGCCCTTGGGTTTGGTGGAAGTTGATGGGGCAATCCAAGCTGAAAGTTCCCCTCTGTTTTCCCCAGCCACCAGAAATGCAGTGTTGTTTTGCACATTAAAAATTCGGCATGCTTGCACTTTATGTAGAGCACTGTTTTAGTCAATCAATTGATGAAATTAAAAAAAAAACAGACATTGGAATCATCAGCAGGGTGTGCTTGGGAAATGTGTCATATGCCCAACAAAGTTGCCATTCTTGCTCAACAGTCAAGCTCCTTTGGAAGCTGTATTCTTTTAGCAAAAAGTGGGAAAGAAATTCCCTTAAGTAAATATAACGCCAGCAGAACTTTGAAGGAAGGTCCCTTTCCTGCATGGAACAAATTGGGAATGACACATTTACTGCTCTAAGAGCTGATAAGAACATAATACTGGATCAGACCAAGGGTACAACTAGTCCAGCTCTCTGTTCACACAGTAGCCAACCAACTGCCAACCAGGAACCCAGAAGCAGGACATGGGTGCAACATTACCCTCCCGCCTATGTTCTCCAGCAACTGGTTTATATAGGCTTACTGTCTCTGATACTGGAGGTATGGAAAGACCTTCAGAAAACATGCCTGCCTAATTCTGGGATGGATGGATGGATGGATGGATGGATGGATGGATGGATGGATGGATGGATGGATGGATGGACACCCATCATGCTTTCCCACAATTCCCAGATTTTTGTTGATGCTGTTGAACATAATGGAGACCATATTCAAGGTAACCATTACAGCCCATCTTGTTGACAACCACTCTTAACAAGGCCTTTCTCATCTGACATGTAGAGCACCTCAAACAGTGCACCAGATCATCCAGTTGCAAGGATGGTCATATCCATAATACAGTCTGCCCCAAGGTAAGTATAGCCCAAATTCTGCACCAAGAAAAACTGGATTCTGCATAGGCTGGCCACTTATGCATCAACAAAAAGGAGGCCAACAGAGGGTGCAGATGTGCATCAAATTGGCATGTGCAAATGTGTAGGTGCAATTTGGAAATAAACACTGATTTAAATAGAAATGCAGCACATCTCATCATTGCAGGGAAGACTCAGGCCTAACCTACACCAAGCAGGATACTGCACTATGAAAGTGGTATATAAAAGGCAGGAGCCATACCTAGCAGGATATAGTGGCATGAAAGCGGTGTATGGTATGTGTCAATGGGCCCCAACAGTTGTCAGTGCACGTCAATACCTCTGTAAAGCAGTAGTGTGGCTCCTGCCTTTTATATACCGCTTTCATACTGCTTTCATAGTGCAATATCCTGCTTGGTGTAGATTAGGCCTGCGTCCTGTGTGTCTCCTGCATCCAAGTACCAAGTGTGGGTGGCCAACTTCAAGGCCCCTGGGCTTTCCCTCCTTATGGTTCTTTCTCTTTAAACCAGACTTGGACTGGACTGCCCTTCAAATAGTGGATGCCTTCAAAGAGAGGACTGACTTCTGTAAAGCGGGACACAAGGCCACCCTCCAACTTGTATAGATCATGCAATTTCCAACTCGCATGCAAATTTTACCATTGTGCAGAATTTCTTTGAGTTCTGCTAAGTCTTTTACACACAACACACACAGAGCCAGTATGGTGTAGTGGTTACAGTATTGGACTGGGAGGCGGGTTCTAGTCCCCACTTGGCCATGAAGCTCACTGGGTGACTTTGGGTCAGTCACTGAGGCCGTGGCTAGACAACAGGGGTTGAGGGCGACAATCATGCGATTTTATGATCACGAGATCATTGCCCTCATCTACACATGGCGCGCGACGTCCCAGGGAAAAGAGGATGTTGTGTCAACCATTTTGGTTTTTTTCTTAAAGGAGAAGGGGCGCATGAGTGCTCCTGCGCAAAATGTGAGTATTTTTTTTTAAAAAAAATCCCGCTCCACCCCACCCCACCTCCGATGGTTACTCGTGAGGAGCCAGGAAAAACTGCAACACCCGGCCACATGTTCTGCGGTCTCAGGATCATCCCGAGACCATGGAAAAAGTGGGCTAGAAGGGTAGGGCAATATCCCAGGACAAGGGATGGATCATCCCTCCCTGCTCCCGGGATGTCCTGTGTGTCATGTGAACACACAGGGATGATCCCGAGCCGATCACTGGGATATCGCCCCATCTAGCCATGGCCTCTCAGCCTAACCTACTTCATAGGGTTGTTATGTGCAGAGGAGAGGAGGAGGGGGGGGGTCATGTACACCACCTTGGGCTTCTTGGAGGAAAAGTGGAATATACATGTAATATAAATAATTCAATCAAATGTTTCGAAGAGCAGGCGCATGCCTCATTGCTCTTCCCCCCAGGTTCACCCGCCATGCCCCCTGCCCTGACATTCAAGTGTCCAGGACAACGTCTGAAAGGGGGGATCCTACACGAATACACTTGTCTGAAAGCAGGGTCCCTTTTTTTTGATGTTATGATGAACATCCAAGTGTCAGTGGCGAGCCAGGAGACACTGTCCAGCCATCCCCTCCATGTATTCACTCAACATGTGTGTGTGAGAGAGAAAGGGGGTGGGGGGGGCAAGATGATAAGATAAAAATGAAATATAATGGCAGAAGCAGATGTGTGTGCCAGAATAGGTCACCTACAAGCCCCTTAATGCAGGGAAGGTTCAGTCCCTATAAAGTGTGTGGATGGGGCAATTTAATATTAAGTAGGGTTGGGGGGGTATGCTGAACCCTCCTTCCTCCATGGTTCCCCTCCACCCCAACACTGCCTCTCTCCAGCTGTTTTCCTTCCACTTCCTTGTTTGATAGTCTGAGATCCTAGTGAGTGACCAGGCGTCTACTGCTCCACCTTCTCACCACCACCATCCTCTGTGCCAGGTGAACACGCAGGGTACAGTGATGAAGAGGAGAAACAGGTCCAGGGGACACTTCCTGGGGTGTGGGCTCTTGGCAGGTGCTCAGCTCTGTTGTGACCACTGTAAATAGCATTCTGCAGCCCATCTATTGGCCCATCTATCACAACCTCTGTTATTATTATTATTTTGAGGAAAAAGAAAATTAAAAAGCACAGTTCCTTATGAAAAAGAATTTTGAAGCCAAGCTAGCACCGTCCACTTGCATAGATTCACAGCATGCCCAAAGGTAAACTTTCCCATGTAAAATGTGCCAACCAGAAACATTATTACAGACAAGAACAGTTTGTTACTACAAGTGAGCCTCCTGACCTCTTAGTTCGTGTCTTAAAAAGAAATATATACAAAGCCTTGACAAGATGTGCCTGGAAGTGGAAATTCATAAACGTATTGAACAATGAGCTGGACAGCTATCTTGGATTCTGGTATCATTACAGCAATTCTAACAGCGGTGACATCGACCATGGGAGTCCGTGGGAGGAGGACGTGCCAGTGCTTTTGCAGCTTAGGGGTGAAATCCTAAACACATTTACAAGGCTGTAAGCCCCATTGAATACAAATGGCTTACTTTTGAGTAAAAATGCATAGGATTGCACTGTAGGTTACTAAACTTGCAATTGATAGGACTTCACGGATGAACTTCCTAGTGGCTTGTGCCAACTGTTAGAAAGGTACTTTCTAGCAGGTACTGAGAATACCACACAATTTAAGAAATCTTAGCAGAGTTGGAATTGCTTTTAATAGTGTATTTAAATCTGTTTTTTAATCTTTATATGTGAACCACTAAGGGCACAATCCTATCTGGATGTCCATTGGCCTGCAAACTCAGAGGCTGACAGGTATCCTATGCAGAGCGGGAGGAGCACAAAAGTTATCATTGCCTCTGCACTTCTCCCGCTCTGCATTTTTAATAGATGGTCGGTTTTGCCTGTCTAGCTAGAGCTCTGCAGAGGGGGAGGGAAGGAAGTTTGGGAGGGGTTGGGATAGCTCATACCCTGCTTCCCCAGTCCCCTCTGCTCCCCGCCCACAGAAACGCCTCCTTTGCGTCCTCTCCAAGATTGCTTTTGTGAGCTTGAAAAGGCAGCTGATGTGGTTCTTCTTCACCCCAGCTGTGATGGAGGGGGGCTCAGATTCCTAGCTCCAAGGTCAGAGTGCTGTCTCTGACCTCAGATCCAGGAATCCGAATTATCCTATGCCAACCCTCCAGACACTGTCTCTGTGCCATAGGATTGCTCTCCAAGTGATTTTATTTTATTAAGAGTTATATAAGTAACATTAATAAATAAAATAAATAATAAATTGCATGCATGCATTTTAATTAGTCCCATACATTTGCATATGAACAAATGCAATCATTCTGAGGAAGAATACATACTTTGTTTTGGGCCAGGCTGAAACCCTTAATGGAGTCATCTATTTAAAACTTCCTTTAAAAACCTTTTTAATTGATTATGGAATCAGGCAACACTTTTAAAACTTAATTGTCATGTAATTAATGTACTTATAACCATTGCATACAGCCGGTGCCATCTTAGAAGAGGCATCTCTCCTGCCCTATTTGTCTTGCACATGAATGCTTCTTCTGAAATGGTGTCTGCTGGAAGCTAATTCAGATTTGATTGATTATTTGATTAGAGTTAATTTGATTAATCTGCTAAACTTTCTTTCATCAGGTAACAGCCATAGTTTTTAGAGTATTATAATGGGGACACAGTTCTTCAACATTTCCACCATGTCGTTATGCAACCAAAGTTTTAAACGTTCACATTTACAGAATCCAAGTTTATCTTTATGAAGTAAGGAAGAATAACATGCATGTGCCGTGTCTGTGCTCTTTTGCTGCTTCTAAAATCCTTCTGGCCAGTGGGGTTAGGGAAGACACTTACACAGCACCAAAAAGGAAAGGAAAGAAAGAGGAAATGCACCACTAGAAAAGTGGACACCGGTTAACATAAGATATGTAGGTGCTTATTTATAGGTATGGGTGCAAATTTAGAAAGAACAGCTATAATTTAAATAAAATTACAAGACCTCTTATCATAGTGGAGAAGAATGATTAGGTGACCTGTGTGTCTGCTTCATCTGCTGTGCAGGTGCGAACTGCAGCTGGGCAACATAAGAATATAAGAGCCCTGCTGGACCAGACAAAGGCCCATCTTGTCCAGCATTCTGTTCACATGGTGGCCAAACAGATGCGTGTGGGAAACCCAAAAGCAGAACTGAAGTACAAAAGCACCTTCCCACCCATGTTTCCCAGCAACTAGTGTAATAGATTGACTACCTCTGATCCTGGATACTCTGATAGACTTTTCCTCCATTAATTTGTCCAATCCACTTTTAAAGCCATCCAAATTGTTGGCCATCTCTACATTTTGTACAAGTGACTGAAGTATGTGCTGTCTGATTAAGTACTTCCTCTTATCTGTACTGAATCTCCCACAATCAGCTTCTGCCCCCTCCCTTCTTGTGTGTGTGTGTGTGTGTGTGTGTGTGTGTTTACTTGAAATTAGACTTGGACTAGACAACCCTTCCATTCAGAGATGCCTTCAAACAGAGGACTGTCTTCTGAAAAGTAGGGCATGTGATTCATAAAACACCTTAACTTATTCATAACACACCCTTCCTCCCCACTGCTCTCTTGAGCTACAACCCTGAATTTCTCAGTGGGGGTAAAAGCAGAACATTTGTCAGTGCCCTTCCCAGCCAGCATGAATATCCCACCTCTCCTGCCTTGCTTGTCTTCTGCATGCCTGAATTTTTGGAATAGGGAATGCCTCATTTAGATGACATTTGCCAATGGTGAATCATAATGCCAGCACATGAATCACAGTAGACAACATCTTTAAAAAAAAAAAAAACCCTCTCCTTTCACTCATGGTGGGATACCTCTTCTAAGATGGCGCCTGCTCTGGTGATAACTTGCATGCATTATCATTCAGTGCCAGCAGGTGGCAGGTTCTGAAGAGGCATCTCCTCATGTGGGAGAGGTGAGGCGTAGGGAGAGATGCCTCTTATAAGATGGCAACTGCTGCCTGCATTTTTATAAGTGCTAAACTGTGGTGAGTGCATTTTTATAAGTGCTAAACTCAATAATATTGAGATAACCACACCCTTAGCTGATTGATCAACTAAAGGTGTGACCCATCCTGGCTGGGGAATGCTGGAAGTTGTAGGACTTTTCTCTCTCTAAACATGCATAGGATTGTGCCCTAAACCAATCTTCATCAAGCTGGGTCCTTGCAGATGTTTTGGCCTATAGCTCTCAACAGCCCCAGGCAATATGGCCAATGGTCAGGAAATCCCATTGTAGTTCCAAACATCTTCAGGGATCCGTGTTAGGGGACAACTGAGCAGAACTTTGCAGCCTTAACTGCACCCATTAAAATAGACACAGCTTGGAGATGATGGTAAATTTCTCCCTGAACCGTACCAACCTTGGTAGCAACCTCAGCATTCCAGATTCATATCGACAACCCCTGGGTTTAAAATAACTAGATGAATACAGACACAAATAACCATTTATGGCAATAAGAATGAAAGCTTATTCAGCAGGGCCAAGTGATCTGCAGGCTCCCCGTGCTAAAGAAACGGCAAGCACACAGGCCTCCTTTAAAGAAGGGGGAAAGATTAATATTTAACTGACTTTGTGAACCTGTCTCTGTTGTTAGTTAGGATTAGATATCCCAGCCCTGAGGGCAGGCCCAAATGGTATGTGTGCAAAAGCCACACTTAGCCCATCCCTCTCTTCAGTTTCTACCCTATGAAGATACGGGTGGGGTTTAACTTTATATTTATCTCTTCAAGAGATCTTCTGTGATTCTGTTTATTTAGAAAGCGCCTGAAAGAAACCCCAACCACCAAAAACAGCATAATCAGACCCTGACGCTTTTTTATTTTTCTTTTTGTTTTTAAGGAAAGAGGTGAAATAATTTTAAACGCAGACAGACAATGAGTTTATTTATTTAGAAACTTGTTAAATAGAGTCTGGGAATTCAAATATTCAGTGTGGACATTGTGCAGAACTGGCCAGGAGCCAACCATCCGTCTCTCGAGGGAGACAGCCAATGAACGAGGGACCAGGGGCCTTCTCCCCTCCCACTACTGGGAAATAGGTTGTGGGTTTTTTTAAAGTCATTAGTTATACCCACAAGCGATATCTGAATTGGAGTCCAACCCCGTTGCCTCAGCCAGAGAACTTCAAAGGCCTGTAAGAGTGTTTAGCTTTTTAGTGCTGGAACTGGAGCAATATGTCACACTT
This sequence comes from Elgaria multicarinata webbii, assembly GCF_023053635.1. Taxonomy (NCBI): domain Eukaryota; kingdom Metazoa; phylum Chordata; class Lepidosauria; order Squamata; family Anguidae; genus Elgaria; species Elgaria multicarinata. The sequence goes on along the minus strand of NC_086178.1, from coordinate 22,444,867 downwards.
TTCAAAGGGCTGTGTAAACAGTTCCTTCCCTTTTGTAGAAACATTTCTGCAGCTCTGCCTACCCCCGTGTAAACAGCGTCCATTTACAAGGTGGCCATTTTTCATCTGCAGATAGCTTCAGAGGAAGACCCATCCCCGGGTCTTCCTTTCTTGCTTCACTTTACAGGTCATTCTTCCTCAAAGGTTTGTAGAAGAGCAACTTCCAAGTCTATGAAAGTGCTGGCAGTAGGCAGCTGAGGCCTGCAAGGGAATCTTGGGGGAAGGATAATAGGGAACTCTCCTTATAACGAGTCAGGCCATTGGCAGTGCAAGCTTTGGACCTCGGACATCTCCCCAAGAATTCTGACTGAAATGCGGAGCGGATTTAGCACCCCACTGACATTGGAGCCATCAGCCACCACTAGCCATCAGTCTAGCTAGCTCAGGTGTGAGCAACCTGTGGCCCTCAGGCTGCATGCACCCCTCAGCCTAATTTCACAATCCCTCTCCAAGCAATCCGCTCAGACCTCTGGCAAGAATGAGCCATCCCTTCCTTGGAAGAGGGAGAGAGAGGCAAAAAGAGCGAGAGAAGAGGATGACAGAGAAAAAGGAAAGGCGTGGCCCAACCACTTTTGGTAGTGCCCACTGCTGGCTTTGGCACAACCCACTGCTGCCATGTGGCCCCTGACAGATTACCCACAAGGGAAGGCGACCCTTGACAGAGAAAAGGCTGCCCATGCCTGATGCAGTTCCATATTGCCTACACCAGGGGTAGCTACAATATTGCTATTGTTTTGTATTTTACTCCCACCCCCTTTTGCTTTTGGCTCCTCCCCCTTTCACTCTGCCCACCACTGGAATGAACCCTTCCCTGCCCCGCCCCCCAAGAGCTTCTCCGAAATTGAATTCAGCTCTTTGGCTGGAAGAAGTTCCCCACCCCTAGTCTGCACTGACTGGCAGCAGCTCTCCAGAGCTTCAGACAGGTGTCTTTCCAGCCCTACCTGGAAATGCCAGAGACGGGACCTGGAACCTTCTGCATGCAAAACATAGGTGCTACCACTGAGCTACTGCTCTATCCCGAAATATAAATACGCTGTAAACAAAGGGGCTTTATGCTTTGGACACAAATAAGAAGAACACTGGGCCATTTCATTGTTTCTAAGAGCCACTTGGTGTGTAGAACGGGTCAGCTGGCCAAGATACATGCATTCCTGAGCAATATTCACACATGATCTGAAACACAGGTGTGTGTTTTGAGAGAATTACTACCTCAACTGCCTTCTGTAAAGGATGGCCCCATTCGGATAGTAACATACTGAAAATGAACACTGGAGTTAACAATCCTGGTTTTTCTGCTGTATTTTGCTTCTCTTTTCTGGCTTTTCTGCTGTGTTTTTTCTTGTCTTTTCTGTTCTGGTGTATACAGTATATACACTGATGTGTTGTATACAGCATAACATCTGAAATACATAGCAACCATGCTCTCCTCCTAGTCAAAGCCTGCTTTTAGCTTTAGTTTATTTTAGCATGGACCTTGCCGACAGCAGCCATTTATTCTAGGATAATATCGAAGTCGTCCCTACTGGACCACATGACGCACAGCTCCTCCCATAGTGATCTCGGGTCAACCCTTCAGGAATATCGCTGAGTGCTTTTGTCACTTTTTTCCGGCTCTCCCGCTACAATCCCAAAGTCCATGGCTGGTGTGCTCCCCCCTCCCTTTGCAAAGCTGTCACTATTCAGCGTGAGCTCCTGGCTCAACGAACACCAACCCATTGTAAGGGGCATGGGCATCAGCGTGTTTCATCGCTGAGTAATTTTTAAAAAACAAAATATCTCTGCACAGGAGTGCATTTTCAACACAGTACCTATCCCCCTTGTGCTGCTGCGTGTCTGCACTGGCGCACATCTCTCAGGAGTTATTAAAAAAAAATAATTCCATGCCTTGTAGCCATCTGCCTAGTCCTGCCCACTTTGGCCAACACACATTCAGAACCTCCATAACAGGGCACACATGCTCCTGCAACAGCTCTCCTTTAATTGTGGGAAACATCTGTGGTACGTGCCCCATGAACACCAATCGCAGATGCTAGGAACCATCCCAATCATCCCTGTAGGTGTAGATTATGCCATGGTTTGGCCATTCGTACTGAGTGCTAATTAATGAGTAGTCAAGGCCAGGTATGGATATCAGACTCACTTGCCTAAGTGGGAGTTGAAATAGGGGTTACACTCCTATATCCCAGGGAGGGAGAAACATTTTGAATGTAATAAAAAAAGAGAGCATCCCAGAGGAGCTGCAGCAGTTGACTGTAGCTTTTGACAGACAGATCTTGCTATAAGATGAACGCAATCTGCATTGCTTCCCATCTTATCTACCTGTATCTTTGTAAATGAACAGATACAACAAAAGTACTGCCATCCCATGACACTCTTCTCCCACGGAAACTGAACCTTTTAACACCCCTGGGAGGTCTTTCCTCCTGGCAGATGTTATGGCATCAGTATTGTATATACTACATTTAGCAGAGTTACTATGCAATATATAGCAAGCTAGTTGGTCATGAAATACACATCTGTATTGTATATACTTTATTGAGCAACAGTATTGCACACATATAAGGGTATTTGGAATAAATGACTCATGAAAGTCAGATGGTATTGAAAAATACAAGCAATACCAGTCTCTCTCCACCCCCTCTCTCTTTTGAATGTATATGTGTATAAAATATAGACACACAGAAAAAAAATCCTTGCGATCCATGTATGCCAGGCATAGTGGCGAAATTAATTTAGCTCATATCTTAATGCAAACTTTCCTCATTTCGCACCTTTGAACCTCTATGGAATCAAAACTCAGTTATCCTTACTGCAGTATCAGTACTCCAAATTTTGCAATGGAGTTCTCCGGTCAAAATATGTGCACAGAAATGTCTATGTGTTTTTTTAAAAAATGGATTATACTAAGAAAATAGCTTGCAGAAATGTGGCCATAATTAAAAAAAAAAACACCTCAGAGTTTAGGATGAACCAGACTTAAAGTTGGAAAAGTTCTCAAAGTTCAAGATGAACCAAACTTAAGTCTGGAAAAAATGAGAAACTGAAACGGACAGATTTATCCATCCCTAATATATGCACAGCCTCCTCCGGCAGGCCTACCCAGATGAATTTTAAACCAAGTACTTTAAGTTGTCTTGATTTCTTTTTTTATATTGTATTGGTTTTATATGCTCTTTTAATTAATTTTCTGTATTTGATTTACATTGTATTGTTGTACTAATATTGTTCCCTGCCTCGATCCAAAGGAAGAAGCAGGTAAGAAATAATAATAATAATAATAATAATAATAATAATAATAATAATGATACATATAAATTTTTGTGAACCGCCCAGAGAGCTCCAGCTATTGGGCGGTATAGAAATGTAATAAATAAATAAATAAACCATTCACATTTTTGCAAAGCTCTTGGTGTTAATCTTTTTCACAATTCAGTGGAAAGGTGTTTATGTGTTTCTAGGGTTATCCAGAAATGAACAAAGGTTGAGAAAACGCTCTGAATTCTGGACTGAGCTTCCATGGAACACTTGTTTTGCTCTGCCTAAAATTAGGATCACCTTTGCCAACTTCTTTCCTGTCATCAAGGGGGGTCATAGCTCGATGGTAGAACATCTGCTGTGTGTACAAAAGGTTCAGACTTTGGCATCTCCAGGTTCAACTGGGAAAGACACCTGTCTGAGACCTGGGAGAGACATTGCTTGTCAGTGATGTAGGCCAGGAGTGTTGGACCTCTTTTGTCCATTTGGGAGTAGCTCTTTGGGGCCACCTTCCAGTGGTGGGTGTGGCTGAAGTAAACACGGGGTGGGGCCCAAATTACCAGCATATTTTATCTTAAAGCTCTTACTGCCAGCAACTGAGCCTTAGAAGAGGCCATTCAAAAACTGCACAAAAGCCAGAAAACCACCCAGTGCTCAGTGGTTGGGGAAAGGAGGTGGAGCCATGCAGGGAATCCTGGGATGCCTGGATTTGGCCCCCAGATCACCTGGATTTGCCCCCGCCCCAAGCCCAAGGTTCCCTACTCCTGGTGCAGAAAATACTGAACTCGTTGTACCAGTGGCCTGACTCCGTATAAGACAGCTTCCAATGTTATCAAGTATTTTAAAAAGTAGCCACAAATGCTCTTCAAGCACATTTACTTTCATTTTTCAATTTTCTGTTGAATGTCTCCAACAGCATGCCTTTGAATCTTGCTGTAAATCTTGTCGCTCCCACCCACCCTTGAAATGGCTTCCCTGAATTCGCACACACTGATCTTGCACGTGTCAAGATGCAACTTTAACCCGTGGAGGTTGGCGGTTCCAATGTCAGTGGGGCGGTGAATCCATTCCAGGTTTCAGTCAGAACTAATCAGAATTCTAAAGGAGCTTTCCAAGGTGCGTGGATAGCAACTTTGGAGTTCTGGCTGAAACCCAGAGTGGATTCATTACCCCCACTGACATTGGAGCCACCAGCCACCACTGACTTGAACACACGATGAACCATTTGCAAGACTAGGTCCAAACACATAAATCCAGGGAAAGGTCAACTAAATGCATTTTAAAGTGTTGTAGAAATCAGCCTTCAGTGACCTGTGCTGCTCACATACCGAAAACAAATGCCAAAATCCAGCTCACAGTTCTTTGGTGAGTGATTTCGTGACTATCTCAGATCCCCTCTCCTGGGGATGGGGAACCTTTTTCCTATGAAAGTCTGTTGACCCCACGGGAAAAGTCCACGGGGGCTGCAGCTGATGGTGGGTGGAGCCAAAGCCCAAAGTAGGTAGAGTTTGCAATATTGCAAGGTGGCCTAGCTCTTTTCCTCTGTATGCTGCCCCATCCTTGCTCTACCACACCCGTACATGCATGGGACCTCCCAAGGAGAGGTCTAGTGATCCAGAGTGGGCCACAGTGTCTGGAGAGCCAGAGGATGCTGAGGGCTGCATGAAATTAGACCGAGGGCCACATGAGGCCCTTGGACCAAGCTTTCCCACACATGTTCTATATCATCCAAACCAATCTAATTTCATACTAATGCAGAAGAAATATGGGCCCCTGGTGACATGGAGCAACATTTGTACCATGAAACCGTCTTTGACGTTCCCGATCCAGAATTGCACTAGAAGTCATCTTCTGCCATTCTGGTTGCATTCCTGTCTGTAAATTGCATTTCTACCTGCAATGTTATTATTCTGTTCGTGCATTTACTCCAAGCCATTCTAATAATCTCTTGTGGCCCTTCATTGTATTCATTCATCCTCCCTCCCCTCTCTCTCTCTCTGCTTTTCCTTTACTAAGGATTCCTCCTCTTCCCTCTCAGCCATTCCCCAAAGTCCAACCAGAGCTGGTCTGCCTCCACCCCACCCTTTCTTCTCTTCCAAAGCGTGTTTGAGAAGCCCTGGACCATCTCTCTCCATAATACCCCAGATTTGCATTGACTTATTTAAAACTGTCCCTCATCATGCAAATCCCTGATTCTTGCTGAGGTTCCACGTTCACCTAGATTTTCTTGCAAATGTTGCAGCCATTGTGATGTTTGCTAACCTAAGGGACCTTCCCATGCAACTGTTATACTGCATGCCAGTTAGAGGGAAAGTCAAGCCCAGGCTCCCCCAATCCGGCACCTTCCAGATGTGCTGGACACAACTCTCATGATTCCCAGGCAGCATAGTCATTGGCTGGGAATGATGGGAATTGCAGTCTAACACATCTGAAAGGTGCCATGTTGGGCTCCATGCTGGTCTAGCCCATGCTAACTTCCAGAATATAGCAAGAGCATCATGTGCAACTATCAACCACACAAGCTTTTGCTTTTAACATGCCATTGCTAAGCATTTTTTTTAATGGGTTGCAGTGGCAGATCAAAAGACAAATTCACCACATGCCTAGGGATGCTCATGACCACCTCATCATGAGCTGTCACGGCTGGAACTCAGACCAAGCTATGCTTTCCCCTCGTGTCTGTGATGCACTGAATGGGTCATTAATATAGCCCCTAATCATGCAGGGGCCTCTGTTTTCAGCAGCAGCTGCCACATAAAGCCTGCAAACCCAGGTTTGGGGATTTTCTTAAAGCACAACCAGCCTTTATCTCGCATAGTGGCTCAGGACAATCTATAAAGTATCTCTCAATTTCATTATTTATAGCAGCCTCCTCCAACCTGCTGTCTTCCAGATGCATTGGGCAGTGGAGGCTGGTGGCTCTAATTTCAGTGGATCTGTGAATCCACCCTGGGCTTCGGTCAGAACTCCAAAGGAGCTATCCAAGGTGCTGGATCCATTTTGGGGAGGTTCAGCACCTTGGATAGCTCTTTTTGAGTTCTGACTGAAGTCTGGAGTGGATTCTCTGCCCCACTGAATTCAGAGCCTGCAGCCTCCACTGGCGTGGGGTAACAACTCCTGTCAACTCCAGACTGAGCTGGCTGAGGAGTGATGGGAGTTGTAGTCCAACACATCTGAATGGCACCAGGTTGGAGGAGGCTAATGTATAGGAAGGCCTTACTGCTTGGTTCCTTTCATTTAAGAAGTTTCACTTTCTCTCACTTTTAGGGCTTCTCTTCTGTCACTTATTTTAGGGCCCTAGAGTCAGGAAGTGATTGCACGTCTGGTTTACTCTTCCTACAAAGACGGGTTGAAGACAGTCAGTTCTTGCATACATAAGATCACCGACATGTTTAATAGGAATAACTACCACTCATAGTCCGTTAAGCCCTCACCCACAATCATCAACATAATTAATCAGCAATTAACTCAAGATTACTAAACGAAGATAAATTTTTCTATAACAGGCCTGCACCACCCTGCCATACTTCTAATAAGAGCAGCTGAAAAATATGGACACATACACACACATCTTTTCAATGCGTGCTTACGTGGTTACTATGGCTGCTGCATGAATGCAATTGGGGGAAATAGTTATTCCAGATTAATTAAAATGGAACATCAGAACATGATCTAATGCAGGTAACAGGTTCACACCCCACCTGCAATTAAAAGTGGAGAGGAGTTTATTCCTTTGCCAGTCTTTAAACACTTTAATTGAAAATAAAAGGAAACAGTGCTTAGGGTGCAATCCTACACATGTTGAGACAGGAAAAACTCCTACAATTCCCAGCATTCCCTTTGCTGAGGGATACTGGAAGTTGCAGGAGTTTTTTTCTGTCTAAACATGGGTAGGATTGTACCCTAATAATAGGAAGGTAGGAAGCTGATTGATGGGAGATTCAGGACAAATAAAAGGAAGTACTTCTGGTTGGATAAATTCCTGGAGGAGAAGGCTATCAAGGGCTACTAGCCCTGATGGCTATGTGCTACTTCCAGTATCCGAGGCAGTAAGCCTGTGTGCGCCAGTTGCTGGGGAACATGGGTGGGAGGGTGCTGTTGCACCGTGTCCTGCTTGTTCATCCCTGGTCGATGGCTGGTTGGCCACTGTGTGAACAGAGTGGCGGACTAAATGGATCCCTGGTCTGATCCAGCATGGCCCTTCTTGTGTTCTTATAATAAGATATAACAATTTTAGATTGCAGAAAAAGGAAGCAAATGGAGAAGACAAGACTGAGCATCGACCAATATTATTTTCCTTTCCTCTGGTTATGAAAGAGAACTAAGGAGTTAAGTGAAAGAGTTGTTCCCCTGGCTCTCTCCTCAAAAGCTAAAAGTCGGCTTTTGAGGAGAGAGCTCAGCAGCGTAGGTGTTCTAGAAGGGAGAGGCAGGAATAAGAAGCAGCCAGGAAGAAGAAACCCATCCAACCAAGCGACTCTGCAGCGCGACAGCTTGCACATTCAACCACCTCCCCCCACCCTCCCGTGTCAACTACAGGACGGCTAGTCGAAGTATCACAATGGTGCGTCTCATGCGCGAAATCTCCACGCTGTAGACGCATATTGACTCGAGCATTTGGCTTTTTTGCTAAGCAGCGTGATATTGACAAGGCGGGATGCGATATTGACTAGGGACCGAGTCCTCCATCTCTGTTCGAAGAAGACGACGACGACGGAAGCCGGTCTCTTCCCTCCGCCCGCCCCGCCTTTGGCTTTGCCCGGTCTTTCTTCCACGCCCCGGTTCCACATTGAAAGCGACCTTTTCTTAACCTACTTTTCGAGGGGCAAAAATCAACAGCAACGTTGGATTATTTTATTGTTGCTGCTTTGAATTAATTTTATTTCTAATTTATCGTTTTAAAAAGGAGGTTGTTTCTTCACGGATAGTAGCAAATGCAATTTTTTAAAATAATAATAATAATAATAATAATAATAATAATAATAATAATAATAATAATAATAATCCAGTGGTAAAACAGTGGCTAATAAGCAGCGTTGCTTTAAAAAACATGAAAGAAAGAAAAGAAAACCACCCGGGTATTTGGGCAAGCATAGGACACTTCCTATTTAGGGCCCGGAGCCCCCACCACTTAAAAAAAACCCACCCTACAATAGGACGAAAGGAATCCCAACTAAACGGGTAAATAAAGTCTGCCGCTCTTTTCTGGTTTTCAATCAAGAGGATTTTTTTCCCCTTTGGCCTTAAAAGAAAAAGAAAAAGAACGGAATAGAAAACACTCACGCAATTTACAAGCACAGGACAAGCCCGTTTAAACTTAGCAACGCGTTAAGTTCATTCTCCCAAATGCTAGGAGAGTTTTGGATTCAGCATGGCTTGCTCCACTTCCTTGGGTTTTTTTTTTCCTTGTTTTTTTTTGGGGGGGGGGGGCTTTTCTTGCCTCTTTTTTTTCGTGGCAACAAAGTGTAAAAGTGACAAGTAGCCCCTTTCCTAAGACACGGCGTGGGGGTGTGTGATCGTCTAATCTGATCGCCTTTCTGCCTCTTTTATGAGGCTATTGGATGGCTCTTAACTGCTACCAGCGGGTTTGCTCTGGACGCCTTGTCTAACTTTATACGGAGCAGGATTCTGGGGAATGTCTCCCGCCCCACCTCTAGTGAGAGAGGAGGGGGTTGGGGTGGAGGGGGGGAGCAGCGGAGGAGTTCGGTGAAGCTGAGCATCCCTTGGGGCCCAAGGAAGCGAGCAAATTCCAGTTGGTCCTCAGGTGCAAGCTAAAACCCAAGACAGAGAGTTTCGCTTTGATTGAATATCCACTCCCCCAGCCCCCGATTTCAGTGGGATAAATTTTAGCACGTGCTGAACTCTCCGCGTTGAAATCAATGGGACTCCTCACTGTGGTTCCGACATAGTCACATAGTCCTTTGCTGAGGATTGCACCTGGCAGCCAGGGTAATTTGTATTTACTCTAAAGTAACCCCATTGTATTCAGTGATGCTTGCTCTCAGGTAAGGGTGCATTTGCAACCTTAAACGTCCTCTTCGTCTTTCTCTGGATTATGGGCAAGTGTCATTTATTTAATATACTTTTTGGATGGTTACAATCTCAATATTGCCTTCAGTTTTCAGTAAATTAAAATTCTGGTTTAAAATAATCCGCCCGTCTCCGACTTGGCTGCTTTGATTTTACTTCTTAAAAATAAATAAACTAAGGAATAGCGAATAGCTTCCATTATCCACGTGGCTTCTGCTAAAATCCGATCACCTAATTTAAACTTGCATTCCTCTCTAGGAACAAAATATTTGACAGTCTTATACGTTCTCAGAAGTAAGTCCCGCAGAGTCTAATGGGACTTACTCCCGGGAAAGTTAGCGTTTCAGCCTTTAAGTGTTTCGCTTTGTTTAGCAACAGACCAGACTTGAATGAATTTGGGCACAAACAGCCTGTTTACTTGAATGCAACTTTCACCGTTTTCAAGGAGACTTACTCGCATGTAAGCCTGCACAATATCCCAGCTACATTTCCCAACGCAGAAAAAACAGCATTTTCCTCTTTTCTTTTTCTTTTCTTTAATCAGTGATCTAATTCTAGGGGAGCCACCGAGGAAATTGACACAGTGGTCGAAGGAGAAAGCAAACAGCGTTTGAAAAACGTTGGGGAATATATATTTTTGACGGTGCTCGTCTTCTTTGCAACCTGAGGGTTGCGAAAGACAGGCCACGGGACTCACTGTGTATGTTATGTATCTTGCACCCATTATAACTCTCAAAGCACGTCAGAAAGTTTTGTGAATGCTCTGGGTCGCCTCTTTTTTTTCTTTTTTCTGTGCGAGATAGACAGACGGGCGGATGGACAGACAGACAGACAGATGAGCTGCTACAAAAAGCATCAGCGACGGCTCACGCCAGGAATGAGCGGTCCGCAGGTTTTTGCTACTGGACGTAACACACCGCCTTTCGATAAGAAATCTTAAGCAAGCGAAGGGCGCATCTCCAACTCTCTCTCCTTTTGGTAATGAATAACGGGTCTGTTTTCAAATTGTGTCGACTGGATACATCTGCTTTAGGGGCAATCAAAATCAGCTAATCAAACGCAGGCTAGGAGGAGGAAGAAGAGGGGGTGGTCTGTTTCACAGAAAATTAGACAATAATCCAATGAGATCTTACGCCTCCCTCCTTTCTCCCTCCTACCTCTTCCCCCCTCCTTAATTCCCCCCCAACAAGCAAATAATCGCGCTTTTTAAAATGTCACGCAACTTATGCAACACTTTCTCTCCTGCCGCCACCACCCTCCCTTTTTCTCCTCCATCCCGTTGCCAACTGGAAACCGAACTAAGGATCGCTTGAAGGGTTTTTTTTTTAAAAAAAGAAAAGAAAAAAAGAGTGCTTGTCCAGGGTTTAGAGGGGATGTGGGTAGGGGACAAGAGATCAGCTCTTTTGGAAAAGGGACTCGAAAATAGGGTGTAATACTATAACTTACAGTTAAAACACACATACACAAAACAAAAAACAAAAAAAACAATGATCTCCTGCAAAGAGAAAGAGGCAAACCCAGAAATAACAGTAGGGCTGCAGTCGTGCGGCCCGATCCTGCCATGCACGTTAGCAAGGAAGTAAATCCCACTGTGTTCATTAGGACCCTAAAGGCAGAGTATTGGAGAACAGCCCTAAGTACATTTTGTATACAAGTTTCCACTGTAAGTTTACTCTTCAGTAAATTGTGCGTAGGGGATCGGCTGTGAAAACACGCGCACACGCACGCACACGCACGCAGAAATGCATTTTGATCGGCGCGTAATGACAGGCGGGATTCTGGTTCGAAGATCGCCTGGGTCAGTGGGGGAAACTGCACGGAACAACGCGTGGACTTGACAAGAGCTCAGCGCGTGTCTGACTCGGAAGAGCCCGCAGCAAAACGCGGCCCAATCGCCTCCTGCCCTTCAAACACACCTCGGGCTCAAGTCAGCCGTTGCTTCAAGCTCAAGTTGAAACTGACCAGGGCGAGCTGCAACTCCTCCGAGCATTGTATTCTTTTAATTGTGTGTAAAACAAACACACAAACACAAGGCGAACGGTTGGGGGGGGGGGTAGGGGACTGCAGAAGATCTCCCCAGGCAGGCCCATGACAGCCTTTTCGCTCTCAAGTTGAGGACGCCGAAAGCAGAAAGTGAAGGAAACTTTTTCAATTCCCTTCCACCACGAAACTTTCTCTTTCCCGCGCCCTGCTTTTTTTTATTATTATTACTATTATTATTAAATAACATCTAGGGCAAGAGAAATCGAGATCGCTGTTTTGTCTACTCCTTTCTTTTCTTCTATAGTTCGAACATTTCCATCCTCCCTCCGCCCGCCCGCCCCCATATACACACTTTAAAATAAAATTAAAGGGCGGAGGGGGGGGGCAAGTCTGCCAGAACTTGAGGGTGGGCAGAAAAAGGACTCGTCGATTCTGGCTTCACTTTTACAAGCACCCACTTCAGCCTAAGCGTGTACTGATGTTGTGGCTCCTTTTGCACGTGCCACAGGAACTGGAGACAAGTGTGCAAGGGGCCGGGGAGGACAAACACGCGCACAGAGAGACAGACGTGCGAAGCTCCTTGGCCTTTGACACGTGTGGGGGGGGGTGTCTGTCTTTCGAGCCCAGAAAGTTACCCCAAGCCTGGATCCCCAAACCGGCTCGATCTCGCCCTTGGGTGCGCGCTGCCTGAAACGGGCAAACCCGGCGGAGAAAGAAAGCATCAAGTGCGATTGGAGACCTGCGTAAGTTTCCCCGGGGAGTTCGCTGCTTGCCAGGGTTAGCTGCGTGCAACCTTCCTGCGCCTCGATTTCCTCTCATTCTTTCCCCCTCCTTCCTTCCCTCCCTCATCATCCTCTCCCTCCCTCCGCACAACCTGCCCCTAACAAAGCACTCGCTGGAGCTCCTTCTCTGCAGGTTGTCCCCGACAACTCTCCTGTTTTGCGGCCTCTCCCGGCCGCTGCACTCGCTTTCCCCACCTTTTTTTTTTTAAAGGAGCCAACAGCGCCCACTAGGGGCAGGCTGCGTCCGTGCAGCCTCGCTAACCCCCTCCTCCTTCCCTCCCTCCCTCCCTCCCTGCCCGAGCAACTTGCGGCGCTCTTCGGCACTGAACTTTTGCTCAACTCTTTCGCCGCCTCGGCTGAAGTTCACAAGCGATTCTCCTCAAACCCCCCCCCCTTCTGTCTCCCTCTCTCTCTCTCTCTCTCCCTCTCGCGCCGCCGCCGCCGCCACCCCGGCAGACAAACAAACAAACAGCGCCGGGCACAGCCAAGCCAAGCCGAGCCTGGAACTTCCCCCTTCGAGACAAAAATCGTAGTAATCACGCATCGCCACCACCCAGCTCTGCTCCCCGGCAACCAAAACCCCTCTTGACGCCGCAGACGCCGCGAGGTGGATGGAAAGGAGCAAAGCAGCCCGGATCGGAGGAGCAGCACAATCCTTTCGCCGCGGGGTGGGTTGCGAAGAGGGGAGGGGAGGAGGTTTGGGGACGGTGGGGGGGGTGCCCCTCGCCCAGAGCAGGGGGGATCCCCCCATCCATCCATCCATCCCACGTACCCCACAAACCCCGGACGCCTCAGCCCGCCTGAGTCACATCATGGCAGAGAAGGGGAGAGAGGAAGCCAATAGAAAGAGCGATTGAATATGCACCTACTTGTGGCTAGTTTCCTCGCTCTGGCTTTGGATCTCATTGCTGCCAGTCCTGCGGATGTTGCTTGGACGGTGTTGGGGGGGATCTGGGAGGGGGGGTGGAAATCAATGGACGGGCTTTTCCCTCTCTCTGTCTCTTTTCCTCCTTTATTTTTCCTCCCCCACTCTTTTCTTTCTGTCTCTCTCTCTCTCACTCTCTTTCTCACTCACACTCTTTCTCTCAACCCCAAAGCTCGCTATCTCTCCAGCATTGTCAGTTTGGACACCTTCGCACATGCGCATGGGCGGCTTCTCTCAAACACCCCCCCCCCTTCGCTCTCTCTCTCTCGCTCTCGCTCTCTCGCTCTCTCTCTCACCCCCCCCCCCCGCTTCAACATCTCCCGGTCGCCGCCAAAAGAAAAAAAGTTTGGAGCGATCTTTCACTTTTGGATTTGGGGATCTGGACAGAAGATTGCAGGAAAGAGCGATCTCTCTGCTTCAGCTCCGCGCCTTCAAGGAAATTTAGGAGACAAAACAACCAACGTTGAAATAGACATGAGCGCTTTAGACGCGCGCTTTTGAACTGATCGTATTATGTGCAATTTATTAATTATTGATTGATTGTGAATACTGGGGGGTCCCTTCCCTTCCCTTCCCCCCCTCCCCATCTGACCCACACCCTCCCTTTTCATCAGCAAATCATTCTTTTGCGGTCCGATCCTAGGTACGTTTACTCGGAAGTAAGCCTCCATGGTCCAACACGACGTCCGCGCCTGTTTTTTGGTTGGTTTGGGGGGTGGTTATGTTGGGAGGGGTTGATTCTTCCGTCTCTATCTGCGCTTGAAGATTTCAGCCCTCAAGGGGTCCGATGGACAGAACCCCGAGTTTCCTCTAGGAGCAGTGGGGTTTGAGAGACCCATTTCCCACCCATCCACCCCCGCTCCTCCTCCCCGAGAGACAGAGGGAGGAGATTGTGGGGGGTGCTGTGTGTATAATAGCAAAACCGCTTCCTTCTGATCCCTACACATCTAGGGGCGGAGGGGAGAGGGAGAATAAATATTATTTATAATTCTTGATTGTCCCTCTAGGCCTTCCACTGTAGAGCGAGGTGCCCCTTCACAACTCCCTGAAATTGGCACGTTGTTGTTCGTGTTTGTAGAAGGCACAATGCAGTCTCACCATGTGGTGTGAGCGGTCACACACTTACTCCAGAGAAGCCCTATTGATTCCAACGGGCTTTCCCCCCACCTCTCCCACCTAAGAAAATGGGTTGAATAGCGGGCGCTATCACTTTAAAGAACATTTTGAACTGCGATCCTCTGCTCCTTTACTCTAGAGTAGTCCCTCTCCCGTTTTTTCATCGCGGGTTTTCGGTGGCGTTGCATGCCTTGCCTCGAGTCCCAATTCTGAACACACTTCGGCCCCGATCCTAAGCTCATTTACTTGAACGTAAGCCCCCTTAACTTCACTTAGAGCTTTCAGTGGATGGAATTGAACTTAGGACAGCCGTATCCCGTTCATGTGTAATTCAGTGAGGATTTTCTCCTAAATAAGTGCGTAAATAGAATTTTAGCCCAAATCTGCGGTGTTTAGGGCCCAAAGGTTAATCTTCAGACCGATCTTTAAAAAGAGTGGAGGAGGAGAAATATGCTATTAATAATATAACACAGAACTAAGGACACTTACAAGGGAGTAAGTCCCATTAAATTCAGTAAGACTTACTTCCGAGTAAACATGCTTTGGATCGAGCTGCACAGCCGCAATCCTCTAACTTTACTTGGGATTGAGTCCCAGTGAATCCGGGGAGGGGGCTAACTTACACGTGAGCGTGTCTATAGGATCGGACTGTGATACAGTAATTATAGGATGGTTCACTATAATATACACCGGAATGTTAAAGTCGGGGTGGGGGTCCATTTAAATCAATAGGACTTACTTCATCAAAGCCATATATTTCGGCTCGGAATAAGGGATGTAAACTGGGGGGGGTCTATTTATACAAACATTCGAATAATTGTTTTGTCTTAAGAGCCCATCAGATCATTAATCTTCCCCTTGATATATATTTAATTAGGCGGCGATAATGAAATAAGAATCCTTTCATTCGCTTTAATGACACGGGATGGCTGAGGGGGCGGGGGGGGGGTTATTCGAAAACAAGTCCTACTTTAAAGGATCTGGCTCTTGCTCCTGTTTGGGATATGAATCAACCCAAACTACATAATGGATTTTTTTATTATTTTTTTATTTTGCTCCGGAACAACCTCCTTGCACTGAACAGTTTTGTTCAATACCTTCTCGGCGCTATTTATGTTCCCATTAATATCTGTTGCAAAATCCTGCCAGACACTATAAAAGAAAATTACGGTCTTTCAGACCCGATGCCGAGCCAGTTCTGTTCAAACAAGTCGCTCCGGATTTGGGGTTACAATTTCTCCCTCTCCTTCCACACCCTATCGATAGCTGCTGTCTGCCACTAGCTTCCCATCCTAAACACAATCGTCTAAACGTCTAAATCATGTTCACAATCCAGCACAGACCTAGGAGACTGTTGAAGCCCCGTTAATTTCCATAGGATTTAAAGCCATATCAATTAACTACGCACTGCATCATTCGTGTGCATTCTTCACTTGGGAGCAGGTGCGGCTTAAGGTCAACAGCTGCAATCAACGCGCAGTTCAAACCTATGCCTGTTTCCGAGTATTTGCGTGGGATCGGACTGTGAAGATGGGGGAGAGAGACTGGCAAAAGGGGTGGGTTTTTTCCCCTGTCACGATGCAATGCTCAGCAAAAGCAGAAGAGCAAACTTCGAGTAAGTTCTGCTCCAATCCCCAAGCGAACTTTGTATCATCACAGGGTACCACGAGGACCACAAAACACGCTTCTAAACTCTAACAGCGAAGATGGAACGTGTGAATGGCACTAACAAGCCTCTATTTTTATTTATGTATGTATTGGTTTTTGAACTGAGCATACATGGCTTTGAGAGGGAAATGGGGAGATTCATATTCATATATATATATATATATATATATATATATATCCCTCCATAAAAAGGGGAAGTATGTGTTGGAACTGAAACCCTTAAAGTATAAAAATTCTAGAGAGAGAAAAGGGGAAATAGCCTCTCCATTTTAAATGTATTTACGTGAAGTAAAACAAGTTCATTGAGAAAAGATCGATCGATGGCTGTTCGCCATAAGAGCTAAATGGAAAAAAAATGTGGGGGACGAGTGAGTGAGGGGACGAGTTAACCCTTCCTGCTTCATCTCCCTTTCTTTCCAGGGGCGCCTCCTTTTCAAATCCCCGAACGGGCTCCTGTGCCTTTAAGAGGGTGGAGAAATCCAACAGGTCCACTTCTGCATCCCCAGGATTCCGACAGAGGCTTCACCTGTTGGATAAGCAGGAGGCCTGTCGGGGAGGGAGGAGGGGAAGATGGTGCCACACTCTCTTGCCTGAGCCGCCACCTGTCGGCTTCCCCGTCGCCTGTGTAAACGCAGGCAGACTCCCAGGATTAGCACCTGGAAATCCTTCTTCTCCATCACCTCCGCTGCCCTTTCTCTTTTAACTCTCAAGGCCTGCTGCGGTTTTGCTGCGTCCCAGAGGCGGAGGGACGGGGGAGGCGGAAATCTGACCAGTGGAAATCCCCGCTCCGCCCCTTTCTTTGCGCTTTGGGGGTGCAGAGAAGCGTCTGAACAACCCCTCCAGTCCCCTAAACCGAGACTATGACCTCCAGTGCTTAAAAGCATCTAAGGTTCGTAGCCTGCGAAGCGCTGCAGGAGAAGGGAAAGGGGAGTTTCAGCGGATTTGGGGGTGGGGCGAGAGGAGGGGGCACTGAGGCCCAGTGCACCTGAGAAAGTTTCCAAGGGGGAGCCAGGTGATGTAGTGGTTAGAGTGTCAGGCTAGGACTGGATCCAGCCAGGTTCAGAGCCCCGTGCCTCGATCCGCGGTGGGTTCAGTTCAATCCTTTCCACTCTGGGCTGAATCGTTTTACGCCCTTCCCAATCAGATAGCCCTGTATATTTGTTCTCGCTCCCTTCCAGAGGTGGCGACACAGCCCTGCGGTGCACGGGGCCCTGCTGCTCCGTCTGCTGAGCGGAGCCTTGGACTGCTGCCTGGCAGCACCGCTGTCAGCCCAGAGCTCGCTTGGGCCGGTCATGAACGCTGAGGCTAACCTGGGATTGTCGAGAAGATAAACAGCGGGAGGGGAAGGAACCATGGAGAGCTCCTGGGAGGAAAGGCGGCATATAAATGTAACAAATAAATAAGCGACGCCGTCTCTTCTGACACCACACTGAGTAGTCTTGGCAAAGAAGGATTTTACGTGGGTGTTTATCTTGGTGAAGATAAAAGCTGAAATCCAAAACATTTTGTCAGCCCGATCCTATCCATATTGATCCAGAAGGAAGTCCCTGCTGAGCAGAGGAGTTTACTCCCAAGGAAAAGTATAAACTGATAGTCATGTGCAAACCCTATCCTATACACTGGTACCCCTTCCGAACAGACCTTACTGAACACAACAGGAACATATCTCTGAGTAAACATCCATAGGATCGGCCTCTTTTTACCTGTTGAGTTCAATGAGGTTTGCTATCAGGTAGAATCTGAGTAGATATGGTTAGACATGAATATTAAATGAAATAGTA
The DNA here is from genome assembly GCF_023053635.1 of Elgaria multicarinata webbii. NCBI lineage: Eukaryota > Metazoa > Chordata > Lepidosauria > Squamata > Anguidae > Elgaria > Elgaria multicarinata. The sequence goes on along the minus strand of NC_086178.1, from coordinate 22,427,291 downwards.
ACACCCCTATTTATCTGTCTTTATGATATATAGTTAATAGTTCTCAGTTATTTAGATGCACCTCTAAAACCCTCTGTCAGCTTCTTCCAAATGCTTTCACTTAATATATAGGTGGGTGAATCCCCTTTGCTCGCAGCCAGGATTGAAACAGCTGCGTCTTCAGCGTCCTACTCCGATTTCTGCGAGATATTATTCTTTTCTATTACAACCTGTAGGCTGATGCCCTGCGATCCTATACGTTCTTCCACGAAATAAGGGTCCCTAGGATTGCAGCAGTGTCTTTTAATATATTTATTCAGCAGTAGATCCCACAGAATGTCATGGGACTTACTGTTAAGTAAAGATACACACGAGATTCTAGACGGAAAACGTAGTGTGTATAATAAGTTTGACACTCTAATATGCGAAGTGAATTTTCACCACAATGGAGGCTCCAACCCAAAATCCAACATTTTTTAGGTTCCCCGCTGATTTTAAGCGCTTGCTTAAATCTCCCATTACGATCAATGGGACGTGCAGGTTTTACTCAAAAGGGACGGGGCTGACTCCCATCGCGTGCCTAGGATTGCTTGCCTCAAATGTACTTCGCATTGACTAAGGACGCGTGTCGGTGGCGCTGGCGATCTTCTCAACCACATTTGTGAGGGTTAGGTTATCTCTTCCCATTTTACAGACGGGGAACTGAGGCGGAGAGAAAGTGACATGCCCAAGGCCATCGAGTGAGTTTGCGGCATAGTGAGAAGAGGAGAGACATTCAACACGAGCCTCTTCTTCCACATTACTGGGCTCTGGGAGTGGGGTGGGGAGAGATACACGTAGCTTTCAGGGATTGCCTCCCGACAGCCAGGACACCACGTAGTAAAACAAAAACGAAACGATCCAGACGCCGCAGCGTTTCAGGCTTCGAAACCCCAAGTCAGCTCTAATTGCCCAATCTCTTGACCTCCACCACCACCCCGGCCTGCCCCATCCGAGACCCTCCACCAGGTAGAGAAGAAAGCAGGACGTGCGCGCGTTTGTTTCCCTGGTGCGCCGGGCGTGTGCGTGTGAACCGGATTCATCTGCGGAGCCCACGTGGGTCTGAGGCTGCGAGGCCCGCTACGGCCCTTACGGCTTGTCAGTTTCACGCCTCGCCGTGTCAATTTCACCTGTTCGGCGTCTCGGGCGCCTTTGAAGCGACGGGACCCAAAGCAGGTGCGCTCTTTCCGTCCGTCTCTTAACTAGCGAGGTGGTCGGACAGCCGCGCCATCTGTATTTATTTCTCATGCGCCAGACCTAGATCCTCCTGATGTATCGATATCCCCCAACCAGAGAGAAACAGTAGTCGGGCAACGTTTTTAACACCTTCTTCCAAACCTTCCGGCTGCTGCACCGGCCACGAATCCGTTTCCGTTCAACTTTTCGGCTTGTTGCTATTTGGTTTGCAAAGTCACGCCGCTGGCGCTCCTTCTGCTCTAAAGTCTCCAAATTTGAGCGGAGTTTCGGGGGCGGGGTGGGTGGGGGTGGTATAGATGGCAGTAATGAATCCTCGGTGCGTTTCTTCCCCAACAGAATGAGATGCTCTTCTCCCCACACACACACACCCAAGCGCCTTCAACCCCCTTTGGTTAAAAAATAAATAAATACACAGACACGTGGTTTCAAGAATAATGCATCATAGTGCTTTATGATCCCATGATGAACCTGGGTATGTGTGCATTTTAAAAATGCAGGTTGTGGGTTAGGAAACAGCCTTGTGTCCATGGCTTTCAAATACCGTCTTCTGTGCAACAGGATTCCCCCCCCCCCTCACGTCTGAACACTCCTCGCAGTCCATTTGGAAAGAAAGTTGGAGAGACGACGACTTGAATTTAATTTTTAATTATTCTTTTCTTCCTCCTCTCTTGATCATGGAATTTGTTGCGCCATTGTCTTTGTGCAGTGAACTCTGCCTGGTGTTATTCAATCATTCATATATATATATATATATATATATATATATATATATATATATATATAAAATCTCCTACCAATGCAGCTACCAATGCAGGAAGATTAATTTAATCATTGTAATGCAATTATTAATACTGTTTACCCAACGCAGGTTTTGCTGTTAAGAAATTACACTACTCGCTAGTTGACCAGAACTGATAATATGAAAGCTTTTCCCAGTCCGGGTGGAAATAAAAAAAATAACATAAAAAAAATAAAAAAGCACATATATTATTATTATTATTATTTAAAGTCTCAGGACTCCCGGCCTTCAGCCATGGGGCTCAATTAGCCAAAATGGAAACAATTTTCAGTCATTGCAATAACTCACTGTTCTACAGATCGCTTTCAAAATACACACTTTTATTATGATATGCTGACCTCAGTGGCGTGAAGTGGCAAGCCTAGAAAAAGAGGGGAGGAAGAGGCTGGGGGTGAGAAGGAACCCTCTCTCCCCTCCCCAAGCCCCCTTGGGCTATAATTATTAGAAATTAATTGGGTTCAAGACCCTGGGTAGCATTGGGTAAATTAATAGCGTGTCTGGTTGCTTACAGTTGAATGTGGAGATCACAGGAGAGAAAGAGAGAGTCACAAACGTGCCATTCAGACAATACTCCGCAAGCCCCCCCCCAATCTCCAGTCGCTGGAGGTTAGCTCTATTAAAAATATTTTTTAATAAGAGGGTATCTTGTTCGTTTACAAGATCCACCTCGATTTTAACCTTCCCGATCTGAATCAATGGGTGTGGGAGGCGTGGGTGCACGTAATGGACCGTGGCTAGTTTTATTTGCCTCTGATTTTTCTCCTCTGTAATGTGGGCTCTTTCCGCCACCTCCTTTTTCTTCTTTTTCTTTTTTCTTTTCCAGGGGGCTACTTAGGGGTTAAAATCAAAGCGAAGGCCCCTGTATACTTGGAACTGTCGCGCTCAGAGTCAAAGTGGAAAAGAGAGCCTTGGGCTAAAGGAAATTACTGCGAGCTTGCGTGACCTTTCCGAGAGGTAATCAATCAAGTGATCAACAGGGATATTTATCATTTCTCGATGGGGCTACTTTACAAATGCACGAGGAAGGGGGTGGGGGAAAGAGAAAGGGGTGAGGGGAAAGAGAGCCGGAGAAGTGTGTGTGTATGTGTATGTGTGTATACACGTATACACACACACGGAAAAGTTTGAATAAACTCCAGAAGCCAGAAGACAAATATGGAGGCTTTAATCAATGAGAAGTATACCGCCCCCTTCTTCCACACCTCACCATCACCCACCCAGCCTGGTATTGCCAGAAAGAAAAAACATGGAGAAAATGTTGTAGTTCCAGAAGCCTCTTGGAGTAGAAATGAACGCTGCTCTTCCCCCCCCCCTCCACGCACCCCCTCCCGCAAACTGGCCTTGTAAAGCCTGTAAAACGAAAGGGGCGGTCAATGGATTAATTTCAGGTTCAAATATCAAAAGGAAGAAGGAAAAAGATACCCAAACGTATTGCCTTTTTAATATATGATGATGAAATAATATTAATAATTAATAGATGATTTATGGATATGATCCCATCGATTTCACACGTGCAGCGCGATGGGGGTTGAGGACGGCTTACACCCAGTACGAACATGTGAAGGATCACAGCGTGAAGCACTTGTTTATTTCTTTTCCCTCCCCCGCACCCGCACCCCCTGCCCCGAAAGCAACAGAGATTAAGGGGGCGATCCTAGGCGCACTTTCTTGGAAGTAATCGCCGCTGAGTATAGTGGAGCTTACTCTCGAGCAAACGTGCCTGGGCTTGCGCTGCATGTCGGTAAATCTCTGTACGTTTACTTGAGAGTGACTCCTCTCGAGGCGATGGGATTTACTCGCGAGTAAACCTGAATAGGCTGAGGGCGCACGTGCTTGACTTCGGCAGGATCGTGACCTCGATCTCGGCGGCTTTTGTTTGTTTGGAGGCGTGCGGTGGGGGGGGGGAGGAGTGTGGGCAATGGATCAATCCCGATTATTTTTAGGTTCGGCGTTTGTGAGCCTAGTTAAACCTCTCCGCGTCTCTGCTTTTTTTCTCTGCGCTGTGTTGAATTGACAAGAAAACAAAATCAGCGCGCGCACATCCCCTGAAATCAGCAATCTGTTTCAATTAAATCGACTCCCCTTTGGCAGAAAGCATCCTACCCTGTAACAGTACTTATGAAAAACAACCCAGAAAAGAAACCCATCGGTGCTGCCTCGGAAAAAAGGCAAAAAGGGGGCTTCCCAGGGATTTTACACTAAATTCTCCGAGCCTCTCGCTTACTTACAGTGCAATCCTATACATGCCTCCTCAGAAGTAAGCCTCACCGAGTTCAATGGACTTAACCCACAAGGAAAGTGTGTATATACGATTGCAGCTTTCGTGTTGGATCCGTCCTACTTAGAGTAAACACACTGAGCTGGATGGGGCTTACGTTAGACTAACATTGGATAGCACGCGTTGTTCCGGCCTCATCTTTAGGGCTGCGGATCGGTTGACATTTTTCAGATGCACGAAGTTACAGTACACCTCTCTCCAGAGCTATATTTTTAAGAAATTAAAATAGAAATCTGAGAAGCTCTGAGCGATCCCTAAGCATGTTTACTCAGAAGCTAGTCTCACTGTGTTGAATGGCATTGCCGTCCTGCAACCAGGCCCTAGGTTTACTCGTAAGTAACTTCCACGGAGTTCGAGGAGATCTATTCCCGAATAGGTGTGCCTATGATTCAGCAATAGAATATGATTCAGCTTGCTCTTGGTTCCCCAGAGGATAATTCTTACAATCAAAACGCTCGCCCTCGGCCTTTGGCGAATCTTCGGGGCAAAGGAGTCGGTAGCTATTAAGAACACCCCCTTAGGCTCTCTACTGCAAAACACCTTCCCCTGGAAATCTCTCTTTCTTTCTCTCTCTCTCTCAACCCAATGAAACTTATTCCCAAGTAGCAGTGCTTAGAACAGTCTTACTGGCTGCACTAGTCCAAGAGACACAGAGAGAGAAATCCTTGAAGACACTTTAAGTATTCCCTTGTAAGTAAACAAACACATCCCCCACAATTTTTATTTAGTTTATCCTTTTTCTGCTCTAAATACCCCCGTGTGATAAAGTTAAGAAATATTCTGGGAACGATCTGCAGCCAAAATAAAATCTAATTGATTTCCGTGCGGGAGATGTATTTAAGCTCATGTTTAATACTCCAGTAGAAATCGATGGAACTGGATGATTGTACTGTTTTGTTTTTCTTTCAGTGATCCGCGCTCCTCCGTGTCGAGGTGTCCCTTTCAAACGTTCTTTAGATCAAGGTTAGGTCACATTCTGAGGCCTGCGCGCAAGCCAATGAATTACGAGATTTGGGGGAGTGGGATCAATTAGGCAATCCAGGCGTGCGTGTGTAAAACAGAGAAGCCTAGGGGTTAGAGGCCAAGAGCACCGTGGCAGATGAAAATATAATTTATACTATTCTGACGGCCCAGCTCAAGTTCTGCTGTCTCTCCTGGATAAGAGATCTTCCCTGCGCCCGTGGGAGTGTAGCCGCGTTGCCACAGGTGCAATGGATCACTGCAGATGCGGTTGCGTCTCCTACCTAGCACCGCTTCTTAATTTTTATTTTACTATCGTTATTTAATGTGTGCGCGCGCGCGCGCGCGCAAGAAACAGAACCGTTTCGGCTTCACACGCTACCGGTGGAGCGCAAACGGATTGGTCTGCACTGCCCCCTCCTGGCCCCAACGTGGAACTGCAGGATGAGGAAACGCAGAAGCAAGAGGCTTAAAAGGAGAGAGCAGCTGAAGACCTGGGAGGAGGAAGCGAAACGTGGTTTTCTTTGCCTGCTCCACCCGCTCTGTTTGGCATTTACTTTCTAAAACGAGAGATGCTGGAGCCTGCCTCACCTGGAAAGCAGTGTTGCCCCAATTTCATTTATTACATTTCTATATCGCCCCAAAGCTGAAACTCTCGGGGCAGTTCACAAAAAAAAGAGAGAGACAACATATATCTAAAACTTGTATCTAAAAACAATTCGTAAAACCGTCAGCTAAAAGCAATCCAAGTCTAAATTTAAAACTCGTTGAATGCTGCCAGATGCTTGAGAGAAGAGGGCAGTTTTAACCTGGCGCTGAAAAGATAGGAATGTTGGCACCAGGTGGGCCTCATCAGGGAGATCATTCCGTAACTGGGGGGCCACCAATGAGAAGGCCCTCTCTCCTGTGGCCACCCTCCGAGCTTCCCTTGGAGGAGGCACACAGAAGAGGGCTTGAACGCTGAGCATAGTGTACAGGTCAGCTCATGCCAGGAGAGGTATTGTAGTCCCTAGCCATTTAAGGCTTTTTAGGTCAAAACCTGCACCTGGGTTGCAGGTGTTCTCTTTAAATTTACTTCATAAGCACCAGAGGGTTCATTTCTGATGCTAAAAAGGGCTTCCGGGATGAAATTGGTGTCTGGATCAAATTTGCTTTCTGGCTCTGATATTATTATTTTATTTATTTATTTATTTATTTATTTATTTATTTATTTATATAGCACCATCAATGTACATGGTGCTGTAGAGAGTAAAACAATAAATAGCAAGAACATGAAAAAATAAAACTGGTCCCTATCTTTTCATTTGCACTGATGCCCATCTTTAGTTTTGTTTCTTGGTCCTGCTACAGCAGCAGCAGCGACTTGTGCCCACTGGGGCTGTTGGAGCAACAGATACACAATATTCTACTGAGATTGTCGGAGGAGGGCAGAAGATCATGCGTGGCAACTGGCAGCTGCAGGCCATGCATTGGAGCAAACATACCTGGTTGTGGTAGGATTTCTCTGCCACCCGATTAACCCCCAAATATAGGGCCACCTCTGTATAGCAGGGGCTTTGAACCTCAGGCTTCTGGGTCAAATCTGGCCTTCTGGTTTTCCTGATATTGAGCTCCTTCTCGCTAGCAAAATAAGGCACACTCATGACTGGCCGCTCACAGAAGTTCACAGGTCCGTTTTATGACATCGTTAACCTCCTGCGTGTCTCCCACGCCTTCCCCGGTAATGGCATTCTTTTTTTAAAAAAAACCTGCGTGTCCCGATTTTACTGAAATATCTCAGAATTTTCTACTGGTGCAGGTGAAGTTGTGCTACAAAACACCCACAGAGGATGCTGTCCCATTCAGGGCTATGAGCATGGAGAGAAGGGGAAGTTTTACATTATAGACAACATGGTCACCCATCTCTGCCCATGTAATTCAGCTCATTACAATTGAGCAAGAGCAGCAGGAAGCAAAGCCCCAGTAAGGCAACACAATTTCCCCTTAATCTAAAGAAGCCCATATTTTAGTGGGTTCCAGACTTTTGTGCATCATTTCTCCACCACTACCGCATTGTAAAGGAGTTGAAATGCTTCTCCCAAGGCTTGCTTACTGACAGGAAAAGCATTACGCGAAAATATGCCAGTATTTTTGTATTTTGGCCCTACCTCCTTTGGCCTTGGCTCTGCCCACCACTGGAATTCAGCCCCAAGAACTTCTCCAAAATTACATTCCATCTTTGGGTGAAAAGAGGTTTAACATCCCTGTGCGATGGAACTTTGGCGACCGGCTTTTGGGTGTATAGAGGGGATGAGGATACATTTCTGTTTAAGCACAGGAACACCTTATCTGCATTCAAATTTGGGCAAGATTATAGCACTGAAAGAGATCTGATCAAGATGTCAGAACACTCCTTCTAAATTTTTAGAGGATGGATAGAAATATTAGGGTGATCATATGAAAAGGAGGACAGGGCTCCTGTATCTTTAACGGTTGTATAGAAAAGGGAATTTCAGTAGATGTCACTTGTAGGCATGCAGCACCTGGTGAAATCCCCTCTTCATCACAACAGTTAGAAGTTGCAGGAGCTATACTAGAGTGACCAGATACAAAAGAGGGCAGGGCTCCTCCAGCTTTAACGGTTGTGACGAAGAAGGAATTTCACCAGGTGCTGCATGTATAGAAATGACACCTGCTGAAATCCCCTTTTCTATACAACTGTTAAAGATACAGGTGCCCTGTCCTCCTTTCTATATGGTCACCCTAAATAAATGTTTCTCCCTGTCTTGTCATATCAGAACATGGAGGGGTGTGTGTCACACAACGCAACTGATCCATAGTAGATCCCAAAGGGACCCACTCATTTACACACACAAATTGGCAGCAATTTGGCAGCGGGGCTGGACAACCCATGGCAGGCCAAAGGAAAGGCCTTTGAGGACGGCATATGGCACATAGGTCGAAGGTCGCCCAACCATGTACTAGAAAAACATGAGTGTCCTCCAATATGTTATTGAGTGTTCAAAACAGTCCTCAGCACCTACGGTCTGTGAACTGGCAGGCCTGGTGCATTGCCTGTTGCTTTAGCTTTTATGCACATGCATTTAGCCTAATGCTATGTAGAGATGAGATGCCTCCACCCTGCCCGTTCAGATATTAAACTTTGGAAAACTCCATTTTGATGCTAGAAATAGCAGACAAACATTTCAATGGGATATCATCAAAAGGCCAAAATAGGGACAGAATCATAGCAGGATGGTGCCTCCAATGTCAGTGGGACATGAATCCGCTCCAGGTTTCAGTCAGAACTCTAAAGGAGTTATCCACCTTGGATAGCTCCTGCAGAGTTCTGACTGAAACTTGGAGTAGATTCACTGCCCCACTGACATCGGAGCCACCAGCCTCCACTGGACAGTGGATATGATTTCACTGGAAGAGATTCCAGAAAAACAAAGACCATAATTAGGGACAACCAGAGCATATTTATCACTGTCCCAGTACAAAAAGTACGAGAAACCACATGGATGAGTGTGTGACAGTTTCTAGTTTCATATACACGTGCGTGCGCACACACACACACACACACACACACAGTTGCGTACTGCAGTGCGTTTGCATTTATATGCTGCTGTTTTCCATAGGTTTCATGTCAAAAGACTTTAGAGGGCAATAAATCGTCTCCTTCTTCTGAGGGAATCGCACAGAGGCAATTGCAAAGCTAGCCTGCCCTCTGCCCCAACTTACGTACACAATGTGGCACAGGGTATTAGTGTCAAGCATGCTGCAATGTTATTGCTCTGCCCCCAGCCCAAATAATGGACCGTGGTGGAGTTTCCTCTTACAGCACATTTAAAAACCTGTACTAAGCCCTTTGCTGCACACATGCAGACACATTGTGGGATGTTTTTTGTCCTTTGTGTTTTGGCCGCCTGTGAAGCAGCAGAGGTCTCAAAATATCTGAATGTATCCAGATCTATTTATTTACAATGCAGAACAAGGATTCGGTGCTGGCCACATGTATAAATCACGGTTCTCTCTCCTAGAACCCCCTGCTGGATCAGCCATTTAGTTCAATATATTATTTACCACAATCAATTTCCTTTTTTCTCACATTCAGTTTAAAAAATAATATCTCAAGTCCTTTCTGTCCCATTTGTAAAGACATTTGCAGATTTGGGTAAGTTCTTATCGAATAATGAACCAAACAATATTCTCACCCATTCCTAGGCTTTGTTTCTGTAGGGGATTCAGACTAAAGGGGAAAGGATCTTGGGGAAATTGGGGGGGGGTTAAAGGAAAAGAAGGAGCATGATGTAGGCCCAAGGCCTTGCTCTGAGGAGTGCAACAGACAGTCTCCAGGGCCACCTTACCACTAATGCCCTGCTCTGAGGAAGGACCCCTCAGAGCAAGAAATTAATTGGTACAGAGGATATGGTGGTGGGGACCATGGCAGCGGATCAGGGTGAGGAGAAGCATCGTTGGTATCACATGTGCCCCCCCCCTCAGGTGACAGGATGCCTGGAACTGGGCCTAGATAGTTATAAAAATCATGTTTGGAGTGGAGAAAGCGAAGTTGTTCTGCTCTCCTGCATAATGCAATGAACTTAATTGGTGGGAGATCCAGGAAAGACAAAAAGAAGATTTTTCATACAACATATGGGAAGCTGCCTCATGATGGGTCAGATTATTTGTCCATCTGATCCAACTCTGACTGGCAGTGGTTCAGCAGAAGTCTTTCCCATCAGCTGATCATTTTAACTGGAGATGGTAGGGATTGAATTTGAGGCCTTCTGCAGGCAAAGCAGTGGTACTTCAGTTGAACCCTGGTCCCTCCCCATAAACGTATAATGCTCCTGGGATTGAACCACGGACCTTCTGTGCGTTACCTGCCACTGGGCTATAGTCCTTCCCCATTAGTGGCCCAACAGGGTCTTGAAAAGCCTCTTTGTTTCGAGACCTGCCTGGGATTGCAAAACTAGGAGGTTGTCAAGGATCTGGCCTCTTGCAAGGCATGGGAGCTGCCTTCATGGCTCACATTAACGTACACTTACTTACAGGCTTCATCTCAGCTGCATGTCAAAGAAGGCCCATGGCCAGAACTCCCATTTGAGAATATCACTCTTGGAGGGGTTCATGAGCTTCCTGTTCCAGGTGCTTGCTAGGTGTGTTGCAGTCCATCTGGCATGACGCATACCTGGCAAGGTAGGAGAATGAAGGTGTTCTGTTGGGGGCAAAGACCCATTTCGCTTTTTCTCTTCAATGCACAATGTGCAACTGACAGCACTTTATAACCATCGTGCTCATCAGCACAATCTCAAGGAGAGCCATGTGGACCATACATGACTTTATGAGAAATGCACTCTTAGTGCACAACTGTGCAAAAAGGCATCAACAGCTTTCATCTACCCCGCCCCCATTTCTTTCAGCAAAAGCTAAGGGCACTCAGCACGTCCTAGCGAACAATCAGCACCTAATAGGTTGGGAGGATGTAATTACCCAGTACTGTCACTGTGGTGGGAGTTTCCTCCCTCTCTCTCTCTCTTTTCTTTTCTTTTCATAAAACTAGCCTCAAACTCATTTCACGAGAGGTCAAATTCACATATGTGACCCAAGCGCCCTTGGCTGCTCTCTGGTGATAACATCTAGCATAACATCGGTTGAACTCCTGATCCCTTGGCTGTCCATGAGTCATCTAGCAGTTGCAGGAAAGCTCCGTAAATAATACCAACGCAGAAGCTTCATGAGATGGATGACAATGGTAATTAAAATGGTCTTTCCACTGGTGGACACCATTAGCCCAAGAACAGCTGAAGGTAAATTGTTAACTGTAGTCTACAAATTACAGTTTGTCAAATATATTCCTTGTGGCACTAATACATTCTGGAGATTAAGTAGTACCAAATGAGGGTTAATGCTCAGGAACACACTCCAGTCGATGTTTGTTATGCTTTCTCTCTTTTTTAAATATATTTTATTCTTGAGGTCTCTTATTTTTCCTTAAAATTTAACCCTTGTAGCAAAAGAGAAAGCATGTAGAATCCAGTTTCCCCCCAGCTTTTGTCGTTTTACTTTCCACAATAGGTTGAGAAACATACAGAGTGAAATCCTTGGGGGTTTCAACTGTGAGACCCAGGTTCAAATTCTGGCTCAGCTGTGAAGGTTATTGAGTGGCAGGGGGAAGTCATAGAAACATTGGAAGCTGCCTTATAATGTGTCAGACCACTGGTCCATCTAGCCCAGTATTGTCAACACTGACTGGCAGCAGCACTCCAGGTTTTCAGACAAGAGTTTTCCTGTCCTACCTGGAGAGGCCGAAGATCAAAACTGGATCAAAGTATGTGCGCTACCAGTGAGCTCCACTTTCTCTCAGCCTCAGTCTCCAATTTCTGTTTTCAGCCATGAATATGTATATGAGAAAAAGAATATAAAGGCCAGGAGTGCCTACTATCAGCTTCAGCTGATAAGCCAGCTGCGCCCCTTCCTGGAGTTAGAAGACCTAAAGATGGTAGTGCATGCGCTGGTAACTTCAAGTCTCGACTTCTGCAATGCACTCTACATAGGGCTCCCTTTGTGCCTAATCTGGAAACTTCAACTAGTTCAAAATATGGCAGCCAGGCTGGTCACCGGTGCACCTAGAGGTGACCACATTACACCAGTTTTAAAATCTCTTCACTGGCTGCCAATTAGTTTCTGGGTGAAGTATAAAGTGTTGGTTATTAACTTTAAAGCCCTACATGGTTTGGGTCCAGGCTACCTGCGGGATTGCCTTCTCCCATACAACCTGCCCCACACATTCAGGTCCTCTGGGAAGAATCTACTTCAGCTAGCAAAAACTAGATTGACAACTGTTACCCAGAGGACCTTCTCTTCTACTGCTCCCAGACTGTGGAAGGGCCTGCCGGAGGGGACGCGTCAACTTAACAGTCTATCAGCATTTAAGAAAGCTATTAAGACTGATCTCGTCCGGCAGGCCTATCCAGTGTAATTTTAGGATGTTTTATAAAATGATTTTAGGATGTTTTTAAAATGATTTTACAATGTTTAACAATGTATATTATGTTTAATTCAGTTTAATGCATTTTATATTTACTGTTGTTCCCAGCCTCGATCAGAATGGAGAGGCGGGTAAGAAATATTATTATTATTATTATTATTATTATTATTATTATTATTATTATTATTATTATCTATATTAGGTGCTTAATTTTAGCATACACCCAGGTGCAAGATAGATCCAACATTTCAAGAACCAACTACCCCTGCACCAATGAAGCCAAAAGCAGCGTTGTTTGCTTCCACCATTAGAGGTGCATGCTCCAGCTGCTATCCTATAGACCTTGAAAACAATAGTGCTTTGTTTTAGGCCCTTTTCTATAGACTTCAGATGCATTTTTTCATCTTTATTTTCTGCTTCAAAGGTTACATTTCAATCTTGCATAATGTTCATTACTGGAAAAACACACATGCACTAAATAGTTGCTATATGGCTGGAATTGTGTCCACGGTTGATTTAGCACGATGGCTATTTTTCAGATGAAATAAGTGGTCGTAATTAATTGTATATCCTTTAGTGCCATGGCGTTACTTGCTCTCCTAAATCTACTGAGGCTAATTTGAAGCCACACACTCCATTGTCACATCGGAATGTACAAGCGGTATTATTTCATCAAATAATCATCTGTGTCTGTCATCCTTTATATAATTTGCTATTGATTTGGCACTCATATCCCAGACACAATTACTCTGAAATAAGTCCCATTGATTTTAAGTAGAAGCTACTTCCCACAAAAGGCTCAGGACCAATAACTGAAGATCCATTTCAGTCCAGTGATAAACAGTGGGTTGTATTGTATGGGGTCCTTCCACTTTCTGTCTCTTCTGCCAAGACGCTTGTTCATGCACTGGTTATTTCTCGGTTGGACTACTGCAACCTTCTTCTCTCTGGCCTTCCTTCTTCTCACATCAGTCCATTGGTTTCTGTCCACCACTCTGCCGCTAAGATCATTTTCTTTGCTCGCCACTCTGACCATGTTACTCCACTTCTGAAATCTCTTCACTGGCTTCCAATTCACTTCAGAATCCAATATAAACTTCTCCTGTTGACCTTCAAAGCTTTTCACGGTCTAGCTCCTTCCTATCTCTCCTCTCTCATCTCACACTATTGCCCCGCTCGTGCTCTCCGCTCCTCTGACGCCATGTTTCTCGCCTGCCCAAGGGTCTCTACTTCCCTTGCTCGGCTTTGTCCATTTTCTTCCGCTGCCCCTTACGCCTGGAACGCTCTTCCAGAACATCTGAGATCCACAAGTTCAATCGCAGCTTTTAAAGCTCAGTTAAAAACTTTTCTTTTTCCTAAAGCTTTTAAAACTTGATGTTGTTTGGACTTTACACTGTTAGTTTTACCCTACCCTGTGCCTGTTTACCCTACCCTGTGCCTGTTTGGTGCATTCTCTTCCCCTCCTTATTGTTTAATTATGATTTTATTAGAATGTAAGCCTATGCGGCAGGGTCTTGCTATTTACTGTTTTACTCTGTACAGCACCATGTACATTGATGGTGCTAAATAAATAAATAAATAAATAAATAAATAAATAAATAAATAATAATAAAGAGCTTCCACCACTTGCAGAACCCCCTGCTCAATGCAGGAAATCTGCCTTAAAGCATAACCTGACAGATGGTTGTCCAGCTGCCTCTTGAATGCCTCTAGCGTGGGAGAGCTCACAACCCCCCAGGTCATTGGTTCCATTGTCGTACTGCTCTTAACAGTCAGGAAGTTTTCCCTGATGTCCAGCCAGAATTGGGCTTCCTGTAACTTGAGTCCATTATTCCGTGTCCTGCAGTCTGAGATGAGATCCTGGCCCTCCTTGTGACAACCTTTCGAATATTTGAAGAGTGCTATCATGTCTCCCCTCAATCTTCTCTTCTCCAGGATAAACATGCCCAGTTCTTTCAGTCTCTCTTCATTGGGCTTTGTTTCCAGACCCCTGATCATCCTTGTTGCGCTCCAGCTTGTCTGCATCCTTCTTGAAGTGTGGTGCCCAGAACTGGACACAATACTCAAGATGAGGCCTAACCAGTGCTGAATAGAGGGGAGAACCAGTACCTCACATGATTTGGAAGCTATGCTTCTATTAATGCAGCCCAAAATAGCATTTGCTTTTTTTGTAACCACATCATACTGTTGGCTCATATTCAGCTTTTGATCTACCACAATTCCAAGATCCTTCTCGCTTGTAGTATTGTTGTTGTTGTTGTTATTATTATTATTATTATTATTATTATTATTTATATAGCACCATCAATGTACATGGTGCTGTACAGAGTAAAACAGTAAATCGCAAGACCCTGCCGCATAGGCTTGCAATCTAATAAAACCATGATAAAACAATAAGGAGGGGAAGAGAAAGCAAACAGGCACAGGGTAGGGTAAACAGGCACTGGGTAGGGTAAAACTAACAGTATAAAGTCAGAACAAAATCAAGTTTTAAAAGCTTTAGGAAAAAGAAAAGTTTTTAGCTGAGCTTTAAAAGCTGTGGTTGAACTTGTAGTTCTCAAATGTTCCGGAAGAGCGTTCCAGGCATAAGGGGCAGCAGAAGAAAATGGACGAAGCCGAGCAAGGGAAGTAGAGACCCTTGGGCAGGTGAGAAACATGGCGTCAGAGGAGCGAAGAGCACGAGCGGGGCAATAGGGTGAGATGAGAGAGGAGAGATAGGAAGGAGCTAGACCGTGAAAAGCTTTGTAGGTCAACAGGAGAAGTTTATATTGGATTCTGAAGTGAATTGGAAGCCAATGAAGAGATTTCAGAAGTGGAGTAACATGGTCAGAGCGGCGAGCCAAGAAGATGATCTTAGCAGCAGAGTGGTGAACAGAAACTATGCATTCTTTTTCCTAGGTGTAAAACTTGGCATTTAACCAATTAAATTTCATTCTGTTATTTCATAACATGTTGCGTTAGTTGTGTTTTTTGCTCTGCTAGCAGCTGTGCAGTGTGTTCTGCTAGTGCAGTGGTGGGCAACTTCAGGAAGTCGAGGGGTCATTTTTGCTCCCAGACCACGCCCATCCCAGGCCGCACTCTGCAGAGCACCGCGGAAAAAATAGGCCATCAAAATCTGCCATCCCAAACTGGAGGTAAATCACTCCAGAACACTAAAAAAGTTATTGTGCAGGCAGGCATTATGACATTCCCCAATAGCCACCAAGAAGAGCCCAAAATTGCAGTCCGCTATCTTGGTCCAGATCAACAAACCATTTCTAAGTTTTCATATGCTAGGAGCAGGGGGGGGATCTACACTACTGCTTTAAAGCGCTTTAGAACAGTTTTGACAACTGTTGGGGCCCAGGACACACTGCATATACAGTTTTCAAAACGTTTTCAAAGTGCTTTAAAGCGCTTTAAAAGGAATAGTGTAGATCCCGCCCAGGTCTTTTGTAATGCTACTGGGTCTTAATTGCCCATTCAGAACTTGTGCCTAGGTATGTGCTAAGATTAAGTGCCAAGAGTAATTTCATTTCTCATATACATGTTAATGGCTGAAGGCAGAAATTGGAGACTGAAAGCCCCATCACATTTAGGGCAAACATGCAGCTCCCATCACTTCTCTGTCACTGCTCCGATGTCGCTTCCTGAAAACAGGAAGTAATAGGTCCATTCAGTCCAGTAGGAGAGAGCAACAACTACTTTCTCTGGGGTGGGTGGGTGGCGGTGCACACACCCTAACAGCTTTACAAAAGACCTGCTCCTTGCAGACGAAAATTCCTAGAACTAATGTGTTGATATGGATCAACACAGCTGGCTGTAAATTTGGATTCTCCTTGAGAGTGTGGTTATGGGGGATAATCACGAGGAGTACCTGCTCGACAAAATTTACCACACCACCACCGGGTCCCTGTGTTGTCCTTGACCCATTGACACCAATGGAATGTTAGATGAAAATAACTTTAGTCCCATAGTGTTTAATGGGACTTATTTATGACTTAAGTAACTGGACTTGGACCTAAAGAATTAATTACAACTATAATATTAATTATAAACACATGACAGGTTGGACTTCAGCTGCAAGTGCTATGTATACGAAGAATGAACTAGACAGTGCACACACAGTATATATAGTATTTATTCTATGGAATACAAACCTGCCTTGAGAATTACTGAAGGAGAAATAGGGGAGAAGTTTTACAAATAAATAAATCTGCTTCCCCCTGATTGCTTTATCAAATTCAATTTTCTTAGACTGAATCTTCTGGGAAGGGTCTATTTTAATAATGCATAAAAGAACTGTCTAGTAGTTGACTCTTGGCATTTGCTTGATACTTAATGTAATCTGTAATTACTCTAGTAGTTTCAATGTTGGCTAGCATGTTAAGGTCATTGGCAAGCTATACTATGTAGTACTTGGTGTACAAGAACATCTTTACATTGATTGATGTCTGTGCTCTATGGAAGTGTTTTAATTTTGTCCTTGAAGCTTGTCTTCAGAAATGCTGTCAACATGTATCCTTTCCTATCAAGCATTTCACTGTACTTCGAATTCTGGAGACAGATGAAGCGCCGAGTTACCAATTAATAACTACAAACTTTAATGGTTTAGTGGACAGTTTTAACACTGTCTTTTAAAGAAGGGAGAGGAGAGAGAATGAATCACCAAGCTTTAAAACACTAACAACACAAATCTATACCTATCTACTCAGAAGTAAGTCCCACTGAGTTCAATAGGGCTTATTCCCTGATAAGCATGTATAGGAGTGTAATCTCAACTGGCTATTCGGTTATAAATAATGATTCTCTTATTTACACTAAAACATCTCCCAATTAAGAGAGAAACTTGCCCAAAGAAGCAACACAGGGCAGTATATCCAATACTGCTGCTGTATTTTTGCTCATTCCATTGCACCAGCAAGACCTACCACTAGAGTAACAGGGAATTAGCATGGTCTATAGCAAGCCCAGAAATTAGTAGAAACGCACATTTATGGATCAGGACAGGTCATTGGAGCTCCCTGCTGCGAATTCCGCCCCATTCTGGGAACGACTTTTCTGCTAATTTCTGGTCGTTTTAAGAACTGCTAGCTCCCAGTTGTGCTAACAGTGGGTCCTAATACTGCCTACTGCGATTCATTCAATGAAACCTTTGTTCAGGGAAGCAATATCAGACTATCACAGAAGCTCCAAGAAGTCAGCGTTGTGCTGCAATCCTCTGCATACCTTCCTGTGAGTAAGCTGCACTGAACAAAGAGCTTCCACTAAAACATCTGTAAGACGCCTGTCAGTATTGCTTCTGCCCCATTTTTAAAATCCTCCAGTTCACCCCAATCTCTGAGACACAGAGCACAACACTAGAATTTACGAGGCCTACAGGGGTTCCCCCACCCTCCCATTAGCTTCTTTCTTAGGACCTGCCCCATCTCCTAGGGGAAAAGCTCTTAGCTCTGATCTGCTGATCAGAGCTAAGATCTTTTCCCCTCTGAGGGAGCAGTCAGGCCTCAGCAAGAAGTGCTGATTTAGTTCTGCTTACTTCTGAGATGTGTCCTGCTTCCTTGTCAGTAGATATGCCTGCTTATATCTGAGCAGTCATGCAGAGGTTCATCCTGCTTACTTGAAAGTCAGCAAAGAATCACATTTTGGCCCTGCTTCCAGATGGAATGCACGCACAGAAATGTATCCTAGATTGGAATTCAGCTCTTGTACTAAAAAGGGTTCCCCACCCC
This sequence comes from Elgaria multicarinata webbii, assembly GCF_023053635.1. NCBI lineage: Eukaryota > Metazoa > Chordata > Lepidosauria > Squamata > Anguidae > Elgaria > Elgaria multicarinata. The sequence continues at coordinate 22,409,355 of NC_086178.1, read as the reverse complement.
TGTCCTAGTTATTTTACTTGTGCAAAAGCAATTGCTTGGTGAGAAATAAATGTTCCCCCTGCCTGACGGTGCTTTGGCAGTGACTGTAAAGACATCTGAGTAACTGACAAGCACTAGGGCCTTATTTCTAAAGTGTATAAAACATTGTATTATTTAGCACAATTAAATCACTTTTCTCATATTAAACTACCTGCATTTGTTTCGCACTGTTCCTCAGTAATTGCACCCTGATGCTACCACCGTGAACATTGCTGGGGAACATGGCTGGGAGGGTGCTGTTGCTCTCATGTCCTACTTGTGGGTTTCCTAGAGGCAGCTGTTTGGCCCCTATGTGAACGGAGCTGGACTAGATGCACCTTTGGTCTGATCCAGCATGCTCTTATGAAGTGGCTGAAAGCGGTGGTGGCATGCGTGCTCTTTATTTTGCCATTTTTATTTCCTTCTGTCCTTGCAGCTTCTCTGGCTGCTTGAAAATTGACTGAAGTGTTGTCTTCTTGTTGTTGCTGTTAAAAGTCCTAGCAACAACTGCTCCCTCAACATTCAGGCACTAGCAGGTAGCCGCACTGGAAAGCCCCAAGGGAGGAAGTCATGCTTGTCCTCTAGGGGCTGCAAGGGCAGAATGAGTTAATAATAAAAAAATAAAGGGCGTCATTGCACCAGGATTTTATCTCACACCTTTACGGGGCTTCTGCTTCTGGATTCTTTGCAGGATTAATATCGGCTTCTTTACATTTGCTTTTTCCCCAAGGATTTCTTTTCTCTGCAGGTTTGATACATTTCATTATACAACCACTAGATGGTGCTGTGGTATAGTGGAATTGCAGAAATACACAAGGCTTTGGAGTGCTATTAAAATTAAATACTGCATTTTCCCCATTAAGAAAACGTCCCAATAATGTTCAGAAAGCACAGGAGAGGCCCTGAAGGTTGATGATAAACTACCATGAGTAACCAATCATGACTGCATAATGAAAGCACAGAGAAGCCCAAAGGATACACACAACAACAGCACCCTCAGCCATCTCCTTACAGTAAAGTAAGCATTGAAGCCTTTCACACAGAGAATTTTTTTCCTGAAATTCTCACCTCTTCCCACAATTTCCACCAACGAATGGTCAAAAATAAATAGATTGAAAAATTCACCACAGTGCTACTTTGAGCACCGACAATCCTGTACTTTCAATAATTATTTAAAACGTACCTGTTTAAGTTGGCCATTACCATTCACTTGTCTAAATGTTGTCGTGCTTTTATAATGATGTATTCTTTTAATTTGCTATAAACCACTCTGGGATTTTTAAAATGGGAAGCAGTACACAAATATTCTGTAATAAATAACTAAAAGTGAGATATATATATATATATATATATATATATATATATATATATATATCTGCTGGGATGGGTCATCCAGAGTTTTAAGGTTCAGTGTCATCAGTTATGTTGATGACACCCAACACAGTCTATGTGGGGCTACCTTTGAGAATGCTGGGAAACTTCAACAGGTCCAGAATACTGCAGACAGACTTTTGATCAGGGCCAATTATAGGGAGCATGTGACTCCCTGGTTACAGCAGTTTCAGCACTACCAGTCCATTTCCAGGCACAGTTCAACATGCTGGCTATGACCTATAAAACCCTACATGACATGGAATGAGACTACTCGAAAGACCCCCAACCTGGTGAAGGACTGAAGACCCCTTTACACACAGTAATATTTTACACCTTCTAATATACCTTGACATGGAATGGATGTTTAAGAAGGACATCTGTGTTTGAATTGTAGTCATAATCTATGGGTTCATTAGAATAGCCATCAATTAATCTTAGGCCTTATCTTAAGCCCAGACTTGATGTGAGGCCAACACAGATGGAAACTAAATATATTCTTGGTCACCTGTAATGAAAGAGCAGCACATGTTTACACAATGGTCTATTTAACTTCTAACTAAGAATTCTGCGCATGGCAGCCAGCAGGCTTCTGCCCTTGAAGGAGCCGTTTGACGGGCTTTGCTGAAAAATGTGTTTTGTTCTGCTTGTCAGCTGTGTTGCATCATTCTCTTCAGGAACTGTGACAGCCCCAAGAACAGGCACATCAAAATAATGACACACAATCTCTAGTTAACAGGATCAAGATCAGACATGTCCAAAACTGAAAGATTGCCTTTTTATTACAAAGACAAATATACTAAAATCAAGGTAATTACAGAAGAGAAAAATGTATACTCAACCCAGCACGGAAGATCCCTCCACTTATCTGTTAAGATTCCTGCTTTAATCCCCGATAATTTCTTGGAGTAAGATCAGACGGCTACACCACTACCAAACAGCCAAGGAAAAAGATACACAAAACATGAAAACATCCATTTTCTGGCTATTCAATTAAGACATGAAAAGATCCAACACAATTTGTTTTACTGTTTGAACACCATCTTGTAAACATGTAGATAAAGTCATCTACCTGAGGGGATTAAGAAGTAGAAATATAAATTAATTAATTTATATTTCTACTTCTTAATTTATATCCATTAATTGTCATACTCTACTTGTTCAAAATTAGTTTTAAAAATCATGATATGAAACTGAAACTAGATCATAATCTAATGGCATGAGATTAGATTTGGATTATATATAAACAATTACGTTTAATTACAGCAAAAGCTCCACAGCTAGCGGAACAGAAAGGTTGTGGAACATGGATAGTGTGTATATATTTCATACATTATAATTGACTCAAGCTGTTTCTTGTAGTGAAAACTATGCATCTTGTAGATATACTGTAAGTAAATATAGGGTTTCTAAATTCTACTTTCTCCCACATTTGAAATTTGAAAAAGCTCAAATTCTACCTGCTTGCCATATAGCTGTTAGGGATGAGGAGCCTGTGAAGAAAAATAGAGACAAAGAGGTGACAATCCTAATGCAACACAACAAACATGGTTAATACACAGGGTTTCAAACCCAAACTGTTAATTAAGATCTGGGCACTCAAAGCCCTTGGCCTAGATGGACAAATCTGTCCATTTCAGTTCCTCCCACATCCAATTTTCTAAAAATTCAAGTGCTTTCAACCCTGAAATATGGAATTTGATAATGTTGGTCCATTCTTATCAAAAGCTAACACAACTCTCACCCTTCTGTAAGTAAATATAGGGAGTCCCATTAGAATGGTTTTAAAAATAAAGACAGTATGTGTGTGGAGATGAACAGACAGCATTCAAAATAAGTAGGTATGTAGAGCTTTCATATGCTCTCTTTTAGGGCCTGTTCAGACAACACGCTAAGCCATGGTTAGGCCTCTAACTCTTTGGCAGCAAAAGGTTAGTGTGTTTAAATCATGATTATGTAGCCACCATGGTTAGGAATGGTTCACATGACACACTAAGCCATAATGTTTAGCTCAAAATGCTTAACCACCATAGCTTAGTGTGTCGTCTGAAAAGGGTCTTAAATTTTATATACTCCAGTGCAACATATCCACACTAGCTCGTCAGTACCAGCAGCTTAATATCCCATCATTCTTTCAAGATAACACATTGGTTATTTGACAACTCAAGAAAATCAAGGGCTATGCTTTCATGTCAACACACAACTCCCAGAGCTGTGCTATCAACTCAGAGCTATTGCAGCTGTCCAGTTTTTCATCTGATGAAGATGAGGAACATATAACAATGCCAGTTGATGATGGGACCAAGCATTTCATGGAAAAATGAATTCCATCATCGCAGTGGCTAAATTATTTATACCATCATCCCACCAATTAAGCACCTCAATTCGTAGACATCATGCAAAGCACCCACCCTTCTGAAATATCAAGCGATGGTTACAAAAACAACAATTGCAAGTAGGCAGCTATTTATATAGGTCAAGCCATCCATATGAGAAAGTACAATAGGAGTGCTAGGATAAGCACTCCTACTGTAGGCTTGCAACTACCAACCACACCATCACAGACCTACACTTTAGCATGCCCATTTCAGTTGTATTCATTCTAAGAGCTCACAGATCCCAAAAGATTGGCTGCTAAATGCCTAACTATAAGCACACCAAACTGAATCCATAACTCACAACACTGGATCACCAGTCGTACAAATTTGACATGGTCAAGGACAATGCTATAGATTAAGATCTGAAAATGCTCTCTTCTAATCTAAATCCACCAGGCTGCAGGAGACAGAGAAGGGGAGCTCTGCTGAGGAGACACCTGCTCAGCCATCCCTCCTGCTCCCTTCCAGCAACGGTCATCTGGCAGCAGCCATTCCACCAGGCTGCAGGAGACAGAGAAGGGGAGCTCTGCTGAGGAGACACCTGCTCAGCCATCCCTCCTGCTCCCTTCCAGCAATGGTCATCTGGCAGCAGCCATTCCACCAGGCTGCAGGAGACAGAGAAGGGGAGTTCTGCTGAGGAGACACCTGCTCAGCCATCCCTCCTGCTCCGTTCCAGCAAGGGTCACCTGGCAGCAGCCATTCAATTCCCCTCCCCCGGCCAAATTGAGCTAATTAACTGTTAATTTCCCCTGTTAATTGTGTATTGTTGTTAATTTGCTATTGTGAAGTTATTGTAGATGTATAATGTATAATGTAAAGGAGGCGACAATTCAAGTTGTGCAGGGCAGAGGGAGATATGGTGATGGCAGGGCGAAGTGCCATTACAGGGGAAGGAGAGATAGATATTTAACACCCATCTTTCCTTCTGGTCGCCCTGCCACCCTGGGGAACTTGGAGAACGAACCAAGCCAACCACGGACCCTCTCCTTGCTCCTTTGCAATGCCAGGTCAGTTAAAAACAAAACAAATATAATTTATGATCTCCTCACAGATGAGGAGACTGACCTGGCATGTTTCACAGAGACCTGGCTGGGAGATGACAGTGGCCCAACATGGGCCCAGGCCCTCCCAGCTGGGTACTGTGTTATCGAGCAGGTGAGGAAAAGTGGGCGGGGGGGCGGAGTAGCTGTGGTCTATAAGGATAATCTCAACCTGACCAGACTTCCTGTCCGGGAATTGAATCACATTGAGTGTGTGTACCTGAGTCTAAAGACCAGGGATAGACTGGGAATTCTGTTAGTGTACCGGCCACCCCGCTGCCTATCAGACTCCCTGGCCGAGCTCACGGAACTGGTGTCGGAGTTGGAGTCACTCAGGCTTTTGGTCCTGGGCGACTTCAACATCCCTTTCGGGAGTGGTTTGTCAGGTGCAGCTCGGGAGTTCATGGCATCCATGACAAACATGGGCCTATGCCAATTGGTCTCTGGACCCACACATTCAGCAGGTCGCACCCTCGATGCTGTTTTCAGTTCCGAACAGACAGATCTGTGGGCGGAGGTGATAAATACCTCTGCGTTGTCATGGACAGACCATTTTCTGGTCAGGGTTAATATCATGGCTACCATCCGCCCCTGCAGGGGTGGCGGACCTATTAAGATGGTCCGCCCTCGAAGGCTGATGGATCCTCTTGGATTCCAGAAGGTGCTATGGCTGGTATTGTCGACGATCCTGTTGAAGCCCTGGTCAATAGATGGAATCAAGACCTAACTAGGGCTATCAACACGATTGCCCCCAAACGTCCTCTCCGACCTGCTTCCAATCGGGCAGCTTGGTACACAGAAGATCTCAGGAAGTTGAAGCGGGAAGGTCGACAACTGGAGCGCTGATGGCGGAAAACTCGACTCATATCCGACAAGACACGATATACAGAACATCTTTGTTCCTATGGGGTGGCAATACATGCAGCGAAGAAAGCTTTCTTCTCTGCCTGCATTGCGTCTGCGAATTCACGTCCAGCAGAACTGTTCAGGGTGGTGAGGGGTCTAACTCAGGCACCTTCTCCCCTGAACCCAGTTTTAGAGCCTTCGGTAGTTCGCTGTGATGCATTTAATGATCATTTCACAGATAAAATCTCTCGGATAAGAGCCAATTTAGATGCCGTCGTTATAACAGAAGCTGAAGTGTCCAGCAACTCCGTGAGTAGGATTACACTGGATCAGTTTCAGTTGGTGAGTACTGATGATGTGGACAAGCTGCTTGGACGAGTAAGGAAGACAACTTGTCCTCTCAATCCCTGTCCTTCTTGGCTGGTCGCCCAGGGAGGAGATGCAGTTGGACTACAACTACAACGTATTGTTAATGCGTCTCTCAGGGAGGGGAGTTTTCCACCATGTTTAAAAGAAGCAGTGGTACGGCCGCTTCTCAAAAAGCCCTCCCTGGATCCCCTGGACCTTAATAATTATAGACCAGTATCAAATCTTCCATTTTTGGGCAAGGTGATTCAAAGGGCAGTTGCCTTCCAATTCCAAGCAGTCTTGGATGATACAGATTTTCTAGACCCATTTCAAACTGGCTTTAGGGCAGGATACGGAGTTGAGACAGCTATGGTTGCCTTAGTGGATGATCTCCGCATGAGCATTGACAGGGGGAGTGTGTCCCTGCTGGTACTTTTGGACCTTTCAGTGGCTTTCGATACCATCGACCATCGTATCCTTCTGGAACGCCTGAGGGGTTTGGGAATTGGGGGCACTGTGCTCCAGTGGTTCCGGTCCTACCTCTCAGGTAGATTCCAGATGGTGATGCTTGGGGATAGTTGCTCCTCAAAAAAGGAGCTGTTGTATGGCGTACCACAAGGTGCCATCCTATCCCCAATGCTGTTTAACATCTACATGAAACTGTTGGGTGAGATCATCCGGAGGCATGGGGCGGGGTGCTATCAGAATGCTGATGACACCCAAATATATTTCTCTATGCCTTCAATAACAGCATCAGCTAAGGATAGTGTGTCTCCTCTGAATGAATGCTTGGAGGCAGTAATGGGCTGGATGAGGAAAAACAAACTGAAGCTGAATCCAGACAAAACAGAGGTGCTTGCTGTCAAGGGCTCTGACCTAGGTTTGGAGGTGTGTCAGCCAGTTCTGGATGGGGCTACACTCCCCCTGAAAGACTGTGTTCGCAGTTTGGGGGTGCTCCTGGATCCGTCGCTCCAAATGACAGCCCAGATAGATGTGACAGCCAGGAGTGCCTACTATCAGCTTCGTCTGATACGCCAGCTGCGCCCTTCTTAGAGTCAGAAGACCTAAAGACAGTAGTGCACGCGCTGGTAACCTCAAGGCTTGACTTCTGCAATGCGCTCTACATAGGGCTACCTTTGTGCCTAGTCCGGAAACTTCAACTAGTTCAAAATATGGCAGCCAGGTTGGTCACCGGTACACCTAGGGGTGACCACATTACACCAACATTAAAATCACTCCACTGGCTGCCAATTAGTTTCCGGGCAAAGTACAAAGTGTTGGTCATTACCTTTAAAGCCCTAAATGGTTTGGGTCCAGGTTACCTGCGGGATCGCCTTCTCCCATATAGTCCACCCCGCACACTCAGGTCCTCTGGGGTGAACTTACTTGTCAGCTAAAACTAGGCTGACATCAGTTTCCCAGAGGGCCTTTTCTTCTGTCGCCCCCAGATTGTGGAATGGCCTGCCAGAGGAGATTCGTAAAATTAACTCTATGTGTGATTTTAAGGCAGCTTTAAAGACTAGCCTTTTCCGGCAGGCCTATCCAGATCAATGTTAAATCATGATTTTTTAAAGATGTATTGATTCCTGTTCTAATGTTGTTCCCCGCTTCGATCCAAAGGGAGAGGCGGGTAAGAAATAATTTATTATTATTATTATTATTATTATTATTATTATTAAATAAGTAAACATATACACAAACCCCTCAACTGTGAAATTCAAGCAACTTGTCAAAAACAAATTTGCTTGCTTTCCAAAGGGAAGTAATCCTGCACTGTTACACATACTTATTGTCTTTATTCTTTTCTCCTATCCGGTGCACTGCCTTTCTGCCCAGGTCCAGGCCCGATTCAGTGTTGGTATTGACATTCAAAGCCCTAAACAACTTGGGTCCAGGTTAGCTGAGGGATCTCCTCCTCCCACATCTACCTGCCCACAAACTAAGATAACCTTCAGGAGTCATTCTCCATGAGCCCCTGGCAAAGGAAGTGAGGCGGGAGACTACCAGGGAGAGGGCCTTTTCTGCTGTGGCACCCTGGCTATAAAATCAACGCCCTAGAGAGGTTCACCTGGAGCCTACATTGTACTCCTTTTGGCACTAGTATTTCCCCCCAGTATTTTAGCATCCTAGTCTTTTAACTCTGTTTTAAATCTGTATTTTAAATCTCTGTATTGCTGCTGGGTTTTATTCTGGTTGTACTCTTATATGGTTGTTTTAAGCTTCTATGTTTCATATTTTATACGGTATCTTGTGGTTTTAATTTTTGTGAACCACCCAGAGAGCATTGGCTACTGGGTGGTAGAGAAATGAAATTAAATAAATAAAATCTTGGCCATAGAATTGTAAAGCATTTTAACAATTAAACTCATAGTGTACAATGTTTATTTGAAGTATTTTCACTCTTGTGAGTTATGTGGCAAGATCTAGATTATATTTCTACTTCAGCTGAATATATGTTGCCATCTGCTGAGAAAATGATATATCATTTAGACAAAGCATATCATCATACTTATTCAAATCATTGCATTAGAGCAATTACTCAAAAGAGTAATTAAAGCATCATTATTCCACTATCATTTTAACACATGATGCTGCCCAATACCAGACCAAAACATTAATCCATCTACCCCACTATTATTTACAACAGCCATCCCCAAACTGGAGCCCTCCAGATGTTTTGGACTATAATCCCCATCAGCCACAGCCAGTATGGCCAATGGTTAGGAATACTAGGAAATGTATCCAAAACATCAGTAGGACACCAGGCTAGCGAAGACCAATTTACACAGAATGGAAACAACTTCAGGATCTCAAGAAAGGGTCTTTCCCAACCCTGGTAACTAGGATCTTTTTAACTTGGGACTGTTTGCATACAATGCACATGCTTGACCATTGAGCTATAGTAATTCCTCATCCTGAAATTTATCTGACCCTGAAATCATGCTAGATGAGATTAAAGGCATCCACTCAACAGTTTGCTCATCTTGCTATATTTGAAAAATGCCTGAGGTAAGAGAACTATGGGGCATTCCATCAATACGGTCTACACAGGGCTACCTTAGTGCCTAGTCTGGAAACTTCAACTAGTTCAAAATATGGCAGCCAGGTTGGTCACCGGTACACCTAGGGGTGACCACATTACACCAGTTTTAAAATCTCTTCACTGGCTGCCAATTAGTTTCCAGGCGAAGTGTAAAGTGTTGGTTATCACCTTTAAAGCCCTACATAGTTTGGATCCAGGCTACTTGCAGGATTGCCTTCTCCTGTACAATCCACTCCGCACACTCAGGTGCTCTGGGAAGAATCTACTTCAGTCAGTCAAAGTTAGGATGACAAGTATTTCCCAGAGGACCTTTCTCTTCTGCTGCTCCCAGACGGTAGAATGGCCTGCCGGAGGAGACTCATCAACTTAACTATCTATTAGCATTCAAGAAAGCTATAAAAACTGATTTCTTCCAGCAGGCCTATCCAGTGGAATTTTAAGATGTTTTTAAGATGCTTTAACAATGCATATTATGTTTTAATTCAGTTTCATGTATTTTATATGTACTGTTACCCGCCTCCATTGAGAAATAAATTTATCATTATATAATATTGCAGTATTTTCAAGGCATAAACAAGCATAAAAATACATGGTTTTGTTATTTATTTATAACATTCATATACCATTCCACTTCTAAATGGTAAGTTTGACTCCAGAAAAATGGTGGTGTCAGGTTAGGTGTTGAACTTACACAGGTGTTCTTATATGCTATTTATTAAATGTATAAAGGCCTGTAAAAAGGGCAGCTTTCCTTTTTCTTAGAGCAGGACAGCTTCTGCAGGCTTCACATAGAGATGGGTATCAGGCAAGCAGGCATCAATCCACGTTAACAATTGCTAGCTGTCCAACACTGATAAGGGTGTAATCCTCATGTCAACACTTACACAGCTGCCCAATATCGCCTGTTTGCTTTGCTAGGAAGATGAAGAAGGCTCCCTTCCCCTCTCCCTGGAATGTTGGGATCCTGTACAAAAGAGGGCCACATACTAGAATGTCAGAAAAGGGCATAAAAGATTGGACTCAGGCCTAACCAATTTGGCTTCACTCCATGGGGGAATGTGAACAACCAACCTGGAGAACTTTGGGTTCTAGGAAGAATCTCCAATATGCTGTTGATTGGGGGCCAATATATGCCAGCTGTGTGAGTTGCCAGTTCTCAGCTGAAGAGATGTGTTAATTTCTTTGTATTTTTATTCTACATCCATTTTTATCAATAAATTGTCATTCCTTTAACAAGTGGTCTAGTTTTATCTTGGTAATCCAAAGAACCTACTTTGACTGGGCCCTGAATAGATCAGGCCTCCAGATTACTGCAACATGTTCTGGAGCAGTGAACAATAACAGATAAAAATAATTAAATATTAGAAGTTTCAAAAAACAGAATACCAATAAAACCCATGGAGGATCAATCAAGGAAGGCTTCTAGAAATAAAAATATCTTCAGCAGGCACCAATCCAGTGTTGGTGAATGCCCCACCTGGAGAGGTAAGGAGTTCCGCAGAGAGGAAGTCACATCGCTAAAGGCTCTACTTCACATGAACTCCAATCAGGTCATAGGTCATGCAGAATTACCAGAAGCTCATTTGATTACCTCAGTGACCACGCAAGTAGAAGGAGAAGGCACTCTCTCAAGTATCCTGGTCCCAAGTTGTTTAGGACTTTGCATACTAGTACCAAACCTTTAAACCTGGCCCAGTAATGAATAGGCAGCCAGTACAGCTCCTTCAGCAAAGGAGTTGCATGCAAGAAAGGGGACGCTCCTGAAAACAGCTGAGCTGCTGCGTTCTGCACTAGCTCCAGCTTGTGGACCAGCCTTAACGGCCGTCCCCATAGAGCACGTTGCAGTAATCAAGTGTTGAGGTTACTAGTTCCTCTACCATTGCAGCAAAGCTATCCCTGGGCAGGAAAAGCCATAGCTGGCAACCAGTTGAAACTAATAAAATGCACTCCAAGCCACCATGGCAACTTGGACTACCAGTGACAGTGATGGATTTAGGTGTACCCCCAGATTACAAACCTTATCTTTCAAAGAGAGTGCAACCCCATCCAGATCAGGCAATAAACTCATCTCCCGGACTTGGGAACCACTCCCCCACAGGGCTTCTGTCTTGCCAGGATTCAGAAACACAATGGCCTTGTCATAACCTCTTCAACAGTGATCAATTTCTTCAATATATCAGCAGCTTTGACAAATTGAACCACTAATAATCACAATTCTAAACAGGCTTACATATTTATGCTTGCTTCTGCATAAATAGGTACAGGTAAACCTTGATAAATGTCTGTATTTGAATTTTCTTTGTAGTGATTTGAAGATTAAAAACTGCTAAATATGTGACGACACTACAATGACCTTTAGACAAATAATAATTATTCTTGTTTGTTCACATGTTCAATCCTCACTACAGCAGACTATAGCAAATGGCCACCTGATCACTCCAGATCACTCCATTTCAGAACTGGATCAATTTTCTGCCCACAGTCATGTGGAAAAATTATTCACCTTTGTAAACTGCTATCACTTTGCTATATACTGAGTAGTAAAACACAGGTGACATTGCAGCTCCTAAGACAGGCTGCTTTGGCTTCACAGATATTTTATATAAGCAACCCCAGAAACCTATCATTCCAAAATGGTAGGGGCAAACCAAATCAGCTATTTGGAGCACTGTTGATAATTACCAGACTACACACAGGGGGTGTTATGGTCAAGGTAAAACTAAGGGCCTTGCTAGACTTACCTGAAAATCCAGGCATGTGGAAGTGCCAGCCTGCACTACAAGTAGTGCAGGCTGTCACTCCTATCCACACGTCAGACGTGATGGGCTACAGGAAAGCCCCATCGCGTCCACCATTTTGTTTTATACTTAAAGGGCCAGGTGTGCAGGAACACACCACCAGCAATGGTGGGGTTTTTTTTAAAAAAAAAGGGTTCCCTGCTCCCCCCCGCCCCCGATTTCACCCCCTGGCCGCGATTCCCCCCTCGATCTCTGATTCCCCCCGCGATCTCCGGTTCCACCCCCCGCGATCTCCCCACCCCCAATCTCTCCCCCTGCCCCGATGGGCCCAGCGCCCCATCCGCCGCTTTTCCCGGCTACTCACAAGTAATTGTGGTAGCCGGGAAAAGTGGCGGACCTGTCTACACGCCCGCGGTCTTGAGCTCAGCCCGAGACTGTGGGAAATACCGGGCCACAAGCGGTGCCGGTTATCCTGGGCCAAGGGAAGGTTACCCCTGCCTGAGCCCGGGATCCCCTGTGCATCATCTGGACGCACAAGGGCAGGCCCAGGGCTCGCACCGGGCTAACCCATCATCTAGCAAGGCCCTAAGAAGTTAGTACTTGTAAATGCATCCCAAAGAAGGTGGATCTGTTTAAGAAAACATTTTGCTCTATGCCTAAATTTCCTAGTGTATTAGAGGACAGGGCAGAGACCCAAGGGAGAAATACTTCTTGCTTGTTTAAAGAAAGAAAAAAGAGTGAATCCTTGGCCACTAGTCATGTGTGCAGCAACTATTTGTACTGGCCTCCAGACTAGCTTCAAGAAACCAAGGCATTGTATGAGCATTGGTAGTGATGCAAGGCTCCCAAGCAGCCTGCCTGAAGTCAATATTTAGCTGAAGCATCTACATGCTTCTAGTATTAGCTTTGGGTGGCTCAGCTGGGCAGGTATCCAGGTGGCAACTACCATGAAAACCACTTCAGTTCCAAGACACACGCACAGGCATATGCACAGCTATACTAGACACTTCCACAGCAACCCATCAACACAGGTGGGTTTTGTTTCTGTTTTTTGTGTGTATAGGTTATGCACTCTGACAAACCTGGAAGTTTGTGATTCTTAACGCACAGCTGCAGAATCATGTTAACAATCCAAAGAGGAACAAGCTACTTAACAGTGATAAACAGGCTTACAGAATTGCCTTCAATGTGTGTGTGGTGATGTTAGTGTGTGAAACTAAACACTTTGCCCCAGTCTCCATATATCACATCAGAAGCCTCCCTCCAGTATGCCCTTGGCAAGTAGTTCTTGCCTCTGATTGGCTCCTATTGGCCTACTTCAGAAGAGAGATGAAAATTGCTTCCTGGGTGGCACATTACTCTCCAAAAAATATTGCTTCAAGGACGTATCCAACTATATTTTTAAGTGGCCTTGTGTTTATATTTATTAAACAGAATACCTACATATGTTCTACCCTAATTCTGGAAAAAAAGATGTAAATGGCCATTCTGGCTGGCAATGATGGGTCTTGCAATCCAGCACATCTTGACAGCACCAGGCTGGGGAAGGCTGCCCTAAAATAAAAGAAGTAGGTGGCCTTAAGTTGCCTGACAACAGTTTTCCACCATCCCAGTTACTTCTGCATATCATATTCTTTACCCCAGTGGTCTTCAACCGGTGAGTCACAGCCCAAGTGGGTCAAGAGACCAGTCCAGATGGGTCACAGAAAGCTGTTGCTGCTATGTTGGGCAATTGCAGGTTGGGAGACTGAGGTTGGTCTCAGATCCAGATCTGTTTTATACTGTCCACACAGTTTATCCACTTTGGGAGAAAAAGTATTTCACTTGCACTATCTGCCTTCTGAGGGAAGGCCTTAGCTCACAATTTCCTTGCTTTTTGGTGCTTGGTTGAAAGCTGTAAACATTTTTTGTAAACTGCATTTTATTTATTGAATTTCATGGCTTTGTGTAAGGGACAAATTGATATTTTACAGCTGACAACCAAGCTGGGCAGCCAGACATTGCACCATGTCAGCATCTAATAAAAAATCAAAGCCAGGATTATGAATTCAAACCCATTTTTAATTGGTAAATGAGCCCCACAAGTTAGGCTCCCTTTGACTTGCAATCTGATGATACTCATTTGAACTTTTTAGTAGCCAGTGTCAGAAGATAAAAGCTTTTAAAAGACAGCATCATGAGAGAGGACCATTTCACCTTTTGTGTCTGTGTTTGGGGACAGCTTCAATGCTTGCTGTACTGGAATTAAGGAAACTTGGTTAATCTGCTTCGTTCTATGGAATCTGTCACCTTTATCTTCACAACACTTATCCTCATTAACAACCCAGTGAGGCAGGTTATGTTGAGAGTCTGAGTCACATTTTATGAAGGGAGGGGTTATTAATTAAAAGCAGACTCAGGCTCCCAGCAAGGAAACATCTCACCCCCAGCTGCAACATCTTTGGGGGACTGGGAGCTTAAGAGGCAGGCTCCTACTACCTGGGTTTTTGACCATCTGATCCAGCCAGGAGAGGAAGGCCTGCAGAGCAAGGGACCAATCAGCGGCTGCTGTTGTCCTGCCTAGTCTGCGGAACCTCCAACTGCCTCCTAGCAGACTCAGGCTCCCAGCAAGGAAACATCTCACCCCCAGATGCAACATCTTTGGGGGACTGGGAGCTTAAGAGGCAGGCTCCTACTACCTGGGTTTTTGACCATCTGATCCAGCCAGGAGAGGAAGGCCTGCAGAGCAAGGGACCAATCAGCGGCTGCTGTTGTCCTGCCTAGTCTGCGGAACCTCCAACTGCCTCCTAGCAGACTCAGGCTCCCAGCAAAGAAACATCTCACCCCCAGCTGCAACAACTTTGGGGGACTGGGAGCTTAAGAGGCAGGCTCCTTTGTGGGCGGGCTCACCGCCGGGGAGGGGGGGGACTCCAAAGGGGTTTGCCAATTTGGGGAAGCCACTTCAAGGCAGTACACAAGGGTGGGGCCTGTCCCCTTGTTTGTTTTTGTTTTGTTTCTTTTCTCCTCCCCTCCCCCCTACTTTCGGCCTGCTTCCGTTTAGTCATGTGAGGGTTCTGCCAGCCTGTCATGAACATCTGCTTTCCTGGGAGTGGAGGAGATGATGGGAGTCCGGGAGCAGCCATCACAGTTATACAGGGCAGAGGGAGATACAGCGCGGGGAGACAGCTGCACTGTCATAAGAGAGAGTGCAATGACAGGGTGTTGGTTGTCCCCAAACTTCTCCCCAATTCAAATAATTTGGATGGCCCTGGCAACAGACCTCCCGGGTTGAAATTGCTGCTGGTGAACGCCAGGTCGGTTAATGGGAAAACAACTGCTATCCAGGACTTGATCCTGGATGAGCATGCTGACCTGGCCTGTATCAAAGAGACCTGGTTGGATGAAGCTGGAGGAGTTAATCTCTCTCAGCTTTGCCCACCAGGGTTCTCTGTCGAGCAGCAAACAGGGCGGGGAGGTGGAGTGGCAGTGGTCTATCGGGATTCCATCCCCCTGACCAGGTGCCCTGTCCCACAGTCTGCAGGGTTCGAATGTGTGTATCTGAAGGTGGGTGCCCAGGATAGAATAGGGATTCTGTTGGTGTACCGTCCACCCCGCTGTTCAACAGTCTCCCTTCCTGAGCTAGCCGGGATAGTCTCAAATTTGGTGTTGGAGTCCCCACGGCTTGTTGTTCTGGGGGATTTCAATATCCATGCTGAGGCTGCCCTTTCGGGAGCGGCTCAGGACTTCATGTCCGCCATGACAACTATGGGTCTGTCCCAAGTAGTATCTGGCCCCACCCATGTTGCTGGGCACACTTTGGACCTTGTTTTCTGTGCTGGATGGGGTGACAGGGATCTGAGAGTGGAGGAACTTTATATAGTTCTGTTGTCATGGACAGATCACTACCTGGTGGGGTTTAGACTTGCTGGCACTCAGAACCTCTGCAGGGGTGGAGGACCGATTAAGATGGTCCGCCCCAGGAGGCTGATGGATCCAAATGGTTTCCTGATGGCTCTTGGGGATTTTCCTGTTGCCTCGGCAGGTGATTCTGTCGATGCCCTGGTTGATCTCTGGAATACAGAGATGGCCAGGGCAGTGGACACGATTGCTCCTGAGCGCCCTCTCTCACGTTGTGGAGCCACACCAGCCCCCTGGTTTTCCAGTGAGCTGGCAGCAATGAAACGAGTGAGACGGAGGCTAGAGCGACGTTGGCGGAAAACTCGGAGTGAATCTGATCGAACACAGGCTAGAGCCTATCTGAAGGCCTACTCTGTGGCAATTCGGGCAGCGAAAAAACTTTTTTTCTCTGCCACTATTGCGTCTGCAAAGAGCCGTCCAGCAGAGCTGTTTCGGGTGGTCAGGGGCCTTCTACACTCTGGCCCCCCAAAAGTGATTTCAGACCTTTCAACAGCCTGTTGTGACCAATTTGCCCAGCACTTTACAGACAAAATTGCTCGGATCCGCTCTGACTTGGATGCTATTGTTGATACAGATCCAGTGGATGTAACTTTGGCACCTGCTTGTCCAGTATTATTGGATACCTTTCAATTTGCACAGTCTGATGACGTGGACAGGGCCCTTGGATTGGTGAGAGCCACCAAGTGTATACTAGATCCTTGCCCTTCCTGGCTTATAAAAGCTGCCAGAGGGGGACTGGCTGAGTGGGTAAGTGGAGTGATCAATGCCTCCCTTCGCCAAGGAAGGGTCCCAGCCTGTTTGAAGGAGGCAGTGGTAAGACCCACACTGAAAAAGCCCTCCTTGGCCCCCACTGTATTGGATAACTACCGGCCAGTCTCCAACATCCCATTTTTGGGCAAGGTATTGGAGCGTGTGGTGGCCTCCCAACTCCAGGGATTCCTGGATGAGACGGATTATCTAGATCCATTTCAATCTGGCTTCAGGCCTGGTTATGGGACAGAAACAGCTTTGGTCGCCTTGGTGGATGATCTTCGCCGGGAACTGGACAGGGGGAGTGTGTCCCTGCTGGTTCTGCTGGACCTCTCAGCGGCGTTCGATACCATCAACCATGGTATCCTTCTGGGCCGCCTTGCTGGGATGGGTCTTGGAGGCACTGTTTTACAGTGGCTCCATTCCTTCCTGGATGGATGGACCCAGAAGGTGGTACTGGGGGACTCCTGTTCGACTCCTTGGCCATTGGCCTGTGGAGTCCCTCAGGGCTCTGTTTTGTCCCCCATGCTATTTAACATATACATGAAACCGTTGGGAGAGGTTATCCGGAGTTGTGGGATGCGGTGCCACCAGTACGCTGATGACACCCAACTCTACTACTCCTTTCCACCCAATTCGAAGGAAGCAGTTTCTGTGCTAAACCGCTGTTTGTTGGCAGTAATGGATTGGATGAGGGCGAACAAATTGAAGCTCAATCCAGATAAGACAGAGGTGCTCCTGGTCAGTCGAAAGGCAGATCAGGGAATAGGGATTCAGCTTGTGTTGGATGGGGTTACACTCCCCCTGAAGACACAGGTCCGCAGCTTGGGTGTGCTTCTGGATTCAGCCCTGAGCCTGGATACCCAGGTTTCGGCGGTGGCCAGTTCATTTGCACAGTTAAAGCTAGTGCGCCAGCTGCGCCCGTTCCTAGAGATGTCGGACCCGGCCACGGTGACACATGCCTTAGTTACATCCCAATTGGATTACTGTAACGCGCTCTACGTGGGGCTGCCTTTGAAGTGTTCGGAAACTCCAGCTGGTTCAAAGAGCTGCAGCCAGATTGTTGACCAGGGCTGGTTACAGGGAGCAGACAACTCCCGTTAAAACAGCTCCACTGGCTTCCTGTCTGTTTCCGGGCACATTTCAAAGTGCTGGTTATGACCTATAAAGCTCTATATGGTTCGGGTCCAGGTTATTTGAAAGAACGTATTCTCCCTTATGAGCCTGCCCGTGCTTTGAGATCTTCTGGAGAGGCCCTTCTTTTAGTCCCACCTTCTTCACAGGCACGCTTGGTGGGAACATGGCAGAGGGCCTTCTCGTTGGCTGCTCCGGTGCTCTGGAACTCTCTTCCTGGGGAAGCTAGGCTGGCTCCCTCCTTGATGGGCTTTCGGAAGCAGGCTAAAACTTTTTTGTTCAAGCAGGCCTTTGGAGAATAATCCAGCCCTCCATCTATGTTAATGTTTTATAATTTTGTTGTGTATTTTTTAATTGTTTATGGTTTTGTTTCCCTCCCCCCCCCCATGTATATTTTAAACTTTGTAAGGCCGCCTTGAGGCCCAGCATTGGGCAAAAGGCGGGATACAAATAAATATAATAATAATAATAATAATAATAATAATAATAATAATAATAATAATAATAATAATTGTTATCAACCTTTATTCCAGTGCACACCATTTTTATTTTATAAACGATAGAAACCCCCTGTACCCGCCCACCCCGCCAATAATCAACTGTGCAGAATGTTCAATTTAGTGATGGGCCTTAAATTATCATTATTTACATTTATATACCGCCCCATAGCCAAAGCTCTCTGACAGCAGTAATAGGAAGGCAAGTTTTTCAAGCAGACATGCACCATGCTGGTTTGGTTGCATCCCTGCCATATTGTTGCAGCACACTTTATCATTAGCTGCCTTGAGTGGTTTTGGTGGAAAGATGGGATATAAATCAAATAAATAAATGTTCAGGACTACTTACAACAAAACATATTGAAAGTAAGTTGGACTACAAATGTACATATGAAATAAAATATAGAACTAGCACCTTACTTACAGGAACATCTCCAATTCATAGCCATGTTTTATTTGATAGTATTTTATTTCCTATTCTAATGTTGTAGTCCTACATCCACACTTACTTGGGACAAAGTCTCATTGAACCCACTGAAGCACATCTGAGAAGTACATGTTTGTTAGCCTGAAAGATATAAAACGTTTGATTTTCTCCCTTGCCTGTTTCTTGCTTAAGCACTGTGAATCACATACTTTTAAATCTCTATCCAATCATAAGGTTGGAAGCTTGTAAGGAAAGCAAAAGCTTCACCTAGGATTTAATTGAGAACTGCGGTAAAAAATAAATATATCAGGAGCAGACTTTGTGATGGTCACTCTTGTTCCATATACTCACTTCTCTTGACCGGCTGTCATCTTTACTGCCATCACAAATATGGTAGTTTTGAATTTGTAAGTCAGGCTCACCTTTTATGCCCTTTAACATCTCACATTTCTATGAATAAACATGTTAAGGAAACAAAACACCTTGAAATGCCTAACCCATTTAAACCACAACTTCTTTCTTGGCAAACAGAACCAGTAACAGCTTGTAGACAAGAGAGGCCAATCTTAGTGTGAAGCTAAGTGAGCATATAAGAACAAATATTTGTGGAGAAGAATAGCAGGTTAGCCCTTCCTCTGCCCACCAATTCCCTCCTACAATACCTCTTCCAGCAAGCAATTATTGTTTTACTTGATTTGTATCTGGCTTGTATCTATGGAAGTCAAATGATTGGAGTGGGTTAAAGAGGACAGATAAAGTAGAAGTGACAGTATAAACATAAAATCTTATTTTTAAAAATAAGCTGTAACACAATATGAATAATCAGCCTAAAAAGCCATCCACAACACAGTACCTATTGCAGGCTGTCACCTAGATCAAGTGTTCGCATTCTATGCTGTAGAATTTTAGTGTATAGTATCTGCTGGCTGGAAAAGGTACCTGGCTGCTCACAAAATAAAGCATATATATCCTATGACTGCTGCTCATAATAAGCTTCAGCACAACAGGACCATTTTAACTTGGGTCACCAAAACACTCACTTTTCAAGTATAAGACCTGGATGGTAGACCGTAAGCTAGAAACAAATTTTCTACATACAGAATCATCAGTTAGCAGCCAAGTCCATTGGGATATTCAAAGTAGTTCACTCTCCTCTTCAAGGTCCACCCACTAGCTAAAACACCAAGCCTCTGCACTTCCTTAATAATTTTAGGGCACAATCCTATGCATGTTTAGAAAGAAAAAAGTCATACAGTTGCCAGCATGTCCCAGTAAGCATGGCTGGCTAGAATAATGCTGGGAGTTGTTGGACGTTTTTCTTTCTGAACATGCATAGGATTGTGCCCTTAGCGCAGTTAGCCCTACTAACCAGGAAGTTTCTGGTGTGAACTTTATTAATGTTCAGCCAACCACCTAATCTCACAGCAGGAGACATTGTGCAAAGTACTTATTCTTCCCCCAGGAGTGGTCAGAGGACCAATAGATTTAAGGTTCATTCATTACTATCCTTGCTTAGACTTCCCATCAGTTACAAGGTTTGACGGTAGATCTGACAAAAGCAACTGGCTAACAGATCTGCAAAATAAAGGGTTTCAAAGAGAGCTTTTTCTAATTTTTCTGAATTTATTTTAAATCAATTATCTTATATAATATGCTGCAATACTGATTTTCCTTTGAAAATAAAATAATTAAGTCCAATAGACATTCAGTGCAGATTTAAAGTTATTGTATATTTGATTATGTGGGGTTGCCGTTAAGGCTGCTCCGGAAACTGGAGCTAGTGCAGAACACAGCAGCTTGGCTGTTGTCAACAGCTGCCTCTTTCCAGCATATAACTCCTTTGCTGACGGAACTGCACTGGTTGGCTATTGGCTATCTATCGGGCCAGGTTTAAGGTTTTGACACTAGTGTATAAAGCCCTAAACAATTTGTAACCAGGATACCTGAGAGCGCCTCTTCCCTTACCAACCTGCCCAATCACTGAAGTCATTGGAGGGCATGCTCCTGGTGGTTCCACATAGACCTATGGCCTGACTGGAATCCAGCAGAAGAGCCTTTAGTGTAGTGGCTCCTTCTCTGTGGAACTACCTGCCCCTGGAGGTCAGGCAGGCACCAACACTATGCACCTTCTGGCGCCTCCTGAAAACAACTCTATTTCAAAAAGCCTTCCTCAGCTGACTAACCACTGTATTTCCAGTTCCTCTATTTTAAATTGAACTATTTTAATTTATTTTTAAAAAAACTTCTTTCTTTTTACTGTTTATACCTATGTTCACATCTTTGGAATATTTGATATTGATCAGTATATAAATATTGTAAATAAATAAATTAGAGCTATGAGGTTATGTATTTATTTCTTGCAGAAATAGGCATGAAGTGCACTTAGGTAGCAGATGCTATTAGGCAAACGAAGCAGCAGCTTTCCTCCCTCCATAACATTTTAAAATTCAAACTACTCAGCCTTAAACAAGTTATGGATACTGTTGTTTTTATGTTTTTGGTGGTTTTTAAATTTTGTATACTTTTTAATGTTTACCATTTTTAACTGTTGTAAACTGCCCAGAGAGCTTCGGCTGTGGGGCGGTACATAAAATAAATAAATAAATAAATATGCAACAATGCTGCTCCCCTTGATCTACAGAAATAACCCAAATTTTGTATCTAATCCAAGCA
Organism: Elgaria multicarinata webbii; assembly: GCF_023053635.1. Lineage (NCBI taxonomy): Eukaryota > Metazoa > Chordata > Lepidosauria > Squamata > Anguidae > Elgaria > Elgaria multicarinata. Next base: position 22,388,195 of record NC_086178.1, on the reverse strand, counting down.
AAGCAATCATGCTTTTAAATAATTTTAATCGGATGGTGAAGAATAAGTACCTAATATGTGCTTGAGAGAAGGTGGCACTTGGAAGCTATGATTTCTAGATATGAAACAACTGGATGTAGTATCAGCAAGAAAAAGGCACATTAAAACTCAATGATGGGACGCTGTATAGTTTTTTGGAGATGCACAATCCATGTTTTACCAGCTTCTGTAGCCCTTATCACAAGAAAGAGCTTTAAGGTATAGGTTATTACCAACTGCATTTGAAGCAACTTCCTGCCTCTCCTTTAGCCTTTGTGTGAAAGCTACATCATACCACTAGATGGCAATAGTTAATCATCTAACTAATCTATACCAGAGCTGGACTATACTACCTTTGCATTACATTGCATTTGCATTTTATAAGTAACTGAAGTTCCTGACTTTGGCTTATAGCATTAATGCTTTCCCTACAACCTGTTCGCCAACTTCATGAAGAGTTCATAGCTACACAGCACTGACGCTAGCCCTATATAATCCTAGTCTCTGGTAAAAAAAGAAATATCAGTGTTACTTTATACTGATTCACACCAATAGCAACCTGACCAGCAGAAGTTATCAAGTAAAAGTACGACAAAGCAGAGAATAAGGCCAGATCTACACCAAGCATGACATAACACTTTGAAAACAGTATATGGAATGTGTGCTAGACCCAGTTGTCAAAACCATTATAAACCTATAATAAGCAGTGGTGTAGATCCTGCCTAAGATTTTCTATAGCTGTGAGGTATATGATACATGCAAGACAATAATACTTTTTCTCCAACAAGTATGACTCTGCACAGAACTATGGCAAGATTCTAATTTCATTTACTAGCATCCTTACAAAAATGTGTGAAATTGGACAAGTAGCAATGTTGTGAAGCTTAAGTTGAACTATGACTAGGTATACAGTTAAGAGGCCATAAGACTGCTCCTACTCTACACAGACTAATTAAACATTCAAAGTTGCTTGTTAACATATCCTAAGGAAGAGAACTGCAGGGTATTTATTTCAAGCTCCATTCTGAACCACTTCAAGGCAGGTAGGCATTACTTTATTATTACATGCCACCCACATGAAAGCAGGGAGATGTAATAAATGCACCCAAAATGCTTCTGGTTGGGATAACGGTGCTCCACCTACCTGAGCGACTAGATAAATTACTCCATCCTACAGAGATTGGCAGAAGCCAGGAGAAACGATTAGGCTGCAAATATCATTAGCAAAATAAAGAGATCCTAACGGTTCCACCCTCACTGCAGGATATGCTACCCCTGCCAGAATGAGGGTTAGCACTATTATTTAACACCTAAAATTTTCTAAACCGTATAGACTTATTTAAGAGATAGACCCTGCCTACAGGCTTGCAATCTAGCGAACAAGAAACGGAAGCAGCTGCACCTCCACCGACCGATGGACGGAGCCAGGCTGGTCTGCGCCCCCCCCCCCCGCTTTGCCAGGATACTCTTACGGGGGAGGGGGACACCTTCCCAACGGTCTTCGCTTTGCCGGCCGATAGCAAAGGCCAAGATGTGGTTTAACCTCCCAACATGTAGACTCTCTCAAGCCCAGTCTTGAGGGTCGGCCCCAGGCTCCACTGTCCGTTGCCCACCACCCCACGTAGAGATATTCCCGCCATTAGTAGCCTCGTCTCCCCACCCTCAGCTTGGCGTGTCCGGGCGACGTCCACCGCGCGCCCCACAACTCAAGAAGCGCGCGGGGTCCAGTCGTGAGAGGAAGCGCCGCCCGTTTTTGCTCTCGCGCCCACCGGACCCCGCCCAGAAGCTTCCCCCCTCGCCGCCCCCGAGGCTAACAGGGCCGAACCCTTCGCGGCAGCAGCGGCACGGGCCAGGCTGACCGCGGCCTCATAGGCAGGGCATCGGCTTGAGGAGAAAAAAAGGGGGGAGAGAAGAGTGAGGCGCGCGGCCAGCAGGCGGAGGAGGCCCCCCCAGGGCGTTGACGTTTTTTGAACGTTTGAGTTCGCTGAAAGTCAACGGGTAAAACAGCGAACGTGAGCAACCGCCGCTAACGGCTATTTAGGGTTAGAAAAACCGGGAGAACCTCCCAACCGCCTAGCAGGCAGAGCCCACGACAAACGTTTATGTAGGACGCCGATTGCCCCGCCTCCGCTGTGTTTCATTGGTTCATGGGCCACGGACTCAACTGATTGGAGGGGATGAAAAAAGAGCAAATAAAGGAAAAGTAACGTTGTAAATGTAAAATCTGATTTGTAAAAGCAAAACCGCACCCCACCATGAATATCCATTCCAAAAAGCCATCCTCAACCCAGTGCTTTTTGTTGTTGTTGTTGCAGGCAGTCGTCGATTGGTTTTTTAAAAAATATGTTTCGAGATAGTACTTTAGTGAGCTGAGCTGGCAAAAGAGCAGAGCTCAGTCCCAGGAGTGGTAGTGATGGCATCGCTGAAGATCTGCCTTCTCAGGCCCTGGCTTGCTCTCCTCCTTCTCTCCCTCCCATCTGCCCATTGGGTTTATTTTGCGGAACCTATTCTGGGAGTGGAGACGTTGCACAGAGAACTAGTGAAATAGAAAACATCTCCTCCCATCCAGTTATCTTCACTTTAGCATTAGGAGACAAACACGCCTTTCCAGCTATTGTGTAGTTGTGTGTCCAGCTATTATGTAGTTGCCTTGTCAAACTGGAATAGTTTCTACAAAATTAAAGGTTTAATCCTATGCATGTTTAGACAGGAAGAAGTTCTGATAAGACAGAGTCCCTGTGGGTTGGTGGTTCCTAGGTCCGGGAATTGGGGTGTTTGCCTGTTCTGGATGGGGCTGCACTCCTAAAGGAGCAGGTCATAGTGCTCCTGGATCCATCTTTGTCACTGGAGACCCAGGTGGGCTCGGTGGCCCAGAGCGCCCACTATAAACTTTGGTTGGTACACCAGCTACGCCTGTTCCTGGATAGGGATAGCCCCGCTCATTCATGCATCTCATGTTTAGACTACTTGTAAAGCTCTCTGTGGCCTGGTTCAAACAACACACTAAACCATGCTGCTTAACCCCAAAAATGGTTACGGGACTGTGTTAAGGTTAATGCATTCCCTTAACCATTTTGTGGTTAAGCAGCATGGTTTAGTGTGTTGACTGAACCAGGCCTATGGGGCTAGCCATGTGTGTGATTCAGAAGCTGCAGCCTAACTCTACCCACATAAAACCTGTATTAAAAGAACTGCACTGGCTGCCTGTTAGCTACCGAGCCACATTCATTATTATTATTATTATTATTATTATTATTATTATTATTATTTATTTATTTATATAGCACCATCAGTGTACATGGTGCTGTACAGAGTAAAACAGTAAATAGCAAGACCCTGCGGCATAGGCTTACAATCTAATACAATCTAATACAATCATTGTTATGTTATTATCTTACAAAGCCCTAAACAAGTTGGGACCAGGATACCTAGCAGACCGCCTTCCCTTATATACACACAGACAACATTTATGATTGTCAGAGGAGGTCCTGCTCATCCCAAGATGAACAGAATGTCATCAAGAAGAGCCTTGATACCAGACCTTCTCTGTAGCAGCACCCACCCTCTGGAAAACCCTCCCTCGTGTGATTCGGGAGGCGGAAAATGTAACATCCTTCAAATGCCTCCTGAAAACATACCTTTTTAGACAAGCTTTCCCTGGACTGTAACTTATTCTGTTTTTATGTGACATTTTTTTTTAAAAAAAAAAGTTTGAATTTTTGACTTTTGTATATTATGGTCTTAATTGTAAACTGCCCAGAGGAGCCTTGGCTGTTGGGCAGTTTAAGTATGTAATACATAAATAAAATTAAATAAAGAATAGTATAAAATTACTCTTGAGATATACTGTGTAAGGCAATGGGAACAGCGGATTGTGGTACTGGGACTAGTTCAAATTCACAACCAATATGTTCTCCAGGTGACCTTGAACCAGTACTGAGAACAAAAGGTGAACAGGAAGGAGATCTCTATACACTTTCAAAATCATAATTACAATTTTGTCATAATTATTTGTTGACTCTGGCACAACTTATTAAGTACAACCTCCAAGTTCTGTACCTTTTATCAAGCTCCTCTCAAGAGTCTGATTAAAGGTACAGAACTGGGAGCTCTGTGCTAAATAGAGTAAGACAAAAATCTGGTGAGCTACATGAGAGCAGCACTTTATTTTCTACACTCAACTACTCTACATGTAGAAAAACATGTAAGAAGCAGCCCTTAAGTTACAGACCTTCTACAAAGATTATAGACCTTTTACAAAGATCTAGTCAAAACAAGTATGCATGGAATTGTTACGTTTATTCATCTTTCAAAAAGCATGAGGCTGCAAGACTCACTGAGGATGCCATGAATTTGAGGTTCTTCCCCATAGCTTTTTAAATAAAAATGTCTCCATACGACAGGAATCTAGAAGCACTTCCTGTGTACTATATTGGCCCCAACTTCAGCATATTCTTCCTTGGAAATCCACATCTCCTGGAAGGCAGATAGAGAAGCAAGGATAGATCCTCCCATCCAAACAGAGATCTTCCTGTCTGGAGGTGCCTGGACCAACACTTCAGTGTCCTTGGGAGCCATGCGAATCAACTCCTTAGTCAAGCGTTCAGCAATACCAGGAAAGAGACTGGACCCCCCAGAAAGCAGCACGTTAGCATACAAAGTGGTCCTCAAGTCAATGTCACATTTCATGATGGTGTTGAATAGGAGTTTATCAATTCCTGGGGCCTCCATGCCAATGTTAGATGGGCGAAAGAGTGTCTCTGGGCAACGGAACAATTGGTTGTGGATTTTAATGATCTGTCCATCAGGCAATTTCCAAGTTTTCTCTATTGAGGTAGGTTTTTTAGCCATCTCTTCTTCGGGGTTCAAGCACACATAACATAAGGCCTCCTTGATGATCCGCACAATTTCCCTCTCAGCTGTGCTCACTAAGGCAATGCCGCTTTCCCTCAGGATCCTCATGAGGTATTCTGTAAGATCCCGGCCTGCCAGATCAAGCCGAAGAACAGCATGAGGCAAGCAGTAGCCTTCAAAAATTGGGACAGTGTGCGTGACTCCATCACCTGAATCCATCACACAACCTGTTGTGAGGCCTGCTGCATAGAGTGCCAACACAGCCTGGATGGCCACATAGAGGGCTGGAACCTCAAATTTTTCGAAGAGTAGTTTTGTCATTTGTTCACGATTGGCCAGTGGATTGAGTGGTGCCTCAGTTATCAGAGCAGGTCTTGTACTGGAGTTTAACTTCAATTCATTCTCATAAGTGTGCTTCCATATTTTCTCCATGTCTGGCCAGGAAGTGACAATTCCATGTTCCACTGGATATCTATACAGTATTCATAAGAATAAAAGAAGATTGTGGTATTATTTTATCATGAATTGCCATGCCCAAAACTTAAGTATTCCCCACTTACGAAGTCAACATTTATAGGCTCCCAGTAAAAACACCTAATAAACTTTTTACACTACTGAATTTGTCAGTACCAGTATTGTTTAGGCTTCTATGGGGAAGCATATAAAAAACATTTTGAACTGAAAAATTACCAAAATGCTAAATATGTCATAGAGGCTATGCTTGAACCAGTTTCAACTTGCCTCTTTTATTGTCATAGGTCAAGTTTCCCTGATAAAAAAACCCTGAGGATTATACTTCTGTGAAAGTTGTAAAGTTCTCTAATACTTTTCTACACTCTCATAAAGCTACAACTGCTAGGGTCCTTCTATATGAAGGCACCCTCTATTTGAAGGGCAATTCAGCCCAGCTGAAATTTAAACATGAAGAACCAAGGGAGAGCAGAGACCTTGAAGTTGCCCTCAATTGGGTGACCATATGAAGAGGAAGACAGGGCTCCTGTATCTTTAAAAGTTGTAGAGAAAAGGGAATTTCAGCAGGTGACATTTGTATGCATGCAGCACCTGGTGAAATTCCCTCTTCATCACAACAGTTAAAGCTGCAGGAGCCCTGCCCTCTTTTGTATCTGGTCACTTTGTTGTGATGAAGAGGGAATTTCACCAGGTGCTGCATGCATATGCAATAGTGGCCACAGAGTCAGTAGACTGAGCAAGCACAAAAGTCACTTAGTCACACAGTGTTCCTCACTAGGGTGAGAAGTATTGTATTTCTTTTTAAATTATTTTAACTTAGTTTTGCATCAATCCACATAAATTAGCATGGGTAAACTTTATGCAATTCTGTGTCCTCTTGTGTGTGTTATATTTCCTCTTTTCCAGTGATAGATAACTGGCCATCCTATTGGGGAGAGGTCAGGTGAGGTAGGGATAGTCATGATAGTTAAACATTGCATTTATTGTAGATATGCATGGAATTATCCATGGCTTTTCTGAAGATTAAGTGCCTTAGAAAAGAGAAAGGTCTCAGAAACTGTGCCCCCATTTTAAACACAGAATGTTAAAAGTTGTCCGACTATTTTCAGTTAATTTACTTGTATGCAATGTATTTAGGGTAGGGGTCAAACGTTCAGGATGAAACTGAATACATTGCAAACTATACAGGAATGCTCCAGATAATCATCAGACCATTAGAAACAGAATTTCTAACCTCTTCCCCTGCTTGCAGCACACACACGTAACACACACAAATATACACACACTTTTTGTATTGAAGCATCCAGAACAAATTGTTCCCAGATCATAGATTGCAAAATCGTCTCTTTACTTTTCCCCAAGTTTGGTTATTTTGACTTTAGCTAAAAATCTTCTGCAAATAATTCCATTTGAATGCTAAATGCATTAATTTGGGAATTAGTTGTTCTATTCATTTCTGTAGACATAATTTCCTAAATAGTACAGTTGGGTGACCACCTATATTCTGAATGTAAACATATCACAGAAGCTCTATTGGTATCAGAGGAGCTTCTACATAATGACCCCAATCAAGAGTAATTGGTTAGTCTTAAATCACTAGGGTTTAGACTAAAATATATCCACTTCCTTGGGATTAAGCCCCATTTAACTCAATGGGTCTTATTTCTGAGTAGGTAGATATGGCATTGTGCTGCAAGTTCATCATGATTAACTTGTCCTATTGCTTTTAGTAGGATTCAGAGATAACGTTCACTTGATCAAGGCCAATGTGTTAATTAGAATGAAGGTCAAAATATATGTATTTATCCAACTCAGGATTATTTTATATTTTGTTAATTAGGAAACAGATTTCACTGTGCTCCTGTGTGTAAAAAGAATTTTTTTTAATTAGTCTCCTTGTGATTTTAAGAAATGTAGCTTTCTGGCAAGAAGGGCAATATAAATTTCAGTTTTACCGGGGGTGGGGTGGGGCTGAATATCTATTATTCTGAAATAACAAGCACTTGGCCAACTTTGACCTCTAAATTATTTAGAAGGATGACTCAGCACTAGCAGGACCAGCCAGCCATATTAGAAGGCAGAGTGAGGCACTGATTGTTATGGGCCAAGAGCCCTGTGTCATTCCCTTGCGTGGGAATCATATGCTACGAAACACCCCCACCCCAGGCATTCCCATCCTTCTGGGCTGGTCCCCTAGCAGCAGTGATCTTGCTTGTTGCTGACCTGGGCTGGATGGCTATCCCACCTAGTCACCTTCTTCCAATGCATCTCCGACATTGCCATTGAGAAAAGCCCTGAACCAGTGAGCAGGCCATACACCTCAACAGATGGTGGGTTTGCAAGTGCATCAGTGAGCTCGTAAAAGGCATGCTAGTACCAGCCCTGCTGAGTGCAGTATTTGTATGATAGGTGCCAGGCAAAGTGGTGAGTGAGTGGAAGTGAGAGGTTGGAGGATAACTGTCGTATATCCTCAGCAAAGTGGTGAATGAGTGGTGGTGAGATGTTGGACCGCATGAGCTATGCATTCTGCCATGTGCTTCTCAGCTAGCTTAAGAACATAAGAAGTGCCATGCTGGATAACACCGAGGGCCCATCTAGTCCAGCACTCTGTTCACACAGTAGCCAACCAGCTGTTGACCAGGGACCAACAAAGCAGGACATGGTGCAACAGCACCCTCCCACTCATGTTCCCCAACAAGTGGTGCACACAGGCTTACTGCCTCAGATACTGGATAGCTTGCTGCCATTAGGAACAGTAGATGTTCCTTTATCAGCATAGTTCAGGAACCTTCCTACACCCTACCAAGGGCTGCATTCCCTCTGAAGAAATCTGTTAGGGGGCCACATGCCAGAGGTGGGTGGGGTTGGAGCCAAATGCAGGTAGGTAGGGTGACCATATGAAAAGGAGGACAGGGCTCCTGTATCTTTAACAATTGCATAGAAAAGGGAATTTCAGCAGGTGTCTTTTGTATATATGGAGAACCTGGTGAAATTCTTCATCACAACAGTTAAAGCTGCAGGAGCTATACTAGAGTGAGCAGATTTAAAAGAGGGCAGAGCACCTGCAGCTTTAACTGTTTTGATGAAGAGGGAATTTCCCCAGGTTCCCCATATATACAAATGACACCTGCTGAAATTTCCTTTCCAATACAACTGTTAAAGATACAGGAGCCCTGTCCTCCTTTTCATATGGTCACCCTACAGGTAGGTCCATAGGCAGTCTCTATATTAAGGGAAATCATGTTGTTTACCCGGGGCTGTCATGCTTCCTGGTTCTTTGGCATGATTGATATGGGCTGCATAATGTGGGAGGAGAGGGGCAACAAGGCAGAAGATCTTGCTGTTTCCCAACAGGTATGGTTGAATTAAGGGATAGCAGTTATGGTTGAATTGAGGGAGGACCTCCCTCCTTCCCTGGCACATGTGCAAAGAAGTAGAGGCGGGGCCAGAATATTGTTTTTGTCTTTTTCCTCACAGCCCTCAGGAAAGCCAGGGCCTATTTCTGATTGTGCTATAAGATTGCAACCCTTGGCACATTTACTTGGGAGTAAGGCCCACTGAACACAATGGGGCTTGCTTCTGAGTAAATACATGGGGATCAGATCTGCCCCCCTTCATTGCAGGGAGCCATCTTACCCTCTTCTCCCTTCTGCCCTTCCTCCCTTCCTTGGTAAGTTCATAGTGCAATGGCAGCTTTACATGCTGCCGATTTCACACCATTAAGGGTTTATTTCAGCTTTTCTCTTATCTTTTTAAAAACAGAATAAGGGGAGGAATCCATGGAGTCATCCTGACAGTTGCCAATGTCGTCAAAAGGACCCGCCAGCCTTATTTTGCTCATGTGAAGAAGGCCATAGTCACTCTACACCAGAGCCTCTTAATAAAACTGCAGGGAGGTCAATGGTGCATGGCTGTCATTACTAGTGCTCAAACTATGGGAAACGAACAGGGAGAGCTTGAACTCTTGACTCAAGAAGGTAAATATGATTTTGTTATAACTGAGATTTCAATAAGTGGAATATAGCAATCGAAGAATACAGCTTGTTCAAAAAGGACAGAAGCCACAGAAAGGGAGGAGGAATTGCACTATATGTTAGAAATGTACACCTCAGCATGGAAATCCAAAAGAATGAACATGGTGGCCCTGGTGAAAGTATCTGGGTTAAAATAAAAAGAGGAAGGAATAAAAACGATACTACAGTTGACCACCCAATCAAGAAGAAGACTGGGGCAGGATCTACACTACTGCTTTAAACCGCTTTATAACAGTTTTGACAAGTGTTGGGACCCAGGACACACTCCATATACAATTGTCAAAACTGTTATAAAGTGCTTTAAAGCAATAGTGTAGATTCGGCCATGAATCATGCTTTTCAACAGCAAATTGCAGGTATGCCATGGTAGCATGAAGCTGTAGTAATGGTGGACTTTTATTACCCTGATATATGTTGGGGAACAAGCTCTGCAGAGCATGGTCTCTCCAAGAAATTCCTAACTTGCCTTCCTGATAACTTTCACTTTCAGAAGGTGGAGGAAGGAATGAGAGGATCAGTCTTCCTTGCCTTGATTCTGACCAATAGGAAAGAGAGAGTTCATGAGGTGAAAGTAGCAGGAACTTTGGAGGAAAGTGACAATGTAATACTTGAGTTTTTAATTTCAAGGAAAACTAAAGCTCAGTGTAGTCAAACATAGGGCTTGAACTTCAGGGAGGCTGATTTTAATGAACTTTGAGCTATGCTAAGCAGGATTCCATGGCAGGAAAGCCTAAGAGGAGGCAGAATTCAAGAGGGATGGGAGTTCTTAAAAAGGAAATACTAAAGACTCAGTTAGAAACAATCCCAGTGAAAGGGAAAATGGAAAAAGCCAATACAGCTATACAAAAGGTTTAGCAATGATTAGGAGATCAAAAAGAACACATATAGGAAGTGGGATGGTGGACAGGTCACTAAGGGTGCAGTCCTACTGATTATGCCCTCAATGATCGTAATGCTTTCAATTCAGAGGCTTCCAAACATCCAATGCAGGGCAGAAGGAGTGGTGGTCGCAATCTTCATCTCCCCATCCTCCCGTCCTGCATTTGGAGGGGGAGGGAAGGAGACTGGCAGAGACTCAGGGTAGTTCGTATCCAGTCTCTCCAGTCTCCTCCCATCTCCACCCACCAAAACGCCCCCTTTTCTCCCTCTCTGAGGTTGAGTTCCTGACCTCAGAGACCAGCTGGTGCGTTTCTTTCTGCACTGGCTGTGGCTGGGGGGATCTCCAACTGTCCTTTCTGAGGCCTGAGAGTTGTCTCCAGCCTTGTAGGGGAGACTATGAACAATCCTATGGCCCCTCAGACAATGTTGAGAGCCTATTGGATTGCTCCCTAAGGAAGTATATAGGCAGATAGACCAAAATTGCCGCTATTGTGCCAAGAAGGCTAAATCGCAGAATGAGCTGAGGTTGGCGAGGGATGCTAAGAATAACGAAGAGGGTTTCTTCAGGTATGTTCAAAGTAAAAAATAGGACAAAAGTAATGATAAACCAGCTGCTCATCGAAGATGCCAAAATGCTGACAGGTAACAAAGAAAAGGAACTGCTCAACTCATATTTTGGCTCAGTCTTCTCCCAGAAGAGAATCTGTGTCCCACCTAGCACACATGACAAAAGGGTAGGAGTGTAGCTTGAGATTGACAGAGAGAGTGAGAGCCAGGAAATGAGTTTAAGTCCCCATGTCCAGATGAATTGCATGCCAAGGTGTTGAAAGAGATAGCAGATGGATTCTCAGAACCTTTATCTATTATCTTTGAGAAATCCTGGAGAAAGGGTGATATACCAGAGGACTGGAGGGGGGCAAATGTTGTCCCTATCTTCAAAAAGAGCAAAACAGAAGATCTGGGGAAAGATAGACCAGTCAGTCTGTCATCAATACCCTGGAAGATTCCAAGAGCAGATGATAAAGCGCTCGATCTGTAGGCTCTTTGACACTAATGCAGTGGTCACAGAAAGCCAGCATGGATTTGTCCAGAACAAGTCCTACCAGGCCAATCATATTTCATTTTTCAATCAGATAACTTCCTTACTAGAACATGGATATGCTGTCGACATAATATATCTTGACTTCAGTAAGGCATTTGACAAAGTGCCCCGTTATATTTTGTCTAGCAAGCTAGTTAAATGTGGACTGGACGGCACCAGTGCTAGGTGGATCACAGCTGGTTGGAGAACCACACTCAAAGAGTGCTCGCCAATGGTTTCTCATCAAACTGAAAGGAGGTATCAAGTGCCGCAGGACTTGGTCCTGAGCCTGGTACTCTTCAACATGTTTATTAATGACTTGGAGAAAGAGGTGGGGGAATTTTATGAAATTTGCAGATGACACAAAATTGAGTGTGATAACTTAAAAGACAGAACCAACGTTTAAAGGTTAGAAGCCTGGGCAGAATATAACAGAATGAAATTTAACAGACAAGTGCAAAGTTCTTCATTTAGGCAAAAGAAATTACCGTATTTCTTCGATTCTAAGACACATTTCTTTCCCATATAAACATCTCTAAAAACGGGGTGCGTCTTAGAATTGCGGGTGCAATTATTATTCTTAGAATCAAAGCTTTTTTTCTGTTGGTGGTACTGAAATTAGTGTGCGTCTTACAATCGATGGCGTCTTACAATCGAAGAAATATGGTAAATGCAAAGGTAGAAGATGGGGGATACCTGGCCTGACAATAGTACATGTGAAAAGGATCTTGGCATGGTAGTCGATCACATGCTGAATATGGGTCAGCAGTGTGTTGTGGCTGCAAAAACGGCAAATGAAATTTTAGGTTGCATCAACAGAAATACAGTTTCTAAATAATGAAAAGTAATAGTTCTTCTCTACTCTGCAGTGGTCAGACCTCACCTTGAATGTTGTGTCCAGTTCTGGACACCACACTTTAAGAAAGGTTCACTTAAATTAGAACAAGTTTAGAGAAGGGCAACAAAGATGATCAGGGGACTAGAAATTAAATCCTACTAGAAATTAAATCCTACCAGGAAATGGGTATGTTTAGCCTTGAGAAGAGAAGACTGAGGAGGGCTATGATAGCACTTTTCAAGAAGTTAAAAGTTTGTTACGCAGAAGAGGTCCACAATCTGTTCTCTATCAACCAAATAATGGGCTTAAGTTACAGGAAGGCAGATTTCAGTTGAACATCAGAAAAACTTCCTATTGCTCAAAGCTCTTGGAGAATGGAACCTAAGGCCTAGAGAGGTGGTAGGCTCTCCATCATTGGTGGTGGTATTAAAGAAAAGATTGGACTACCACCTCTCAGGGATGCTTTAAACTGGATTCCTGCATTGAGCAGAAAGTTGGACTTGATAGCCTAAAGGCCCCCTCCCAACTCTATGATTCTATGAGCCTCTTCAGACTAAGAGCTAAACTCCATTTTGGAGAAGCTCTCAGGGGGAGCATCCCAATGGTGAACAGGGCAAAGGCTCAGGAGGTAGGGCCAAAATACAAGTGTATTTTAGCTTGAAGCTCTTATTGTAACTAATGAAGCCTTAGGAGAGGCATTTCAACCTTTTATGATGTGGAAAATGCATAAAAGCTGGGGGACGTTGGTGGGACCATGGGAAGGGGAAGGGAGCATGGCCATCCTGGGAGTCTGGAGGGCTGGATTTGGACCCCAGGAGAACTGGATTTGGCCCCAAGGCCTGACATTCTACAACCTGCCCTATAGTCTCTCTTTCTTTCTTCCACACACACACCCATCCGCTCACACTTCCATCCACCCACTCCACTTTCTTTCCATTTTTATCTCTCTTTTCTCAACGTTTCTTTCTTTCTCCTTTTTCTTTCTCTCTAATTCCCTCTTCCCCTTTCTCTTAATAGTAATAAATAAAATTATCTCCCAATGAAAGGTTATCTTAATCTATTTTACCAGGGGTTTTGTTGTCCATAATAGTCAGCTGTAACACATGGACAGAACTAGTCTATTTATCACAAACAACTCTTTTCTCTACTATGGCACTAACAGTGGGGCCATCGCTCAGTGTGATAGAGCACATGCTTTGCATGCAGAAGGTCCCAGGTTTGATCCCTGGCTTCTCCAGGTAGGACAAGGAAAGGAATCCTGCCTGAATCCCTGGGGAGCTGCTGCCAGTCAGTGTTGACAATACTAGGCTAGATGCCCAATACATCTGAGGGAAGCAGATTAGTTTAGGGAGCTAGAGGGCAGGCCACACTGCACAGTTCTGACCAACAACACCTTGATGCTCCTCCTCCAGCATCTGTTGCCTGAGACAGCTGCCTCACTCTACCTTATGGTAGGGCCTGCCCTATCCAGACACCTTCCATTCCTCAGTGACCAGTTTTAACATTGTGTCCAAGTTACCCAGCCTTTATCGATTCCCTAGGGTTCACAGTCCCCTATGTCCTCTGAGCACCTGAGGGAGAGGATCCCTCGTTTGGCTTGAGCTTCATCTCCAATGTAGAAGTCCTTCTGGCCAGCACCTAGCATCACAGACTTGGCCTTGGCACGGCCTATCAAGTTGGTAAAGATGACACGTGGTTCCTTGTCCCCAGCAACACCAGCCTTGAGCAGACCTGAGCCATTGTCTAACACAACAGCTGGGGGCAGCTCACCCATCATGATGACGTTGTGTTTGGTGTTTCTGCTCAGGACACTTCACCCTGAGTGGGCCTGTCTTATATTGGGGGGAAGAAGTCAGGCTAACTATCTCCACAGGCCTATGATGCTGACTCTATTGTGACTAGCATGTTGCCATGATACCTTCTCATCAAGGTTTGTATGGCTCTGAATATTTGAATGAGAGGTGGTGAAGGCAAAAATGTGCATATAGTATGATTAAAATCTTTCATGCTTCAAGAACTATAAGGTTGTGAGTGTCCTCTTCTCTTGGCGGCGGGATGAGTAATGTAATGCAAGAATGTGTCGCTATTTGCAGAAGGGCCTCTTTTATCTCCTCTTTGCTCACTCTAGGAAAAAGATATTTTAAAAAATATTCTGGTTGGCCTCCTTGTCATTTACTTAAGAACAGACATGGTGTTCTAAGTGTTGTAAATGGAAGAGATTTCTAGAATAACAGGGTTGGAAAGCTATGAGACCCAGAAAGAGCTTCCACACATTAACCCCCACTATAGATTCAACCATATCATCAGGACTGTGTGTACTCTGTGATTAACCACAGGACTCAGCATTCTGAGAATTTTTCTATAGCATGTTTTGAGTCCATAAGGCTGGAAATAGACTTGAAAATATGTGTCCAATGCCAATGCCTGGAGAAATTTCAGAAGACAAAAGGAGGCTAAGCAGAATTTCTAGAGGCAAGATGTTTAGGGTTTCATTGCATAGCTCTTCGCCTCTTCCTATATCTGGCAGAAACAGAATAAATTATGTAAAATAAGCAAAACATAAGGCTCCAGATTCCATAAGGCAAAAAGAATTGCTGTGTCTGGTGCTAGCAGGAGCTTACACTCACACGATTACAAATATATGCACATGATTTGCTTAATTTTCAGAATCCAACTTTTCTTGTTGCAGAATCTCAGTTATCTTGGTGCAGACTTTGTATTTTATTTTATATATTATTTTCACTTATAGGCTGGGTTTTTCTTTGAATAAGAAAAGAGAATTGGGGGTGGTGAGGAAATGGAGGATTCATCCACTAACATATACATAGCCCTGCATATAATGTAGATTCTCATGTCCCACAAAATGCAGTGCAAAGCAAAAATAAACCAAGTGTATCCTGACAAAGGAAGGAAGGAAAGAGGAAGACCAGCCATCTCATACAATGTTATCCTAAGCATATATATTCGTAAGTAAATTCCAATGAGTGTAAGTAAACTTACTCCCTGATACACGTGTTTAGGATTGCAGCCCAGGTCTTCTATAAACCAACTGTAGAGACTGGAAATAATAGGCAGGGATGGGCAGGATGAAAGGAGTATAGAGAAAAGAGATGAAAGGAAGCATCTGGAGAGAAAGAGGCCCAAAGAAAAGCAATTTGACCTGCAAGGCAGAGTTAGGATCCTACAACTTTCCTTGCACATTGATGTAAATTACTCTGTATGGGATGTTAGCATTTTATTTCTAGCTAGCTGGCATGGGGGTGGATTGCACAACTTTCACAATCAGTGTGTGCTTATAGTGTTGAGTAAGTTCAAGAGGTGAAATCTATATATCCCCCTCTTTCAAATTTTAACATGTTGGCAAACTTGTCTATGAAATGGATTCAAAATATGAATGACTAGGTAAAAAAAATACCATCAGTATGTATAGCAAGAACCTTTCTAAAGGAAACGCCAAGGGGAATGTCAAGAGCTAAGAATGAGAAACAGTTTGAGGGCAGATTATAATGCCGTAGGGTAGTAAGACCTAGTGGATGCAAACCTTTTCTGATATTTTGTTATAAGAAAATCTAGCCATAAGAAGATAGGTTTTAGATTACCCCTACTACATAACATATATGTGTAGTGACCTCTAACCTGCTTGATTCCTACATTTATACACTAGATTAATAGCAGTAATTAGGTTTACAGCAGTTTTATTCTTGTAGTTTCCGATGGAAAATCTTGGGAATGAAAGCTTGGTGAGAATTCACTACTACCTAGTGACTTCTAGATCCTCCCTCCCCAAAGAGCATTGAAACATGAAAGAATTCTTCATTGCTTCCCCAT
Source organism: Elgaria multicarinata webbii (assembly GCF_023053635.1). NCBI lineage: Eukaryota > Metazoa > Chordata > Lepidosauria > Squamata > Anguidae > Elgaria > Elgaria multicarinata. The sequence goes on along the minus strand of NC_086178.1, from coordinate 22,372,192 downwards.
ATCTGAGGCCATCAAAGGGAAAGGAAGCAGCAGCCCGGCAGCCCTCCATCATGCCTTGACCAGTGAAAATTCCTGGAATGAAAGAGCAGTTATCATACTCATAGGAAGGCTATTCCTGAGGCCAGCCCTCCCTCCCTTTCCAGAATCCTTTAAAGCAGGAGGGGGTACATGTGGCCCTCAGGAAGTTGGTGGACTGAAACTCCCATCATCCCCCACTATTGGCTGTGCTGGCTAAGACTGATGGTGGAAGTTATAGTCCAACAACAGAGGAGGGCCACATATTCCCCAACCCTGCTTTATATGCTGAAGTGAAGGGGCAGCTCCCCATACCATTTAAAGTATACTCAGTGAAATCGGGCTCAGAAGACATATGCTTCAGAGTGTGTCCTCTGAGGCCAGTTCCTCCCATGCTTTAGGCCTCACAGGCTAAAAAAACCCAAGACAATTGTCTATACCCGTAACTGCTTTCTGTTGACAGGCACATTCAGGGCAGCATAGATAAACAGTGCTAGGGCCTGACCAGCTTTGAGGGCTTAATGGTAGGTGGGGTTTTCTGACCTCCACTATCTTCCGGAAAAGATAAGTAATAGATCTACTCAGCCTCACTTTACAGAACCATGTGTGCAGAATTGGGTCAGGTGACACATGCTACGGGTTTGTCTGAGGCCTTTCCTGGGAGGAAAGGTGGGTCCAAAGAAATGTAGTTTAAAAAATAATACTTTGCTTTTCCTCTGTTGGACACAGCTGCCATCCCAGACACAGTCCTTTACAAATATATGGTTAAATCCAGACTTACAGTCCAATCTTAGATCTGTCTACTCAAAAGCAAGCCTGACTGGGTTCAATGGGGCTTACTCCTAGGTAAGTCTCTATATAAGGTTGCAGTCACAGTAATACTTAGAATATAACCACTGAAATAAATGGGACTTAAGAGATCATTGATAAGTCCCACTGAATTCATTGGGTCTACTCTTGAGTCTGGATGGAACTCCTGGAATGGTAAAATCTTCCTTGTTGCTACAGCAAAAGTATTATGCTCTTTTCTCCTTTCTAGTTTTAGCCTAGGTTAGGACTAATGCATTTAGCAGGGGATTGCACCTATGCTAGGGTGACCATATGAAAAGGAGGACAGGGCTCCTGTATCTTTAACAATTGCACAGAAAAGGGAATTTCAGCAATGTGTCATTTGTATATATGGAGAATCTGATGAAATTTCCTCTTCATCACAACAGTTAAAGCTGCAGGAGCTATACTGGAGTGACCAGATTTAAAAGAGGGCAGGGCACCTGCAGCTTTAACTGTTGTGATGAAGAAGGAATTTCACCAGGTTCCCCATATATGCAAATGACACCTGCGGAAATTCCTTTTTCTATGCAACTGTTAAAGATACAGGAGCCCTGTCCTCCTTTTCATATGGTCACACTAACCTATGCCAGCCTCCGCCAGTGTGACATTGCGATGCTTACATATATTCCCACAAGAACAGGCGGAAGCCGAGTGAGAGGGGAAAGCCTATGTAAATGATGTTGTGTTCTCTCCGACGGAAAAAGGATACTTTACAGTGATTTGTTCTGTTTATTTTGTATGCAGAGTCGAGATACACTCATTTTACTTACTTCGGGAAGAAGGAGGTCGTGCTCCTCAGCGTGCAGGTTTCCGTAGTGTAGTGGTTATCACGTTCGCCTAACACGCGAAAGGTCCCCGGTTCGAAACCGGGCGGAAACAAATAATAATTTTTCATTTTTCCTTGAAGTCATTGAACATCAGTATAGAAGAAGATTATGTTTAACAGCCCCAATCCTATGCATATTTCCTCGGAAGTAACTCACACTGTTTAGTCAGGAGCTTACTCCCAAGTAAGCGTGCATAGGATTGCCGCCTGAACGTAGCAACTGTCCTTGAGTTCGGAAAGTGGTCTACTTTATTATTTAAAAATATACTAAAGTTACTTTGTTTTGCCTCTTACTTAATGCCGCCTTGAGCGCTGGAAAAGCAGTTAATAATTGATTTTAATAATAAATAAACAAATAAGAACTTGATCTTTTTAATGAGAAAAGATGGTATTTCTGCGATTGTATGGTAATATATAGCGAATGTTTTATTATCAAGTTAATCAATGGTGGGGGTAATATATGAAGTGGGACAGAGGAGATGAGGGGCTTCGGAGTCCCCATTTGGGAGTGCAGTGTGTATATGATTCAGGTTAGTTTGCTTGGGATAATACAGATACTTTTGAAATATTGAAAAAACTACAAGCGTCATTCTGATATTTCTATTTGATACACTATTGACACGCAGACATATGGAAGTTCATAAGAAGCGTTTACCATGTGAGTTTCCGTAGTGTAGTGGTTATCACGTTCGCCTAACACGCGAAAGGTCCCCGGTTCGAAACCGGGCGGAAACAACTCGAGCTTTTATTTCAAAATGCTTACATTCTCTTACATTTATTTAATGGCTAAGGCTTGTACACATATATGATTAAGGACGCAATTGAATGCATATTTTAGCGGGAAAAGTCCTACAACTCCAGCATCCCCAGCCAGCGTGGCTAGCTGGGAAGTGGTAGGAGTTGTAGGAGGCTTTTTCCGTCTAAACATGCATACGATTGCGTCCTAAAAGGCCTTTAGGAGATACACACACAGACACATGTGTAAATATAGCCATATACATTATCTGTTATATATAATTTAGCCTAAACCTAAATCGCCTTAAGGGCGTGGGGGGAGGGGATGGCAGGTAAATCTTTCTCAAATTGAGAATGTGCTTTTGTAAATACACTTTTGACATTTCACTTTATATATAAAATCACTTAGACCGACAAAACAGCATTGATTTCGTGCACGCCAGTATTTAAATATTTTGGTTGTATGTGCAGACCGCCGCTCTAAAACGCCATTTCAGTTCCTGCGACTCCTGCCCGGCATTGCATCGCAAAAGTAATGATAATTGTTGGGAAATTATTTTATGCAACTTTAGTGTGTAGGGACGCTCCCTTGTTTGGAAGGTACAAAGCACATTGCAACAAGGCCGAGCGGGCTCTTGCGAAGACAGCTTCCCGCACATTTCAGTCTGCGCTTGGTACCCAAATGGCTAAGCGCAGGGTAACTACACGCCCCACCATGCTTTGCTAACGAAACCCAATCTAGGGCACTTATTTTCTAGCGCTATGCATCATGGGAAGGGTAGTTTGAAAAGCCGCTCCCATCGGACCGCTTTCGGCCCCGCCCCCCGTTTCGACCGTATCTCTTTCGCCACTCTTTAATTGCCGGCGTTTATTGAGAACGGAAGTGAGATTTCAGCCACCGCCAACCCCCTAAGGAAACCGTGCGGGCCGCGTCATCATAAAATGGCGGCCTGAGGTGAATAAGATTTCGTGTCTGCATCCCTGCCCCTGCCCCTGCCAGGTGTGTTTGCCCAAGAATTCTGAAGGGAGGCATGACGGGGCGATTAGACGGGACCAATTTGGTTTAGCGGTGGGGAGGAGGAAAGAAGCACGAAGTGGAGTTGAGGGAAAGGATTGAGGAGGGCTACATTAAGAAGACGGCAACGAAGAGAAGGAGAAAGGGGAGGTGGGGCTGAGGCGAGTGAAGCGGCGTGTGTGACTGGATCGAGCCAATCGCTGTGGGGAATGTTTGTCAGGGTGTCAAATGCTGGGGGGAAAGAGGATCTCCTCAGCCTCAAGTAACTCCAGGAACAGATTTGAAGGACTGTCACGTGGATTAGGAATGGGTAGAAGGGTGATTTGCAGACGATCCCCAAGGCTTTCTGTCTAACAGTACTTTAACAAAAGCAGCAACAAAACCACTCCTTTCCTGCCCTAAATTGTACTGCTGCAAGGAAGAGAGCTTGTGGGGAGACCTGGAGTACTTTGCGTGTTCCTATGAGCCCATTTCATTATCTGGGTTATTTACATGTTCAAGGCTTGATTCAGAGGAAAGAGCAGCAACAACAACCTCTGGAAAGAGAAGGGGATCTTGGATTGCCCATCCTTTCATGGTTGACATAAGTCTGGTGGGGAATTTGTAGACCTCCAGATGCTAGACTGCAAGTCCCATGAGTCGTAGTCAGTGGTGAGTTGCAGTCCAGCAACATCTGGAGGGGCATGAGGTGCCCACATCTGCTATAAGTAATTGTGTGCATCTATTGTAGCAGATGTATTGCCTCTGCCAGCTGGGTTGCACATTTCTCAGGCAAGGACACTCACCTGTGAATGGCCTCAACATTCACAAGTAGTCATGGTGTGTGGCTGTAGCACCCTAGGATTTGTTATTGGTGTACATGTCTTGTTTTTTGGTTGTTAATTTGTGGCCAAATTTACATTTTACAAAAAAAAAATGAAGTTCTTCTATGTAGGAAGCACCCCTATGTTACTCATGTAAAAGTGCAATGCAAATACTACAGGTTGTGAGACTGTGTGTTTAGCCCCCACTTAACGTGCTATGAATAGAAAAGACAGGCAACCTGCAGATGTTATCTCTCAGTATATGAGGGGCTGGGAGGAGCTGTGTGACCCTGAAACTCCTTGTGCTCACATTGCTCTTTCAGGCAAATAACGCCTGCATAGGGCTAGCATACAACACACATGTTTGCATGCTGATAGTTTGCTACATTAATTGCTATTCTGGCTCAAACCTGTGGTTTTCGTCGTTTAATAATAGAGCTGCAGACAATAACCAGTCACAGGGAAACTCAGATGGAAGACATAATAGTGATATCCCTTTTGTTAGTCTCTTAACTTTTGGTTAGAGGACTACTGTTAGAAACCTGGGTATTATTGCCATAAGCTACCAGTAGCCATGGAGTTTACATTTCTTGTAAAATAATTTATACTATTTTTTGTCTCTGTCTTGCAGTATTGAAGTCTATTAGATAACTTGCTCTTCTTTTTCTTTTTCTTTTTGAGAAAGGCTTCTTCAGCTTTCTTTGTCTGGTGAGCTGTAGATGTTTTTTGACTACAACTTCCAGGATTCTTGACCATTGGTCTTGCTGCCTTGGGCTGATGGGAGTTAAAGTCCAAAACAACTGCAGCCCACCAGTCTGGGGCACGCTGAGCTGGTTATTGGGATGGTGCTTTTTGATGCCTAGAATAGTTTTTCCAGTCTATCTTTGAGCACTGTGCTTTGATTAGAGTATCTAATCAAATTCCATTTTCTCCTGTCCCCTTTTCCCAACTGTTTAGAAGATAACTCTTTGGATGGGGACCATGTTACTTTTATATTCTGTTCTAAGTCTGGCACATTGGTGCTAAATTTGTTCCTTTGCCTTTTCAGGCCAAATTGAAGAAGCTGCATCTTGCTACCCAAAATGCAGTGTTCCCATCACTGTGAGCACCTACTGGAGAAGCTAAACAAACAGCGAGAGGTGGGCTTCCTTTGCGACTGCACCATCATTATTGGTGAATTCCAGTTCAAAGCTCACCGAAATGTTCTGGCTTCCTTTAGCGAGTACTTTGGGGCTTTTTACAGGGATACTTCAGAGAGTAACGTATTTTTGGATCAGAATCAAGTGAAGGCCGATGGATTTCAGAAACTCCTGGAGTTCATATATACGGGAGAGTTAAACCTTGACAGGTAATATAAGAGAGCTGGAGATTTCTTTGCATAGTACACAAAAGAAATACTTTACATGTAATTTAACAGATGGATCCCTGCCTGAAGGCTCACAATCTTAAGTAAAGGGGAAAGTTCACTAGAAAATATGCATAGTAACATGAAGATTATTCTCATACGGTGATGTGATGTGCAGAATTAATGAAAATAGATGCAGAACCTCAGGCTTAGAGGCCAAATCCAGCCTGCCTGGAGTCCCAGTTCGGCCATTCAGGACTCCCCAGATAGTCAGACACACACCTCTCCTCTAACCCTATCTCCTTTCCCCACCCACAAATCATTTGGTGGCTTCCCAGGTTTGTGATTTCCCCCCCATTCTGAAAGATTAAAATGCCTTTCCAAAGGCTTAGTCACTGGCAGGAAGCGCTTCAAGCTAAAATATGCTGGTTTGTTTGGCCCCACTCCTTTTGTTTTTGGCCCCACCCACCATTTGAATGTAGCCCCTGACAGCTTCTCCAAAATGGAATTTGACCCTCAGGAAGAAAGAGATTTCAACACCCCTGCACTAAAACAACAAATAAAAGAAACACAAGCCACAATAAAAAAAAAAACCAGAAAAACTACCAGATGAAGTATTAAAGTCCAGCAAATGCCTGAATAAACAAACAGGTGGTAAAACATCAAAAAGATTGGTGCCTGTAGCACTGCAGAGGGGAGAGAATTACAAAGGTGGGGGGCCACCACAGAAAAGGTCCTCTCCCTGGTTGCCATCAGATGTATCGAAGCAGAGGAACAACCAGAAGGCGATGATCTGTAGATCTCAATGTTGTCATGTGATGGTTAGTGTAATCCATCTTTCAGGATTTCTTTCTACCAATTAATTGTTCATTTTATAGGCCAAATTTTATAATGTAACATAAAAAGAAGGCAAATACTTATATCCAGCTTTTATTTAACTATTTAATAGTTGCCCATGCTAAATTTCCCTTGCTTCCAGAAAGTTATAGCTGGCAGATTAGAAGGTGAACGAGAGCCAATTCCCAGTATTGTTTGAACTCTGGAACAGAAAGTATCTGAATTTCAATGGCAAGATAAATACATGATCAATGCTTTGTACCTGGTTTAAATGGCTGGGTTTCCATGCAGTAAACATGGAATTTATGACTGGGAAGGGGTGATTGGGAAACTGATGACCAGGAAAAGATAGGTTCCTACTTTAGTGGCACATAAACTTCACTACCAGTTAAGAACTGCTTTCCGAGATCCTTCTCAAGGTGTACCTGCCTTCTGAGCTTAGGTGGGTCGCTATTGGACTGAGGGTCTTTTTAACAGTTGTGCCCAAACTGCGCGACTGCTACCCTACCCATTTTAATATATATTTTAGGTATCATGCAAAGACTGCCCTGTTATGTGCCTATAACTGAAGTACTTTGGCCATTTTGGCCACATAATGAGAAGACAGGATACCCTGGAGAAGAGGCTGATGCTAGGGAAAGTGGAAGGCAAAAGGAAGAGGGGCCGACCAAGGGCAAGATGGATGGATGATATTCTGGAGGTGACAGACTTGACCTTGGGGAAGCTACGGGTGGCAACGGCCGACAGAAAGCTCTGGCGTGGGCTGGTCCATGAAGTCACGAAGAGTCGGAAACGACTGAACGAATAAACAACAAAGGGTTGTTAATATTTGTTACCCTTTTTACTGCTATTTGCTACAGTGCAATCCTATGCATGTGTACTGAGAAGGAAGTCCCCTTAAGCTCAATGGAGAAGTGTGCATAGGACTGCATCCCTAAGTACTCTTACTGGCTGTTTCCCCCCTCCCTTTCCTCTGTTGCTTCTATATTTTATTTAAACATTGCATTTTAATTTTGTATTGTAAGCTGACTTGATGCTATTGGTAGGGCGGAGTTGAAATTTAAAAGTAAACAAATAGGTAGATATTGCAGGGAAAGTAATAGCCGATTTTCTTCATCTGGTACATTCCCATTTTAACCTTTTCCCTTTGTAGTTGGAATGTTAAAGAAATTCATCAGGCTGCTGACTACCTCAAAGTGGAGGAGGTGGTTGCTAAATGTAAGATAAAGATGGAAGACTTTGCTTTTATTGCTAATCCCTCTTCGACGGAAATCTCTAGTATCACTGGGAATATTGCATTGAACCAACAGACTTGCCTCCTAACCCTTCGTGACTACAACAACCAGGAGAAATTAGATCTCCCCTCAGTGGACACAGTTCAATCCCTGGTCTTAACAGCAACCCCAGAAAAAAAATCCGTTCAAACCAAAAAGCGAAAGAAGGCCTTCAGCTCGCTAAAAAACCTGCCGGACAAACCTGCCCAATATCCAAGTGATGCCGTGGAGAACTGTGCAGTGGAGATGTTTCTAGATGCTAATAAACTAGCCACGGAGATAACGGAGCAAGCTGCCCAGGGTGGGGATAATGCTGAGCTGCAGCTGACGCCGGTGGTGGAGAGCGAAACCTTTGCTGCACAGGAGATCCTGGTCCAGTCTATGGCCCTGAAACCCAAACGGGGGAAAGCGCCACAGGGCTTTGCTTTGAAAGAGCACTGCTTATCCGACATCACCAGCGACAAGAACGCTTACCAGCTGGAAAGCTCTGGAGAGGAACTGGATCAGAAATACTCCAAGACCAAGCCAGTCTGTAACACCTGCGGGAAGGTGTTTTCCGAAGCCAGCAGTCTCAGGCGGCACATGAGGATCCACAAAGGAGTAAAACCGTACGTGTGCCAGCTCTGCGGGAAGGCCTTTACGCAGTGCAACCAGCTGAAAACGCATGTAAGAACTCACACAGGTAGGCTCTCTGCTTTGTGTTTGGAGTTGCCTCTTGGGGATCTGAGCAGGAAAGGCCCCCCATTCTCTCAGATAAGTTGCCCCCCACTCCCAGCATTGTGGATTGTACTTGGTGGTATTGATGGTGGTAGTATTGTGAGATAACTTTTGGGGGGCATTATGGATGTTTTGGGGAATTATGGGTGTTGTAGTCCAACACATCTGGAGGATGCTCTGAACTCTTTCTCACTAGCAATGTTTTGTTTTTATTTATTATTATAAAGTTTCAGGAGGGTTTTTTTCCCAGGCAGCGACATGAGGCAAGTTCTTCCCTCCAACCTAAGCTATATATACCAATAATTATTCAACCCATTGGAAGCCACTATTCATGCAGAAGGTCTTGGGGCGAACCCTTGGCATCTCCAGATAGGTTTGGAAGAGACTCCTGTCTAAAACCCTGGAGTCGCCGCCAGTCTGTGTGGACCAGCTCCCATAAACCCTGGTTGTTGGCCAAACTTGCTGGGTCTTATGGAAGTTATAGTATAGATGATATTCAGCTAGACAGACCAATGTTCTGACATGGTTTAAGGCAGCTTCCTAAGTTCCTAAATCTTACATGGATTGTTCGAATGTGCTCCATAAATCAAGTTTTCTTTTCCTCTAATACAGCCCTATATACTTGTGACCAAGCAGCAATGTGTTAGGGCACTTCTTTCTTGCTGCCTGGCGAGAACTACAAAAAAAGAAAAGAAAAAGTAGTATTAACCAGCCTCTGCCAGGCCTCAATACCTGGTTGGCGGGATCTATTCAGCTTGGTGGCACACAAGTTCTACAAGCCTGCTCTGGCATGATCATTTGGTTTTGGTTTTGCCACTATTTCAAAGAGAATATCATTTTATTTTTTCACAAGCTTTTAAAAATTGCTTGTTGTAGGAGCTGCATTGTGGAGTTCCTAATTCAGTACTTGTCTCATAATCACTTAAAAGAATAACGTGCTCAAGTTAAAGGAAGCCAGATTCCAGCTGGACCTTGTAGGTCCCTTCCAACTCTGCTATTCTATGATTCTATGATCACTGAAGGCATGTGCTTCTGAGCAGGTGTCTACAATTTGGGGCCTGGTCCAGCCGGGACCCATATGCTAACCAGATTCGAAGGTACCAAAATGACTCAAGTCCAGTTGTGTGAAAGAATGATACAACTTATGGGTGGAAAATGGATGCAGATAATAAAAAAGAAAACTTATATGACCCTTAACTCTTGGTTCACTCACCCTGGTTCCTAAAGAGGTGATGGGCGCTGTCCCACAAGGCTGGTTATCTGAGCAGGTGGCACACCTCCTCCATCTCAGGCGAGAACAGGAGCAGGCCAATCTGCTCAGGATTTTATAGAGCTAGAAAACTGTAAGAAGGTGTGTTCACATTGCCCCCCTCTTAACCAAGGCCTTTCTCTGGGAAGGAAAGAGTTTCTCATAGCATAGGAAGAACATCCTTATCAGCTACTGTGCAAAACATGTACTGTGAATTGTTAACTTCTGTTAATAGCAAAAAGTGTGGCCTTCACTATATGTGAATACAGCTATAAGAACCAACTTGAAAATCATACAAAATTGCCAACAGTTCTGGGTAAATTCTGCCTGCCATTCTTCTGAAACCAAACCTAATACAGCAAGTTTTTCTGAAAAATCTTCAGGAAGTAACAAATCCATCAACATGGGTAGTGATTTTGTTGTTGACTTAATGGGCCTGTTCAGACAACATGCTAAGCCAGGTTACGCTGCTAAATCTTTTACAGAAAATGGTTAAGTGAGCATGTTTAAACTGTGGTTATGTAGTCACCATGGTTAGGAATGGTTCACATGAAATGCTAAGCCATAATGTTTAGCTCAAAATGCTTAACCACTATGGCTTAGCATGTCATCTGAACAGGGTCATTGTTTGGGGAGAACTCAAGGTGCACTTTGGAAATTCAGATATGGATGTATTTATCTGAGCTGGTAAACAACTGCTCTAGGAAATTTAAAGGTACACCTCAGTAGCTGCCACAACTAAATTGACAGTTTCTCTGAGACACAGTGAGTAAACATGATGTCTGAACATGTTCAGAACTGCCAGTGTCCTAACTAATAAGCTGTAGGCAGAACCTACAGCTTAAGTCCTGAGCATTTACCAAGACTATTTTGTGTCAGGGTGTCTCTCAGCACTCTATGGGCTGTTAACATCTACATTACTTTGGATGGCTGGAGAATTTTCACCATCTTATCTGTCATTGGTAAGAGGTATGTTTAGCAATTGTTTGCTAAATGTTGAACTTGCCTGAAGGGCCACCCAGTGAGTTCATGGTGGGAGTGAGACTTGAAGCAGGGACTTCCTGATCCCTAGTTCAGCCTTTCAGCTGCTAAGACCTATTAGTTAATATTGTCAATATCAGCAAGTCTGGAATAGTTGCTAAGTGACTGGGGCAAATCCTTGGGAGAATTCAAGTCAGGCCTTTATTGTAACCTTACCCAGTCTGGTGTCTGCAGATGTGCTGGGCTGCAACTCCCAGTATTCCCAGCCAGGAATGCTGGGAGTTGCAGTTTACATCTGGAGGGCACCAGATTGGAGAAGCCTGCCCCACTGCCTTGAATTTAGATCACACTGTCTAAGGGGGCAATCCTATGCATGCTTAGACAATAAAAATTCCTGCAACAACTCCCAGCATCCCCTAGCCAACCATGCTGGGAGCTGTAGGACTTTTTTCCCTGTCTAACATGCATAGGCTTGTTCTGTAAGTTTTCTTTGATGTGACTTTCCTTGATTTCGCACCCACTGTCGGGTTTGTCGTCACAGTTCTCACCTGAAAAATTGTGTCCTTCCTGTGGCACCAGTGAAGTAAGTGGTGTAATTCTCTTCATAGGTGAAAAGCCCTACAAATGCAAACTCTGTGACAAAGGCTTTGCTCAGAAATGCCAGCTGGTTTTCCACAGCCGTATGCATCATGGGGAGGAGAAGCCGTACAAATGCGATGCCTGCAACCTACAGTTTGCCACTTCCAGCAATCTGAAGATTCATGCCAGGCAAGTAAAAGGGGCCAGAAACCTTTGAGTTCGGTTTGGTTTAGGAGGCTGTTGCATAGAGGACGTGACAGCTGCACTCACAGAATGTAATCTTCTTTCTTTTAGGAAGCACAGTGGAGAGAAGCCATATGTCTGTGATAGATGTGGGCAGCGATTTGCCCAGGCGAGCACACTAACGTATCACGTGCGGCGACACACGGGAGAAAAGCCCTACGTCTGTGACACCTGCGGGAAAGCTTTTGCAGTCTCGAGTTCGCTCATCACACACTCAAGAAAGCATACAGGTGATTCTTAAAACGGTAGAGCTTGGGAGAAATTAGAGGGTTGGTCCAGCCAAGAAGATGGAGGTAGCAGGGGTCATATGGCTTTCTTGATCAGTGGGCATGAAAGATTTAACTCAACTTCCAGTAGGTGAATAACCCTTTCATGACTGCTCTGTTACCTACTGGCAAGAACAACACTTCATAGTAAGTCCATCACATCCCTACCAGCCTGAATGTACCTGATTTTAATTTAAGGAAGGCTGGGCCTTGTTAGGCTGTGTGGGAATACCAGGTGTTGCAGAATTTTAAAGAATGGTGCTTATGCACCTTTAGTAGAGCTCAGTGGTAGTCCAGGCGCTTTGCATGTATGATATCTTAGGCAATGTCAGCTGATGGATCTTAGACAAAAGTTCAAGGATCCTGGAGAGCTGCTACCAGTCTAAGAAGAGCCTCCTGGGCTAGATGGACCAATAATCTGACTCAATATAAGACAATTCTTTATATATCCTAAAGCAGGGGTGGGCAACTGAGGGAGGTTTGGGGGCCATTACCGACCCCTGGAATCTCCCACCCCACCCCCACCCCGCCATCACTGCAGGCCTGACTGGGAGGTGGAGAGAATTTTTTTTAAAAAAATGAACTTGCCTATTTACCACTGAAATCTGACAGCAAACTGCTTAGTAACACTAAAAGGAACCAATTTTGTTTGTGTGCAAACTAAATTTGTCCATTTTCATGCTCTGTAGCAGATGCTAGAATGAACAAATTTAGCTTACTAACAAATTAAATGTGTCACTTTTAGCATTCCACAGCTGTTACAGAATATAATTTTATGAGTGTTTTTTGTTTTAATCCCCCTTTTTGGGGTGTAGTAGGATCCACATGTGGGCTGCATGTTGCCCAATCCTGTCCTAAAGGATTTGGGAAGCCAACATCAGAATATATACTTAGAAGACAATGTTGGAAGCATGTATTCTTTCTCTCTTCTGAAGGCTTCTAAAGGGGGAGACTTAGATGTGTCAGTGTACTTGTGAGAAAGCTTGTCAAGGAAGATTGTGTACTGAGCTAATAACTCCTTCTCTATAGGGGAGAAACCGTATATATGTGGTATTTGCGGCAAAAGCTTCATTTCTTCAGGAGAACTCAGCAAACACTTCCGCTCCCATACAGGTTAGTTTTCAGACCTGCATCTTCCTGTGTGTTACTTTATCCATGTGTAGTTTGCGGTTGTGTGCATACTCAAGTTTGCTTAATGCCAGGTAGGTACCTGGTGGGTATACTAATCATCCTATAGTGTTCACAATTGAAGAATGATCCCCCTTTTTTTCCATTGCCTGCATATGTATGAAGTCAAAATTCTGATCTGTGTACATAATTCTCTAGTCAAATAATTGTTCTGATGGTAGTTTTTCCAGATTTAACACGGAATGCAAAAGTGTGCTATTAATATCAAATAAATATTTTGAAAGACTTGAAGAGCCTTATGCCTCAGGACAAAAGCTACTTAGTTAACTTGCAATTTTCCAAATATGTAGGATGGCATTTAGTCATTTGGCTGTGGAAACCTACATGGGATTTGTGGTAATGTGGCTAGAGCACTTGTGTTTGGCTGTGGGAACTCCAAGTTCAAATCCCTGCTTAGCTGTGAAGTTCACTGGGGTGGAGGGTCTTAGTCTAGCCTAAAAGAGCGTAATGTAACAACCCTGGGATGTGGGGATAAGATAAAATGCCATTCTGTTATTGTGATGTGTGAACTCTCCTGTTTCTTGTTTACTGATATATATAATGGGGGGGATGTATTCACTGTTGTTCAGCAAAAAAGCTCTCAGAACACTCTCATAAACTACTTCAAAATACAGATAATTTTCACTTATCTTGCCTTTTGTGGTAGTCAAGGTAGTCTTAAATTCCCAGAGTCTACTGATTGTGCTTTGGGCGGCATGTGCATGTCTAAAATGATACAAATGACATAAATATTGCAGGACTGAGCACTGACAGAATTCCACCAGTAAACACTTTGTATGGATGTAGGATAGTGTAGCATAGTGATGGAGCAGGTGCTGGGTTCAAAGTTCACCTCAGCCATGGTCTTGCTAGGTGACTTTAGGCGAGCCTTTTGTTCTATCAACTATATCAATAGACATATGGATCCTCTACATTACATTGGTTTGTGTCTCCTTGCATTATTGCTATCATGGCAATTTGCTTGGTGATCTTTGACTATCTCCCTGACGAGGCTTGCCTGGCGCCAACATTGTTATCTTTTCGGCGCCAGGTCAAGACTTTTCTCTTCTCTTCTCCTAGGCATTTACCAATATGTGATGAGCCTGGGTCTGTTTTTTTAGGCTCATTTAGACTTTATACTGTTAGTTTTACCCTACCTAGTGCCTGTTTACCCTACCCTGTGCCTGTTTGCATTCTCTTCCCCTCATTATTTTATTATGATTTTATTAGAATGTAAGCCTATGCGGCAGGGTCTTGCTATTTACTGTTTTACTCTGTACAGCACCATGTACATTGATGGTGCTATATAAATAAATAAATAAATAAATAATAATAATAATAATAATAATAATAATAATAATAATAATAATATCCTGGGAAATGAGTGACCTATCAACGAGAAGGACATATTATTATGGCAATTGTCTAGTGGAGAGCATTTCCATAAAACTTATCAAAGAACAGAATTGAACCTTGTACCACTAGTTCTTTGGAGTGAGCTGCCATATGTACATACTTCCCCTGTGTTCTCTCAAGGCTTATTTCTTTCTGGTTGATGACTTAACCAGATCTTAATTTAGTTCCTAAGGCTGTGTTATCTTTTTCCTGTGGTCAGATTACTAAATTAAGGTTGTAATCCTAAACATGCTAATCCTAAACTCTCTAGCCTGGTTCACATGATCACAGAGTGCATGCTGGCTGCATGCCAGGAGGGATTTGCCTAATTACCCTTGGCAGCTTGTTGTGTCATGCAAACCCAGCCAGGATGGCTTGTTGCTGTGGGTAACAAGCCAGTCAGAACCCCTATGCTGTTATAGGGTTCTGTGTGGCTTGTTACCCAAAGCACCCTGGCCAGTTTCACAAACATGATAAACTGTGCTGCTGAGGGTAATTATGCAGTCTGTGACTGTATAATACACAGTCTGTGACTGTGCAAACCAAGTCTGAAGAATTTTCATGGAGCTGGTTGGGCTGCCATGGGAAAGAGGTTCACTTTTGTCAGTGGAGTTGATCCCGCATAAATTTGGATCCAACCTGTTTGCTAGAATGCAAACCCCACTGACCGCAGATGGACTTCCTTTGGAGTAAACATGCTTAGAATTGCTCTGCACGTCCATGATATCTAACTGGCAGTTTTCTTTTTTGTTTTTAAGGTGAAAGACCATTTACCTGTGACCTGTGTGGAAACTCCTACACAGATATAAAAAACCTAAAGAAACACAAAACAAAGGTTCATACAGGTAAGTGCTGGCTATTTTAAAAATAATATGCAGAACTCATAGGAGCAAAGATCAGAAGGCCATCTATTCAGCCTCCCTGTCGAAAGGCAAGGAGACACATTTACCTGTCTTATACAGCTCAACTTAAACCATATTAAAATGGTGGGTTCTTTGGGCTGTGTCTCAGCATGGTCCATTTTTTATCTAGTTCTGCATAAAACATGCTGCCAGTGGGAGAATTGTAGCCCGTTCCCAAGGTGATGTATCTAAAACTCATGGCTGATGCTTTCAAAATTGGAGGATAAACCACAGTTCACTGAAATGTAGTAGTATTGTAGTATAGTAGGGCTGGTCTATGAAGTCCCGAAGAGTCGGAAGCGACTGAACGAATAAACAACAACAACAACATTCCACCTTTCCTCCAAATAGCTCAAGGTGGTAAACATGGTTCTTCTCCCACTTTGTCCACTCAACAAACCTCTGAGGAACGTTAAGTTGAGAGTATAGTAACTGATCCAAGGTCACCCAGTGAGCTCCTTGGCTGAGGATTTGAACTCTAGCCCTAGTCAGACACTCTAACCACCATTCCTTGATCAAGATAAATGAATAATCCAAAATCATTTATTTTGCTAAATAATTAGGAAAGCCAGTTAGACAACCATTCGAGTTTGCAAAAAGAGGCGTTGCATTAAAGGTTTCCATATAGAATGGATGTCTGTTTCCTGCTAGGGGTCATGTTTGAAGAGGCAAGGCACAGCTCAAGTGCTTTTGTGGCTTTAGATAGTGGATATCTGAAATTGGCTACCCGGCTCTGGTTTCTTGATCCAAATGACAATGTTGGCTATAGGGTGATTGTTTTGATATCTCCTCCCCTGCCCCCACATATGATTATTTTTTGAAATTAGGGACATCAATAATCTAGTTGGTAAATTCTATGAAATTTTGCAGATAATCCTTATAGCCAAACTATGAATATCAATTTCCAGCTGTCAGATTTGCTTCAACTAGAAAGAAACTACTATGCAGGCCAAAAGACTAGTGATGGTGGAGAGAGTCTTCAATTCATCAATGAGGAAAAATCATATGTATCTTCTCTACTTGTTTAGTAGACTCTCTACTTTTGTTGTTAACTCGTAGAACTTTGGTTTTAAGAATGAAGACCTTCTTGTCTTCACAGATTCTGTGAACTCTCTGGATCCCATCACGCTTGATCATCCCTTCAATGATCAAGACTCCATTTCAAATGAGAAAAGCCCATTGCTGGAGTCGGTTGATGTGAAGCCTTCGGACATAGCATTACCTCTCCCCATTGGAACAGAGGATCACCAAGTGCTATTGCCTGTCACAGACAGCCAGTCTCCCCCATCAGACACGCTTCTGAGGTCGACCATCACTGGGTATTCAGAACCTCAGTTCATTTTCCTCCAGCAGTTGTACTGATATCCTGTGTGCGACGAAAACTTTGGCAGTGAGAGCCTCTTTGGTAAAGTGAACATAATCATGCAAGCGGTTACTGAGCTCAACTTTGTCTTGGTTTCAAGTAGGAACACTTGAGGATGCACCTACGTTGTGAAGTGCAGTTTTTTGTTCTTATATTTTGTTAATCTAGAACAAAAGATTGTAATTTTCTTTTCATTTAAAAAATCAAGATTGCATTTTCTAGGAGATACAATAATTCCTTAAAAAAAACACTTCAGCACAGCTGCCTTAAGTATACCCAGTCCATTAAATGCTATGGAGCTTCTTCAGTGTTCATGCAGAAGCTAATCCTGTGTAGTCAAGTTATTCAATCCATATGGCCCGGTGAAAATTGCTGAGTTGAGGGAAGAGGCCCTTCTTGCTGCCTTGTAACAGCAGTGTTCAGTGCTGCGGGTCCTCTGCACCCAAGTAACCCAAAGCATCTGCTGAGAAAAGTGAAGTTCTACAACTCAAGTAAATTGAGCCAATTCGTATGATTTCTCTTCATTTGCTTAATTAGGGTGACCCTGTGGAAAGGAGGACAGGGCTCCTGTATCTGTAACAGTTCTATAAGAAAGGGAATTTCAGCAGGTGTCATCTGTATGCATGCAGCACCTGGTGGAATTCCCTCTTCATTGCAAAAGTTAAAGCTGCAGGAGCCCTGCCCTCTTTTGTATCTGGTCACTCTAGCTGTATTAATTTCATCAGATGCTGCATGCATACAAGAGAAACCTGCTGAAATTCCCTTTTCTATACAACTGTTAAAGATACAGGAGCCCAGTCCTCCTTTCCATATGGTCACCCTAGCTTAATGAATTTATGTTGTGCTGCTGATGGGGAGGGGCAAGGAGTGCTACACATTAAAACTGTGTCTCAGTGCCTGGAAATCTTAATTCGTGATCACCCTGCCTTCAGAGTTTGCAGCAGGCATTGCCTAGAGGTTTTCAAACCTGCCATTAGGATTTTTTTCCTTAAAAACTATTTCCATTAAAAGAAATAAAAGCAGAGATTCGCTGGCAGCTGAATTCCATACCCAGCACCACATTCTTGGCTTCTGGCATTCCATCCTCAGCAGAACAGTGGCAAATGTACAGCCTCCAGAGTCAGCAGCTTTTTTATGTTGGGATTTGGATTCCTAGGGTTGGCAGATGTGCATGGTTGGGTTAGTTCTTGGGTAACTAGTTTTAGGAAAACGTTAATGGCAAAGGTGCAGAACTTCAGACCCTGGGGCCAAATCCAGCCTGCCTGTGGTCTCAGTCTGGTCCTCTGAAATTCTCCAGAAGGCCACACATGCTCCCTCACCTGAAACCACTGATCGTTTAGTGATTCCCTGGATTTTGTGCAGCATTTTCCCCCATTCTAAAAGGTTGGGATGCCTTCCTAAGGCTTAGTTACTGGCAGTAAGAGCTTTAAGCTACAGTATGTGGGTGCTTTTGACCCTGAACGTTTTGCATTCGGCTATGGCCACCACTGTACTTGTGGCCTCCTAGAGCTTCTCTTAAATCAATACTGGGCCTCGGGCTGAAAGAAGTTCTGCACCCCTGCCTTATGGAGACGGGATGTGTTTTAAAGCAGCTTCCAGCCTGCAGTTAGTGTTATAGGACATGTAAACAGCTGCATGTCTCATAATCACAGGGCAAATACCTTTTCCTCTTTGTATGGTCTCCTGGGTTACAGACACATGATTATCAGATGTTCCATCCTCATCTTGTTGTTCCTGGTTTCATATTTCCAGCCTTCTGACATGCCAGGCATGGAAAGTGGGAACAGTTTTGTTGCAGTTCCTGTAGGAATACCTCCTACAAAAACAAGCCTACAAAAGTTCCTATTCTGCTGATAGATTAGCAGTTCTGTGTCACCATGCTGGTTGCAAAGGAAAGGGCTCTTTTTCCTCTGCAACTAGATGGAAATCATACAGGCTGGTGGTGAAGGGACAGAGCAATCTGACCCTTCATTTTCGTCCTGCTCACTCACTGTGTGCTCACCTGCATTACATTGTGGATCGCCTAGGGCTACCAGGTGAATTGTCAGATACAAGGCTGATCTCCTCTGCTCTGTCCTTTCCACTGGAGTATGATGATACAAAAAGGAGATCAGGCACAAAGGGCCTACAGATTGTATTGTGTAACCATTTCTATGCCCCCAAGGGAACGTTGGAATTGCATTTCTTAAACAGCAGTTCCCCACCACTGCTACCTGGCAAAGTTTCAAAAATAACCTTGCTTTCCAGCGGAAACAGAATCAAGACTCCTTTAATGCCTTGAATCATCCTGACCATTATTCTTTTCTCTCTTTCATAAGAACCTAAGAAGTGCCCTGATGCTGGATCAGACCAAGGGTCCAGCTAGTCCAGCACTCTGTTCACACAGTGGCCAATCAGCCATCGGCCAGTGATGAACAAGCAAGATGTGGTGCAACAGCATCCTCCTGCCCATGTTCCCCAGTAAGCTAACTGCACACAGGCTTACTGCTCCAAATGCTGGAGATAGCACACAACCATCAGGGCTAGTAGCCATGGATAGCCTTCTCCTCCAGGAATTTATCCAACCCCCTTTTAAAGCCATCCAAATTGGTGGCCATCACTACATCCTGTGGTAGTGAGTTCCATAATTTAACTATGAGCTGTGTAAAGAAGTACTTCCTTTTATTTGTCCTGGACCTCCCACTTTCAGTAACACTTTATAGAAATACTAAATCTTTGATGTTGTCCCAAACTGACTTACCATTTTATTGCCCCTCACAAAACCTTTGGGGATGGGCGTGGTGGTGGGTGGGACGTTTCTACAGTTTATAAAACTAATTTGCTCAATCCAGCCAGTCCAGGATTCTGTCTCCAGCATTGGCTAGTAAGATGCCTTCAAGAAGCTCCACAGCAAGGCATGATTGGTTTAAGCTGTACTATTTCTCCTAAACTTTCAGAAACCGGGTGCCTTACTTCTAAATTGGGTGGTGCTGTTCGAGTCTATCATTATGATATTAATAAACCTACCCCGTCAGTTTCCGGCATTAAGTGTGCCTAACTAAGAAGGTCCTACCCTTAAAGATGACCTAAAATAATTTTAAATAAATAAAAATAATTAGATATGCAGTGTAGAAATAAACTGATTATGTTGATGGTGCCAGGTGTGGTTCAGTATAACCATAACCATCTCTACAAGGATGCTGAGAGGTTCAAGTTGAACACTGTGTGAACACTTCACACCTTTTTAATCTAAGAAATAAAAGATAAAATTATTTATCAGTACTAGTTATTATTAACTATAACACAGGCTTTGTTTGCTATTGTGTTTCAATTTAGGAAGAAATAACCAAGGTGGACTGAAGGGATGGAGAATTCCAGTTGAAGGGCACAATTTTTTTAAAAAAAGCTATCCAATACAACAAATGCAAATTAATTGTAGCATATGAAGAACACAGTTGGTGTTATGTAGCGAATTTTGGCACTGACAAAACTTGCAACATTCAGCTGGGAAGTACATCAAATTTAAAATCTGCTTTGGGCAGGATTATTGGTGCCTACTAAAATAGACTGGCATTGCTGCATGTAAACTCTGCAAAATTACAAGGATTGGATCCATATTTACACTGGATTAACTGTTCTAAAGAAACTGGATTTTCCTATCCCCTCTGAAAAGGCTACACAGTCAGGATACCCTGCTGAATGAGATGAGCTGTAGTGGTGGTGGGAGGGAGGGAGAACACCCCCCCCAAAAAAATCAGGTAGAGGAACCTTCCACAATGAGCCTTTCCTCTCATGGAATATCTCTTCCCTGCTGCTTACAGAAGGCAGATCCTGAATACAACCCCATATATTTCTTTAACTAGGAAGCCAAATCTGCATTCAGAATAAAATATATTTGTACACATTCACATAATATACAAGGAGCTGTCTTGCCCTATATCTGCTCAGTCGGTTCTTGTAGCCATGGGGCAAGCAATCTTCACTAGCCATGCTGCCTGTTAGACACTGCTTAGTGGAACTGGGAGGTTTTAGTACACAAAGCATGAACTTTGCTACTGGATTATGGGTTGTCCCATGTTTTGAGAATTTTTAAAATCACTTTTTGCCATAAAAGGGACAAAGGGAAATGAAAATAACAAGTTTGAAGGTGTCTCCAAGCTTTTCTCTACAATCATGAGCTAGAAACTACATTAAAAAGAAACAAGCAAAAAACTACTGCTTCTTTGGATGCTATATTCTAAGCCTGACTTGCTTGCCTAATAAACCTACAGATTCATAGAATACTCCTATCCTCTGATTATCTGCCCCGCCTTCAAGAAAAGCTGCAATGCGGGTCAGATTGACCCATATTGCAGCAGCCATTGTTGTCCTTTTTAGGCTTCCATCTAGAGACTTCAGCAAAGCAGCAAGTTTTACACCTGTTTCTGCTTTGAGAATCCACTCCTCATCTACCACATATAAGCAGCACTGTCCTGCTCCGTTATAATACATCCCATATTTGGCTATGGCTGGAGAGGAAAGAGATGGAAGTGGGTTACCTATATGAAGTTTGGTACCCACTTCTGTAGGGAGGTGCTCATGCGTGTCTGTGTGAGTTGTTGTTGCAGGAATCCTGTATGTGCTTCCCAAGGAGCTAGATATGAATGTCTTCTCTACCACACACCTGTTTTTCTACCAGCATTTTGCTCTTCTGATAGGGAAAACTCAAAAGCAGACTTCTTACAGTGCAATCGTCCTGAGTGCTGGTGATATGAAGTGTCTGTTAGCACAAACTGAATTATCTTTCAATCCTAAAAAAAGTTCATGAAGTTTAACTCCGGATGTACTTCTTTACAATATGCATCTTCTGGGGGAAACATACTGTTTAGTATGCTTTTAGTATACTATATTTAGTATTTCATAAGAATGTTTCCACGTTTTTGTGTGTCATTTTTTAAAAGTTGTTTCAGACTTCTAAAAACCCTGTTCTTAGATTTATATTAGACCCTACTTAGCTATTTAATATTTATAAAGATGTTTTACTTTATAGAACTCATTTGTATGTAAAGAGATTTCTAAGGAGACCATTGTTTGATTCCCCCTTTCCCATACACTACAGACCCTTGAGTGGAAATCTATTGCAGCAATAATTGAATAGCTTGTTTCCAAATGAAAGATTATACTGTCGTACACAGGTGTCTTGGGCTGTCAAGATATAATGTCCTCTTAAAGATACTTATTCAATAAATTATGACCTACACCAGTATTAAGATACTGGTAGGAAGTGTTTGATTTGCTGGGTTCTGTAGGGACAACGCAGAGGTATTTTACTTGCATCCATATGTACAGTAGCCTTCCCCAACCTGCTACTCTCCAGGTGTTGGACTATAATATCATTGCTACCCCAGGTAGCAATGATATTCAAGGATTATAGGAGTCGTAGTCCAACACATCAGGAGGGCACCAGTTGGGGAAGGCAGATGTGGAGTTTACTTCTCCAAGCCTTGTTTGGAATTGGAAAGAATATGCAGTTGAATTTCTGATACAAATAACCATCCATCCAATGGCTTTGATGCTTTGCCTTGATGAGGGAAGGGAATGCTCTTAAACCTTCTCTTTATCCATATTTTAAACCCTTACTTGGAATGTTACTACTAGGTTTGCCAGTATAACAATTACAAGATTGTAGGCATTCTGAGGAGTTGTTAGTTATCCTCTCTGATTTAAATTATTTCTGAAATATTTTCTCATGTACATACAAAACATTTTTTCTCGTTCATGCACATGTGTGTGTGTATAGCTTGCCTCCTTGCTTTTATACTTCCTTCTGTGGGTTGATGTACATACTTAGCTTGCAATATTTTAATGTTAGACTTGAATAAAACTTGTTTTATAATACTGCTTTGCTCCTTACATTGCTGCCTTAGATGTAAGTGACTAAAAGGGAGAAGCAATTTTGAAAAGCCGTGTCCCAGAATGACATTTGAGTGAGTCTCTAAGCAAAACCAGAATTATGGTTTGACAGGAGCAGATGTTTTTCACCAGGGAAGTAACACATTCTGTTATTGCTTTGATTGGAACAAGCTTCTTCTCAGTCCTATACTGAAGAACCCCTAGTTTGCTTTGAAATGTTTGGACTTGTTTACTGAAATTGAGCTGTTGAGGGACATTGGTTTACTGCACATTTGAAGGAAAAGAATCCTGCAATTTCATTGTGAGCAAAATGATGCAGGTTTTTTAAAAGTTGTACCACTCTTGCTAGGTTAGTTAAGCTGTTCTCAGTCCTAAAGAAAGAAGTGGAAGAGGGGAGAAGGACACTGCTAGTGCTCTGGTTTGCACACCTGAACATGCAGTAGCAAGAGTTGGGTGGTGTGGGTGAAGGTGCCATCACTGTTCTATCACCACAGCTAGAATGTTCATGGTTCTCCAAATACAACACTTTTCCATAGAAAGCGCACATATCCAAATGATAGTAAATCAAGGGTTGAGCAATCAATTGTTATGCATGTACATATGATCCAAGCCATAGGTGGCCAATAGTGTGGTGTAAAAGTAGGGAATCTGTGGAAAGCAAAGAAGGCTGCAGAAAAGTCCCTCATATTGGCCTGAAGAAGATGAGCCCTTCATTTCTATAAGTTCCTATCTACAGCCATGTAGTCTAGAATTGCACAAAGGGAATAGGTTTTGAGGTAGGATAAAGAGGAACATGATGCACGCACTGAATTTAGGCCATGCTATTCCTGCTGTAATTGGGGCTATGTAGAAAGCTAATCCCTTTAAATGTCTAAACTTATTGGTCTGGTTAGCATGACATGTTGGACTCACCATTTATTTAACTCCTGATGAGCTGAACTGCATGCCCGGGTACTTTTTGAATATGCAACCCCCGACGGGGTTAAGTGTCATCCAAACCAGGCCATTGGGGGAATATGCAAGAGTTAAAAAAACCTTCACACAACCCTACAACAAACTGCTAAATAACTCACACTGAACCTGGCTTGTTATGTGAACCAGGTTACATTTGGCTTTCTTTTTCATGTGCAGCTCATGGTTTCCATTTGTAATTCAGGTTTTCTGAATTACAAACTAGTAAACAAAGTTTTTATGTCTACTAGTCATCCACAAATCTCACCCTGCTGCACTGACACAAATTGCTTCTCACCTGTTTTCACCCACCTCCCCACAGTACGCATGAGTATATTCATTGACTGAAATATGTTAATGCAAATAATAAACACACCCCAATCCAAAAGGCGCTTATATTGGAATCATATCAATTATGATAAGTCATATTGATTCAGTACTGTTTATTTTCAAGGAAACATGCCTAAGATTGGCCTTACTTTCAAACTAGCTATGACGTATCCTGCATAGTCTTACAGTTCTAATTAAATAAAATGACTTTTAAAGACTGCTTTGTATCACCACAGTAAATCTTGATCATTATGGTTCCAATACAATTAAAGTGTTAGGTGTGACCCAGAACCACTGAAAACAATAGAGCAAATCAGTCACAATTTAAGATAACTTGCTAGATTGGAACCCAACTGTAGCAACAAGGTGGCTTCCCAATGTGATTTGATGTCATGATTATGGTTCAAAACTTTTTAAAAAAATCACTTCTCCAAGTAATTATAATTGTTTTTAAGTTAAAAAATATCCCAAGTTGATCACAGGTTTTCTGCAACAGGAGTTATTGCTAGAGAGGCGTTGGCAGCTTTGGAATCAGGCTCTCCGTAACTGGGCGTCCAGTAGTAATGCTTTTTAAGGCCATGGGAGAGTTCAGCGAGGTATGTTTGCCCATCCACTTCATACGGCTCAACGTCTGTGTTTATCGGCTTCAGGCGGCCGCTTTGAATTAACTCTGCAAATGCCTGAAACACACATGGTATCAGGATGACTATGGACCCAAATAAAGATGGTGGGATATACACGCTCAGATGTTTTTTGAAGGGGGCTGCAAAATTGGGGGAGGCAGTTTGAACTCTTCCCCCCAGCCCCAGTTTACCAATTCAAAACCCTCCTCCAACTCCCAAGTACTGTTTCCCAACCGCAAATAGCTGGGGAGTGGGGTTCAAATGCAGGAAAAAAATGGTGTGGGGAGGCCTTTGGCCATCCAATGCAGAGCAGGCGTGGTGGAGGTGCATCTAGCTGAGGTGTCAGGGAGCGGGAGGGAAGGAGGCTGGAGAAGGCTCAGGATAGCTCGTATCATCGCTTCCTCAGTCCCTTCCCTTCCCCTCCCCACCCAGGGGAACGCCCCCTTTCTGTCCTTTCCCAGGTTGCCTTTGCTGGTGTGGTTCTCTCCATGCCAGCTTTGAGGGGGAGGGGAGCTCAGAGTCCTGGGTTTGAGCACCGCCTCCAACCTCTGATCCAGGAATTCAAAGTATCCTATGGCTCCCAGGCTCTGTCTACGAGCCATAGGTTTGCTTTCTTAATTACTTAAATCTAGGAGATAAATGAAACATACCACACAGGTGGCTTCATCAAATTTGTTCCCCCAGATGTAGATATAGGAAAGAACAGGGTTTGTTTTCATTGATTCCGCAAGGGCAACCAATCCTTGCCCAGTTATACTGTTACTTGTCACTGCTAACCTAGTAAGTAGAAAGGTACAAAGCATGGTCAGACATTGAGTAAAGTCAGCCAGCCCAGATTTCTTAAACTGCATATAAAGAAGTTCAACTTATACTCTATTTTCCCTAAACACATCTTTAGCCCTAGCTGCTACAGCCAGCCAGAAAGCCCACTCAAATCCTTCCCCTAACAGCCATTTTATCATCATCATCATCATCATCATCATCATCATCATCATCATCAATATATTGTCTTACTTGCTAAAAATAACACTTGAACAAAAGAAAAAATAAGAACATTAAAAGCAGTAAAATCACATAATTTAAATGGCTAAATTAAAAAGCTGTATATTTACACCCTTTCTAAAGGCCAAGAGAGTGGGGGGCAATCATAGTTCTTGAGGGAGCCCATTCCATAATTTGGGGGCAACACATAAGAAAGTCCTTTCACTCTACAACACAGTAGTGGCAGATTATCCACAAAGCAAAGTTAATTTTACATATTATGACCGTCCAGTTTCAAAATGGCCTCCATATCGTGATTGTAACGTGCATGTCAGCCTTCAGTGTGACCCAATGAAAAGGCAAGACAGCAATATCAGAAAAGGTGAAAACAGGCAGCATCTTTTCTCAGTGTGAGAAACCAGCTGGGGTGGGAGCCATATGGCTATTCTAGTGATGAGGGGCAGGAGTTTCTTCTCTTTCAGGTTGGCTGGAGGGGAGAAAGAAAGCCCTAAATGGCTTTGGAGCTGATTATCTAAGGGACCGCCTGTCTCCTTATGAACTTGGCCAGTTATTAAGTTCTGCAGGAGGCCCTCTTGAGGGCACCATTGTCCACAGAGGCCCATTTGTTATAACTCGTAACATGAAAAGGTTTCTTTATTTAAAAGTGTTATATACCACTTGCCATATTTAAAAAATAAGTCAATTAATATTTTTTAAGTTTGTCCTAGGTCCAAATGACAGGGCACCTATGAATAGCTGCAGGCAAAATAAGTGATCTCAGAGACATTTTGCCCCTGGGTGCATGTGTTCACACAAGCAGTTACATACTGATTCAAACTAGTTTAACAATAAACAAGTTCACCTTGTTTGAAATTAAGCCCCCAAGTGGCCATTGCAAGACAGTGGAGCATCTGTGACCTTATTCTTTTTTGCCCATTTGAGAACCCACCAAGTTGGCCTGTTTGTACGAATGACTCAAGCACTCACTTGAGGTGTTAGTACTTTTAGGAGAGTCACTGAAGTGGAAGCTGATGCAAAAGGTCCATCCCAGGATCTTTGCAGGGTCATGGAGGATGCCCAGGTGGGACTCTTGGATGGTACACGCTGCCCAGTATTGTCATCCTTTTGGACCAGGCATGTATGTCACTGTGGAGCTTGCCACAGCAACATCCAAAATATAGGTTAATTCGGTTCCTACCTTCTGTGCTGTCCTGCCATATTCAAATGTATACAGTAATGTATTCTGGGAGTTAAAAGAATTCTGTATACTAACGCTTGAAGGGTCCGGTTATGCGTAGTAAGTGCCTCGCTCAGATAAAAAGCTCCATCATCTTCTATCCTGTTAAAATTAAGATCCAGGATTTCCAGGCTCTTGTTTCGTTTTAACACCTGTCCCAAAAATTTGACACCATCCCGAGTAATTTTGTTACTGAAAAGAGATGAGCACATACATTTCTATTTCACAAGTGACACCTTCCAGAGGATGAAATGGACTCAGAAAATTCTCCCAAACCCACCCAAGTGTTAGCAGAACTAGACTCTGATCCACAAAAACTTACACCATAATGAATTTATCACTCTTTAAAGTACCAAAAGACTCTTGTTTTTCCAGTAGTAAATGGACATTACCGAGAAATGTACTGTCTCCCAGGAAGCAATCTTATGGCCCCCAGACAGTACTTGGGAATCACAGGATATTGCGTTCCCCACTCCCTTGCAGTTGCAAAAGCGACCTTTAAGGGGACAAAGGGGGCATTCCTGTGAGCAGGGAAGGGAGGGGCTGGGTTACACTAGGCATGTCTACACTATAGGGTGTAAAGGGAGGGAGGGGGGACAACCCCGGACTTCCCTGTTTAGATGTCCCTGGCCATCTAAACAGAAGTGTGACATCCCGGAAGGGAAAATGGACGTCACGCCTGCCTTGAAGCCCCCCCCCCCCGATGTCCCTGGACTTCCCCCAGCACAGCTCCTTTCCTCAGCTGACCCGCCCCTGCTACTCGCAGGGAGGAGGGAAGAAGCTGGGACGGGCACCCACACCACCTGCAGTCCTCGAGATCGTGGGAAAAACCAGGAAAAAAGTGGTCCCAGAAATCCCAGGAAATGGAGGGATCATCCCTGCCTGCTCCTGGACCCCCTGTGTGTCATGTGGATGCACAGTAATGATCAAAGGACGATCCCAGGGGGAAAAGGCAGGTGTTGACATGCCGACTGTATCCCCAGGCCTCTCCCCCCGCCAGCTGTCTGGCAACAGGTCTCAATTGTTTCAGGCAGGATTCTTTCCTCGTCTTATCTGGAGAAGATGGGGATTGAACTGGGATCTTCTGCATGCAAAGCTTCTGCTCCAACACACCAAGCTATGGCCCTTCTGCCGCTTTCCCGTTTGCACTGGATGTTCGCAAGCCTTTAATTTTGGAGGCTTATGAGCATCGGGCGCAAATGTCATAGGATTGCGTCCTTAATATGTGTTGATTAATTCTCTTGACACATAAACAGCTCTTTGGGGTACTATGTAAGAGTGGCTGATGCACAGGATGAGAGAAGTAATATTCTTTACTAGGTCATATAAGTGACTGGGTCACTTAAGAGCAGGGATAGTGGCTAACATTGTGAGCTGGTTCGTGTGAGCTGGTTCCCAACACCATGAACCACATTTAGGTGGGTTTAGGTAAGCCACTATTCTCTCAGCCTCAACCTTCCAACAATGGCCTATCTTGCAGGTCTATTGTAAAATTTACTGATATAATGCATTAGATTGAAACTCAGTTAGTTGCACTTAGATCCCACTGGAATCAATAGGGCAATTTAGTCATGCCTATCTGCTGAACCTGTTTCTGTTTTATCATATTGTTGTTTTTATGGAGTGTTTTTGAATTTTATTATTGGTTTTAATTGCTGTAAGCCAATCTGAATGTCATGTAAAAACTAGAAGGGGAGGACATAAATCAATCTTCCTCAACCAGGTGCCATCCAGATATTCTTAACTTCAACTCCCATTAGTGCCAGCCAACATGACCAATAGATAGGAATTCTGGGAATTGTAGTCCGAAACATATGAAAGGCATCCCAGGTTGGAGAAGGATGATACAAATACTTAGATAAATAAATCATATTTGAGTCCCCTATAAAAGTGGGTACTGGATTGCTGCCTAAGGCTGGATCAAACCCAATGTATGTGAAGCACTTTGAATATTTTAAATGCACAATATAAATATTAAGCATTATTAAAGGTTGGCTGTATACTTTTTAAAGAAACAACTGTTCAAAATAATTCTCTATAAAATATGTATCTTATTATATACAGTTCTTAACTGTATTGGTTTTTATCAATTGTATCAACACATATACCTAACAGCGATCACATTTCTCCAAGTGCTGGTCCTTATGTGCCCAAAATAGCACTAAAGAGGGAAATCAGTAGGCTTAGGGACAACAAATTTGCTGAAGTACAAAAAAATCTTTTAAAAAGAAATCCTCAGTGGGGACCCATCCCCTCAAAAAGTCCAATGAGACATCAAATGCTGACTGTTGCGGGGTAGCATGTGGACACAGAAAAATTGGGAGCTGGGAGTGAAATGGAATGGGTTTTCTGGAATCCTGAATGGAAGCATTCCACACTGCAACATTTTGTTGCAGGCCCCACATGTATTGTTCTAAGAGCAAAAACGCAATCTGTATAATTTCAGCCTCTCTTACCAGCTGAGGTCAAGATATCGTAGGGTGGTGTTTTCATATAACGCATCACAGAGACGTTCAACGCCAAAATTCTTCATTTCATGTTTACACAAATGCAGTTCAACGAGGATGCTGTTCATTTTCAGCATAGCAGCTATGTGGACTGTAGTCTCTTCCTGAAGTTCAATATTATTCAGTTACAACTTGAACTGAACATGTTCTAGAGACAAGGGGGATGTGCATAACCCATCCGCATCATTAGATTTATCCATCCAGGTCAACAGGAGACCAGGGAGCTCTGCAGGGCAGATGTGGATGCAAAACCAGACATTTACTGCACAGGTCAGGTATGTTTCATCCACCACATTCCGTTGTGTATGTAACTCACAATCCACAACATGAGGATGTTATTGCCCTGTGTTTTTTTTAAATGACTTTAAGGTCTCTGCATTATTCTGATCCAAGATTCATTTCATTAAAATGTGCAACTCTCTTGGTTTAAGATAATCACTTGTGCTGCATTGGGGCTCCCACTGAGATGATTAAGAACATATAGATATATCTAAATCTCATTGTATAAACAGGAATGGAAAATATAAGACTTGCAAGCTAGTTTTAGAGGACTGCGTTTTAGAGGACTGCACTTTAAAATTTGGTTGCCTACAGCAGCCTGCCCAGCCCTGGTACCCTGCAGATGTACCTGCAATTCCCATCATTCCAATGGCCCTGCTGGGTGGAAATTGCAGTCCAATAAATCAAGAGGGTGCCAGGTTAGGGAAGGTTGGCCTACAGTTTTACCTTCTGGAGATCTGTCTTTTGCCACTTACCTTAGAGAACATAAAAAAGCAGACAGCATCACTAAGGAGACAGTAATTACTTATCACCTTCTTCGACTATTTCTGTTCAGTCTTTATTTTCATTCTCCCGAAGTCTTTTTGTTTCAGCAGTTTTGATTTCTACCCATGATGCTTACCTCTTCACTGTACAGAATCGGCCGGTTTAGATTTATGGCTCTGATTGATTCATTGTGATTCAAAACTGTTGCTAATGCTATTAGACTTTGTGTACCCTGAAAATAAAGACAAAGGACACAATCCAGAGAAAAACACTTAAGTCCTCTCCTATACACTCTCTGCCAGTATACAAGCTGATCCTTTGTCCCATCCAAGAGCTTCTTGGCTGTGATCAGTTAAACATGTTTAGAAGAGTTTGGCATTTTTTGTGTAGAGATGTCGTATTAGGGTGACTTTACTTACTGGGTCTTGGTCTCCAAAACCTAATTCTTCATCGTGGTCTCTATGCATCACATATCAGCAAAACAAAAAAAATGAAAAAAGAGTGGGGAAATCTAACAACATGATTTGAATATATACAGCACAGCAAAGGCAGAAGCCTAAACATTTAGCTCAAAATATGTATTTTAAAGTACTGTTATTAGTACTTCTATCTTTCTCACGTATGTGTATATGAAAATACAACTTTCTAAAAAAAACACCAGTATACATAATCATGTTTAATTTTATATTTTTTATGTAAGCCATGTTGTAACAAGGCAATTTTGCTTTGACTTTACGTACCAGGTCACAGTCTCCAAAATCTAACTTCTGTAGTGTGTTGTTAACCTGCATCATTGCCGCAAAATACATCCCTCCCTTGTTGTCAATCTTGTTGCCCGTCATTCTTAGGTGAAGCAGAGTTTCATTCCTCTAGGCATGAAAAGTCAAGTTATTCCCTTGCAACAGTCCTATCTGTGAAATGGCATAATTTGCTAGGGGTTTAAAGACTTGCAGAAATAGATTCTCTTGTACAATTTAGCTGATTGCAGTGAAAGAGGTAACATCCTATAGCTGTCATCCTGTAACATGCTTACGGATCTTATTAATATGGGGGTAATATGGGTGGGGAAAGAATTACTGTTAAATAATCACACAGCTGGGAGAAAGCCCAAGATTAATCTATTCCAGCCTTCCCCAACCTGGGCCAGATCTACACTACTGCTTTAAAGCGCTTTATAACAGTTATAAAGCGCTTTAACTGCTTTAAAGCGCTATAAAACTGTTATAAAGCGCTTTAAAGCAATAGTGTAGATCCGGCCCTGGTGTCTTCTAGCTGTATTGGACTATAATTCCTCCCGAGCCAGTGGGCAACTCATCAAACCCCTTTCCCTGGACCACCATTCATTCAGTGGTGCTTCTAAATAAACATGTTCTGAATGTAGCTTTAAGCATTTAACTGTACAATTTAGTTCCACAGTATTTTTCCCTAGATGCCACCCACTGGACAAAACCCAGCACAGACTGTGTCATCTTTAAGTAAAAATAGCATCATTGGAAGATGTCTTATGCTGAGCCAGACTATGGATACATCTAGTCCAGTATTGTTGACACTGACTGGAAGTAATGGCTCTCTAGGGTGTCAGGCAGGCTTCTTTCCTAGCCCTACCTGGAGAAACCGGGGATTGAACTTGTGACTTTCTGCATGTAAAGCAGGTGCTCTAGCACTGAGCTAAAGCACTGAGATCTCTGCAGCTAAGATTTGGGTGATTATTTCAAATCAGTCTGTGAACTTCAGCTTT
The DNA here is from genome assembly GCF_023053635.1 of Elgaria multicarinata webbii. NCBI lineage: Eukaryota > Metazoa > Chordata > Lepidosauria > Squamata > Anguidae > Elgaria > Elgaria multicarinata. Next base: position 22,340,646 of record NC_086178.1, on the reverse strand, counting down.
CCCCACCCCTGTAGCTTTTGGCCTAGGGTACTCCTCCTCTCTTCCTGCTCTTTTTCCCGTTTTCCTTTCCCTCTAGCTGCCTTCTGTTCCCCCTAGATCTTCTGAACAGCTGTCAGTGTTCAAATTATGTGTAGAAAGGGAGGAGGGCCCTTAAATCCATAGGCCCCAACCCATGACTTGTCACTAATTTTAGTTATATCATCCCATCCACCACTGTAGACTTCTAAAAAGAGTAGCCAATGTGGCCTGAGCTAATCTGAGCACTGCTCCTGCTTCTCTTTACATGAAACCTTCTTGTCACTGACCCTCCTTTCTTAAGTCTGTGCTTCTTCTAACTCTCCTTCCCATAAATCCTTCTGTCTACACTACATTTCTCTAAGGATTGGGTTAGCTCAGTCAATGGCAGCAAGAGACCCTACTGCTTGCCCCACCCCTCTGTGACATCAGGGGAACTCAGCCAATCACTCCTAGGTACCACAACAAAACTGAGTGCAACTCCCGTCCCCCACAAGGAGAGTCTTCTCCCCATCTCCCAAAATCAAGTCCACTGATAACCCACGTCAAATTGTTCCAAAGTATTTCGTGGCAAATGTGATGCTGATACAGTTTGTGCTTCTTTCCCTCCAAGACTGATCAATACTTACATGCAGTGCTTTAGCTATGAATTCTGCTCCAATGGTCCCAATGTCATTAAACATCAGATTGAGGTAAAGCAGGGTACCATTATCCTAGAAGACAAGTAAATCCAGGATCTTGGTAATGTGTGGGTTCCATGGGGCCCCTTACTCTTATCCCATTCTTCCCAAAGCCCTGTCATCTGGAAACTGGGTTTATTCCTCTTGACAGTGCCATGGTTCTGATCAGCAGGATGGCAGTCAATATCTTTGATTGAAGACCTGTGAGCTTTTGAACCAGGCAAGTTGTTCAGTCTGTCACAGATCTACAAACGTGTAAGAACATAAGAAAAGCCATGCTGGATCAGACCAAGGGTCCATCTAGTCCAGCATTCCGCCCAACCAGCTGCCCATAGGAAACCCACAAGCAGAACATGAATGCAACAGCACCCTCCCACCCACATTCCCCAGCAACTGCACTGGGGTGCATACAAGCTGCTGCGCCCCTCCTGCCAAACAGACAGCTGATGCTGTCGCTTTGGCAGTGCCAATTCTCTGTTGGCTGAGAGAGAGCAAGGGGAACCTACATTCAGCATTCCCTCCATCCCTACAGGTAATGAGCCCTTTCAAAACGAACACGTATGAAACTTGCGGTTTCCTTAAGCGGACAGCTTTCTTTTCCCCATCCCCTGCTTTTTGTACCACTTAGCCTGACGAAGAAATATGGAGAACTCAAAAGCTAGCACATTTTTTTTTGCGGATATTTGGTTGGTCCTCAAAAAAGTATTGCCAAACTGCAGATTTTGAGATTTTTCTTCGCATGGACCATAGAATCATAGAATAGTAGAGTTGGAAGGGGCCTACAAGGCCATTGAGTCCACCCCCATGCTCAATGTAGGAATCCACCCTAAAGCATCTCCGACAGATGGCTGTCCAGCTGCCAACATGGTTATCTTTGTTTTTTGTTGTTGTTATGAGCTTTTTTTCCTGCCACTTTTAAAAGTGTCGCCTAATTATCATATCCATCCAATCCCCAACTAAAAGTGATCATTGGTCCTCATGAGAAGTACCTGAAGGAAAGCTGCAATGTGTACTGCGCCAGCATCAGTTAACAGATTATATCTCAGGTCCAGCCCTGAAAGAGCCAATGAATAGAGAAATGAGCGCACTGTGCTTTACCTAATTTAATCTCTTTTGTTATAGCCCATTGGATTTAGCAGTCAAATCTTCTGCACCATTTTCCTCTTCCAATTGCATTTTCATCCATGACACTTAAAATGGTTCTTACTTCAGCCTGGTACCCAATGCAAAAATAATACTGACACTGGCCAGAACGTTCATTCACATTACAAATGGGACTCTTTCACATTTACAAGTGCTGGCAACTTCCACATGCAAGGTTTAAAGCAGCTCCTGCTTCTGCTGGATTTGTAATGTGATGGCAAAATCTATTTTGGCCAGAATGCTTGTTCTGGTTACAGATAGGTCTTCTATATTTTATCTACAGCATGAACTATTGTCAGTTGCTAACACAAATAGTACAGGAGAGACAAAAAGGTGACTTCAACTGCATTTGCAAAAATGTTCGATGTCCTGGTTACACAAGAGCTCCAAACTCAAGTGTCTACATAGCCTTCCCAAATTGGTGTCCTCCAGATGTTTTTGGACTTCAGCCCCAGCCAGCATGGCTAATGTCAGGAATCCTGTGGATTGTACTCCAAACATCTGGGGTGGGTGGGTTACCAGCTTGAGAAGGCTGGTTTACATGATATAGCATGTGCCCTAAGACTGCCCAGAATTCAAAAGAAGGAAGGCAGTTCCAAAGAATTCGAAGCTCTGGACTTCCTGCACTGTTCATCTCTGTGCAATGAAAAATTTGACAGTGCCAACTGGCCTTTAGGTTTTGCATCTTTACACCAACATTGCACATTTCATTTCACCAGCATGGCTACACCACAAACAGCTCTAAAAGCTCCCTAAAGAATATCCCCAGTGATGAAAGTGAGGTGTCTTCTGCTCAGTCAGTACTAAATATACGGGGACAAAAAAAAGTGTTGTAAAGCTCTGTCCTCACGAGAATTTTCATGTAATCTGCCACTCATAGTTTCCCAGTTTAGGGGCAGAGACTGCACTGCATCTCATAACCTGCCACTAAACTTCTTGCAGTTGTAACAGAGGAGTTAGCTTTTTCATGGCAACTCTCCCCTTCTCTTTCCCCTTCTCCCAAAGGCTCTAGAAAAAAAGGAAGGGCAGTACATTATATGTTAGAATAGGCAAAGGGAGGGGGGTAATTTAGGTTAAACATTGCTTTGTGTTTCAAAGATTAAAATAATGAGACATACCTGTAAGAAACACATTGTTTGCATAGACAGCAGCAAGGATTTGAAAATCAGCATCTGTTACCTTCTGCACAGGTACCAAGCGGTTATTACCAGCTATTTTTATTGTGATTCTTTTTGTTAGCCTGTTAAAAGGAAAATGAAAGGGGGGGGTTGTTTAATTTTTTTAATAGGGCTTCAAAAATTATTTATAGTCTCATAGATGTTCCTCACCATGGAGATCTTTAGTTAAAAGGTGAACAATGCATACAACCTGCATGGATGGAAGTTTAAAAGCAAGTGTTTTACCAAATTATCCCTTCCTCTGTTTCAAGGTAAATGATACCCTATCTACCTTCCGTAACACCAGCAGTGCAGTGGAAGCTATGATAGTATTCAGCATTTGTAAAGTACATACCAGGAATTCAAAGGGCTTCACATTTATTATCTCAGTCATTTTATAACAGCCCTGTAAAGAATGTCAGTACAAGTATCCCCATATTACAGATGGGGGGGGGGGGGCTGAACTGATTTTTGAACCAGCAACTTCTCAGCCAATACATTACATTCATCCTATGCCTTTCAGTTGCAGAGCATGTCCAGAAACCAGCATTCCATATTTCTGGCTAGGAAACATAGTGCAAAACTGGGAAGGCAGGAATGCACCAGAAACAATGTAGTTACAGTTTCCCCTTTTTATACACTCCTATGGTGAGCATGAAAGACAGAGTTAGATATTGTAGCCTCCCCTAGACTGGTTCATCTGCAGCTGCATGGCCAGTACTACCACTATGAAGATAGCTCTGGGGATGAAATCTCAGAAGCTGTGGAGTATTTGAGAAATGAAAGGGTTTGTTGGGCTGAACAGGATTTGTAATAGTTGTGGCTTCAGTAATCTGCAGCTTTCTCTTCATATCTAGCAGATAGGCAACTCTGCATAATTTGCATTCTTTATACAGAATGTAGAATTCAGATTCTTTTGGTGCAGAATTTGGATTACATTGGCACAGAGTTTTTAATCAAGCACTACTTCAATTCAATATTTGGATGAATTTTAATCAAGCCCTACTTAACAGTAACACAATTTAAGTCAACAATTCTATGCATGTTTAGACGGCAAAAAAAAAAAGTCCTACAACTCCCAGCACTTCCCAGCTAGCCGTGCAGGCTAGGAAATGCTGGGAGTTTTAGGGCTCCCCCTCGCCCTGTCGAAACATGCATAGGATTGCACCCTTCTTTGTTTACTCCCATTAATGTTGCCTTACGCTTCATCGTCTTGCTTCACTTCTTGGAGAACATGGATTATGAATGGATTCTCAGGGTGTTTCAATTCTTCGCAGGCTTGAGAATATTGTTGGTCAAGACTCAGGTATTTGGGCATACTTCGCTGTGGGGCGGGGGTGGGGGGGAGAGAGAAAGATGCAATTTGCTACACATCGTACATGAAGAGAATAATATATCAGCCCTTTTTTGAGGGGAAAGAATCACACAAACTGGGCCTCCAAATATACTGGGCCCAAGTACGCGTTTACTTTCAAGTAAACACACAGGAGTGCACTGACCCGGCGTGAAAAAGGACGCCCTTTTCCTTTGTCCGTTTTTGCTAAGCCGACTGAAGGGATTGAATAAGTGAAAGACCGTCCCCTCCCCTCCTGTACAGCAACCTGAAGTCCCGGGATAGAAACGTCCCCTTTCCCTTATTGCACCCCCTTACCTGCTGCTCTGACGCTTTCTTTGCAGAGACCACGCGCCAGGGCAACAAACTCCACTCGGGCTGCCGTTGCTACGGCGACTGGACACGCGCTCCTTCTTCGATCGCAACCCCAGGGATTCAGAGTGCGCCTGCGCCCCCACAGTTTCAGCCCGCCAGAGCCCGGGTAAGATGAAGGTATGCTTCCCCCACTTTGCCTGCAAAGGCAGCTGGCAAGTTTTACCTAAGTTTGGTGGGGTCCCAGAGCGGCGGCTTCTGCACAGTTTGCAGGAATTTAATGAACCCACCATGCGCCAGCACACTGGTTCTTTGCATATTATTATTATTAATAATTATTATTATTATTATTATTATTATTATTATTATTATTTCTATGCCTCGGTGGTTTACAAAGTTTTAAAACCATTAAAAATACATTATACAAAGTGTAAAACCATTTACATAACAAACATAAGCAGGAAGCACACACACAGGCAACATATATCTAAAAAAAATTAATCATTCCATATGGGCAATTCACATGCCTAGACACCTCTTGATAACAATTTTTTTTTCTTTTTTTGGTTGTTTAAATTTGGTGATGTCTAATAAGTTAGCTTGAGCAACAGCTCTTCAGTAGGTGCTTTCATACTTTCATTGCCAAAGCTCTGCCTCAGCACAGGGAAAGCAGGATTCTAAATGGTGACTCTGAACATAAGCAGAGTGGCTTTCCTTTACCAGCCAATGAATGGTTTACTCCCAAACAAGATTAAAAGGAAGAGCTTCTTCCAGGGGGAGAAACTGACCACCAACCCTTCTCAGGTTGTGTCAGAGGGGGTCTTATAGTCAGTCTATCTAGTCCACCCCCTGTTCAATGGAGGAAATCCAGACCTAGAACATTCCCAAAGAATCGTTGCCCAGCCTCTGCTTTGAAGATCTCTAGCAATGGAGAGTCCTACACTCCTCTAGAAAATCGTCTTCATTGTCAAACTGCTCTTACTGTCAAGAAGTTTCTCCTGGTGTTCAACTGAAATATGCTCTCCTGTACCTTAAACACATTAGTTCTACTTCTGCCCTCTGGAGCAATAGTTGCCCTCTGAGCACTGGAAATACTGTTCTCCTCTTTCTCCCATCCCAGACTTGTAGGTCTTAATAGGTAATTGAACATCAAAGTAGACAAGATGGCAGGAGAGCTATTTGCCAGATGGCATTAGGCTGAACATAGATATACTACAAATCTAATAAACTAATTGCAAAACAATGGAATCAGGGCCTCTTTGAATGCATTTGACCAAGAATTTTCCCTTGCAAAGCTATTAAAGCCAATATTACCCTCCCCTTCCCCCGGTCAGGATCTTTTCATGTTCTTACATTTGTGTATAGTAGTATAATTGGGCTTGTGCCATAGGGGAAATTGCCCTGGGAACAACTTGGATATCAAAAGTCATGCAATATATTGACACCTCTTAAAATAATATTAAATGCTTTCTTTTCTGTTTGTAGTAATTAGATGGGTTTTCAAGTTGGTAGGTGGAAAGCTTGCTCAGAAGCTTAGCAAGAGCATCAATTCAAGCCAAGCAAAGTGGCACTATAGCAGCTTCTCACAGGTTCTGTGTCAGCAACCTAACAAATTAAAACACATTCAGCCACTGAACTCTGCTGACAGGAGAAGAATATCAGAGACATGGAATGCTAGATGTTTTTGTATGGCTTTTGTACTGACATAAAATAGCGAGGTGCAGGAACAGTCTGTCTGAGCAGTGAGAACTTGAGAATTTCATAGAATCGTAGAATAGTAGAGTTGGAAGGTGCCTCTAAGGCCATCGAGTCCAACCCCCTGCTCAATGCAGGAATCCACCTTAAAGCATCCCTGACAGATGGTTGTCCAGCTGCCTCTTGAATGCCGGAATTCAAGAATTTCAGTAGTAGACAGTATCCTTAACAGAACACAACCATTCTTAACTAATCCTAAATCATTTCATCACTATCTACAGATGCAAGTACAAAATTAACTCCTGTTTTATTCTTTTAATTGTAAAAGATTAACGTCCTGCATTTTGTCCTGAGAGGACATGTAAAAGTGTCCTAAAATATTTTATTGCTTAAGGCAAAGGACAAGATGGCACCCTACCCCCACCCCCCATTCCATGTATAGAAACCACCTGGCAGTTGAATCGTACTTCAACACTGTCAGGACAGTGTCCTCCACTAGTCTCAGTGAAGCGCTCCCAACTCTGTCCACATTTACTGTGTCATCTCTCAATCTGCTTTCAGCATCTTAAACTGCAGACTTTGAACTCTTCGAGCATTCTCAATATATCCATCTGATTGTGGGAAACAGCCTACTTGTTCATGGCTCCCCTCTGTAAAAAGGGGATTATTGATGTACGGCATTTGTGTCTGAGCCTTACAAAGTACTTGGAGCAGTTTACATGAAGTGAAAGCATTTATCCTCACAACCATTCTGTGAACAGGTTAGGCTAAGGAATTGTGACTTTACACAATGTCATTCACTGAGTTTCAAGATCTAGACCAGCTTTCTCCAACCTGGTGCCCTCCAGATATTTTGGACTACAACTCCCCCGCATTCCTGACCATTGGCCATAATTGGCTGGGGCTAATGAAAGTTGAGGTCCAAAACATCTGTAAGCTACCAGGTTAGGCTAGAGTAATTTATATAATATCTCTCCTTAGTGCAACACTGTACCACTACAGCACACTGGTGGCTAAGATAGAAATTGGTTTCTATAGATCAGACTATGAAAGCTGAGTTTTGTTTTGTTTTTGATACTTGGGTTCTCCCAATGTTTTTGTTGGTGTATTCCTTGTTTTCTCCTAGCCTGTTCCTTCCCCACCTCTCTCTGCTGATACCTGGGAAGATGAGGCTAAGCTCAAGAGGAAGCTCTCCATGATGGTATTATTATGATAGCTGAGGTAGATGTGAGCTCACTGGCCTCTTCTTGGCCTCTCTGCCCACCTCTCCACTCCTCTTCTTTCCTCTCACAACGATACCTGCCTGCTGAAGATCATACAGTGTGAGGTTAGTTTTTATGACATCAGAGATAAGTGAACGAATCATCTTCAAACCTCATTTGAAAAGGGTTAGTGCCACGGAATTTGACAGTTGTGCCAGAATTCAAGCAGAAACTGTTAGTGGTTTAAAACAACAGCAACTCTGGATATCACCTACTTTCTCTGACAACAGTCCCTTGTTCCAGAACAGACAAATATTCCCAGATTTCCTCTTTTATGTCATCACACAACATGCAGTTTCTGTTGCAAAATAGTGATCCATTTCCCCATGATAGTATAGTGTTCCCATCTAGATCAGCCCCCTGCCCCTACTCTAGAGTAAAAATGAAAGGAAAAAAAGCTGTGCTGCTTTTTAAAAATAATGTATGTTTGGTCTTCATGCACTGTTTAAAAAGACCAGAATTCACATGCACGTTAACATTAATTTTTAAATCATATATTTATTCCAACAAATAAATTTTGTGATCCTGATATTTTAATATGAAGTGCTAATTATTATTTTAGGAAATTTAGCACTACTCTATAAATGTTCAGAATTCTGAAAGAATTTTTTATCACAAAAGCTCTGTTGCATAGATTTATAAACTTGGAAATTAAGGATAGCTTGTTTACTCACATATCCTCTGGGCAAAAAAGATTTTTCTTCTTTTTGATCCTGTAAATTTAGCAGCGGAAATCACTCTTCACATAATACCAGCATGAATTTAGAGACATGTAGCCCTTAAGAAACCAAATCTAGAATCTTATGCATGTTTAGACAGGAACATATCCTACAACTCCCAGCATTCCACAGCCAGCATGGCTAGCTGGGGAATGATGGGAATTATAGGAGGGTTTTTTTGGTATAAACATGCATAGGATTGTATCCCAAATCTGTCTCTCGAACAATATTGACTTTCAATAATTTTCCATGTACCATCCTAGAGAGTGTCTGTGTCAGGGAAAACCAGATGTTAACTTTTAAGTTATACTTTAAAGAAAGACCCACAGTTTGATTCCCCAAACTCAGCAGTGTAATAACAACAGCCTAAATAACATATATGCTTTAAGTAGAATTAACATTGCAGCTTCTATTCCCCACCCAAAACTTCAGTCTCCAGCTGCCTAACCTTAAAACTGAGATCATAAACACCCTCCACTTTATTCTGTCTCCATGGTAACCAGCCACAACCACTCGCATTATACCCCCTCCCTCTTCCAGGATCATTCAACAGACCTTATGGGCATTACATAGGATAAAATGGGCCCCCAAAAATCACATTTGAAAGAAAAACTACATGGCACATACTAGACATTCTCCCTGACCTTAGACAACAAACAGTTCCCCCCACCCCACAAAAAAAATAAAGCTGTATAAATGAAGAAATCAGCTCATATATTTTTTACCTCAACAAAGTCTATGGAAAGAAAACAGACAATACCTGTCAAACTACTGGAGGTCCCTTGTCAAATTTTTAACTCCTATAAATACGCTTTTTACTCTTTCTACCTCAGAATCAGCACAGATAAGCCAACCTCTCCTATACTGCCAAGTTTCAGATCAATCCTCTGAGACAAGTATAAGCCGAAGAACCTACTGCCCCTTTAATATCTGGTTAGTATGTGGAATGTGATTCCTCTTACTCACCCTTAACATAGGGCCACACGTATTATTATTATTTATTTATTTATTTATTTATTTATATAGCACCAACAATGTACTTGGTGCTGTACAGTATGTACAAATAAAACAGCAACAATATCCTGCCAGAGGCTTACAATCTGAAATCACATTAAAACATATGAGGGGGAGAGGTTGCACAAAGACAGAATAAGGGAATAATTGAAGCATTGTGAACATTATGGCCTTATAATAAATAAGAAACTGGAAGGGGGAATTAATATTTGGGCTGCCCTGAACCACATACCCACATGGGATGCTACAAGATGTCCTAGCACCATGTACATTGATGGTGCTATATAAATAAATAAATAAATAAATAAATAATAATAATAGCATTGCCCCCCAATCCAGTGTTTCAGTTTAGTGCAACACTGGCAAGGGTACTGCCCACCATGTTATCATGATAATATGTTATCACTGGGCTTCATTGGAAAGCTCTTGACATGCAGATTTCATGAATTACAACAGTTTTCATCATAATTCAAAGTTGGGAGTTTCTTTATGTCCATAAAGCTTTTTTGTTTTAAGAACTAGGCTATCTTCTATAACACTGTATTATAAAGGGTTTTTTTAACAATAAAAATTGTCAAGTATAATTAAACATAATTAATTGCAAATTGGTACAAAATGAAATATGGACACAAAAAAGTGTCTTTATAAACACAGGTGCAGGCTAAAGTACACTGAGATGCCAGTAACATATCGCTTGTAAATAATTCATGAAGGGATTAAGCAGCACCTACAGTTAAAATTAACCCAAAGTTTAGTTATTGCTCAGAAAGGAAGTCCCTGGCTGTTAAATTTAACATTTAAAAATATCTGTAAGCCTTTAGATAAGTTAAACCTTTTGTTAAATTGGATTTTTCTCCATGAACCATGTTTACAGGGAACCAGCTTGTTGCAATAATAGCCAATATTCATATAAATATATAAGTTGGTGTACATCCCAGAATAAACTTTGAGCCACCTCAAATTATACATTTACATACATACAATTATACATACAATTATACACAATCAGGAGGCTGTCTCGTCTGAAACACCGTCAAATTTTGTCGAACCCTGTGCGTTGTTTCAACACCAGACACTGTCAACCAAACACTTTGCCATTATACACAGGTAGCATATGTTACACACACACACACACACTGTGAGCTACAGAGAACTAAATATTGCAATCTGCAGAAAGTACTGTAGAGGTCTAATGGAGGCTTCTCACCTTGGATAGCTCCTTTAGAGTTCTGACTGGTTGAAACCCAGAGTGGATTTACTGCCCCACTGACATTGGAGCCACCAGCCTCCACTGGAAGTTATGCAAGTTCACATATATTTATTTTGTCTGTTTTTTTCTGCTTCTGCTAATCATGGGGTGGGACAGGGGAACAGAGCTACTGAATAATATAGCTGTGGCTTCATAGTGACCTTTCGTTAGTGAGATTTTTTTTTGTTAATGGCCCAGTTTGAGTGTATGTGTGGGGGGTATGTTTCCTCAATGACAGCTAACAGCCGGGCAGTATTTGAAGATCTCTCTTGACTGTTAGCTATCAGAGTTTTGAGATGATGACACATTCACTCCGCCTAATGTAATGTGTAAATCAGGGGTGCAGAACCTCAGGCAGGGGGATCAAATCCCTCTGGGGTCCTCCAGTTGGCTCTATCCTCTTTCACTGCTTGTTGATCTTTCATTGGTTTCCTAACTTTTGCACATTTTTTCATTCTATAAGGTTGAAATGCTTCTCGTAAGGCTTAGTTATGTGGGGGGGGGGGGAGAGCTTCGAGCTAGAACATGCTAGTATTTTTGGTATTTTGGCTCCACCCTTTTTGCTTTTCATCCCACCCACTACTAGAATGCATTCCATGAGAGCTTCTCTAAAACTGAATTCGGCCCTCAGGCTGAAAGAGGTTCTACATGGAGTGTGCATGCGTGCACATGCATGTGCATAGCAACAAAAGCTATTTGGGGACAGACAGGGATATGGATGGAACAAGAGAAAGAGAGCTGAGAGTACTTGAAGGCTGAAAGCATCTTATTTATTTATTTTATTTCTATACTGCCCAATAGCCAAAGGTCTCTGGGCAGTTCACAAAAATTAAAACCATAAGAACAGCATAAAATATTTATTTACTGATTTATTTCATTTCTTTTCATTTCTATACCGCCCAATAGCCGAAGCTCTCTGGGCGGTTCGCAAAAATTAAAACCATGAAGAGCATAATAAAACAACCAACAATTTAAAAACACAAATACAAAATACAATATATAATATAAAAAGCACAACCAGGATAAAACCACACAGCAAAAATTGATATAGGTTAAAATATGAGATTAAAACAGCAGAGTTTAAATTTAAGTTAAATTAGGTGTTAAAATACTGAGAAAATAAAAAGGTCTTCAGCTGGCGACGAAAGGAAAACAATGTAGGCGCCAAGCGAACCTCTCTGGCTAGCTCGTTCCACAGCTGGGGTGCCACAGCAGAGAAAGCCCTCCTCCTAGTAGCCACCTGCCTCACTTCCTTTGGCAGGGGCTCACGGAGAAGGACCATAAAAGCTTAAAACCACAATACAAAAGAACAACCAGAATAAAACCAAGCAGCAATGCAGAGATTTAAAATAGCAAAGTTAAAAGACCAGGATAGCAAATTGCTAAAATACTGGGGAAATTAGAAGTTCTTCACCTGATGCGGGAAAGAGTACAATGTGAGTACCAGGCGAACCTCTCTAGGGAGCTTATTCCCACAGCCGGGGTGACACAGCAGAAAAAGCCCTCGTCCTGGTAGCCATCTTGGGCTGTATGCATCTCTCTCTGGGGATCTGATGTGAGGTAGCTGTGGCCTGTCAGGAGAGAACAGACTGCTTGCTTGCTTCTCTTCTACTTGTATATTTGTCAATATTCATAGGCCATGCTTTAATAAACATTCTCAGAGCAGCTTATAGAACAAAGACAAAAATTAAAAACAACAGCAGAAAGACTAATACAATAAAAGTGTATGCAGCATTGAAACATCCTCCAAATTTATATTTATATTTATTTATTTATTTATTAAATTGATATACCGCCCCATAGCCGAAGCTCAGAAACAAAGAGCAGAGAATCAAACGTAAGAGCTAAAACTGATTGAAGAGGTATAGCAAGATTTAAAAGGTAGCAAGGCAGGAGAAAAGGTTTTTCCGTGGTACCAAAAACAACAACATTAAAGTCAACACAAACAAGCCTCCTTGGGGAGAGAAATCCACAACTGGGTGCAAGTACAGAAAAGGAATGTTCATTCATAGCCACCTGCTACGTGTCACCTGGTTATAGCACCCAAAGAAAGGGCTCCCATAGTGATCTCAGGATGTGGGATCATGTGGGAAGAGGCAATGTTTAGGTACCATAAGCCATGAAGATCCTTGAAGGTCAAATCCAACACGTCGTACTGGGTCTGGAAATGAACAGAGAGCCAGTACAGATGACAAATTACTGGCATAATGTGTAGCAATCTTGCTACCATATCCTATACCAACTGAAATTTTCAGACCACATCCATTAGAGGATAAGCAAGCTCCTCCAGAACAGGTTGGACGCCACTTACTTGGGCAGGTATTACAAAAATGGCATCAGTCTCCAGTGCTTTCTTCTCCAAAGGAAACCCAAACCAGGACATCACTATTCTTGTTCTTTGTCTCTCTTTGGAAAACCTGGGTCTGTTCAGAAGACACCTTAAACCCTGATGGTTAAGGCTTTTGGTTAAGCAGTAGGATTTAAGGTGTTCTGTGCAATGTGTTTTGCTAAACCCTGCTCACTCACTAATCACAGTGGGAACGTCTGCAGGAGGGTTAGCAGCTGTAAATGTGGGTTAAAGTGTTGTATGCGGTAGCATGGCTTGTGGTTAGTGCTAACCCCAGAGAACCACACTTTTGTTAACCACAGAGCCTGAAGTGTCTTCTGAACAGGCCCAATATCATCCAAAAATCTTTCTTTGGTTAAGCTAATTAGATTAGCTTCTTCTTTTACTTCAGATTTAGAAGAGGTTAAGCAAAAGCAAGTTCTGATTGCTCAAAGATTTTAGGCATCAAATGTTCAAAATCTTTGGAATAAGCCATTTTTAGACTATTTTTCTGTATAGCTTGTAATAGTTTCTGGCTATGTTGAGCAGCTGAGAGCAGATCCATAAATCCAGAATGGTATACTCAAGAAACAGTTGGGATTTATCAGTGAAAATGCTTAAGTCCATAATCACAGTATTTGGTTTTGTTTAAGGAAGCCTGCACAATTCTCCAAATTTTTACTTTCTTCTTCCTTTTTTGTAGTCAAAACTAGGTATACAATGCTTAGTCTCTCCAAGAGCTCCTTCATTACAGCAATAAATGCCTGCCACTCTAAAGTATTTGACACCATTGTGGGAAATGACTATGTGGAAAAGGGCAATGTGCCAATGATACTGGAAGAAATAACAGATGAAGGTGAAAAGGAAATAAATGAAGAAGTGGTAGATGGAGAACCAAAAGAAGAGGTTCTTGTGCCGGTGCAAATCACAGACCGAATCTTTTTCCTGGATTTAGCCAACAAGAGGCTGACAACCATCCCAAGCGAGGTTTTTAAACTAGAAGACCTGGAAGAGGTACATCTGGAAAGAAATATGATTGAGAGCATCCCAGAAAGTATCTATCAACTGAAGAATGTAAAAGTTCTTTATCTGAATAAGAACAACATACAAAACATATGTGAAAAAGTTGGAGAACTAAAATGTCTTCACAGCTTGGATTTGAGCATGAATCCACTCTATCACAGTTCACTGAATATCATCAGTAAATTGAGGGCACTTCGTCAGCTCAGGTTATATGATGTAAACCTGAATGAATTTCCAGTGGAAATCTGCAAACACCTCCATCATTTGGAGTTGCTTGGACTGTCGACAAATAATCTAAGTTGCCTTCCTAAAGAAATAGTCAATTTGACCAAACTTAAAGAAATTTATCTAAAGGGGAACAGATTTGAAAATTTTCCCCAGGAACTTTGTCATCTCTATAATCTGGAGATAATTGATCTAGAAAAGAATAGTCTGAGCCTTATTCCTGAAGAGATTTGCTCCCTGGAAAGTTTAACCCAGTTCTTCATTGCATATAACAACCTGACTTCTGTCCCCGATACGCTGAGTAAGTGCACGAAACTATCTGTTCTTGATTTGTCCAGAAACCATCTGCACAAACTTCCTCGAAGTTTGAAGGAACTGATAGAAATGAAGGAATTTGGTTTGTCTGGGAACGCCCTGGCAAATTTTCCACGCCAGATTCGCCGCTGGAGGTCACTCATTGTGGTTTACATGAAAAATTGTGCACTGCAGACGGTGCATCCTTCTTTTGCCAAGCTAACCAGTATGATCTTATTAGATCTAAGTGAAAATCTTCTGGAGGAGTTTCCAAGAGAGATTTGTGCAATGGAACATCTGGAGGTGCTGTGCCTGGATGACAATCTGATATATGAGGTATGGATCAGTAGTGTAAGTACAGTAACTTAAAGTTCAATTAAAGTCCACCTAATAATGTAAGGACTTTTTTAAAACACACACACACACACACACAAAAACCCTGTTGGGGTCAAACTACACATGATGGCAGCAGACTAATGTTTTTTTAAAGAAGTCACAAATAAAATACTAGCAGTGGGAATGAAAATACAGAAGGGATGCACACATGTGTGGGGTGTGTGTGTGCTGAATCCTCCTGTTTGCCACTCCTCCATGCCCCCCCCCCAGCTGCTTTTCTTCTAGCTGTGCTGACATCCAGTATTAAGAGACTAATGGTGCCATCAGGACAGGATTTGGGGCAGATGAATGAACAGGAGGAGCCCCAAATGCAGCAGGGCTAACCAGAGATATAGTGGAACCAGGGCTCACTGGGATGCAGCACCAGCACTTTTTTAACAGCAGGGATGCTGATGTCATCTTCCTGCCCCCCTCAGAATTCCATATTCCCTCTGAGTTTAGCTGCATTCCTCACAATACCTGGGGTGGGTGGGGGAAATGAATTTTCCTAGCAACAATATATTGTTCCCTGTTTTAAATACAAAGCTCTTTGGGGGGGTGTCCTGGTCTTGAATGTGCAATTAAGACCCATTAGCTTTACAAAAGATCTGGTCCTGAAGGAGATGAAGGGCTCCATCACACGTGGGAAAACACACTCCCTACCGTCGCTTCTCTGCTCCTGGTTTCGTTGCTCAGTTACTTCCTGTTTCAAAACAGGAAGTAAACAACGAGCACAAGGCCCATTCAGTCAGGCGTTCTAATCACGCTGCTTCTCCTGCACACACAGCAGGAGAGAGCAGCAACTTCCGGTTTAAAAAACATTTCGGACTTTCTGTGGTTTTTCTTGTGGTTCAAGGAAGGACAGAAGGGGTAGAAGGCACAGTAGGGCTCATCGGATGGAGCCCAAAAACTGCTAGAACTGGTTTATTGATATGGATCAAGTGCTACTTGCATTTTTGGACTCTTTGGGGACGTGGCTATAGGAGGTGTCCCAATAAGCGCCTGTATGTCAGAATGTATCACTACACCACCAGAGCTACCTTACCATATTTTGATAGTGATCTCAGTTCCAGCCTTTATATAGTGAAAACAGCACCATCTAAACACAATTTGCAGTAATTTACCCTTTTTTAGAGAAAAAAAATGCTTGCCTGCCTGTTGCATGCATGTGTGTGAATGGGAATGGAATGGAGTCTCTGGAATCTTGAACAATAGCACTGTACACTTCTTCATTTTGTTGCAGGTCCCACTTGTCCTAAAGCAAGTTTGGGATATGTCAGATCTGGGGATTGTACCCTGTTATGTGCAGTTCATTGTTAGTATTCCCTTTGACTTGTCGCTGAGTGTTGTAATGGGGACAATATGTCCATTTTTCAAAATTCCTATTTTGAAAAACTGTCAAGGTACCTCCAGAGGTGTACAGACTTTCTCAACTGAAATGCCTCAGTCTGACCAGCAACAAGTTCCTCTGGTTCCCTGAAGAAATATTTCGTGTTGGATCACTTGAGAGACTCTACCTGGGACAAGACAAGGGAATCAAACTTATAGAGTTGCCAGAAAACATCAGGCAGTTACAGGTAAGAATATGAGCAAGGCTTGGATCTCAGCAGTAGTTCTCCCTGGTGGCCCAAAGAAGTATGTCTGTGTGCATACAAAAATGAACATAGATCGTACGGCTTGCAGGCTTAAAATGGCAGCAATATCGCAAAGGAAAAGGAAAAGACCACTATTACAAAGGTGTGTGCCCAACAAAACGATAAAACCCTACACATTTCAGGGATCTGCTTTGACTTGTATTTCATATTACAGTGGATGGATGCCTCGTCTTGCTTGGTGACACACTGACCGATGAAGATAGCAAATTAATTTGACTATTTCCTGGTGATACAAAGACCTGCAATCTGGATACAGATAATCCAAATAATTCATATTTATAGGGGGTAAAAATAAGTGAACATGGTATACATTTGTACAAAAGAGAGGGCCTTTTCTGGAGGCCTGACTGTAAAATCCCCTCCCCAAAGAGGTTTGACTGGTGTCGACATTACAATCTCAGGTGAAGACACTTTTAATTAGCCTAAGCATTTTAAATTATCATGTTTTCCTCAGTCTGTTTTATAGTCTTATTAGTTTTGTTCTTTGTGTAAAGGTTGTTTTATTGTATCTGGTACGAATAATTTTATTTATGCCTTTTGTACACCACCCTGGCATTTGTTTGGAGGAACAGGAGGCTCCTCTCCCTCAAAATGGGGAATTAGACTTGTATCCTGAAATGTTTAGCCACTCCCACATGAGCTAGGGAGTTGAGGGTTTTATTTTATTTTAAGAAGTCCATAATTTCTTAGACGGCACCAGGTTGGAAAAGGCCATTCTAATAAGTTAGTAAAGCTTGGATGTTGTCCATTCATATTCATCATCAGGTAACTGAACCACCTGTATAAGTCCTCTAAGGATTGTTAAAACATCTCTTGCTTGACAACTATTCTGAAGTCTCGAGGGCATCTAAAACACAAGGCTGCAGGCCTGGGCTGAAGGGTCAGCACTGTCAGATAGAGGCTGATGGCTTGAATGTTTAGGAGGGCCCTCCGCCAACCCAAAGTAATGGCTACAGCCGTCCAGGACCAACGCTTCTCTCAGGGTGATTGTGGCTAGTGCCCCCACATTTTTTTAAGTTCCCCACAATGCCTCTGGGGACCTGACACTGGCTCAGAGGTCACTCTTATCCTTTCCCCATGCTTCAGGTGGACTGGTCACCTTTAAAAAAGAAAAGAAAAAAAGAGCTGTGCTTCGATGTTTATTCATTATTCTTCCTTTTCCTTATTAAAAAGTAGCCAAATAAATACATTTGAAAACTGCTCTGGGGATTACAAAAGGAGTAGTGATGGTGTCATCAGCACTAGCCAATCAGCATTTTCAGTGGCTGGTTTTCCCCACTCATATTGATCCTCTCTCAAAAACTGCAAGAAATGCATTTTCAGAATTCAACCTGGGAGAGATAAAAACATAACTCCATGGCTCTAGAAAGGGTGGGTGGGTGGGTGGAGGTTATATATTACTTCACAGTCAGATAATCTGAAGATTTGAGTAGCTGAGATCCAGTCATTGGAGTATGTCTATACACACGAATATCCACATGCACACATGTGTATTTTTCTTCCAGAATCTGAAAGAACTGTACCTTGAGAACAACTGTTTGGAGTATCTTCCACCCTCCATAGGCTTACTGAATAGCCTGGAAATACTTGACTGCCACAATAACTTTCTTATAGAGCTGCCGGATTCCATATGCAACCTACAAGGTAAAAAGGAGATAGCCTCCACAAAGAGTTCTTATCTAAAACTTCCTAGCCAAGAGTTCCTCCAGTCAGCCTGATGTAACATCCTTCAGCTCCCAGGTTTTGTTTTCTCAAAGCTGTATTCTCTGGATAAATTATGGAAATAGGGGCAAGGATATTCTTAATTTGCATAAATTAGGCTCCTCCTCCTGCATCACATCTAGCTTGACTCTGAGTCAACAGTTTCCCTGAAACCTGCTGTCCTCTCAGAAAGTGGAAGGGAGCTAATACACTCCATAACGCCCAGCTAAATTTTCACCCCTCTCAGTATACGTGTTGGGAACTAACGACCTAGGGAGTCTGCAAGCTACTTGATGCTTAAGAAGCCTATTCTTCCTTTCATTTATCTGTTACATTTATATCCTGCCTTTTCCTCAAAGGAGCCCAAGGCACCATACTTAATCCTCCTCCTCTCCATTTTATCCTCACAACAACCACCCTGTGAGATAAGTTAGGCTGGGTGTCAGTGACTGGTCCAAAGTCACCCAGTGAGCTTCATGGCTGAGTGGGGACTTGAATCCAGATCTCCCCAGTCTAACACTCCAACCACTACTCCACACTGGCTCTCCTATTCTTGAGGATTACCATCCATTTTTTAAAGTCCTAGGTAATTTGGCAGTTACAATTTAAAGCAACAACCTTTAGCTTAGAAATAAACATTAAATGGTTGTGGCCTACAGAGCATTTTACTTTTATGATTCTGTGTGTCTAGGCTTGCAAAACCTGCTAGTTCATAACAATCAGTTATTTCAAGTCCCAGAGAAATTGGATAGCCTAGAGAAGCTGCAGGTTATTTCGCTTGAAGGGAACCCGATGATGGACCCGCCAGTAGAAGTTTTTCAGCAAGGGCTGCCAGCCATATGGAAGTACTTACAATACGCAAGACACCGGAAAGCCCAGGCAATAAAGGTACACACCAGAAAAAGAGCAGCACAAGAAACATGCCATGCGATTTACTGACCATTTGATGAAACAGTTGGTAGCCCATATCATTTTAAATAGTGGGGCTCTGCCAGAAGACGTTTTGCTAGATGTTGCTAGGTATGTTGATATGGCATGGTATTGCAGGGGAGTGGGGGAAGTGGAGAGCAAAACAGATTCAACATTACCAAACGCAGTGTGAGGAAGGAACAGTTATGGTCTAGTAGCAGAGGGTTCTGCCCTGAGCTTGACAAATAGCCTAGAATTTGGCAAATAATTGCAGCATCCTGGAGAGCTCTTAAGTGAACCACTCACTCTGATAAAATCACTCTGAATTGAAGCATTTTATTCCTCCAGGACCAGTTCACTTCTCCCAAGCTCTTCCCCTTCCCTGAAGGGTGGAGGGCTTTAAAGGGACAGGCCTCTAGCTTGGAGCCTCACACCCCTGGTTAATTTTCTCAATATGAGGGATGGTTCCTCAGGCTAGGGGGTTGCAGGCTCATTGGTTACTGATGCTAAAGGTGCCACTTTGGGCTTGGGGGATGGATTAGGGGCTGCATGTGTAGCCAGAAACTCTGGACTGGTCATGATGTTTTGGGATCTGGCCTGCATGTGTAACCAGAAACTTTGACTGTGGTCCTGCTGTTGCTACTGCTCAGGCTGGCCCCTCCTCAGTAAAGTCAGAGTCTAAGGCTGCTGCCCAGGATTGGGATCATGACGACAAGGTATGGAGCTACAGCTTTAAACATTTGAATTAAAATGTCGGCAAGGCAAGAGGTGGGTCAAGGGGGAGATGGACACACAGGGTTTTCCCCCCTCTCATTTTGAAAGGGAGAGGTTTGGGGGCTCACAACTGCTTTGGAGCCACGATATCTGTCCTTGAAAGAAGCTATGCATCTTAATTCTTAGGGGCAAGCAATATGTTATGTTTATAATGGGTTGTGAATGTCATTTTCAAAGAGCATACTTAGGGTCTCCATTTTTATTTTGAAGGAAAAGCAGCTGTACAGCCTTGTTCTGGTGCTGTGCTCCCAATCCAAAATTGAGGCCAGTGCCATTTCCCCTCTGAAAATCTTCCATTTCTCCATTTTCAGAGAATTATTTTTGGCAGGAAACCAGTGCAGGTCCCCAATCCAAACTGGGAGAAAGGTGTTGGAGCGGGGGCCCACAGCGGCTTTTCCTTCAAAATAAAAATATCCGTGTATGCTTGCTTTTAAAAATCGTAAGAAACATAACATGTAGTTTGACCCTACTTGTGTGGGAAAAGGCTGCGGTTGCACATGCTTAGAGGTATGCTTATGTCTGTTTGTTTAAACAAGAAGACATGAGGACTGATACAAAGCAGTGATGTTACACGGCAGTGGTGGTGAAAGGAGGATTAAAGCTTGGAAGAGTTATAATTTCTACAAGAGATTTTTGTCTACATCACTGACCAAGCTCTTTTTCAGAGAAGAAAGCGGGAGCATAGAATATATCACTCCTCAAAACACCTAAAATTTGAAGAAAAACAACGTTTAACTATTTTAATGTTCATTGGGCTTCCCCCCCTCCAGGTCCAGGCTTGGTGGCGTGGTCTAATGGTGCGCAAAGGGATTGGAGTCTATGCGGAGCTCCTAAAAATGATCAAGAAAGTCAAGAAAGAGAAGAAAGAGAAGAAGGCCAAGGAGAAAGACAAAGGAAAGGGGAAAGACAAAGGAAAGGGAAAAGACAAGGGGAAAGACAAGGGGAAAGGCAAGAAGAAATAGTTCTGTTCCATGGAACCATAAAGGGCATTTTGAAAGCATGGATGGAAAAGAGCCAGGGAAATAAACGCACAAACACCAAAATTTATCAAAACAAATAATCATTTTTACAGACTTAGAGAATATTTTTCTAGAACTCAAGCCACAAACTCCTGATGATAGTCCAGCAAGGAAAGTCTTGCATTCTTGCAAAGGAATCTCAGAAGCCAGAGGAGGGGCTGAGTGGGATTTCCACCAATCAGTGGGAGGGGCTTCATTATCCCTCCCTCTCCACATCTTGCAGAGAAAGAATCATAGAATTGGAAGGGACCTTGAATATCATCTAGTCCAACCCCTTGGCTGTCTTTCCTCTTTCTCTCTCTCTCTCTCTCTCTCTCTCGGCCCAACTGTACTGTTTCGGGTAAGGCTGGAGAAACCATATATCCAGCCCTTGGGCCACCAATCGCTGACTATTATGCTAGTTCAGCAATTCAGGCTCCGTACCAAGTGTCAATGCGAACATTTCGTTCATTATCCTGATTGAAATGTTCCAGCTGCTTTTGTTGAACTTCAGAAAGAATCCAGCCTTGCAGTCCCAGCTCCGTGAACAGGAGCAGCTTTGGCAGGGCTGCCAAGAGTTTGCTGAACCATTCCCCACAGCCGCAACGTGATGACGGCCGACGACTGACATCCAGTTCAGAAAGCTGCTCTAGTGCAACTAAGCTTTGACAGAACGTTGCCCATCCTTGGTCAGTGATACGGCCATTATAACTAAGGTCCAACTTCTGTAATGGAGCCAGGTGCCCAGCTTGGATGACTGAGGCTGAAAGAGACAACCAACAGGTCAGTGGGTAATGCCAAACTTAAAAGTATATGGCGCATGCTTTCAAGTGGCAGAATGCGGTCTAAAAACCAAGGGCTTGGATCCAGATTTATGCGCATGCAACTGGGGTGATGGAAACAGACACCCCCACATTCTCCTTTCTATGACAGCCCCGCTAGCGCCTTGAAACTGCTACATAGAGGGTCAGGGGATCCTGTGGAATAGGGTGAGCTATGGGGGAGGGGGGATCCCCTGTCTTGTTATGTAGTCCCTTGAGGCACACAGGGAAACCTGGTAGGAAGATCAAGGCAGGAAGGCAGAGCAAGGTGGAGAGAAAGGAAGACTTTGGAGAGGTCCATGTGGGTCCTGCTGGCTGAAACTGTCTCTTCCTAGGATTATAAGAGGATGTTGTCTCAGCAGGTAGCTGAAGCCAATAAAAACCTTATATAGGCTGACAAGAAGTGTAGTGTGGTCCACTCCACCCCTCCTGGAGGACCTGACAGAATTTTTAAAAGGCCCTTGCCAGATTTCATACTCAAGAGATTTCTGTGAGGCTGGAGAAATGGGGATTCATCCTCAGCCAGAATATAATGGCAGAACTGTGTCCTCTAACCCAGAGGACCGTGAATAAACCACTGACTGTCCTACCCCTGAGTTAGTAGCCTGTGCCTTGCCCTCAACAGAATCCTTTGTTTCACTGGCCTGAGAATCATGATATCTTCCATGAACGGAGCCCTTCCTTCCAGGGTAGGCAAATGTTGGTTTCTACCCAGTGTATACTGAGTAAAAGGGAAATATAATTTTCATACTAACCAAGGCCAGCCAGATCCTCATCGACCAAGCTGCAGCTGCTCAGTCTTAACACTTGGATCTCGGCTCCAAGGTTTAGCGCGTTCAGAATCAGCTTTAGGTTCCCGCCAACGCATTTATTCCAAGAAAGGTCTAATATCTTCAGTTCAGGAAGGTGAAGGGCAGCCTCGGCTGAAAAGATTAGCAACAGCATCTTGTGCTTACTGAAAGAAAGAGGCCTGGGCCAGAGACACACATAACCCTCTGCACCCAATTGCTACTGGATATATCGAAGTCAGTTCCCAACATTTTCTCCCCCTGTCCCAATATCCTGTCACACCTTAGTGTTTCTAAGAAAGAAAACCCAGGAGGGGGCTATGAAGATAGGAGTAAGCTTGATCTTCAAAGGCTAGGAGTCACCAGGAGTAGAGAGCAGGTTTAGCACCCCCGTCATGCTGTAACTGAGCACACCCCTTTACTTTTCACAGTGGAGTATATAGCAACCATTTACTTACGTGGGAGAAATAAATAAATTTACTATCTCCCCCTTCCCTTTGAAACATGGACCCTGTTCAGATGACACGCTAAGCCATGGCTAGGCTGCTAGCCCTTTTGCAGCAAATGATTAGTGAGTGTATTTAAACTGTGGTTATGTAGCCACCTTGGTTATGCAGCCACTAATGGGAATGCTTGTGCTGCGGATGAATACCTTACCCAGACCGGGTATGGTATCCATGCGCAGTGCGTGCATACCCATTAGTTTCAGGGCTGAGCATGGGGGAAGGGAGAGCTGATGCTGACAACTTCCTCTGCCTCGAAAGTAATGGGAACGCTCACGCTGCAGATGAATGCCATACCTGGTCTGGGTATGGTATTCATTTGCAGCAAGAGTATTCCCATTTGTTTTGATGCCGAGGCTGGAGTTTCAAAACTAATGGACCTGTTCCAGGAAGCATGTGGGAAGCTGCAGATCATGGTGCTCCACCAAGGGACGACACGATTGGTGGCTCCCCAGGCGCTTCGATGGACTGGATTATTTCTCCTGTCTATAGAGCCCCACTGGGCAAGAGCGACAGGGCTTTCTGCCACTCTTGCCTTGCGACTCTGTAGGCAGGGGAAATAATCCACGGAGCCCGACAGACCACACAATAATCAACAGTTGTGCAGATAAACAACTCTGTACAGCATTGATTATTGGAGTTGGTTACTTCATTGAAATAACCAACCATGGGGTATTTTTTGCCCCACAGACGACACAATAGTCAACAGTGGACTATTTAGTCTATGGTGAACTATTTAATCTACTGTTGACTATTGTGTCGTCCGAACCCAGTCATTATCTACTTGTATTTAGAGTCCATTTGCAGACATTGGTGGTCCCGCCAATGCTCTTTTGAGAGGGGACATTTCCATGATGGAATTGGGAAGGAAACTCCTTGAAGTCAGTTAGTTATGAAGTTAAATATGTCTGTGATGATGCAATCCAAACCCATGACAACTAATGATAGATTTGCCACTAACAGGATACCATGGGCACAATCCACATGAAATTTCGGTACAGAAGTTCAATTGAAATGAATGGGAGCTGAACGGCAACACTACTGTCTGTGCCAAAGAATTTCCTGGTGAATTGAGCCTTATATTAGAAATCAGAAATGTGTAAAACGGAAGCATAACATATTCACATTTTCTGAGCAAAAACAGGCATCAAGAGACTCATGGGATACAATCCACCCAAAGTTCTATAGACCTTCAGCTCCCAGTAAGAGCTAAATGCTTTCAGTGAGATGTGCAACCCAGCTGCATACATATTTACTTGGAAATGACCAAAAACAAACAAAACAAAAAATTAAGGAGGATCTAAAAGGCTGATGTAAAAGCCAAGCAAAAACAAAACAGACAGCTGCAAGGCTTGATTTCCAATATATTTGTGTGCCAATATGTTTCAAGAGGTTTTTCTTTGCCAAAGACAACTGAAATATTTATCAGTTTATAAACGTGCTATAATCCACTTTTATGAACTATAAGGCACTCAGTTTATAGAATTATCTTTCCCCTGTTATTTGGGAAGTGCCAACTGCAGCATGCTTTAGGCGCCAACTAAAGACCCATTTCTTTACCCAGACCTTCCCTGAATAAGTGTGCTGTCTGGGGGGTGTCTAAACGTAGTCTTTGCCCCACAGTGGCTCCGAAGCTGCACCTGCAACAGTTATATGACGCAGCTGCCGATTTGGAGCCACCCTGGGGCAAAGAGCTGAAGACACACAGCAGAAAAATCGGGGATTTACCCTGACTTTTCCTGCCTCAGCGAGGTCAGTGCAGCTCTTCTGCCATCCGTCCTTGGTCTGGCGCTGCACTGGGGGCATTCCTGGGCAGAAGGCAACCTCTTGTTGGTCGCCGGAAGCCGCAGAAGGGGGCAGGCCTGGTGAACCTAATGACTGCTGGAAAGCCCACGCTGCCTCCTCCACTGGGAATTATTCGCCGCCACCCTGCAGCAGCGATATAACAGCGTTTGGCTACGGAGCGTCACTGACCCAGTGCCATGAAAGCAACCACCACTTTATTTGCAATTATAGTATTGCATTGGTTTTGATGTTTTTATTAATGCTTTATATAAATATTTTAGTAATTATGTATTTTAATTTCATTTTAATGCAGATCATAATGTATTTTAAGGTATTCTTATAAACTGCTTAGAGGTATTTTTAAATATGGTCAAAGGTATATAAATCTGTTAAATAAATAAATATCTCAAGAGTAATATGTATATCATCATTTTTTTCTTAAGAGATGTACATTACTGTTGTATGTTTTTAATTGGTACTATATATATATCTATATCTATATATTCTTAAGAGATGTGTTGGCTTTTAAAGTATTCCTTGTAACATATGTTTCACGGCAGCGCACAAATATATTGGGAATTAAATCTTGCAGCTGTCTGTTTTGTTTTTATTGGAAATGTCCCATTGTGTTATCAACAGGACGTATTCTCCAGTAAGAATGCATAGGGTTTCAGCTTTAAGCATATGGTAAAGCCCTTCCCCCCCTTGAAATGTATGGCACGCAGAAGTGATTAACTTTGGCTGCATGCTCATGCATGCTCACGACTCCCTTCTCACGATGTCCTTCCAACTTCTATTGAAGTACCTGTGGCGTTACACCCCACAAGTCAATTCCAAATGTATGTCTGCAGTTTGTAAGTCTGTGGTTTTTAGAATGTTGGCCTGAGTGGGCGGAGTTAGAATGTCTTGGGAGGGGGAAGGAGTGATATATAAGGGAATGACTGAGGGGATTGAAAACTTTTCAGGGGGACTTGTTAGGTACTCTTAGAGTCTTTAGTGCTCTCTGTGTTTATGGTACTTAAGTTCTGGGAAATTTGAGGGTCAGTGTAGTGAGTGGTGTCTTTAGAGTGTGGTGTGCACGTAGTGGAGGTATATTAATCAATACTGATAATAAAGAAAGTTCAAGAGTGATTGTGTGAGAAAAAGGAAAGCGCGTATGTGAATGAGTGACAGGATTGTATGAAAGGATTCAAAAAGGTTTTTAAATGTTGTTAGTTGAAACAAAGCTTGTGAACTTTTAAAAATAAATTTTGATTGTTTGTTTTAAAACTACCACAAAAATCCCACGTGTCTGTTTGGCATTTATCATCTTAAGTTTACACATTTAACACCCACTCTGACAATCATTCTCCTCAGCAGATATAACTCACAGCGCATTATTATATATATTAAAATCCTTCTCCATTTAAACCCCTTTCTCCACATAGTTTGGAGGAAGGTGGTTTTTATCCCTTGCCTCAGGCGTATCAAGCGGTGGTGCTTGGCTTGAGCAGGGAGTAGCTGCAGCCGGGTCTGGTGTTCAGAGCCTGTGTCGTGGCAGTACCCAGTGTTGTTTACAACTATAGGAGTGTAATTAAACAACAACATATGAAAGCAGCCTCAATGCGAAGAGGCCTGTTGAAAGTGCACTTGCGTTGGCTATCTCTGTGCAGAATGCTGCTTGCATGCAGTGGGTTGCCACATAGACTGGGCGATTTTCTTATCGTAAACATAAAAAAAGAAGAAAGGCTTATGTGGAGAAAATGTCCCAATTTGTGTGCCGCACTGCTATATGCAATAGGTGCAATGGGTGCAATTTCAAGTGAGCGCCACATGGTGGCTCCTTGGAATACACCAGCACTCGCCATAGGTGTAATCCAGTGGATGTTATGTGCACATGAGTTAATCATGTCATAGATAAACTTTACCCATGTGCATAAAGCCTCGTTGATTTCAATGAGGCTTAGATGTGCCCAATTTTTGCTGTGTTGTGCTAATTTCCTTACTGTGGATATTTGGGTGATCTGCAAATAAGAGGACAGCTAGTGTTTATTGTAGAATGCTTTTGTTATGGGAAGACCATATGGAGCCAAGACAGGAACAAGCTAAAACTGCTACTCACAACAGAACTTTTTAAATTTAGGAATTAATAAATTGTGCAATTATGCCTTAGGTAAGAGAGTACCTTACTTTATAGGGATAAAGCAGTTTTTAATTTAAAAAAACCCAATTGCAGTACATAGCTAAATAAAGCACACAAAAAAGTTGCAGTTTTCTAGAATCTAATGAACTGTTAAAAGAACTTAGAGCACCAAAGATATTGCTCTTGTTTTCTGGAGAGTAGGAAAACGAGGGTGATGAAAGAAAGATTATTTGGACAGTGGCAAACTCTGATGCTCTTTGAGCCAAGCTATGTATATGTTGAGTTTAAGGTAGCAGTTACATCTTCCCCTTGCTTTTTTAAAATGGTTGGGAGTTGAGACTGATTTTTATAGGGACTTCTTGCATCGGGAGGCGAGGGTTAATACTTCCCACCCACTCAGCCACAATTTTGCTAGCAATCCACTCCCCCCAGCACAGCTATGGGGGTCTTTATTCTTAGCCTCTTGATATGCCTCTTGATTTTATTTATTTATTTATTTATTTATTTTATAATACACAATGTTCATACTTATGCTTTTACCCTTCCCATTCCCTCCCCAAGTTTCCTATTTTACATTCATACTGAATTGAGAAGAGAAAGCATGGGTAACTAAAGCCAGAATAATTTAAACAAATATTCTTACCTAAAGATGCAAATGAATCATGCTGTAAAGAGCAATTGCTAAGAAGCACGGAGTTCAGTTTCGGTAAAAATCTGAGCCTGCTAAGAAGTTGATCAGAAGACGCACCAACACTTTTATTTGATGATAAATTCAGTTCTTGAAGACTTGACAAAAGAGGTATTATCTGGGCTATAAAAAATTTCAATAAATTGAACAGAGGCACTGTAATTAAGATGGACACAGTAGGTCATAAATAAAATGCAGGATTAAATTTTGCAAAAAACCTAGTGATGTCACCTGATTAAAGAAATCTTTGCTGATTAATCATGTCAGAATTCGTAGATTAAGCAATTAATTGATTAAAGCATTAATTTGCATATGAATAAATAAACTTTTGAAACAAAAAGTGTATGTTGTTTTTAGATTATGCACACATATTGTAACAGCCACTATCTTAGAAGAGGCATTCCATCTTCAGAGATGGTGCCTGTTGCCAGCAGATTTTATAAATACTTGCATCACTCCTTCTAATGCTGAACTCGAGTGGGGTGGGTTGACAGCTTTACTAATCTAACCAACTGCTAGGCTAAACATTGTGTACCTATTAAAAACAAGCAATTACAAATGTTTTTAATGTGCATTTTGCCAACTTTGGTTAATGAGGTCTAGTAACAAGTTCAACATTAGAGCTAGATGGAACTTTTCCTCTCTGCCATGTAAAATTGTCAGACATCTTAAAACATGCAATTTTAATTTCTTTATGGAGAAGGATTTTTAACTTGTCAAATAGTAGGGAAGAAAGTCTTTCCTGTATTGTCTTAGGTTCTGTTTACCTTGCTGTGTTAAAGTATCTTCGCTTAAAGTCAGTCTTGAGATTTTGGAGACCTGTGTCGTAATTCCAAGCCCTCCCACCATGTGAGATAATAAAGAGGTCTGCTGTGCAATCCACAAAACCTTTATTCAGTAAATATTCTTCACATCTGAAGGGAGTGTGAATGCTAAGAGCTATCCTCTAAGATGAATTAGCCTAACAAAGCATGGCAGTTGCCTATCAACTAAATGGACGGTTCCTGCCATGCCCAACAAGCTTTTACTGGACTCCTCCTTCAGGGAGGGTCTTCATGCTGCAACTTCTACTGTGTTGCTAGTCTGGCAGACCGCCTCCCACCTCCTCTCAACTCCACCTGCTTAACCCTGCGGCGGACTATGGGATCTGTCCGTTCCAATGCTCCCTCCCCCTCCAACAAAGACTGAGTTCCTGGTGGGAAGGGGAGGAAGATGATCTCTGAACCTGGGTCTCCAGTTCGATAAGCTCCTGGGAAGATTCCTCCTTGACTCCTGAAGAGTCTTGGAGAATTTCCTCCCCTGCTTCTGTCTCAGCTGGCATTCTCCTTCTTCAGGCTCCATGTCCAATTCATAATCCACACAAGGAGACTTGATAAGAGGACACTGGGATGGACTGATTAGCCTGCCTACTTGGGACCTGCAGGCCTATTATACTGCTGTAATTTTCTGCAATTGATTTGTAGCTAGATGGGTAGATGATTCACTCTCACTTTTAGGTGAAGGGTTAGATAAGATAACTCATTGCCCCTTTCAACAAAGTCATTCTACCATTCATTTTAAGGCAGTTCTTTATATATCTTACTTAAAACTGCCATGTCTTCTTCTGTAATACAACACTGATGAAGATCCAGGACTTCAAGGTTACTTAGGCCAGCCAAATGAGCAGCTAAGTTCTGGAAACCCCCTCCAATCTCTTTATTGCACGATACATCTAATGTTCTTAATTCCAATAAGTGCTGCAAGGCAGTGTCTGAAACAGAACAGACATAAAGAGACAAGTTGTCAATAATCAAACTGCCATCAAGGTAATTATTTTCTTATTTTTAAACTTATTTTTAAAATATATAAACTGCCCTTCAGCCGGAAGGGATCCCAGGGCTGTACATTAACATTATAAAAAGACAAATACAATAAAATGATTACAAAATAAAAGGTATAAAAACTATTCAACCAGCAAACTACTCAGCTAGTAAGCTCCTGTTAGTCCCCTTTAGGCCCTTCTTACATTACTTATATTCTGTTGCAGAATTTGTCTGAAATAAAATCTAACAAATCACGAAATTTGGCAATTTTTCAGAATTAAAACTGATTACATTTCAGACTTTTTCAAATCATCCTTTTTAGCATTGTTGCTGTCAAAGATCCAGTTGATAAGTAGACCTGAAGCATATTGGGAGGGGGGTGATATTCTCAAGCACACGTGTCTAACTGAAATTTGTATTTGTATTTTTATAATTCACAGTAATGAATGCTGTTAAATGTAGAAGGTTTTGGGGTGGGATAGTGAGGGTGGGAGGGGACAAGGTGTAAAAATAAAATTTAGCAAGCTGGTAATACTAAAATATTCCTCTGTCGAATTTTAAAAGTGAAATTTGAAAAAGTGCACAATGCAAACTTAAACTGTATTTCTGAGCAGTTCAGTGTTAGTTAAGCTACATAGGGAGCAATCTTTATGCTCCCTAGGGAGAGCAACTGAGACACAATAGGATGCTTTTGGCCTCCGTGCTACAGAGGTAGAAAGCTCTGCCACCCTCACTAATTCACATGTGGAGTCTTATCTCACGCACAGGAACTCCCCTGCATGTAACGTTAGCTCCGGGGAAGCTCTCTTGCCACCTGAGTCAGACCACACACACACACACTCCACAACAAATGCAAGTCCAAGTCTATGAAAATCCTCACAGTACTTTTCATAGTGCAGTTCTTAGTTCAAACACCAAAGTGCCCATGTGCACAGTGCTTTCATAGTCTCAAGCAGAGATAGAATCCATAGCAGAACAGATTTCAGACCTTGCGTCAAGAGATGAAACCTAGAAAAGCTTTTTCAGTTTTGCACCAGCATTAAAGCCTATTCAAAGCCACTTGATAGACAGGTCCTCTGACCTGTAAGCCATGCCCATGTGCCAACACAGCAAGACAGCACAACCCACTAAAGTAGCCCCCACCTTTCCAAAATATTCCCAAGTTCCCAGAGAACCAGCAGTTTCAAGGCTAAGTCAAAGAGTGATGCAGCTGCTCCCGTGGGAACTTCTAACAAAAATAAGCTTGCAGAGACATCTGACATTCTATAACTATTTCCTAATAAATCTACTGTCTTCAACAAGGCTGCCTTGTTGAAAACCTATATCTGACAGATACTGGAGAGGCAAGGATACGAGTTATCATAAGCCTCTGCCATCCTCCTTCCTTCCTCCTCCACAGCGCACTCGCTAAATTGGCAAAAATGCCCGTTTAGCAAAAAAAATGAAGGGTGGGTGGATGAGGATGCAAACATTGCCTTTGCTGCTCTGCCTGCCTTGCATTGCATCATGAGAAGTTCAGGCATTTCTGGTCATCAAGGGTGCAATCAACAGATTTGCACCCTAAGTAATCTTAAGCAAACTTCTCCCTCTCAGCCTTAGGTCCTCATCTGTAATAAGGGAATAATAATATCCATTGACTTTACAAGACTGCAAGAAGATAATGAATGGGTAGTACTTTGAGCATTCAGAAACTCTGTACACATGCTATGTATAATTATTAAAAATCTGAGCTCCCAGTCAACACCTGCACTTACCCAAAAACTGGAATCCGTCTTGTTTTAACCCACACATGTTCAAATTTAGTACTTTCAGGCCTTTGACATGTTTTAGTTCTTGGGCAATACTCTTCAGACTATATCCTATCATTTTGTTTAAAGACAAATCCAGTACTTCAATGCTGTGGATCTTGTTTAGAAGTTGAGCTAAAAAGAAGGCAAGGAATGAGCTAGTCAAAACAGAGCAGTTCAGCATGTAGGTAGATACAATGGCAGAATAATGTAATTCATTAAAAATAGATATTATTTGGATTTACAGACACTAGGAATTCAAAACATTACAGAGAATTTTAGTTCTCATTTTGGCTAAGAAGCAAACTTTTTGTCCTGTGATAAATAAAGGGACATAGCAAACACAAATTATCCTGCTTTCAAATGTGCTCCTGAAAGCCATTTCAAAGTGTCCAACATGAGTGCAGCTGAATGGTCTCTGGACTGCCCAACTCCACCTTGTGACCTTTATGTAGGCATCAGTAAGAGTGAACATTGAGAACAGTGTTCTCCCACAATTTGTGACATGAATCATACAAAAGGCACAATGCTATACATGTTTAGACAGAGAAAGCTTCGGCTATTGGGCGGTATAAAAATGTAATAAATAAATAGATAAATAAAACTCCCAGCATGCCCCAGCCTTTATAGACCTTAGAGATTGCCAAGGCAGGATTCCTGAAAAGCCAATCAGGAAAGCTTATGCTATGACGAGGTTTTCTTTCTTCATGCTAATTAAGGTTAATTTTACGTAAGTACTCTTGAGTATTGAACCATTACTTTGTCAATTTCTACCATAAACTTCTCTGGGGTTGCTTCAGTGAGGGACAAGAAAATCCTGGCAGCTTTGTCGACTCCTAAAATGGAGTTTGGGCATTTTAAAAATGGAATCTGGCCAACGTAAGTGAGATTCATCATACAGGTAAAAACCATTCAAACAACACAGGACTGTGGAACAGGGAAGATAACAGAGGGCTCTCAATTTCACATATCAGTTTGATCAAAGCAACCGTATCTTTGGCTATAGGTTTATCGTAATTTATCTTTAATTGTACACTATCATATTTGCCAGTACAAGAAGCTAATGAGATAAGTTCTTTAGGGTGACCATATGGAAAGGAGGACAGGGCTCCTATAACTTTAACAGTTGTATAGAAAAGGGAATTTCAGCAGGTGTCATTTGTATGCATGCAGTATGTGGTGAAATTCCCTCTTCATCACAACACTTAAAGCCGCAGGAGCCCTGCCCTCTTGACCAGATACAAAAGGGGGAGGGCTCCTGCAGCTTTAATTGTCGTGAGGAAGAGGGAATCCCACCAGGTGCTACATGCCTACAAAAGACACCTGCTGAAATTCCCTTTTCTATACAACTGTTAAAGATACGGGGGCCCTGTCCTCCTTTCCATATGGTCACCCTAGATAAGTTACCATCATTTCCCATTCTACAGATGAAAAACCTTGATCATATAGTTACTTGCTCAAAGCTACAAAGAGACTTGTGGGGGTCAGCTGGTATTTGAAATTGTACCTCCCCAATTTGAAAACCAAAGCCAGATGATCAAATTTCGTCAGCCACTCAATGAATCATATTTTTCAGTGGGGATGGGTGAGAAATTTGTTTGGTTCACAATTCAATGAGAATTTACCAAATCTGTACTTCTCAAACCTGAACACGAACCGGAACGGAGTTAGGCATTGATAGCTGTAGTTTTCTAGAGTTTGCAATGCAATTCTAAAAAAAAAATATGGATTTGGAAAACTTCACACACACACAAATGCATGCATTTGAAATGGTGCATAGAATGCATACAAAATGCATCATTCCATGGAAAAATCACTTGCAAAAATGCATATATTTGAAAAAGTATGCACAAAAATGCTTTCCTTGATTTTAAAAAAATGCATACAAAAATGTGCACAACAATGCATACCCCAAAAGAAGACTTAGAAAATCACAAATCCCATGAGGAAATCAGATGGAACCAACTTAGAAATGGAAAAATAAGAACATGTGTGAAATTGAGCTTGACAGCTTTTCCATCTTCCATTTCGGTCCCCACTTATCCATAAACCATAAGAAACCACCTGGCAGCATTTCCACCTGGCAGCATTTCCACCATTTTTAAAAGTTCTAACACATTCAAACATATCAGGCTCGTAATCATGGTTTCATACTAAATGGTATTAATTCAATGTTTACCTTAAATAATAAAATGCCAAAACAGAGCCTTCAAAAGATGTTGCATCACTATGCCATTGGCTCTTCTTACCTAGTGATTCACCGTCTTCAGCAGTCAAATTGCAGTCTGTCACTTTCAGTGTTTTGAGGTTATAGTCTTGGGGAATTTTCTGAGTTAGAAGGCAAAGGCTCCCACCAATATTGGGATTCCACGATAAATCCAGTATCTCAAGGTGAGGAATTCCTTCAAGTGCTTCTCCTATAAATAAACATCTGTAATAAGTGCTGCCATTTTACATACTGATTTGGAAGGAGAAGGAGAAGATGAAAGCAGTAACAACGAGATGGTAGTCTCAACCATTTAAACGTTTGTTTAAGAAAATGCAAAAATGTAATACTTTACAGGCATATGGATGGCTCTCACATACTCGGATTCCGCTACCCCAACTGTGTCCCCAATTACAGTCGGATCACAGCAGGTTTAAATTTGATAGTCCCACGTGCTGAGAGCTGGCTAATAGAGAAGAGCCATCCCCTCAAGATCCAACGTTCAGACATGCATAGTGTCTGTAGCAGAACAGCGCCACCTTCACACAAGGAGGTACCTGTGGGCTTAAGGAAAATCCAAGGCTTGTAGAAATACAGAAAACCTTTTGGGGGAAATGAACCTAAGTGGGTCTAAACGTGCTCAGTGGCTATGGAATGCTAACCGAGTGTTGGGAGTCAGAAAATTGGGTCGGAGCGGGAATCACATGGAGTATTCTGGAGAACAGTATGGCTGGCTGGAGCATTCCATAATGCAACATTTTGTTGTTAGCTCCACTTCTCTCTCTGTATGTTTGCACACATATGGTACACACATGGTGCACGCAAGGTACACATAAACATTCATGAGAGAAAGGGGGGACTGTGCTTGGAATCCACTTCCCCCTCCTCTTTGAATCTTTTAAGAGGCAAAGAGATTGGCCAGTTTTGCCATGGGGAAGATCATTTTGCAAGAAGCCAAATGCAGAGGTGTCCTGTCCAGTAATTCCATGTCTGTGTTCACTTCCCATACAGACCACACAGGGTTAGGACTAGCATCTGTGCATGAGGGAAATTCACATGTACAATCATCATTTGGGTTGGTTTTGAATGTGCAGGCGGGTGGGGGGGTCAACTCCCTGCTATTTTCCTACAAGTTTACTTTTTGTGTAGATGTTTCCTCTATCGACTCCAGAAATAATTTGGGGTAACATTTGGTTACCATCCAGACAATTAAATCCAGACTTTAGTTTGGACCTATGGTACCGGATATGAGAGGATGGCATACCTAGATGAGAGATTGATTCCCATGTTCCCTATAAGGATCATGGGGGATCAGGCTATCAATGGCTACTAGTCATGATGGTTATATATTACATCCAGTATCAAAGCAGTAGGTCTCTCAATTCCGGTTGCTGGAGGATGTGAACAGGAGTGTTCTATTGCATTCATGTCCTGCTGTGGGCTTCCCAGAGGCCTCCGGTTGGCCACTTTGGGAACAGAATGCTGGGACTAAATAGGCCTTTGATCTGATCCAGCGTGGCTCTTCTTATGCTCTTATCACATGTGTGCAACAGGCATCCAAGTCATCAGTCACTGCAGCAAACTTTAGCGCCATGAATGGAGTCCACCTGGCCAACCCTCTCTGCCACTGGTACGTAGCACAAAGTGGTGGGTTGGGGATGGCAAGGATGGTCCCAGTCACAGCATGAACTCAGGGCTTGGGGATCTCAAGGTCCAAATTCAGGTCCATTTTGAATCAATCACACGCCAAAGACAGTCTTTGGGACTGTCAAACGAAGTGAGGCAGGTGGCTACTAGGAGGAGGGCTTTCTCCGCTGTGGCACCCCAGTTGTGGAATGAGCTCCCCAGAGAGGTCCGCCTGGCGCCTACACTGTACTCCTTTCATCGCCAGCTGAAGAACTTTTTATTCACTCAATATTTTAACACTTAATTTTAACTTAAATTTAAATTTTACTGTTTTAACTCTGTATTTTAATCTTATACCAATTTTGCTGCGTGGTTTTATCCTGATTGTGCTTTTTATACTGTATTTTGCATTTGTGCTTTTAACCTGTTGGTTGTTTTATCATGGTTTTAATTTTTGTGAACCGCCCAGAGAGCTTCGGCTATTGGGCGGTATAAAAATGTAATAAATAAATAAATAAATCTGTGATTTGGTCCAAAATGGATCTTGAGGGCCAAAATCCAGATTAGAAATGTCGGCATGACAAAATTCACCAGCATCTCTTAATGAAATCACCCATTGTTATAATCTGTTGAAGTAAATGATGCAACCACTGGGTGATGGTACCTAGAAAAGCAACATCTTTGGCTGTGAGTCTGCAGTTGTTCAGACGGAGTACTTTTAGCTCTTGCAAATGTTTGAACTGAAGGATAAGAGGTTCTAGTGCCACTCCTATGAAATCATTCCAGGACAGATCAATCTCCTCCAAGTCTGGAAGCAAAGGTATCATGGTAACTACAAGAAAAAGCATAGCAACAGATAAACCATGGTTGTCTTGGCAAGTGAAGTGTTTGGGCATGTTCATCAATACATTTTAAAGCAGACATTTTGTAAGGTATAAACAGCTGCAAGGTGCTAATATCTCCTAAAATACTTTTTGTGGCTCAACTCCAACATCTATGTGGTGGGTTTTGTGATATTTTAAGGCTACACTGGCAAGAAGCAATCCATCTTCTCAATGTACCTGAAGAGTCAGGTGGCAACACAGATGTGGCCCAGGAAGATAGAGGCTAGGGTGTTCAAGAAAGACAACGGCTGGGTTCACACAACATGCTAACCCATCCACTATGGGTTGTTATTAAACTGTGGGTTATCGGTTGTCTGAATTCAGCATGTTTTCCGCAAGGTGGGTTATCATGTTGTCTGAACGCAGTGAATGTTCTGAGGGTTGCTAATCATGCAGTGTGGCTTGTTAACCACCCTGGACAACCCAACAAGCCATGGGTTCTCGAGGAGGCTTGTTCGAGAAAAATAAACCATAGAATTGTGCCTTTAGAGGGTCTTGCAAGACCTTAAAGGCTAACAGATGTGTTGTGGCATAAGCTTTTGTGGAATAGGTCCATCAGATGCATGAAGTGTTATCTTCAGTTGACAGATTTCATACACACAGGTTGCAATCCTATGCATCCTTACCTGGGAGGAGGACCTATCTGGATGCATTGGACTTACTTCTTAGTTAATAGGATTGTGTGGACACACACATAGGTACCGGGGGCAGGGGTGGTGGAAACAATGGAATCAAAAAGTCATGAAATGTAAGAGCTATAGGCTTATTGTAGTTTATGCCTCAGTAAATTTGTTAAACTTTAAGGTATCACAGGACTCATTTTTGTTAATGAAGTTGCATTGGGTTACCATAATCTGCTATTATCTTTGATGGTGCTGTCTGTATAATAAGAGAAGCGGTTTTTAAGATAGGTCTTGAAATTAGAGAGAAAATGCTCTTGATGAGTAAAGAGAAGGAGATTATGCAGCAGATGATAACGCAAAGAGAAAGGACCGGGAAAGGTAGACACAAACTCTTCAACAGAAGTGTTTGCTTATGAAGTTGATTGTTTGAGGTCCAAAGATGATGGGGAAACTAGGGAGCTATCACTAGGAAAAAGTACACTGAGCTTTTAGTATAGCAAAATGGATACTCACTCAGGTCCATTATATCCCTTGCACATAATGCACAATTATTTAAGTCCAACACCTTGCTAGAAGGTCGTTTGCCCAATTTTTCCAAGAACTGGTTAACTCTCCAATGACACACCATTGAGTCAGCTTTGGGAACAGGAGATGGCAAGTCATCTGTAAAACCAAAACACTGGGCATATAATAACCTGGGTGATTCTTTCTTTAGTTGTCCCAACATGTTTTGAAAAAACAAAACAAAAAAAGCCCTTTAATCATACAGACGATTCCTTGCCTGATAAACACAACACTTCTGCCAGTGGCTATACAAATACAGCAGACCCAGGAAGACCTTGTTGCTCAGGGAAGGTATCTACTCCCAAAGCAAGCCTTTTATAGACCTTCCTGCACAGGAGGGCCCAATGGGTGGGTCCAGTCCTGAGCCTGGAGACATCTCATTGCCAGGAGGACACCCCCAACTGCATTTCTTATAGCTTAATACATGGAGCAGCCATACACCAAGAACCACTTCTAGGTAGGGTGACCATATGAAAAGGAGGACAGGGCTCCTGTATCTTTATCAGTTGCACAGAAAAGGGAATTTCGTCAGGTGTCATTTGTATGCATACAGCACTTGGTGAAATATCCTCTTCATCACAACAGTTAAAGCTACAGGAGCCCTGCCCCCTTGACCAGATACAAAAGAGGGCAGGTCTCCTGCAGCTTTAAATGTTGAGATGAAGAGGGAATTTCACCAGGTGCTGCATGCATACAAATGACACCTGATGAAATCCCCTTTTCTATGTAAAGATACAGGAGCCCTGTCCTCCTTTTCATGTGGTCACCCTACCTCTAGGAGTACTATTTTTAAAATCCATGCAGTTATTTACCTGCTTCAGGGAGAACATGCTCCACATTTTCTGCTCTAGAATTATTCATTTTGGAGCCTTCATTTCCATTTCCAGTTTCATCTGGAGATTTCCCTTGCTGCGAGTCCTGGTAAACGACTCTGGTCCTTGTTGCTGAACGTTGACATTTCTCCTTCTCAGCAGAAGCTTTCTTCTTCTGGATCCGTCTCATAAACAAGCTGAATGGGGATTTCTGAAAGAGGCCCTCTTCACCATTTTCTGTGGTTCCCTGTTTCGGGTCTTTTCAAATATAGTCAGAAATTGTGTTTTCAACAGCGTGTGCTCTTAAGCCTGCCTTGTCCCCAAACAAATTCATGTAAATTCTGGCATATATAACCTCAACATTTAATCATAGGAAAAAGTACATATGTTATTGCAATTCCTGCCGCAAATTATATGTTGCCATCTCTTTTGTAAGATGAAGAATCTTTCTCTGTGTGTGTGTGTGTGTGTGCGTGCGTGCGTGCGTGCGTGCGTGTGTGTATGAAAATATACCTACAGATATACAAATTTAATGTACCTATAAACCAGGAGTACAAAAAGTGCATGTTGTAGGCAGGCTCCTGAGACCACTAGCAAAACAAAAACATAAAAGAAAGGGGGGGAACATTCTGCCAATGGGTTCGATGGTACTGACATAGAAGCCTCTTTCCTAGAGTCTCATGGGAAGCAGTGCTCAAAGGTTCTTGCTTGCTTCCTAGGACTCTCTGAGGACGCTCTAGGAATCTTAAGAGTCCATTTCTAGAGTGATTCCCACCTCCGGCAGTGGCAGAGGGAAAGGAAGGATTAAAGCTATGTGTGAGTGAGTGAATGAACGAACAGTGGGAAAAGTGAGTGGATGTGGATATGAGTGGGGGTAATTTGTGTTTGTGTGGGAGCATAGAGGGACCTTGGGCCTGACAGATTACCCCCAAGGGAATGCAACACAAGTTTTTTAATATTACAATGTACACAAGAGTAGCACAGTGTGAGTGGTTGGTTGGTGTGTGTGTGTGTGTGTGTGTGTGTGTGAGAGAGAGAGAGAGAGAGAGAGAGAGAGAGAGATGTATGTGCATGTGTGTGCGTGCATGTGCCAGACAACCCCCACCCCCAGCAGACACCATATATGGTTCTCGGGCCCGAAAAGGTTGTGTACTCCTGCTATAAACTCTTGTACTACGACAGAGTGGTATGAAATGGCTTTCGGAACATCAGCACAAACTAGATCCAAATGATTGTCTCTGGAACCAACTTCTTAATCAGATGCTAAGCATCCAGGCAGGAAAGCTTTCTGAATTAGTTTTATATTTTCTGAGTAATATTAACATAAGAACAGCCCTACTGGATCAGACCAAAGGTCCATCTATAGTCTAACATCCTTTCTAACTTTGGCCAGCTAAATGCTTCTGGGTAGTCTGCAAGCAGTGGTAACTGATTCTTTTCAAAACAAAAACACAAAAAAGACCAGTTGCCAGGTTTAACCTATAATGTCCCCAAAGAGTTGGATCCTATCTTTTAGAGACACCTCTCTCTTTCTCTCTCTCTCTCTCTCTCAATCTCAATCTATCTATATTACCGTATATTTGTAACTTGTATGGAGGTAAATGCTGGTGTCATGACCCACCTCAGGTCAGGTTGTGACCCAACCCTCCAGCTGAAGGCCAATATACTACTGTAGCCTTCCCCAACCTGGTGTCCCGCAGGTGATTTGGACTTCAACTCCCACTAGCCCACAGCCAACATGGCCAATGGTCTGAAATGCTGGGAGTTGTATTCCAAAACATCTGGAAGTCACCAAGTTGGAGAAGGCTGTTCTGTTAGCATGAATAGTGCCAGCCATGGGCCAACCTGCACAACAAACCTAAATTGATTTTATTCTAGATCAACTGCTCTTGTTTTGTCACAAACCATACCAGGAATTCTAAACGTCAGTTAGAGATGTTCCCTCTCTCTGAATTACAGTTCCCAGAGTTTCTTGCTGGGGAGACAGGACCGGCCCAAGAAATTATGAAGCCCTGGTTCCTGAAGAATGTAGAGACAGCAAAATAAATATGCATACCACAAATGATGCTGTATATCAAATTCCTAACACAGAAATGAGATCTATGTAGGAAATTTATCTTGTAAAAAGAGTGGCTGAGATTAAGATACTAATTGGTATGGGAACACTTGATGTTGTGGAGCATATACAGAGCATATAACATTGATACTTATTACTAGGTATTATGTTGTTTTCACCTGGTTTTCAGCATTGCTCCTGGAATTCTTGGGATGCCAAAACTCTAAATACATAAACACACTAATCATTGCCAGAGGTTTTTAAAAGATAGAACAACCTACCTTCACCATCCATTTTCTTTTTAATTGCTGTGTTGTCTTTCCAAGTATTTTCATGGCCTGTGAAGCAGATCAGCTTTGATGCTGGACATTCTCTAGGTTTGCTCTTGATCCAGTTCCAAGTGCTTCTGTCT
Source organism: Elgaria multicarinata webbii (assembly GCF_023053635.1). Classification (NCBI taxonomy): domain Eukaryota; kingdom Metazoa; phylum Chordata; class Lepidosauria; order Squamata; family Anguidae; genus Elgaria; species Elgaria multicarinata. The sequence goes on along the minus strand of NC_086178.1, from coordinate 22,300,308 downwards.
GTTTCATTTCTTCTCTTCAGACAATTTCTGTTAAGTGAGTTTTCCTGTGCAAAACACCTGTCCTGGTGCAATGGTGCTCTTCTAAAGAACTGTGCAGAATTCAAAAGTTTTACAATGAGAGTGACCTTGGTCCATAACTTTTTCTTCTCAGTTCATCCAGAGCCTTACCAATAGTTTCATTCGCCTACTTCCTTGGACATTTCATTTGAATAGCCTGATCTGCTTGCTTGCTTGCTTTCAGATCATAAAACAGGAAGTAGTTGTGTTGACTTTGATATCGGAGCCTAGTACATGTGACATGTTGCTGGGAGCTGGTTTGTCTTGGGAGGGCTGAGTCAACTGATAGCTCAAATTACAAGATTACCTGAAGAAAAAGTGCCTTGTGTTCTCTATTCATTCTCTAAACCTGATTATGCTTATAAAGGTAAATTTCTGGGGAAAGCTGAGAGATCAGCTAACTAGCATACTTCTGCTGGAATGGTTTGATGAAGCAATAGTACAGTGTACAGCAGTGCAGATTTTTCCCTCCTGAAAATATTTTTGCACCTGCTTGGATTTTCAGCATTCTTACTCCCTACAAGGTTTATCCAGGATTGCATTAGTCATTCCCGCTAATGGTTCATAATGAAATTTGCCAAAAACAAAAGTAGTTTTTGGAGAAAAGTCCTGCTGTTGTTGTTTTTTAAATTACAAAGTTCTTTGTAATCTCTATTGTGTTTGCATCACGACAGTCCTGTTAAGCAGACCACTATTCTTCCCATTTTACAGATTCAGAATTGAGGCTAAGAGGTTAGTAGTTTGCCCAAGAGACAAGGCCATAAGTGAGTCTTGAGTCTAGATCTGAGTCTCAAACTACTGGCTCCTAAAGCACCAGTTCAGTAAAAACTTGCAGCTTTCTCTTTGTAAGCAAGAAGAAAAAGCATCAGACAAAATTTGACTAAATGATTAGATGAATTGTTTTGGGGCACTCACTATTGGACTAGCCATGAGATACAAGTGGCAGACAAACAAGGAACAACAAATTATTGGAGATTTTAGACCAGAGCAACCAAGATGTGAAGGACTGATGTAGGAGTCAGTGCGTGGCACTGCTAGGTAAATACACCATTCTGCAAATATGCAAAGGGTGTGAACACAAAGTACAGGAAAAATATAGTTATGGTATACAGACTTGATAAACGCAGGTAAAATGCTGTATGTGTGATTTGCAAAAAGCTCATGGCAGGCTCAGTTGCTTGCCAGCCACCACAATCCCTGAGAGGAGAGCATTCTTTCCAAACAGGCTTAGCAAATAGATGATGTCTTTATTGTCTTACTAAGGCTGCAATCCTGCACACATTACCTAGGCGTAAGTTCTGTTGAACTCAATGGAAACAGCTTTGAGTCGACATGCATAAAACTGCTCTTTAGGTCTCCAGGTTTCACAGGAACACAGGAAGCTGCCTTATACTGAGCAGACGATTAGTCCATCTAGTCCAATTCTGTTGACACTAATTTTCTAGCCCTACCTGGAGAAGCTTGAGGTTGAACCTAGGTCCTTCTACATATAAAGCATTGCTTTGTATGCAGGGCTACGGCCCCTCCCCATAAGGAGTCCTACTGGACTTCTTTGACTGGAATCACGTTCTGCATTTCACAACCTTGCTAGCATGTAGTACATAGTTTTCTTGATCAACTGATTCAAAGTGTTGCAAATTTTCCTACATGGAGATAATCCACAAGAGTGGTGTAACTGCAGCCATGTGTCCCATGCTGTTTGGGGATGATGGGAATTGTAGTCCAGCACATCTAGAGGGCACCCAGTTGGGGAAGGCTGATGTAGATGATACTAAGCTATCTGGACCAAATATCTTAGTCTGTATGAAGCAGCTCCCTATGTTCCTGTGCCTCTATTCCATGTGTTCAGGGATAAGTTTGTAGTTTAGCTATAACATTATTCACCGCTTTCACTACAGAGCTACAACAAAGCACAGGATTGGGACATCTCTGCTTAATCAAGGCATGCTTTAGTAAGAATAATAACTGAAAGTAAATGTTAATGGCTATCTTTCTTTCTCCTGGGGGCTGTCTTCATGGCGCTGAGTTGGCGCCTTATTCCTCCTAAACCTCAGAGTTTCGCTTACCCAGGATGGCATCGGGTAATCCCTACGCCAAGGAGTGGGATTTCCGGTTGTTATCCAGGCATTGGAGCCCCTCACCCCCACCCTCTTCCTGGCTCCCAGCAACCAAGTACCAGTCGCCTTCTGCCAGGGCCGCCCCCCAGATCGGCATGGAGCAAGGTCAGACGGCGGAAGAGTCAGACTCCCACCAAAAAAGTCGGGGTAAGTCCCTGATTATTTTACTGCCCTGCGGTGGCTGCGAATCTGTGGGTGCATTAATATAACTGGCGCAGCACAGATTCACAGCCACCGCAGAACTTTGAGTGCATAGAGGCAGTCCCCAGGACATTCAGGGCAGTTTCTGACCAAAGCACTGTTGGAGAGTTCCTTGTTTACACACCCTGTGCAAACACATTATTCCTTCTTTGTCAACATGATCTGCCAGAAGGGAAAGGGGGGTAGGTGGACAGAAGAGGGACCGACCCTTTATGGGGACAACTTCGTTAGCTGCATCCCACGCGGCATCCTCCATTCAACGATTAGCGTGGATTTCTGTACTTTGCCTCATCATGACTCCTTAATCCGGTATATATTCTAAGGGAATAATGCCATTAGAGGATTAATGCCACAAGTTGATTTGAAAAAAAGGATTTGCAAACACTGAAATCCTATATTGCATGCACTTAATCATGAAGTATTATTTTGAGGATTTCCTCTTCAGTTGAGTACTGTTCTAGTCCAACCGAGGTGGATCTGCCCAAGAGCACAAACATTCAATTCTGGCATCTGGTTTACATGAACGTAATGACTCACTGTAATACAGTTGAAAGGCAAGGAGCCCTGTGCATTCTCTGATGCACGCACAGAACTTCTGTGTGAATGCACCTCCCCATGCTCTTCAATATGGAATAAGCAGGTTCATGTCTAGGTTTGCAACATGTAGAACTCTCACCACCAATGAAAAGAACAAGGAAGCTTTAGTGGAGACAGCTCTGAATACACCAAGGGTGGGCAACCTGTGTCCCATGGACTACAGGTAGCCCTTGGAGACCATCTCTGTGGCCTGCCACAACTGCCCTGCCACTGCTGCTGCTACCTCCACATTGGACACACGAGGAGATTCATCCCCACATGCCTCATTTCCAGCAAAACTGGCCTGCTGACAGCCATCAATCAGCCACTGGTGGGAGCCCAATTCTGCATGAAAATAGGGTGCCTGGAGTTGGTCCTGTACACATTGAGTTTGGCCACCAATAAGGAAACCAGATTGGATTTTTTGTAGCTCCTGTCCCAAACAACTGGAGCTCTACCTTCTCCTCAGCCCTTATCTATATACTGGGGAGAGGGAAGGGGGCTGATAGAGAGAGGAGCTATCCAGAGGCCAAATCCTGAGTTTAGAGCCAAGGCAAGTTTTCAAGGAAGACCTTGTCTCATAGCTCAGTTTCTTCACTCCGACTCTACATCAGGCTCTCAATATTCCAAAAGTAAGCTCCTTGCAGTTAAGCATTTGCATGAATCAATAACTTGGTGAGTTCATTCAAGGTCTTTTAATAAATTCATTAATTGCCAAGGACTGATTTAAAATCATGACTAAGGATCAGTAATGCTTCCATCTGTTCTACTTGATTAAGGAGAAGTCCTCTTCCATGGCTGGTTAGCAGGTTATATTATTAAGGCTACTCATAATAAATATTAATGCCCGCCTCATTTCATTTCCAGTTCATGAATCGTTAATTAAACACAGCGGAATTAAATGTAACCCACATATGAAAGAATATTGAAGAATTAACTAGAATTAACTAATGTGTGTAAGAATTAACAGTGTTAAAATGGAAGGGTTTCGAAACAATGGATGCTCCTTAAAAGGGTGGGCAGAAGTAGCTCAGTATGCTTTGTATGCATTTTTATTTTAATTGGAGGACCCGACTGCAAAATTCAGAAAAGTACAAATTTTGAGCTTTGGTTCGCATAACGGTTCAAAAACATGAACAGATTTCAGTCCTATCCCTAATATGAACCAAACTGCTTTGAGCAGCAGGTTCCACAGAGGCACCATTTTTTGACCACCCACCTTCATCTCTGCATAATGGGTGGGCAGATTCTGGGGGCCTGGGGACTATTTTTGCCTTCCGGACCCCCTTTTCCACAGGCTGCACCACCTCCTTTGTCGCTCCCCCCCCCATTTTTTTTAAGTGGAGTCTGGAATGGCTATGGAGTACTAAAAGGGTCAAAAGGGATTCAAAATGGGCATTCCAGATGCCTTTTTTAAAAAAATTACAATGGGAGGGAGGCCCCATGGGTCACACATTGCCTATCCCTGATCTAAGCTCCAATGAAGAACAGGAGGTATGAGTGTGTTTGAGTTTTTTTCAAGTGTGACAGTATAAAGGGGCCGGCACTGCACGACTCTCATTGCATAAGGTTGCCTGCTATATAAAATATGTACCTTTGATATCACCTTCTTAAGAGCAATTTTGCCCCAAACAAATGACAGTCGCATGCAGGCCTAATGCCATTTTTTTCTTAATGGGAGAGGCACTGGGCGCAGTATTGTAAAACAGACATTTTGATCCTCCTTTTCTTTCAATGAACCAGAAGGCTGAAGGTGGATGTGTAAGACTCTTTGAACTGAGGCAAAAGTCTTTAAGACACCTTAAGTAGGTTTAGTGATTTGAAGTTAGTTTAGTGATTGTGCTGAACAGATGTCAGATGTTGCATTTAACGAGTCATCTCATTGTTTTCTCTTTACCATCCCTGTTTTCTCTTTACCATCTCAGGAAACTTCATAAATATTCTTCGAAGAGATCTAAGAAATAGCTATGGGGATTGCAAAGAGTCTGGATAACTGAGTTTCAGCTCGCACAACCATTTGAAAGTGTGAAATCACGCAAAGACAAGAGCTGAATAATTTGGGAGTGTTGAGCCAAGTGAAGGGAAGATGAAGATGGGGCATGTTCATAGAATCATAGAATAGCAGAGTTGGAAGGGGCCTACAAGGCCATTGAGTCCAACCCCCTGCTCAATGCAGGAATCCACCCTAAAGCATCCCTGACAGATGGTTGTCCAGCTGCCTCTTGAAGGCCTCTAGTGTGGGAGAGCCCACAACCTCCCTAGGTAACTGGTTCCATTGTTGTACTGCTTTAACAGTCAGGAAGTTTTTCCTGATGTCCAGCCGGAATCTGGCTTCCTGTAACTTGAGCTCATTATTCCATGTCCTGCACTCTGGGATGATCAAGAAGAAATCCTGGCCCTCCTCTGTGTGACAACCTTTCAAGTATTTATAGAATCATAAAATCATACAATAGTAGAGTTGGAAGGGGCCTATAAGGAATCCACCCTAAAGCATCCCTGACAGATGGTTGTCCATCTGTCTCTTGAAGGCCTCCAGTGTGGGAGAGCCCACAACCTCCTTAGGTAACTGGTTCCATTGTCATACTGCTCTAACAGTCAGGAAGTTTTTCCTGATGTCCACCTGGAATCTGGCTTCCTTTAACTTGAGCCAGTTATTCCGTGTCCTACACTCTGGGAGGATCGAGAAGAGATCCTGTTGACACTTTTAAGTTTCAAAAGGAGAACACTTACACTTTTAAAGACTCCTATCATTCCACAGTCCTCTACAAAACCTGGTGGCATGGAACTCCTCGTTAGTCAATTGCCTAATGGCAACATGCAGATAACAAAAGAATGGAAGCATTCATGGTAGTTTGGAGACACTGGCTGAGTTCAGAAGACACACTAATCAACGTTCTGTTCCTGTTACCCCCCTCCCCCAGTTGATTAGCGTGTCATCCAAACTCAGCCACTGTGTTCTGTTGGGACTTCTGTCTAAGAGCTTTATCACACCAGGGTTATACTGTGCAATCACTATGAATTGCATGCAAAAGACTCCAAAGTTTTCCATCTTATAATCTGTTTTTATTGTGAAGTACTCTGAAGTTTTCTAGTTTATAATCTGCTTTGACTGTGAAGTACTCCCATGCATCCTGCTTTAATTATGCTATAAAGCCAAAAGACCCGCCCTATTTTGCTACTAGTTTTGGAGCGAATCGTTTGTTGTTTTCCGAGCAGCCCTGGGGGCACAGGATTTGATATGTTTAAAGAAAAAATAAACAAATGCTTACATCTGTGTAAGTTTTAAAGATAAAGATATCAAAATTGGCACAGTAATAGATATTAAGGAGAGCTTTAAGCATACCAAATTTGAACCAGATTGGGTCATCCATTGATTTTTTATAATTTCTTACATTTCCCCCCTTAAACCCTTTTCCTGGTATGCAAAGGATCTTAGGAGCGCTTCCACGCAGGGTTTGATTTATCTAGCAACAACAACACCACCAACATCTTAGTGCTGTAGGGGATAATTCAAGGGAAACAGGTACGTGGGATTAAGCTATTAAGCAGCATTGCATGGTACATGAAGCAAAATCCCTTGGAGGGATCCCATTTTTTGTTGATGTCTGATTTTGTTTTTAGAATCCCATGTAATTGTGGTTAGGGTGCAATGGACTAATTTTTTTAATTGGATTCTTAAACAAATCCTGGCCTCCTCATTTTCAAAACACTAGGTTCAATCTAGCTGAAGTGAAGCACTTCAGTGAAGCACTTTTAAATCCCAATTGGAGAGTTAAACAAATCCGTATATTACTATCCCTGCTTCACTTTAACTCAGTGGTGCACATTTTCATAACAAGTTTTTATAATTTTGCTACTTAGCTCTTCTAGTTCCTATTTGCAGCGTGATACTTTTCAATTGTAAAACACATTTTTAATCAGAAGTAAGCATCATTAATTAAACTGGAATTTAGTTTCCACGTACGTGTTCTCAGAATCACATTTTATATTTCACACTTGGTTTATCTTTCTATTTTAATTATTTAGGGCAAGGCTAGGAAAATTCTGGAGGCTAGGGGGCTGCATTTCCCATTCACCCACTGATCCCGAATCCTGCTGATGCCAGAAGTCATTGCCATACAAGTTGCTTCCATCACCAAAATCCCAGCAATTCTTCTGGAAAAGAAAGCGTGTGCCTTGCTTCTCAGCAGAAACGGGGTTCTGAAAGCTCACCAAACAGCTGTTAGGCAGGGTGTTAGGAACCCCGTTCTACAGAGAAACAGAACATGCGAAAGGAGCTATGCCTTGCTCCCTGTTTTCCTACAGAATCCGCTGCATAAAAGAGAAACAGAAAATGACACAATTCCTCCTGGGCCTTTAAGAAGTGATTAATTGCAGGTCTCCAGACAAGCTCATCTGCTTGACATTCCACCCACATATATCTTTGAACTTAAAGAGTATTGTTATCACTGTTGCCAAGCAGCTTGCTAAAGCTTAGCCATTGTATCAGATCCCAAGCACCACCTAGGATTAAATCAGCTGCCTGCAATCATTAATGGTCAGGATGAAGGCCAACAAATGAAAACTCAGTCCCAACAAGATGAAGGGCAGTTGTTTGTCTGTTCAGAGAGATCAGGAGTGTTCTTAACCTGTTCTGGATGAACTTGTCCTCCCCCTATGGATCAAGTTCATAGTCTAATGATACTCTGGGATCTTGCTTTGTCACTGGAGGATTTCTGTGGCAAGGAGTATTTTTCATCAGTTTAGGTTGATGCACCAGAGACAGCTTGGCAACAGGTATCTATACTCTGGTAACTAGCATAGGCTTGATATTTGGGGTCCTATTCAAAAGTGCTGCTGAGTGATTCAGTCCTGCTTACTTCTGAGTAGTTGTGTTGCTCAAGCTTACTTCTGAGTAGACACACTTCCTATTATATATTAGGAACAATGGAAGTAGAGTGAGGAGAGAGGTTTCAGCCACACCCACTTCTAGCGGTAGACCCACCTACTTTTGTCTTTGGCCCTTCCAACCACTAGAATGCAGCCACTGAGAGCTGCTCCAAAATAGAATCCAGCCCTTGGTTAAAAAAAGAAAAAGAAAAAAAGTCCCCCACTTCTGGTTTACAGAGAACCCACATGATGTCATCATCAAATAATTGAATTCTAGTATTTTCCTTTGTTCTGTGTTTTTCTGACCCAATTTTCTGTCTATTTATTTGCTAAAAAATGTAACTTTAATCCTAGAACTGATTCTTTAAATCCACCCCCTACTGCACCAACCTAGAAAAAACTTTTTTTTAAAAAAAAAAAAGTAGTGAAAAAAATGATATCTGGAGTACTATGGAGGTCCAGAAAGGTCAAATCTAGCTTGTTTCTACCAAACAAGCTAGATTTGACCTTGGGTGGGGGCACTCCCTTGTGCTTTGGATGCCTTTTTGTTGTAGTTGTTTTTTAATTCATTTTTCAGGAGATTGCAGGGGGGTGCAAAAATGGCCCCCAGACCTCCTGAATTTGCTCACCCCTGCTTTAAATGAAAAGGGGTTTTGCTTGAAGGGTCAGTCCATTGTTTTGCTTTTCTGCTAAGCTTGACTATGTGAATAGTATTTAATTGTCCCTTATTTTCTCTACTTTTTGTTACTCATAATGGGTTGTGTGAGTGAAAATACTGGTTCTTCTTCATGGTCTCTTTCCAGTCACACACATAGAATCTGTATCTGCACAGAGCAGCATCTCATAAAAAGCCTTCACCTCCGCCCTTGAGCAAAGAAACCCCGTGCTCCTGCATGGCTCAATGGCGGGGCAGGGCGCAATGTTTTCTCCTCAGTTTCTTTTGACTACCACATGAACAACACAACTGGGAACTCTCTTTAGAGCTTCAGAGCATTTTTTCCCCTCATATCTACTCTTTATCTACTCTTCTCATTTTTTCCTTCATCAGTTTGGGGGTGAGTGGGGGTGAGATGTGGGTTGTTGTTGAATTGTGGGTTGTAGTGTTGTGTGAACCCAGCTGCACTAACAAACCATTTTTAACCATGAACAACCCACAGTTCACAACCTAACAACAAACCATGGGTTCTTTTTGTGGGTTGTTTGTGATTAACAAGCCATGGTTTATTAGTGTGACCTGGTTCACACAGTACAATAACCCACGATTCAATGATAACCTGTACTCAGGCTTGTCGTGTTGTGTGAACTCAGCCAGTATATAAGCAGCGGCCCCAGACAGTGCATAACCTCAGTACCCAGCTTGGTACCTGGAATTCTTTGGTGCTGGCAGTCCTTGTACTGAGCCCAAGCCTCAGTAGCTAGACCTTTTCTCACTACTCATGATCAAGCCTTGGTACCTAGGCCCAATCTACACAGGGAATGTGCTGTGGTGTTACTGCACCTCACACACAGGTGTGACACATGACATTACCACCAATCTGTATCAGTCCATAAAAACCGCAATTTCACAAAGTCCTTTTGTGACGGTTGCTCCCTTTACTGTGAATTCTATGCGTTTTGGGACTCAGGGCCTGTCTACACAGTCTTCGGGGCGCCTGGAGTGCGCCTGCAGTGCGCCCCGAAATCATTGATGTAGACAGTACCTTAAGCGTTCCAAGAAGAGGCGGAGGAGAAGGAAGAGGAGGCGGCCCCGCATCACCCCTTGCGGGGATGGGGTGAAGAGTTGCCAAGCCCGGCGGCTTCACCGGGGAATCGGCTGCGTCCTTGGCGCCACCCACCTGCCCGCCTGTTGCCGGTGAAAGAGCCACCCGGGCCCACCGGGTGTTTTTGGTTTTTTTTTAATAATCAGTGTGGTGTAGTGGCTAAACTGTTGGACTGAGAGTCGGGAGATCCAGGTTCTAGTCCCCACTTGGCCATGGAAACCCACTGGGTGACTTTGGGCCAGTCACAGACTCTCAGCCCAACCTACCTCACAGGGTTGTTATTGTGAGGATAAAATGGAGAGGAGGAGGTTTATGTATACCACCTTGGGTTCCTTGGAGGAAAAAAGGTGGGATATAAGTGGAATAATAAAAAATAAAAATAAAGTATTCTAATGTGTACCTGTGGAAGTGTGAATCTGTGAATAACACACACACACACACACACACTTCTGCTAACTTCTCTCCCGCTCTCTCTGCCCTGGTCAGTGATATGAAGAGTGAGTGCAATGCTGCTTCCACTTCACTCCCCTCTCATTGCCTTTTTTTTTTAAAAAAAAAGAAAAAGGTTGGAATGTCATTTCAAGCCTTCCGAATTATCTCCTTTGTATTTCTTTGACTTAAAGAACAACTAGCTGAAAATGCACCAATATACATGTCTGCTCAGAAGTAAATCACATTTTCTTCAATGAGGCTTACTCCTGAGAAAGTCAACACGTTGCATTTGGGATGACTTTTTTTTAATCTCAACTCCTTCACACCTGCACATAAGCTTAATGATGTGTTGTTGTTATTGTTGTTTAAAAAAGGAACGAAACTTGTTGGTGTCCAGAGCCTTCAACTAGAAAGCCAAATTAATGTGGTCCAAGATTGTTTGCCTCACAAATGCAAGATTTCTCTTGTCTATACCACATTAATTGGCTACGTGTACCATGGGAGGAGTAGATGCGAATTCAAGAAAATGCATTTATAAATTGCTTAAGTGTCGGAAGACGCCTTCGTGTAGATTGAACCCTAGAGTATTTCTTGGAACTGACAGTCTTGATACTTCGCTCAAGCCTCTCTAGCTAGCTTTCCCCCCTTCTGTGCTAACAGTCTCCATACCTGGCTCCAGGTTCTGTACCTGGTGTTTCTCAATGTTGACCATTTTGCTATCCAGTTCCGCAGTTATTAGCTAGCACTCTTTGGTAATGATAGTCTCAGTACATTTGCTCCAGCCGCAACATCTAGTGTTTTCTGCTTTGGCACTTAGGTCAAGTCTTGGTAACTATCACTTCTCGATGCTGTCCGTTTTGGTACTCAATCCCAGCTTTGGTGTATTTCCTGGGCTCAGTACAGTATTAGCATTTTCCTTGGCATTAATGGCCTATATGTTGATACCTAGTGGTCTCTGGTAGCTTCAGTATCTGGCTAATGCCTCAGTGCCTAGTGCTGATTGCATAAGACCTTTTAGCAAAAGCCTCAATACCTAGTACCACCCATGCGGCATAGCACATATGATTGAGCTGTACTTGCGATATAGACACTGGGTTGGATCCGGTCTCATTTTTATAAATTAGAGTTTTACTGTTGCTGTTGTTTTAAATGTTGTATGCTGTTGGTTCAGATGTATCTCATATTATATTGTTTTAAAATTGTATCTTGCAAACCATCTTGAGGCAGCTTTGTCTCCAAAGGTGACATAAAAATAGTTTAAATGAAATGAAATATTGTTTTGGTATGAAAGATTGTGGTACCTAAACTGAGTTCTTGTCCCAGGTACATGTTGTATAGACTTGTTACCTAGCACTCATCATATGGATGCTTTAATGCTATGGATTTTTTCCCCACCTATTTCTCCTACACAGTCTATATCTTAGTACCTACCAGCTCTTTGTACCACATGTTAGAGCCCTGTAGCATGGTCTATGATCCCATTAAAGGGGCACTAGTCTAGTATCTACCACACCATTTCAGATAATTCTGTAGACATTTGCTAACCTTGGCTCTTCTTATGTTCTTAATTACCCCCATTTCAATTGGCGGACTAACTGGAACTTTCCATGGTTTATTCCCTGGAATCTTGATGGATAGTTTAACCTATTCCTACATCTGTTGAAGAAATTGTTAACTTGTGAAGAGCCCCTTAGACTCTTCAAAGAGGTGTTAACTAACTGACAGTGAGAATTAAAGAGTAAACTGTCAGCTTGAGCGGAATAGCCATCTGATCCCTCTGTTAGGCTCACAGTGTGCTTAACCGGATTTTCATCTTTCCAACCTAACAGGATCAGAAATTCTGGGGCACCAAACTTGTCATGTGATGGAAGCACACGGTTTCTAAAAAGAAAAGAAAAATAAGTAAGGGGATGGAGGGTGCAGGGAAGTACAGAACAGATAACAGCCCAAGCATTTCTGATCATTCTTCTGTGGCTAAGTGCCTAATTTCAGGAACAATTCACCTTTTCAGTGAATGCATCAAGTGCCTTAAAGGCTAACAACAGCTTAACAGGTTAAATGTTGGAAAGGGTTTATCAGATCAGTGGGATGCGCTCCTTGTAATTACGTTTTTTACAGCCCACCGAAGAGATGGTGTGTGATGTCAGAATGGGGAGGGCTTAAAGGCAGGGATGAAGGCTAATCAAGATAAGTTGAGTTTGTATTTAAAGCAAAGTCAGCGTTAGTTAAGAGTGTTTTTGACATGCTAATCGCAATGTGTCTTAAACTCTGCCAACCCAATGACAGCACCATCTTGAAGCAAAGAATTGCAGTAAAAACGCAAAACAACCCTTGGATATTCGTTGCAATCTTGTCCAGTTTCAAAACTAAAGCCTTGGCTACTGCTGTAAGTATATGCAATGCATCAAAACTTATATGGAACAGAAGCGTAATAAAAATGCAAGCACTTCTAATGTAGTCTTTGGAAAGAGAGGGTGTTTTTTATATACATGGAACTTTGCAATGGAAGGACTGTTCATCATCATTTAATATTTACAAGGAACCAATATTTAATATTTACATTTAATAGTGATAAAGAACTTGGCGTTATTCCTGCTTATTGTGTTTGAATTATTTTTAATGCTGTAAACCAGCTTGACCAAATGTGGAAAGGTGGGACACACAGGTTTAAAACAAACAAATTATTCTGCTGTTGAACTCATATTTCTAAAGTTTAGCTGTACTTGTCTCTCCATGGTGATTCTTTTATTGTAGTGCAAGATAAATAGGCAGCCTTTCCTCAAGCTAGTTAATTCAGAGTTCTTGCATTTAAACCAATCTCAATCTGCTAAGCACAGTGGGACAGAAGCGGTTTAAATACAAGAACTCCAACTTGATTTATTTTATTTAAATTTATTTCATTTCTATACTGCCCAATAGCCAAAGCTCTCTGGGCGATTCACAAAAATTAAAACCATAAAGTACAGTGTAAAGTATAAAATATGGAAGCTTAAAGCATAATATAAAACCACAATGTAAAAGTACAACTAGAATAAAGCCGAGCAGCAATGCAGAGATTTAAAATACAGATTTAAAAGAGCAGAGTTAAAAGACTAGGATGCTAAAATACTGGAAAATAAAAAGGTCTTCACCTGGTGCTGGAAAGAGTACAACATACATAGGTGCCAGGCAAATCTCTCTAGGAAGTTTATTCTATAAATCCGTTATGTATTGGCCAACTGACTGGGACTATGTAAGGTAGTCCATAAGATCAATATTTAGCTGAATAGACCTATCACCGCCTTGGGTTTCTTAGAGGAAGACCAGCAGGGTATAAATGCAAAAATAAATAAAAAATAAATACTGGAAATTTAAATTATTAACATCCAAGAGGTTGTTAGTTATTTTAGCTAAATTGTTTTTGTTTTTTTACTGAATGCTGTTATAAACTGCCCTGAGAATTTTATTAAAGGGTGGTATAAAAATACCCTTAATAATAATAACTTAAATAGTTTGGTCAGAAAGGGCACATGTTACAAGGTTAAGGGAGGAGGGGGATGCATGACGTTCTAGTGGCCCCTTCCATTCACGTCTCCACCTATTTCCTACCAGTGAGCGCCTGTTGAGTAAATATCTGTCAGTAAACAAGTAACAAGAGCCTTAACAATATTTTTTGCTTCAGGTTCATCTGTAAATGACGTTGTATCCATTAATCTTTCGCCTCAGGAAACAGATTTGAAGTGTCATTAAAGGAGAGCAAATATTTAGCTATTGAGACCCTGTTCAGAGGACCCGCTAAGCCACTGTGGTTAAGCATTTTGAGCTAAACATTATGGCTTAGCGTGTCGTATGAATCATGACTTTATGGGCCTGTTTAGACAACACGCTAAGCCTTGGTTAGGCTGCTAATCCTTTCGCAGCAAATGGTTAGTGAGCATGTTTAAACTGTGGTTATGTAGCTACTATGGTTAGGAATGGTTCACACAACATATTATTATTATTATTATTATTATTATTATTATTATTATTATTATTATTTATATAGCACCATCAATGTACATGGTGCTGTACAGAGTAAAACAGTAAATAGCAAGACCCTGCCGCATGGGCTTACAATCTAATAAAATCATAGTAAAACAATAAGGAGGGGAAGAGAATGCAAACAGGTACAGGGTAGGGTAAGCAGGCACAGGGTAGGGAAAAACTAACAGTAGAAAGTAACAGTAGTAACTAAGTCATGGTTCAAACGCCACAGTAAGCCATAATGTTTAGCTCAAAATGCTTAACCACTGTGATTTGGTGTGTCATCTGAATAGGGTCAGTGTATCATATGAACCATTCCTAACCATGGTGGTTAGGAAAGGAAGGAAAGGAATCTCTTGTGCAAGCACTTGAGTCATTGCTGACTCCTAGAGGGACGCCTGCTTTCGCTGACGTTTTCTTGGCAGACTTTGTAGCGGGGTAGTTTGCCATTGCCTTCCCAGTCGCAGTTACCTTTCCCCCAGCTAGCTGGGCACTCATTTTACTCGGAAGGATGGAAGGCTAAGTCGACCTGAGCCAGCTGCCTGAGAACCAGCTTCCGCTGGGATCGAACTCAGGCCGTGGGGAGAGTTTTGGCTGCAGTAACTGCTGCTTACCACACTGCGCCACATGGTGGTTACATAACATTTATTTATTTTATTTATTTATTTTAACATTTTTATCCCGCCCTCTAGCCAAAAAGGCTGTTGAGGAGACTTACAAAAATATTTCTTAAGACAGTCCCTGCCCACAGGCTTACAATCTAAAAAAAATGGCACAAAAGGAAAAGGGATTGGGAGGGAGGAGGAAATAAAGAAAAGCAAGTTCAGACACTAGATTCTTAGTTGCAAAGTTCAGCAGTGACAGTTGGTAGCAGGAGGGAGGGGGCTCTCAGCTGGAGCTGGACCCAGGCACGATGGAGAGGTACCTGGCTGCTGCTTCCTCCCCCACTGATGGCCTCTGCAGAGACTGTTGGTAGCAGGAGGGAGGGGTTTAAACACGCTCACTAACCATTTTCTGCGAAAGGGTTAGTGGCCTAACCACAGCTTAGTGTGTTGTCTGAACAGGGTAATGGTATTTTTACTGCTAAGTATGGGAAAAGGTGCTTGTGCACATGCCAAAATAATCTTTTCTACAGACCATCCTTCCCCAATCTAGGACCCTCCAGGTGTTTTGGTCTGCAACTCCCATACTGGCTGGGGATCATAGAAGTTGTGGTCCCAACACATCTGGAAGGCAGCAGGTTGGAGAAGGTTGCCTCAACCCAAACGATGGTCCAGCCAGAGTGGCACAAAGGAAAAAAACTGCCCTGCTTTACTACTTGAGATCTTTAACCAGGGCCACCAAACACGGAAGCTACAACTTTATAAATGCAACTATGGCAACTCCTTTAAAGGTGCAATCCTGTGCATGTTCAGACAGAAAAAAAACTCCTACAACCCCCAGCATTCCCCAGCCAGATTGCGCTCAAAGGATTTCTTGAAGTGAATGTTTGGAAGTAGACTTTGTGTTTGTTTTTAAAATAATAACACTGAACATGAATTGAAAAGAAATTAATAAGCATCTTTCTACAGGTGAACACGATATATCAATGGGTACTGAGATTAGCTTTCTATTACTTTTTTAAAAATGTGTTTTTTTCCTTGAGCCCTCTGACTACATGTAATAGATGGATGGACACACAGATACAGAGAGACATATGGACACACAGGCTCCCATAACATGATTAAGTGCATGCAAGTCCATAAAGTCCATAAAGATTCTGCCCTTCCACCTCTTGCTTAATAAACCGAGACAGAATTAGCACTGGGTGAGTGGTTCTGCCTGCTGCCATGAAGGGTTTGTTGAGGGTAAAACTCTAAAAGTAGAGATTAACTTGTCTTCATCCCTATAATGTGCTGTACAGCCAGGATTTGCGGAATAGGATCAGCGAAGAGTCATACATGTAGGCAGCCCCTGACAGCTGGTGCATATGCTTTTATACATGCCCAGCTCCAAAGTTCTTAGCTATTTCATAATCCTGGTGGGTGGGACTGTAGCTCAGAGGGGAGAACATCTATGTTGCATACAGATGGTTCCATGTAAGTAACTGCCATCTCTAGGACTTAGAAGAGCAGGATGGAAAAGATTCCTGCCCAAGGGCTTAGAAAGATTCAACAGGGCTCAGTGTCCCATTGCTCTAGGCTCAGTACAGTCCATAATTTTCTCATGATGCTCTTGCAAATGCACGGACTGAAATGCTGTAGAGTTTCCGAGCCCTCCCGCTGCAGTGCGAGACAATAAAGAGGTCTGCCAAGTAATCCACAAAACTTTAATCAGCAAATAAACATCTTTTTGCACCTGAAGAGAGTTTAAACACTAGGAACGTTCCTCTAGGCTAAAACTTGGTTGACTAAGCTAGACAATTGTCCTTTCAACAACAGGGAAGGTCTTTTCCTTGAGTCCCTTAACTTCAGGGAGGATTCCTCTGAAGAACCTTTGGCGAATAGCTAGCCAAGTTGATCGTCACTCTGGGATCGGTCAACCCTGAAGTCTCTTCCCCCTCTGAGGATTGCTGAGTTCCCACAGACTCTGAGTTGTTAACGTTTTTCACTAGATAAGGTCCAGTGAAGATTCATTCATGGCTGGTGAAGAGCCTGGGAGGCTGGTACATTTCTAGTCCTGTTTCTTCTGGTTCTGAATCTGATTCTGATTGATAGGCTGAAACTTCTCCCACACACACTGAGGGGAACAGGCCTGATCATGACAGTTAGTTGCTTAAAAGAATTGTGAATGGTTAAGTAATGGTTAAAGTTAGTAAGGCTTAAGGGCTCAAGCCAATTGCCATTTGGGTCAAGATTAGGGATGGGTGAGAAATTCACTCCCTCAAGTTGTTTTTTTTTTTAATGGATTTACCTAATTCGCATCTCCTGAACCTACCTCTGAGAGAAGTGCGCACAATGTAAAGTACTTGAGAGAAATGCATACATTTAAAAATGGACACAGACATATGTACATTATGCACACCCAAAAAGTATGATTTTTCATACAGATTTTTTTTCATTGCTATTTACACTACGTTTGTTTCATTATAAATTATTTCACTCCTGGTTGTTTCTCTTTATTTTTCTTTTAGGTCATACCAGTTTGATTGATAACGGGTGAAAAACACCAGCTGCCTCACTCCATAGCATGACTCCTCGGGATCACTTGAGGAAGATGTCGATCCTTGGAGAACAGGGAACCTTGGAAGACAAGCATTTATACCGGTTAGCAAGTGGTATGACAGCAGGCGGTAAGATGAAATAAACACCCACAGTGAGGGAAGTTTGGACTAGGTAGCATTGGGGAAAATGGCTTCCACTCTATGCTACCAGGTTAAAAGTTATGTACACTTAACTATCAATAGACTTTGCTTTTAATTTATATGTGTACTGTTAACAGATATTATCTGTTCAACAATAAACAAATCTAATGCAAACAGTTCTGCATAAGTCAAAAGTTTGTAAATGCTTTTAACAATTGCAGTTAATCCCATAAAATATATAATTTATATGGGAGCTGAATGTTTTGTAATCGCATTTTCCTTTGGACAAGGAGGCAGGTATAAAATATTGTTTGCAAAATGAGTTATCAATGGAATCCCTTGAAAGTTGGAATAAGGGGGTGGAGATACCATTCTGCTTCACTTTCTGTTTAGATGTTATTTGTCTTTGTCTGTTTCTTTAAATATTTATAGGCAGAGCAAATGTTGAAACAATTTAAACAATGAAAGGTTAAACAGATCACTAAAAAAAAAAAAAACCCAGCTCCATAAAAATAAAAGCAGCTATCAATCTTCATAAACCAAAAAATGCTGAGCAGAACAGAAATGTCCTTACTGACCACCCACCAGAAGCTATGAGGAGGCTAATTTAACCTCTTTACGGAGGAAGGTCCTATTAATACTGCCACAGAAAACAGTCCATCCCTCATTCCCACCAACTTAATCTCTTTTGGTGGTGAAACATACAAAAGGGCCTCAGACAAAGATTGTAAGCTCTGGGCAGGTTCAGATGGGAAAAGTTAGTCTTTCAGATATCCTGGCTTTATAGATAAAATCCAGCACCTTGAATTGGGCCCAGAAACAAATTGAAAGCCAGTGGAACTGATATAACACCAGTACAATATGGTCTATAATGTACACACCAGAAAGCAAACTGGCTGCAGTTTTTTGCAGCAGCTGCAGTTTCTAAACATCTTCAAGGGTAGCCCCATGTAGGGCATGTTGCAGTAGCCTAAATGGGAAATGACTAAGGCATGCATCTCTCTGGCCAGATCAGCCTTCTCTAGGGATGAGTGCAACTGGTGCATCTAAAATCTGTACTTACACAAAAATATTATATTATATCTGTTAGAACTGCGTCAGCGACAAGAGATGATCATGAGAAACCAGATGATGGCAGTAAACCCACAACTCATGGGAGCAGGGCAGCAGAGAATCCAGGCGATTCCCTCTCAGTTTGAGCCTCGGTTTATGGAAAGGTATGTCTTTAACTAAAAAACAAGGTTCGGTCTACATATTGAGCATGCAGAGAAAAGATACCCTTCTCCAGCTGTCATACTGCTCCAAAGAGCTACCAGATAAATATCCAGTGACTAAACTACAACAAAATATTGACATTTGGAACCAGAAAACAGGAGAAAGTATTGATGTAGATTCTTTCTATATATGGCCATTATTATTATTATTATTATTATTATTATTATTATTATTATTATTTTGCTAGATTTCCCTTATGTTTGCAAGTGTAACATCAGAAGAATAAGCCTCACAACTGTGTAAAATGGTGGCTTTTATTAGCTGTTCTTGTCTACGTTTTACTGTTTTTTAACAAATATATATTATATGTGATTGTTTGAAACTTTGTTAGCCTCCCTAGGCATCTCTGAGACAAGAAGAAAAGGCATGGTGATAATAAATAAATAAATAGTGCAGATATCCGTTGGGCAAGGAAAGCACGTGTTTTTTGGGCCACTTTCTGGGAAACAAGATGTGCACGTTACCATTCCTGCATCGTAGTTCCACATATGCTTGTTCCCTTGCCTTCATGAAGTTCACTTTAGAAGCAGTAAAAGAAGCAATCACAGAAACAATAAACAAAGGCAGCCACTCTGGCTGCAAGAAAAAAAAATCCAAAATCCATATAGTGTAATAAGTTGATTAGGCCAACTCAGTTCACAAAAAAATGTGCAGGCTTTGGAGATCTACATTATTATTATTATTATTATTATTATTATTATTATTATTAACATTTCTATACCACTCCATAGTCGAAGCTTTTTGGGTGGTTTACAAAGATTAAAACATGGTTTTATACTGTTGTTTTATATTTTGAATGGTTTTAATTTTTGTGAACCGCCCAGAGAGCTTCGGCTATTGGGCGGTATAGAAATGCAATAAATAAATAAATAAATAAATGCCAGGGAGAAGAGAAAAATCTTGACCTGGTGCTGAAAAGATAACAATGTTGGCACCAGGCAGGCCTCGTTGGGGAGATTATTACATAATTGGAGGGTCACCACTGAGAAGGCCCTCTCCCTTGTTGCCATCCTCCGAGCTTCCCTCAGAGTAGGCACTCGGAGGAGGACTTTAGATGTTGAGCATAGTGTACAGGTAGGTTCGTGTCAGGAGAGGCGTTCCACAGGTATTGTGGTCCCAAGCAGTGTAAGGCTTTATAGGTTAAAATGAGCACCTTGAATCAGGCTTGGAAACATACAGGCAGCCAATACAAGCGGGCCAGAGTCGGTCTTACATGTTTGAACGTCTTGGTCCTCATTATTAATCCGGCTGCCGCATTTTGATAACAATCTCTTTATCAGACCAGGTGATTATTTATTTATTACATTTTTATACCGCCCAATAGCCGAAGCTCTCTGGGCGGTTCACAAAAATTAAAACCATAAAAAGCATAATAAAACAACCGTCTAAAAACACAAATACAACATACAATATAAAAAGCAC
Source organism: Elgaria multicarinata webbii (assembly GCF_023053635.1). Taxonomy (NCBI): domain Eukaryota; kingdom Metazoa; phylum Chordata; class Lepidosauria; order Squamata; family Anguidae; genus Elgaria; species Elgaria multicarinata. The sequence goes on along the minus strand of NC_086178.1, from coordinate 22,280,314 downwards.
AACCAGGATAAAACCACACAGCAGAAATTGATATAGGTTAAAATACGGAATTAAAACAGCAAAATTTAAATTTAAGTTAAATTAGGTGTTAAAATTCTGAGAAAATAAAAAGCTCTTCAGCTGGTGATGGAAGGAGTACAGTGTAGGCACGAAGCAAACCTCTCTGGGGAGCTCATTCCACAGCCGGGGTGCCACAGCAGAGAAAGCCTTCCTCCTAGTAGCCACCTGCCTCACTTCCTTTCGCAGGGGCTCGCGGAGGTGTTACAAAAAGCAGCTTGCCAGGATGGGGAGTAATAGGAAGGGGAAGGAGGAAAGGCTGATTTAATGTTATAGTCGGGATATCTGTATGGTCAGAGTCTTAACATGATATGGAGGCAGACATTCAGATTGCAATTTGCCAGTTGATGTGATGTTTTCAGGTTTCAGTAGCCCTAGGACTGTTGGGAAGAAAGTACGAGACATTGTTGATCTTCCATTTTGGAAAATATAAAATCCTGCTGTTAATTCAAAACTGCCTCCATCCTGGATAAACCAGACAGGTTCCTTGGTTGGTGGAAACAGAAGTAGAGGTAAACTAGGCAGTCTTTATATTAACAAAGCTTGTGCACTCCCACTGAACTATAGAACCTCCCACTGAACTACAGTCCCTCCCTCCCTTATTTCCCTGACTGTTTTCCTTGGTTGCTCTGCTCTTTTTTCCTTTGATCTGCCCATCTTCATCTCCATGTAGTCTACTCATTAGTGGAGAAGCACTGTGGCATGTCTGTCTACCTGCAGCCATATTGCAGGTCTCTGGATATTAAGTAGTTGCAAGAGCAAGGCATGAAGAAAGTAGGACCTTGGATAGCTCCAAGGGGTCCTAACGGCTGGAACTCTTCTCTACTAGGTCAGTAGGAAGATGTTGCTCCAGCAGGAAGCTAAAGCCAACTGAAGCTGATGTAGGCTAAGAAGACCTGTTGTGTGGTCACCTCTGCCTTTCCTGGAGTTGCTGACTGGATTGTTAAAGGGCCCTCATCTAATTTTGTAGCCTGAGACTTCTGCAAGGCTAGGGAGATGGCGGTTCTCCCAGGGACCCATCCTCTGAGCCAGAAGATGATGGCAGCGCCAGTGCTTGAAAAAAGGCACTGACTGTCCTATCCCCAAAGAAGTAGCATGTGCTTCATCCTCATCGAAATTTTCTTCTGCACATTGGAAGAACCAAGAGCTGAGGGTCATGACAGTACCACAGGCTCTCTGGTCTATTTTGCTAATTGGTGCCCAGCAACTTTTCGCTATGAAAAGCCTTTTGATACCAACATTACACACTTGACAGTTGGGACAGATCCACATTCTGCATGTCTTAACTAGATGTGTGTCTACCATCCTAGAGATTTGTTACCTTCAGCTGAGATGTTGACACCAGCTGATCCCAGGCAGATCCACATAGCTTCTCACCTTGGTCCTTCTGCCCCACAACATGCCAACATGCCAAACGCATTATCCAATCGTGTTTATCAAGGACCAGGTAAGTAGTAAAATGACAAATATTTGGACAGCAGCAGTGTGAATGGTTACTAGTTTCTTCTTCAAAAGATAATGAATATATGGAAATGTATTCTGAGTTATAAAGCAGTCTGCTATGCGCTGACAAGGGCTGGTCACACATGGCTCCATGATGTGTAGAATATACACAACGTAGTACATAAAAGCAATGCAGGGCTCATATGTTCTTCCCCACTACACAGAAAACTCATTAGCATGAACTTGAGCATACACACACAAGTACCTTCATGGGTAATCGAAGCTCATGTAATCCACCTGCTGTGAAAAAACACAAGGCTGGGTTGCCTCGTTATTAAGGCTGCAACTTTTAATTGATTAATCAATGAATCGTTTTTGATCAACTAAAAAGATGTACCCTGATAAATAAGGAACAGATTCATTGTTTATTTTATTTTATTTTAAAAAAAACAACCCCATACAAATACTTTATTAAAAAAACTGCAGATGGCCATCACCTTTGTAAAAGAGGTATCTATCTTCCTGTCTCTACACAAGAGGGAATTTATTATTATTTGTTTAAAAGATGTTTAAATTTAACCTGCCTTTCAGGGCACACTGCCCTGGCAATGTGTCTCACGAAGTTATAAAAGACCTTGGCAAGGTGATGCCTCTTCTAAGACCCTCCTCCTCCCAGGGATAATTCTTCCAGGCCTGTGCGCATCTTTGCTGTTGTTTTATCAGACCCTCTGTGGTGATAAGGTGCTTAGTCAAAAAAATTTTTTTAAAAAAATTGGGCACTTTTTTTTTTTTTTTTTTTAAAGTTAATATTTCTGCTTTCAAACATGCGAGGGGCGGGGGTAGGTTTGCCTCTTCAGTAAATGGAAAATAGGGGCAAAATGTCCCCCAATTTACCCAAACCCTCAGCCTAGATCTGCCCTTGGGGGTTGGGGGAGGGGAGTCCATTGCATGGTTTACCTAGGGCACCAGCTGCTGGCAGCTACTCTAGGATCATGTGGTCTGGAGGCTTCTTGCTACTTGCCACATGTACTGTACATGGCACACACTGGGGCCGCATGGGAAACTGAGACAGTACCCTACACAGCCGCTGCGCTCCTGTTGTTTCTTTTGTGCTAGTGGAATTGGCTGCGTGCGTAACAGGAATTAGCAATTCTAAAAGTAGCCCCAGATTGAGACAGGTAGAGCTCCCTTCTCAGATCTCCACTAACTTCCCCCATTCCAGAAATGAGCATTTCCGCTTGTTTAGGGTTACTTTTAGAACTGCTAAATCCCTGTTGTGCAGCAGTCGCTCCCACTGGCTCACAGGCACAATCGGATGCTGCCCCTTGAATAAACATCAATCTACCAATCAGAGTACGCCTTGTAAATATCCACACCTTCCACCCGAAGAAAGAATTTAATGTGCAATCCCATGTAATCCATGCTGGCTGAGGAATGCTGGGAGTTGTAGGACGTTTTTCTGTTTAAACATGCATGGGATTGCGTCCTTTAGACAGCGTGGGAAGTCGAATGAAGATGCCACTTCCATGCAGTCTAGTGAAATGCCCTGTAAAAGAGGTTTTGAAATAACAACTCATGCAGAGCAACCCTAAGCATGTTTACTCAGAGGTAAGTCCTGAGGAAGTGAGACAGGTGGTTACCAGGAGGAGGGCCTTCTCTGCTGTGGGACCGCAGCTGTGGAATGAGCTCCCTAAAGTAGGGTGACCATATGAAAAGGAGGATAGGGCTCCTGTATTATTAACACTTGCATAGAAAAGGGAATCTTAGCAGGTGTCATTTGTATATATGGAGAACCTGGTGAAATTCCCTCTTCATCACAACAGTTAAAGCTGCAGGAGCTATACTAGAGTGGCCAGATTTAAAAGAGGGCAGGGCACCTGCAGCTTTAACTGTTGTGATGAAGAGGGGATTTCACCAGGTTCTCCATATATACAAATGACACCTGCTGAAATTCCCTTTTCAATACAACTGTTAATGATACAGGAGCCCTGTCCTCCTTTTCATATGGCCACTTTACCTAGAGGTTTGCCTGGCACCTACACTATACTCTTTTAGACACCAAGTGAAGACCTTTTTATTTTCTCAGCATTTTAACAGTCTAGCAACTTAATTTTAACTTTGCTGTTTTAAGTTTGTATTTTAAATCTGTATTAATCTCTGCATTGCTGCTGATTTTTTCCTGGCTGTGTTTTTATAGTGTATTTTATATTATGCTTTTAAACTGTTTGTTTTATATTTTGAATGGTTTTTATGGTTTTAATTTTTGTAACCCGCCCAGAGAGCTTCGGCTATTGGGCAGTATAAAAATGCAATAAATAAATAAATAAATAAATAAAAATAATGCGTTCTATGGGTTTTACTCTCCATTAAGTCTGTTTATGATTGTAGCCTGGTTGCAAAAAAAACAGTTCTTAAATAATACTGGCAGTATTGTAGCAACCAAATCATTCCTTCTTTTTCTGATGTTCAGGAGTGAGGTTTACAGAAGTACAAAAATGTTTGGGAGAGAAGCCTAAGGTTTTGAGGGTGGAGTGTGTGAGGAGTGGAAGGTTCCAAAACTCCCTAATGAGGACTGAGCATGCTCAGTTGCTACAGAATGCTAACTTAGTCTTGGTGGGGTAAAACAAAAACCCAGGTCGGAGGGAGAAAGGAATATCCTGGGGGAGGGCATGACTGGACAGTAAACAGGAGCCTTCTTACTGCAACGTTTTGTTGTAGATAGCATTGGCATATATGTTGAACTATTACAGACCCACTCACTACACATCAACAACCATGAACACATAAGTAGTAGGCATAAGGTGAATTTGTCGATTTCACCTTCTCATTTTCCTGACCATAGGTTAATTTCAGCCTATTCCCATATCAGTTTGCAAATAAGGCACCAAAAGAAAAAAGGAAAAGGAAAAAAGACAACCTGAAAATGTGTACACACTTGGATGGGAATTTACCCCCAAATATCCACATTTTTGTACATACATTTTCTAGTGTGCACTCTTTTGGCAAAAAGAAAATTACCCTAATATAATACCTTTTGGAGTATATGTTCCCTACTATATGCATTTTTGTGCACGCTCTTTGTGCACACAGTTGGGTAAATTCATATAAAAATTCTGACTGAACGAATTCCCCCTCATCCCTACCATGTAATAGGATCGTATGAAAGTCATGACAAAAAGGCTACACTGCCATCTATGGGTAGGGATATTGTATACGCCTTACTCTTTACAACACAGTCGGGGGGGGGGTAATCTAAATCTGCGTCATTGAAATGCAGTGAAATCTGTGTCAAACACATGCTAGAAATTCTTCACTAGACACAGAAAGATTCCAGAACGTACATGTGTCTTTTCCTTATCTTGGGTACAACATAAATTATATATCCTTATCTCCCACTTAGCAAGCATTTATATGCCTTCCAACATTTTCCAAATAGAGTTAGTTCTAGTTAGTTCCCTATGCATTTCACAGATTGTCAGGAGCCTTCTGTTCTGTCATCCACTTGTTGTCATCCCTGATTTTCCGAATTTGTACGAATTCGCATTCCCCCCCCACAAAAAAATGTGTAACCCTCCCCAAAATGTGCAAATTTCCCCCAAACCATGCATTTTTATGTCTTAGCCTATTGGGAAAATGCACATTTCCAGCCAGTTTTTTTATTATTATTTTACTATTGTTCTACGACTAAATTTGCATAAAATTCCAGAAAGTGGGATGGCGGGGGGAGGTCCACAAATCTGTAGAATCCATGCAATTTGGCAAAAACCAGTCTGCTGTGGAATCCACGGGGGCAGATTCATAGAAATCTGAACTCATTTGATTCCATTGTGGATTTCTCCGGCAGCAGGAGGGAGTGGCCAACCAAGCATTGGTGGGCCCTTTGGGTGTGGAGAATAATTTGCTATTGTTCCCTGCCCGCACCACCTACTGTGTCCACTTCCTGCTGCTTAAATGCTTACTTGGAAGTAAGTTCTACTGAAATCAGTAAGACCTGTTGACAACTAAAATATTGTGTGGTGCCCATATGTCATATTAATCGGCTTCGCCAGCAAGTGGCAAACTTCAAGGGAAAATACACCCTGCAATATCTCTCCAGATATCAAGAGGAACATGGCAGAGATGTTAATACAGTCCTCAACAGGGGCACTGCTCCAGACTGTACCAGTAAGAAAACTGTTGTGCCACCTAGAATTGGGCAAAGAGTTGCCACGGGGTCTCTTAAATATATTTTATACATGACAGAGACAGTTGTACAGGTACAACCCTCCACACATGATAAAGCCATAGTGATCTGTTGGAATGAGACTGTGACCAAAATTCAGCAAAAAGAAACTTTCCCTTGCAAAGAAGGCCACTGGGACTTTTTTATGCAAGTCACTGTGATTGGCTGTTGTAGCTATGCTTCTCTGTAAGACTGGGCAACAGTAATAATAAAATACTAATACATTTCTAATAGGTCTCTGAATCCTATATGTACTTACCTGTGTGTCAGCCCTATTGAGCCAAATGGGATTGACTTCTGAAAAGACATGCATAGGAATGTGCTATTAGCTACTTCTCAGTTTGTTTTGTGTGTATTAATCCACACGAGAGAAGAGTTTGACTAATAATCTTGAACCCTTTGCCATTTCTTTAGGATATAGTTTTCTCCAGCCAGAATCCATGGAAGCTGTAACCAGAAGGCAGGAATTGGTTCAGAAACAAAATATTGCTAGGTAAAGTAAATGTAACATCCTAGAACTAAAAATTGAAGTAATGAGGCAAAAATAAGAGTTCTCCTTGACTTTTCTGTCTACCTAGAGAGAATTAAAGCAGTGGACGCCTATAGCTTGGTAAACACCCATGAAGCTAGTTAGTTTTGACACTTATTCATACCTCAGACAGGGTCTATTGTCAGAGTCAAGCCACCTAATCAAGCAAGGATATTGCACATTTGAATCACAGCCCTACCCTTAAGTACAATGAGGGGAGTGCCTCAGGCATGCTGAGGGACAGGGAGCAGGGACAAGGTGTCAAAGGACAACTTTTTGGGTGCCACTTGGCCTTCCCTGCACTACCCAAGCTAGCCTGCTGTCCTGAGGCACGGTGGAGGATGCTGTCTTGTTGCCAATGTTGAAATAAGACCCAACTGTCAGAACCTGTATGTGGAATGGTGAAGGGGGGCATCTTGACCTTTGCCTCAGAAAGCTAGATGTTTTGGGTCGGCCCTGATTTATAGTGAAGTGATAATGTGGTTATTGCGTTACCATCTGCTACCATTCACAAGCCATATGAACATATGAAGCTGCCTTATACAGAGTAAGGTTTGTTTGTTTGTTTATTTATTTAAACATTTGTATCCCGCCCTATAACATTGGGATCTCAGGGTGGCGTACAAATAAAATCCAAGCAATATAAACAATAAATAATTTGCACAGCTAAAAACGTATCAAACTATTAACAAGTTAATACTAGTAAAAAAAAATTAAAACAGTAAAAACAATGAAAATTATGTGCAACTTTAAACAAATTTAGCCCTCAGAGGCTTTGATGAAAAGCCATGTTTTAACTTGGCACCAAAATGGAGCCAACGTTATTGATCTATCCAGCTTAATATTTTCCACAGTGTGTGTGTGTGATACATAAAATATGTGTGAGGGGGGTGAGAGAGAAAGAGAGAGCAGAGATCTGTGTGGCTTTGCTTTTGGTCCCGCCCACACCTCGTATCCGGTCCCAGAAGGCTGCCCAAGAGGCAATGCAGCCTTCAGGGTGAAAAGGGTTCCATGGTGTATACTAACTGGAAGTGGCTCTATAAAGTTTCAGGCAGGGATCTTTCCCAGTCCCACCTGGAGACTTTGGGAATTGAACCTGTGACTTTCTGCATGCAAAGCATTTGGACTACCACTGCGCTATGAGTCAGTGCTTAAGTAACAAGTTGCACTTGCTTTAACCTCTGCTTGGGGGAGTGGGAGAAATAAGTGGTTAAAGGTTTCATCTCAACTGAGGCCTTTCCTCTTTGCTTATGTCGTATTCTTTGCCTAGGATGGAGATGGAAATGAGTGCCATTTTTCAACAAAAAGAAATTGAAAAAGCCCATCGCAAAGGCTTGCTAGGGCTAGAAGGCCCTTTTCTATACCACGGCATCCCTGCTAGCCCAGTTGCTTTCCGAGGGAGGCACAGGGTACCCGAGGGCCACCTTCCGAATGACTTATATGTCCATCGATCCACGCTTGATGAACTTCATGGCAACACCATGCTCATGGCTACAAGCCCCTACCCGCACGTCAGCACTCTGCAGAGGGAGCGAGGCCGTCGGCCGGGCAGAAGAGCTGGGAATCACAAAGCTGCTGATGGTAACGTCAACGGTGTCAAGAGCCAAGCCGAGGAGAAGGGCCCTGCCTCCACGGCTGCCGATGAGGAGAAAGAGGACAAAAAAGAAGCAGAAGTGGAGATGTTGAGCAAGCATGAACAAAGCAAAGCCCAGGTAGGACCATCTACGGCAGCTGCACCAAACGGCAAATATGAACGTGGGTTGAGAAAAAACTCAGGCAGCCACGAAATGCCCAGTGATGTGAACAGCTGCAGCAATGGAAATGAGAAAGATCCCAACACCTCTTGCTCGGCCTTTGATGAAAAGTATGTATATCCGTCAGCGTTCACCTTCTCCGCTCTGCCATATGGCTTCTCCATACCCAGCAACCCACTGCTACCTTCAGGTAAGTTTAAGGCTTTGAAATCTGACTGTTGCATGTTAATTATGTGACAAGCACAAAACTTCAGATTCTTTTAAAAAGTAAAATAAAAATGACACGGTCACGAACCTTCAAGAGGCCACTGTAGAGCAATGCAAGTTCAAAGGAGATTAGTGAGAGAGGCTGCTGAGTTAGAATAGACTCATAATTCTATTGCCAGAGGCTTGAGTCAAGATAAAGTTTTTTTTTATTACTATTATCACACTACATGTGTTAATTTGTGTTATCAGCAACAATTGCACTCTGAATGCAATTGTCACTTTTTGCATTGCATTTCCTTCTGTCCCCACTATTTCCTATTCTTCTCCTATCACCATTACCATCATACTTACTGAATACAAACCCGAAACTCTCCGTAATACTCTATAGATCTGGAGAAATGGGGTATAGTCTCTGAAAGCTTATGCCAGAAGCAATTTTGTTAACCTCTAGGGTTCCACAAGTCACTTTGTTGTTTTTACAAAAATGCACAGCACTTTTTGTTGTTTTTACAAAAATGCACAGCACTGGCTATACACGGAGCTGCAGTAGCTTCTGCTTTTTAAAAATCTGATATGAACAAGTTTCAAGGAGTTGAACAGTGTAATGACATTAGGAGACGTATCGTTAACGGGTGTGCAAGGGGATGGTATCATGGCGTGAGGTGCAGGAGAAAAGAGGCCTTGGCAGCCACCTGTTTTCATGTATCATAAACACAAAGGCAACTTGCTTGTTAAAAATTGAGCTAAATTTCTCAGGAATCCAAATTCTCCACCAAGTTCTGGGTAGCTTTTGTATAGGGCAGCTGCTTACACATTGTCATAACATTATTACTATAATTTAAATAGAAATACAATCCATGTGACCATGACTAGGTGACCTGTGTGCCTGCTCAGTTTGCTGTCCAAGGACTATCTTTTAATGCGCAACGTCAAGGCCCTCGTGGCTGTCCTGTCCTAGGGTTCTTTATCTTTACAGCAGCCTTGGGCGGTCACTGGACAGTCCTTCAAATACAAGTCGGCTTCCAATAAAGGACTGTCCTCTGGCAGTCATTCCAAGAGAGGACTGTCTTCTGTGAAGTAGAACATAATAATAATAATAATAATAATAATAATAATAATAATAATAATAATAATATATTTCTTACCCGCCTCTCCGATTGGATCGAGGCAGGGAACATCAGCAAGCATAAAATACATAAAATACTGATTAAAAACATAGTATACACTGTTAAAAAAAATCCTAAAAGCATACTAAACGTATCCTAAAATTCTACTGGATAGGTCTGCTGGAAGAGATCAGTCTTGATAGCTTTCTTGAATGCTTAAAAGACTGTCAAGCTGATGAGTCTCGTCCGGCAGGCTATTCCACAGTCTGGGAGCAGCAGAAGAGGAGGTCCTCTGGGTAATGGTTGTCAGCCTAGTCTTTGCTGAATGAAGTAGATTCTTCCCAGAAGACTTGAGTGTGTGGGGCAGAAGGTGATCCCGCAGGTAGCCTCGACCCAAACCATGTAGGGCTTTAAAGGTAATAATCAACACTTTATACTTCACCCAGAAATGAATTGGCAGCCAGTGAGGAGATTTTAAGACTGGTGTAATGTGATCACCCCTAGATGTACCAGTGACCAACCTGGCTGCCATATTTTGATCTAGTTGAAGTTTACGGACTAGCCACAAAAGGTGTAATATAGTCAAATACAAGGCTAATAGTGCTTATGTAGATCAGAGTGTAATTGTAAAGTTCACCAAAGTTCACCAAGAATTGTTCCCAGGTTGACATGCAAATCACACTGTCCCAGAATGCTGACATTTAACAATGATGAAAATGGTCATACATTGTAAATAAAGTTAATACAATTGTCTTTTCAACCTGAAAAGACAATTGTATTGACCTTATTTACTATGAATGACCACTTTTATTATTGTCAAAATTCATCTAAGATATTTTGGATGGAAAAGACAATTGTATTGACTTTATTTACTATGCATAACCACTTTCATCATTGTTAAATGTCAACCTTCTGAGACAGCGTGATGTGCATGTCAATTCTTGTAAACTTGTAAATAAACCTTGGAACAATTTTGGTGAACTTTACAATTACACTCTGATCTCCATAAGCACTATTCGCCTTGCAATGGACTATGTTATACCTTTTGTGTCCCTTCTGTTCTGGCTTGAGAATTCTGTTGAGGGTTCCCCTCCCTTTGTCTTATTTAGTTCTGTAAAGTAGCACACATGGCCATCCTAGGGGGCTGCCTTGATGGGGCTGCATTGGTGCCACATTCCCCCTAAACCCCGCTGCTTCCCTCCTGTGGGGTTAGGCTTGGTAATCCCCATGACAAGGAAGGAGCGTGGGGTTTCTGGCAGTCATTCGGGTACTGGAGCTGCCCCCCCCCCGCCCTCTTTCCGGCTTCCAGCGACCAATCGCTGATCACCATCCTCTCAGAACGTTCCCCGGATCAACCATGGAGGTCAGATAGCAGAAGAGCCGGGGTGACTTCGCTCTCACTGAAAAAGTCTGGGTAAGTCCCCAACTTTTACACTACGCAGTTTCATAGAAAATCCTGTGAATCTGCGGCTGCATCATATAACTGATGCAGCGCCGATTTGCAGACACCACGGGGCTTTGAGCATGTACAGACAGCTCCCAGATGTGTGTTAGATCCATATGCCTGGAATCATAGAAGAGTGGTGGCAATACATAGTGGTATCAGGGCAAAATGCCATGTGTTGAAGCTGTAAAGCTGAGTGGCCAGGTTTTCTTATCAAAGCATCCTTAGAATTCTGGGATGCTATGGCAGGGTGTTGGGGGAAGTATCTGGAATGATGGCAGGAGCCAAAACAGCAGAGAGGACAACCGTTATGCTCCTCTTCTTTGCTACAAACCACCTTTGGTCTGAGGATTATGTGAAAAGGAAAACAACGTTGGGCTTACTTTACATGCAGCTTCAGTGTATTTGGCTCTCTGTATAATATAGATTCTGCATGCACACGTTAGATTTGGTAACAGTTGTTTCTTTGTTTCCTTGTCAGCCACTGAATGCAAACTCCCCTGTTTTTCTTTCCTCCCTATAGCCGCTTCCAATCTGATTCTGAATGGGGAAGACATTTCTTCCATTGAAGATATTCGCAAATGGACTGTGGAAGATGTATACAGTTTTATCGTCAGCCTCCCAGGGTGTACAGACTATGCACAGGTAGCAATAAGCATTAAAACTGGTTTAATAGTCTACAAGGGGATGACTTAAAACAAGAACAACAGCAACAAATACAGGAATGGTTAGTCTAGTGGAGGCTGGTGGTCTGATGTTGGGTGTGTGTGAATCTGCTTTGGGTTTCAGTCAGAACTCTAAAGGAGCTATCCAGCAGCTTGGATAGCTCTGTTAGAGTTCTGACTGGGACATTTCAGGAACAGCAAGATGGATTGGGCAGGTGTGAAGGATGCTTTTGGAACACAAGCAAGAGAGTGCTATTGAGCTCATATCCTGCTATGGGCATCCCATAGGCATCTGGCAGGTCACTGTGGAAATCAGGATGTTGGACTAGATAGGCTCTGCTCTGATCCACCATTGTTCTTCTTACGTTCTTATGTCAGCATTTGAGAGGGCTTGACTTCTCCCTAAATATTAGCAGAAAAGCAAAAATATATTTTGGGTCAAAGATGTGTCCATCTCCAGAATGTAATTCCATAAAGAGTTCCATATATTTAAAAGACTATGATAATTCTGTTTTACCCAACTCTACTCAGTTCTGCTCAACTCAACAGAACCCAATTTTGCTGCCCTCTTTTTAGTTTGTCACAATATGAAAAAGTTGAACAGTGTTGTTTTAACCAGCAACATGATTTTTTGTTTGTTTGATAAGATATTTAAAGATCATGCCATTGATGGGGAAACCTTACCACTACTCACAGAAGAACATCTTTTAGACACAATGGGATTAAAACTTGGACCTGCATTAAAGATTCGTTCTCAGGTATAGTGAACAGGCATGATGAAATTCAAAAGATTGAGTGAAGGAAATGCGCATGATTTATTTTCACTAACTTTCTTATTATGACTTTTACCACAAACCTAGCTTTAAGTTGTACTGTCTGCCCGGCCCTTAACAATATTGCTGTTACATTGTAAATTCATACTGTATTCTACTGCTTAAAATCTGACATGGGCCTTCTATAAAGGTTGGGTTATTATTATTATTATTATTATTTATTTATATAGCACCATCAATGTACATGGTGCTGTACAGAGTAAAACAGTAACTAGTGAGAATCCAAGGGTATTTCAAAAATGGACATGTTCAAAACTTTCACGCATTAGGCCAGAGTGTGGCTAGAGAACAGCTTATATGCTCCAGGTTCAGTGTTTATGCACTCAGCTATTCTGGTGAGGAATATCTTAAGCAGAGAGTGAAACATCAGAGCTAGTGACTGGATTCACACAATATGAGTTGAGTGTGAGTCGTCATTGAACTGTGGGTGTTGAACCATGGGTTGCCGTGTTGTGTGAACTCAGCTGAGCTAACAAACTATGGTTTGAGAATCACAAACAACTTATAGTTCACATCCCAATAACAAACCATGGATTCTTTTCATGGGTTGTTCATGACTAACAATCCATGTTTTGTTAGCATGGTTAGGTTCACACAGCACAATAGCCCACAGTTCAGCACCAATCCATTCAACCTTGTCATGTTGTGGGAATACAGGCAATGCTTAGAAAGCCAAAGTTGAAATAGAGTTAAAATTAGTTCAGTTCAGTTGTATTTCTATGTTTTCATAGACCATAACAGAAATGCAAAAATAAGGTACATAAAATGGTTAATAAGAGAAACTATCTTACAGATCATTGCAATGGAAGAAGGTAGGTCAATCAAAATCACTTGTCATTACAGCAATCATGGTAGCAAGTCACAACGTGGGATTCAATAAAAACAGCATGTCAACCTTTGAGGTACATGTGGTGAGCCTTTTCGCTCCATTGCGACTGCGGATTGCAGTTCTGTACCGCCCCCCAGGCTCATCCTCAAAATTTATCACTGATTTTGATTCATGGCTGTCCTTTTTCCTCTCTGATAACTGTCCTACTCTTATCTTGGGTGATTTCAATATTCATGTGGATGACCCTCAAGACTCTACGATTTTGCTCATTATCTTCCTCTTATGATCTTAAGTTTTGGTCTGATGCCCCCACACATTCCCTTGGACACTGTTTGGATCTTGTTCTCACTCTGAATTGCTCTGTTTTGGACTTTTCTACTGCTGACTTTCCATTGTCAGATCATCATCTAGTTTCTTTCACGATTACTCATAATCCTCCTCCTTCACATCCTGTTTCTCGCTCTTGTCGTGACTTGCAATCTATCAATTATGAGGCTTTTTCTCAGTCTCTAGCCTCCTCTCTTCCTTCTGTCTTTTCGGCTGTCTCCTTGGACTCAGCTGTCTCCTTCTTTAATTCCTCCTTATCTTCAACTCTTGATAATCTTGCTCCATCTACAACTTGGATAGTTCGTCCCTCTCAATCCCAACCGTGGCTCACCTCTTTCATCCGCTACCTTCGCTCTTGTTCCCGGGCTGCTGAACGCCTTTGGCGTAGGACCAGGGACTGGGCGGACTTTGTCCATTACAAATTTGTTCTCTCCTCTTTCTGTTCTGCCATTTCATTGGCCAAACAGCAGTATTACTCTATGTTGATCCAGTCAAATGCTATGCATCCTCAGCGGCTCTTTGCGTCCTTCAATTCTCTTCTGAAGCCTAATCCACCATCTCTCTACGCCTCTCTGTCTGCTAATAACTTTGCCTCTTTTTTCAATGCTAAAATCCAAACTATTCGCTCTGATCTGGCCAGCTCTGCTTCTCTTCCAGTTCCTGTTCCTCATCTGTCGGTTCCTCCTGCAAATTTCTCTACATTTCCTTCAGTCTCAGCTGATGAACTTTCCACAATACTGCGCTCTTCGAAGCCTTCCACTTGTTCTCGTGATCCGATTCCTTCTCGCGTCTTTATTAATCTTATCCCCGCTATCCTCCCTTCCTTGCTTCATATTATTAATTCTTCTTTGTCCTCTGGTTCATTTCCTTCTGCTTTTAAACATGCTACAGTCTCTCCGATTCTCAAGAAACCTACTCTTGATATGCTATCTCTGTTTAACTATCGACCTGTCTCTTTGTTGCCTTTTGTTTCAAAGATCCTGGAGCGTGTGGTCTACTCTCGTTGTCTTGATTTTCTTTCTAGTAACTCTGCTCTGGATCCTTTTCAATCTGGATTCCGTCCTTTGCATTCCACTGAAACAGCCCTTACTAAGATTACCAATGATCTTCTTATTGCCAAGTCTAAAGGCCATTATTCCGTTCTTATTCTCCTTGATCTAACTGCAGCCTTTGACACGGTTGATCACGATCTTCTTTTAGATTCCCTTCATGACCTCGGATTTTGTGGCTCTGTCTATAACTGGTTTGCCTCTTATCTAGCGGGTTGCTCTTTCAGCGTGTTGGCTAACGGCAGCTCGTCGTCTTCTTTTCCCCTTTCAGTAGGGGTCCCGCAAGGCTCGGTGCTTGGCCCGTTGTTGTTTTCTTTATACATGTTGCCCTTGGGTAATCTTATTCAATCTCATGGCCTCCAATATCATCTGTATGCTGATGATACACAATTATATCTTTCATCTCCGGATCTTTCTCCAGATGTTCACGATCGTATCTCGGCATGTCTTTCAGATATATCAGCTTGGTTGCTTTATCGTCGTTTGAAACTTAATATGGCAAAGATTGAATTGCTTGTTTTTCCTCCTAAACCTTCTCCTCATCTCTCATTCTCTCTTACTGTCAATGATGTTACACTTACTCCAGTCAAGGAAGCTCGTAGTCTTGGCTTTATATTTGATTCCTCGCTCTCCTTTATTCCTCATATTGAGGCAGTAGCTAAATCCTGTCGTTTTTTTCCTGTATAATATTGCCAAGATTCGATCATTTTTGTCTGTCTCTTCTGCCAAGACTCTTGTTCATGCATTGGTTATTTCTCGGTTGGACTACTGCAACCTTCTTCTCACTGGCCTTCCTTCTTCTCACATCAGTCCATTGGTTTCTGTTCACCACTCTGCTGCTAAGATCATCTTCTTGGCTCGCCGCTCTGACCATGTTACTCCACTGCTGAAATCTCTTCATTGGCTTCCGATTCACTTCAGAATCCAATATAAACTTCTGTTGACCTACAAAGCTTTTCACTGTCTAGCTCCTTCCTATCTTTCCTCTCTCATCTCACACTATTGCCCCGCTCGTGCTCTTTGCTCCTCTGATGCCGTTTCTCGCCTGCCCAAGGGTCTCCACTTCCCTTGCTCGGCTTCGTCCATTCTCTTCGGCTGCCCCTTACGCCTGGAACGCTCTTCCAGAACATTTGAGAACTACAAGTTCAATCGCAGCTTTTAAAGCTCAGCTAAAAACTTTTCTTTTTCCTAAAGCTTTTAAAACTTGAATTTTTCTGACTTTTATACTGCCTGTTTGGTGCATTCTCTTCCCCTCCTTATTGCTTTATTATGATTTTATTGAATGTAAGCCTATGCAGCAGGGTCTTGCTATTTATTGTTTTACTCTGTACAGCACCATGTACATTAATGGTGCTATATAAATAAATAAATAAATAAATAAATAATAATAATAATAGCATGAGATTTACATAAAGTTAACACATAAGAACATAAGAAGTGTCCTGATGCTGGATCAGACCAAGGGTCCATCTAGTCCAGCACTCTGTTCACACAGTAGCCAACCAGCCATCAGCCAGGGATGAACAAGCAGGACATGGCGTAACAGCACCTCCCACCCATGTTCCCCAGCACATAAGTTACTGACTTGAGTAACACATTTAGACATCTGTCTTTCTCCTAACAAATAACCTTTAGAAGATTTGGCAAACTTTCTGGGGCAGAAATGTGTTTCTAACTGACATGTAAATGGTTTTCTTTTTTAAAAAGAATGTATAAGTTATTCAGTTTGTCCTGTGCCACAAAAACATAGATAGGCATCATAAACCACACAGGTAAAGCTCCCTTCCAAAACAGATGTTGACCAAGTTATTTTAAATGGAAAGTCATTAATTTGTGTGAGATAATTGAACTCCTACAGCTTTTATACTGGTCTCACCTCTCAAAAATGGTTTATACTCTGTGAGGTCCCTAAGATAACTTTAAAGATTTTGGAAAATGTCAGATTTTTTTAAATTTCTCCAAATCTTGGCAATATACAGAGCTTGGGGGAAGAAGCTTTTCTCTCCAAACATTTCCAAAATGGGTAGGATCTGCTTGCCTCCATAATACTTCAACAAACAGAGTAACACTGATATACCATGCTGATTTCAATAGATATCCTGAATATGATCGAACCAGCTTCCAAATCCCAAAAAAGAACCCCAAGAGAAATAAGTTTGTTTATTTCGTTTCAGTCAATACACATGAAAGAAGCAGCTCCTCAATTTCCTTCCCTTCTCCCCAGACCAATAGAAGACTGCTTCCTCTAGCCTCTGTTTTTGTGACTAGTCTTTTAAACGATCAAAAATGAGTAAAAATCCACTTTCCTTTTGTCGTTATTCAAACAATTAAGATTTAGTGCCAGCCACCCTACATTTTCTCTTCCTGTTATCTCCCAATTTGAACCAACCTCCTCTGTCTTACTTTTAAACAATGTTCCTTTTTCATCTTAATCTTTGTGCAGCTCTTATTGTCCCCTCTGGTTATCTGTCATTTTCCCTCATTAGCCTTATCTGATCATATCCATCTAGTACACTACTGATGTCTCTGAACATGATAGATGGTAGCACTTAAGGAAGACAGTGGATAAAGGACTAGATGCAACTCCATCTTTCTCTCTACAAATTGTGCCAAAGCACATCGGCAGAAACCACAGCTAGATTTGGAGTGAGGGTGGTGGAAGAAAGAGAAATAAGTTCTCAGGATGCAAAAATAACTGTATCAACAAGAATCCTGATGTGTTTCTGCCTGTCCCTCATTTTTTAGGCCTTCTACAGGGCTACAGTACAGTTGCCAGTAGATTAATATAGGAGACAATCTTCCACTGTGAGAAACTCTGCAGACACCTTTCTCTACCCCATGTTTGTGACCTACTTTGGATGCTCACCTCCTTCCGCTTTTTCAGGAATATGCAAAAGACATCCTTAATTATTTCGCCACTCAAGCTCAGATGTGATCAGCCAGTTCCGGAAAGCTCAGATGTCATGCACCCATTGTCAGCCCTGTGAATAATCTGCTGTAGTAATTATATGTAAAGTTAAGTTGGGCAACACATTCAACTGACATTAATTCTAATTGCTTGCCTCTTTAAAGGTGTCCCGACGCCTGGGCAACGTGTTCTACATGATGAATCTTCCTTTGTCCATGCCCACTCCCACTGCTACAGGCAAACCTTCGGATCCTCCCCTAGATATGGTGTCTCCTCTTCATTGCAACAACACTGGTGATGTTCTGGCCAGTCCGTGCTCCCAGGATCATGAAACATCAAAAACAGTTGAGCAAGTAGTGGTGGAAAGCAGGGAAAATACATCTGATGTAGCTGGAGCTCAGACTGATTTCCAGATGATCAGCTATCAGAAAAACTGAAGCTGGTCGTACAATAGAACTGGCAGTGCAATAAAGGGCACCAGTGGATTCCTGTGTTAGCTATCCTTGAAAAATTTGGAAATATGAAATGACCTGTATTCAGTATGGTTTATTAAATTTTTTCTTTTTAAAAAACTGAAATAGACACATGTGTGCAATTACTAAGTACAAT
This sequence comes from Elgaria multicarinata webbii, assembly GCF_023053635.1. Taxonomy (NCBI): domain Eukaryota; kingdom Metazoa; phylum Chordata; class Lepidosauria; order Squamata; family Anguidae; genus Elgaria; species Elgaria multicarinata. Next base: position 22,262,332 of record NC_086178.1, on the reverse strand, counting down.
TTACAATACGCAAAGACATACACTGAGGGGATAGGAGGCTGCAAGGGGACCTGTTATACCTGTAAGATTAGGAGGCTGGTGCAGAGATTCTGCTCTCCTCCCCAATACATGTCTTCTTGGTCCTCTAGCTATTTTGTTGGATTGCTGATGGGGAAGGGGGGAAAACACGGTAGGGGTGTTGTGCACATGGCATATGGCATGCCTAGGAATGGCAGGGGAAAGCCATGCTCGCTTCTTCCCCCTCTGCAATTGTCCAAACTCAGTCAAATAAGAAAGGTTGTGATGCATTCATCTTGCCATATATGAGCAGCTCACAACTAAATTTAAACAATACAGAGAGCATCCATGGTAAAAACACTAGGTTAAATCTAAAGATCTGTGAGCATCATTCTACTCCAGGAAACCTCCCACTCATGAAATAGGAGGCAATTTTCACCAATTCCCCCTGAAGCCCATTGAGTCTTTCCAAAATCTTCACCAGAGGGTTGGAGAAACCTCTGGAGCAAAATGGGAGGGTGGAGCAAGAATCTCCAGTGGATCACAGGCCTTTTTGCGAACAGAAGAGGCCCTTCCATGAAATGGGAGAAATCCTTCTAAAAACGGAAGAAGAGTCATGCTGGATCAGATCACGGGACCATCCAGTCCAGCACTCGGTTCACGCAGTGGCCAACCAGCTGCCCACAGGAAACCCACAAGCAGGACATGAATGCAACAGCACTCTCCTGCCCATGTTCACCAACAACTGGTGTATATAGGCTTACAGCCTCTGAAACTGGAGGTAACACATAGCCATCAGGACTAGTAGCCACTGATAGCCTTCTCCTCCAGGAATTTGTCTAACCCCCCTTTAAAGCCATCCACATTGGTGGCCGTCTATTCACAGTGGGACTGTGTTGGATTCAACCCATTATCGATCAATTAATTATTCATTTTTTAATCTCTTTTAGAACTATTTTTAGCTTCCATTTTGCTCATGTCATGAAAAAACTCCAATAAAATCAAATGAAAATACAGTACAAGCATTACAGCATATCTGATATATAATGTTCTTTCAGTCTAAATATACAGCCCTAATAATTAAATCTGTTCATAGTAAGCATGCAGTTCCCTCAAGAATTCTTCATCAGAAATAACATTTAGCTGTAAAACATCTAATGGGTTCTTTTCAAATCTACCCAGTGATGCTCATTTCAATTGAAATACTACTTCCAAAGGTATGTTCTAACTAAACCATCTATTCTTATAGGTTATAAACCTAGCTTGGTAGTTTAGTTAATAAAGACATAGGACATCTAGTACTTGGTGAAAGTTGCACAGGTGTTGTTGAAGAATTTGAGGGTCTTCAGCACAGAATTTGGGTTTCTTTTTGGCACTGCATAAAAACTACACTGATCATCAAGGCCAATCTGCTAATGGGATACTTAGCTGAGTTAGCTCAATATAATCCAAGGAATACCTACTCCATGACGTGTTATGGCACTTTCAGCTGTTATACTACCAAGCTCTCCAGTAGGTATCCATGTTATGAGCTAAAAGTCTGCACTGCTCAACAGATTAGCATAGTAGAAAATGTTCTAAGCATTTTACTATAGACCAGTAAACAAAATAGATTTAATGTACATCTGTAATGAACCATTTTCATAGAGCCCAACATCTGTGAAGACCAGCCTTCTCCAATCTGATGCTCTCCAGATGCGTTGGGTGATAGAATTTATCGTCCAACACATCTGGAAGGTACCAGGTTGGGGAAGGTGGTGCAGACAATGCAGGTATGGAACGAAATGCAAATGTTCAACTCATCACAACACAAAGCTCTTCACAATGGCTGTGTTCACGTCTCCATAAGCCAGAAATGCTGGGAAATCTGGCTTACTGTGAAAGAGCGAGTATGCCAGTGATCACTGCTCAATTGTTCTCACTTAACTTCTCTTGCCAGGTGGAGCAGCTAAACGAACCAGGGAACTTCTATCCACTATCTCTTCTGTTTACCATTTTGTCCAAACTGGGATCATAAGCCAGGTGTTTGAGCTAACAGAAAGGTTACCAACATATAAGACTTCATGCTTTTGAATAATACAGTCTATGACCTTCTGGCTAAGTATTTACGCCACTGCATCTGTCTGAAATAATGCCATTCTTCTGAAAGCAAATCAATGCAGCATTTGCTCACTCAAAAGTCTGATTTATAAATACTGATTTATAAATTATGGTGCCAATTGTTATTATTTTGTTTAGATTATTGGTATATGCTATTAAGTGGAACAGCATTTGGTCATGTAAACCAGGTTTACTCATTGGGCTGCTCCACATAAAGCTGTTTCAGGAACTGGACACACTTATTCAGCATGGAGATCAGCCTCTGCAAGTGCCCACCCCTGCCCCCAGACTTCATTGCCAGGTCTTGATTTTATATATAATCTGGCTGAGTTCCTTACAAGGAAAGGAGACTCAAGAACTAGTTTGAGGTTCATGTATTTTGAACTCAGTGGACTTGATGGCATCCAAGGATGTTCCTTTAAAACTAGAACACCTGTGGCTTGCTATATATCCTTATCTTGGCTTGTATAGTTGTAAATAAACAGTTTTATTGCAAAGATATCAAACGTCTCGAGGGCTCTCTCCTTCAAAGGAAATTCATCCTACAACAACTACCCAGATTATTGTGCAGCTCAGGGAAGAGTGACCAAAACAGTACCTTGGATTCTTTGCTTTTGAAATGACAACACTCTATTTGAAAGCCTTTGTTTTTAGATAGTTTCTCTTGAACAATAATGCAGATGTTGAAAGAGAAGTTGCATACACATCAATATCTTTCTTCCTTTGCATTAAAAAATTGAAAGGCTGTAGCATTTAAAGGTGGTCCTCAAAAGGTATCCTGGTATCTATTCTGCAATTTCCACTCGTTGGGACCAACATATCAATAAGATTCTATATCAAACCAGAGTTCTATCTAGCGTTCAAAATAGTGCTAAGCTGCATATTTTACCAGGCACACTGTCAATGCCATGCAAGGGGGGCTGGGAGAGGTGCTATGGATACACAGAGTTCATTTCTCCTTCCCTATAGAATTGCATTGCTGGCAGGAGGCATGCACCTTTTAGCCTTTGAGCCCCTGTGGCTACTAGTATGAATACATACCAAGCCCAGCCAAAATATGCAGACTTTGTATTTCTGCAACATTACACAGCACAGAAGCAGTTAATGTAGACGAGCATGACATGGATGGCATTGTTATGTAAATGTGTTCCAAAATTTATGCACCGTGCAAACCCCTGTGGATAGGAGTTGCAAAGTTTTGTTTTCAAGTTTAAACCACTACCCAAACGGGAAGAATTAAATAATACTGATTATGTAGCAAATATTTTTGTACAAAATGTTTGTGGTGACCTGACATAAAATATAACAAAGAAAACAAACAAACAAACAAAAAAACCCAGCAACAACAGGTGCTAACCTTAACCAAAACCAAAATGTAGATAGCAAAGAAGTTAAGGAAATAGGTAGCTAACTTGTGTTTCAAAACTGAGGCAGTTTTCAAACACTGATGCACTTTATTCTTCAACCAGGTCAGCCCCCTTTTTTTTAAAAAAAACTGCTCTGAAGTACATAAAACCCTAACTGTTTGGCCCCTGAAGAAGACAAGCTGTCGAAACGTGTTTGGCCTATGCTTTTTGTGATGATTGAGCACGATTTTTATTGTGTTATTGACTTTGAATGTGTATAATAAGTGCTCTTGGAAACTTATATTGAGTGTTAATTTTTATAATTACACTTTGTATTAAATTTTATATATTTTTGTATTACCTATTTCCTTAACTTCTTTGCAATCTATAACAAGCCAGTGTGAGCTGAACCCCCCCCAAAAATAATGCTTTCCCAAGTCTAAACCTGACAATTATAGACAATTTGCATAACTATTTTTATCTTTTATTTTATTATTGATTTGAATTATTTTTATTTATTATTAATATTTCGCTACCATCTTATCTCCTAAAAAGCCATCAAGGTGTACAATGATTTAAAACGAAATAAAAAGAACAATACAAACAGTAAAAACATTAAACATTTATATATACATGCTGTTTCTCAGCCACAAAGGCTCCTAGAGTGGCTTATAGATAATGAATTAAACAACACAGGCTTACAATCTAAAAAGACATGACACACAACGAAAAAGGGATGGGAAGGGAAGAGGGAAATATATGCTTTCATCAAAGCTGGTGGAATGGCCCTGTTTCCCCCTCTCATCTCCCTGCTGGAACGGCTGGTAGTGGTGACAGCTGAGGGAGGAGGAACTTTCATGGAAGTGGTCTTCAGCAGGGCTGGGGAATAGCTCTGCTCTCCATCTGTACAGCCAGTTGGAATGTATTTTGTCAACCTAATGACCCAGTGTTAAAAATACTCTGACGGCTGGGTTCACACAACACGCTAACCCACCATGGATTATAGTGTTGTTTGAACCCTGCTTGTTTTCCACAGAGTGGGTTATTATGTTGTTTGAACGCAGCGCATTTTCTGCAGGGTGGCCTGTTAACTATGCAGTGTGGTTTATTTTACTTGAACAAGCCACCTTGAGAACCCATGCCTTGTTGTTTGGTTGTTCAGGGTAGTTAACAAGCCACACTGCACGGTTAACGAGCAACCCCATGGAAAATGTGTTGCGTACAAATAACGATAACCCACCCTGTTGAAAACATACTGCATTCAGACAATATGATAACCCACAGTTCAACAACAGCCCCCACTGGGTAGCTTAGCTTGTTGTGTGAACCCAGCAATTCAACATGTCACAGTCTATTGCTTTTTTTCAAAAGTTTCAGTTCATGGTAAATTGCAATCTGGTCACATGCCAGAGCCTTGGCAAGGCTTATTCACTACATTACACTGACCACAAGTCATCTTGGGGCTGTGTGAAAAGGCATGAAATTAACATACACCTGCCAAAATTGCAGCTGATCATCAGGTCTTCATCAAAATAAAAAGACACCAAGGCTAAGAATCTTGTGCTATTTGTGTTTCACCTCATAAGACTATGACATTTGTTGGGGCAGAAGCAAGCTACCTGCTTTGTTGTTTCTTCTTGGCTGATCTCCACAAAGGCAACAGCAAAGTGCTCTCACCATAACCCAAAGCAGCTAGCAATGGCTTCTTAGAGGGCTATGCTAGCCCTGAAAACCATTAAAGAAGGCAATGTGGATTTCTTGTCCACTACTCTTATCAGCGAGCCAGGTGGATAGAGAGAGAAACCGAAATTGTAGACTGATCAAGAGAAAGAAATTACAAGCTGCCTTTTATATACATGATACTGCTAGGGATGACACAATCATTCATTTTCATCTACTGTGGAATATTTTATCACCTCCCCAAAGTAGATAAAACCAAATATTCTTCTCTTGGGCATGAAGACTTTTTAACCTAAACTTTCACAATCTAGCCTAAATACCAAGGCTATTGGGTTGTCGTTATTTTCTTAAGTAAATTCTTCTAACCACTTCCCCAAAATGTTAGTTCACTTACAGAGTAGCAATTGTTATTGCTTTATAAGACTTCCTGTGTAAGAGTAGAGCATCTCCTTAAGTGAATATTAATACGAAAGAACTGCAGTGGTTAGGCACAATATTTTAGTTGAGAAATTCTACTGATTTTGTATGATAGAATGAGAACTTTTCACAATTTTTGTTCAAAAATTTGAGAGGAACTACTTTATCATCTCTATAAACAATTAATACAGCAAGATTGCTTCACTTCTTCAAACAGGTTTTCAAGATATTAATTAGACTTCTGAGGACTGAAAATAATCTTTTGCAGCTTTGCATTCCACAATAAAGTCCCGACAGCATTTTTTTTAAAAATTAAAAATTAAACACCTTCTTAAAACCCCACACACATTTCTACAAACTTACTGGTGGGGGGTGCGCCCCCATTTTTTTTTTTTTTTTTTAGAAAGTCTTCTCTCAGATCCATATTTACTGAAATACATGGCTATCCCAATGTGAGTTTTAGTGAAAAATCTGACAATATCATTCTGAAACTAGAAATGAAAATTTTCTCTTCTCAAAAATAAACACTTAAATGTCTGGGACGTTCTCCCCCCTCCTCGACTTCATTGCTACTTGCAGAACATCCATAAATACCCTGGGAGCTGCCTTGGTAGATTCTGGATTCATTTAGTGCCATAAAAAGCATTCTGTGGTTTGCTTGGGTTACAACTACCTTGCCTCACGCATGCACATATCCCTAAACTGTATTCACACATAAGCAAACACAGCTAGGTATTCCTTTATGGCTTGTTCATCAGGAAATAGCTTACTTCTATACTTCTATACTTTTGGCCACACCTGTTCTAAAAATGTTATATACTGCTCCAAGCAGCAGTTCATGGTCAGCAAAATGATGTAGAGATATCCCCGCATTCCTGGATTGTGCTTTTACAGCACAAGTAGTCAAATTATTTGGCTACACATATGACTTTAAGCAGAAATGTTTTGCATTCATAGTAGCACTAAGTAAAATATTAAAATTCTTATTGCACAGTGTGTTTCAGAATACAGAGTTCTCTTCCCCCGCCCCAAATTCTAGCAGGTTTTCCCATAGAGATGTAAATTTTCCAGAGATTTTGAAGCCATGGGGGGAAAACCCATTTTTTTCCCAGGGGGTTTCAGAAAAAAACAGAAATATTCAGAAAAATTGAAATAATGCAATATTAGCACTTTTTACAGATTGAAGGTCACTTTGTTACTTTAGAAACATAAAATGTAATTATGTCCAAGTTGGTTTGACATAAAATTATTACATTTTGTATATTAAAAGCAGTTTATTCAAAAAATTATTACAAATTGAATTTACTTTTTTAAATTTTTACTTTTTCTGGTAACAAATGGAGCAACAAGGTCCTGAACTGTAAGGAACGCCTGAACTGTAAGGAACCTCTTTAGTTTTCCAGTTTATGAGGAGCAGGCAAAAAACAATTAAAAACACACACAGAGAAGAAACCATCAACATTAGTAACAGACAATTATTTATGTCTCCGCTAGTCTTCCACAGTAGCAAGCAGACATAAAGCACCCATTCCCATAAAAAGAACTGAAAAAAAGGGGGAAGCAAGATTCAATGAATATGCATGAAATTTAATCAGACTCATTTTGGCCCTTTCTACATCTAAGGATTATCCCAGGAAGATGAAGGAATCCCCTGTGTGTCATTTGCATACACAGGGATGTTCCCGGGACGATCCCAGAATAAATAGCTGGTGTAGACATGCCCTTTCTGAGCTATAGCTATCACTGTTTCAGTCTCTGCTTTAATGGCAATGCCCCCTAGAGGCAGAAATACACCTTGCTCTTGCATTTGAGAGTTGTAGTCTCAATTTGCAACCTTGGACTTGCTTTTCCTTGGTGCACAGACATTGTAATAATTTGATACTCTACATAGTTTTTAGAAATCATTCAGAGAAGTAAATATATGAACACCTTGTCTGAAACATTTTATTCATCATGCTAAAATAAAACATTCCATAATCCACTTTTTCTTCATTTTCCCCCCAATTTTTTTTTTTTTGGGGGGGGGAAACAAAAAAAAAAACGCTTTGGGAAAAAAATCAGGAAAAAACAGTGTTTTTCCCTATTTTTCCCCCCGGGCCTTCACATCTCTAGTTTCTCAGTGAGATTTACACCAGTGTTTGAGGATTTAATAACTATCTTAAGTATGAATCAAGTATAATGTCAATTAACTGCAGAGTTATGCATGACATGCCCCCATTACCCTCAATTTTCCTCAATTCACTTTATGGCTTTCCAGCTAAAAAACGGTCAACCCTACCTCATGCTACAGCAGTCCTATGTACCAAATTTTGTTCCACTCGGTCAACATTTTCTTGAGTTATTGTGGCTACACCACCTACCCCTAAATAATGATTTTTAATTGCTGAAAAAATAGACCTACATACAGTAAGTGCCAAACCCATTTATGCTCTTCAGAATAACCATTGAGCAAAATATCAGTTGCTTAAGAGTTAACATTCCATGTGCATGGAATTACACAACAATCTCCATTATTTGGTTGAGGAACTTGCTTCACAGTTCTAAGGTTGACACTAGCTATCTGATGGTATATGGCAGCCTTCCCCAATCTGGTCCTCTCCCATCAATCCCAGCAGTATGACTATTGATCAGGAATACTGGGAGTTGTAGTCTAAAACATGAGAAGGATAATATGTTGTTAAAGGCTGGCGTATGGCATCAACCGTATGAAGGTCAAACACAATTCTAGACTTGTTTTTCTCAGCCCATCTTTCTGCATGTGTATTACAAGTATCAAAAATTGAGTCTTAGAAGTCCATAGACCAAACATAAAAATGGTGGAGCCTTTTTTCAGAAAACCTATCTAAGCTTGCCACAAAACAGACAGCATTCATGAAAGTAAACTTTAGTTCTCAAGAATTATGGCTACAAGTACTAGCTATTTGGATTTTGCAATAATAAGTATTAGCAAATTTCCACCATGACTGAGACATCTATATTGCAGTACAGCAGACAATACCAATGGCCATACGATGTCACAATGTCTCCATGTTCTTGAAAGGCACACTTAAATCTCTGGCTGCCTTTTTCACGAGGAGTTACTGCCAAGTTTGTTTCAAGGAATAGCCCTCTATTCCATTTTCTCCAAGAAATAATAAACAAGTTTTAAGAAATGTTTGCTATGCAGCATGATTACAATTAGATCTTTAAAATTCTTTCTATCTGCTTTAGCACATTTTTATGTCTTGAAAGTTACTAACCAAATTACATACAATCTGTGCCACAGAAAAGCTACAATTATTTAAAAGTAACAAATGTATGTTGTTAATGCATGGCATAGTTGCCAAAGTTTGATAAGCTACATTAAAGTGGTAGCCATCTTAAATCATAATTTTGAAGTATTCCCCTGAATTTTGTTCGGTTCCTTTTGCAGTGCAACTCCAAGTCCCCATTCTAGTTTTGTGTGGTTTATAAATATTTACTTTTTGCCTCTAAAGATCACGTTCAACCGGTAGCAACTCCTAAGACCCAAACGGGGGTCACAATTTAATTCAATAGAACTAGTTTGTTTGTTTTTTAAAGCCCCCCCCCCCCAATCCTATGTATCAAGATACAAAAAAGTCTTACAACTCCCGGGTGGGGAGTGCTGAGTTATGGGACTTTTTCTGTATAAAAATGCACAGGATTGCGCCCTAAATCTGTTGTGAACAGGCTACAATTACGCAGTAGGGGCTGGAAAATAACTCAGCACATGCTTAGAGATATAGTCTTTACTCTTAGTTCACAACTTCAAGCTTGCCACTTGTCCACAGGACCTGAAACAAGCTTGAGAAGACAGAGAGACCACGTCGGCCTTTTGTTTCCCAATTATTTATTGCCTTCCCCTCCTTCGCCTCAACGAACACGTCGTTTTATGAGAGGAACGGAGGGCGGGAAACCGTTCTCTCCCCCTCCCCCTCCTGAGTTACATAATGGCTCGCGCGGCCTCTCGCGAGGTTGCCTCCCCTCCCCACCCCCCTCTCTGTCTGTCTCTCTCTCTCTCAACCTCCCCCTCCCCCCCGGCTCAGCCCCACGTCACCGGGAGACCAGACGGGGACAACATGGCGGAGCGGAGGAGACACAGGAAGCGGATTCAGGTACCGCACTCGCTTCTCTCCTCCCTCCTTCTCCCAGCCGCCTCTCTCTTTCTCGCTTCCCTCTTTCTCTCCCCACCCCCCGCTTTGACGCCATCCCCCTCTACCCTTCAGTATTGCTCCTGCTAGTTTCCCCGTCCTCCTCCCCCGGCCCCCTTATTCGGTCTCTCCCCCCTCCCCCGCCCCACATCGCCCTTTCGCTATAGGGCCAGCCACGTCAATGCGCACCCTCTCTTCAGTGCTTCGCCTCCCCCACCCCTTGTCGCTCTCCTTCAGTAGGAGCTCTCTGGGTACCCCAATTCTGCCCTCTCCCTTCTCATAGCCCCTTGTTGAGCACATCTCTCCCTCAGACGATGGTGCACATCCCTGCCCCCTCCTTTCCCAAAGCCGCCCATACGTGATACATAGACAAGACCGCACAGCACCCCTTCCCGGCAAACACCAGGACGAACAGTGCCTCCTTTTTCAGGCAAAATCTCTCTTAAGCCCTCTATAATCACCAGCACATCGTATCCCTCTCTCACCACCTCGCTCTCGCTGCCATACACATTGATTGGGGTGCATTTTGTGCATCACCGCACTTGCATTCCCATCGCAATACAAAGGCATTTCCCATTCTTCTGTTCTGCTTTCCAGCTGCTTTCCCTTTGAGCTGGTCCTCCACACAGAAGCCTCCCTTTCCAATCACTTGCTGCAAAAAACGAAGCCCGGTTTCCCCCAAGTGCCAGCCCTTATGACAGCTTAGCCCCCAAACAATGTCTTTTCAACATCTGCCTCCCCGTATAACATCTGTTTACACCTTTATCTACTGCTTGTTTTTTTTCTTTCAGAGCTAGATATCTTATTGCACCATGCTGTGACATGGAACCCTCCCCCCAGAACGCTTTATTGCTAAATGTTTCCACAAAACCCAGAGGGAATTCCCCAATAAACTGTCTTCTTTACATCCCTAGCATAGAAGAATGTCTATTTCACACAACTGGCATGCATGCATGTCACACTTAACAGACATTTTGACCTGTGAGAATGTCCTATTTGGGGAGCACAGTACATCTGTTATTTATTCACCTCTATATCTTGTGGGCCTTGCTTGTTGCACTCTAATACGTGGCATCTTGTTGAGTTAAAATTAACAGTTTATCACCTATTCTCAATCCTGCTAATCGTAGCACCCCTTCCCACATATACTATCATATGCATTCACAGGTCCTGTGTTGTTCTTACATTCACATACACCCTCACAGGCACTTAAGAGAATTTTCTTCTTGGATGTTCCAGTTGTAGTGACAATACATGAATGAGTCACTTTTTCTGCAGTCAACTGCAGTAATTATTTTTGGTTTTTCCTTATAAGAGGGAGGAAACAGAAGTTTTTCTCAGTTCAAAGCCAGTGCTGAAAAACCTGCTGCCATATGCTGTACATGTTACATCCTATGTGCTGTATGAGTGCAAATGTGTATGTGAACAAATTTTGTATCCTCAAAAGGGTCTTGGCCAATGAAGCTGTACTATATTTGCTTTTACTAAAGACCACTAAGTGGTCAAATTAACATTCTTCAAAAACAGTTTTTTCCCCAATTAAGGTTCAAATGGGAGGTGGTCCATATATTAACAATATTAATTAAATAATAGAGGTAATGCCTTATTTTGCAAATATAATACACAACATGCGACAGTATACAAAGACTGTAAAAAGCACTAACTGTTCCCCCCCCCACTTAGCAGTTGGCAACAGCTGAAGCATGGTATTAGATTGCTAATATTGATAGTTATAATTTTATGGGTTTAGTCACTATATTATAGTGTCTGTGTGTCACATGTATACATAGTTGTAATAGTTATACCAACAAATACATCTGAAATATACATTGTCAACCAACTTGCCTGCTATCATCCTATCTGAATATGACTTAGGCCATAGCTAGACCTAAAGTTTATCCCTGGATTGTCCAGGGGTCAAACCTGTTCATCTAGGTGACACACAGGGGATCCAGTGCTCAGGTAGGGGCGAACCCTGGATGATCCCAGGATAAACCTTAGGTCTAGCTGTGGCCACAGTTCAAGTAATTCTCCAAACCACATCTTGGAGGATTTTGAATGAGCTGCATGCATCTCACACTGTGCTCTTCTCTTTACAACACGTCTTTTTTACTGGCCTGATTTTGGCCAGTAAAAAAGGCCAAATTTGCTAAATTCGCTGTAATTTGCTAAACTGCCTGAATTAGCAAATGCTGGTTGGTGCTTGTCCTCCAAAACTAGCATAAATGTTTGGGGGTGTTTTCAGAACTTAAAAATGTAAACTTTTAAGTTCGAAGAATTTAGGTGAACACTTTGGGTGCTGGCACAACAATAGACAGATTTGGCTGTGCTAAAAAAAAATGTTGTCATTACATAAAAACGTTGCCCACAGGTACAGAAGAAGTGGTACAACTGTGGAAATTTCTTCACCATGTTGTGTAAAGGAGCGCACGTCACACATGGGAAAGAAACAGCAATTGTTTATTTCTGTTTCTTATGGGTCTCTGCCAGCATGTCTTTCTGGAAGAACCAGTAGCAGCTGCTACTGCACCAGATCCACTCAAGCCAGGAAGTTCTGGCTTGTGGTAGTTTGCTTATCTGGTGGACCCATGATAATTCACAGTAGGCCGAGAAGAGGGAGGTAACTGCCCTTTATTACCTCCTTCCTTTGCTCATCCTCCTTCTCCAAATGCCTCTGTAAGTTCCCCTTGCAAACTTTTTATGCTGCTTGTATCAAAATCCAAGAGTTGTCACCAACTCTGCCAGTCCGTTTAGCCTAGGAACTACCTGGGCTGGACAGGCTGGCAAAGGCGGATGGGCACTTGCTTATTATTATTATTATTTATTTATTTATATAGCACCATCAATGTACATGGTGCTTTACAGAGTTTGAACTGGAAGGTAGCTTTTCAGCAGGCCACTAACTCCTAGCACAAACACAGTGGTGATTAGTAAATTGCTGAGTGCTGATGTTGATTTAAGGGGGATGGTCAGTTGGACCAGGAATTGGCTACTACCTCCCCAGCCAGCCCTTGGCTACTAGATCTTGGCTACTCTCCCAGGAGGTTCAGGTTCATAAATAATGTATGATAGCTACAGGATGTTTTGGGGTTGGAAAAAGGAAGAGCAGATTATCATCAAGTGCCCTGGTTTATTCACTCAATCCACAGAAAGCAGCCATCCATTATCAGTGTTAGGCTATTGTGTACTGTAGTTGTTCTTGTAGTTTCTTCAAAGAAAACTTCAAGCAACATTTTAGGTCAGTTTAACATAGTTATTGATGCAAGACATCAGCAAGCACAATCTGTTCTCAAGAGCTTTGTTGCATCTCTGAATTGTGAGATTGAAATTAAGTGCAATCCAGCAACTGGACTTGAATAACTTGAAATTTGAGTGAACTGTGTTTGTAAATCATGTATTTTGTTCTTTCAAGAGGGAAAGTGAAATTGCATATATCTGAACTCTAAATAAATTAACTTAACTGAATAAGTTTAATATATGTAATACATGTATTTTAACTGATTATTCTACTTTAGTGTCTCAGTGAATGGCAATGTGGCTATACATGTGTATGAAGGAAAACTGAATTCTCATTAACCAAGAAAACCAGAAATGTCTAGAGACACCAATTTTACTGCGACAAATCTTGGTGTTTTAATTCTATGATTGTGATAAATCTTTCACTCCTTCACCTTTTGGTGCTACTGCCCAACCAGAGCCACTGCGTATTAATAGTAGTATTCTTGCCTCCAAAGAAAGACTTCAATAAACATGTTTTCAAAAAACCCTTGAACAGAACAACATGACAATCAGGAACATTAAATTGACACAACAAAGAAAGTTTGGAGAAGAGAAGTAGGATATGGTAACTAAGAAAAATAGTGTAACTCTTGAAAAGAAAGAAATACTGTTATTATTTGAGAAAAAGCTTATCCAATCTAAAAGTTCTCACTCATTTTAAACCAGTCAACACTCACACAATATATTAGGCAAGGTATGACTGTGCAGACTAGAGGAAGAAGCCCTCAAAGTGCCTAAACACAAAAGCAGTGCAAGTTGGAAGATTGGGATGATATTTATTCTAAGCCCGACACGATTATGGTTATAAAAACTCTTTCTCAAGGGCACTCTTACAGACTCTACTGCACTCTTTTTCAAGGTAAAAAAAAAAGAGTTACAAAGTACACATCTGTCAGAGGATTGTGCTGCTTCCGCTGCCTCCTGAAATGTAACAACTCTTTCCCAGGAAGCGTTCCTCAACTGACCAGCCACAATTTTTTTAATTGGTATTCTGTTTTAAATTGAATAATTTTAATTTTCTGTTTTAATTTTTTACAAATTCCTATGTTCACTAATCTGGAATCTATTTTAGATATGGAGCAGTATAAAAATACTGTAATAAATAAATACATTTTCACCAAGAGTGTATAAGGACTGGAAGTAAAGTATTTTCATAAGAACATCTGGAAACTGGAAATTATTTCATGAAAGGTTGTGTTTACATATGGTCTTAAATACTGAAAATCTATTTCAAGTATATTCACAACAGGGTAGTTATGCACAAAGATATACTAGAGGCTTCTATTTAATACTAGGTAAACTTTGTACAGGATACCATGCTGGATGGTATTAATCTCACGGACTTTACTATACATTGGTGAATTTATATTCTCACCTCTCTGAGGTTTTTGGGGTTGCTAATTATGCTCTTTCAAGTAGTTTCTAGGTAAGGTTAATACATTAAAGTCACACCCATTACCACCTAGAAATTAATTCAGTCTTATGCTATATTACACTTTAAATCTTCAGTGTGGCTGGCAGGTGAATGCTGAAAGTTATAGGACTCTTTCTGTCTAAACATACTTAGGATTGCGCCCTCAATATATGTTTGTGGGATGGGGTTAGGGATATTTTGAAGAGAATAGAGGGGAGTGTAATCCCTTTAAAACACACAACACCACCACTCTTGCATGTATTTGACATTAACTCATTTTAATATTGCTTTCATACAAGTTGATTCTACAGAGCTGCACTAGTATTGAAATGCATTGGGAAATGCATTGGGAAGTCTGTGCATACTGGGATGCGTACAGATTTGTCTGTTTGTTAGATTAAGCATTTACTGCACATACAATGTCACGCAGATTACTCAAATTCTTCTAGAACTGATGGTGTAGGATTTCTTTTGAACACGCAGAGATGGTTGGAGTTCAACATCCACTGCATTTTTTTTTATCTCAGAAGTGATTGGCATTTTATTTATTTATTTATTACATTTTTATACCACCCAATAGCCGAAGCTCTCTGGGCGGTTCACAAAAATTAAAACCATAATAAAACAACCAACAGTCTAAAAACACAAATACAAAATACAGTATAAAAAGCACAACCAGGATAAAACCACGCAGCAGAAATTGTTATAAGATTAAAATACAGAATTAGAACAGTAAAATTTAAAATTAAGTTAAAATTAAGTGTTAAAATGCTGAGAGAATAAAAAGGTCTTCAGCTGGCGACGAAAGCAGTACAGTGTAGGCACCAGGCAGACCTCTCTGGGGAGCTCATTCCACAGCCAGGGTGCCACAGCAGAGAAAGCCCTCCTCCTAGTAGCCACCTGCCTCACTTCCTTTTATTAGTATACTGTAGTGTGTTGCTAAATAATTCTGGGATAACAGCCTCAATCAACAATTTTGGATTGTTTATTATGTATGAAAGACCTCTCAAAACATTCCTGCTTTGACTCTGACCACTTCTAGTCTATGTATATCAGGCTAGTTATCTGAAAGGAATATACACTCCCCAGGTGAACAGCTAACAATATTGGTGATTTATCATGTTAATGAAAACGATGTTTATTACTTGCACCTGGAATATGCTGAAATTCTATCTTTCCAATATGACCACCTGAGTGCAACAAGTTGTCCACCATGGACATACAAATAGTATATTCAATATGTTTCAAAGACCTGAAAGCAAGAGTATTCTGTTAAATTGCACTTTAAATCTTTAGTGTATGTTTGCACTAAAATCTATCCTTCAGTCTTGAAAGCTTCTAAGATTGCACATGACAGAAATAACTATTGGTTTATTATCTGCTCATGTTGCGCCATTTCTAAACAGCCCTCTAGCAAAAAAGGATGTTCACATACCAAGGTGGATGTGTAAGAATTTTAAGGTATGACAACACTGCTTCCTCATTTACATAACATTACTTCCTTACCAGTGCTGGATCTCACACTGAATGTATAGTCTTCCACTCATTTCTAATAGCTATTCCACAGCATTAAGAGCAAACTTGCCTTCATATGGTGTAGTAGTTAAGGTTTTAGTGGTAGTGCTTATTTTTGTCTGCTGGTTCATTTCTGCACCAACGCATAATGTGGGAATCTGAAGATGGGAGTCCAGAAGACATGCCCCCATTCTGTCCACTGCTTCCTCCTGATCTGTGTGGAAATGAGGTAGTTAGTAATTTGTGGTGGAATGGGAAAGGTTGGTTTCTTAGTTGGTGATGGTAGATAGATTCTTATGGATGTTTAATCTGGAGCATTTCCAAACAACGTTGTACATGGAATGCTG
The DNA here is from genome assembly GCF_023053635.1 of Elgaria multicarinata webbii. Lineage (NCBI taxonomy): Eukaryota > Metazoa > Chordata > Lepidosauria > Squamata > Anguidae > Elgaria > Elgaria multicarinata. Next base: position 22,246,086 of record NC_086178.1, on the reverse strand, counting down.
AATTGAAGCACTACTTACCTGCAGAACACATACTGAGAGTGCTAACTTGCGTGCCAATTATTACTGGTATCATTGTGAATAGCATTGCTGCTGCTGCATAAAAAGCATCAATGATATGTTTTGAATATGTATTTATTTATGATAAATATAAGCAATAGGAAATACCTGTTATAATACCTGGTTCAAGTGTTGCCAGTACTGGATGCACCTTTGGCACTTAATTTTATACCTAATATTGTGGTGGATCTTGAGCTCTTGCAATTCTGTAATATCACTACAGTTATATTCAAGTGAATCTTCCTGGCTTGGTTTTGGTTAATTGTATTCCTGTTTCTGTTAATCATTACAGTAGGAAATACTGTGGATGTTTTCTCTAAAGACACCTAAAATACGTTTCTAGATTTGAAAGGTTTTGTTCTAAATTTTGCTAATGGAGATCTAGTAAATGCATGACTCCGCTTCTTGATGCTTTGCTTTCCAGTGTAAAATTATTTTTCACTTGGGTTTCTCTTCTTTTGTTTTAACATAACTAATTCTAAGATAAATAGACTTTGTCCCTTCCTGAAACAGAGGCCTAGTTCTTACTGAGGTGGTAAAACTGTTTAAGACTGCATAGTGAAATGTTCTTATATAGAAAAAACAGTCCCATTGGGGTGGGGGGGGGAAGCATGTGGAAGAAGAACCTTAACTTAGTTTTCTAAATTGATGGGATGTTTTTGTATGGAAAAGCATTCAATGATGTGAACCGCCACTGAAATAGTACACCACAGACACAGCTTTATCACCTCAGGTGTAAATATGAGTGACTAAATGACAGCTTATCCTTCCCTTAGAACTCTCCACTCTTTCTTCCTTCCCTTCTGTTGCCTCCCTCTCAGTCAAAATTTAGATTATAAGCTATTTGGGGCAGACTCTCTTACTATAATTTTACATGTTCCTTAGCTTGTATATATATTTTTAAATCATATATTTTGTTCTTCCCATTCCTCCTTACTATGCCCTGTTTGTAAGTGAGATATTAAAAGTTAAAATTGATCTAATCCATTGTTTTAAAATTTGTTATTATTTAATGCTTTAACACATTTAGCTTCAAGCCTACTTCCTTTTTAAAAAATATGGTTTTTTATTTATTTTATATATAGACTGAATTACTGCCAAAAGATGCTACTCAAAGTGGTGAACAAAACCAGTTCATAATCAAATTAAAAGCAGTAGCAGTTAAACACTCCAGTTAGCTGATAGCAAAAGCATTTTGAAATAGCTGTGTTTTGAAATAGCTAGGTTAGCTGAGACTAAAAGACCAATAGTGTAGGGAACTAAATGAGTCACAGAGTGTACTATAGGACCTGTTCAGACAACACATTATACCATGGTTAGGCCTCTAACCCTTTTGAAGTAAATGGTTAGTGAGTATGTTTAAACCATGGTTGTGTATCCACCATGGTTAGGAATGTTTGACATGATACCCTAAGTCATGGCTCACACGACATGCTAAGCCCTAATGTTTATCTCAAAATACTTAACCAGTGTGGCTTAGCGTTTTGTCTGAACAGGGTCAGAGTGTGAGTTCCATGTGCTTTTAGCCTCCAAAAAGAAGAGGACATAGAACAAAGTTTCCCCGTGGATCTGGCTGTACAATGAGAGCAACTCCTTAAGATATGCATGAGCAGACAGTTTAGGGGCTTCATCAGACAGGGGGCAGCAAATCACGATTCCCTACTGTTGCTTCTTCACCCCCACTTGTGTCGCAGAATACTTCCTCTTTTCTCAGGAGATGAAAGAGTAAGTAAACAACGACCACATGGCCCATTCAGTGGGCGTTTTTATCACTCCGCTTCTCCTGCACACAGCAGGAGATTGCAGCAAGTTCCATTTCTAAAAATAAATCCTACTTACTGGAGTCTTTTTTTGTCATGAGAAGAAGTTCAGAAAGAGCAGGAGATGCATGAAAGGCAGACAGCACTGTGAATAGGACCCGCGAAAATGCATGAGTGCCCAGTAATGAGTGTGATGATCCCCTAGGGCTTTCAAGACATAAGAGGTTCTGTAATGAGAGTGGCCATTTTCACATAGCCAAAAAGAGGAAATGCATTGCCAAAAAAGGACAAAAGAGGGTATAGATGCAGGAAATTTGCATATGCCAATTGATATGTATAGATGCAAATTTGGAAATAATCACTTTGGGTTGGATCCAGGCTCTGCCTTCTGTAACAGAAGGGCTCCACTCAGTGAGGGTGCCTCTACTTGCGTTTTGGGTTATCTTCCCCCCTCCACAACTCACCCTCTTCAGCCGGATCTTTAGCCCTACGTGCAGCATTTTCAGAAGGCTAGAGAGGGGATGAGGAAGGCCATACCTAAATTTAGATCCAACCCAATAATTTAAATAGGAATACAGTACATCAAAGGAGAAGACTGTGATCAGATGACCTGTGTGGCTGCTCGGTCTGCTGTCCAGGTACTAATTGTTGAAGGGCAACTTCAAGGTTCCTCACTCTTCTTATGGCTCTTTATCTTTAAATGGAACTTGGACTGGAAAGCCCTTCAAATAGAGGACTGTCCTTGGTAAAGTTGGATGCACGGCCACCATATCAATAACTTGTGTTGCTGCATGTCCTCATTCATACAAATATGCAGCTTGTATGTATATGTGTGTAACAGCCAAAGGACTTCACTTCGTGGTTCACTGCAAATTTTAGGAAAAAAATCTGTTAGAAAATAGGGTAATGCTGATAAGACACTTAGGATGCAATCCTATGGATTGCCCCCGGACTACTCAGAGGACCCTGAACCTGGAGGCTTCTTGGGATTGCTATGCTGTGCTGGACTAAAGTCCACAATCTTTGCCTTCCCATCCTCCAATCTTTGAATTTTTGCTACACCCTGGAGTCACAACAATTTAGTTAACATTTAGATGGAGAGCCTTGTCCATAGAGCTTGTCCTTAGAATTCCCAATACAATTGAGAAATTGTGTATTCAGCTTGAGATTTTTTTGGTAGATGCTTCCCCATATTTGAGGCTCACTCCTTTACCTTCTCTTTTCGATTCCATGTTGATAACTCAGACTGAGGTGGTTGTTGTTGTTGTTGTTGTTACATTTATATACCACCCCATAGCCAAAGCTCTCTGGGCAGTTTACAAAGATTAAAACAGTTAACATTAAAAACAAATATACAAAATTTAAAAGCATAAAAAGCATAAAAACAGATAATATCCATATAAAACAACTATTCTGGGGTCTGTTAAAAAACTCCACATATGCTGTTAAATGCCTGGGAGAAGAGAAGTCTTGACCTGATGCCGAAAAGATAACAATGTTGGTGCCAGGTGAGCCTCATTGGGGAGATAATTGAGGGGCCACCACTGAAAAGGCCTTCTCCCTTGTTGCCATCCTCCGAGCTTCCCTTACAGAGTGCCCATGAAGCATCACAGCTCAAACTGTGTTCCCACATGTATGAAACCCGGCTTTAGGACCCAATGGGCACATTGCTGGGATTGGAAAAGCATTGTCTCTGGACAAACAAGAATTTCTGTGGGTTACCCCAGCAATAAGGTGGTTCAACTGGAAATCTCAGAGGAAAATTTACCACTGAAAATCTAGCTCTATAGTAGGAATAGAGAATTGTGCTAGGAAAGAATCACAAGGAATAGTATTAAAGGCAAAGACACCGGTTTATTTTCAGAGATGAGATAAACCAGAATGTGGGATGCCAAAGCAAATACAATGAGCATCGACTGTCCAAGCATAGAGCACATCACAATAGTCCTAACAAGGTTCTTGAAGAATAGATTCTGAGTCCAAATCTTTGTATGACAGGAGCAGCCTCATTGATTTATCAGTCTAAATTGATAAAAGATGCTCCTATAGTTGCTGCTGTTACTGGAGAATCCATCCAACAGTAGTGGGGAGTTCAAGAACGCTCCTCAGGCTATGAACCTTTTCCTCCAAGGACTGGCAAAAATGCAGTTCTCCTCACTTCCTCCAAAGCAGGAAATGGTCCTTGAGGTTACCCAATGAACCAGCTTAATTTAAACACTCTGCCATATACATGCTGTCAAAAACTAGCATGTACCAGGTAGGGTGACCATATGAAAAGGAGGACAGGACTCCTGTATCTCTAACAGTTGCATAGAAAAGGGAATTTCAGCAGGTGTCATTTGTATATGTGGAGAACCTGGTGAAATTCCCTCTTCATCACAACAGTTAAAGGTGCAGGAGCTATACTAGAGTGACCAGATTTAAAAGAGGGCAGGGCACCTGCAGCTTTAACTGTTGTGATGAAGAGGAAATTTCACCAGGTACCCCATATATACAAATGACACCTGCTGAAAGTTCCTTTTCAATACAACTGTTAAAGATACAGGAGCCCTGTCCTCCTTTTCATATGGTCACCCTAGTACCAGAGGTATTCAGATATTCTGTCAGCTCTCTTTGCCATTTTCTGGTTGCTGACATATACTGGCATGCTTGTCTGCTGACACAGGGCAGAAGCCCAAAAAAGTGTCCCACTAACAAGAATCCATGTGGGCACCCTATCTTCTAAGTTCCAAGGCAGTGTAATCTGACAGCGCAATGAGGTTGCTGCAAATTCGGAGTACCTGCCACAGCTTTCAAATTGCATGCTGTAATTCTGCTAAAATAACTAGAGATGTGAAGGCCTGAAAAAAAATAGGAAAAACCCGTTTTTTCCCGAAGCTTTTTTGGGTTTTTTTCCAAAAAATTGAAAAAAAAATGAAGAAAAAACGGATTACGGGATGTTTTATTTTAGCAGGATGAATAAAATGTTTAAGACAAGATGTTCAGATATTTACTTCTCCAAATGATTTCTAAAAACTGTACAGTATCAGATTATTACAATGTCTGTGCACCAAGGACAAGCAAGTCCTAGGTTGCAAACTGAGACTACAACTCTCAAATGCAAGAGGAAGATGCGTTTTTGCCTCTAGGGGGCACCACGGCCATTGAAGCAGAGAATGAAACTGATAGTGATAGCTATAGCTCAGAATATGAGTCTGATTAAATTTCATGCATATTCATTGAATCTTGGTCCCCCCGCCCATTTTTCTCAGTTCTTTTTATGGGAATGGGGGTTTTATGTCTTGACACTGGAAGACTAGTGGAGACATAAATAATTTTCTTTGTTACTAATGTTGGTGGTTTCTTCTGTTGTTGTTTTTTAAAATTGTTTTTTGCCTGCTCCTCATAAACTGGCAGAACCAAAGAGGTTCCTTACAGTTCAGGTGTTCCTAACAATTCAGGAGCTTGTAGCTCCATTTGTTACCAAAAAAAGGTTTAAAAAAGTAAATTAAATTTGTAATAATTATTTGAATACACTACTTTTAAAATACCAAATGTAATAATTTTATGTCAAACCAACTTGGATATAATTACATTTTATGTTCCTAAAGTAACAAAGTGACTTTCAATCTGTAAAAAGTGCTAATACTGCATTATTTCAATTTTTCTGAAAATTTCCGTTTTTTCTGAAAAAAACGGGGGGGGGAAAACGGTTTTTTTCCATGGCTTCAAAATTTCAGGAAATTTTACATCTCTAAAAATAACACATCAGAACTATGGAGGCTGTTGGGAAACAGGTAAACCCATACTATGTCAGACTCAGGAAAAGAACAACTGCCTGGAGCTGATACAATGACTACATAAGATCTTCTGACTTACAGGACATGACGTAATTAAAAAACTATAACACATCCTGTTTTAACATAGCAGAAAACTTGGTACAATCGAGGACCCTGATAAAGCAGGGTTCACAGTCGCATGGAGGTTTCTACTTGTGTTCAAGCGAATGTAGTTTGAAGTGAGATGAGGTGCTGTGAAAATTCTGCTCGTGGTGTTTGGTCTATGATGGCTTATTCACACATGTAAGTCATCACCTGATGAGTGCATGTGTGAACTGGCCTTGAGTGAGTTCTAGCCAATGGTGTCCATGTGGCAACAGAAAGGACACCAGCAGTGGAATGGATTCTGTCTTTCTTCTGCAGCTCCCTGCTCAAACTCCAGATCTGCTCTTGGAGGGTTGGTGGACCCTCCAGGGCATATTGGGCGGGGCAGGGCAGGGACAGAAAAAGGGAAAGCCACATTGTTCAAGCGGATCAGCATCCAACTCACTTGATGTTGGATGGACTCCAGTGTCTGTGTTTTGGAATAAATTATTTTGGTAATAAACTGTCATTTGTAACACAATTGTATTGTTTTAATTAAGCTTCTTTACCTCACTGTTTACAGCCTTCCCCTCTTGTCTCATTTATCCTATCATTAGAACATCAAACTTTGATCAGCCTGTAATGAAATATTTACTTCACAGCAGTGTAGTAAGTTGGCTCTTTGAGGCAGTGATATCTGTAAATCAGTACAATGCATCTCACATGTCTAACAACTATGAAAATTAGTCAGGGAGTTTCGTGAACTTTTAATCCAAGTGAAAATATTTTAGCTTTGAGCTTAAATCTGAATTTGTTCCACGTTTCTCTTACAGGAAGTGGGTGAGCCATTCAAGGAAGAAAAGGCTGTCGCTAAATACCTGCGTTTCAACTGTCCAACCAAGTCTACCAATATGATGGGTCACAGAGTTGATTATTTCATTGGTAAGGTGACATTTTATCCAAACAACAAGGCAACTATTAATTATAACATTTAGGTGTCACAAATTTATTCTAGGCATTAGCTGGGAGATAAGTGGGAAATGAGAATTTGATGAAAACCACAGTCACATTCCTATTTAGTAGGTAATCTATGTTTCATGAAGTATGCCAGCTTCTTGTAGGTACCGTATTTATTTTTATTCAGATTCGAAAGGTTTTGCAAATGACAATAATAGCACAAATATAAAAAACATAATACTCCTACGATAGTCACAATCACTGGAAAAATGGAGGCCCCCGTCCCTTTAGGTGCTCATGGTCAGTGTCTTCTTATGACAACAGCAGCGATGACAGATAGAGATGATTTTGACCCATCAACCCAAACTGATGTCTTCTCAGCATTAGCAGCTGTGATAATTTATATCTAATACCGGAATGTATCTGTCAGCTATACCTGTTCTGTGTAAAGCTGTAAAATCCCCAGACACTGGGTTGCTTGGATGCCTAAAGTTTAGTTCTGGTTACTGGCATTTAGATGCATTTTTAGCCCTCCACAGGATAGTACCTAATAGTTGATGCTGACTCCTAAAAAAGTACATAGGATGTATTTTTCATCCTGGAATATGTAAATATTATATATTATCCACACTTCTGAATGTAGTCTGTCTGGTAATCCAAATTAGATTCACAGCATACTGTTTCATGAAAGAATTCATGTCTTGTCTTCCACAGTAAACTCCATCAGCCATATTTCTTAGAAGTTGGCTTTAGCTTTCAAGAAATTTTAGTTATTGTCAGATTTCTTCTCTCAAACATTGCTGCCCCCTGCCTTCAAGTGTAGTGTAGGACATTGTCCTCTTGCCAGTGTGTTGAAACTAAATTAAATTGCCAGTCCAGTCAGCTTCTGTACATGGAATGTGTGTGAGCAGAGAAGGAGTTGGTGGTGGCCACACTGTCTTGTCTTAAACCTTGTCTTGTCTTGGGCTGGCTCTGATCGCACATGATCTGCAGGTCTAACTACTATGGATGTAGGCAGCCTGTAAAATTACTCAACCCTTCGTTGTCCTGCATCTCTCTCACTCTGTTACACACACTCACACATACCTCTTTCTCCATCCCTCTAGATCAAAACTTAGAAAGAAAAGAAACTGAACAGCATTAATGGCAGCAGAGAATGGCTGGCATGGAGGAGATATTCTGCCTTGTGCCAAAATGCTGTTTTCTCCCCATTTCCTTCATGCAGTTTCTCTTCATAATCAGCTACAGGAGACTGCAGCTTTAAAGTAACAGGCTTCTGTCATGCCTTCTCTTCAAGGAATGGAAAACAGATGACAAAAGGGTAGACAAGCCAAAATGTATAAAAATGCCCCCAGATAATAGATTTCTGTGGGTATGGTTCATTCAGGTTGCATCAAGGAAGTGCATTGCCACCTATGGGTTTTTTAAAGTAAAATCTTTATTTTGAACTAGTTTACATGAATTATTTTCTAAGACTCAACAGAAAATAATGGCTTGGATATTATTCTGGGTGGTTTCAGGCCACTATCAATCCATTATCAGCTCAAAATTTCCACTGGCTTTAGATTGTGTCCAAAATGGATCACATTTCTCCTGCTTAGCCCCCTTTTGAGAGTTATTGTTTTCCTTTCAGCCTCAAAAGCTGTGGACTGCCTTTTGGATTCTAAGTGGGCAAAGGCCAAGAAAGGAGAAGAAGCTCTGTTTACAACTCGAGAATCTATAGTTGATTATTGCAACAGGTAGGAGCTTGGCCTTTTATTTATTTATTTATTTATTTAGAGTATTTTTATCCCGCACCTCAGCCAAAAGGCTCTCGGAACGGCTTACAATGTATCAATAAAGAAGACAGTCCCTACCCTCAGGCTTACATTCTAAAAAAAGACATGACACACAAGGAAAAGTGTATGGGGAGGGAAGAGGGAGAAAATAAAAAGAAATTAAGGAGACTGCTTAGGCTGGTGGGAAGGCCCTGCTCCGTCCTCTCATCCCCCAATGGAGGGGCAAAACAACAGCTCCTTCTTCCCCACAAGGTGAAGATGTTAGCCCTGTAGGGGAGGGGTCCAACTGAAGCAGGCTCTGATGGTCCCTGCCTGCTCCAGTCTCCCTCGCATCTTCTTCCCCACAGGGTGAAGATGGCAGTTAGCCCTGTGGGGGGGGGGGGGGGTCCAACTGAAGCAGGCTCTGATGGTCCCTGCCTGCTCCAGTCTCCCTCGCACCTTCTTCCCCACAGGGTGAAGATGGCAGTTAGCCCGGGGGGGGGGGGGGGGGTCCAACTGAAGCAGGCTCTGATGGTCCCTGCCTGCTCCAGTCTCCCTCGCATCTTCTTCCCCACAGGGTGAAGATGGCAGTTAGCCCTGTGGGGGGGGGGTTCCAACTGAAGCAGGCTCTGATGGTCCCTGCCTGCTCCAGTCTCCCTCGCATCTTCTTCCCCACAGGGTGAAGATGGCAGTTAGCCCTGTGGGGGGGGGGGGGTCCAACTGAAGCAGGCTCTGATGGTCCCTGCCTGCTCCAGTCTCCCTCACATCTTCTTCCCCACAGGGTGAAGATGGCAGTTAGCCCTGTGGGGGGGGGAGGGGTCCAACTGAAGCAGGCTCTGATGGTGCCTGCCTGCTCCAGTCTTCCTCTATGATTCCTTCTAAATATATTGAGTGCAATCTAGACTTTCCTTGAATGGACATCCATTCATGGGATGCTCCACTGGAGGAAGGGACAGGGAAGTGTTTTTTGTTGATTCTTCCTTCTCCCCTGCAGCGCCCAGTACCAACTCTCACAGTATTCTGGAGGGTTTCCCAACTCTCCAAGAGCAGTTTTCAAGGGACCTCAGGGGGTAGTGGGGGATAAATGAAAATAGACTCCTTTCCACCCTTTCTCCAGTGGGAGTCTGCTGGATCCAATTCCATTCCAAGAATGGAAGGAGTCCTTTTCTGTGGAAGGATATGTCTAGAGCCAATCCCAGAGTGTAGCTGTATTCAGGTGTTATGCCTGAATAAGAGGCATGGGGCTGTGCACATTGGCTCTGCCGCCAATGTCTTGTGCACGAACACAGCCTTCGAAGTCCCAACCTCCCTGTGTTGCATGGGGAAGTCTTCAGGGGGCTTCTACTCACATTCACTTGAATACAAGTAGAAACCTCCATGTGAATGTGAAACCTGCTTTATCAGGGTCCTCGATTGTACTAAGTTTTCTGCTATGTTAAAACAGGATGTGTTAAAATGTTCTTTAGTTACATCATGTCCTGTAAGTCAGAAGATCTTATTACAATATAAGTAGTCATTGTGTCAGCTCCAGAGTATTTTCCTAAGGAAGCAAGTCTGACACAGTATGGGTTTACCTGTTTCCCAACAGCCTCCATAGTTCTGACGTGTTATTCTATCATAATTACAGCATATAATTTGAAAGCTGTGGCTGAAATTACTGGTGCTCCAAATTTGCAGCAACCTCATTGCTCTGTCAGATTACACTTTTATGCTTTGTTGGAATAAAAGAAAAAACTCATAAATGTTAAAGTTGAGAAGTGGGATTTTTATCATTAGTATTTGACGAAAAAATTCCTGGGGCTTAAGGGGGCTAGAGTACCTTGTCAAAGTGTTGTAAAATTGGTTTGATTTTCAGTATCATGGTATTGTAATTAATAACACCTGCATATATCTGTTGTGAAATGCTAACCAGTTGGGAAGGTGGATGTTTTATGTTAAATCTATGCTTGTGAGAAGCAGATTATTATATGAAAGTATTATAAGCATTTTTCTGCCACCTTTTAAATATATTCCCAAGGCAGTTTACAAGAAGAAAGCCAAGAAGGAACTAAGCTCAGGATCTGTTCAAACGTCTGTCTCTTAATTTTAATTTTTGTCGACAGATATTTTTTCACTATCTTTCAAGAGAATCTGCCAAAGATAATATAGAATAAAAAATAGCTACTTTGCTTTGTGAAAATTGTAGTTCTGAAGCTATCCATATAATTCCACTCTAGCAGTAAGCTCTCAAATTAAGTTTGAATTTAATTTTTCTTAAAGGCTTCTAAAGAAACAGTTTTTTCACCGAGCACTAAAAGTGATGAAAATGAAACCTGACAAGGACATAAAGAAAGAAAAGGAAAAAGAGAAAGGAAAGACTGAGAGTGGGAAAGAAGATGAGAAAAAGAGCAAAAAGGATAGTGGAAAAGAAGAAAAGGCTAAGAAGGAGAAGGAGAAAGAAAAGAAAAAGGATGGTGAAAAAGAAGAGGGCAAGAAGGTGAGTGTAAATCCCCAAGGCTATGATATAAAACCATGATATAAATGGTGGATTTAGTTGCAGTCCATTCATAAGCAAAACAAAGTGCAGTAAAACCAATCCTAAGGGTGCAGATAAGGATGCCTAGTTTGATTCTTTCCTCAGCCTACCACATCTTTTGTGGCGATATTTTGGGTCCTTGAATATAGTTCCAGAAAAGCAAAACCTGTAACTTTTGAGCAGAACACATTAATGGCCTGGAGTGGGAAGATTTTGCAAGAATTGAAAAAGCAATTAAAAATATAAAGAATGCAAAACCCAAGATCCATATTATTGTTGTGAGCCACTTTGGAAGAGAATAATTGTCTGGAAAGCAGGATAAAAATACAGTAAATAAATAAAAATAAATACTCAAGTATTTACAAAGCTTTTGCTGTCATATTTGTAATGTGGGATTGGTCACGGAGTCATGCTGGGAGGAGGAACCTTTCCTTCCATGGTCTTCCTTGAGTTAACTTATCTTAGGATCCAAGCCGTTGATTGTTTTAACTAAAATCTAGCAACTGACAGAAATTATGACACTCGCTAACTATTTTTGTGCCAGGGAAGTTAATTTATAGACAACTGATCTTTGTTTGTCTGGCACTGGAACAATGGATTGCATACAAATGTTACTTGAGCAGAAAACCATTTGAATGGCATGGTTGTTCTGTCCCCACTTCCTCACAGCAGCTCCTTGGGTCCCCAAAACACTTCTCCTGGAGGTCAGGAACTTTCAGGAAAGACGTAGGATGTTGTGTGAATGTTGGCAGATGGGGGAAATTGCCAAAAATTGGGCAAAAGCAGTTCCCCTCCTGCAAGCTGCCTCCACGTAATTTTTAGCAATGTCTTTCCTCCCAGCACCACAACCCAGGATTACAAGGGTTCTCTGACTCTTTTCTGGGGTACAGGGTATTGCATTGCAGAAGAGGGCATGGGAAAGCCGTGTTCTCTAAGCAGTCTTCCACTCATGTAACATTTATACACAACCCAATAAGTAAATTGATATTGTCTAACATTAAAAAATGTTTTTACCCTCACCTTCTAATAAAAAGCAACTTCCAATAAAAATGTTTAAAATATAACAATTGACAAATAATAAATTTAAAACACAAAAATATAATCTTACACAGAAAAAAATGCAATAAAAACTTGGCAGAATAAATACATGTTTAGTGTCCCTTGAAAGAACATGAGAGGCGCTCAAGTGGAGTTCTCATGGGCTACCACTGAAAAGATCCTGTCCCTGGTATTGCCAGTCTGATTGACCTTAGTAACAGCCCAAGAGCAGAGCATCTGGGGCTGATTTTAGGGCCCTGTTAGATTCATATAGCTGTAGGTGATCCTTCACCAAAACCTGGCCCCAAACAGGGCTCTAAAGGCTCGCACCAGTACTTTAAAGGGAAACTGCAATAAATGGCTAATCAATGCAGGACTGATGCAAAATTGATATAATATGAGCAAACTGCCTAAACCCCTCTCTTCAAGCATTCTGGCAGCTGAGTTTACATTGGCTAAAGTTTCCAGTTTCTCTTCAAAGGCATAGGGAGCATTATAGTAGTCCAGTCTTGATGTTTGCATTACTGAGGCCTGGTCCACTTTCTCCTGATAGGATCACAGCTAGTAAAAGTCACTTCCATTTCATGGATGTTACGTGCCCTTCTATAGATAACACTGGATTAAGGAGTACCAAAAAGTACATACCTGATTCTTCAGGAGAAATGTGACCCACAGGAAGAGCCCTGCTATACTGGACCAAAGGCCTGTCTAATGCAGCATTCTATTCCCACAGTGGCCAACCAGATGCCTATGGAAAGCCCACAAGCAGGACATGAAATTGGTTGCAAAAATCCATCTAGATCAGTGATCTGCCCAACTAACAGTACTACCTTATCTGGATATAGTTTCAGTTTGTTTGGCCTTATCTATCCTAACATTACCTCCAGACACCTCTTTCAGGTTTCCACTGCCTTCTAGATTAGTAGATGGACACAAGAGGTAGAGCTATATGTGTTCTGCATATTGACATGCATCAGCCCAAACCTCTAGATGACCCTTTCCAGTGGTTTTATGCATGGGTGTGGAACCTCAAAAGCCCTCAATCATGAGGTGAAACAGTCCTTTCCCAATACCACCTTCTCGATTTGCTTCTCCAAAAAGGACCAGAGCCCATGCCTCTAAGCCCCACTCCAGCAAGTTGGACCATCTTGCTCCAGAATGATGCCATGGTTTATGCTATGGTATTGAAAGCCACTGAGAGGTCCAGAAGAACCAACAGGGTTCTATTTGTCCAGAGTATCTCCTGGTAAATGACATCCAGCAGTACAATCAAGGCATTTTCAGTCCAATAGCTAGAAGACTGACCTTCTTGTTGCGTCCCTCTGCAATTATCAGTTGTACATTATTTTACGTTTAACAGCAAAATTAAACTTATGGCTGCATCCAGCTACATTTTAAGTCCCTTGGTTTTAATGGGACAGTTAGGAAGTGCTTAAATCTTTCCTATAGAAAACAGTGCTTATTAAAAGTGCTTAATTTTAGCTGGATCATGACTTAATGTTTAAGTAACGGTGGGTAAAGTATATCCTAGAGAGAAATACTTCACCCAAGTTTATGTCACCTGTATTTATCTGGCCCCAGTGATGGGATGGCTACATGACTAGGACATAGGAGGGGGGTTATGAGAGGGAGAGTAGGAGGTTGAGAAGGTTTCAGATTCATTTGAAATCAAATTTTATAAAGATGTATGACTTAAGATATCTTTGGGAATTCATCTAATAAAGACATTCAAATATAAATAGATTACCTTAGAACTTTGTGTTCTAAAGGAAAGAAGAGAAACTGAGCAGAACAATCAGTGGTTCTATCTTTCTTATTGAGTGATCAGTAAGGTCAGGTCAAATAATAAATATCAACTAATAGTTTAGCTTCTGGTTAAGGTTACATTTTTTCCATGTAGCTGGTATCAATGGGAGATCTTCTGTGGATTTAAGGACATGTCTAGTCCTAAGAGTATATATTCCAGCCCAAATACCATAAACTGAACTGGAACCTGAATCTTGATTATTGCTCTTTCAAATCAGTAATTGTTAGGAGAGAGCAGGGTAGGGAGGACTCCCCTATATCACAATTTCAGTGCTTTTGTCTCCCACGTATAAGGGGTATGCTCATGAACTTTGTTGTTAATAATTTGTTTCCAATATATGTCCTTAGGATGAGACTCCTGGTACACCTAAGAAGAAGGAGACAAAGAGAAAATTTAAACTTGAGCCTCATGAAGATCAAGTTTTTCTGGACGGAAATGAGGTAGTTATCTAATCATCTCTTGTTTCTGAAATGTCAACGTTTTCCTGTCAGTAATGTTTACTAGTGATAAAAAATGTTGGACAAATCTCTTAGTTTGACCAGATTCTTCTAGACCTCCTAGTATTAGAATGACAAGCAGTGGCTTTGTGTGTCAAGGAAGACCTCTGGATAAGGTAAATTTAATAGAAAGAAAAAGTTTGCCACAAAACTTTTTGCAGTGTGTAGAAATTCCAGGCCAAGGATAGATGGATCTTGATCTGATTCAATAGGGTAGTTCTTATGTGCTGGTACTATAGATTGGAGCTTTCCAGCAAGTGTATACCATAGTCTGCTAGATGGACTATATCATTAGTCTCACTCAAAATAAGGAATATGCACCTTCACCCTATAGCCAGGACTATAATTTCCTTTTATGGCTGGATGTTTTGCGGCAAGATGTATCTCTGGACCTGTCCCGTTAAATTGTGTGTGCCTCAGATCATAGGTTCTCCTACTTTGTAATACGACCAATTAAGCATTTGGTGGCAAAACCAGGCCGCTGCTACTCTCTGCAAAGGGGGAGGCAGGTTGCAGGGGAGATACAGCTGGTAGATGGCTGCTTAACCCTTTATCTGCCCATTTTTTCTATCCTGTACTGCTCCCCCAGCCCTTTTTGTTTCTAGACATGTGTTTGCCACATCAAGTGGTAGAAAGCTATGATAGATGGGGCTTACATAGGAAAAGTGACGGGCAAGGAAGAGTTAAGTGCTTTCCCCTTGCAAATGCACCCCAACCTACCACACAACTCAGAGGAGAACTGCTGATCGTGGTTCCCCAAACTCAGTTCATCAGTTCAAATACTTACGGCCAGTTCTCACTGAGGAAGTGAGCCTGTATTTGGGCGGTACCACTGCAGACTGCGCGTCTCATCTTTGAATAGTCTAGTATAGAAAAAAATCCCTACACTGAAAGAACCAGATGCCATGGCCTGTCCTTCTATCTGCCAGGAACGTTTTCTGTGGAGGAACGTTCAAGGATATGAGTCCCCATCTACTGTCTCAAGTTGTACAGTCCAGACACAGATTTACTATCTCATTGAGAACAAGACCTTAGCTCAGCCCATAATAAGCTACCTCAAGTCAAGGAGAAAACATTAGGGTTTACCCCACTGTGGTTAAAATGAAGCAAAGCCAGGTGGCTCAGCTGGCAGTCTTCTTTGTCAAGGGTGGAGATATTATTATTATTATTTATTTATTTATTTATATAGCGCCATCAATGTACATGGTGCTGTACAGAGTAAAACAATAAAATAGCAAGACCCTGCCGCATGAGAACCAGGTGGGCACAGTGCCTTCTTCCAGTTCCCAAAAGTGGGGTACTGGTGGAGGAGGTGGAGAAGTAGCCCTGTTGACTTTTACAATTTTGTTTGTGAAACTAAGGGGCCAGAGGGAATAGGCAAAACTGAGTATTTCTAGCTATATATTAGGAAACTTGTTCCTTTTACGGAATTGGTAAGCCTCTAAAATTGTAATTGTTACTTATATTCCCTACAGTTCAGGACTGGTGATACAGATTTCTTACAGATACCCCATGATATTACAAAACTAACCCAAGTGGTTCTTCAAATTAAATGCCTATTTGCATTATGGGTTATAAAATAAGTCTTTTGATCCATAGGTCAAAAATGCATAGCATGTGTAGGGGCAATATTAAAACAGTTTGTGCAGATCCAGCAAGTTCAATTCCAAATTCCTAAATTCAGGATTTCTAGATTCTTATCAAGTAGCTGGCTTAATGGACTTAATTCAACTGCCAATTATGTTAAATTAATATTTTAATAGGACAAACTGATATTAAAATCAGATCCATATATGATAGCAGCCAGTGTACAAGTCAAGTTCATTCTTCTGATGTAATGCAGTTTTCTAAATTTATTTATTTCAATGCTTGCATTTTACCTTTTAAGGCTAACCCTCCCAAGGTGGATCACATTATACTAAAACATTAAAATAATCCTATAAAATTCACCATAATCTAACATAACCAGACTAGAAAGCTATTAAAATAGAATTTTGCCTTTTGTGTGTGTTTTCACCGCAAAATAGAAAAATGTGCACAATAAGGACTTGCAGATCATAAAACTCCCTTGCTTACCCATCCTTTATTTCCCCTTTCCTCTATTGTTCCCCTGTGTCTATTTCAGATTGCAATCCCCTTCGTGTAGGGACCTGTCATATCTATACTTTGTAAAGCACCATGCACATGGATTATGCTATGATGATGAATCTTTCTAGGACTAAGGTTATTTGGCAGGAAATTGGTGCATATGAAGGATCCATTACAAGAACATCTCCAGTGGACAGTATTACCATCTTTTTTTCTAAGGTTCTGAGTCACATGGTATCAAAGGCATCAAAGTCATGCACATACATAGCTCAGCCCTTTGCTGGACATATGCTATTGGAGAGAACCATAAGCCGTTAGTTTTCTCATTTGTCATATGACAATAATGTCTATTAAATTATTTTGATGTCTATGAGTTTAACTAAACAGCTAGGAGGTGTATTATAGGTTACCAACATTCATCTTTGAAGAATTTCCCTTTGCTGTTTGAAGGTCTCTCTTTCTGGCTCAAATGGCATTCATTAACCAAACAGTAATGGTATATTGCAGAATCTGAGTCTTGTTGTGTTATTACATAGTCAAAAAGATGAATTATGAGTTCTTTCAGTGAGATGCAATAGAACAGTGTACTGTGTTGTGCAACTGTAAACTTGCACAAGAGACTGCTTGACCTCATATAGGATAAAATATCTTGTTCAGAAATTATTTTCAGTTAAGATATCGCTCCTTCCCTGTGTATATTTTTATTTGTTTTGTGCTCAGTAGTTTTCGCTGGTTTCCCTCTGACTTTTCTTATTTCTTACTCTGTGTGTGTGTGTGTGTGTGTGTGTGTGTGTGTGTGTGCATGTGTTGATGTTTCAAAATTGGCTAATTTTATTTTGATGATCTTTGACTGCCTTCATTTTGTTAAGTTGAAGTTGTAGTCCTGTGTTCATCAACTTCAGAGCTATAGACTTTGCTTTCCATAAATTCCAAGAAGCTGTAGGAGCTTCATTGAGAAAACTGTTGGAGAATGTCCAGACATTTAGATAAGCTATTCTCTTACCTGTGTACTTACCAGTTTTGAAGTTATTTTGGAGTGGGTGGGTGGGTGGGTAGCAGTTTGCCATTAATCAGGTTTGTTTTCATTTCCCCCTCACATTGGTTTGCTATTCATGGCAACCACTTTTTTGGGAACTGGTATTGAGAAGTATATTGAATCATAATGTTAGAATCCAGAGTCATCCAATGAAACTGACTGGTGGAAGATTCAGAACCAATAAAAGGAACTTCTTCACACAGCACCTATTGATGGCCACCAACGTGAACGGCAGATTAGACAAATTCATGAAGGATATGGCTATCAATGATTTCTAGTCATGAATGATGTATACTACCTCCAGTATTAAAGACACTGTGCCTTTCAGTTCCAGTTGGGGAATACGAGTGGAAGGATGCTGTTGCTCTCATGTGCTGCTTATGAGCTTCCCTTAGGAATCTGGTTGGCCTTTGTGCCAACAGACTGCTGGACTAGATAGGACTTTGGTCTGATCCGACATGGCTGCTCTTATGTTGTTATCAGCTCCCATTAGTTGTTATGATTAATAGCCATTCATTGGCGTATTTCCCATTAACTTGTCTAATCCCTATTTTAACCAGTAGCCATCACTACATGATGCACCAATGTCATATGTTAATTATGCCTTGGATAAAGAACATCTTTATTTTTGTCTGTCCTGAATCTACTGCTAGTTAGTTGACTAACTTTGGATTCTAATATCACGAAAGGAGGAAGATTTCTCTTGATCTTCTTTTACACACTATTCCTAATTTGAAAAGCCTTTATCATGTCCCTTCATAGTTATCTTTTTTTTTTCTCTAATCAAAAAGCCACAAACACTTTAGCCTTTCTTGATAGAGGAAGTGCTACAACAACTCTTTGCTTATTCCATTTTTTGCACCTTTTCCAGCCTTATGATATCCTTTTTGAGATTGTTACATGTTGAACAATCTACTCTGACACCAAGATCTCTTTACTGGAAAATCACAGTCAGTCCAGATCCCATCAGGATATGTGTGGGTTGCCCCACTGTACATCACCATATACATGTTTTGAACTTTGTTGCTTTGTTTCCTATCCACTCAGTTTGGAGATAACCCTTTTCAGCTTTTTACAGTCTGCTCGGGTTTTCGCTATCCTGAATAATTCATGAATTCTAAATGGCTCTAGAGTATCTTCTAGTGGGAAGCAGGACGCCTGAGTAAAATAGGTCTTTGGACTGATCCAGCAGGGCTCTTCTTTTGTTTTTCTGTGCCATTCTGTAGTGATGAAGAACTAATATAGGATAAATCAATCAACTCCAACAGCTTCCTCATAAATCTTTAACTTTCAGAATTTGGTTTAATTTTTGCATGATCATTCTCCTTCCAGGTATATGTGTGGATCTATGACCCAGTTCATTTTAAAACGTTTGCCATGGGACTCATACTTGGTAAGTAAGAACAAGCATTAATGAGTGAAACAGGCAACCCCACACCAAACAAGCTGCCTGCTTCTTAGCACATCTGAGGCTTTCCCAAGGGTCAAGTCTTTTCTTTTTTCCGTGTTTACTAGTTGTCTCCGATATGATCATGTTGTACCACCTGCTTCAAGGCCCCAGGTCTAGTGAAGAAGAAGAAGAAGAAAAACACAAAGTTATGGCCAGTCTTTTAGAGTCTTAAATAAATATTAGAACAGGGTCTATATTTTTGTGCATTTTTTAACCCTGAGTGGCAGATTTCAGTACAGTGGAGCTAGTAAGATATATACCTCAATTCCCTGAGTTTGAAAATTGTTACCTCCTTCCTGAAGTATCATGACAGGACTGTGGTGTGTGCTGTTGGGTGCACTAGAAATGTCCAGGGGAAAAGTATGGTCCCCAACCCACTCCTCCCAGCATGTACAGTTTCTAGTAATTCTGTTATGTAGTCTTACCTACTAAGCAGCATACAGAATATTTTGGAATATGTGTATAGAACAGATTATTATTATTATTATTATTATTATTATTATTATTATTATTATTATATTTATTTGTATCCCGCCTTTTGTCCAATGCTGGGCCTCAAGGCGGCCTTACAAAGTTTAAAATATACATGGGGGGGGAGGGAAACAAAACCATAAACAATTAAAAAATACGCAACAAAATTATAAGACATTAACATAGATAGAGGGCTGGATTATTCTCCAAAGGCCTGCTTTAAGAAAAAAGTTTTAGCCTGCTTCCGAAAGCCCATCAAGGAGGGAGCCAGCCTAGCTTCCCCAGGAAGAGAGTTCCAGAGCACCGGAGCAGCCACCGAGAAGGCCCTCTCCCATGTTCCCACCAAGCGTGCCTGTGAAGAAGGTGGGACTGAAAGAAGGGCTTCTCCAGAAGATCTCAAAGCACGGGCAGGCTCATAAGGGAGAATACGTTCTTTCAAATAACCTGGACCTGAACGTATTCCAGAACATCTTTACCATAACATGCAGAACTCTCTTAGTGAGCCTGGTTCAAGTATTGCTTAATGTGAGAGGAGAGGGTGAGGATTGTTCAATCCCAAGTACTATTTTTACACCCTGAAGCCACAAGGCTGATATAATGGTTCTGTGTTTGAAAGAGGGGAAAATGAAGCCCATGTGTTATATTTTAATTAGCTGCCTATAAGTTTCTCAAGAAGGTCTTGGGACAGCCTTCTTGACCTAAGGGGAGTTACTTATGGATAGTAAGACATGTTCATGATTTCAATCACACTATAGATGTGAAATATGGAAAATTGTTTCTAATGCTTCCCCAAAAAATCCTGATAGTGGTGGTGACCGATAAACTGACCCATTTTAGGAACCCTGTTCTGGTTGTAAAATAAAGGAATAAGATGTGGTAGAATTGAGAGGATATTTGAAGATAGTCGTTTAGAGGGTAGACGTATAATAACTGGGATCCATGAACTACAGAGAGTTGTGAAGGAGTTCCTTGCTGCTGGCCACTGGAAAGGTTCTGTCCAGTCCTCTAGGATTGTGCCAGTTCCATTGAAATGAATGGGAGCTTGTACAACTCTGACAGATTATAATGGAGAACATTGTGAAGGATTGAGCCCATGCCTTGTAGATGACTCGGCATTCATCTTTACAAGGCAATTGTGAGATCTCAAGATTTGCTTTTTTTAAAAATAAAAGCAAAGGTTGTGAGGGATGCACCAGACCCAACCAGTTGAAATGGTGCTGTTGCCACCATGTAGGGATCCTGTGTTCCTGAACATATTTGTTCAGATGGCCTATAAAGGGAGAGGTACCGTAACTCCCAGCAGTGTAGGCACAAACAAAAGGTTGCTCAGATTGAACACCAACCTATCAAGGTAGTCTGCCACCACCCCTTATATCCAACTCATGCTGAGCTAGGGAACTCTCAGACCTTACAGGACACCCTTAAGGCTTATGAAACAAAGGCCAAAGCCAGTGCCCTCTATTTCAAAGCCCTAAGCCTGAGACCTTAAACAGTAGTAATAACCAAGAGGAAAGTTCTGGACTTAGTACCAAGGCTTAATTGAACTGAAGCACACACGTTCAATCCGGATAGGTGGTAAGCTTATTTGGAAAAGGGGTAACCTACGAAAGAAACTATTAGTGGAAGCTTTACTTTAGCCTTGAAGCCCGGGGCAGTACAAAATGCCCCCCACCCCCGAGGATCTAAAAAGATGTGCAGGCCCAGCCTTATGGAATGGAACTGTACAACCTGCTAAAACACAGAAGAGAAATTGATTCCTTGACACTGCAGATGAGCTAGCAAGTTTTACCTCTCAAGCCATTAATTTCTCTTTAAATTTCCCAATATTTCTCATATGTATACTCTCTTTTTTTAAACAGTGACTGCTGTTATTGCTGCAACGCTCTTCCCACTCTGGCCTGCAGAGATGCGAGTAGGAGTTTATTATTTGAGTGTGGGTGCCGGCTGTTTTGTGGCTAGCATTCTCCTCTTGGCTGTTGGTAAGTATTGGGCAAAAGGCAGTATACTACTAATACTACTACTAATAATAATAATAAGAAGAAGAGGTGGTGGTGGTGGTAGTGGTGGTGTGTGGGTTTTCTTTTCTCCGCTTCCCTGTCCCATCTCTACAGTTTGGTTTAAAGCTCTCCATAGGCTTACACAGAGTGAATGTTTCCCAGGTGGCCACTATATATCACCATTGTGTCATTTGAAATATAGCTGACAGCAAATGAGCATCGTTTGTGGTTGATTTCAGGCTGTGCGAGGCAATCGTGATGTGCTGTGTTGCCATTTCTATCTCATGGGACAACCTAAGTGCACCAGTCCCTGTAGAGAAGTCTTGCTGTCTCTTTTCATGATTGCTTTTGCAGCAATGGCTTGTTTTAAGACTTAGCTTTACTGTTGTAGTAGAGAAATTGACTTTTTTTCCTATTGCTAAGGATTAGGTACACTTACACCCCTGGAAGGGTATTATGTGGGGCTTTGCTGTGGGGCTGGAGATAAGGCCTGCAAGGGGCAGGGGTAAAAGATAGAATGAAAAACTATTTACTGTCGAAGAGTGTACAATATGCAGATTAACAAAATTAGACACTGAGCATAGACAAAACATTAAAATGTCATTAAATAAAGTGCTTCTCTGTGATCAGTTTTGATTCCAGATACCAGATGCCCCCTGCATCTGCTCTAGGTCCCTACAGGCTCCCATATAAAATTCAAGGTGATGGCTTTGACCTATAAAGCTTTATAAATGGCTCAGTACCTGCCTGCCTTAGGAAACTGCTGTTTTCCTTATTTCTAATTGTGATTTCTATGAATATTCAGAATGTGCACTTGATTTTATTATCTGTGGACCAAGAGCCTTGTAGAGAGGGATTACGGGCTGCCTCAAAGCCATGTGTCTACCTTCTCCTAAAGACTTTGTAAATCCAAAATTCCTTTGGATGTGCTTATTGTAAGACCACATCATTATAGCCAAGTTCCAGTTCTGAGAGCCAAGCAAGGATAGGATTTTAAAACTTATTTTGCTTTGGTTTGGTACGTTGTAGACCTGGTTTGAACATAATGAGAAGCCACCATGGGTGTTTTTCCCTGTAGGGCTTCTCGTTGTGGCAACGGCCATCATTTTGCATATTCGTCCCACGGCAGAGGTGCACTGTAGCTTGATGTTCTCTGCGAACATGGCAAGAGTGGTTGGGTGGCTTGTTAACCACCCCAACAACCCACCCTCGCAGGATTTGCACGTAATAACAAGCTACGATGTGCCCCACCACGGCTTGAATATTCAAAGTGGCTTCCACTGTGGATTCTCGTTATGTGAGAACCAGGCCATAGTCTGATTCAAAGTTTCCTCTCTGTATTCTTTTAAGTTTTGTTACATCTACCCAGTGGGATTTAGTGGTCTACAAGTAAACAAAAAGCAACGTGCATCTTAAACATGCTGGTATTGCATACTGGTGGCATCAAAAGGGAATGCTTAACTTGCAGCTTGAACTATATTATCTGTCAAACAAAGTCAGTCATTGGCTCTGTTCAGACAACATGTTAGGGTACTCCCCACACAACGTGTTCTAACTCCACCGTTGTGTGACTGTGGGCTACCGTGGAGTTGAGTAAAATCCATCGCGATGACAGTTCCTCCGCCCTCTCTCCTCCCCCAGTCCTCCCAATGGTATCCCATCAATTATTGCTGCAAAAAAACAACCCTGGTGGCTCTCCTAGAGCAGCACTTGCTCCTTTCACTGCTCTTACCAGGGAACTCTGTAGCCAGTAGGAAACATCAACTCAGTGCAACAGAGAACTCCACGGAGCCCACAACACTCAACACAACAGTTGTGCAGGAACTCTCCTCTGCACAGCGTGAATATCCTGCGTGGAGTGTTTTCCAAAAAACTCCACCATTACGTGGAGTTTCCCCACCAGACAACACATTTCTCAACAGTAGTGTAAAAACTCCACTATGGAGTTCTAAAACCACTGTTGAGAAATGTGTTGTCTGCACTGAGCCAACATCTGTCTTCAGAGCATGATAGTACTTCCCCAAACATTTGTCTCCACAAATGGTGAAGCAGTTTGAGAATGTCATGAGCCTACTAAAAACTGATTAAATGAGCTTGTGTTTTAAAACCCTAGATCTGAATGCAATTAATAGATAAGGAAAACAAGGAGGGTGAGGAGATCCTGGCTTTTTAAATGCTTTATGCTGCCTTTAAGTGCTGGCCAGTGAGTGACCTTATTTCTCACCCAGGAATTTGCTTCCCTTTACCATTTTGAGTATTTGTCATTTTCTGTTACAAATGCAGCTCTGTGTTCTGTAAATATCTTGTTTAAAATATTGGAACATTTTCTTCCTGTAGCCCGCTGCATCCTCTTCCTTATCATCTGGCTGATAACCGGTGGAAGGCATCACTTCTGGTTCTTGCCAAACCTGACTGCTGATGTTGGCTTCATTGACTCCTTCAGGCCCCTGTACACACATGAGTACAAAGGACCAAAAGCTGACTCAAGGAAAGAGGAGAAGTCGGAGTCCAAAAAACAGCCAAAATCTGACAGTGAGGAGAAATCTGATAGTGAGAAAAAGGAAGATGAGGATAGCAAAGCAGAGCCACTGGGAAACTTGGGATCAGAAGGTTCTGGAGGAGAAAGGAATTCAGACACGGACAGTGACAGGCGGGAGGATGACCGTTCGCAGCACAGTAGTGGCAATGGAAATGATTTTGAAATGATCACAAAAGAGGAACTTGACCAGCAAACAGATGAAGAGGATTGCGAAGAAGATGAGGAGGAGGAGGAGGAGGAGGAAGAGGATCAAGATACTAGGCCTTTACACGAACAGTCATAATTCAGCAATTGTCTGGAACTGAATATTACACAGGCAGTTGGATTTTCTATGTTGGCTGGTACACCATCTTGACAGCATTTTTTCCTTATTTGCTGAAGTATACAGTTTAGCCAAACAGCTTTATAACATAGTTCCTAATTTGTCTTACAAACAGGAAAAAAAAACACTTAACTTGATACAGTTTTAAGTCATCTAAACACTATCCGTTTCACAACTTGTCAATCAGTAGATATATTTGATCTGCCTGGATCAGTCATTAAACATACTGAGGAACACTGAATAATATTTTGGGAGACTGCATGTTTTCAGTAAGTGAACACTTCCAGAATAGTAATTTAAAATGGTAATTGTTGAATGACCAAATCTCAGTTTATTTCTGGTAGGTTAATTGATTAATAAATACAACAAAGTATGTTTCAGTTCATCCTATTGATACTGTTATTAATCTTCGTAAAACTGTAAGACTTTCCTTAGGACTTTTTATTTAAGAACAGAACATTTTTTTCTTAAGGCATTCAAGTTAATGCTTACCTGGCTCTAGAGTTTTAAGCTTCTTTTTCTGTGTGTGACCAATTTAGGAAATCCAATCTGTTCTGTTCATCTGGTTCAGAGCAAAGAAGTCATCTCCAGCAGGTGGAAAAAGAACAGCATAATTTGGAGATCATAGCTGTTATCTTGACCTGCCCCATCATAATATGAGAAATGTATTCTGTACATAACATACAAATAAAGCAACCCCCTTATTTTACCTGTTACTTATTATTTGGAAGTTTTATCCAGTTTTCAGTTTGTATAATTAAAAGCCATTTCAGGATGTGTGTGTGTTAGGGAAATGCAAGTCCCAAGGACCTCACAGAATCAGTGAGATTGGCAGCTGTGTCCACGGCTTTAGTTCTGTGCCAACATTCCATGTATTCAAGTCCAAGTAAACTGATTCTAATTCAACATAAGCAGACAGCATAGCTGTGTATGCCTTAATGTTAATCTTTCATTTCTTTCTGTCTTCAGAAAGTGGAGTACTGTATTTGATGAGTAGACACTGCCATGAGAGAGTATTCACCACTTCAGAAGGATAGGCTTAAAGATTAAAGAAAAAGCTCATTGAAAAGATATCCAAGACCAAATAACTTCTTGAAATCTTGAAGGAGTTTGATTGTTCACTTTCTCTCTTGTGTATTCTGTATTTGACTGACTTGGGAGACCATTGTGTGTTTAGTTCTATAAACATTTTTAAAGTTAAGACTTTACATCATTCCTCTGAATCATTAAATTTCAGTCTGAAACTGAAATTATGAATACAGATTCAGCTCTTTCTTAGCAAAGTGACTGTGAGGAGATAATGCTACTTATTTGCCTGCATTTTCAATAGTTGACTTAACAGATCTCTCCTTTTTTTCTCCTTGAACTGCTTTTTCCATCACCAGTGTTTTGACTGAAGATGTTAATTTTTCTGACTGTGCAAATATATACATTTTATGTGTGCATTGATAAAAACCATTCACAAATGCGGTCTGATCTGCTTATTACCTATTCCTCTCATTTAGCAGCTGAGAAAGTAAAAAGAATGTGATTTTCATTTTTCTTGATAGGAATTTCAAGTCACTACTTAAGAGTTTTGCTATTTGAGTTAGGAACATTCAGTGATTTCTCTCTTAAAAGTCCTGTTACCACCACCCATTGCCTCAATACTTTTGCTCAGAACCCTTCTCTTCGTTAGTTAGGCAATTATTTCCAATAATTCATCATGTTCATTCAGAAGCTGATTTCTGCTGCTAGTCTACTCCTCTTTGTTGGTGGCACAGAAAATGGCACCAAGTTCAGCCAATAGGTAGTTTTTTGAGGAACTTACTTTGACTCCAAGAGAAGTCCTAAATAGCCAGTAGATAACATAAATAAAATTGAGGTGGAATAGAAATAAAGCGGAGCTGTAAATCTTGTTCATATTTTATGCTTAATCCAGCCTTTAAACTTTCACAGTAAGCAAGTTTGCAGGTGATTCACACCACTTTTTCATCCTTGGTTATAAGACGTCCCACCTTGAGAATACAGACAGGAGGTTCCTTAAGGAGTGGTCCATATTGCAATTGTTGTAGCTCAGCCTACGATTCCAATCAAACCTAGATTTGCAATTCTATAACACACAGCACCTTTTTGATAATGCTTTGCTAAAACTTTTTTTGCAGTAAGCCATCCAAGGGCAATGACCTGATTACAAGGCTGATTATGGAACTACAGTCTGGTGACAGATGGTGATTAAAGTCTTTTCGAACACTTTCAGCCTTCTGGTGTTCACACCTGAGTAACAAGTGCTTCTATGGGAGGATATGTCTAGATAAATAGTAGTTCTAAGAGACTTACGGTAAATTCCCGTGTTTCTCAATGGAGTAAATCTTTCCTTGCCAATTTACCTGGATGTAAATTGTGACCTATTCATATGAGCCTTTGAGTCCAGAGGAGATGCAGTTTCATCAACCGATGCTTGATGAAGCCACATACAGCCACATTGACATAAGTTGACCTAATTGATAATTTGTGTTCTGACGATACTGCTGTTGTGTTATGAACAGACAATGCCAGTCCCCTTGGAAGATGTTTGTTTAGTTGACTTGTGCTGCCAGCCAATCTCTAGGCAATCTTTTAAGACAGGGGTGCACAACCTGAAGGCTGTGTGTGATCACCACCCCACAGACCTTAGCAGCGGCCTCCCTGACCAACCTACCCTCCCTCCCTGCTACTCCACCTTTTTGTTTTTTAACTTCTCTGCAATGCTGCTGCTCTTTTTCTCCCTTATCTCCTTCCTTCTGGCTGGGGCAGCTGCTGATGTGTACTGTGAAGCGATGAGCTTGTTGATTCAAAGCTACAGCCATGCATGCACCATGTTAATTTCAAGCATTTCTCCCAGTCGAGAATGGCAGCAAGTTCAGCCAATAAGGCGCTTACTTTTTTGGGGGGGGGGGGGCGCCACCCATAAGGGTACTGCAACAGTGCGGTGGTGAGTTGAAGGGGCTCCGCCTGCTTCCTCGCTGCTCTAGTGCCTTAATGGGCCAGGTGACTTTAAAGGTAGCATCTGATTGGCAGCGAGCTCAATGCATCTAAATTGGGAGATGTGACGCTTCAAATTAAAATGCTGTGTCCCTGCAGCCCCAAGATAGCTGGTGCAGAATATGCCAGCATGCTGCTGCCGCTGCCGCCATCATTGGAGTGCAGTATCACTGGTGTGTGTGTATGCATACCTGTGGGCCCCTGATCCCATGCCAGCATCAGGCCCAAAAAGGTTGTGCACCCCTTCTTTAAGATAAGTAAAACTAGATTCTTCATTTGTGTCTACATTTTAGTTGCCATTTGCAACTGCAAAAGTCCTTTTTATTTTATTTATTTATTTATTTGGGAAGTCTATAATGTTACCATCACCATAATGTAATATTTGTGAACTCATCCAAGACTGTTAGGACAGTGCCAGGAATAAATTGGGGTGGTGGTGGGGAGTACAGCATTCGTCCAGTGACAGGCAGCAGTTAAACTGTTTAAATTATTTTTCATGTTACTGAATAGTAATTATTACTACTTGTTGAAAAGTAGTTGTGGGGAACAATCCTATGGCCTCTAGACGAAATGGGAGCAGGGGAGCATAGAATACTTCAGATTCCCAAATCCAGGCTCAGAGACAGCGCTCCAATCTTGGAGCTGGGAAACCGCGTTCCCCAGCACCTCCCACTTACAGCCAGTGCAGAAACAACCGCACCATCTGCCTCTCTAAGGTCACAAAAGAGGGGGCTCCAGTGGGCCCCCACATTCAGAAGCTTATGAGCAACAGGCATAGAGGTAATTGGGTTGTGCCCTAAATAACATAGTTAAAACTACTTTTTTGGTACTTTACATTTTCATCCATTAGAAAATGGATGAAAATGAGCCTGTTTCGTTGCCTGCAGTTCCCTGGAATACCAGAGAACCACGTGGGCTCCACAATTCCAGAGAGGGCACTTGGGAGCCACCGTGTCGATGGCCCAACGCGACGCATCTTGCTAGTCACAGCGAGATTAGCATCTAGACAGGTTTGCCAGTTCTGTCCACTGG
This sequence comes from Elgaria multicarinata webbii, assembly GCF_023053635.1. Lineage (NCBI taxonomy): Eukaryota > Metazoa > Chordata > Lepidosauria > Squamata > Anguidae > Elgaria > Elgaria multicarinata. The sequence continues at coordinate 22,217,918 of NC_086178.1, read as the reverse complement.
GAAATCCACCAAAGCATTCAGGACTCCTTTGGATTCCCTAAGTCTCTTGGAGCAGACCATCAAAAATTCTCAGGGCAGACTCACCTCCATGGTGGGGAATGGAAGCTGTGAGTCCAAAGTCATAGAGAAAAAGAATTGTAAACTGTGGGGTTGTCCCTGCATTAGTGAGCTGATTAACACATGTAGGCACAAAGAGCTAGGTTTAACCTCTCGATTCACTATTGTTCAGCTGTTTCACATTGAGCTGAACAATTCATCAAGAAGATCAGCTCTATCTCCTGTGGTATGTATAGAGACAAAGGCCTTTTATCATATTGCATGCGTTAATATGGGCAATGTCGCATCAGTGAGCTGGTTATCACAACTGTTTTGTGAATGGCCACAGTTAGTTTCAATTACCTCTGACCTCACTGTTTACAGTCTCCCCAGGGGGTGTGTGTGTGTGTGTGTGTGTGTGTGTGTGTGTGTGTGTGTGTGTGTGTACACACGCACCAGAAACTTACAGGATGCATCTGATCAAATGTACCTTGTTCCACAAAAGCTTCTGCATAGCTATGGGTTTCATGCCTGTAAGAGTAAAAATAGAGTTCTCCCAACCACCATGGATGAAAAGCAAACCCATTTAATTTCAAGAATTCACACTCAGCAAGAACGGAAATAGTTTCCTGCTTTGATTTCCCGAGATGCCCCTATATCTACGGTAATTTTACTCTACATGGTAATACCACCGTACCAAATTTCACACTTGTTTCACAATGTGTATGATTTGACCAGAAATTGACGTTAAGCCGCTCTACTAAAATTGTTGCCAGCAGTTGGGGTCTAAGAAGGAAAGGAAAGAGTAAGAGAAAAGGGAGGCACCTCTGACTGCAGAGCACTGGAGTTCAAATTTTGATCTCAAATAAATCTTTTTGTTGCCCAAGGGGCAAGGGGGTTCGTTCCCCTGGAGGACCGTGCTCAATTTGTCCTTCAGAGTAGAATCGGACTCATAGACCTTCGGCGGATACAACTCAGCTTTATTTCTCGAGAAAGGCAAGAAACCAGCAAGCTAACGCCCTGCAGGATCTGGCCCCGAACAATCTAAAGGTATTTCCTTATGTTAGCATACAAACAAAGGAGATGAGTCAAAATCATGTGAGGTTACTTCAGAGTCACGAATTTAAGTGCCACGTCGCTGTTGCTGGGCAGAGTTTGCACTTGGCACTCAAAGTTTGCGCCCTGCCCGCTGTTTTTGCACTCCTTACTTTGGAGCGGACAGTCCTTATATGGCCATTCTTTGCACTCAGAACTCGAAGCTAAGCTCCCGGCCTACTACCTTATGACATGTATACAGGGTCTTGTGATTAGCTGATTCAAGCAGGCATTTTGCAATTGATTCAATATTTTGACTGTAGGCCTCTGCTGGTCATGGCGGGCACCATTTGACGGGGGCAGGGGGGAAGCATCCCGTTGATTGGCAAATGCCATGGCGATATGAAAAGTCATATCCTCACACAGCACAACTGCAACTATGAGGGAAGAGGTGAGGATTATGCACAATAAAGGAATCATGAAGACAGAAACATATTGTGTTCCCAGGTAGAAGAACTTACTGTACAGGAATGACCCAAAATGTTTTTGAGAAGCTATTTAGGAGGCAGAACCTGTTCTTTAGCATCTTGTCATACTAGTTAAACAGGTAACATATAATTCAAGCTTTCCTTTCTACTTCCCCTGTCTGATTTCATGCAAAAGCACCTTTGGTTTGTCTCAAGTCAGAGTAGTTTCCTCTTGTTTATGCCTTCTTTATGCCTAAAGAGCAATAATTTAAATAGCATTCGCCTGAATCAGAGGGTGGCAATTTGTGGGCGTCCACGTATTGTTGGACTGTGTAGCTCCAATCATTTGCTCAGCTCTCAAATGATTACTTGGTCTACCAGCCAAACAACATGGGTGTATGCCCAGAATCACCACATTTTGCAGTAATACACATTACCATCTGAAAGGCAGCGGTGGGGTGGGAAAGCCTGTAAACACCATTAAGTCCAGAGGCTAAAATTATCTAATAGCATCACTGATCCAGCATTGAAGAGAATACATCTTCTAAAATTCTGTAAGGAAGCTTGCATGTGGGTTACTCTTGCAGCTGCTTGTGGCAGAAAAATGTCTCAAAATGGCCCGAATTGTGCAAAGCACAATCTCCAGTTTTGTATATCAGGAAGGACCAAGTAAGAAGGGCGCTTTGGGGGCAGGTGAGAAAACTCCCTTTTAAGAAGATCCAAACAAGACCTAACTTCCACACATAGAGACAGGCCCAGGAATATTTTCTACGGGGTGACTCGGTGGATGGCGTTGAGATTTGACTGATTTATCAGATCTGGAGTAGTGTTTTACTATGTCCAGCACACTAAAATAAAACCACTTTCAGAGCAATTAGCTAAATTCACAGGCAAGTTCTTTTTAAGTGCATCTCAAAGACTTTCCTTATTTCAGTTTTATTGAGATTTTCATCACCTGTTCTCTCCCATTATATTGAAGAGGCTTCTTGCTCAGCTGGCATATGAACTCCCTAACAACAAGACTGCCACAACATCGTACAGCATTAGTATAGAGATTTTAAGCATGATTTTTTTCAGAAGTAGATTAGATTCAAGACTCACGGATATTTTACATGACACCATCCAAGTGAAATGACCCAAAGTTATTCCCTTATTGGGTAGCTGTAAAAGATGCAGGGGCATCAAGATCCAGTTTTATTTTTAAAAATAACAACCCTACACTGTGACTTTCTAGAAGGAAATCCATCTAGAAACACTGTAAATAAAAAAATAACTAAAACTGCTTCCAAGGCTGAAGGCAGCATAAGAAGCAAAGGGGTTGCTCCAATCCCAGACCACCTCCTTCCAATGTGAGCTGCTCTGTGTCTCAGCTCACATGCAGAGGGGACTGAGTGGAGTATTCGCATGTCCTCCTGACCCGGGCCTCATTCCGCCCCTGGAACACCCCCAGCGTGAAGTGAAGTCACCAACACTGCGGGAAGAAGGTGGTGACCTCGCAGCAAAAGGAAAAGCTGCAGTAAGCTGGCTACTTTTTTTTACCAGGCAGTTTCACCTGAAAAGCCCATGGTGGCTGCAGCGTATAAGTAGGGTGACCATATGAAAAGGAGGACAGGGCTCCTGTATCTTTAACAGTTGTATTAAAAAGGGAATTTCAGCAGGTGTCATTTGTATGCATGCCGCACCTGGTGAAATTTCCTCTTCATCGCAACAGTTAAAGCTGCAGGTGCCCTGCCCTCTTTTAAATCTGGTCACCCTACTCCTGCAGCTTTAACTGTTGTGATGAAGAGGAAATTTCACCAGATGTGACATGCATACAAACGACATCTGCTGAGATTCCCTTTTCTATGCAACTGTCAAAGATACAGGAGCCCTGTCCTCCTTTTCATATGGTCACCCTAGTATAAGCGACTCAGCACAACTGTGCAGCCGCCATGAGTTTACAGAGTGTATAGACAGCCCCTAGCATGTTGTAGCTGAAAGCGCTTCCTGCCCATAACTAAGCCTCAGAAGAGGCATTTCAAGCTTTTCCAACAGGAAAATCTGTGCCTGTTTGCATTCTCTTCCCCTCCTTATTGCTTTACTATGATTTTATTAGAATGTAAGCCTATGCGGCAGGGTCTTGCTATTTACTGTTTTACTCTGTACAGCACCATGTACACTGATGGTGCTATATAAAGAAGAAGAAGAAGAAGAAGAAGAAGAAGAAGTTGGGAAGCCACCAATTGGAGGTGGGGGAGGAGGCATGGCCAGCAAAATGGGGTGTGGCCATTTGGAGATCCCTAGAGGGCCAAATTTGGCCTTTGAGCCTGACATAGAGCCAAATGAGACATCTCTATCATGCCTTTCCTAAGGAACCCTGAAGTAAAGTTTGCTGCTTCTAGTGTTTTTGAATCTGCCCCATGGCTAGAAACAGAACTTTGTAGAGCTGTGCCCCTATTTGTGCTGTGTGCTTCTCACTCATCAAAGCTTTGCAAACAAAGCCAAAGATTCAAGCACAGAAGCTCCAGGGCCAGGATGTCAGTTGCCTTTGGCTCACAGCCTACAGACAGGGCCACTTTTTCTGTATGTAAACTGCAGGCCGTGACAAAGGGAGGTCAAGCAAGAAGCAAATTAAGCCTCTCTTAGAAATGAATATGCTTGTGTCTCCTATGTAACAGGGTGTATCAACTCAGAGAATGATTGTTGCTTAGCACAGACCATGTGGAAGGCAGAGAAAGGTGAGAAGAAAGATAAACAAACTTTTAATGTTTCACAGCTACACAAATCTAATGTAAGTATTTGTTCTTGGAGGCAGCAATGAAGATAGTTAGCAAAGATCACCAGCAGATAGGTTCTGGTTGAGTCACATTTTATATATACCAGTCAGAAAGTGCTTTTGAGCCTCTTGCTCTTCATTGATGTGCACGCATGAAAAATGCAGCTTGAAATGAACTTGTATTCTGTATTTTGATTTGATTAGTTGACATAGTCTTGCAGGAAGGTGGATTTACAATTGCAACCTTCACATTTCAACCACCCTGTCGGTGTTGTAACCTGTGAACATTGTGTTCTATACGAAACATGTTTTTTAGTCTCCTGCTCACCATTCCTGCACCCCCATAAGTAGTATATATGTGGGAATGGCCTTTTTCACAGCTTAACCTCTAATCTATTTCCTATCTGGTGGAATTGTCTCTCTGGTCACCATTAGCAAGAAAAAACAAAGGTGAGCTGTGTTGACCATAAGAAATATTCAAAAATACTTATTAGTGTAATCACATGTATTAGGCCAACTGAAAGATCACAACCCCCATTACCCAATTCCTTCTTCTTTCCTTGACTATGGCCATTTGCTCCAGGGCTATTTCCTTCACAAGGTGATGGGAAAGCCCAGTAATTTCAGTGATATGTTTCTTCTTTCTTGCAAAGGGCCTATATATGCCCACCAGCCTTGGTGCACCTACTAACAATTTCATCATCATCATCATCATCATCATCATCATCATCATCATCATCGTTTTCCCAAGCTATGTCAATTTCAGCAGTCATCAATTAGGTGATGGTGGGATTACATCTGAAGTCCCAATCCTATGCAAGTTTAGACAGAAAAAAGCCCCACAACTCCCAGCATGCCCCACTTAGTCTACTTGTAGGGCAATCTGGGATAGCATCCAAAGTTGGTAAGTCTGAGAGAGTTGAAAGATCTGAACAGCAGCAGAGCACCTTCATATGATTTCAACCGAAGGCTGTTGACTGAGAGACAATTAATATTACCTTACTCTTCCAGTAAAGGGTCAGGGTGACATTCAAGGCAGCTTCAGGGCAGCCATTTCTTCCCCTGCATTTCAGATCCTGTGATTATTATTTTGTTCAGAGTTCTTACATTTCTGACCACTATCATTATAAAGAATTAAATGGACCCGTGATGAGTTTGATATGCATGCCAAACCCTAAAGGCATCAGACTTATGCATCTGGAAGGAGAGATGATATTCCCTATTGGTGGACCCTCTTTTTTTCTTTTTCTTTTTTTGCAAGGGTTGCACAAAAGAATGATTGACCGGATGCCATCACAGGATGATAGTCTCCTGTCTACTCTACGCTGTCAAGCTATTTGTGGAGATTCTGTGACCTGTTGCCAAAGTCCCCTCCCTTCAATCCAACTCTAGAGGGTGAAAAAAGATGTTTAAAGGAAAGCACTTTGGACTCCCTTGCCCAAAGCCCGGGGGGGGGGGAAGAACTCAAGCAAACCTTGTGAAATAAAGACAGGTTGCTTACCTGTAACTGTAGTTCTTCGAGTGGTCATCTGTGCAGTCACACATATGGGCTCTGCGCCTGCGCGGAGCCAGCTTCAGAAACTTCACTAGCTGAAAACCTTTTAGGCGGGAACCTCCCCCCCACCATCCACTGAGCATGCTCAGGGGTTCCCGCCTAACTCCTCAGTTCCTGAAACCGCCTAAACAGTCTCACTGAGGAGAGCCACCAGGTGATCAAAATTTTTATGACACCATAGTGGGGATGGTGGGAGGGTTGTGTGACTGCACAGATGACCATTCAAAGAACTACAGTTACAGGTAAGCAACCTGTCTTTCTTCTTCGTGGTCTCTGTGCATCACACATATGGGCGATTAACAAGCTGACTTACCAGAGGAGGGTGGTATCAGATGATGTATGAATTTCACAGAATTGCCGATAAGACGGCATGCCCAAAAGCGCAGTCTCTACGCGCTCTGATGTCCAGACGGTAGTGGCTGGCAAAAGTCAGAGGTGTCGACCAGGTAGCCGCTTTGCAGAGGTCTGGTAGAGCGATCCCCTTTTCAAAAGCTGTGGAAGTGGCCACTCCTCTGGTGGAGTGAGAACGCACACTACCCTCCAACGGGAGGCCTGCGAGTTCATAGGCTAATTTGATAGTCTGAACAACCCAAGCAGATATTCTCTGTGGAGATGCCTGAAGTCCCTTTTGCTTGCCCCCATAACAAACAAAAAGTCTTTGGGATCTCCGGAGGGTAGCAGTTCTGGACTGGTAGAAGGCGAGAGCCCGTCTAACGTCCAGGTATGTAGAGCAGACTCAATAGGAGATGTCGGCGAAGGGAAAAAACTTGGCAGGGTGATATCCTGTCCAAGGTGAAAAGAAGAAACAACCTTTGGAAGAAAGGCTGGGTCCGGTCTAAGGACCACCTTGTCATCATGAAACACCGTGTAAGGTGAGTCTATGCGGAGAGCTGCTAGCTCGGATGCACGCCTAGCAGATGTAACTGCAACAAGGAATGCCACCTTAAAAGTCAGTAGACGCAAGTCCGTCTTTGCTAATGGCTCAAAGGGCTTGGCAGACAGTGCCTTGAGCACCACAGATAGGCTCCATTGAGGAACAAAAGAGCGAACTGGTGGGATGCCTGAAATATCGTGTCGACTACAGACCTCTTCATCTGCCACTCGTGGGTGTCTACGAAGGTGCAGCTGAGGTCGTCTGCCAGAATATTGTCCTGGCCTGCGATATGAATGGCCGATAAAGTCATATCGTGAGCAATTGCCCAGTGCCAAATGTCTAAAGTTAGAGAGATCAGGTCCATAGACTGTGTCCCACCTTGCTTGTTTATATGCCAGACAGCAGCCATGTTGTCTGTGTGTATTTGGATCACATGTCCTGACAAGGTCTGCTGAAAGGCATGTAGTGCTTTTTGGATGGCCATCAACTCCAAAACATTGATGTGTCTTTTCCTGTCGAGAGGACCCCAGCGCTCCTGTATGGTTAGGTTTCCGCAGTGGGCTCCCCAGCCCAGTAGGGATGCGTCTGTCATTAGATGTTGAGATGGCAGTGGGGGTTTGAAGTCCAGGCCCTGCATAATATTGGATAGGTCCGTCCACCAAAGGAGTGTGTCCCTTACTTTGGTAGGGAGCGACAATTTCACTCGATGAACGTCCAATCTATTGTCGTACTCCCGTAAGAGCCACAATTGTAGGGGCCTCATGTGAAGGCGCGCCCAAGGGATGACGCTGACTGTAGCTGCCATAAAACCCAGTAACCTTTGTACCTGGAAAGCAGATGTAATTTTAGACTTGAAGAGCTTAAGAGCAAGTTCAATTAACGTTGTAGCTCTATCCTCCGGAAGGAAAGCCCTGGAGCGGGTTGAGTCCAGAATTGCTCCAAGGAATTTAATTTTTTGAGTTGGTTGAAAATTTGATTTTTCTTTGTTGATGCAAAGGCCTAATTCATTGAGGAGATTGATGGTGAGTTGGGTGTTACGGGTGGCTTCCTGTTCCGTACTAGCCACTATCAGCCAATCGTCCAAGTAGGGGTAAATCTCTACCCCTCGAGTTCTCAGAAAGGCGCAAACTGGTGCCATACACTTCGTGAAAACTTGGGGAGCAGTAGAAAGACCAAAAGGAAGCACCTTAAATTGGAAGATGTCTTCCCCTACTATGAACCGTAGAAATTGGCAATGGTCAGGGTAAAGCGAGACATGGAAATAAGCATCCTTAAGGTCAATGGATGTGAACCAGTCCACTTGGGAGAGGAAAGGTAGGATGCTTGCTAAAGAGTTCATCCGGAATTTTTTAGGGTTGATGAACTTGTTTAGCTCTCTAAGGTCCAAAATAGGCCTTAGCCCCCCATCCCGTTTCGGAACCGTAAAGTAGCGAGAGTAGAAACCACCTCCTAGTGTGCATGTTGGTAATCGCTCTATGGCGCCCTTCTTCAGGAGAGACTTGGTCTCTTGCAACAGAGCATCTGTAGGAGGTGAGAACCTTGAGGTTCCGAGGGGGGTGGGGTGGAAAACTCTATTTTGTAGCCCCGAGAAATGATGTTAATGACCCATGTATCTGTAGTAATAGTGGTCCAGTTGTGGAAAAAAGGGGGCAAGGATGTCACCAAACTTAGGTGTTGAGCTGTTTGGTGTGTGACAGTCAAAGACGCCGTCTTTGATTTGGATCAGGCTTGTTCTTATTTTGCTTGAAGCGTGCTGAATATTGTTGTCTCTTGTACTGACCTTGAGGTTGGTACAGAGTGGCACGATCCTGCAATTGTAGTTGTTGATGTCTTGGCTGGAACTGTTGTTGCGTTCTCGGCCAACACCTCTGGCGGAATGGTCTCTGCAGTTGTTGTTGCTGACCAATCCCCATTTTCTTAGCCGTGTTCTTGGCTTTTTGGATACTCTCCATGGACTCATCCATGGAGGAGTGGAAAAGACCTTCCGGTCAAAGGGGAGGTCCTCTATCCGGGTGCGTGCTTCTTGGGATAGTCATGCGGACCTAAGCCACGCATGCCGTCTTAATGCAATGGAGGCTACCATTGCTTTTGAAGCACAGTCAGTGGCGTGTCTCGCTGTATTCAGCTGTTGGCGAGATAGCCTCATAGCTTCCGTATAAAACACGTTTGCAAGTTCCCTTTGGTCATCAGGGAGATATCCAGAAATGGATGCCATTTTTTCCCAAAGGAAAAGTTGATATTTAGCCAAAGTGGCTTGGTAGTTATGCACCCGAAGGGACAATGCAGACGAGGAATAAATCCTTCTTCCCAAGCCGTCCAGTCTACGGCCTTCTTTGTCTACTGGCGCATTGTGTTTCCTTTGAGTGCGTCCTTGTGATGCCTCCACAATGATTGAGTTGGGCTTGGGATGGGTGAAGAGGAATGGGGCTGTTTTCTCCTGAATCTTGTAGATGTTATCTAGTCTTCTCGACGTTGGTGGCATAGAGGAGGGCAGCTTTCAGGATTGTTGTGCTGTGCATAGTAGCACAGGTAGATATGGAATGGCCGCTGGGGTTGATGATTCACAGTATACGTCGTCGTAAATTGGGTCATTCAGTTTTTCAATTGGCTGCGACATTTCAATTCCCAGGGACCTCACCATCCTTTGCACTTGGTCGGCAAAGTGTGCCAAATCCTCCGAGGGGGAGACCACATCCGACGATACCACCAGGTCATCCGGCGAAGGGATGGATGGTGCTGGCGATGCTTCCTGAGACGAGTCAGACCGATAGTCCTCGTCAGAGGGTTCATCCAATGTATTTTCCCTCATCCTTGCCGCGGGCAATGTCTGTAATGACTGTGACGGTACCGAAGCAGTCTGTACTGTAGTCTGCACCAGTTGCGGTGGAGGCGGGGGCCTCGGTACCGAAGGTTGAGGCGGTGGTGGCATAGACGCAACAACTTCCGCGGGCGGGCGGGAGATTGTTTCTGAAGGGGGTTGGCGAAATCGTGGGTAGGGAGCAAACTGTTCCTGGTAATAGTAATAGTCTTGCTCACGCCTGTGCGTCCAATCCCCATAATAGTATGGAGGGTATTGTGGAGGTTGCCAATCCTGGTCATGTCTCCTGTTCGGTGTGCGGGGATGTTCCCCGTAGTCGTAATGCCGTTGGCTTGAATAGACTGAAGCCGGTGAGCGATCACGATAATAGCCATAGGGAGACATTGAACGGTACCGACGGCCGTCGGTATCGGGTGCTGGGTATGGATCCCGCGGCATATCTCGGTACCGATGAGGTTCGGTTTCGATTGCCGAATGCGGGTCATGCTGTCAATATCGAAGTCCATCGGTATTGAGCGGCAGTCGTTGATGTTGACGGTATCGAGGGGAAATAGGGCCCCCTTCTGGCAAAGTAATGTCCTGCGAAGAGCCTCTAATCTCTCCTTCTGAGACTGATGTTCGCACGCTTGTTTCCTCCTCCGGTATCGTGATGATGTTCAAGGGGGACGGTACTGAAGGATCGGTCGGCTGCTATGTTTGCGGTAACGCTAGGACCAGAGGCGAAACCAGAGTTGCCCGTCTCAGTATCGAGAATGCTCTCGGTACCAACAGTGTCGGTATCGGGCTCGTTAGTATTGGAGACATTGTTTGTAAAGAAAGCCTCGATATCGGGCTTCTTGGTACCACTGAGCGCTTCGGCATTGAAGTTGTCAGTACTGGGCTCTTCGGTACCGGGCTCTTTGGTACCGATGGATTTGACTTAGTCGATTTTTTCTTTCCATTTTTTGACTTCAGTTTGCTCTTTTTCTTTTGGGGCTCTTCGGGCCCAACATGCTCTCTCGCTCTCTTAGATATCTTTTTAGCCGCTTTAGACGAGGTGGAATGAGAGGAGGAGGGGGGAACCACTGAGGCTTCACTCCATTCTGGAGGAGGTTGGGGCATAGTCTCCATTTTGTGAGGAGATGTAGAAGCACGAGATTGCCTCAGTTTATCTACTGCCTCCAAAGCCTTTTCCCAAAGAATCGCTCACAGGTGATCAGCGCGTTTTTTTCTTGCTTGTCTTGAAAATTTCAAGCAGAAAACACAAGACTCTACCACATGAGTCTCCCCCAAGCACAGCAAACACAGAGAGTGTCCATCCATTTGCGATATCTTTTGACTGCAGTTGGTACACTTTTTAAAAAGTCCTTGGTGTGCCATAAGCACAAGCACTAAGACTAACTAGCAAGATATATATATATACATATATATATATATATATATATATATATATATATATTAATAAACTAACTATATAGCAAAGAGAGAAAACGGAGAGGTAAGAAAAAGATTGAAAATGATAGATTTTCCAGCTGAGGTACAACAATACCAAGCGAAGTCTCCAACAAGCTGTTGACCCACAGGTGGTTGAAGAGAACTGAGGAGTTAGGCGGGAATCCCTGAGCATGCTCAGTGGACGGTGGGGGAGGGGTTCCCGCCTAAAAAGATTTTCAGCTAGTGAAGTTTCCGAAGCTGGCCCCGCGCAGGCGCAGAGCCCATATGTGTGATGCACAGAGACCACGAAGAAGAACCTATGAAGACAAGGGGTAGTTAGCAACTGTGTACTCTTGCTCATAGAGACATGTGGGAAATACCCTTTTTATAACAATGTGGCAAATATATCAAGCAAGTTTATTTGGAAAGGAAAAGGAAACAAGGGAAGGCAATAATCCGACATAAAGCTTTATATATATCCCCAGTCCCAGTCAGTCTCTGCTGGTATTGCAACCTTGGACTGTAGCTGTTGACAGACTTTTACTGTTTCTTCTACCCTTGAAATGGGTATAAAATTGCTTTTATTGTTATATGGCTGAGAGGCGGGTTTCTGTTTTGCTTCCATATGCATAGGTGATAAATAATGATTTTGATATATTTAGAAAGCAATCCCATGGCCTCTAGACAGGGTCTGGGAAGACATAGGATAGTTTGGATTCCTAGATTCGAGGTCAAAAACAGCCCTCAGACCCAGGAATCTGTGTTCCCCGCCCCTTTCAGCCCAGCCCTCTGAGCCAGCACAGAAACAACTGACCCAGCTGCTTCTCTGTGGTCACAAAGGCAACCTTGGAGACGAGGGAAAGGGGGTGTGCGGGGAAGAGAGGGGATGGCTTACCTCATATCTCCAGGCCTTCCCAGTCTCCTCCCCTCCTTGTCCCTGTCAGCTTGGCTAGATGGTTGAAAAAGCCCATCTAGCTTAAATGCAGAGTGGGAGGCATGGCGGAGGTGACAGTCACCTCTGCTGTGCCTCCCACTCTGCACTAGATACTCAGAAACCTCCGAGTTTGGAGGCTTACAAGGATCACAGGTGGATCCCATGGGTTTGTGCCCTTAAACAGCTGAAGAAGATCAATTTCTGGCTGAAACATGTTTGGTGTTATATAGGAGCATTTTCGTGTTCATTTACTTCAGAGATGCATTGTTGCTTTTCATGCTTGAGGTTCTAAAAGGCATTTCAATGTATCTGTAAAGAGTTCATTGAATGTATTGATTTAATATGATATATATCCCAGCTTGATTGTTGATCTTTGGTGCCTTGGTTGTTGGGATCAACTTCCTTTTGATTTTAATGCCTGGCTAAAGCAGGCAACAAATGGGCCAGACACACCTCTCTTGGGAAGTAGTTCCACATTCTGGATGCCACCAAGAAAGGTCCCATCTTGTCCCGTGGCTGCACATCTGTGAGCCCAGGACACAGAGAGGGCCTTCAAAGTGAAATGAAGCATGTTCATTCAGAAGGAGGAGGGACCGTACATACAGGGTCAGCCTTACCATTAGGCAGAGTGAAATGGTTGTGTCAGGCAGCAGATGATTATTGGTGTGGAGAAGGGAGCAGTGGCAAAACAAACCCCAATCATTCCCTTCTGTTGGAGACAGGGCTGTCTGTTCCTTTTGACCTTGTAACTAGACTGCTGTCCCCAAGTGAGATTCAGGATGCTGTCCTATCATTAGAGCGTGATTCAACAGCCAATCCAGTAGGCCCCTGTAAATGGAATGGGAGTGGAGGATGCGATCTTGTCCTTTCCCCCAGGCAGCAAAATGTCTTCGGCCAGCCCTGTCTACATACATACAGGCACGGGCAGCTGTTCAAGTGGACAGAATAAGCATTAGTAAATATACAAGAGATCCAAGACTGTATTGAGGACCGCAGCACTAGACCTGATCAACCAGCTCGGTTCAAGTGAGGCCTGTTACTTGTACAAAATATCAGAATGCTGTAGGATAGCGAGGAAAAAACCCTCAAGATATAATAATAATAATAATAATAATAATAATAATAATAATAATAATAATTTTATTTGTTACCCGCCTTGCCCTCTGGATCAAGGTGGGGTACAACACAAATAAAACACCATAAAATACATAAAACTAATTCAAACGTTTAAAACCTGAGAATCTCTCAAGCAAGACGGTACTAGTTGTCCCCATGTTCCAGAACTGTAAATTGCTACTTGCCCCAAATTGACAAGAAAATCACTGAGCAATGAGGCAGGAAAGCTTTGTAAACAGAAAAGAATAGATTTTAAAAAAATATGTATTTTTCTACATTTTTTACTCTTCCTCCAAGGAGTAAAACGAGCTGGAAGGAGTAAAACAAGCTGGAAAACCCACGGGGTTTCTATCACATGACATGGGAACCACTGAGGACACTTCACAACAATCTTGCAGAAGATGGTTAGTGGGTGTGGGTGCTCAACTCAGTGCGAGGAGGGAAATCTCCTGCCACATGACACACTCGCCCACTATGATCGTGTTTTTGAGCGATTCACAGTGGGGTAACATGTCATTGGAACAGCCTCTTAGTCTATCTAGCCTAGTATTGTTGACATTGACTGGCAGCATCTCCCCAGGCTTTCAGGCAGGATCCCCCACCCACCCACCCCTTCCTGGAGATGCCAAGGATTGAACTTGGGACTTTATGCATACAACACATGTGTTCTACCACTGAGCCATGGCCCTTCCCCTTATTGCATGCTTGGGGCAATAGGGCTGAGGCTAGAAGTTTGACCACCTGTCTTTGCTGTCTCATTGGCTGCTTGGGTCACTGCATCTGGTCACAAAGGAAACCCACCACTGCTGTCAAGGAGCACCATTGGCTGGCTGTGCTGTTGCAGGTAGCACAATACTCAATGGAGCAGGCAGGTGTCAAGCAAGCTGCCATCACTGCAACAGCCCTGTTGGTGATGTCCATTACCTGAAATTGGCCAGTGAAAGGATCAGGCTTACCAACTCCTCCAATCTTTTCTGAACGTGGGAATACTCCTCTGAACATGGGACCTCCCTTCTCCATAATACACATGCATACGCAACACATATAAGAAGAACCCCGAAGGAACAGACTACCAAAATAAATATATAAACAAACTGGGGGAAACTGCAGTAGAATAAAAAGACTGGCCTTTGCCCTAAATATATAAAGATCTGGCAACCTGCTCCAAACTTGAAGAACTAGCCAAACTGGTTAAAAAACAGTTGGTAAGTTTCCCCATTTCTCTAAGCCATAAGAAATCAAGGGCTACAGGGTACATAGCCTAACCCCATGAACCCTAAACAGTGTCTGGGGGACATAAAATTTGTTGGTTTCTGGGATGCAAGAACAGAACGAAGGCTCCAGCCTTGGAGCCCAGAAACGGGACGTACTAAACCGAAGGACACCGAATGGCCATTGAAATGCATTGTGTCATTCCGAATGGCCATAGGAAATCATTGAAGGAGTTTAGGGATCATCTACAAATTAAAATACCTAAAGGAGTTAAACATTTAGTTTTCATAGAAAACCACACAGAATCAAAATACAAACTAACAAAGTGGTTTTGGGGAACAGTTCCTATGACCCCCAACACAGTGGTTTCTAGGGATCATCTCCAAACGTAAAAAGAAAACAGAATACAATAAAGAGAAGGTGACTGCCGTTTCATACAATGCTTCATAGGCACCAGTTTTAAAAGACCAAAATAAGTGGAGAAGGGGTTGCCAAAAACTGTCACAGATTATTTCCATCTTTACAAATGCCCCCCCACACACCCTCTCCTCACAACAGGCTTACATTTCAAAGTGGTCATAGAAATACATGGGAATGATACCATAAGCCCCTTAAGAATCAGATGAATCTGAAAATGCTTATGGAGGTTGAAATTAGAAACCCAAGCATCCTAAGACTCTGTGCTTGATACATGTTGCATTGGACTTGCCCCCAACTTGCGCATAGCCATAATATGGGGTGTCATTCAGAATGGCCATAGGAAAGCATTAAGCTGTCACAAGCAGGCACACAGAAAAGAGGGGGAGCCCCAAAACGCTCATGGAGATTTGTACTAAACCCAAAAAATCCTAAGAGTTTCTGTGAGGGAACTGGCTGTCATTTCTGGTTATGACCTTAATGAAGGCCGTGCTCTTTGCGCATGCCTGAAGTCCGAGGCAGACATTCCTACCGAACAGGTTTGAACCGGTTGTGCTATGCTGCCAAGATGCGCACGCAATTCCTTTGTGTAAAAGTGTGTGCGTTGCCTTTGCATGAGGGGCGTGTATAAAAAGCCCCTCCTCCCAGTCCCCAGGGCAGCCGCCCGTGGACTCATCCCGTGCTGCTGTTTCGCTAGCGAATAAAGCTATCTGTTTGGACAAGAACTTTGGTGTGGACTCCAGTTTCTCTGTGTGGGCTCCAGTTTTTACGTAACATTCCTGGCGCCCAACGTGGGGCCGCTTCCTTCAACAAGGAAACCTCACGGAGTACTGGACAGCCTGCCAGGGAGATTTCCCCCACTCAAGCTTGCCTCCTCGCAGCTCCCCCCCAGGCGTCCGCCGACACTCATCGGGAGCGCGCCGTCAGCTTGCCTTTGGCTTCGCTGATGCCTAGTGATCTGGGGACGGACCGACCTGAGGGGGCGGCATGGACGCAGCTGAACCTCTGTGGAAGTTTTGCTACAGATACCTTTCTAACCGGCGCCGGAGCTTCAGACAGGCGAGTAACAATGGGCTCTCTGTAATCTGTTTCTGTTCTGTTCAGCCAGCTCCCAGGAGCTGAAGGAGGGGCTGGATCAACCCCTCAGAAGCCGGAAGGTTTCTCTGTTTTCTGTTTCTCTGCTGGGCTGGATTTGGGGAGGAAGGGTGTTGTCTGTGTAATTGGTGTGTGAATGGCAGCCTGATTCCCATTGTTGACCGTTGGATCCATCAGTCCTCTGGCGCCATTTTGTGCCTGGAAATTCCGGCAACGTGGGCTGGCAGCGTGTGATTGTGAACCTATTGTTTCACCAACTGACTCCCCCACTACCGATAGCCAGTTGGTTCCCCGTCTACCCACCTGATTTGTCTGTCTGTCTGGTGAGTTTAGAAAGTTAGGATGGGGGGAGGTTCTTCCACTCCATTAGATTCATGGTAGAGCTTTTTTGCAGAAGTTTTTTTTTTACACTACCCAGTGTAATGTACAAAGGCGAAGAAAGATAAAAGAATCCAGCCCCACCGCCTGAGGCAGCTCACTTACAGTGCTTCAAAGGACAAACCAATCATACCTTGTCCTCAGGAAGAACTGCCGCCGCCTTATGTTTCGCCTTCGGCGCCCCAGATGCGGCCCCCACCAACGGTGCCCACTGTTCCAGTTCCGCTACTACAGAAAAGTTGGTGTTGTGTTAAAGTGAAAGAATTTTTTTTTGTCAGTTTATGTTTTCCACCCGGCCCAAGTGAAAAGAGAATGTTTTTTTGTTTCCCTCCTACGCATCCCCCTTGCAGCCTCCTCCTCCCTAGAGATTTTTTTTTTGCTTCTCCTATGCTTAGCAGCTAGAGATAAGCAGTTTTGTTTCAGTGAAAGTTTTGTTCTCAGTGGAAGTAGTCCAAAGATTTTGAAGACTTTCTGTATTTTGTCTTTCACTAACCTCAGATAATTAGAAATGTAGAACCCCATTTCACGGAAGAAATGTCTTCCATAGCTTTGAAGATTCACTGCCTGAGTTAAAAAGCTCCTTGTAAGCACAAATAGTTTTGCCAACCGTTGTGCCAAGATGGGAGAAAGGAAAAGTATGTTGCTAAATGTCAGAAGTATGTAAAGTATGTGAATAGAAGTGGTGAAGAAGATAAGAAGTTGAAACATAGGGGAGGAAGAAAAAGAGAAGAAGAAAAAAAAAAAAGGAAAGTGTTTGAAGGTTAGTGTACGTGGCATGGTTTTTGACCAGAAAGAGAAGGGGGGGTAAAAGACCCCTGCCTTGAAAAAGTTAGTGAATGGACAATCTTGCGTCCTCTGCTGACG
Organism: Elgaria multicarinata webbii; assembly: GCF_023053635.1. Lineage (NCBI taxonomy): Eukaryota > Metazoa > Chordata > Lepidosauria > Squamata > Anguidae > Elgaria > Elgaria multicarinata. The sequence continues at coordinate 22,200,949 of NC_086178.1, read as the reverse complement.
AAGATTGGAAATACTGAATTGCTATATTTTTGTGTGTGTTTTGAACGTTGTGTTCTGAAAATTGCCCAGCCCTAAATGCAACTACAATTGAAGTCTAAAAGCACCCCTGTGTTCTTGCATCAGTATCCTTTGAAATTAGAAGCCAGAAGAAGAATACAGCTATTGCTTTTTAAAAAAATGGAGTTGTGAAATGATTAAAGCAATTAAAAACTCCAGCTTGCATTACTGTGTTTGCACTACCAGCCTCAAGTGTGCTGTGCCAAAAACGTGGCACAGACCAGTGGAGTACAGTGGAAGAAGCTGACACCTGAACCCTGCCTGCCAGTCCAGATATGAGATCAACCTCCTCGTGGACCTAAGGCTTGGCTCATTGAATCCTGCCACGTTGATACCTGAACTACAAAGAAGAAGTTCCAAAGCATGAATGCCTTGAAGTCTTGCAACTTGGCACCAAACCTCGCCCAGACCCATATGATGACCTTGAGTTGTTTACTGATGGATCCAGCTACAATTGTATAACAAGCAGCTGAACTCGTAGTATGCACAGAAGCCCTGATGCTTGTTTCAGGCAAAAGACTATATTTACTGATTCAAAATATCACATGGACAGATTTGGAAAGAAAGAAGATTTGTGACTGCCCATGGAGCAGTGACCCATGGAGAATTAACAGTTGATCTGTTAGATGCCCTGATGTTACCAAAAGAATTGGCTAATTTGTCTACAAACAGCTGCCATAATTGGAGCTAGCCCATTTCTCAGTATTTGAATCCACCTTATGAAAAAGAAGACTTGGAATTAGCACAATAACTCAACGTTTTCAAGAACCCAGAAAGATGGGATTTGTTACCCCTGATGTGCCAAGAATCATCATGACCTCCCTGTTTAAAGATCAGGTGTTTAATGACTGAAAGACTTTTTGAGAACCATGATCAATAAATGCTCAGTGAATTGTTTTTACTGGCTTCATTTGTAAATGCATCAAAAGAAAAGCCCCTGCAGACATGGACTTGTTATCTTTTTTTTTTTAAGAATCCAGAACACCATCGCCCTGCTCAGACATCTGGAGACTGCAGGTTACCGTGCTAGTCAAGCCAAAGCCCAAATCTGCAAACAAGAAGTGACATATCTGGGCTTTATCATCAAGAAGAACACTCAACTTTTAGCTGCCAGCAGGACCCAGGCAATCAATTGTATACCCCAGCCCCGGAACAAAAAGAATTACGAGTTTTCCTGGGCATGGCAGGGTACTGCCGGATCTGGATCCTGAACTACGCCGCCCTGACACAGTCCCTCTATGAACTCTTGAAACAGAAAGTCCCTGAATCCGGGACCCTAGACTGGACATCTAAAGCAAAAGAGAGCCTCCGGAATCTTAAATCAGCCCTTACCAGTCCACCCGCTCTAGGACTACCTGATATCAGCAAGCCCTTCCACCTCTATGTAGACGAAAGGAAGGGCACAGCCGTGGGCGTTCTGACCCAGAGAGTGGGTTCGTGGAATCAGCCTGTAGCATACCTAAGCAAGAATACTGATCCTGTGAGCAGAAGTTGGCCAGGATGTCTCCGATGTGTCGCCGCCGCATGCCTGCTCTTAACTGAAGCCATTAAACTTACCTATGGGCAGCACATAGAAATCAGTTTAATGGCTTCGCTGCACTAGAATGGGGAAGAGAAAAGAAGATCACGGTCTATGCAGAGTTACAAAGAAAGCCTGTTAGGGAAGACGTGGGACGGGCCATACACCATTATACTGACTACGCCTACTGCTTTAAAGGTCCAAGGGAATTCCAGTTGGATTCATTGGAGCCGAGCAAAATTAGCCGCACCCGAGAGATGGCAGGCCACGAAAGGTGCGGGCCTAAAGCTCACCCTGAGGAAACAGCCCTCACCGCTGGACGCGACGGGAGAAGACTCCTCGGGACCGGCAACCGAGGGAGCGAAATAACTGGGGGCGCTGCATCCCCTCTCAACCTGGAAAGAAGAGGTGGACACCGCCCGAAGCATGTTTTGCCTATTTTGCTCTTCCTGCTGACCCTGAGCATATCATCCCAGAAGTCAAAACTTGATCTCTGCTCCTCTTGTATACAAACAGTGAAACTTCATAACCAAATCAAACAGACTATTATATATCAGAGTAAATTGCAGTGTACTGAGACCAAAACGTCTTGCACTTTCCGTAATGTTTCTTTCTCAGCATGTTCTCTGAATGACAAAGTCACATGTTTTGATCCCAGAGAAAATCCTGTTAAATGGCACCTAGAGGTCAGAGATGCTAACCAGCAAGGTACACTATTGCAGAAAATACCCCTTAGAACCCCAAATTCTCCAGCTTCTGTGATCATAGACCCTTGTAAGATCTCCCACTGGCCAGATCAGTGTGGGGATCTCAGCTGGGAGAAGACATACATGCACAAAGACAAATATATATGCCCCTCCACAGACCCGATGCAGACTACCATCCCCAAACAAGCCAATTGCGATAACAGCTGTCCTTATTAGAACTGTGTATGGTGGGCCACTTATCCAACAACACCCCCCCTTAGTAAAATCCACGCCTCTTTAACCAAAGTGCCAGTCCTCAGTAACTGCAAAGCACAACAGTGCAACTTAGTGAATTTTACCGTTTTTAACCCACAACAGTTTGTGACCACTTTTGGGAACCAATTCGGGCTCCGCATTCATGGACGGGGAGCAGATCCCCTGGGGTGGATTTATCTGAAGCTCACTCAGCTTGTAGAAACAGGCCACACCATACAAGAGCACTTCTTCCAAGACTTTTGGAAAGAAGTCGAACAGCCTTTTGAAGTGCCAGAGATAGCGCGCAACCTTTTTGTCACTTTTGCAGAAACTGTCGCTGCGACTCTGAATGTATCTAATTGTTATGTATGTGGAGGAACCAACCTAGAAGACCAATGGCCTTAGGAAGCCCAAGAATACAATGTCAGCCAGCCGTATAATGAGACCACTGACCCCAATCCCCATAGTCAGTGGATGCTGACAAACACCCTAATTGGAAGGTGGTGCATCCAAAGAATATCTTCCGGGGCCCCCAAGATCGGAGAAACCCTGTGTCAGACCATTACCACGCTGAATCAAACTATCTTGTCCTATTGACCAAATCAAACCGTCATACCTCCTAATTGCCCATGGCCAAGCTCACTTCAGGCCAGGGCTTAGGCTCATGGTTCAATTAGTTTGGTGGGCTAAAAGAGATGATCAGTATTGTTGTTTTAAGAATTATGTTATGCTTGCTGTTACCCTGTCTTATGCCAATGATTATACAAAGTTTGAAGGACATGATAGAGCAAATTGCAGATAAACGTACTGCAGTGCATCTAATGGCCTTGCAGGATTACAGGCCAGTCCCTGTCAATGATGACAATCTGGGATAATGATAGCACTCTGTGCCTTCGCTAAGAGTGTATCAAAGGGGGGAATGTGAGGGAACTGGCTGTCATTTCTGGTTATGACCTTAATGAAGGCCGTGCTCTTTGCGCATGCCTGAAGTCCGAGGCAGACATTCCTACCGAACAGGTTTGAACCGGTTGTGCTATGCTGCCAAGATGCGCACGCAATTCCTTTGTGTAAAAGTGTGTGCGTTGCCTTTGCATGAGGGGCGTGTATAAAAAGCCCCCCCTCCCAGTCCCCAGGGCAGCCGCCCGTGGACTCATCCCATGCTGCTGTTTCGCTAGCGAATAAAGCTATCTGTTTGGACAAGAACTTTGGTGTGGACTCCAGTTTCTCTGTGTGGGCTCCAGTTTTTCCGTAACATTTCTACTGGAGACATGCTCCACCGGAAAGACCCCCACATTGCACATGCGCCCATAAGGTTCCATCAGAACGGCCATAGGAAAGCATTGGACAGTCACGCAGCCCCAGAAATCAGGGGGAGCCCCAAAATTCTCATAGACATTTGTAATGAGACCCTAAGCATCCTAAGAGTTTTTGCTGCAGGTGTGCTCCATTGCAATGGCCCCCAAGCTGCGCACGGGCACATCAGGTTTCTTCAGAATGGCCATAGGAAAGCATGGCGCTATCTGGCAGCCCCAGAAAATCAGGGGGAGCCCCAAAATTCTCATACACGTTTGTAATGAGACTCTGAGCATCCTAAGAGTTTTTGCTGCAGGTGTGCTCCATTGGAATGGCCCCTAAGCTGCGCACAGCCACATGAGGTTTCCTCAGAATGGACATAAGAAAACAATGGGCTTCTCTGGCAGCCCCAGAAAATCAGGGGGAGCCCCAAAATTCTCGTAGAGGGTTGTAATAACACACTAAGACTGCTAAGAGTTTTTGCTGCAGGTGTGCTCCATTGCAATGGCCCCTACGCTGCGCACGGGCACATGAGGTTTCTTCAGAATGGCCATAGGAAAACAATGGGCCTATCTGGAAGCCCCAGAAAATCAGGGGGAGCCCCGAAATTCTCATAGACATTTGTATTGAGACCCTAAGCATGCTAAGAGTTTTTGCTGCAGGCGTGCTCCATTGGAATGGCCCCTAAGCTGCGCACGTGCACATGAGGTTTCTTCAGAATGGCCATAGGAAAACAATGGGGTTCTCTGGCAACTCCAGAAAATCAGGGGGAGCCCCAAAATTCTTATAGAGGCTTGTAATAACACACTAAGCCTGCTAAGAGTTTTTGCTGCAGGTGTGCTCCATTGCAATGGCCCCTACGCTGCGCACGGGCACATGAGGTTTCTTCAGAATGGCCATAGGAAAACAATAGGCCTATCTGGCAGCCCCAGAAAATCAGGGGGAGCCCCAAAATTCTCATAGATGTTTGTAATGAGACCCTGAGCATCCTAAGAGTTTTTGCTGCACGCGTGCTCCATTGGAATGGCCCCTAAGCTGCACATGGGCACATGAGGCTTCCTCAGAATGGCCGTAAGAAAACAATGGGCTTCTCTGACAGCCCCAGAAACTCAGGGGGAGCCCCAAAATACACGTAGAGGCTTGTAATAACACACTAAGCATGCTAAGAGTTTTTGCTGCAGGTGTGCTCCATTGGAATGGCCCCTATGCTGCGCACGGGCACATGAGGTTTCCTCAGAATGGCCATAAGAAAACAATGGGCTTCTCTGGCAGCCCCAGAAAATCAGGGGGAGCCCCAAAATACATGTAGAGGCTTGTAATAACACACTAAGCATGCTAAGAGTTTTTGCTGCAGGTGTGCTCCATTGCAATGGCCCCTATGCTGCGCACGGGCACATGAGGTTTCCTCAGAATGGCCATAAGAAAACAATGGGCTTCTCTGGCAGCCCCAGAAACTCAGGGGGAGCCCCAAAACTCTCACAGACATTTCTAATGAGACCCTAAGTATCCTAAGAGTTTTTGCTGCAGTCGCGCTCCATTGGAATGGCCCCTAAGCTGCGCACAGGCACATGAGGTTTCTTCAGAATGGCCATAGGAAAACAATGGGCCTATCTGGCAGCCCCAGAAAATCATGGGGAGCCCCAAAATTCTCACAGACATTTGTAATGAGACCCTGTTAGAAATGCGATTTGAAATAAAGATTCAAGGACAATGGTGAAAGCACTCTGTTCCTTTTATTGATACAGAATTGCAAGTCTGGGTGCTCTAGCAAAGTAGGCACACCCTCCAAGCACATGTCAAGACATCTTATACCTTACACCCGGCCGAAGAGGTCCCTCCCCGTCTCGTTATTGGTTAGAGACTCGAGAGGTTACAGCCTATCCCGGCACGCAGCTTTGTCCCGCCTTTGATTACTTGCTTTTTAATTTCATTTAATATTCCACCCATCCCTATTTACTTATGCCCAAATATGGGTTCGATTTATTTGGGCCTACCCACTTTATTGCTCTTGATCATCCCTCCACCCATCAGGTAACCACAAAATCACAAATTAAGAAACAACAGATGTATGTTTCAGTTTTGTCACTTCTTCTGACCACTAGTCTAACCACAAGTTCCGTACTATTCTCTTTTAATTCAACTGAATAGTCTAAAGGCTAAAACACCTGTCTGAGCAGTTTCCTGTCCCTTAACCATCTTTCAGTAAAGATAACAGTACTTTTGGCTGGCTGCTATTCAGCTACATATTTTTAATTATATTATATTTGAGATATATATATATATATATATATATATATATATATATATATATTAGCATCCTGATAACACATAGCATTATTGGTTATATAGTTTAGCATTAATGAAAAAGTAACATATCTCTTTATTTCTCACAGACCCTAAGCATCCTAAGAGTTTTTGCTGCACGCGTGCTCTATTGGAATGGCCCGTAAGCTGCACACGGGCACATGAGGTTTCCTCAGAATGGCCATAGGAAAACAATGGGGTTCTCTGGCAACCCCAGAAAATCAGGGGGAGCCTCAAAATTCTCACAGACATTTCTAATGAGACCCTAAGCATCCTAAGAGTTTTTGCTGCAGGTATGCTCCATTGCAATGGCTCCTAATCTGCGCACGGGCACATGAGGTTTCTTCAGAATGGCCATAGGAAAACAATGGGGTTCTCTGGCAACACCTGAAAATCCAGATAGGCCCATTGTTTTCCTATGGTCATTCTGAAGAAACTTCATGTGCCTGTGCGCAGCTTAGGGGCCATTCCAATGGAGCACGCCTGCAGCAAAAACTCTTAGGATGCTCAGGGTCTCATTACAAATATCTATGAGAATTTCGGGGCTCCTTCAATGATTTCCTATGGCCATTCGGAATGACACAATGCATTTCAATGGCCATTCGGTGTCCTTCGGTTTAGTACGTCCCCCCAGAAACTGTGCTCCCTGTGCCGTCCAAGCTACTGCATTTCTCTCCGCGCCAGCTATGTCTTCAGGCTTGTAAATGGAGCACAGAGACTATGAAAAGGGATGGTCCAAGGGGTGGTAAGTCAGTGAGACAGGCTCAGAGGCCCATCTAGCTAAAAACGTTGTTTAAGATGAAGTGAAAACACTGCCATGGTTCCTCCCACCTTGCCTAGCTCTTGCGAGTAAAACATTGGATAGACAGAAAGAGGGGCAATCCTGTAGGGTTGCACTCTAAGCGAATGTGTTGTGCATTTCATGAGAGTCAGCAGGATTGATAGCTTCAAACAGGGTTAGATAAATGCAAATTGCTACAGCTATGTTAGCTAAAAATGATACTCCTGTACATAGGCAGTATTAATCTGAATACCACGTGCTGAGGAAAATGGCAAGGGGATGATATAACCCCTTTATTACTGTTGATATTACTGATGATATTACTGTTGTTTTATACTTTGAATGTTTTTAATTTTTGTGAACCGCTCAGAGAGCTCCGGCTATTGGGTGGTATAGAAATGTAATAAATAATTAATAAATAACCTCCATGCATTGTTTGTAAGCTTCATTCAGAAACTGATTTGTACTTCTGTAGAGTGCAGAGCTATTAATATACTATCGATTTTCTACCCTTTTTTATAGTTAAAGCCCCACATAAATACATGGTGGTGGGAAGAGACCTTAGTGTGATGCAGCAAGGCAATGAACACATTTGTGTCCACAAACAGGTAACATTCCTCATTCAATATTTAAACAAAAAATGGGAAGAGGAGTTGTGAGAAGAAGAACGTGTGCAGGCCAAGAAAAGGCCCAGATCGGTGGAGGATGTGTTTCTCGTGCTTCCGGAAACGCGTCCTCCAGACCCTTCCAGTAAAAGCTAGCAGAGGAGCAGCCTTGGTTAAGAGAGGTGTGTGTGTGAGTGTATTGATGTGATGATGGGTGCATGGTTGTTTGTGTATGAATGAATGAGTGTGTGTGTGGGTGTGGGTGTGGGTGATCCTGAAAGAGTGTATGTGTTTGAAGTGTGTGAGAATATTGATGTGATGGGTGACTGGGGTGCATAGTTGTTTGTGTATGAGTGTGTGTGTGTGTGTGTGTGTGTGTTTTGAGGTGAGTTTATGAAGTTTCCAACTTTCGAGAATCAACTGGCAGAACACCGGCAGCCACTGATTTGTAAAAAGTGCTGAAAAGGAAAAATAATATAAGTTCCACTGGATTTGGCTTACAAAGAGCTTTGCACAAAAACAGATGCTCTATGTCTTATATTTACATTTAGGGAGAAGGGAGATTTGGTTGACTTTAGATATATTCCAAGGCTGATGAATTAATTGGGTGTGCCTATTTAGTAATAGGTAGAATGAAAATTAGGAAGCCACAGAGAAATACAACATATAGATAGTTGTTTTTAGCCATCCTCTGTAGTATGTGGTTTGGCTCACTTGCTTGTGTTATTTGTGTCTATTTACTCCATAGTGCAAAGGAAGAAGTGGATCTCTAGCTGGTGCTAGAAGATAGTAATTCATTTTTTAAAGAATGCATTTTGACCCATAGACCTTCCTCTCCAGTTTGTTTGATATAATTGGCATGATGTATATTTTGTAACAATTGCTGATAATTGTTCATTCTTCCTAAAAATCTTTTAAAAAATTAACAGGGTTGCCATTATTATTATTATTATTATTATCACCATTATTCTCTCTTTTTTTTGTTTATGGTGGTTTTTCTAGAAAAACATGATGGGCTTTGCCAAGTCATGCTGTCTTTTACTGATTCAGAAATTTCCTGACTATTGAACATGTTTTAAGTATGACTGCTTTCTGGATGTTGGTGTGGATGTATTTTGGTAGGCCTAATTTCTGAAGGTTTTCTGTAAAAAATAAATTGATGCGATGCTGGTGACTGTTGTGGCTAACGGAATAATTGTAACTTTTTCCTGTTGCCGTAGTTCTTTAACTTCCATAGCCAGTGGTGTATATGTTTGTCTCTTTTCCTATTCCTTATCTGCAACATTTTTGTCATTAGGTATTGCTATGTCAATGTGGTAGTAGGTATGTTTTTCCTTGTTGTTTTTTTACTGTTATGTCTGGTTGAAGTTGAAACAAACTAAGAGGTGCTAGCCTTTAGTCTATTTTGATCCATGGTTAATGTTTGCAGGGTAATAGTAGTTTATACTCTTTCTGAATGCTTGGTTGCTTGTTTGTTCTAGATTTTTCTGTACTTGTCAACCGCTTCATTTGTTCAGTGGTAGCAGTATGCTGAATCTGTGAATATGGATATGAGACAGGTGGTGCGGAAGGAGTGTTAAATGTTAGGAAAGGTGAGACTATGGTCATCCAGTGACAAACCTGTTCTACATAACATTAAGATGTTATGTAGAACAGGTTTGTCTTAATTGTGTGCTATGAAATCAGATATGTGACCAAGGCCATGTTCAGGTGGGCACACCCCTTTGGGGGCTGGGCCTGTTGTCCTCCTTTTTGGTTTCCAAAATATGGTCACCCTACTCTGTGTATATCTGGATGGATGCATGCCACACCCACCTTTTGCTTTGGCCCTGCCCTCCACTGGCATTTGGACCCTGGAAGGTTATCCAAAAGGGAGAGCAGTCCTTGAGCTGAAACACTTTCCCCACCCCTGGATTAGGCTCTACTAGGGTTCAACGCAGGCTGCACCTAGCACTGCTGGGACAAAGAAAATAGTAATTACTGATCCACTGTTTCTCAAAAAATAAAATCCAGCAGTTATTCAAATCAAACCAACTTTAAACGAAACACATAGATTCCTTTTTATTGTTAACACAGATCTCGTTTATCCAAGTGGTGGGAAGTTCCGCAGGTGCAGCGCTAACCTGAGTTTGGTTTCCTTGGAAAAAGACCAGTGAGGGTTATTCGCATTTTGTAGTGTTTGCATTCTTTTACATATATACGTTGAGCATAGGTTGAGCATAGTTGAGCATAGGTGGGGGCAGAACTTAAACACTCCTAAGAGATAGCCAACATCCACTGCTCTCACATCAGACCTCCAGAAAGAGAGCCAACTAATTGCTGTTAGTTTACAGAATCCAAGAAGCTGTCTCAAACTGCAGCCTATTGTTCTGTTCCTGTGCCATCACCTCTTCACATCCCCATTTGAGGACGAATCCAGATGAGTCACCTCCTTCCACCATCACCTAGCCTTTTGGGGCCATCATAACTCCCCCGTGAAGACAACTCTCCTCAATATTACAGGCTATCAATGCCCTTTTGTATTGCCTTGGGGAAGCCCACATTACTAACCCTTCTCACAGAAATGTGATAGGAAGCCCATAACATTCATTGAGAACAGAAGTAAAGAGAAACTGAGATTAATTTTAGATGGTGTAGTAGGTTGGGGGACAGGGAGGAATCAATATTGAGTAGCATTACCTAGTAGTTGGAGGGAATGTAACCCTCAAATAGTAAAATCCATCTTCAGTTGGTAGATCACCTTCCTCCAGATTTAGAATCCTGCTCTTGAACAGCTAAATCCAGTATTCTCTTAAGTAACACAAAAAGCAAAGAAAGTTGTGTTGGTCAGAAAGAAAAATCTTCAAATCCATAGTTAGGTAGACTAATAAAGATGTTACAAAACAGTGAGCGAACTTTCAAGTCCTTTAGAATTCTGCATCCAGCTGGACGTTAAGTTTTGTAGCCAGGACGGGGAAGAACCTGGAAGCATAAGAAGAAATGGCAGATGTGCAGTGCAATTTTATGTCTGTCTGTTCAGAAGTAACTCTTGTGTTTAATAGGACCTAGTATGGGATTGCAGCCTTAATTAGACTAGTCCCTGCTAGATGCTCTTTAGGTTTAAGATTGCATCTAGGAAATTGTTGTCTGTCTCTAGCCTCACTGTGTGTAAAATGCAATGGTCCCTACCACTAAAGTGCATCTTTAAGAAAAGCCCTTGGGAGATACACCACAAATAGGAAATAGAAAGGGTTGCTAAGGGAAGGGTGAGGAGCACAGCTTGCCCTGTTGTTGTGCCTTTAAAAGCAGCTTGAAATTTTTCCTAAAGCTTTTTCTTTTTCCTAAAGCTTTTAAAACTTGATGTTGTGCGGCCTCTATACTGTTAGTTTTACCCTACCCTGCGCCTGCTTACCCTACCCTGTGCCTGTTGGCATTCTCTTCCCCTCCTTATTGTTTTACTATGATTTTATTAGATTGTAAGCCTATGCGGCAGGGCCTTGCTATTTACTGTTTTACTCTGTACAGCACCATGTACATTGATGGTGCTATATAAATAAATAAATAATAATAATAATAATAATAATAATAATGAAATGCAGGAATTAGCAGGTGAAGCTGTTTACCACAGGGAGATGAGTACTATGACCTACTAATTGCTGCAAATTTAATGGAGCCAGCTGGTTCAAGAACTAGCATCTCTAGAAACAAATGTGCATTCATTTTGCATCGAATTGCACAGAAAGGCCAAGCAACCACACATTTTTAGTACTTTAGCATTATCAGATTAGGGTGACCATAGGAAAAGGAGGACAGGGCTCCTGTATTTTAAACAGTTGTATAGAAAAGGGAATTTCAGCAGATGTCATTTGTATATATGCAGAACCTGGTGAAACTCCTTCTTTGTCACAATGGTGAAAGATGCAGGAGCCTTGCCCTCTTTTGTGTCTGGTCAAGAGGGCAGGGCTCCTTCAGCTTTAACTGTTGTGATGAAGAGGTAATTTCACCAGGTGCTGCATGCATAGAAATGACACCTGCTGAAATTCCCTTTTCTATGTAACTGTTAAAGACACAGGCGCCCTGTCCTCCTTTTCATATGGTCACCCTATATTCTCATTAGGGGTGTACACGGACCCCCCGCTCCGCTTCACTTCCAGATCCGCGATTTCCGGAGCGGGCCGCTCCGCCCCACCCCCGCTCCGCCTATGTCCACTCCGCTCCGCTCGGAGCTCCGGATCCGGATCAGAGCTCCATTTCCCCCTCCCCCATAGGCTTGTATTAAGCTAAAAAAGTATACAACTTTTTTTCTGTTAAAGTTAGAAGCCTCAAGTTTGGCACCATGACACCTCATGGAGGTATACACACGCACACCAAGACTCAAGGCAATCCCATCATCCCCTGATTTTTGGGGAATTTATGAAACCGGGCACCCCATTCACAACCCCTTTCCATAGCTCCGTCAAATTGCATGTTAAAAATCTCAAACTCACCACCATGAAAGCTTATCCAGGGATACATACACACACCGAGACTCAAGGCAGTCCCATCATCCCCTGATTTTGGGGGAATTTATGAAAACCGGGCACCCCATTCACACCCCTTTCCATAGCTCCGTCAATTTGCACGTTAAAAATCTCAAACTCGCCACCATGAAAGCTTATCCAGGGGTGCACACGCACGCCAAGACTCAAGGCAGTCCCATCATCCCCTGATTTTTGGGGAATTTATGAAAATCGGGCACCCCATTCACACCCCTTTCCATAGCTCCGTCAATTTGCACGTTAAAAATCTCAAACTCGCCACCATGATAGCTTGTCCAGGGATACATACACACGCCGAGACTCAAGGCAGTCCCATCATCCCCTGATTTTTGGGGAATTTATGAAAACCGGGCACTGTCCTGAGAAGGCGGCTCTGCAACCAGCCACTTTTAGCTTATCTACTTGGGCTGTGTGCCCAGACTGAGAAGCCTGCCAAGAACCAGCAAACACACTACTGAATAGATAGGACTTAATTTGTATTGCGCACACAGTGCAAACATACATAAACAGAACAGTCTTTTAGTGCTCACGGAAAAGTCAAAGCCAGTCCAAAAATCAATCCAGGGGTCATAAAGTCACGAGAGAGAGAGTCACGAAAGTCCATAAAGCCAGTCCGGGTTCCAAAGGGCAGGAGAGAGTCACAGAGTCCAAGAAGTCCGTAGTCCAATCGATCCAGCAGAAACACGGCACGGTCAAGATTTCAAGGTCCAGAGCTTTCCCAGGCAAACCAGATAAAGTCTGACAAACTCCTGGCCTGCGCACTGCTACTTAAATAGCCAAGCCCAGGATCACAGCTGTTCCTTGTTTAGCTGGCGTTTAGAAGCAATATGCTTGGATCTGCGTAACGCCTCCTTCTCCGCCCTTTGTTGTTTGAACGAGGGCACTGGTAACATGTTTGTTTGCTCTTCCTCTAATGCTGAGCTGGAGGGAGCCTCTGCTGGCTGCTGCTCAGCCATGCTGGTACTGGGTCCAGCCTGTGGCTCTTCATCCCCAGACTCCTCATCATCAGAGACCTCACAGTTCCTAACAGGCACCCCATTCACACCCCTTTCCATAGCTCCGTCAATTTGCACGTTAAAAATCTCAAACTCGCCACCATGAAAGCTTGTCCAGGGATACATACGCACGCCGAGACTCAAGGCAGTCCCATCATCCCCTGATTTTTGGGGAATTTATGAAAACCGGGCACCCCATTCACACCCCTTTCCATAGCTCCGTCAATTTGCACTTTAGAAACCTCAAACTCGCCACCATGATAGCTTGTCCAGGGATACATACGCAAGCCAAGACTCAAGGCAGTCCCAGCGGCAGAGCCCAGTAAAGGACCAAGGGAGAGGGGGACCTTACCTGCCTCCGTCCGTGGTCCGTCGCCGTCTTCAATTGAGCCCGCGGTTCCACCAGGAAGTCTGGGCCGCAAGCAGCTCAGGCTTCGTGGTGGAACCGCGGGCTCAATTGAAGACGCCGACGGACCGCGGACGGAGGCAGGTAAGGGAGAGGAGGGCGGGGAGGGGGGTTACCGGGCCCTTCTGCCATCGCCGCATGGGCGACAGCGACAGCGGCAGGGCCCGGTAAACCCCACTTACCTTTCCAGCGGAGCTCCGGATCGAGGCGAAGGATCCGCCTTCACCTCGATCCTCTTCGCCACGCTCCGCCAGCCCCCCAATCCTCTTCGCCTCCGCCTTAAGGGCAGGCGAAGCCCCCCGCTCCGCTCCTGCTTCTCCGGTCCAATTAGAAGCGGAGCACATCCCTAATTCTCATGATGTTGGCTGAGAGGGAGGAAGGACACATGGTAAAGAAATCACTGCTCTGACGATGCCTCCCCAGGTGCTGAACCAAGTACAGATCTGCTCCCACATCTTTAACACAACAAAGTGGTCATTTTATTGATTGCATTTATATACCGCCCCATAGCCGAAGCTCTCTGGGCAGTTCACATAATGGAGATAGACCAACTATTTACCACCTATACTGTCATTCTTGCAAATTCAAGAGAACTATTTATAGTAGCTAGGGTATGCATATTCAAAAGCACTTATAGGATAGGAGCTCTCAAGTACTTGAGAAAATGTACATTATCTTAAGGTCTGAGCCTCTGTGGAAAAAACAAACTGCACTATGTTCCAAATATTTCCTCTCCAGTATATCAGTTTGCAGAATTTTGGTTTGCAGCAGATTCTAGAATGCACAACACCGGCTGGCGAGTGCCTATAACATCACCCACTTAATTCTCACCCATATTTGCAGTGTTTTTGTAGCTTTTTTTACAGTTGGCTTTCCTTTTTTTACATGTTTTTTACATATTCATTTTTACATGAATAAACAGTTAATCTAAATGTAACACTTTAAAACATTTTTAACGCAGCCAGCCTGCATTAAACATAGAGGAAAATGCAAGAAATATTATTTTTCAGGCTGCAATTCTATATCCACTTACCTATTGAATTCTGTGGCATTACTTTTGAGTAGACATGATGCACTGTCAGTGTTTGAACACTAGTCAATATGTCTGTCAAACGCATTATGAAGGCATTTGGCAGGAAGAAGTTGAGTTCGCTCCACCAGAGTAAAGAACATGATACAGAGTCCAGTTTAAAGACATGTCTGTATGAGCTCTGTTTTGATTGCTCTCTAAATAGTGATGCCAGACAGCTTTTCAACAGATCACTGAAGCTGTGCCTTTAACAGCAGCTTGACTGCCGATAATTTTCAGGTGAAGTTTTTCTTCACCACAGGAAGGTAGGTGTTATCAAGGACTGACGGCTGCTGAGGGTAAAACTACCTTAAAGACAAAGCTACAGAGTTCACTTGGAATTTTGGTAATCCTCGAAAATTCATATTAGTGTAATGCCTTTATCAGGTTAATCAAAAGATCTCCACCTTTACTTGCACATTTTGTGTGATGTTTCAGTTGGCCTAATAAAGGTATTATACTAATATGGATTTTGAATTTGTTTTTCCTTATGGTCAATGTAGCTAACTTTGGCTTTTGTGACTTGGTAACCCTGCCCTCATCTATACGACAACGGGATTGCTCCTCATTAAATATAAACCCAAATTTTCATTGATTCGAATGTAGGTAAAGAGCATCGCACTGCAGCAGCAACACCGATTTATTTCCTGAATTAATTTGTTTTATAGTGAGTTATAAATGCACACATGCGCATTATCGCATATACAATGATACGAAGCTATGGAGGAGAGAGGAGCAAAGCTATACATTTTATATGCGGAGCTCTGCAGATTCATAGAACACAGAAACCGGGGGAGAGGGAGAAACAAGGCTACAGAGGGAAAAGAACGAGGCAGCAGAACACATCTCCTTTGTCTGGCTGCTCATTTCCCCCTTTGTTCCCATAGCTGTTCTTGTCAGACTATCCAGAATTTTATAGCTCTTGTCATTGCTCCCAGTAAGGAAATTCAGAGGGATTTTTTGGGACAGGAACATGTGTGTGTGTGTGTGTGTGTGTGTGTGTGTGTGTGTGTGTGTGAAACAGCCTCCACAAACCGGGAGCAGGGGTCGGAAAGGAACGAGGCTTCAGAGGGAAAGGAACAAGGCAGCAGAACACATCTCCTTCATCTGGCTGCCCGTTTCCCCCTCTTTCTTTTTATGAACCACCCAGGGAGCTTTGCATATTGGGCGGTACAGAAATGCAATAAATATATAAACACAGGAATAAATTTGTTTTAAGAAGCTTTCTCTGCGGAGCAACGCAGAGAGACTTCAAAGTAAAATTGGCACGAACGAACGAGGCAGCCGATTGGTGCGAAATCGGCCAATCATGTTGTCCTACCCTCAAAGCTCCGCCCATGTGTCAAAATGGTTGTGTGTGTGTGTGTGTGTGTGTGTGTTTGAAGTGCTGGTGCATGCTTCTTAATTCAAAGTAAAGAATATATAGCAAACTTTCCTTTGGGGTGGCAGTTCTCACCCTTCCCTTAGCAACCCTTTCTATTTCCTATTTGTGGTGTATCTCCCAAGGGCTTTTCTTAAAGATGCACTTTAGTGGTAGGGACCATTGCATTTTACACACAGTGAGGCTAGAGACAGACAACAATTTCCTAGATGCAATCTTAAACCTAAAGAGCATCCAAATCACGTGAGGTACTGGTTC
Organism: Elgaria multicarinata webbii; assembly: GCF_023053635.1. Classification (NCBI taxonomy): domain Eukaryota; kingdom Metazoa; phylum Chordata; class Lepidosauria; order Squamata; family Anguidae; genus Elgaria; species Elgaria multicarinata. Next base: position 22,184,823 of record NC_086178.1, on the reverse strand, counting down.
CTCTCTATTCGGCCCTGGTTAGGCCTCATCTAGAGTATTGCGTCCAGTTCTGGGCTCCACAATTCAAGAAGGACGCAGACAAGCTGGAGCATGTTCAGAGGAGGGCAACCAGGATGATCAGGGGTCTGGAAACAAAGCCCTATGAAGAGAGACTGAAAGAATTGGGCATGTTTAGCCTGGAGAAGAGAAGATTGAGGGGAGACATGATAGCACTCTTCAAATACTTCAAAGGTTGTCACACAGAGGAGGGCCAGGATCTCTTCTCGATCCTCCCAGAGTGCAGGACACGGAATAACGGGCTCAAGTTAAAGGAAACCAGATTCCAGCTGGACATCAGGAAAAACTTCCTGACTGTTAGAGCAGTACGACAATGGAATCAGTTACCTAGGGAGGTTGTGGGCTCTCCCACACTAGAGGCCTTCAAGAGGCAGCTGGACAAGCATCTGTCAGGGATGCTTTAGGGTGGATTCCTGCATTGAGCAGGGGGTTGGACTCGATGGCCTTGTAGGCCCCTTCCAACTCTGCTATTCTATGATTCTATGATTCCCCCAAAGACACATCGCCATAACGGGGTGCAAACTTGGATGTGATCTAAAAGTTGCGGTAAATCGCGAATGTGAAGATGCACACTATTGGGTTAAAAACCCGGTGCTGCGGCGAACGGATGCCTGCATCATGTAACCTAAAACGTGAATATGCACATTTAGGTCAGGGTAAACAAGCCATATGGACAAGCCCCCTGTGAAAGGTTCTTGTTTTGTGAACTTAATGGGAGAGGAAAGGGTACCTTTTCTTAAGAAATTCAGTGTTGTCACAATTTGCTGCTTTCTACTAGATCAATTGAGAATCACCGCAGTAAAGTTTAGGGAACTTGCATAAAACTATCTCTGCCTTGTGACGATCGTCTTATTTTTCTTGTCTTATTTTAAAGGTTCTTTTACTCTTTTAAGATGCCTTGGGAGAAATGTTTCAGACTAATGTGGAATTTTTTCATGATGTGGTTGCAAAAGAGAACAGAAGTGAAGGCTATTTATATATCAGAAATACAGTTCAGTGAATTTTTCATCACAGAGTAGCCCAGGTGGAAGCAGTTGGTGGACAAACTCTGTTGAAAATTCTTGAGCCAGAGAAGCAGACAAGGGAGGTTAAACATAGGGTGTGCCTGTACCTGTCCTGTCAAAATGCAGTAATTTACTCCTGACATAATAGTAAAATATTTTCCCATTTTCTATTTATTTGTCAGGGAGTGGGTAATAAATTACTCCTGTTTATGGCAGTGTACCTACCAAGTTGAAACATGCTGTTGTTGAAGTTACTGCTGGAGTAACTATATCCTGACATAATAGAAACCAAATGCACAGTTACAAGATGGGGGATACTTGGCTCAGTAATACTACAAATGAGAAGGATCTTGGAATTGTTGTAGATTGCAAGCTGAATATGAGCCAACAGTACAAGAAAGGCAAATGCTATTTTGGGCTGCATTAATAGAAGTATAGCTTCATAGATGCAACAAATATTTGTTGCATCTATAAACCATCTTTCTCCCAAGGAACTCAAGGTGATGTGTATTTTACCTTATGAGGTAAGCTAGGCTGTGAGACAGTAGTGACTGACCTAATGTAAGCTGGTGAGCATCATGGCTGAGTGGGGATTTGAACCCAGGATTTCCAAGTTCTAGCCTGGTAGTCAAACTACTATACCACAGGTGTATGCCAAGCAGAAATTCAGCATGGTGATTTATTTCATTTTGGACATGAAGATGCAGTAATTAGAAACCATAGAATCATAGAATAGCAGAGTTGGAAGGGGCCTACAAGGCCATCAAGTCCAACCCCCTGCTCAATGCAGGAATCCACCCTAAAGCATCCCTGACAGATGCTTGTCCAGCTGCCTCTTGAAGGCCTCTAATGTGGGAGAGCCCACAACCTCCCTAGGTAACTGATTCCATTGTCATACTGCTCTAACAGTCAGGAAGTTTTTCTTGATGTCCAGCTGGAATCTGTCTTCCTTTAACTTGAGCCCGTTATTCCGTGTCATGCACTCTGGGAGGATCGAGAAGAGAACCTGGCCCTCCTCTGTGTGACAACCTTTTAAGTATTTGAAGAGTGCTATCATGTCTCCCCTTAATCTTCTCTTCTCCAAGCTAAACATGCCCAATTCTTTCAGTCTCTCTTCATAGGGCTTTGTTTCCAGACCCATGATCATCCTGGTTGCCCTCCTCTGAACATGCTCCAGCTTGTCTGCATCCTTCTTGAACTGTGGAGACCAGAACTGGATGCAATACTCTAGATGAGGCCTAACCAGGGCCGAATAGAGAGGAACCTCACGTGATTTGTACCTCACGTGATTTGGAAGCTATACTTCTATTAATGCAGCCCAAAATAGCATTGGCCTTTCTTGCAGCCATATCGTACTGTTGGCTCATATTCAGCTTGCGATCTACAACAATTCCAAGATCCTTCTCGTTTGTAGTATTGCTGAGCCAAATATCCCCCATCTTGTAACTGTACATTTGGTTTCTATTTCCTAAATGTAGAACTTGGCGTTTATCCCTATTAAATTTCATTCTGTTGTTTTCAGCCTAGCACTCCAGCCTAAGGTTCACCCACAGGATTACTGCTTATTACATAGCTTTTTAAGTTTGGCTCCTTTGGCATAGTGAACAGTTGACAGGGCCTCATAATATGATTTCTTTTTTGTAATTGTATCACTCATAATGTTAGGGGTGCAATCCCCACTCCCAAGTCAGGGCTTTCATGCTGTTAACAGCTGTGAAATGGGCAGAAATTCACTAGCCTTTTCCATCCTTGCACTTTGATCTGAGGCAGCCTTCCCCAACCTTGTGCCTTCTAGATGTTTTAGGTTCATCTTCCATCAGCACCAGCCAACATTGTTAATGATCAGAAATCCTGAGAGTTGTAGTCCAAACTATCTGGATGGCACCAGACTGGGGAAGGCAGGTCTAAGGAATTGCTTTAGCTGTTGATTTCTATCTATCACACACAGGAACAATGCCGGGGGTGGGGAATCTGGAAGGTCTAGCTTTTGCATTAATTCCCATTTGGACCAGGAGTTTATACATAGTTTAGTTAGTTCTTACTAGAAATAGTTAACCAGTATCCTTCCAGGAGAGTACTATGAATTTTTGGGCATACCATCTGCTTGTAATCTCTCTAAGAGAAAAGGAATTTATTTCACTATCACTGCTTATCAAGTCTTGTATATGTGGATCCTGATATAACCTTTTTCTTTGCTGAAACAGTTGAGGTCCCTTACCAGCTTTGTTCGGCAACTAATTTTAATTCTATACTCACAGACTTTGGATGGACTTATGCACTACAAGCTGTGCAGTTGCAAATTTACTTCATGTAGACAACCATTTTCCAGAGGACCTTCTCTTCTGCCGCTCCCAGACTGTGGAATGGCCTGACAGGAGAGATTCGCCAATTTAACAGTCTTTCCGAATTTAAGAAAGCCATAAAGACTGATCTCTTCCAGCAGGCTTACCACTCAGATTTTGAGATGTCTGGCTGTTATTTTAATAATGTATTAGTTTTATATGTTTTAATCAGTTTTATGTATTTTATAGTATTTTTGTATTCAGTGTTATTCCCCGCCTCGATCCAGAGGGAGAGGCGGGTAAGAAATAAATAAATAGACAATGATGATGATGATGATTGCTTTGTAATTCTAATGTGGACATGAGAGGGCACTTGCAGGAGAGTAGTGGTATCTGAAAGGATGGTGCTTAATCATTTTCTGAACCACCAACCTGCTTCTGGTTCTCTTAAGAACATAAGAAGAGCCATGCTGGTCCATCTAATCCAGCATCCTGTTCCCACAGGGGCCAACCTGCTATCGACCGAAAATCTACAAGCAGGACATGAGTGCAACAGCACCTTCTACCCCCACCCCAGCCGTGAAACCAGAAATAACACTTGGATGGGGAAAATCTTGAGAGATGAGTTGCAGAGGAAAATTAGCAGGCTGGAGAAGAGTTAAGTGCCGACACCCCACTCCCTGTTTCTGCCCTGTGCATCACCATTAACTAGCAAACAAGTGTTTGAGATACTCAGGTTTGCCTAGGTAACATGTACTGTAAGCTCCTCCCACAAATGGAAGAAAACCAAACAAAATGCAGGTAATGTACTATATATTCCAAAGCTTTATAATGTTTCTTCTCCCCAAAGTGCTGAGAGTAGTTTGTTGTTGTGTTGTTCCCATTTTCTGGGTAGGAAACACAAGTCAGAGTGGAGCTTGAACCTAAATCTCCCACATCTAATTTAGCTTACTAGTCCTTGACTTGCTGTCTATTATGGTACAAATTCGTTACTAATCTGTTGCCAGACAGCAGGGATAGATTAGTCAAGATGTAAATGCATGTGTGCATTTGTTTTGCCTTGTTTTTTCTTTAAAAATAGGAGCAATGTGTGTGTGGGGGGGGGGGGGTTAAAAAAATAGTTTCCAGGATCACTGTAGACAGAACCTGGTAAGAAGCTCCCTCAAATGGAGACCATTGTTCCATCTAGTTTACCACTCTTCTGGCTAGCAGCAGTTCTCCAAGGTACCAGAGCAAATTAGCTTTCACTAAGATTTATTATTATTATTAGTAGTAGTAGTAGTAGTAGTATACTTATTAATTCCAAAACAGCATTAACACCAGGATTAGGAGGCCATTTGCAGGGGAGAACAGTGGGCAGTGGGGGATTAATCCCTAATTTATCACTTAACTAATTTTATCACTTATAATTTCCTGATTTATCCCTGCAAATGCCCCAAACCTGCTATTTGAAAAAGGCTTTCCCCCACATATTGGAACCTAGTTTAGAGGGAAGAAACTTTTAAAACTAACCAGGTTGGGTGGGCATAGGAATGTCTGTAGTTTTGATCAAAATATTCAGAAAATGGCTAGCATAAGAATATATATTTAGCAATCTGTTAATAATAAATGGCTAAGATATCATTAAATAGGTGAGTCAAGGATGTGCACGCTTGCCACTCTAATTCAGTATGTGTACTGAAATCCTAAGCAAACTCAGTAAGAGCTAAAAGACATGTTCAGGGAATTGAAGTACAGAACGCTAGTCATAAAACTATGTTGTATGCTGATGATGTCATTTTTACAGTAATTTATCCAAGATTATCTTTTGTAGCTCTTATGGATCTCTTGAAAAATTTGGCTGTCTCCCAGGATACAAAATTCTGTGAAGCACATTAGGCTGAGATAAAGACTTGTCTGGGGCTGTGCGATGACCTTTATAGTTAAGTGAGGATTTGAATCCATGTCTTCTCACTCAAGCGGCCACTACAACATGCAGTTCAGGACTTTTGACATCGCCATTAACCGTGACCCTTTCTTTTGCCTGACCCTTCCCCCATACTGATCTCATCTGGTTTGTGACTAGTTTGGCCGGATCTTCAAACCACTGGGGTGGGCTGGCACAAGGTTGGTTGGCAGATTGCAGGATGACTTGCAGTAGTTCAGAGTTTGTGACTCCCACTGTTTATCGATTTCATCAACAAAAATTCACCCTCCCCTACATTAGATGATATATTTGTAACTCAGATATAGATTTGTACATCTATATGTATGTAGGTAATCCCAGTATATAGCTCAGGGGTGTTGAACCCCTTTTAGTCTGAGGGCCAAATTTCATTTTAGAGAAATTTGGGGTGGGGAGCATTCCAGTCATGGGCAGAAGCCAAAGGCAAAAGGGGTGGAGCCATTCCCCCAAAATATCAACATGTTTTAGCTTAAAACATGCCAGTAGCTCAACCTTACAAGAGGCATTCCAACCTTTTCAAATGGGGAAAATCCACAAAAGCCAGGAAACCACCAAATGATCCACAACCTGAGGAAGTCTGGAAGGCCTAATTGGGATTACAGGAGGGCCAGATTTGGTTGGGCCTGAGGTTGTGTACCCGTTATAGTTCATAGATAAAATGGGTAAATGGTGGTCCTCTGGATTTTAGTAAAAACAAAACAACACAGCTAGGGTTACAGCTAACTTTAGAAGCATCCTTGCTTAAGGTCCATCTCTTCATGACATAAAGAGCTTTTTATTTCCAAGAACTATCCAACCCATCTGTAGAACACTCCCTCGCCCCAATTTCAAGTATACAAATTTGCACTTAAAGGCTACCTAGAACAAATCACTGTGCACTTAACTCATCTTCTGTTCTGTAGCCAACAATTTACAAAATAGCATGTTTACTTGATGCAATTTTTAAAATTCCAATCTAGGAGTTTGGATAAGGCTGGCAATCGAAGGAATCCCCTCAGGCTAGTAAAACATGGGGGTATAAAGGTTTGGCAAAGAAATTCAAAGAAACATCTGAAAAACGTTACTTCTTTACAAGGATCTTTTTGAACAAAAGGAGGGATGGGTGTAGAGAAATGCTATCCCTATTCCTAACTTAGGCCATAGCTAGACCTAAGGTTTATCCCTGGATCATCCAGGGGTCAAACCTGTTCATCTAGGTGACACACAGGGGATCCAGTGCTCAGGCAGGGATCATCCAGGGCGAACCCTGGATGATCCCAGGATAAACCTTAGGTCTAGCTGTGACCTAAGTCTTCTTCTTGCCTCAAACTCTGCATCATCACATTGTTGAAGACTGGTGTCGAGAACTGTGAACAAAGCTAAACACATTTACAAAGGACTATGTCTCATTGAACTCAGAGGAACCTATTTCCAAGAAACATGCATGGGCTTGGGTGGCAATTCTATGAATATTTGACGTGGGAGTAAGTCCCATTGAATAAGGAAAGATTTGCCTGAGTAGCTTGTCCCTTGGTACACCAATCCAATACAGTGGTATCTCCTCAATATTAGGAATGTTCCCTTGTTACCCAGCCTGCAAGGTTAATCTGACGTATCCCAGGATTTTCTTGAGTTTCTACTTGGCATTGTCATAAAAACCTGCACACTATGTTTCAAACAATCCATTCTCCTCACCCCACCCCATTGTTTTTGTCCATAGGTTCTTCTGTACTGGCTGGAACTAAGAGTACTATCTCACTTTGTCGAAATTGCCTAGTGAGTACCTATCATACATCTCAAGATAGCTCAGCAGTCACCGATACGTTATTTTGATTAATCATCTTCCATTTTCTGATATAATTTATCTCCCCCCGCCTCCTAGCTTTTCTTAATTTTTGAATGATAGTTCAAAGGGTGAGCCATACATGAATGCATGAACCTCTCCTACCCCTTTTACGGCACCCTGTCCCTACCATCCACACTTCTCCCCTGGCTGCTCTACTGAGTACAGTTCTACAAATAGAACTGTACTGTAGGTGTGCCACATGGGATGGGAGTGATGTGTATGGGCAAATACCTGGGGAATCTTAGATGCCAAAGGAGTTGATGAGTAAGATTTCCAGTGATTACAGTGCTTTCCTGGCTCCATGACCAGCAGAAGCTGGGGTGGGTGGTTTGCAGAACAAAGTGAATCATGCAAATTTCCTTGATTTGCATGACTTTTACAGTTCACAGGATTGACTGCAGTGACATAAATTCATCCTTTGCTGTTAGTTTCTCTGGTCCATTTAATTTCAGTTTCTTCATAACCGTTGGTTGGTCTGTTTATTTATTTATTTCATTTTTATACCACCCAATAGCCGAAGCTCTCTGGGTAGTTTACAAAAATTAAAACCATTCAAAGTATAAAACAACAGTACAAAAACATGATATAAAAAACAATATAAAGGCACAACTAGATAGAGACTCTAATGCAACAATCCATTGATTTGGCAAAATAAGAAACTCCAATTCTCTATTCCAATCCTGTCTTAAACCATGGGTATCATATTTATTTACTACTACTTATATGCTTATATATACATATATATGGGCCATTGTGTCTGTTAAGCTGCTGTGTTTCTAGCAGTGTTCAAACCTTCTCTGACCTGGACCAAACTTTAGCCCAAATCTGTTACAGCACGCTCACTTTTTCATTATGACTGTCTTTCTGCCAGGGCCAGCCCAAAACATTTTGCTGTCTGAGTCAAAACTGATAATAGTGCTCCCCACAAGTCAAGGTACTAAATGCTCAAGGATGGTCAAGCTATTTTGGCATCTGAGGCAGAAAATCTCGTAAGTCCCTCTTCCCTGTCAGTAAAAATACAACATTTATTAAAATGAAATTATTATTATTATTATTATTATTATTATTATTATTATTATTTATTGCATTTGTATACCGCCCCATAGCTGAAGCTCTCTGGGCGGTTCACATAAGATAAAAACACTTAAAAACAATATAAAAAGATTAAAAACCACAAAAACAAGCAAAATACACATACATTTAAAACCACTATAGCGACTTTAAAAACAATGAGCCAAAAACCAGACCCACGGTCATTACATATTGTTAAATGCCTGGGAGAAGAGAAAAGTCTTGACTCGGCGCCGAAAAGATGACAATGTCGGCGCCAGGCGGGCCTCGTCAGGGAGATTGTTCCAAGTTGGGGGGCCACCACAGAGAAGGCTCTCTCTCTTGTCACCACCTTCTGAGTTTCTGAGTAACCCTTTGCTGCTCTTTTATGACACCCCAAATAAGGTGGCTGCCTTGCTCTGCCTAATGGTAGGTCCAGTCCTGCATCTCGTCCCCTACCCACAATCTACTTTACCCTCTCAAATAAAAATAGGGGTTAAGCATCTGATTATAGGACCCATCTTAAGATGACCTGCGACCTATTTTTGTTTGTTTGTTTTTTGCGGATCTTGCCCCACTGGTTGAAGGCTAATGGTGTGTACTATGTACCTAGCATGTGAATTGGCCCTCAGTCATGAGATAAGGCAGGGTGGGCTTAACTGCAAGCAGCAGCCAGAGAATGTGGTGAGTCGTCTGAGGCAAAATGTCAGTTATTTTATTATCACACATATGGTATGAAATAGTAGTAATAATAAAAAGAGCAGAAGATTTTTCCACAGGATAACCTTCCTTCCCTCAGGTTCTGTCAGGTAGTGACTGGGGCGGGATGGCCTATTTTGGTTCAAATGGGGGCAAAGCCTGAAAGGAGGGGGCTTTAAAATGTTGAATTTTTAAATTTTATTTCCATGATTTCTCTCCCACCATTTTACACTGAACGGTGCTCAAAGCTGCTCACAGGACAACTGCTTAAAGTACAGAATACGGAAAATAAAAGTGGGATACTGAAAAGCCTGCACACACACACTCTGTTATCTCTCTTTCCTTGCTCTTGTCGGTTTTTCTAGACGAACAGGATGGGCTTTGCTGAATCATGCTCTTTTACTGATTCAGGAATTTTCTGATTATTCAGCCTGTTTTAAGTATGACTGCTTTCTGGATGTTGGCGTGGATGTATTTTGGTAGGCAGAGTTTCCGAAAGTTTTCTGTTTAGTAGTTTGATGTGATGCCGGTGACTGATATTATCATCATCGTCATCATCATCATCTTAATGTTAATAATACCACCAGTATTTCATGCGATACGGATAAGGCATTCATTTAAATACCCCACAAACGTGAGCCAAGCGACCCTTGATGGTAACTGGAGCAGCCCACACCCTGCACCGACGGCCTCGCTCTCTAGATGAGAAAGATACGTGTGGGGGGAATTAAACGCGGTCTTTCCCTCCCCGCCTTCCCTTGTTAAAATAGAAAACAACAGCTTGAGAAAGAGGAACGACTCCAGTTTCTAAATCTTTCGGGCGGGGCTGGGTGGGAGGGGGGCATCGCCTGACTTCAAAGCGTCCCCCTCCTCGTCAATCTGGTTTTGCCCGGCGAGCGGTGCCGGCGAAGCCCCACCCAAGGCCGCCCCTGTAGGAGTGGCTCGGTGCGAGTGAGCGAACGGGGCGCTTTCTCCTCAGGCAGTCAAGCTGGGCTGCAGGCGGATAAGCAGCTCGCCTCAGCCGTGGTAGCCGTGGTGGCGGCAGCAGCAGCAGCACGTGCGCGTCGCTGCTGGCAGAACTGGTGACGTTTCATTTCGAGCCCAGAGCCTGTATTGAGTGCTAGAGATTCGTGAAGACGGGAGTGCCGCTGAGCATGTGCAGAATGCATTTGCCGCTTGCCACCGCCCCCAGCAAGCCTGATCACTTTTAGACAGGCTTGAGTTGGAAGGCCTCTTATTTTAGAAACGAAGGGCTGGTGCGTTAAAAAAGCGTCCTTTCTGTTCCAAGCTTAATTCCGATGGCCTGTCTGCCCACAGACTGAAGACCACTTAATACAGGTGAGTTCCTGCTTAACACTCTTCAACCAGCTGAATAGCAGGCAGAAGTGCAAGGTCGGTTAAGCTCTTGGGGTGTGGATACTGAGGAAAGTTTAGCCTGTTGGATTTTTGCCTATCAGCCAACTGTTGAAAGTGCCATCACTTCTGGAAGAAACAGTTGCTCATGGGGGAAGTTATAATGTTTGTTTGTTTGTTTACTGATATTTATGTGCTGCCTTTATCTGTTAAGAAGCCATTAAGGCAGCATACAACAATCGAAACCATGAAATCTAAAAGCAAGAGTTCTGAAACAGCACAAACATTAAAACCACACATTTTGAAAGGCCAAATTGAGTGGGGGAACATGAGTCTTTACCTCCTTTTAAAGGTCAAGAGAATGGGGGCCGATTGTAGTTCTTGAGGGAGTGTATTCCATAGTTTGGGGGCAACACAGACAAAAGCACTTTCATGTATGTTCAACAAATAGGGCTGTGTGGGTTATGGTGCCATCAAAGTGGCCTGTCCTGTCGATCTTCATACTGGGGCAGATTCATAGTAAGACAAGCAGTCCCTTAGATAGCCAGGACCTAAGCCGTTTAGGTAGGGTGACCGTATGAGAAAGAGGACAGGGCTCCTGTTTCTTTCCTGGTGCTGATCTACACCAAGCAGGATATAACACTTTTAAAAAGGTATGAAAACGGTATATGTAATGTGTCCTGGGCCTGAACAGATGTCATAACCATTATAAACTGTTATAAGCAGTAGTGTAGATCCTGCCATAGTTGTATAAAAAAGGAATTTCAGCAGGTGCCATTGTATGCATGCAGCATCTTGTGGAATTCCGTCTTCATCACAACACTTAAAGATGTAGGAGCCCTATATCTGGTCAAGAGGGCAGGGCTCCTGCAGCTTTAACTGTTGTGATGAAGAAGGAATTTCACCAGGTGCTGCAGCATACAAATGACACCTGCTGAAATTCCCTTTTCTATAAACTCTTAAAAATCCTCTTTTTCATATGGTCACCCTACTTAGGGCTTTGAATAGTGCCGGAATAATTATGAAAACAAATGGTAGTAAGTAATTTGACACGTTCATGTGGCATACTGAAGTGTGATCTTCTCAAATTTCTTAGGGGTAAACTACCTGTGTTGGGCAGTTGTATGTAACTTCCCAGGTGTTTTTTTTTTTAAAGTCAACCAGCTGCATTCTTGAGTGGGAAACTGGTGACTATTACTGTTTTTTTTGTTGTTCAAAATTGCTTTCTCTTCAACTGCTCTTTTCCGGCGGGCAGGAAGGGTTCCCCTCCACTCTGTGGGGGAAAAAAGTACCTAGAACCGGGTTGTGAGCAGAAAAAATTCAGGATGGGCTTGTACCAGTCTTCTGCTCAAGACTGCCATTTTCCGTGGCACATATTTACATACAACTGCCTGTCATATATAATATAGTACCTTCAGCAAAGTGGTAAACCTGTATCTGGACTATACCACTTCAGACTGCAGGTAGTGGTGGGGAGAAAACATGTGATTCAATGTTTGTTTGTTTTTTAAAAACCCACAAACCTCTCTATATAGGAAACTAGAAGTCACTGAGGTTAGGCTAGAGCCTTTCTCCCTGTCATCTGTCTTCCTAGGTGCAAGGAGTTATTTTGTATGGAGGAGTATTCAATTATGTGATCCCTTGCTGCAGTTTTAAGTGACGTAGTCCTAATACGTAAGTTTACCACCCCATTGAGAACTAGGTCTTTGGTCCATGTGGTATAAAAACTGCTTTATTACCTAAATATCTTCTTTGGTGTAAAAGAATTCTCACTATCCTCCATCCAATATTGTCTTGTGAGAATTCTTCTGTGTGTCCCCAAATGCACATTTAACTCTTCCTACCACATTACGCCAGTCCTTTTACAACTTCATTGGCGGCCAGTCCAGGTCCGGGCCTATTCAAAGTGCTGGTATTAACATTCAAAGCCCTAAATGGTTTGGGGCCAGGTTAATTGAAGGAACACCTCCTCCCATATGTACCTGCCTGGACCTTAAGATCACCCCGGCTGTGGAATGAGCTCCCCAGAGAGGTCCGCCTGGCGCCTACACTGTACTCCTTTCGTCGCCAGCTGAAGAACTTTTTATTCTCTCAGTATTTTAACACTTAATTTTAACTTAAATTTAAATTTTACTGTTCTAATTCTGTATTTTTTATTTTCTGCTGTGTGGTTTTATCCTGGTTGTGAGAACAATAAATCCTGAGAACAATAAATAATTAGGATTGCTTCAAATGGTTTTCTAGGCAACTATTTCGGTTATTATTTAGAAATAACTTGCATCCTGTCTGGTTTCTGGTAACCACACAAGTGTATATTTTTCTGCTTCACATTGTGCTTTTCTTGTAGTGATTCCGTTATGTCTAAAGAGGTGCTGGATGTTGAGTAACAAACGTATATATTAATAGCAGGCTTGCAAAATCCCTGCAGGAAAATTGTGCTGCTAGAAATATGTTTGGTAGCTAAAACGTTTTTTCTAGTGCTGCACTAACTGAAGTATGGAACCATGGCACAGTGCATAATCTGGATTAGTTTATACTAAATGAAAGTGTCTGATTTTGTGTAAGTGTCCTGACACCTATTCAAAGTGTAAATTTCTGTTAAGCAAACTTAGGTATTCACATGTTAAAGATTGGTTTTTCCCCACTCTTTCAGTGCCTGATTATAGCTGAACGAAGGATTCTAGTATTTGTATGAAATTAAGTGGTTATTCTAGATTATGGCATGTATGATATATGGTGTATGTGGCACAAGCAGATTCTATTCTCTCAGCAGATGATATGTATAACTCACATTTACAGGTGCAATTGCTCAGCACTTGCTGCAGTTTACTGTTACTGCTTTTTCATCCCAGGCCACAGCTAGACCTAAAGTTTATCCTGGGACCATCCAGGGTTCGCCCCTGCCTGAGCACTGGATCTCCTGTGTGTCACCTAGATGAACAGGTTTGACCCCTGGACGATCCAGGGATAAACATTGGGTCTAGCTATGGCCCCAGTCTATACTTCAGTAGTAGGATGGAGAAGGATGTGAGTAACATCTTACTAGGATGTTTTCCACAGTTTGAAAATTTTTAAATTCCTCCCACAGTTGCTTTCTTACAACCCATTCCATAAATATTCTGCTAAATACTACAGGCACTTATATAAATATTCTGCTAAAACTTTAACTTCTTTGTGGCAACAAAACCTCTATTTACTGTTCTTTGAGAGTGAATAAATGGTACATTCGCTTCCTGCCCCCATCCCCAACTATAAATAGTCGGCCTGGTAACTAATAATGGCAACCCATGGGTTTGTTGAACCCCATGGCTTGTTGTTGGGTTAAAACTCTGGGTTGTTTGTCCCTCAAAAGTGCAGAGTTCCAGGATTGGACATTGCATCAAAAACGCCAGGAACAGGGTTGTTTGAGAAATCAGATACAAAGCGGAAACAGTGATGCACTCACTCCTGCATGGCTCCCCAAATGATGGCATTCTCTTTCCATTATTTCTGTGTGAAATCTGCCTCTTCACAACTGTGACTCAAATCCTTAAGGATAGTGTGATGCTGATGTGGGGCGGGAGGTGGGGCTAAGGAATAAGAAAACCATGTGGAACAATTGCCTAGCAACTGGACTAAGGTGTTAACACTTCTAAATCCTGACCATTAAGTTCATTAAAAGGTAGCAATTTGATCTGCCCCATGTCATGTGTGTCTGTTGTGTTATTACTAGTAATGTTTTATTTATTTATTACACTTGTGTCTTGCTTCTTCTTCAAAAAGCTTAGTGGAGCTTACATGGGGTTGCTAGGTGGAGAGGTACGTGTCTCCCATTTAGGCCTTGACTGGGATGAGACCTGTTTTGTTGTTTTTTAATATTTATCACATTTATCATTAATTTTCTGGAACTCCCTACCACTACAAAATAGGCGGGTGCCAACTTTTCTGGGTTTTTACCCCTTACTTAAAACCATAACTTTTCCAACAAACATTCCTAGTAAGGTAATCTTGTTCTCCATATGAAGACTTGTTTTTGAGCATCACTTACAAATTCCTTTAATATAAGCGATTCATAAATATAATTAAATAAATAGCTTTCCAAGGCTTCAGGCTGGAATTTCTTCCAGTTCTGTTACATGAAATTCTTGACAGATGAAAACCTCTGCATGACTAATCTTCTACAACATTACAACTATAATGTGGTGAATATTTAAATAGCTTTCACTTGGGAAATGTTGCTTGAAACCATCTGGAGTATTACATGACTATGTGTTTCATCTCCTTGTGTTTATCAGAATTGCTGGAGATCAACAGGACACTGCTTTTTGGGGATCCATATCCCAAGAACTTTAGTGTATACTGCAGAAAACACATATATCTCAAGGACTTTAGAATACACTTGCTGCTACTCAGCTTATTAGGTCTTAATGTTTTAGGGAGAAAGGAGTGACCCCTAAAGTACAAAGGCTGGGATCCAAAGAGCACTATGCACATGTGTAGGAGCCATTACGCAACTGAAGTGTCGTTCATGGTTTTCACCACACCAGTTTCAGACGTCAAAAAACAACAAACCACTTTAAAAACTAATAAATTGTGCCTTGTTTTTTCTTCAGCATTATGAACAGCTGCTGCAGAAATAAGAAATGACGCTCTAGTCGTATCCTGTTGTCTCCCATGTTTGCTGTGACAAACCTCCACCTCTGATGTGACTCAACAGTACCCCCTAGGATATCTGGTAAGATGCCATCATGCTGGGATGTCTGCATAGATTTATCTCAAAAAATTCCTTGAAAACAAACACACGGAATTGTGCTTCCAATTAGATGTTATTATGAGTAAGCAGGCTTTGATTTTTATGGGGATCTGTGTTAATAAAAGCCAGGTCCTTAGCACAAACTGTTTCCTTCCCCCCCCCCCCCCCCCAGTGTATCCTCCATTTCTGATGTCTATGAAATTGGATAGACATGGGATGAAGATTCAAAAGCAGAAAGAATACCTGGGCAATTTGGAGACACAGTTGTTTCTAAAAGTAAAAAAGGCATGATTCTGTGTAAGTTTGTTTTCAGGGAGTTTTTTTTTCTTGTTTATGCCTTCAAAGCAGTAGCCAGTTAATGAATCTCCAGCTTCTGAAATACCAGGTGAAGGAGATTTTCCTGATATTAGAACCAATATGGAAATGTTGGAGGATGTTAAAAATACTAGAAATTAAGAATTTTGAGTCCAAACTGCAGAAGGAGAAAATGCATCAAAGAACTTTTAGATGCCAAACTGTGATCAGGGAGCCCAATGGAAACTCAAACATGACTGGTTGGAGTTCTTCCTTTCACAACACACACCCAAAAGTAAACTATTTTGCAGAATGGTTTGTTCTGATAGAAGGGGTAAGTTCTTTTATTTTATTTATTTATATATTTATTTATTTTATTACATTTATATACTGCCCCATAGCCGAAGCTCTCTGGGCAATTTACAGAAGTTAAAAACAGTGAACTTTAAAAACAAATATACAAAATTTAAAACCATCAAGAACATAAAAACAACAATATCCTTTTTAAAACAACTATTCTGGGGTCAAGTAACTGAAGTGTAGGGTCATTTCAAAGGTGGATTGTGTCACTAAGAGTGTCATCACATGGGGGGAAATCGTGTTTCCTTACTGTCACTTCTCCGCACTTGCTCTTCCGGGGGTGGGGAGGAGTAAGTAAACAAAGACCATGTGGCCCATTCAGAGGCTGTTTTTATCATGCAGCTTTTCCTGCACATAGCAGGAGATAGTGGCACATTCCATTTTTTAAAAAAAGCCGAATTAAAAGGGGTCTATTTTGTGAAGGAAAAACGAGTGGAAAGAGCGGGAGGCACACAGGAGGTTGATGTCATCTAAAGGACACATGCACACCCTTTAGCAGGCAGTAGCGAGCATGCAATTGAACGCTTGTCTGAAAAACCTCTAAGAAATTTTCCGATTTGCTGGCTAGAGTACTGAAATCAGAGCTCTTTCTCAGACCATCCTCCCTGCAATTAACTGCAAATTCTTCTCATGCTCAGATTGAGCCCGGGGTTACTTTTAACACAAAATACAAAAAGTAGACTGCCACCTCCTTCAGAGGAGCCCATAACCACATATTATACTCAGTTGATAAAACACCTGGTTAAGACGAACCAGAGAAAAAACTTATTTGAAGTCTATGCACTCATTTCTTGCTTAATACAGGTAGTCTTCCCACTTTCATTCTCTCAAAGGTTATTACCAAAGGACTGTAAAACCAAGTGGTTTATACTAGATCTTTTGAATCCCCAAAAGTAAACTCCGGAATATTCCTAAACAAACAAAGTAAAAATTATCTAGGAAAAACAGGGTTATAAATTCAGGCATATTAAAAAAAAAAGAATCATTATATTCCAGCTTAGCTATAATATCACTTTACTGCTGGAAAATGACAAAATATTGTACAGTCCTGCACTAAAGACTGCATACATATAAATATTTTAAATAAAGGCCTGTGTCCATGGTGTAAGGTGATAAGCTTTGAGTGGTCACCTGAGGTTGAGAGACGATCTGACCTTTTCTCTTTATCAGATTGGCTACTAGCTCTCCCCTTTTCAGCTCATGTTCCTTGCCCACACCCCTCTTTGTTTCATAACTTTTAATATGATACACATCTTGGAACTCTTCATCAAACTAGGAGAATTAGAAACTTGCTTTAAAAAGAAATTGTAAAACTATGATCTTGATCGAAGTCAAATTATGACATTGGATGCTGTACAGAGCCATGCCTGAGTATATTCAAGCCTGCCTTCAAGGTTACAAGCATCTGATGTTTCCATTTTAAATGCTTTTGATGTAATGACTAATGACAACAATCTACACAAACAAAATGGCTCTTGCACGTTGACCTTGTGAATGAAGTTTCACTGCAACCCAAGTCTTTTAGGCTGAATCATAACATTATAAAGGGGTGATGATCAGGAGAGAGAAAAAGGGCTTATAATAGAAATGCTGACACAGTAGCTGAAAACAACTGTTTGAACCAGAGTGATGGGGACCAGGTCTTTCTTTGGATAAAGGCTTTATTATTCAAGAGTTAATGCCACTGACCTCATTCCTGCTGACTGCAGAGCTTAAGTAAGGCTGCATGTACCCAAATCAGTGGTTGAACACTGGCTATGTTGCAGTGTTTTGCAGGCCTGTGAGATCTGCATCACAATGTATTTTGTCTGAGCACTGGTCTCACACTGAAGTGCGGATGGCAGAGTGGCTGTATCACTGGTGTGGTTGTGATTTCTGAACTAAGCAGTGGATCTCAAGTAGTGCACCGGATCCTGAGAATTACCTTTTTGGATCAGGTCACAGACTATTTATTCCATCATCCTGGTTCTAAGAATGTCCGCTGCCATGTGTCTCTAGGAAATGTATACCCCAGGCGTAAAGACAACAATGTTCCTCTGCTACTTTCCCCTAATTTCTGGTATTTAGGTGTATACTACCCTAGAATATGGAGGTTCTGTGTGGCCTTGCTCCATTTGGCGAATACCTCTGACAAACCTATCTTCCAGGAATTTGCCCAATAGGCTACAACTTATAGATTACTGTTTGGAGCAGATGTGGGATTTAAGCCTGTATCAATCAGCTGCAGAGGTGGCACATAATCTATTAACCTCCTGAATTAAGCCATTGTTGTGGTCATGTGTCTGGCATAGTCCTCTGTTCCTTCTCCCGAGAAATGCTACATCTAAGTTAGGGTGACCATATGAAAAGGAGGTCAGGGCTCCTGTATCTTTAACAGTTGCATAGAAAAAGGAATTTCAGCAGATGTCATTTGTATATATGGAGAATCTGGTGAAATTTCCTCTTCATCACAACAGTTAAAGTTGCAGGTGCCCTGCCCTCTTTTAAATCTGGTCACTAGTATAGCTCCTGCACCTTTAACTGTTGTGATGAAGATGGAATTTCATCAGGTTCTCCATATATATAAATGAAACCTGCTGAAATTCCCTTTTCTATGCAAAGATACAGGAGCCCTGTCCTCCTTTTCATATGGTCAGCCTATTTATAGGCAATAGTCTGGTGCCCTAGCATCCAGTGATTGTTGTGTCAATACCCACCTGGGTTGTCAAGTCTGTGTGGTCCAGAGGCTACACTTCCCTAAACTCCCCCTGTCAAGTGACTGCACTTTTGCTGAAAGTCAGCAGTATGACACCAGCAAAAAAACCAACAACAAATCAGCAAGTTTCCGCCAAATTTCAGCAGCAAACCACTTTGGAGAACTAGAAGTGACAAATTTAGCTTGAAAATAACCTATGCTTTTCACTTCTAATCCTCTGTAGCAGATTTCCACTAAAACCCAGCAAGGAATTGCTGATTTTGGGGTGTATTTTTTTTTGCCGCCACATTACTGAATTGCATCATGCTCACCCCCTGCATCAGAGGAAAATGCAGGTTGCTTACCTGTAACCGTAGTTCTTCTAGTGGTCATCTGTGCATTCACACATTATGGGCTTTTGCGCCTGCGCAAGACCAGTGTTGGGAACTTCAATAGCTGAGTATGACTTTTGGCGGGATCCCCGCCCACCATCCTACTGCGCATGTTTAGGGGGTCCAGCCATGCTCCTCAGTTCCTTGAGACCGCGGTCAATAGAGCCAAGGATAGCTATACGTATATGTATATATGCATACTGTATAATAATGTGTGTATATATATGTGGCTAAACAGACATGCATGTCTACGGATATGTTCAATCATGATGAACGATATAGTATGTGTGACAGGTGTCACATTACAATGCAGCATACCTCAAGCCTGAACGAGACAAGAGGGGATGGTGGGTGGGTTGTGTGAATGCACAGATGACCACTAGAAGAACTACGGTTACAGGTAAGCAACCTGCATTTCTTCTGCGTGGTCTCTGTGCATCACACACTATGGGCGAATAGCAAGCTGACTTACCGGAGGAGGGTAGTCTCGTTGGTCGAGTTGGTATCACAGAAGTGAAGATAAGACAGCTCTACCGAAACTGGAATCAGCTCTGGCTTTGACATCTAGTCGGTAGTGTCTAATAAAAGTAGAGGGCTTTGACCAGGTGGCCGCTCTACAAAGTTCTTGCACTGGAACTCCTCTGGAAAAGGCAGTAGAGGTAGCGATGCCTCTAGTAGAGTGCGCTGTTAGGTGGTCAGGCACCGGCAAATTTTGGAGCTGGTATGCAAGCCAAATTGTCTGGGTGATCCAAACAGCAAGCCTTTGTGATGATATAGGTGCGCCTTGGTTTGGCTTACCATACGCCACAAATAGGCGAGGAGAGGTTCTAAATGGCTCAGTTCGAGATTTGTAAAACGCAAGGGCTCAGCGGACATCGAGACAGTGCAAAGTTGTTTCTAGTGGAGAAGAAGGCTGTTTGAAGAAAGTAGGGAGAATGATATCCTGGTTGAGATGGAAAGATGTCACAACCTTTGGAAGGAATTGTAGATCTGGCCGAAGTGTGACTTTGTCAGGGTGGAAAGACAGATATGGTGGGTCGACTCGAAGGGCTGTAAGTTCAGAGGCTCGACGAGCGGATGTAATGGCCACGAGGAAAGCTACTTTCATGGAGAGGAGGCGTATGCTGATGGATGCCAAAGGTTCGAAAGGTTTTGTCGTCAGAGCTTTTAAGACGACCGACAGGCTCCATTGTGGAGTGATGTGTTTTATTGGAGGAAATAAGTTTTTTGCACCTTTCAGGAATTGTTTGATGAGAGGATGAGTGAAAATAGAATGTCCTTGGATTGGAGGGTGTGTAGCTGATAAGTCTGCTAGATGAACCCGGAGTGAAGAATTTTTAAGACCTGAATCCACAAGGTGTTTTAGAAAAAGAAGGACGTCCCTGATGGAGCAGTTTTGGGGATCAAATTTGTGCTGTATTGCAAAGGATCTGAACCGGCGACGTTTGGCTCGATAGGCTTTACGGGTCGATGGTTTCCTCGCTGAACGTAATATGTGTTGTATTTGGGGGGGGATGTCTAACACCGATTGTTGATTTTCCATGCAGTTAGTCGAAGTGTTTGGAGATCTGGGTGGTGAATGTGGCCGTTGTTCATTGTGATAAGGTTAAGATAAGGTAAGAATCTCAGCTAATATTCTCTTTGAAGACGAGCGAAGCTCCGGACGTGCTGGTAGCAGCGCGGTCGAAAGAGAACTGAGGAGCATGGCGGGACCCCCTGGATGGTGGGCGGGGATCCCGCCAAAAGTCATACTCAGCTATTGAAGTTCCTGACACTGGTCTTGCGCAGGCGCAAAAGCCCATAGTGTGTGATGCACAGAGACCACACAGAAGAATCCTATTTCTCCCCGGTTTACTATGGAATGGCAAATAAGTACCCATTCTTGCTTGGTGATTAAAAATGTGCAGAGCAAAATGTCATCGTGGTCTTACCCTATAAAACAACAGCATTGCCATGACGGCTAATTGAGGATTTGCAGCAGCGATTATAAGTGCAATTGCTCTGGAGCAGAAGGAGTGAAGCTCCTAAAATGGCAAACCCTACTAGTTGCTCTTTAGCAGGTGGAATTGGGTCCCTTGCCCTCACAACAATTGTTTTAAATTATTGTTTTAAATTATTTTTAGGCTACCTTTAAGGATGGAACCTTCCCAAGGTGTTATACAAAAGAAAAATAAGCAATAGAAGATAATAAAATGCAATAAAAGCTGTAATTATAAATATAACAAGCAGTCAGAAGTGAACAAAAGGCCAGTGAATACAGTGGGTCTTCAGGAGACACCTGAAACCTGCCCAAAAGGACCTGATGATCCCTGAACCTACTGAAAAGGCCCTCTCCCTTGTACTCATAGGCCTAAGTGCCCTTTAAAAAGCTCTAGATGGGTGTGCCCCCCCAAAAAAAATTTTTACATGTCTTTTAATTGGATATCAGTAGATTTTCAAGACTTGGGGTGATTAATGCAACTTGAAGAAATACATTTTGAAAATGCTGTAATAGAAGCAACCAGGGGTAAGTAGTATGTGTATTGCCTGCCCCCATTTCTGTTTGCCCTCCTTTGTTTCATTACGCCATGCATACCCGTTATTTAGACTTCACGGTCTTTGAGGACAGTGAGAGATACAGGTCTTCTACATCCTAGCCACTAATTGACTAATTGAAAAATCATCCCATGCCACCAATAATTCAATAACTGCATTGCCCAGATGGTGGCCTTGACATTTAGAAATATTTCTTCATGTTTCTTCATGTCTTCTGCCAATGGGCATCCTAAAGCTAAGGAATAAAGTAAAACTGATCCATTCCAGGATCCAACACCCCTTCTTTTACTTTATGAAACAGCTTTATGTAAAAACATTGTACAGATATTTACATTTACTCCTGCCTGAAACCTAACGTTTCACATAGCTCTCTGTGTCTAGTAATTCCTAACGGCTTTGTGAACAAGTCAGCAATGTTTTCCTTTGACTCACAATAAACAAGCCTTAGAGTTTTATTATTTATGTGTTCCTTCACGTTTTGGTATTAAATTGAGATATGCTTGGACCTAGCTTTAAACACATCTCCATTTGCTAATGCTATACAGGACTGCGAATCACAAAAAACAGGAATTGGTGTTTCAAAAAGAATTTTGAAATCTTTCAGTAACTGTACAAACCAAGTGATTTCGCCACATAACTCAGATAACACTCCATACTCTGCTTCACAAGATGAAATGGACACGTATGCTTGTTTTTTGGACTTCCAGGAGATTAAAGCTTTGCTAAACGTTAGCACAAGTCCTGACGTTGATTTTCGATCTTCCAGGCACCCTGCCCAATCTGAGTCGATGTAGCCCAAAAACTGTTTGTCCTGTTCTGCTGACAGCTTTAGACAAAAATCTAAAGTCCTCTTTAAATACCTTAGAACACGTTTTGTTACTTGCCAAGCTGGGATTGTTGGCGAAGCAACGAACCTGCTGAGAATAGCAACTGAGGCAGCAAGATCTGGTCTAGACCATGACACCAGATAAAGTAATGTGCCCACCACTGAATGATAAAGATTTGGGTAACAAAACCTTTCCCCTTGCAAATTCTTGCGTACATCAACTGCTAAAGGACTTCTGACCCCTTTGCAGTCTTGCATTCCACAGGCTTCTAGCAAGTTCAAAATCTTCTGCTTCTGACTAAGCATCTTCTGGGCCTGCTCCTGTTGGACTATTCCGCCCCCCCCACAGGGCAAACTGCCATCTTGGCCCTGTGGGGAAGAAGAAGGACCGAGGGGACAGGAGCAGGCAGAAGTAACATCGGGGCCTGCTCCTGCTGGACTCTTCCCCCCCCCCCCACAGGGCAAACTGCCATCTTGGCCCTGTGGGGAAGAAGAAGGACCGAGGGGACAGGAGCAGGCAGAAGTAACATCGGGGCCTGCTCCTGCTGGACTCTTTCCCCCCCACAGGGCAAACTGCCATCTTGGCCCTGTGGGGAAGAAGAAGGACCGAGGGGACAGGAGCAGGCAGAAGTAACATCGGGGCCTGCTCCTGTTGGACTCTTTCCCCCCCCCCCCACAGGGCAAACTGCCATCTTGGCCCTGTGGGGAAGAAGAAGGACCGAGGGGACAGGAGCAGGCAGAAGTAACATCGGGGCCTGCTCCTGCTGGACTCTCTCTCTCTCTCTCTCTCTCTCTCTCTCTCTCTCCTCCCTCCCTCCTTGACTCCTTTTCCTTGTGTGTCATGTCTTTATTAGACTGTAAGCCTGAGGGCAGGGACTGTCTTTTTTGCTAAATGTAAGCCGTTCAGAGAGCCTTTTTTGGCTGAGGAGCGGGGTATAAGTATGATAAATAAAATAAATAAAGCTTCCGTCCTCTGCTATTTTGGCTTTTACACCCAAGTAATTTTTTACTGAACCTAGTGCCTTTAAACTATACCTTTTTTCAAGTTGTTTTGCAACTTCCTGGACTTCTCCAGCGGTACTTCAGCTCAAGAATCTCTTCGCTTAACTCCTGAGTTGCTGGAGTTTCTGCTGGCCTGCCACTTAACTCAATGAGAACATCCAGGTTACTATGAATCCCTGCCCAGTTCTGCTCCTCAAACTGAGCCGATTTAGAAACCATAATTTTTCCATTTTGCAGTAGAAAACGCCAACTGCCATTTTGATAACCAACAAAGCGTAACCTAACACCTTTCGGTCCTCCTTGCCTTCTCTGGGACAAAGGAATATTTACAATAGCATAACTTCCCCAAGTTCTTAAATGTTTTAAATTGGGGCTTCTCCCGTACAACAGAGAATATGGGGTGTTATTAATGGCACTTGACCAGGTCCAATTACACAAATAGTTTGCTGTAGCAAACGCTTCTCCCCACAGCTGTTTCTCGGCTTTAGAATCTTGCATCAAGCATTCTTTTATACTTTTGATCATGCCGATCCTGCATTCAATAGAGCCGTTTTGCCACGGACTCTTGGGATCAATTAACTTATGTGTAATCCCTGTCTTGGTACAGTGACGCTTAAAGTCTAAACTTTGAAATTCTCCTCCACGATCCGTCTGAAATTTCTGCACCTGTTTCTGGAAAGAATGTTCTACCCAAGATACCCAGGACTTCACAGCATTCAAACATTCACTTTTTGATTTCAACATATAAACCAAGGAATATCTGCTTTTGTCATCTAGGAGAACCAATGCGTATTTTGCCTTTCCAATGCTCTCTGAAAACGGCCCGGTTAAGTCCATATGAATAAGCCCTAGATTTTCTTTTTCTCTCACGCGTGGAATGTTTGCCACACATGACTTGGAAAATTTGCAAACTGCACAGTCCAGGTACTTGTTGCAACTCTGAACTTTCACACCCTCTGTGACATTCAACGTTTTAGTTAATGATTTAAAGTTTGCATGACCCAGACGCCTGTGAAAAGATGTATACCGTTCTCATGAGGATGTAAATTGTTAATCATACAACCTGATGGAACAGTCCCGGATTCTCCTTCTTCCATTTTATCATCCCTGAAAAACAAACCATTTTCCATATGGCCAGTCCCACGCAATTTTCCATTTTTTTCAACAAAACATTTCCTTCCTTCTAAGCGGACTGAATAACCTTTTTCTGTTAAAGTTGACACACCTAGAAGTGAATAACTTAAACTTGGAACAAAAAGAATAGATTCAAAACTTTGATCCAAAAAAGGTAGATAACATTCTCCTTCTGCGCACACTCGGACTGTGCTCCCGTCCGCTAATGCAACATTCCTCAGCAAAGGCTCATGGGAATTCTGGAAATACTTCCGTTGGTTGCATATCGAACTGCTGCAGGCAGAATCTATGAGCCAACGATTCCTTTCACCGCTCGCCTCTTGAGAATCCTCACTCCAGCTGTTACAAGCTGCGCTTCCTCTGGTTTCCTCGGCTTTCCCTTCCAACGCTGATCCCGTTGCTCTCTATGGGTTTCAGGAGATTCCAATTGCAGCTTGACTCTGCAATCCCGCTTCAAATGGCCAACACGGCCATAGCGAAAACACCTTAGCGGCTTGACTTTCTTTGAAGTTGAATGTATGGATTCAGCTTCCTGCTTAACTGCTTTAACCCCTTCATTTCCAGATCATTTGACAAATGCGTCTGGCTTGCCGCCGCTTCCTTTTGAGCTTACGGCTTCATTTCTTACTCGCCTCTTGTGCTGCTCTTCTAACAGCCTCCCAGAGAGAAAATTAAGGGTTAATGCAGTCACTGCCATTGCTTCGAGTGTTGTGACTAACACATCCCAAGAAGCAGGCAAACTAGAAAGTACAATATAAACTTTGTTTTCTTCTGTCACCATCAGACCTGCGGCTGCCAAGCTTTCAAAGCATTCACGGAGTTCTTGCAAATATTTTGAAACGTCACCCCCTTCTTTCAGGTGAGTACGATACATTTTTCTTGTTAAATGTATTCTTGCACCAGCAGTGTCCCGAACATAAACGTCTCTAAGTTTTGTCCATATGACATTTACTGTGTCTTCTCGGTTAATGAAAGGCAATTGGTCATTACGCATGCATAAAACAATTTGCGCCTTTGCCCTTTCGGCACGGCGGCCCCATTCCCGGACTTGAGCTGCACTCAAATCTTCCGGCTGTTCATTAACCACTACTTCCCACAAATCATCTTTCTTCACATTATTATTATTATTATTATTTATTTATATAGCACCATCAATGTACATGGTGCTGTACAGATAACACAGTAAATAGCAAGACCCTGCCGCATAGGCTTACAATCTAATAAGTTGTAGTAAACAATAAAGAGGGAAGGAGAATGCAAACAGGCACAGGGAAGTGTAGACAGGCACAGGGTAGGGCAAAACCAACAGTGTAAAGTCAGAACAAACTCAATATTTGAAGGCTATAGGGAAAAGAAAAGTTTTGAGCTGAGTCTTAAAAGCAGTGATTGAGTTTGTAGTTCTCAAGTGTTCTGGAAGAGCGTTCCAGGCGTAAGGGGCAGCAGAAGAAAAAGGACGAAGCCGAGTAAGGGAAGTGGAGGTCCTTGGGCAGGCGAGAAGCATGGCATCAGAGGAGCGGAGAGCCCGAGCGGGGCGATAGTGTGAGATGAGAGAGGAGAGATAGGCAGGAGCTAGGCAGTGAAGAGCTTTGAAGGTCAGTAGGAGAAGTTTATATTGGATTCTGAAGTGAATTGGAAGCCAATGAAGAGATTTCAGAAGTGGAGTGACATGGTCAGAGCGGCGGGCCAAGAAGATGATCTTAGCGGCAGAGTGGTGGACAGAGACCAGCGGACTGATGTGAGACGAAGGAAGGCCAGAGAGAAGAAGGTTGCAGTAGTTCAACCGAGAGATAACCAGTGCGTGAACGAGAGTCTTGGCAGAAGAGACAGACAAAAATGGTCGAATCCTGGCAATATTATACAGGAAGAAACGACAGGATTTAGCTACTGCCTCGATGTGAGGAGTAAAGGAGAGCGAGGAGTCAAATATAAAGCCAAGACTACGAGCTTCCTTGACCGGAGTAAGCGTGACATCGTTGACAGTAAGGGAGAATGAGAGGTGAGGAGAAGGTTTAGGAGGAAAACTAGCAATTCAGTCTTTGCCATGTTAAGTTTCAAACGACGATGAAGCAGCCAGGCTGAGATATCTGAAAGACATGCCGAGATATGATCGTGAACATCTGGAGAAAGTTCCGGAGATGAAAGATATAATTGTGTATCATCGGCATACAGGTGATATTGGAGGCCGTGAGATTGAATGAGCTTGCCCAAGGGCAGCATGTATAGAGAGAACAACAATGGGCCAAGCACCGAGCCTTGCGGAACCCCAACTGAAAGGGGAAAAGAGGAGGACGAGCTGCCGTTAGCCGACACGCTGAAAGAGCGACCCTCTAGATAGGAGGCGAACCAGTTATAGACAGAGCCACAGAGTCCAAGGTCGTGGAGGGAATCTAAGAGAAGATCGTGATCAACCGTGTCAAAGGCTGCGGTTAGATCAAGGAGAATAAGAACAGAATAATGGCCTTTAGACTTGGCAGTAAGAAGATCATTGGTGATCTTAGTTTTGAAAGACCATGAAAGATAATTTTGTGAGCAATTCCATCGGAACAGTACTGCCAACATTATACTGCACCATATCTCTTGGCTGCTCTCCAACCTCTCCGTTGCCTGACTCCTCCGGGTCCGACCGGCTATCCTCCTCGGATTCCTCAGATTCCCCAAAATCAGCAACTTCTTCGTCCGCCAGCTTTCAGACCATCCGCTCTGACCTCCAAGACAAACGGCTCACGAAGCAGCCTTCCTTGCCTTCCCAACGACTCCACCAGTTGCTCCAGGGTTTGGTCAGTCATGGTCCGTCCACACTGGTCTTACTGGTCCTTCCTGAGAGAGTTCTAGGTCCATAACCTGTTGGAAGTAACTCCTCTCAAGAATAAGCAGAGTTCTGTTAGAAGCTTCTCTCAGCAGAAACGCAGCAAAGACTCAAATAAGCTCAAACACTTTGTTAAGATAAAACAAGCTTCTTTTACTGGCATAGAGGTTGGTTGAATAAATTAGTTCCAGCACACACATATACTCACAATGGTCACATCTGATAACAGCAGTAGCAGTAATGAATGAAGATAATACAATACAGGGCCATAGAGAGAGAGCAAAACTGTACAGTCCATCCTAGCCACTAATTGAAAAATCATCCCATGCCACCAATAATTCAATAATTGCATTGTCCAGATGGTGGCCTTGACATTTAGAAATATTTCTTCATGTTTCTTCATGTCTTCTGCCAATGGGCATCCTAAAGCTAAGTAATAAAGTAAAACTGATCCATTCCAGGATCCAACATAGTGTTGGGTGTATGATGCTGCTTCTTCCCTGTGAGCTTGGCCAAGTCATGGTCTCTTGAAATTTCTCAGGGAAAACAAGGTAGCTATGAGGAGAAACCATTTAAAGGCTAGGGTTCAATTATACCCCTCTCCCTATTGTAAACCTGATGGAGCTTGTTTCAAGCTAAGGATACAGTACAATGAAGCCTTCCCCTGGGTAGAAGCAAAATGCTATCTTTGCCGGTGTCTCAGAAGTATGCAACAAAACAAAACAACCCCGGCGTTTTCAAAAATAGTAATGCATGGTACAAGCTGCATACCAGTCTGTGAAAAAAATCATTTTAATAAGTTGCAATGATCCGAATCCATTTGAACAATTCACACAGGAATGTATTTGGGGGAAATTGCCCACCAGTTAGACAAGCTTGAGAGCAATATTCCAGTTTAGATTATAATTTATGGGTTGGATCCTGGATTCCATTGACAGAAGGTCTCTACTCATGGAAGGTGCCTCTGCTGGAGTTGGGGGGAATTTCCTCCTCCCTTCCCCTTCTACACCACAGCTCACCCTATTCTGCAAGCCTCCCTGACCTTCTGTGTAGCATTTTCAGGGATTTTATTTTTTTATTTAATTTATTTATTGCATTTCTATACAACCCAATAGCCAAAGCTCTCTGGATCTTGAGGAGCTGCCATAGGGAGGGGGGAAATCTGCTTCCTCTACTTCAGTTGTGCACACCTTAATCTGGATCAAGCCCTGTGTAATAAAAACCTAGACTCATTCCAGTCTGGGTTTTGACCAAGGCATGGGACTGAATCAGCCTTGGTTGCCCTGATGGATGTCCTTTATTGAGAGAGGGACAGGGGCAATGCAACCCTATTAATTCTTCTTGATCTCTCATCAGCTATCTGATGGGTATCTGAGGCACTGTGTAACGGTGGTTTCAGTCTTACCTATGGGGCCGATTTCAGAGAGTAACATTGGGTGACTATTGGAGAAGAGCCTTCAGTGTGGTGCCCCCCTTCCTATGCAACTCCCTGCCTTTGGAGGTCAGGCAGGCACCAACATTTTATTGTTTTCTGCACCTACTGAAAAAGACAGGTTGCTTACCTGTAACTGTAGTTCTTTGAGTAGTCATCTGTGCATTCACACATATGGGCTCTGCGCCTGCGCAGGGCCAGGTTCGGAAACTTCTATAGCTGAAAACGTTTTAGGTGGGAACCCCTCCCCCACCGTCCACTGAGCATGCTCAGGGGTTCCCGCCTAATCCCCTCAGTTCCTGAAACCGCCTAAACAGTCTCACTGAGGAGAACCACCAGGTGATCAAAAAAATAAATAAAAATAATGACACCATAGTGGGGACGGTGGGAGGGTTGTGTGAATGCACAGATGACCACTCGAAGAACTACAGTTACAGGTAAGCAACCTGTCTTTCTTCTTCGTGGTCTCTGTGCATCACACATATGGGCAATTAACAAGCTGACTTACCGGAGGTGGGTGGTGTCAGTTGGTATAATAGTAGTCATAGAATTGCCGATAAGACGGCACGCCCAAAGGCACAGTCTCTGCGCGCCCTGATGTCCAGGCGGTAGTGACTGGCAAAAGTCAAAGGTGTCGACCAGGTAGCTGCTTTGCAGAGGTCTGGTAGAGAGATCCCCTTTTCAAAAGCCGTAGAGGTGGCCACTCCTCTCGTGGAGTGAGAGCGCACCTTACCCTCCAACGGAAGGCCAGCGAGTTCATAGGCTAGCTTAATAGTCTGAACTACCCAAGCAGATATTCTTTGCGGAGATGCCTGGAGTCCCTTTTGCTTGCCTCCATAACAAACAAAAAGTCTTTGGGATCTCCGGAGGGTAGCAGTTCTGGACTGGTAAAAGGCTAGAGCCCGTCTTACGTCCAGGGTATGTAGAGCAGACTCAATAGGTGACGTCGGCGAAGGAAAGAAATTTGGGAGCACAATGTCCTGCCCAAGGTGAAAAGAAGAAACAACCTTTGGGAGAAAGGCTGGGTCCGGTCTAAGGACCACCTTGTCAGCATGAAACACCGTGTATGGTGGATCTATGCGGAGTGCTGCTAGTTCGGATGCCCGCCTAGCAGATGTGACTGCAACAAGGAATGTCACCTTGAAAGTTAACAACCGCAAGTCCGTCCCTGCTAGAGGCTCAAAGGGCTTAGCAGATAGTGCCTTGAGCACCACAGAGAGACTCCATTGAGGTACAAAGGAGCGCACTGGTGGTATGGTGTTTTTCATGCCCTTCATGAACCGTTTTGTCAAGGGGTGTGTGAAGATCGAACAGCCCTGAACCCAATGGTGTGAAGCAGAGATAGCTGCTAAATAAACTCTAAGTGACGAGAACTTGAGTCCTTTTTTAAATAAAGAAAAAAGAAAGGAAAGCACTGTTGCTATTGGTGCTGAAAATGGGTTCTCGTTTCTACTCAGGGCAAAGGCAGAAAACGCTGTCCATTTGTTTGCGTATGATTTCCTAGTAGCTGGTTTCCTAGCTGCTAGGATAATGTTCCAAATGTCGGTAGGCAGCGGTTGGCCACCAAGGCGCTATTAAGATGTCGTTGGCGTTGTCGCTGCACAGCTTTACGATGACTCTTGAGAGGAGTGGTATGGGGGGAAACAGGTACAGAAGCTGTCCTGTCCACGTCCTCTCGAAGGCGTCTCCTAGAGATGCTGCCCCGTGGCCCGCCCACGTGCAGTACTGGCTGCAGATGGCGTTCTCTGCTGACGCGAATAAATCTATTACAGGCTGTCCCCATGCCCGAAAAATCATGTCCAGGACAGTGTCTTTCATCCGCCACTCGTGCGTATCCACAAAGGTGCGGCTGAGGTCGTCTGCCAGGATATTGTCCTGGCCTGCGATATGAATGGCAGACAAAGTCATGTCGTGGGCAATTGCCCAATGCCAAATGTCCATAGTGAGGGAGATCAGGTCCATAGACCTCGTCCCACCTTGCTTGTTTATGTGCCAGACAGCAGCCATATTGGCTGTATGGATCTGGATTACGTGACCCGATAAGGTCTGCTGAAAGGCGTACAGAGCTTTTTGGATGGCCGTCAACTCCAAGACGTTGATGTGTCGTTTCCTGTCGAGGGAGCTCCATCGCTCCTGGATAGTCAGATCCCCGCAGTGGGCTCCCCAGCCCAATAGGGATGCATCTGTCATCAGATGTCGTGATGGAACTTGGGGTTTGAAGTCCAAGCCTCTTGTGATATTGGACAAGTCCATCCACCAAAGGAGCATGTCCTTTATTTTGGCAGGGAGCGACAATTTCACTCGGTGAGCGTCCAATGTATTGTCGTACTCCCTCAGAAGCCACAACTGTGAGGGCCTCATATGTAGACGTGCCCAGGGGACGACGTTGACCGTCGCTGCCATGAAACCCAATAACCTTTGCACCTGGAAGGCAGAGGTAATTTTAGATCGGAAGAGCTTAATTGCAAGTTTAATTAACGTATTAGCTCTATCCTTTAGGAGGAAAGCCCTGGAGCGGGTTGAGTCCAGAATTGCTCCAAGGAATTTAATTTTTTGGGTTGGATGAAAATTAGATTTTTCCTTGTTGATGCAAAGGCCTAATTCGTTGAGTAATTTGATGGTGAGGTGGGTATTACAGGCGGCTTCTTGCTCCGTATTAGCCACTATCAGCCAATCGTCCAAGTAGGGGTAAATTTCTACCCCTCGAGTCCTCAGAAAGGCGCAAACTGGTGCCATACACTTTGTGAAAACTTGGAGAGCAGTAGAAAGACCAAAAGGAAGCACCTTAAATTGGAAAATGTCCTCCCCTACTATGAACCTGAGGTATTGGCGATGATCAGGATAGATTGAAATATGAAAATATGCATCCTTAAGATCGATAGACGTGAACCAATCCCCTTGGGAGAGAAAAGGCAGGATGCTTGCTAAGGAGTTCATCCGGAATTTTTTAGGATTGATGAACTTGTTTAGCTCCCTGAGGTCCAAAATAGGCCTCAGCCCCCCATCCCGTTTCGGAACCATAAAGTAGCGGGAATAGAACCCGCTTCCTAGAGTGCGAGTTGGTAATCGCTCTATGGCGCCCTTATCCAACAGAGACGTAGTCTCTTGTAATAGAGCGTCTGTAGGTGGTGAGAACCTTGCGGTTCCGAGGGGAGGGGGAGTGGAGAATTCTATTTTGTAGCCCCGAGATACGATGTTAAGGACCCATGTGTCTGATGTAATAGTGGTCCAATTGTAGAAAAAAGGGGCAAGGATGTCACCAAACTTAGGCTTTAGGCTGTTTGGTGTAAAAAAGTCAAAGGCGCCGCCTTTGATTCGGGTCAGGCTTACTTTTGTTTTGCCTGAAACGACCCGGGTACTGCTGCCTTCTGTACTGACCCTGGGGTTGGTATGTAGCAGGGCGGTGTTGCAGTTGGAATTGCTGCTGCCTAGGCTGGAACTGCTGTTGTGTTCCGGGCCAGCGTCTCTGGCGGAATGGTCTCTGAAGCTGTAGTTGCTGCTGACCAATCCCCATCTTTTTAGCCGTATTTTTGGCTTTTTGGATGGTCTCCATCGACTCGTCTGTGGTCCCAACGATGAGCTAGGAGGTGCTGGGGAGAGAGAGACTCTTTTGGAACTGGAGGTGATGTGAGTAACCCAAGGACTCTGAGCAAACCACCATGGGTTTCAAGCTATTAGCTTATGTCTTCATCCTGCCCTTTACAGTGGTCTACGGGTCACTGTCGCTTTTTATTTCCATTTTGCACAATGTGTTTCTCTTCTACTATGTATCAGATACCTTCGTTTCTATATACAAGAAAAAAGTTAATTTCCCCCTCATTATTATACAGTTTTCTGCCTATTGCATGTTACCTGATCTAGATATGCACCTAAAGGGTGTTAGACAACTGCAAGGTATTCTTTTACCTTTGCAATAAGCCATAGCTTGAATACATTAATTTTGATATGCCATAGTTAGATACATGTTTCATGTAATGTTACCCAGTGTATGGATAACAGGTAACTTAGAGTTATTGCAAAGAAATGTCTAGTAGTTTTGTGAGTTCAGCAACTGTTCAATATGCATATGTTATTATTTACAAATGTTACAATGGTATCTTTCTTAAATTTTGTTATTCTAAGTGATCAAATATAGCAGTACTACCATTAATAATGTGTTATTGCCCCAAAAGTGGCTTCTATTTTTGTGGCCGTTGGTTTGTCCCTTTAGAGTTACTTAACCAGGTTTCCATGACGATAGGGAGAGGAGTTTGGTGGAACAAAGAAGAAAAGGAAAGAGGCCGAGGAATAATAGAGCCAAGTTCCAGATAACTTCCTGAGCTGTCAGTGGGTAATTTGTGCACAAACTGTTTGGGCACCGTTGGAGCGGATGTCACTAGTAAGACAGGATGAGGTGGCTCAGCTGCGATTGTGAGGCGTGATCAGATCATGCTTGGGAAGCAGGGGGTTCTGCTGCTCTTGCCAAGCAGTTTGTTCACCGATGGCTTGTCACCCACAATGGGTTGT
Source organism: Elgaria multicarinata webbii (assembly GCF_023053635.1). Taxonomy (NCBI): domain Eukaryota; kingdom Metazoa; phylum Chordata; class Lepidosauria; order Squamata; family Anguidae; genus Elgaria; species Elgaria multicarinata. The sequence continues at coordinate 22,151,915 of NC_086178.1, read as the reverse complement.
TGTGTTGTGTGAACCCAGTCAGGTTAATTAAACCAAATGGCTCACAAGAATTACAACAGTACAAACAGTTGAGCAGATCTCCTAAGATAATATGGGCTCTCAAAAATATTCCTAAATTTTCCTCTTGCTTTTTCGCAGAAACTTGCTTATATTCTGTGAATCCAGGAACAACTAACAATGCCTTGTCTTTCTCTTTTAGGTATGAGCTGGAGTTGGAAAATATCACTCATCTCCCTCTTAATAATGGGTGCAGTCTTCTATGAGAATTCTTCCTTTCTATATTTTCAGCATGGCCAGACGTTCCAGCCTTCTGAAGCTAGCACAGCTCTTCTGCTCATCATGCTGGGGAAAGTCTCACTCAATCTATATCTGTTGCGAGTCACAAAACAGAATCACCGTGGGAGTTTTATGGGCTATTTCTGCATATCACTAGCCTTCTTTGACTTTGTGCTTCTGGTGATGATGTCTTTCATCTCCTATTTTCAGAACTTTATGCTTTCAGGTGTCCGGTTTACTGAGTATCACATCTGTCTTTTGGCTCAGATCACAGCCTTTACCTATGGGATCTTACATTATCCAGTTACTTTTTTGGCTGGCTTGGATTATTACCTTACAATAACCAAAACTTCCAGGTATCCGAATGTGTGTCAGAGGTCATTGTACACTGCTGCTGTTGTCTTCATGTGGATTTTGGTTCTCTATTATGTTCTGAATTTTCCAGGCAGTTCCCTAGGGCTTGACATAAACCATTATAATTCTGCATACCAGTGTCCCTTTTATATCAGCAGCCAGAGTTACTGGCTCTCACTTGGTATACTGATTCTCATATGCCTGGTTCTTGTACTCTGTTGGTCAGAGGTTGTGGATATGGTACAGTCAATTAAGCTAATTTCATTTGAGACAGAGACAGTTTTGTTCTTCCCTTATGTTCCTGAGTGCCACCCCAGAGACTGTGCAAAGCATCTTTTGACGAGACTTCTAATCTGCTTTATTGGCACTTGGGCACCATTTGTTTTCCTTCAAATGCTCATAGTGTTATGCAGTTCTCAGATTCCCGCCTACATAGAGATGAATGTTCCCTGGCTTTATTTTGTCAACAGCTTTCTTATTGGAATTGCATGTTGGGCAAACCGTCAGTACATTGAGTTGACAGAAGAGTCTTGGGACGTGGATCCATTTGTCAGTTGGAAATTCTGCTTTGTCCCCTTCCACGGCCAAGGTGCAAAGGAATTCCAAAAGCCCATCACCAAAGTAATAATCTGTTAATGAGTTGCTGTTGAAGACCACGAATGTTGAATCACCATATTGGGACAGATGATTTTGTTACCTTTGTGAACTTAAATGAGGGAACAATACAGAAACATAGCTTGAGGGGAAAAACGTTTTATCAATCTGTAGTTTTGGTGTGTGTGTGGTGGAAAACTGCACTATTTTCCAAGTTGGATTTCCAATACGGGTATTTATTTCAAAATAAAGTAATGAAACCTTGCTGTACTGTCAGTAATAATTGAGTCTTCTGATAATAACAAGTGCAAGCTCCATTGGAATCAAATGGACAATTAAATGCCCAGTTTTCAATGGATTGTGCTCCAAATGAATAACTCAAAACAGTTCTCAAAGGACAGAAATAAATTAAGCAAAAGGGATGTGGGAATGAGACTGAGGGGAAGTAGCACTACGCACTGTTGCAATGCATCCTCTGTGTTGCAACGGGACTTGAGTGGGAGTCCTATATATATATCCCACTGAACTGAGCAAAGGTTCATACTGCAACACCAACTTCCATTATTATTTTTATTTATTTTCTTCAGTTATTATTATTAGAATTTCTTGGTTTCAGTGTAAAAAATGGCAAAATAAAATCTAACCAAGACTGAAATTCAGCTAGGACTAATATAGAGAGCAGTTAAAACATACGGGAAAGAGTTCTTTTGCAAATGCATTTTACGCTTTCGGTCTTTAGTGCTTCCTGCTGTGCAGAAAGCTACATATGTAAATGGAGAGACTGTGGCTGTTTTAGAAACATGCTTCCACATAACCCAGCAGCAAAAAAATAACTTCCCACACTACAGCAAAAGAGAAGAGTTCCCAAATAGTTGTAGAAAAACTAAAGCATCCCATTTGTGCTTCACTCTCTGTATTTCTTCCACAAGGGAAGTCTTCTGTTCCTTACCAAATCCCCCTGCTGCTCCATCTAGACTGCCTCTAAATGATTCTACCCACATTCTATTTTGACTCTCATTAGTTTTATTATATGTGATTTGAGGATCTGTGTTGGGCTTTAATGTATTTGAAAATGGGCTATTGCTCTCAAAAGTGAAAAAATAAATTAAATAGTCAAAATAGACAAATGGAAGTAGATTTTATTTCTGAAGTGATATTCACAATTTTAATGTAAAGTTGAAATATAAACCAAGTTGGTGATACTGTAGGTCAAATATTTAATCCCACAGGAAGCAAATATTACCACATACAAATGCTCAATTTTAAAAAAAAGTAGAGTGCCGATAACAAAAGGTGCAATTACAAGCAATTTGAAGCAGCAATAGTATAAGGTGCTTTGATTCTTCATTTGAATAATCAATTCTCAATGGACAGATTCATGACCAGTAAATTTTACATCACTCCTACAGACCATAACAAATATGAGAATCTAAAATTCATCCACATGCTATATTAATATGAAAGTGCTTTTTTATATAAAAAGGATACATATAGATCAAATCTTACCTAAATCACTGTGTGGTTTATTTATTTTTTAATGTAAAAATGTTTAAGCTTCACTGGGAGAGGGGTAAAAAACTTTCACTGGAAATAATCCAGGTGCCGAATTAATGCTACATAAGTTAAAACCACTTGTTCAGGAAAATCCACGTACCATTCCATGATACAAACACAGACATACATAGATATCTTTATAGATTCTTACACTAGTTTATATGCAAATATACTCAACGTTCAGTTGTCTGTCATGCTTGCACAGATCTGCTCATACCTATCATAACTCGTCTCTCTTTATTGTTTTTCATAGATACTAAAGAGAAGAGGGGAGAGGGGAAATGACCCTGGATAAATACAAAAATTGAGGGTTGCAGAACGTACTGGAGATGTTTAGCTTAGAAGCAAATATACTGTAGTTAAATACTATGTGCTTAAATAGCAATTTCAAAAATTAGTGCAATAGAAGGGGCAATAAAGTTAAGACCATATTGTTTGTCACCACCGCTGCAACTTCATCCACTTTGCTGGTTCTTGTAACGGAAATGTTACAGTTTCATCAATAGTGAAAAGGGTAAGAAAAATAGAAAATGGTCTTTTTATAGAATCAAAGAGAATATGCTCTTTAGAAATGTTTAAGGCCACAGGGCCAGTTTTACACTTTATCATTTTGCGGGACACTGGTTTTTATTTTATTTTTGTCAACCTATATCACTAGATGCCCTATAAAAGATCTTGTTTAAATATTTTCCACATCCTAGAGGTACTCTAATATCAGGTATTTTAAAAGATCATGACATCAATCAAAAGTATGTAGATGGAAGTGTCTCCTAATACAAATAAAGTTAACATTTCTATTTGGTTTATTCTAACAGCACTGATTCCAGATACTCTTGCTGAATTTTCACCTCTAGTCCTCTATAGGCTAGTCTGGATGTAATTATCCTGGCTTAAAAACTATATTTCTAACTTAGTAATAGTTTATTAAGCTGGGAACGAGCATTGGGCCCTCATGTTACCTAAGGTGACCATATGTAAAGGAGGACAGGGCTCCTGTATCTTTAACAGTAGTAGAGAAAAGGGAATTTCAGCAGGTGTCATTTGTAGGCATGCAGCACCTGGTGAAATTCCCTCTTCATCCCAACAGGTAAAGCTGCAGAAGCCCTGCCCTCTTGTATCTGGTGAAGAGGGTTGGGCTCCTGTAGCTTTAACTGGTGGGATGAAGAGGGAATTTCACCAGGCGTTGCAGGCATACGAATAACACCTGCTGAAATTCCCTTTTCTACACTACTGTTGAAGATAAAGGAGCCCTGTCCTCCTTTCCATATGGTCATCCTATGTTACCCTCTTCTCTTGTGTGCTAACTTTGGTGCTTTGCTCATAGTTTCTTAAACCAGATTTCCTGTTATTTCTGAAACAGAGACATGTGGTTTAATGTATTTTTAACAACCAGGATTTGAAAAGAAAAAAATCAGTTGGGTAAATTAACTGTGGCTACTTAGGGAAAAATTCACAGACCACTTTTATGGGCTTGTTTGGAAAGGCCATCTGAGCAAGAAGTCTGTGATGAACCATTTTAGTTGCTACGACACAACAAATTCTAGATCTAAAGTGCAATGCAGACTCCTGTGTTACACGAGGCTTTCATTTGCTGTAATAGACAATAGACACACAGAGAGACTTTGTGCAGTCATCACCAACAGTCTCAATTTGTATTTTTTCCCCCTGCCTCCACTGACATAATTATTTGCTGTCATTTAAAGCTTTTGATAGTTTTACAGGTCAATTACACTTGGATTTCACAAACAACTACTGATAACACTTGTAAACAGGACATTTTAGAAGAAGATTTAATGTGACAATTTACAAAAAGGAGACTTTCATGCAAATGTTCTGAGAAGAACATATCAGGTTTGAATTTCAGGAGTTCTCTTTAAAGAGATGGTAACACTGGTGGTGAAGATGATGGCACCTGCTTGTTTATACTGAGCTTTTAATGAGGCAAGGGAGCTGCAAATGAGAGATTGATTCCATTATTCTGTTCTGGAAAATGAGGGATGTGAAGCCATTTCCATCATAAACACATGCAGAATATACTTCGCCAAGAACCCCATTGGTAATGCTGTAATCCATACTTAGGACATGCTATTTCTTTGGGGGCTTTTGACATCACTGAAAATGGCAGTCCTAGCAGAGTTTTACTCTACCCTTCTCCATGTGCATGTAACTATTTGTCATTAAAGCATGTGATTATATCCCTCACATAGCCACACCCTCAAGATTACGTTAGCAGGCACTAATGCCAGCTCCGAATCCCTGCCTGTCTCAACTGTCCAACATGATGAGCCCATGTAGTTACTGAAATGACTTAACTTTCACTTGCTGAATTTATGATGGGGAGATCAATGCTGATGAATCACCAAATTAATATCAGGGTGTGGCTACATAATAAGCATTCAGAAAAGCGGTTGTACATAGCAGGAGAGAAGGAAATACATATCTACAATGTTATCCTGGAACCTGCACTCATATGCTGCTTGTGGGTTTCCTGTGGGCAGCTGGATGGTCACTGTTGTTAATTGAATATGGGACTAGATGGACCCTTGGTCTGATCTGGCATGGCTTTTCTTATATATTTTTGTATAAGAATAGGTCCTTAATTCTTGTTTCAGGCACAATCCAGAGAAAATTAGGGGTACTTCAGTCCCACTGAAACCATTGTAACCATTGAAGTACCATTACTTCAGTGACACTTAAGCACTTACTCTGGCTCATACCCTTGATTTTGTTTTAAACACAGAAAACAATTATTATTATTATTATTATTATTTATTTATATAGCACCTGGTATATTGAGCCACATGTTCTACAGATCACAGTGCCATATATACTTCTGTCTCCAGATTTGTATCTACATTATACATTTTTGGAAGTAGGAATTGCCATTGTTGAGTCTCTATTGCTGAATGAAAAGTCAAACACCATAATGGGCTATTAAAATGCACAAAGTACTTAGGAGACAAAGGGTCTAATGCTACATCTAACTGCTTTTGATTTTCCCAATCTGTCTACAGCTTGGCACATAGAAGATAGCTGTATAGTAAGATACTAAGGCCTACTTAATGAAAGAGTGGCCAGGTGTGCAATTTAGTATACTGTGCCTGAAACCCATATGATGAATATACGTGTCCATGTGCTGATGCTTGCCAGCACACATGGCAGATCTGAGGCATTGCTGGGGCCAGTCCAGGTGGCACAGTCCAAACAATAGGTTGCCCAGATTAGTAGTTCAAATCCCTACATGACATCCTGACCCAGCCCAGTGCTGCTTCCTATAGTTTAATGCAACTGACCTAGGAATTTAAACCAGTATATGAATGAAAGAGGTGGAGAGAATGTTAATGAAGACAAGTTTATCTGAATTTATCCTAGGAAACAATTTTAAAATATTCCATTATAAGCCTCTCCAGACTATATTCAGTTGTCTGCATGCTAACAACTGGTTTTAGCAGAGAAATTCAGTAGCGATATTGTCTATGTGGCCTGAAAATTGCTCTCATAGGTCTAGTGAGCACCAATGGGTCAGAACTGGCTGTCATACTGCCTCACACCATGAAACCATCAGATTACAACGTAACTGGGGGTACAATAATTATTTATTACATTACTATACTGCCCAATAGCCAAAGTCTTCTAAAGGTAACTCCAATACCTATGGGGCTACTTCTCATTTTACATTTTGTTCTTTGGTAGCTATATTTGAGTACAAAATGTAAAGTGAAACAGAACCAACCCACCCCGCAAAACTGGGGGAAATTGCTAGCAAAAGAAAAGGGCTTTCCCTAGTTAGTGCTCACATAAGCACTGGAGTTTACTTTTAAACAGCCTGGTGCAGTGCAATTCTGTGCACTGCCTAGTTGTTATGAGAAGCAATGAAAATTATTTTTATTTCTAACCATTGGGCAAGACCATGTAGTCCAGTGGTGAGCAATATGCAACACCTGCAGCCTCTCAACCCTTTTGGGGAAAGGCAAAATAAAATCTATATATTGGCAAACAAAATCACATGCACAGGTGAGGTGGAAGGAGGCGGTGTGCTCTCTCTCCCTCTCCCTCATGCAACTTAAGTTCACTGCCCCAAGGAGAGGCCAGCTATGTCCTGCCCTTTGGCTAACTCAGGCTATCTTTGCATCATGGAGAAACTCTTCCCCTCTTCATTGAGTTTGCTCTTATTCCCCACCCCATTAATCAATCCACAGTGGTGGCAGCTTGGCAATTGCACCAAGCTGGCTTTGCATAGAAAATGAGAAAGGGGCAATACAACAGACCTAACACAATAAAAGCCTGCCTTGTCCCTGTGTTTGGTTCTGGGGTATTACCAAGTGAGAGGGGAAACCAACAGGCTCCATGCTAGTATGTTAGAAATGCTTGGTTCTTTGAGCAGTTGCTTACAATCTCATACATACTCTGTGTCAAACTGGTCTCTTGGAGGAGAAAGCTGGAACACATTTTTGTATCCAGGACATAGACATTTGTGCTTCTGTTCTTAACTCTTTATCTTCGGGGCTGCAATATCCTAAAATACTATATAAGAATAATACTATAATCCACATCAGGAAATCACTTTGAACCTATACATTGTGCAGCTAATGAAAGATAACTGTGCATTTGATATAATGTATATAATGTTTATCACTCTATGAGTATGAATTTGTGCCCCATTTGTAATTACAGGAGATTACTCCAGGTCCCAGATGCTTGAAGAATAGACAATGCAAGAAAAATAATTTTCAAAACAAAGCCTGCTATACAAATATTTTGCTTTAGGTTATTTATAGCCCAACGCAAGTTACTAAGAAGTGAATGGGACTGAACTGGCGTAAACTCTTTCCATTTATATTTCATAAGGATAGGACTAAACAAATAGTTTCCATACATACTTGAAAAAGTGGCAAAAATACACTCTTAATCTCAAAATGTGCCAGTTGTGCTTTGGCAAAAACTACCTTCACAGGTCCTCCTTATTTGCAATTAATTAGCTGCTCACAAATACTTCTTAGGCTAAGAACCAATTCAAACTTTGACCATTTTACATTCTATAGAAGAATTGTTCCACAGTCAAAAATAAGGTGTTGGAGAATGATGTAATACTTTGTAATTTTTGAATTTTTACAAACACACACACAGATCCCTCACCTGTAAATGTCTGGTGGCTCTTCTTAACTCTGTAAGGAACTGGATTACTTCAAGCATCTGATAACTATTAACAGATTAATTGTGGAAGGTTAACTATAACTACTAGAAACATCTACCTGAAATAGGGTGACCATATGGAAAGGAGGACAGGGCTCCTGTATCTTTTACAGTTGTAGAGAAAAGGGATTTTCAGCAGGTGCCATTTGTATATATAGAGAACCTGGTGAAATTTCCTCTTCATCACAACTGTTAAAGCTGCAGGTGCCCTTCCCTCTTTTAAATCTGGTTACTCTAGTATAGCTCCTGCACTTTACTGTGAAGGGTCCCCCAACTTTGAGGCAGATTTTAGGAGGGTATCAGGGAGACAGAATCACAGAAAAGTACCCCCGTCCCCATTTTGCTGACATGTTTTCCATCGGCAAAGGGACACTAGTTGAATACCACCCATAGAGTGTAAAACTTTACCTGCCATCTAGTGAACCATTTCTAAGAAACAAATCCATCTAAAGAGATTTATATTATTACTGAAACCTAAGAATAAATGAAATAAATACATAGAAGCCTTTCTCATTTAGTTATATTGTCATAATCTTTAGGGCATTTTGTTTTGTGCAAGTTCCAACGCAATGGATAGAAATTCCTTGGTCTTGTGAAACTCTCATTCAAGCTCAGGAGAAATTCTCAATGAACCGAGTCCCATTTCATTTGAATATGTTAACTGAATGATGGCTACAGGATCTTACGTCATATGGTGCAAAATATTAAATAGATATAAAGGATAAATAGTTATTCTTAATACTTTGGTGCCTTTGGTTTAGAAGAGCTCTTGCAAATAACCACCAGGGCATGAGAAAATGTTAGAGCTAAACCCATTGTAATTTCAAAAAGTGCTTATTTCAAATGGGGAGGGAAGAAAAATATTTTAGCAGCATGAAGCAGAAATCTGCTGGGGAAAAACAAAAGATATGGAGAAACAAGTGAAGGAAAACAAAATCCAGAAATATCTGCTAAGCCAAGTTGCCCTTTAGAGCTATTTGATAACTCAGAACTGTACACCAGCACATGGATGACAACGGGATTTCCATTCAGCTAGTGAGTGGAGGTGTGCATTAACACATTTGGTCTATGTTAACTAGCAGCAAGAAAAACTAGAAGGATAACAGCGTAATGCCCTCTTCAGTGCATAGCAGCATACAAAGAATCAACATAATGTATGTGCTTTTTAGTACTTTCTACGAAGGTTGCCATGCCTTCCCAGCTCTCAGCAGCTTTACTACTATGTGCATCAAACTTATTGTACAAGCTCATTTCTCAAGAACACCTCCCCCACCCCCAATTAACCCCCCACCCCAACATTCATACGTTTGCTAAATGTTTAGAAAGAAGGAAATGTGGAATTCAGGTAACCAAGATGCTGATAGTGGAAAGTTTGTTGTGTTCACAAAATGTCTCACATGTTTACATAAAAGCTTCTGCACTTGAAGAAAATACTCTATTGGTGGGTGAGCTGCAGGGTTATGAGAGAAGAGGAGGTCAGTTGCAAGTTCCCTTCAAACTGTACACTCAAGGTTAATTGAAACTCAAAGAGCACAATTAAATGCATAGCATTTTACCATAATCAATGCTTCCACAGACTCTGTGGACTCTTCTGTTAATCCGTATTCTTAAAAAGCTTTCTACAAAGGAAAAAAGTGTATAGAAACACAATTTAAAACTGTAATCAAGGCTATATATTTTTAAAAAATGTTTAAATCTTGTATGGTAAATAACTGCCTTTTGGGAATAAGCATCACCCACAACATTTTACAAACACTTCATAGAGCTTTCCACTGACTCTACCTTGTCCTGCATTTGACTACAACAATTTCCCACAGCTTATGCTTCCTGATAAGCTGGATAACTACTAGAAGGTTCAGAGGCTTACATTACATATGCTCCTCCAACAGTCTTATGTGGAAAAAGATACTTAGCAAAACACAGCAGTAATAACCACATCAAACATTAAGATGCTGGCTTATTACATTTCAGGTCTGCCATCTATTGGAAGCTGTGGTTTAAAGCCTTAGTTTTCCACTACGACTCCTTCAAGGAATTGATCCGTGCACAAATTTTCAGCGCAGGTCCTAGCTTAATATTCATTGCACTCATGAGATGATCCTCTTTTAGTAAGAGAAGAGCTTGCCCATCAATCTCCTGGGCTCGAAATTCATCAGCAATGTCTTGACAACCTGCAAGGAAATAACAAATATTACTTTTAAAATAAGCAGTGACCCTCCTGAAATAGGGATTTTTTTTCAATCTTCGCTTAATGATTTCCATTGCATAAACGAAGGACACATTTATCTGTATCTGATTTGCTTTTTAAATATTTGTTTGCATTCCTGTTTCTAGGAAGGCACAGTCATTCTCTAGGGTTTTACGTCCCATGATCAAACTGCACCCTCTCTCTGTCGCTGTAGAACAATCAGATACATGGAACAGGATATGCCAGTGCCTCAAGCACACTTCCTGTTCACTAATTTCTCTGCCTGTTCTGAAATAGAACATTTATGGCTCCTGGGTTGGAGAAATGCTATTATTGTATATCAAATGCGACAGAGTTCACAAGTTTTATTCATGCATTCATCAAATACATAAGGGAAAGCAAGGTTGCACTGAGCAGACCCACCTTCAGTGTCAAGCATGCTGACTAGCTCCACTCTCTAATGTCCATGCATATAGCACTAACGTTTGCAGGGTCAGTACCTTCGTACAGCTCTATGTACAAAGCCTTCTGTTGGAACAGAAACCCTGTACAATTGGAATACCAGATTATGTGGAAGCCTTCACAGAAGGCTCTATCTCTGCAGATGTCCATGATACATACATGACACCAAGGGCCTGTTCAGAAGACACATTAAACCCTGCTGGTTAAGGCTTTTGGTTAGCAGCAGGGCTTAAGGTGTCTTGTGTGATGCATTTTGCTAAACCCTGCTTACTCATTAACCACAGTCGGACCATCTGTGGCAGGCCTGTTCAGACAACACTTCAGGCTCTGTGGTTAGAGAAACTGTGATTCTCTGGGGTTAGCACTAATGACAAGCTGTGCTATTGCACACAACACTTTAAGCCACAGTTAAGAGCTGCTAACCCTGCTGCAGATGGTCCGACTGTGGTTAGTGAGCGAGCAGGGTTTAGCAAAATGCATCACACAAGACAACGTAAACTCTGCTGCATAACTAAAAGCCTTAACCAGCCGGGTTTAAGGTGTCTTCTGAACAGGCTCAGCTGGATTAGTGGCACTAACCGTGGCTTAAAGTGTTGTGTATGACAGCATGGCTTGTGGCTAGTGCTAGCCCCAGAGAACCACAGTTTCACTAAACACAGAGCCTGAAGTGTCATCTGAACAGGCCCCAAGTTTCCCATTTTGTGATCCCTTGATACTCACAGGTTAAGCTAGTAATAAGATCAAGGCGTAAAGAAAATAGGACCTTGGATAGCTCCAAATGGGTCCTGCTGCTCGGCACGCTTGCAGGAGGATGTTGCCCTAGCAGGCAGCTAAAGCCAATGGAGGCCTTATGTAGACTGATCTGCAGTGTTGTCAGCTCCACCACTTCTGGAAGAGCTCACTGAATTGTTAAAAATTCCTCACCTGATTTTGCAGCCCAAGGCTCCTGCAAGATTGGGAAGATGAAGGTTCTGCCAAGAACTCATCCTCTAAGCCAGAGGATGATGGCAGGGCTGTGTCCTCTGCTCAGGAGAGCCATAAATAAGGCACTTATTGCCTTACACCCGAGGAAGTGGCTTGTGCCTCCTCTGCTGGCACACTGCAAGACCCGGAGGCTGGGGGTCTAGACACCAGGGGGGCAAAGCTAGTCAGTATGTGTGATGACAGGGCATGAACAGGCTAGAGATTCAATGGAATGAGAAGTGCAAGGAACTTGTACTTACTGTTCCCATTACAAAACTGTCACATCTGAAACAGCTCTTATATTACAAGATGATCTCATGCTCTGCTGATGCACAGAGTTAGCAGAGAACAGGAACGATGCTTAGCTGACACTATTTGAACATGAGGACCCCTCATCCTCTTGCTCTTGTGGTGTGACTTCACCCTTCTTTATCTGCAGGACAACAACACTCTGAGTGCTACTATGCTGGTGCTCAGAGGCTCCTGCATAATTGTGCCATGTGGGACTTCTTAAGGATGAAGAGAGGATGAAGCTGGGTCCTTGCTCAAGATCCCAAGTGCTCTTGGAGCAGACTCATCCTCCCACATCTAGTGCAATGTTCTATAAGCAAGAGATATTAGAGATGTTTAAAAGGAAATTGGAGTAGAGATATTTAGGGAAAGATTGCCACATAAACTGTTGTTCCATAAACCTCTTATCAATCACTGCACAACAGCTTCAGTGAATGCACTATGACATAATGTCCAATGCAGGAGGAATAATTAACAGTATTAATAATGGAGATGCTAGGCCGGTTGAAAGAAAGAAAATATTTAAAAAACAAACTGAAAATAAAGCATATACTTTGGCAACTGTTACCTCAGTTTTCATCTGGAGTGTCATAGGGGATTATGGGGAAAGGACCTACTTGACTGAGACAGTCAGACTGTGGAATAATCTCCCTAGGGAGGCTCCCCTGCCATCTACTTTGATGTCAATTCAGCACCAGGAATCTTTTGACTTTTCAAGGCTTTGTACCTGCTTTAACTCTGCAAATTGCTTTTATGCTCATTGAATTTTATTTATTGTGGCTGACTGATTTTTTTTACTGCTCTTTTAAATTGTGATATTTTGATGCTTGTTTTTTATTTGTTTTTACTGGCATTTTAATAGCCACTCAGGAAATTTGCTGAAAAGCAGGGTGAAAAAAATGGAAATTCCCTTAAGTGATTTTCTGTTCTTTGTTGCTCCTAGAGGGCATTCATCACCACCGGGATAGCGCCTCGCCCTGCAGCGCATAGGCAGGGCCACAAATTGCTTTTCCAGGGGGAGGGGCTGACATGCTCTCACAGACCAGACTGGAAAAGCAGATGGCCCCTCAACCCCAAAGTGGAACAGAAGAAAATATACTACACCAACTGGACAAAAAACAGAGCTCAGTGTATACCCAGATTACACCACAAACTGTGCACGAAAAGGAGAAAAGATGACAGAAATAGAAACATTCCCAATGAGTCTCCTCCCACCACCACTTCTACAGTGCTGGCAAAAGCTGCAGACCCTTTCAAGACAAAATCCAGACCTGGTGGTGCAAGCACAGGTGGAGGAATAACCTCCAGAAGGCTCAGAGAACAAAAAATCATGGTGAGGCATTTTCCATTTTCTCCTGAGTCCCCTGAATGACACACATTATCTTCACGACTTGCCAGACAGAGCTGGTTCTCCCACGATTCAGAGTAAAGCCTCTTCCTCAGGTGGTGGATCACAAAGAGCGGCAGATTGGACCTCTCATCACCATCTTCCCGTCCACCACCATTGCTTGTAGCTTGCAACACACGGGGCTGTGGTGTTTTCGTGGTGTGTTTTGCTGCTTTTTTACTCCCCCACCTGCACCATTTGCATCTTGATACAAGAAGGGGATGGAGCATTTTGGCCCTTCCCCTGGAGAAGCAGTTTTTTGGCCCTGCCCAAAACGCTCCAAGGGAAGGCACTCTCCCAAAGATTATGAGACTCAGGAGGATCCCCAAAATAAGAAGAGGTAGTTAAATAAATCAATAATCTCAAAGTGTTCTGTAAATGAACGAAACAAGCGCAATATGAAAGCAAACAGAAGTCAATATTATCCTGTTTCTTTGCAACTAAACCCAGCTCTCATTTGACCTTCCCCCCTCCTCTGCCCTCTCAAGGTAGCAATATTGCCCTGAAACATTTTTAACAAATTCAATTTCCAGTTTCATACCAGGCAAAGAATGGATGAAGGCCCAAACATCTTCAACGGTCCATACTGATGGGTTAGATTGTACGGCTGGTAACAAATCCATGTTGTCTGTCGTTTTCCTAATTCTCAATTCCCTAAGCTCACGCTCTCTTTCCCTCTCACTTTGCCTTCGCAGGCGAGTGGTCATGGCAACCGGCACATTGTCTTCCTGAGAAGCCAAGTCTTCTTCTGCAGATGGATAAGTAATTGGAAGCTGGAAAATGCAGTACAGATAAACCACAGTATAACCATTTTCCTTTATAACTCTTACAAAAGGACACCGTGGAGTTCAGTGAGCATTCCACAGACCTGTCTGAGGAAGTGTTCTCTTGGAGGTCCGTCAGAGGCGCTTGGCCGTCGCCCGCGTCGCCCAAAGCTTTGACCATCTGGGCTCCGGTTCCAACGACTGCTCTTGTCTGATGTGTATAATGCAAATTTCTTACTGCAACTGACGTTGTATCTAAGGGTAAAAAAAGAAGTTTAAACTTTGCTTCAAGAAGGAAAATGTCAAAGCTTAGTGAGGGTGATAAAAAGAAAAGAGAAATAGAGCATTTTTAGCTTTAGCTCCATCATGGAAGAAAGACATCATATGAATTATATATAAGTTCATTAATAAGTAGTTTAAATGAAAACATTTCCTTAAGTGTTCTGAATTCGCTGCATATATTTATACATAACTGAAGAACTCTCAAACAGTTCAAGATATTTTTGTTTATTATTTGTCATAACTTTAAAGGATTTAACCATTTAATTAACTATTAACTAATTAAATGTACACATATGTACAAACAGCAAGAGCTCAATGAAAGTAATTTTTGAGTATCCTGAATTAAAAGTATTGTATTTTGTAAGTACAAAAACAAAACTACCAATTATTCCTGAATTAATATTGTTGTATCTTTAAGTACGAAAACAAAACTACCAATTATTGGCAAGAATCCAAAGAACTGTGAAACTAATTCTGTAAGCCCAAGGGTTTTTTAAGGTTTGTTTTGCCCAGGCAGGACCACAAGAGAAATTGTTTTTGAGACAGAAGGTGGTTTCAAGATGATGATGATGATATGGCATATGGGGAGGGGTTAGTCATTCAAAGAGAAAAAAGGCAAATATTCCAGGTGAGACAGAATAATAAGCAGTTCTTTGGATTCCAGCAACTGTTCAGAATAAGGCTAAGCTTAATTTTTCCACAGGCCCACGTGGGTCTGTGATTTCAAACAATGATTTCTAAGTTGACTGAAACGGATAGTTCTACAGTTCTATTTTCTACTATGCCATCATTCTTCAATCATTATATTAAAGACATACCAACTTGTTAATGCTGGCAGAGTTTAAGCTGTTTGTAGCTTTTTCACAATACCGTTTCTTTGTTTAAACTTTATGCTGCATGGCTTTGGAGTAATTTTCAATGTTTTCCTCCTGTTCTTAACTGGCTGTGTTACGCATGACATTGTTTTAAAGTTTTAAAATTGTTTTAAAGTTTTAGATTGTAAGTTGCCTTAGGCCCCCTTTTGGGATCAAAAGGTGCCATAGAAAATAATAATAATAATAATAATAATAATAATAATAATAATAATAATAGCGAGCCTTCTTTTAAAGTGTTGATGAGCGTGGGCATGCTCTTGCTTCACATTCCCTACTTCTTTGATTCAAGCAAGGGTGGTAGTCTGTCTTTTGTGATTTAAGTAGTTAAAAAAAACTATGATAAAAACTTTAATTTATCATGCTAATTAACAGAAACTGCAAAACCATGATTCAAACATTAAGCAGACTGAATCCTATTATGGGGCCCACAAATCTGTTTGGTTCATAAGATTATGATCCCAGTTACTTTGCTATATTCTAGGAGGCCTACATACAATTTTTATAATCTCGGAAATTATAATTAATGCAGAATACCTCTTGGCACAGGACATGGAGCAGAACCTCTTCGACCGCAAGAACTTGTTCGCATATCCCATTTTCCCACAAAACTCACACTTAAGGAGATCAGTTTCCATCTCATCTAGTCCCTCTAAAGGAAAGAGCAACATAAATTGAGTCAATTTTGAACCATTCTGTTACAAGAACTTACTATTCTCCCAGGCCTTGAACAAAATAAACTGGTACTTGTTATATTTATTTTTAATGATATCTGAAAGCTGCATTTTTAAATTATCCTTGCCCATTTTGAGTTGCTTCCTTTTAAAATTAGGAACTGGACAAGCAACTGGAAATAGTGGAGACTGAACCTGGTGCCTTCTTCATGCAAAGCATGTGTTCAACCACTTATGACTGAGTTATGATCTCTAAACTTAATTCTGCTAATTACAGATGGGACAAATAGCTATGTTGAGCACTGTAGCTCAGCTCCCAACTCTCCTCATCAGGCCACCTTTCTCAAATTTCACTAGGTACTTTCAAGCCTATCTTCACTGCTTTAAGTGCAAGAATTTCACTTTAAAAATATGAAGAAAGAAAAGAATAAAAGAAAGCCGAGAATACAAGATGCACCTTTCTAGATCAGATCAAAGACATATCCTGTACAACATTCTGGTTTTCAGCTTAACCTACCTCACTAGTGAGGCTAAAATGCCATTCTGAGTTACACCTGTTTTGCTGCAGCTTCTTCAGAATGTCCCTATAATTACACCACTAATAAGCTTATGCGGTGGAAGAAAAGGTGAAGCAATTCTTAAATTGTTCCTCTGCCCCAAAACATCTTCCAAGACGGATTGACTCAAATCCCAGGCAAGTTTCCAGAAAGCTTCTGGGGTGGTGAGTTTTTTTAAGCAGCTGTGACTGCTTAAGCATCCCCAGCCAGCAAACCAACTGGTCATGCTGGCTGGAGAAATTGGAAGTTGTAGTCCAATAAATCTGGAGGACAACAGGTTGTGAAAGGCTGCTCTAGCATTTGATAACTAATGGATAAACATGAATGCAAGTATTTAGAAACCACTGAAGAACACATATTTGCTGGAGGTTCCCTGAAGAACAGCAGCTATTAAGCCGAAAGTGACACAAATAAACCTATGGTAAAGTATAACAAATTAGCGCGGATTACAGCTACCACACAAGGGTTCATTGTTCGCAGACTTTTGAATGTCTTGATAAAGAAAAATAAATGATTGAGAAATAAGCAGAAGAGTGAAGTACACAACAGAGTATGACTGGGTTCGTATGACGCACCAGCCAAGGATGATTTGTTTTCCGGAACAAACCATAATTGATTAGCATGTAATCTGAACCCAGACTGTTCTTCTCAGGTTGGGTTGTTTTCCCCAAACAACCCACTCTGAGTAACCATGGTCTGTAGTAGGGGCTGTTTTACTCATGATGGGTAGGTGTGTCATGTGCCAACCCATTTTGGCTAAAGAGCATCTGGCAGCGAACCGCTTGGCTAGAGTGGCAGAAATCCTCCTGCTCTTGTCCCACAGCGCCGCGATCAACATTTGCTAGTGACAGCCCCTCTAATGGTGCCCAAACGGCACCCTGGAGGGACTGTCACCCTGCATTTGTCCCTGTCTATCTCCCCACTCTTGGCTTTGATTGCAATCTTGATTGTGACTGGAGCCCTGTAAAAAACAATTTCCAAGACCCATTTTGTGCAAACATGGGGCTGCAAAAATAAAAAAGGTGCCCCTTCCTGAAATCCAGATGATGGCAGGGGAAATTCCAACCCCGCCTTTAAATCCCAATGCAAGCCTATGGAGATCACCTTCAGTTCAGTATCTGAGGAGTTAAAATGTTGCTGCCAGTACTTCAGTGTTCTGAGAGTACTGAGAGGAACTTCAGGGTTCCTGTCAGCATTCTGACAGCACGGAAGAGGTAGCAGGAAACGGTCAAGCCACAAACATACATGTGCCAACTCATAGGAGGGTTACTCTAGCAATACAGCAAGGTTCAGATGCTTCATAAAACAATACAGGGCCAGAACAATGTGAGGCATCTTTGCTGGCACTCCATCCTCCCCATCTGGATTTGGGACTGAAAGACCCAGGAAAAGTGTAGGTGTATGGAGGGTAAGTTGTAAGCAAGTACAATTTGTGACATTGCACAATATCATGACTGATCACGGGGCACGTCAAATAAGGCATCAGCCTTAGTTTCCAATTTCCTCGCTTCATGGAGCTTGGGACAACATGAGACAACCTTAACTCTAGTCTTAAACTTATTTTACATAAGTCAATTCAGTGTTCCTTAACACACAAATGCCTGATCTAACAGGAGAGACCCATGCATGCAACTGATGCACATCCATATTCAGTTACATTAGAATTTCATGGATGCATCTGATGTAGATGGGGAAGCACATCTCCAGCCAGGGGCCACAGCTGCATCAGAGCAAAAATGTTTTCTTACAGACTGATCACTCAGCAGATTCAGCATTCACACAAAACAGATGGCATTAAGTGACACCTATTGAGAAACTCTCCTAACTGTGTTTGAAATCTCAGGATACAGCCTCGTAGTGGAAAAAAGAGATAGGGTCAGATTTCAGAACATATTTAAAGTGCCTGGGGAAATAGTTGCTCAATATATTTTAAGTAAAATGCACAAACCTTCAGTAATTATATCCTCCAGCTCTGTGTCTGAGGAGTTGTCTGCATGTTTTGCATTGTTCTGTAGCTCTGGCTCAACACACATTACATTCATCACCTGGCCCTCCACCAGGAGTCTCTTTTTTGCAGGCTGCTCAACCAGAAGAGATGAACAACTTACCTGTTACAAGAGAAAGATCAAATCATGATACAAGAAAATAATACATATTATTTACTACACTTAGCCTTGAAAACTACAAGGTAAGGGCCTGTTTACTGCCATGAAGTAGACACAGGGGTACATAATAAGTGCATGCAGCAATTTTAAAGACAGACACTGGCTGGAGTCTTTTGCAGCCTACAGCCCATATCAGACCCAACATAAGGAGGAAAATAGATGAGATGAGGATGGAGAAATGAGAAAAGAAGGGACAAAGAAATCTATCATTTGAAATGCAGCTTTGCTCTTTTCAGACTTCCATCTGTGGCTTTGAAATTTCATAGGGAAAATGCCAAAAGAAGACACTGGAGAAAAACAGATGTTATTTCCCAACACCACTGCTCTAATTTCCCAACACCACTGCTCTAACAACAGGATTTCGCCACTCCTTTCATAAGAGACTTATTATCTTCCATTGTCTATTTTTGGTCCTTACATGCATGCACAGTACAGGAAAGAAAATAGACA
Source organism: Elgaria multicarinata webbii (assembly GCF_023053635.1). Classification (NCBI taxonomy): domain Eukaryota; kingdom Metazoa; phylum Chordata; class Lepidosauria; order Squamata; family Anguidae; genus Elgaria; species Elgaria multicarinata. The sequence continues at coordinate 22,132,889 of NC_086178.1, read as the reverse complement.
AAAAAAAATCTGTTATGAAAAGAGTTGAAAAATACCCTTGAATAGAGAACTTTAGGTTTAAATACATATTAAAAAAAAACTATTTTCCATAGCACCTTTCGATACTTTCCCTTTATTCTTTCCTCTCCGAAGTTCAATTGTACTTGAGAGCTGATTTCAACAGCAGGGTGGCATTTAGTGACAACTCTTAAGAGTGTGGCAGAGTAAAGCAATCTCATCAGTCTACTAACTCACTCTTCTTTGGAGCATAATGTTTGCTAACTCACTCTTCTCTGGAGCATAATGTTTGTAGGGAGGAGCTGGTCTTCACTCTTAAAGTTCAATGGGGGTCACAAAGGAAGGCAAACGTGGGACACCTTCTTTGAACAATCTACTGCTGCTGAGCCAGACTGTTTTGAAACCTTGCTACACAAATATTTAAGGGATTTTCAAAACAACATCAAAGAGTCTAATTTGACTACAGATGTTTCTGCCACAATAGCATGTGTATATTTTAATCATACATTTATTGTTTTCTTTTCAGATTCAGGCAATACAACTAAACCAATAAACAGCAATCCTATTGGCTTCAGTGAGATTGTTTCTAATACATTATTTGATGGGCAGCAGCTACTAGCATCAAGGGCAGCTGCTAGCAACAAGCTTGGTTTGTTGTAAAGTTATTCAGAGTAAAAAGCTTTAGTTAAGCAACAGCCCCAAATAACCACAACATATGCCTTTTTAAACAAAGACATCACACATATATTGTTCAACGTCACATTTTTACACTTACAGGAAATGGTTCTAAGCCCTCTTGGATCACAAAACCCTCAATAACATGGGTAAGGATTTGTGGCTTAACGATTGCTTGTGGGAGTTTGTTTTCTATGCTAGGGTTCCTATTAGACACTGATGCGCTGTTACTCCTTGTTGCAACTGCAGGAAGCAAAAGAGGTGGTTGTGTAATAGAGGCATGTGAAGGGTCTGATGGTGATTTAATTACAGAAGCGCTGACAGATGAGGCCCCTGAAGGATGTCCCTCTTGTTCTGAAAAAAAAAAGAGGAATGTATTTCTTTTAAAAATGACTCAAACTCAAAAGTCTTCACACTTATAGAAAGCATTCTTGGCTTGCTACTACAAAATTCTCTTTCTAATATGTTTATCAACTGACAGATTGTAAAGGTAATTGACACTTGGTCCACTGCCCTCCCATGCTTAGTTAAGGGCCTTGCAGTACTCACATGTGCGCTATTAGTTGGTTGACCATATGAAAAGGAGGACAGGGCTCCTGTATCTTCAAGAGTGGCATAGAAAAGGGAATTTCAGCAGGTGCCATTTGTATGCATGCAGCAGCTGGTGAAATTCCCTCTTCATCACAACAGTTGAAGCTGCAGGTGCCCTGCCCTCTTTTAAATCTGGTCATTCTAGTATAGCTCCTGCACTTTAACTGTTAAAGATACAGGAGCCCTGTCCTCCTTTTCATATGGTCACCCTAGCTATTAGGGCGGAAATTGCATAATATAGTCTTGATTTGCATGATGTGATTTAACAGCATAATTTTTCATTAGTGTAGAAGCTTGGCTTCGCTGACACGAAATTTGTTGGTAGGAGGGATACAGTATAGTACCAGTGGAATACACCATCCTCCTCATCTTCCTCTTAAGTTCTTGCCATTATTCAAGCCTATTAAATATTATTGTTACATTCAGTGAACTGCATTCATTTCTTCTAAGATTTAGGGACAGGCTAAACATAATGATGTGGTGCCCAGTTTTGATAGCTACTGATATTCTTGTCCTCTGAAGAGGATAACATAATTTATCATTAACTGTGAAGTCTGCTTTTGTGCCATTTCACTTCTTAAATGGAAATTAATTAAAGTATACACAGTTAAGAAATATGTATGTTCAGATAAATGCATTGACTGTAATATTGGTCTGTGAATTAATCTGTGGCTCAAGATGAGGACTGGAATGCAATGTAAGGTGTGGGGGTTAAAATGCAATGATAATTCAGTTACACCTAGAGCCATGATGTAACGTAAGATATCTGGCAACAGTACTTGCATCTCACCCTGCAACAAATCATGGTTTAGGCAGAAGACTGAATCCCCCATCCACCCAACTCCTGCAGCTCAACAACGTTGCCTGGCTCTGTGGTCTGTGAAACCCTGAGATGGTGTCCCTTCATCAATCATGCCAGCCATCAGTTGCTGAGGTTTCCAAATTCTCCACTGTACTTCAGGGCCCAAGAACACCTGAGTATTGATAGTCTGCTGCTGCTTACTTAAACCCTTCCCCACAGAAACCGTTCAACTCCTTCCTCATCTGGTCCCACTGATGTTGTGATTCTTTGCCAGTTCCATAGCTCCCTCATGTTTACATGTTTTAACAGGTCCTCCAATCTACTCCTTGGCCTTCAGTGGTCTGAGCTGCAGTACTGTTAGCATAACCACCTCCATTTTAACAGGAAACTGTAAAATCTCCCATTGCACACCAAGCAAAATGTCATAATGCCCTGTATGAGAATGTCTCCTTGTGTGCGTCCCTGATTACTAATATATAAACAAGATATTATATATTATATATTATTCACAAATTAGGTGTTCTTTGACCATTTCTTTATCAATCTCAAACTGCAATCCTGCCTCCTCAACTTCACTTTTTCCAGGAAGGAGTCATAGACCCGCTTTTAGGAGAAGACCGAGGCAAAATAGGAATTTAGCACTTCAGCCTTTTCTTTGTTGTCTGTTATCAATTTGCCTTCCTCATTAAGCAGTTGAACCACCCACTGATGATCTATTTAGATGGCTCACTAGTTAGTTATCCAATATGGAGTAGTTAAAAGAGGGATTTCTTGCATTGTATTTTGTTCCATTGTAATGATTTTTGTTTATCCTTGCTTTTTTGCCTTCCCTGTATTTTGTCTTTTGTGAAAAGTCTTGCAAAGTCTGTAATCCACCAGCAAATGTATTTGTATTGTGAAGCCTTAGCCACAGATGATCTAAAAGAAGCTAGCAAGCTTGAGTTTTGTATTGCTTTAAAGGGGGGAAAATGTTAGCATAACCACCTCCATTTTTAACAGGAAACTGTAAAATCTCCATTGCACACCAAGCAAAATGTCATAATGCCCTGTATGAGAATGTCTCCTTGTGTGCGTCCCTGATTACTAATATAAACAAGAGTCCTGGCTCCAGCTGTCTGTGTCGAAGTTAACTCTCTGTAACTTACTGTCAGGCCAAAGGTATTGTTTACAGGACTGTTTAGCATAATTAGCTATGCCTCAGTGTTATGTTCTGATTGGTTAATGCTGCTACTGGGCCCTGCCCCTTGAAAGCTTTAATACTGTACCATATTCCCTATGTTTTTTGTCTGATTGCTCCCTTTGAAGAGACCAGGCCTTGATTACTAATCAATAAAGCGCTTTTGAACCCTCTGTCGTTGGAATGGTGGAGTCGTGCTTAAGGGCTGTTTGGATCTCGTCCTTGGGTGAAAAGAACATTGATCTAACAGTACTACATGTGCAAACAAGTGAAGGCTGCTGCCATTTGCTTCGTTTTAAAGCTGCAAACCTAGGTTGTCTACTGCCAAAGCCAAGCCAGACTAGTTGACTCGGTGATTAGATTTTTCTTTCCCCCTCCTTAAATCTGTGGTTTCTGATATGTTCTTTCTGCTGTGCAAAGAAGGAGGAACAATGTTCAAAATGTGCTGAATTCAAGAAAGAATTCGTATATTCAGGATACTGGGTGAGATTCTCTCAGTTTACCTTGTAGGGCAATAATCAGGCCTTAATTTTGCACAAAGAAAGAGGCAAAAGGACCAGAAGATGCCCTAAATAATTATGCACCTCTATATTCCTTCTTACCTGGAAAAGGCTCCTCATAGGCTAGTTCTTCTCTGTTTCTTAAGGTTATAGCTGGTGGTGACAAGGTTGGTGGAGTGGGGGTCTGAGCCATACGGTCACATTCTGATTCCTCTGGCATCTCTTCCTCACACATCTCCTCCACTTGATAAATCTGCATTGAACAAATCAGCACTTTTAGAAGCAAGTCCTTTTGATATTTTATGGATTTTGTTAGCTATCCTGGGTTTTTATTTTTTTGAAAGAAAGGCAGGATTAACGTATTAAAAATAAACAAAATGGAAGTTTTGTAAATGACTGTAAAATGAACTTTAAAAATAGATAGCATAGTTAACCACTGTACTTTACTTCTTAAGAATATGATTATGTGCTATTGACTGGAGAATCAAATTATAACTTACAAGAAAGGGCAAGAAAAATAATAATGCAAAAGCACAAAATATATAATATATAATTTAGGAATGAACAACTTTTGAAGATATTCATGAAGATAGAAAATTAATCAGACATTTAAAATAAGCTTTTGGAGTTGGTCACTTTAGGCGTTCTGACTCTATACTGTTAGCTTCACCCTACCCGGTGCCTGTTTACACTTCCCTGTGCCTGTTTGCATTCTCTTTCCCTCCTTATTGTTTACTACAACTTTATTAGATTGTAAGACTATGCGGCAGGGTCTTGCTATTTACTGTGTGGTCTGTGCAGCACCATGTACATCGATGGTGCTATATAAATAAATAAATAATAAATAATAAATAATAAATAATAATAATAATAATAATAGTAATAGTAATCTCACCAACAACTCTATTGCCTAACTGTGGTTATATCACAATTGCCTCCAAAAAGCAGCAATAGGATCAAAGACCTAAATATATCAATAACAGAAAACTCACATGGGTCTTTGATCATTTGTGTCCCTGGAGAGAAACCACATGTTCATCAAATATGCTAGATCCTTGCACATCTTTTGTCTTCTACCATTGTTTTTTTATTCCTTGACTGTTTTATTTTGTTTTAGATTTTATGATGTGTTTAATGTTCTAATGGTGTTACCTGTATTTTGTGAACAGCCCAGAGGGCTCAGGCTATTGGGTGGTTTAGAAAGGTAGACAAACATATCCTCTGTTATTATTATATAGACTATCTGTCACTACTGTAGCCACTAGACCATGAAATCTAGACACCTGAAACTTGGAACGCATTCTAAGAGGAACCTTGGGGTGGGCACCTTAGGGTTGTTTTGTTTTTAAAACGTATTAATTAATTTTAATTAATTAAAAGTGTCCATGTGGTGGAAGTTGCAGTAATATATTCAGACTTCCCTAACCAGCACATAGCTTTGCAGTCCAAACAGTTTGAATCTACTGGAGATGAGCAGGACGGAGGTATACACCTGCCCTCCCTCCCTCCCGTGAGGTAGCTCCCATCAGGGTAATGGAGTGGGCAGACTCCTCCTTCATGGGGCTCTAGGTATACATCATGGCAGGGGGCATGCCCAGGGGTGCTAGTGGGCATGGTTTCACTCAGATGGGGAGGATACAATGTATCCAACTCTGACAGCTGTTTAAGTTTGCGTGAAGGCTTTGCTGTAAGGGCTAGTCCAACCCTGTGAAGTTAAGAAAGAAAAGAAAAGCTGTGCACACTGAATTATGTACAGATAAGTACACATATATTCGGTGCAGAGAATATACCAAAACCTATTACACCATACCATATTACAAATTGGGCGTTTCCCCTTAAAGTACTTTAAAGCAGACTTTTGATAAAGTAAAGCTGGAGGAGGAAATAATTAGCATACACAGATGGGCTATAATCAATTTATCCTTCAATTAGGATGAGTGAAAAGCACTTTTTACAGTGATTACTGCTTCATAATTGGAAAACAGCTGGTGCAAAGATGACAGCATTTTAATGTAATCCTAGAATAAAATGCTTCAGTCTACTTGATGTAGAAACGTATTTGTTTAGACAGTTTTACTCTATTCTTCTGTTTGAAATCAAATGTAGACCCTATCACACAAAAATCCTAAAACTGGTAAATGTTTTGTATAAAAGACATCTATTTAAAACAATATGAAAAGCTTACTCATGAGGAAAAAAATAAGATCTAACAAAAAAACCTATCAATATTATATCTAGCTTTAACTTGCCAGTGTTTCAGCTCGCTTTAAAATTAGATAGGAAGTTACCAGAGGCTTACCACTGGGGTTTCAACGGGTACTGCTTGCTGCACTTGAAGGTTTACTGCAATTGTCTGAGGAGGAGGAAGGGACTGAAATGGCAGCTGGACTAAAGCTTCAGCAGCAGGAAGCTCCTCCTCGGAAACCAATGTGTTTTGTACCAAAACCTGACCCTGGGACAACATTTCAGGCTGTACTTGTAGAGACTGAACAGGAGAAAGGGGGAGAGGCTGATTGTGGGTTGGAGTTGTTGACAGCTGTGGAGAGGTTGCAGCTGGAATTGGTGTGGGCTGCAAAGTTGGATACTGTTGATAAGGTGTCGGAGATGTTATCTGCTGGCCTGTGGACACCATGGAAGGCTGATCTGCTGAGCCAATGTGTACTACTGGAGAAGGTGGCAGTTGAGGTGGAAGATTAGTGGACTGTGATATTGGTTCTGTTGGGCTATCATCGGCCTGTGCTGTGTTATGTTCTGACTGAAGTGTTGACGATGCTAGTGGATGTGACTGTGAGTGAATAAGAGCTTGGGGGTGAATAATTATAGTTGGCGACTGGCTTGGTGAAGGAGGTGGTGGGGGAGATACAACCACTGATTGCTGTGAGGACTGGGATGGGGTTGGAGAAAGTGGAGGAGGAAGAGGAGGAGGATGGATGTGAATGGGTGTACAGTGCTGTGATAGGGTATTGCTGGGAGTTGAAGGAAGAGCATGGCCCTGGAGTGGTACACAATGTTGTGAAGAAGATGCTTCCTGATGGGAAGGAAGTTGGAGTGTGATTGGTTGAACTTGCTGCTGCTGGAAGATCAGCTGATGATGGGAAATTTTTGAAGGTGGTGAATGAAGAGAGGACTGTTGATGCTTTAGTAGAGAATGAGGTTGGATTGGAGAATATGAAGCTGCACAGTGAAAAGGAAAAAAATAACAATTAATATTCCTTTAAATCCATTAAAAATTTCCCCAAAGATACAGAACTATGTCTACTCAGTGTTTGGCCAAACCAAGCAAAGAGATCATTCTCTTTATGAATAACAACATCCAACATGTATAATACAATACCTTCAGTTTGACAAATTCTTGGAGAAACACATGTGTGGACAATGAAATGAAATCCAATCCCATAACAATATTTTGACTGGGCTATGCATTCTACAAATACAGTTTTTTTTTTTTTAGCATAAGCAGTGTAGTCAAAGCACTTTTATGGAACCGAATTTCCACAGGGGAGCATACATCTGGCACCAAGAAAGGCGTAATTAGATTTGTTTGCATTTTTCTGGTTCTACTAGTAATGCGGAGGGGTCTGGAGCTTTGCAGTGAACTGAAGATACATATCTGACCACTGAAGATTTTGATCGGTCTCTCTTCTGGTTTCTCAGATATTATCAGGCATACCCCCAAATATATTCCAGCCTATCTTCACAGCCACAGTAGTAGGAAAACATTTTAAAAAATGAAACCTTGATTCTTAGTAAACCAAATTCTGCATCCAATACTAAATTTTGTGGTTATGTGGAATGCGCATAAAACCCTAGATATTGCCCTGACCCAGGATGGGGCTAAACACAAGCAGAAGGCAAACAGGTTCTGCATAAAAAATTCCTCTTCCCAAGCCAATAGCCAGGACTCCACATGCACAACTCTTTAAACAAAGGCTAAATCCACTTTAGTCTACTTTTACAAGCTATTCTGGAAGGCAAGCAGGGGGTGAATTCATTCCCCCACACACACAATATTCTGTGTCAGACAGGATCATGAGTCTGATGCCTGGACTTCTCCACGAGTTCTGTTGGATTTGAGTTTACTGAGACTATGTCTATCTTATTGAGGGAGGAGCTAAAATGTTTTTTCTTTTTATTATACAAATGGTTATTGCTTTATTGGGGGGTGCATTAATTTAATGCAAAAAAAGTATTAAGCTTGCACATTGCTTCACATGCCTTTGTAAAAGCTAAAAGACCGAGAAGTATTACTATTACTATTATTATTGTTGTTGTTGTTTGAATTTTGCTTCTTATTTAAGGAATCTCATTCTCCAATCAACCCAGCATTCCATCCTATTGATGCTCTGTGTTGATGGTTATTGTGAGGCAGACTTTGTGTCCTGGGTTTTAAGGGCAAGGGATAAACAGGGCCAATTTTCACACTTGTCTGGTTCAGATGTGCTTGACTGTGGAAATCTTTTGATGTTCCCTAACAGGAAGTGCCTACATAAACATGGGTAGACAAAAACCTGTGTACATATGTTAAAAAAAACCTTTTTAATTAAAACAATATAATTTACTTGTAATTTAAATTTTAGAATAAAAAATGTAACTAATTTCAGTCCCATTGATTTCAGTGGCTCTACTCAAAGTATGACTAAGTATGGATCTAACCCAGTGTAGGGGAAGTGTGTGCTATTGAGCTTTCATGTCTTAAAATATTCCAATAATATTTTACAATTTAAAATAAGAATAATCTCAAAGTAAAGCTTTGAGTTTTTACAAATATAACATTTAAACAATACTAAGTGCACTGTATTGAGTTTTCCTCCTAATCAAATATTTCAGTTCAACTAACTTGGTTATTAAAACAAACACCTTTCAGATATTTCTATAGTGACTTAAAATTAACACGGCATTTTTTAGTTTTGTAAGAAAAATAAACATATAAATCAGTTCTCTGGTGGTTTAGGGAAGTGAAATATGTTCCAGAAGTGAAATATGTTGTTGACAAAGCCAGGCTCAGAGACCAGTGCCTGGGACGACGGAGTATAGGGAGGCAAGACAGGGAAGGGTTTGGCTACCCTCACCATGCACCACGTCCTACAGTCACCATGCCTAGAACTTCCTACAGTCTCCTGGAGCCTCAGGTTTTGTGGCATGTTCCATACAACTTGGAAATGTATATCCACACAGAGGATATACACACAACTCTGATACATCTGCAAATCAGAAGTATAGAAAATGAACAGCCTTTAAAAAGGTGATATCTCTATCCTACCTGGTGCTATGAGCTGATGAATACTTGAGGTACGCGTAACAGCTGGGCTCCGAGGCTCTGCAGTTGGGCTGTCTCCTTTTCTTTTGCTTTCTGGAGGATCTGACTGACTGCCTTTGGTATTAGTTATAGGCTTATTCGGGCACACTGCTAGTGTCTGGGCTTGATTACTGCTTTTTGGAGAGCCGTTCTGTGAACTAGACAATACACCCAGCTTCTGGCTGCGCAATGTCAAATTCTGGACCTGAAGAAAGCAATAAAAATAGGAAAATTCAACATAAAGTTTATTAACTGATTTAATGAAAAGCTTTTCAATTGATGGTACTAAGATCAGAAAAGTACATGTGCTCTATAGTTAAGCCCAATACGTAAGTTCCCATGAAGAAACAGTTCAGAACGCAGCGTTGTAATATCTACAACTAATGGAAGTAGCAGGACAGCCAGTTTGATGTAGTGGTTAGAGTGTTGGACTTGGACTGGGAAGAGCTAATTTCTAGTCCCCACTCAGCCATGAAGCTCACTGGGTGACATTGGGCCGGTCAGTTACACTCAGCTTAACCAGCCTTACAGGGCTGTTGTGAGAATAAAATGGAGAGGAGGAAGATTGTGAATCTACCTTGGGATCCTTGAAGGAAAAGGCAGGATGCATAGGATTGTGCTTTAAATTGACAATTTTGGTAAAAGTCAGGGAAGGAAGAAAGTAGGAGAATAAGTTCACAGAAAAGTGGTGTGTGATTCTATTTTACAGGAACAATCAGTTCCAAAATATTGCATTTCCATATGTATTATTAGTAATGATATGACAGTATAAGAAGATGTAAGGTCTATGTAGAAGAACACTGATATTTAACTTATACAAAATTGTATATAGTGTTATTTATATGTACTGAATCGAATTTAATTTTCAAATGATCTCACACACATGCACACTCTCTCTCTCTCATAATGTCTAAAACAATAGTTAAAATATCATCATCATCATCATCATCATGAGATTATAAAACAAAAATATATGCAAACTGCCTCGGGTTCCTTGCAAGAGGAAAAAAGGCAGGATACAAATGTAACAATAAATGTAATAAAATAACTATTTCCTGGCCAAATTCAATGTACTAGTTTTAACTTATGCAGTCCTACAGGTAAGATCAAACTTGTTGTCCCTAGTATAGGAGGAAGAGTTTCAAGCTATCCATTGGAATCAGATTCTGAACCAGAAGAAACAAGACTAGAAATATACTATCCAACACAGGAAGCAGGGGAAGAGAATCTCACAGGCTCTTCAGGAGGCAGGGATGAATCTTCACCCAACTTTAACATAAAGCCTGCTCACAACTCAGAGTCCGTGGGAACTCAGCTTTCCTCAGAGGGGGAATGGACTTCAGAGTTGACCAGATCCCAGAATCTGCCACGAAGTCAAGCGGGCGTAGCTGAAAGTAGGGGAGAAGCAATCAGCTTGGCTAGCTTCTCTCCAAAGACTTCTTCAGAAGATTCCTCCCTGAAGTAAAAATGGCTCAGGGAAAAACTTTCTCTTTTGTTGAAAGGACGGTTTCCCAGTTTAGTCAACCAAGTTTTAGCCTTGAGGAAAGCTTGTGGTGTTGACACAACCTTTAGAATCATAGAATAGCAGAGTTGGAAGGGGCCTAAAAGGCCATCGAGTCCAACCCCCTGCTCAGTGCAGGAATCCGCCCTAAAGCACACCTGACAGATGTTTATTTGCTGAATAAAGTTTTATGAATTACTTAGCAGACCTCTTTATTGCCTCGCATCGCAGCAAGAGGGCTTAAAATCATGACTCCTACATGGCCCAGGACCCCAATCCCTCAAGGATCACCTTCCTTGTATGAGCCTCCCCAGTCCCTGTTGAATACTTTTGTATTGCATTGTTTGTAGATTGTGTTTTTACAGTGTTTATTTGTATTTGTATCATTGTGCTGATTTTGGTTCTTTTTTTCTATTATATTAATTATGGATTTCTGCACTTGTGGAAATTGTTTTGAAAGTGCTTTTTGCAGCAGGAAGTAATTCATAAATTCAAACTATAATAACAATAAACATTAATACAGTATCAATGGTGTGCAAGGTGCTGAACATAACAGAGAAGTTCACTGTCCTGGACAGAGAAAAATATTACAATCTAAATTAGGCCAACAAGGCAGGCATTGAGAGTGAGTAGTGGATTTCAAACCTTTCTAAGCTTTATCCCAAGGATACTACTTCACTCAATCTTCTGTGACATCAAAGCAAGGCTTGTGCAGTTCTGGTAGGGTAGTGACTCTGGTATACAGAAAGTATACCCCATCTAACATAAACGATTGAAATATATAGCAAAAATATGATATATAATATTTGTATTGAAGACTAGCTATTAAAATGATACATAATGTGGTGGTACAAAATTCACACATATTGTTCCATTTGATGTTAAAGAAATTCTGAAAAGATGGATTCTCTTGATTAGTAAAATGCAGACTCTAGATGCACTACACTAGACCACAGCTGGAACAAATTCAAGGCTGCTCAAATCATAATGACTCCCGAGATTCCAGACATTTCTGCAGCTGCTAGATATCCTTTAGCTACCTTGAAATTAATGTTGTAGGATCCTACAGTTGTAATGAAAACGGAAGGCTGGTTATATTCATTTTCAACATTTCTGTTGATCAATCAAACAATAAAGATATCGACTCCATTAAGGCATTGAACAGTTTCGCAGAAAGATTTTAATAGCCATCCCAAGACACTACAGTGAACCTCATGGAAACTACTCCAGACAAGGCAAGAAAGAAGCAAAATGCTGGCATCCCAGCTGATAATTAAAGAAAAGCAGAGACTGGGAAGGAAGACAGGACAATATGAGTCTAATTACTGTCTCTAATTAAAATGAATTCAAAACAAACACTGACAACACCACATTGTCCCAGTTAATTATTATTTTTGCAAAGTTCATAATACTTGATGTTACAATTATGATAAATGGATTTTCAAAATAGCCAAATCAATTATAGACAGTCAGTCAATTTTTAAAGACAACAATATCAGTTATATTGCTAGTCTATGGATCCATGGTGTGATTCCATTTCGACTATGAAAAGTCTTCCTCAGGTGCTCCTGTAGACATAACTTCTAATAACAGTTTACAGAGACTGATAATGTACAGAAGTGCAGTGCTTAGGCATATACAAGGATTTATTAAAATATAAAAAATGCTATCAATGTACAGTTTTCCAATTAAAAAAGAAGCAAAAGAAATATGTCAGAAGAAACTTGGCACATTTACTTAAAGTTCTACAGGAATTCCAAGGTCAGATTTGCATGTTCTTGAATGGGTTAATTTTTGATCAAGATGTAGTTTTCAAGCATGATAGGTCTAGGCTTCTTTAAAGCTTTGCTTCAGGGCAGTTTTGCATGTATACTTTTGGACTATTTTCTGCATGTTGCCCTTCATCACAGAGGGATGTTCATGCTGATATGTTACTGATGTGATTCTACATAATGTACCAGTGAAGAGCAAGTCCCTGAGGCACTTTTCACTGGCACTGTAAATGAAAAAGTAAAATAAGGAGTGGTATCCAACTTCGCATGTACACGTTTTTGTGTGGGGCTTGCATCCCATGTTACTATGCTACTTAGAGTAGATCCATTGAAATGATCTAACATTGGATACAACCCTTGGGGGCCACCATACATGAACAAAAGAAGTATAAAAGTGAATGTGTAAAGCCATCCAAGTCAAACTTCAACGTTGGTCTCCAATATCAAAACCTTGGTCTCCAATGCCTCAAGACTATGGGCCTGTTCATACATAATGCTAAACCACCATGGATTAATTTCCATGTGGGGCTTAGCGGAACACACCAGCTGCCATTTTGAATACACAAGCAGCAGCACGTTCATAGCTTGTCATGTCATGGGAACCCGGCATCATGTGTATAAAGTGTACACTAGTGTGCAAAGACCTAAACAATTTGGAGCCAGAATGCCTGAGAGAGTGCCTTCTCTCTTACTAACCTGCCCAGTCATCTAAGGGCATGGTCCTGGCAGTTCCACATGGACCTTTGGCCCAACTGGAGTCCACCTGGAGAAGAGCCTTCAGTGTGGTGGCTCCTTTTCTTTGTAACTCTGTGCCCCTGGAGGTCAGATAGGTACACCAATACTTGTTGCTTTCGGCACCTCCTAAAAACAGTCCTATTCCAAGAAACATCCCTTTATTGACCAGCCATGGTTTTATTGGTATTTTATTGGTATTCTGTTTTTAAAAGAACAATTTTAATATGGTATTTTCATCTTTTTGTTTTACCTTTATGTTCACTGCTCTGGAATCTGCCTTAGATATGGAGCCGTATAAAAATCTTATAAATAAAATAAATAAATAGCCCATAGCTTATTTTAGGGTTAATTGGGGATTGTCTACCCTCTCAAGCAGGCCACAACGCTGAGTTTGCAAGACATGGCAAACAGGGGCACTAGCAGACACCCGAATGACACAACATCCCCGCGGCTAAATTAAGCCATGGCAGGCTGTTGTGTCATGTGAACTGGGTCAATACTGAACTATACAAATAGCCATCTTTTCTAGCACCACCAAGCAGAAACTGCAGAACTAATAACCCAGGTCTTAAGAGATCACTTCCTTATCCTGAATCCCATTGCGTTTTCTAAAATAAACCAACAGCACAAATCATGATGGTTGCAACACACAGAGAGGTACTCAGTAGTTGCTCCCCAACTGTGGAACTTTCTTCCCTGTAGATACTAGTTAGTAAGAATCTTTCCAAAATTCATAGAATCACAGAATCATAGAATAGCAGAGTTGGAAGGGGCCTACAAGGCCATCGAGTCCAACCCCCTGCTCAATGCAGGAATCCACCCTAAAGTATCCCTGACAGATGGTTGTCCAGCTGCCTCTTGAATGCCTCTAGTGTGGGAGAGCCCACAACCTCCCTAGGTAGCTGATTCCATTGTCACACTGCTCTAACAGTCAGGAAGTTTTTCCTGATGTCCAGCCAGAATCTGGCTTCCTTTAACTTGAGTCCGTTATTCCGTGTCCTGCACTCTGGGAGGATCGAGAAGAGATCCTGGCCCTCCTCTGTGTGACAACCTTTTAAGTATTTGAAGAGTGCTGTCATGTCTCCCCTCAATCTTCTCTTCTCCAGGCTAAACATGCCCAGTTCTTTCAGTCTCTCTTCATAGGGCTTTGTTTCTAGACCTCTGATCATCCTGGTTGCCCTCTTCTGAACACGCTTCAGCTTGTCTGCGTCCTTCTTGAATTGTGGAGCCCAGAACTGGACGCAATACTCTAGATGAGGCCTAACCAGGGCCGAATAGAGAGGAACCAGTACCTCACGTGATTTGGAAGCTATACTTCTATTAATGCAGCCCAAAATAGCATTGGCCTTTCTTGCAGCCATATCGCACTGTTGGCTCATATTCAGCTTGTGATCTACAACAATTCCAAGATCTTTCTCGTTTGTAGTATTGCTGAGCCAAGTGTCCCCCATCTTGTAACTGTGCATTTGGTTTCTATTCCCTAAATGTAGAACTTGGCATTTATCCCTATTAAATTTCATTCTGTTGTTTTCAGCCCAGCACTCCAGCCTATCAAGATCACTTTGAAGTTTGTTTCTGTCTTCCAGGGTATTAGCTATCCCACCCAATTTTGTCTCATCTGCAAATTTGATCAGCGTTCCCTGCACCTCCTCGTCCAAATCATTAATAAAAATGTTGAAGAGCACTGGGCCCAGGACTGAGCCCTGCGGCACCCCACTCGTTGCCTCTCCCCAGTTTGAGAAGGTTCCATTGATAAATACTCTTTGAGTCCGATTCTGTAGCCAACTGTGGATCCACCTAATAGTTGTTCCATCTAGCCCACTTTTAGCTAGTTTGTTAATCAGAATGTCATGTGGTACTTTGTCAAAAGCTTTGCTGAAGTCAAGATATATGACGTCCACAGCATTCCCACAGTCCACAAGGGAGGTTATCCTATCAAAAAATGAGATCAAATTAGTCTGACAGGATTTGTTCCTGACAAATCCATGTTGGCTTCTAGTAATCACTGCATTGATTTCAAGGTGTTTACAGATTGACTTCTTTATAATCTGCTCCAGAATTTTGTAAGATCTTTCTTTCTTTTCTTTTTTTTTTGTTGCTGCTACATGTGTGGGTGATTAAGCTATTATAATAAGGCTGTGATAAATCATGTATGTTCTTGGATGTTTTAATTCACTGTTTTACATAATGTTCTATGCTTCCTTTAAAAAACTGTTAGCTGCATGATTTTTTGTTGTGCGGTAAGAAAAGAAAATGTCAACAAAACATATACATGAAAAGAGGTGAGAGATATGGGGTAGTATCCAACAGGGCACTGTGTCCTAGGCAATTCCATTCAGTAGGAAGGGCCTCATTGGATATTGCCCCTAGTTGGTGGCTTTTTCTTTTATTAATTCTCATTGTTTGTACCTTTACGCAAAAAATATTAGGTTTCTGACGTGAACCTGGTCCAAGCTGGCTGGAGAATGTTAGGAATTGTAGGACTTTTTTCTGTGTAAACATGCATAGCTTGTGCCCTAAGGTATGTAACAGCTTTAGAAAACAATGGGACGATAAAAAGGGAGTTAGATATAAAAGTGCAAGTAAATATGACACAAAGGGAATAGGAAGAATGAAGGAAGCAGTAGAAACCAGAATCAGGAGAAAGCATGAAAAAAATTAACAATGAGAAGGAATTACTGACAGGAGGATTTCTTCTTTGTGAAGTCACTACAAGACAAAGGGATTATTTTGAAGCCCCCAATTCTCATAAACACTCAAATTTGTGGTATGGTGAGCTTAGTGCAAATACAATAAAATAAATTAATCTGTAAAAAATTAAAGCATAAGTTCGATCAGTGGTGTTGCTTGCTTCCTTGACTGTGTTCTGAAAAGGGGAATTATTTAGGAAGCAAAACAATACATACACCCATATTTTTCAATCTGAATCCTCAAAAAGACCACTCTAATCCTTTGAGTATACTTTTTGTGCAAGTTAAGATATGAAAAATGCAAAGTAATCTTATGTTAAGCATAGCTAAGGCATCACTGGTTGGTGGATGATATTCATGCTTTATGATGTCATTGTTGTCATAGAAACCATGTGTGCACACAAATGAAAATGCCACCAGCCAGTACAAGAGCATGGAAAGCTGAGAGAGGAGGCAACATCTTGAGTGGGGCAGGGTCAGCAAAAACAGAAAGAAGAACGCTCCTCGACCCAGGCTACAATTCTGCTTGAGGACACATATGGCTAAGGAGATTAACTGGCTACAGAGTCAGGCAGGCCTTTGCAAAGTAGACCTATACAGCCCCAACGGACAGAGCGATCAAGATCGTAAAGTAATCTGTTTTGTTGATGTCTCCAGCCTAAACACAAAGGACAACGATAAACGCAGGAGACCCGTTCCACCTAACCCTTCCGTTGACTTACGTAATCTTGATGAAAAGGAAGTCATTGTAATAAAGGACAACGAACAAGATAATCAAACCAATACTGAGGGAGCAGTCTGCCTTTTCAAGCAAGGTTCCTCTGAAGAAGTCAACGTTGTGAGCTGGCTCAGCAACGACCTTCATAAATACGCAGTTGGATTCCAGCATGCACTAACCCCCTCAGGCCCTCGTAAATCAGCACACGAATCGCCTGCACTTGACAGGATGTCCCAAAGCAGTGACACATCTTTCAGGGGCTCTGGTAGCCAGAGAGGAGATGATCTTTCCTATTATGTCAACAAGCTCTGTTCCTTAGTGGTTCAAATGGCACATAAAGAAATGAAGGATAAATTTGAAAACAGTGGTAGGTGCATTCGGCAGTCAATTAATCCCCGTGGATCTAACAGCAAGATTGGTGATGACTATGGCAAGCTATCTCCCAAGTCATCTCACGATGACCCAAGAAAAGCTTCACTCTTTTATGGAGAGATGTCCAATCAGGCTAATCAGAATGGCTACAGGCAGGGATCCGACAGACAAATGTTAGAAAGGAAACAGTCAGGACAGGATGATGGTTCTGTAAGCAAAGGACTGATGGTGTATGCAAACCAGGTCGCTTCAGATATGATGTTCTCATTCATGAAGACAATGAAAGTCCAGAAGGGAAAGCATCCTCCACCAGCTTGCGTGGTATTAAAGAAGGTACTCCTGAAACATACCAGAGATGTCATCTCTGACTTAATTGACTCCACCATGAAAAATCTGCACAATGTCACAGGAGTGCTCATGACAGACTCCGACTTTGTTAACACAGTGAAGAAGAACCTTTTCAATGCAGGAACCCAGAAGTCAACTGAGATTCTGGAAGCAATGGTGAAACGCTTATTTAAAGCACTGGCTGGTGATGACAGAAAATCTCAAAGCCTAGCATTCACAGCATTGAAAACAGGTGCTCACTCCGACTCCAGATCTCAAGGGCTGCAGTTTGCATCCCTTAAAAGTGAAATGCATGGCCAAGGAGGATGCAGAGGAAATGGACAAATGAGACCCCTTCCATCTGGAAGCAAAGGCTCAGACAAGCACTGTTCAATGGATGTGTATGCTAAGGACCTTATTGTAACAGCATTAATGTTAATTCAGCAACACCTCTTAGAAAAAAACAAGGACCAAGGAGTCCGTGAGACAAACACAACGTCATTTGGCTACGTCCATGATAGAGCTGGTGGTTCCAAATATGGTTCAAGACCAGGTGCAAGGCAAGATGCTCACCTTGAATCACAAAAAGGTGATATCTCAAGTATTCTCTTGTCAATCATCCAGAAAGTGCTACGAGAAGCTGGTTTTGCAGATGACAGTTGCAGTGACAGGGGCTACAAGCAGCCCCCCATTGCTGAGAGCAGACCACAGAGGGCCTTATCAAAATCAAACGGGGGCCCTGATATGTATGACAACATGGAACAGATAAACAAACAATTTATTGACCAGTTGGTGGAATCTGTGATGAAGTTGTGCCTGTTGATGGCTAATGGCAGTGACTCTGATGGAAGATATAATGGGAAACCATTAGGGCACGGAGGCTCTGAGGTGATTGTGAACAATCAGAATTGCAACAACAGTGCACAGAACAAAGAGCTGCAAGCCGTACTCCAATGGTTAGTTGCTTCCCAATTCAATGTGCCAAACCTGACATTCATGAATGAGCAAGATGGGGAATTGTCCAAGCTTCCTCAGCTGGCTGATAAAGCAGCTAAGAAGGGCTACAGTGTTGGAGACATTGTTCAAGAGGTAATGAGGTACTACGAGAAACAACAGATGGATGCCATGTCAGGACACATGCCTCGGTCTGGACTGGTCGATTGGCTGCTTGTTAACCTGTAAGAACCAACTCTTCCCTCTCATGTTACTCTCAGGTGCCCAGCCTAGGCGCCCAAACCATTCCTTACTGGCGCAACAGACACCATCACAGCAGCCCCATTGCAACCAACAATGCACTGAATCGAACTGGGGTAGCTGGGCAAGCTCATCAATAAAAAAGAATTAAAAAAAAGTGAGAGGGGAAGACAGGTTGTTTTATTGATTACTTCACAGTTTTACAAATAATCAGGTCCCAATTATTATACATGTTCCAAGGAGTCCAGAATACTGCAGTAAAATAAAATAAAATGGCAGGGCATGGTTACAGCCATTCAGATTTCTACCACTTTTGTAGGCCAGTAATGACAACTAGTGATAAAAGCAGAGAAAGATGGGGAATAGAAGAGTGGGGTGATTCCACCAAGAAAGTTTTCAAAGCAGCCCCTATTTCCAGCCACAGTAGCTGAGAATATCAGCTGTGGCCACAGTCCAGCTACAATAAATCATATTGTATTTAAATTTTTAAATTTTATATCTACTCTGCATTGTGGATGTATTAAAAGTTTCACATTCCACCCTCATTTACCTATAGATAGAAAGCATTCTGTCCCCACAATGAAAGTCTTTTGGATCCAGGGAAAAAATTAGGACAAAGTGTTTACACTTCTCTCCCTAGTCAAGTTAATTTTAAAAGATTAATTTTTTAAAGATTTTTCAAGGAATAAAACAACTGCCACCTTCTGTGGTACTGCCTATAAATTTCTCAGAGCAGTAGGATAATGTAATTAACAAACTGTTAAGCAAGCTGTTAATGCTGACACTTAAGGGAGTTCCAATCCACTTCTAACACAGATCCATCCAGGCTAGCTGTAATCAGAGACAGAAATGTTAAATTTGATACTGCTGAGCTGGAATCATATATTCTGGTAGATCTTGTTCACCCACTAATGATCTCACAAATTACTGTATCTAAAATCAGAGGGTTTTTTAAAGAAATGCATACAACTCGATGACAAGGGGTAAGAGAAGGCGGAATGAACTGGAGGTCCTCTTGAGTATCATGGGATATAACTTGCTTCTATGTGTCATATCTGGGTAAATCCAGATTTCAGTTGCACTGGTACATCTTAGTTTTTCTTGCCCTCTCTGGTATATTAAATTTGGTTTCATGAATGTCTATTTTATGTGTGACTATACAAGAGATAGAGCCTAACTGCAGGCAATACACAAAGACTGGATGAGTATTTGCCATTTTGGGTGTGGTTAATACAGCCAAGGCCATAGTCTGAACAAGGTAACGTTGGTGTTCCTTCTATCTAGCCAATCAAGGCTTTTGCATTCAGGTTTGTAGCAATAAAACTTAATCATTTCTACACAATTAACAAAGATGTACCAGTTGCAAGGTTTGTAATAATAAAAAGAATTGGTTCTTTTCTGTAACATAAGCTTCATCCAATCTGGCAGGTGGATCTCTGTAAGAATGTGTCACAACATGCTGCAAAAAATCAAAAGTTTCTGGCATTTGACTATGGAAAGGAGACTTGGAAAAAGGAGGAAGATGGAGGCATTTTGGAGATTTTCACAATTTAAGAAAAAGCATCTTAATGAGGGACTGCATTTAATAACTTTAAAAGAAAATGCAGAATTTACAGTTCTAAATACGTGTTTATGCTTTATCCTTTAAGAGAGGGATGCGAAACCTCTTTCGGCCCAATGGCTGAATTCTAGTTTTGGAGGTCTCAGGCCACATTTCAGTGGTGGGTGGAGCAGAAGGTAAAAGGGGCAGGGCTAAAAAAAACAAAAAATGCCAGCACATTTTAGCTTAAAGCTCATACTGCTGATAATTAAAACTTTAGGAAAGGCATTTCAATCTTCTAGAATGGGTTAAAACTGCACAAAAGCTCAGAAACCACCAAAGAACTTGTGGTCAGGGGAAAGGGGTTGGCACAAGGAAAAGGGCTAAGGTCTTCTGGGGAAGGCTTGAGCAGGATTAGGACCCCCAGAGGGCCAGATTGGGACCATGAGCCTGAGGTTCTGCACCCCTGCTTCAGGACAAGCAGTGAGTATAACTTACAAGTATTTCTCCCTTCCATTTCATCCTGCCATGCACCAGGAATATGGCTTTTTCCAGTTCAAAAGTCTCTGTATAAGAGACAGCACAACAATCCAGGGACTTTTCAAACACTAGGTTTTGGGGGATGAGCAAGCATGCTAGTACATGCCCAATGGCTCCTGCTAAAGCAGGAGTAGCTAAACAACCCAGGAAGGCTCCATCATTGGACTGTTACCATGATGTGCAAACCAGGAATTCTGGCTTAGCAGGGGAAAGACAAGCCATAGTTCTGTTGCCTTTACCCCAACAAACCAGAATTCCTGGTTCAAACATCACACTAAACAATGCAGGGATAGAGAGTTACAGTGAGAGCAATTGGGCGGCATGCACCAGCATGTTTACTCATTTCCAAGAACCCAGGATTTTAAAAAACCTCTGGTTTGTTGTGACATCTGAACCAAGCCATAGCTAGTATCAGTGGTCGATGTATTGGGCAACTGTCAAAGCTCAGACCCATTAAGGAACCCATAGATAACAGCACCTCAGATTGGCTCTCAGTTTGCACACTGCTTTTCACCTTACCAGCTCCACACCAAGTGGTGGGTGGTGCATTGTACACCTTTTCTTCATGTAGTTTGACCTCTCTGCCCCTCAGTGCATCTCTTACTGTTGTCTCTGCTGAAGTAGTCCAAGGGCTTACAAAAACCTGAGCCTAACTCTGCTATAAGAGAGTAAGGAGAAAGTTCTTTTACACAAACCATTAATGTGCAGAGCAATTTCATGCTGCTTCAAATCTGATGGACGTAAACAACATGAAGTGAAGACCAAGAATATTAAGTGGTCAGGAATTGAAGACATGTGTGACACCATAATGCAAGTCAGAATATCAACAGCGTGCAAACATGTTAGTACTGGAGGAATCCTGTCATCAATTTCAACATTGGTTACTGTAAGTTTTGTCAGTTTCCTCTCTTGTTGCTTTAGGCTCATGTTTAAAAAAATCATTTCAAAATATACATTCATTTTTTTTTAAAAAAAATCTCTTTCTCTCTCTCACACACACAAATACACACAGTCCACATACCTGTCTCTATTCATTGAAAGCTTGCTAAAATAAAAAGGTTTCATGGTGCTTTTGGAAAATGTGCCATCTTGGACTCCGGCTGATTTCCTTAAAGCAAACCTCAATGTACACATAAAGAGTTTCAATACAGTTACTATGACTTGAGTTCAAAGTTTGTCTTTTTTTTCTTTCCACAATTAAAACACCCATGCATTTTATCAGGACTTTACAAATATGACTCAATAGGGAAGTAAGCACTTATTAGGAACACAATGTCTGATTGGTTAATTAATTTATGGATTAATGTTTTCCTGGATTATGAGACTTAATATATTCTGATAATTGCAGACTCACAACTCCATCTTCTGGGTTAATAGGTCAGTCTCTTCTCAGGCCTCTAGCTATAGTGTGTTTCTAGACATTGGTTCGAGTTTGACTTGATGAATATTCACAACTATGCCATAATCACAGTTGTATGAACATTACTTCTTTAGGGTGCAATTCTATGTCCCCTAGACAACATAGGGGACATAGGATTTTTCAGTTTCTGGAATCCGAGGTTGGCACCAGGGCTCTGACCCTGGAGCCCACAAACTGCTCTCCCCACTCTTCCCCCACCTCGTTGTACCTCGGAAATGGAGTGCAGGGACTGTGGAAAGGGGCTAGTCACAGGGGAGGGGAGGAGACCGTGATAGGATTGTGCCCTTAATGTGCCTTGTGCATACTAATTAATTATTATTTCTAGGATGTTTAGTTTTGTTGTGTGTTATTAACCAAATTTAGCATTGAAAAGAATTGGTGCTAACTCCTATTTTATGAAATTGGAGAAGGGTGGCTTAGAGTAGTAACACACCTCATATGGTTTTGTTTTATAATCTCATGATTTGTATTATTATTATTATTATTATTATTATTATTATTTTAACTAAACATTATGAAAGAGAGAGTGCACATGTGTGATATTATTTGAAAATTAAAAACATTTTGATTCAATACATATAAAGAACACTATATAAAATTTTCAATGAATGTTAAATAAATATAAATATTCTTCTACACAGAACTTACATCTTATACTGCCAGATCATTACTAACAATACATATGGAAACGCAATATTTTGGAACTGATTGTTCCTGTAAAATAGAACCACACACCACTTTTCTATGAACTTATTCTCCTGCTTTCTTCCCTTCCTGAGTTTTACCAAAGTTGTCAATTTAAGGCACAATCCTACGCATCCTGCCTTTTTCTTCAAGTATCCCAAGGTCTTCCTCCTCTCCATTTTCTTCTCACAACAACCCTGTGACGTTGGTTAGTCTGAAAGTAACTGACTGGCCCAATGTCACTCAGTGAGCTTCACAGCAGAGTGGGGACTAGAACCTAGCTCTTCCTGGTCCCAATCCAACACTGTAACCACTACACTGGCTTTCTTTAAAGACTAAGAGAAGAGTGCTGACATCTGGACAGGAGTAGTATTGACCAGTAGGGCTTTGCTAGGTACTTAAAAGATCCAAGGCAGAGGGCCAAGACACAAATTTGCATATGTGTGTATGTACACGCGCATACACATAAATTTAGCTTTACTAGACTTTAGTTACATTTCACCAATGATAAGAAAAATACTGTGAAATAAAGAGTGCCCTTGAGCATATGCAGGATGCTTTTCTCTCATTACTAAGCAATTACAGCCTTCCCCTCCCCACAGATTTAACTGTGATTGAATATATATCTCACACAGATTAAAACCTCAGCATTCCCTTTTTAGAGATTAAGCACTGACCACACCTGTTGCAAGAAAACTACATCAGATCATATAATTCTGTTCCCATCTACAGAACAATCCCTCCTCAATTTTTCCATTCTCCAGCAACTCTTCATAAAACAGGCTTTGTTTTTGGCTTTTGTAAGTCTCCGCCTGCCACCTCCTTGTTAAGTGCAAGCTCTCATGGTTTCCTGCTCCCTGTGACTTTATTTGCGCCAAGACTTCACCAAGATTCAGGCAAGGAGTTTGTTTTCAATGCAAGCATTAGGTTATGGATAAACTACCTCTGAGCATGTCAGTGAAGCTAGAGTCCATGAAAAGGAAAAAAAACAACAGAAATGTCAAAGCATGCATTGGATTGTGCTAAAAGAACAACCAAGTTAGAAGAGTAGAATGGGATGTGCAGTTATTAAGCCTGCAGTATCATGTTCACAGAAGATCAGGTTACAAAGCTCCACACATGAACCCAATGTACAATTTCCTGGGAGTAAGCCCCATTGAACTTAATTCTGAGTAGACATACATTGGATTGTATAACTAACCAGTATTTATTTCCCCACCTGCAAATTAGCTGATTTTATTAAAGCTTGTCATTCTTTTGCTGGGTAATGGCAACTGACAAACAAAATAAGCCCCAGATTCCTTCCTCTACAACCACAAGAACCCATTTTTCTGAAAGGATTGGATGAGGGGAAGGGGAGAGAGAGAAAAAAAATCCTCTTGTCTGTTTGTACAAAGTCAAATTGATTCAAGAACTTCTCTTATCCACTGCCCTCCTCTCTTGAGAATTTTCCAAGACTTGTACTGTTTGGAATAAAGGAAACATTATGATAGATGAGGGAAGAACAGGGCAGTGAAAGAGTGAGAATTCCCCCAAGCCAGATGGCTCCTTTCAGAGGAACTTCAGGGGAATATGAGAGGGCTGTACATACCCCAATTAACTTTATGTGGTGAGGTGGTTGAGGGCTTTTTCTTGCTTTTTAAAAACTGTAACACTTCCTTAAAGCCTCCTGCCTACTCTTAGTACCGTGAGGCACTCTGCCTGCTGCCTCTCCAGTACTTCTTGGACCAAGACATTACTTAACCTTAATCATCCTTTTGATATAATCTTATGCCTGCAGTTTTGTGGGGAAAGTTAATGGTGTGGGAAAAGGAGGAAAAAGAAGTTTGTGGAAGCTAATTAAAACATTTGCTGTGTTGAAGGCAATGGACTTCTGTGGAAGCCAAAAGTTCCAATTTGAGGCTGTAAAATCAGAAGCCCTGTGAAATACCAGTATTTCACAGGGGAACATTACCTGCCCTTCTTCCTCCCTCTTCAAACTCTCAGTTGGCTGGTGAGCAGGACACAAGTGAAAGAGCCTCCTCCCACCCATGTTCCCCAGCCACTGGTGCACATAGTCTTACTGCGGGCCTGTTCAGACGACATGCTAAGCCATGGTTAGTGAGCATGTTTAAACTGTGGTTATGTAGCCACCACTGTTAGGAATGGTTCACATGACACAGTAAGTCATGGTTCACATGACACACTAAGCATTAATGTTTAGCTCAAAATGCTTAACCACCATGGCTTAGCATGTCTTCTGAACAGGGTCACTCTCTGCTACTGGAGGTAGCACATAGCTGGCAAGACTAGTAGCCATTGATGCCATTCTCCTCCAGGAATTTATCTAACCTCCTTTGAAAGCCATCCAAATTGGTGGCCATCACATCTTGTGGTAGTGAATTCCAGAGTTTGAAGTACTTCCTTTTATCTGTCCTGAACTCCCACCAGCAGCTTCATGGGATTCTAATATTTTGACAAATGCTTATTATATGCTCTATCCATTTTAAGTGGTAAACTAATTATATATGATTTCACCCAATTTACCATACTGCTTGTAGTTATCACTTATTTAAGCACAAAATATTCTCATGACAAAACTCCAATTGGCAAGGGAAAGGAATTCTTGCTTCCTGACTGAGGTCATCATTAGTGTTATTGGTAAACTCTTTATGACAGAGGAGGTCATGAGTACTCATGGAGAAACTCATTTCATCTTGCATCTTAGACTTGCTTCGTTTTCTTAGGAAGGATGTTTGGCTCAAGCCTGCTCTGCTGCTTCAACAGAAGCTGGCAAATGTTCACAAGCAGAGGCAATGTTTGGGGAAAGGGTTGTGGCGCAGTGGTACATCAACATGCTTTGCACACACAAAGTCCCAAGTTCAATCCTGGCATCTCTGGCTAGTCCAGGGAAAGACCTCTGACTAAAATCCTGGAAAGCTTCTGCCAGAAATGGTGAACTGGAAAGGGAGAAGGGAGAAGGATGAGAAAGTGCTTTGGAAAGGATTCTTTGGTTATCACTGCCTGTATAATGCTGCTGGGAGAAAGAAGGAAGAGAGAGATTGAATTCCACATTTGTCCTCATCAACAGGGAAACATTTCTGTTGTACTGGCCCTAACATTCTGAACATCAGACTGTCACTAGTATCCGATGATGTGATGACACGCTACAAATAACATACAGGATACATTCCTATGCAATTATAGGAATTTATATATTCCAGTATTACTGGAATAATGTCTTGTAATAAGCAACAGAGATATAAGGTTGACTGTATGAAGTTTTGTTTTTAATTAGAAATGAACAGCGTGTTTCGTATATATGAAGACAGACAGTATTTAGAATTTATGAAAGATTTGAAACTTGGAAGGTGGGGAATATGGCAGTTGATTACACACACACAAATATACATAGCAAGTTCATACTCCAAGTGTAAATTCCTTATGTAGCCGAAATGGCACCATCCATGCACAAGAGGGAGGTATCAGCAAGCTTAGGAGAACCCAAGGTTTGCAGAAGTACAAAAAAGCATTTATAAAAACAGCACTAACAGTCCAATGAGGGCTCAACCTGCTTTTGGAAGATATACCTGGCAATCAGGTATTTCAGCACAGAATGAACAGTTATAATAATTGCTATGCCACATATTCAATGTTTTCTTTTGCCCTGATCTCATCATAGTAAAAAAGTTACATGTACCTGATCTTAGAAAATGCACCCTACATTTAAACAAATGATAGATGGTACCAACAACATTTTATCTTCTCTTGAGGGTACTACTCTTAGAATGGGGAAGCTTTGGGCTCATCTACATCTGCAGGCCTTTGGGGAGTGGGGAGGGATGATCATGGAGTTTTCCACTTTTGGGATCATCACTCAGGGGCCACACACCACCAAATTGTCCTGGAAGTAAAGAGGGACATTCAGGGACGCCATTTTTTTTTTTTTTTAAAGAGGAAACCACACACAACAAACTTGGTGCTGGAAGAAGCCAAGCATCATCCCAAACATGGCAAAAATGCTCTTCCCCCTCATCCCCAATGTCTACGGACTCCCCCTGTACAGCTCCATGCCCGTTTCCTGTGCCCTGCTACTCGTGGGGAAGAGGGAGGACCCCGGGAGGGTGAGCCACACAGCCCACAGAGCTCAGGATGGTCCAGAGAGGGCAGAAAAATGGGACAAAAGCAGTCCCAAATATCCCAGGACAACTGAGTGGTCATGCTCGGTTCACCCCAGGATCAGCTGTGTGTCATTTGGATGTGCAGGGACAACCTTGTGACCACCCAGGGATAAATCGCAGGTGTAGATTAGGCCTCTACTATTGTTCTGGATAAAGTTAGCCCATTAAGTTTCTGATCTGCAAACTATGGAAACATGCTCAAGGTTCACATCCTCTTCTCTACTATGGTTGACTGTAGCCACAGTTTAGCATTACATCTACACTGCAGCTGTGGCATGTTATAGTTATCCAGAATTGCTTCAAACCCACAATTTGCAAATCTGATTCCAATCACAGTTTTGAGGAAATTCTGATTTGCTCTCAGTATAGTTAGCCCTGGTGCAGACATAATGCTAAACTATGGTTAATGAACCACGGAAAGGAGGGAAGAGGAGGGAATGTGGGTTCCCATGGTATGTTTCTAATTTACAAACTATGACTTGTGGATTGGGAACATAGTAACTGAGTTGAGCAAGGGCCTTACAGCTTTGATATGTGATTGAACCTTGCATTACATATTCTCACAGTAGAGAAAGAAGTGAGGTATGAAGGAGTAAAACACCCTATACAGTAGTATTTTCAAACAGAATCAAATAACTAACACAAAATAATTCTACAGATTCAAGATATATAATTTTGCTCAAAACAGTACACTCATTTACAAATGTACAAGTGACAACAGTGTGTTCCAATGTCTCAAGAACTTTAGTCTTTTTCAGGCATTTCTGTTGTCTTATATGGTGACTATCAGTCATGCAACCTGTTCCCTAAACAGGACATTAAAAACAAGGAATTCAATTCTTGTGTTGCTTCTACATTCCTCAGATTCATTAGTTTGGATAGTGATGCAGTTGGAATATCAATAGACTTTGAAGTAAGCAAATTACATACCCTCAGGTGTTTTAATAGTTTCATCCTTCAGACACAGTTAGCATCCAAATTTATTGTGTGTCTGGTAAGGAGTATTTTCTGTGCTTACTGAATGAGGTAGACTAAGCAGTCAGGTTGAAATCCTTTACTGGAACCAATTTCTACTGGAGAAAACACATAACCTTTTATGTGTGCCACCACAGAGCATTTCTTTAGATAGGATCAGAAGCTAAAAGCAACAACACTTACACTGCAATCCTATATATGTATATTCAGAAGTCCCACTGAGTTCAATGGGATTTACTCCCAGGTAAGTGTGATTAGGATTTCATGAATGTTAACACCACTTCTTTTATACTATGCAATTCCCTTTAAAGCAGGTCATGGAAAAAGTCTTTGAATAGCTATTAGCCAAGGCACATAAGACTGCTTTCTTGTCATAACAAGAAGTAGCAATTTTTTTCAGTGTGCGTCTTCTTGCCTCAATATTATTGTTCTTTGCAGGTATGCAGTCCCCATTGCACAAAACAGGTCAGTGATTTCTTTGCGGTAAGTGTTCTGTTAGGACAGGCGTTGAGAACCTCTTTCAGCCTGAGGATGGAATTCAATTTCAGAAAAGCTCTTTGCAGCCGCATTCAAGTAGTGGGCAGTGCTAAAGGTGAAAGGGGCTGAGCCAAAATTCCAAAAATATCAACAGATTTTAGCTTAAATCTCTGTCAGTAATTAAGACTAAGAAAAACTTTTCAACCTTTCAGAATGGGGAAAACCCCCCTGCAAAATCTAGAAAACCACCAAATGATTTGCAGGCAGAGGAAAGGTAGGTGACCTGGAAAAGTTGTGTGACCATCTGGGGAATCCTGGAGGGCTAGATTAGGATCTCAGGATGGTTGGATTTGGCTCTTGTACCTCAGGTTGCCCACCTTTCACTAAGGTGCCTAACTGTGAGTGGATCTGATAGAAATTGCAGTCCTTCCCTATCAGCAAATCTGCTTACAGGTATGCTACCTGAAATGACACATGCACACAAAGAATAGCACAGTAATTCCTTGAGAGTAAGTGCCTGCCAAGTGTGAGTCTTTTAAGTTGAGTCACTGCCTTTGTGGCTATGTTTAAAAAGGCATTATTATTAAATAATGATAAACCACCCTGGAAGCTTTGTTGAAAGGTGGTATAAAAATCTTTAAATGAAATATAGAAAAAAAACCACCACCCTTAATTCTCCAATGTTTGCTTATTGAATGTCTCATTAACTTTCCCCTGCATGTGACAAATTTCTCATAGGCTATGTAAGGTAGATATGGAGAAAGGCTGTATATCAGTCTCTTGTTAAATAACTGAAGCCACAGTACTGGTGGGTGGTAGTGCTGCTTCTTTGTGATGTCATTGCTGCCATAGAAACCATGTGTGCACACAAGTGAAAATGACATCTGGCAGCAGAAGAGCATGGAAAGTTGAGAGAGGAGGCAACATCTTCAGTTTGGCAGGGTCACCAAAGCAGCTCAGCTGATAAAGAACACCCCCAACAGTCCTAGATACAGTTCCACTTCCAAACCTCAAAAGATGTCTCAGGAAGTTGACTGGTTACACAGTCAAGCAGGTGTGTGTAAGGTAGATCTCTACAATCCTGATGGAGGGAAAGACCAGGATCGCAAAGTTATTTGTTTTGTTGATGTCTCCAGCCTGAACATAAAAAACACAGATGATACAGGCAAAGATGCTGCTGGCCAGTCTAAACCCAATGAACCTGTCTCAGGACTTGATTTAGGAAAAATGCAGGACAAAGAGGTCATTGTAATAAAGGACAGTGAAACACCAGAGCAGTCTAAGACTGAAGGAGCAGTCTGTCTGTTCAAACAAGGTTCAACCGAAGAACTCAATGTTGTGACTTGGCTCTTCGATGACCTGCAAAAATATGCATGTGGATTCCAACATGCACTGACCCCTTCAGGTGCCTCTCATCAACAAAAGCCATCAGCAGCTGACAAGATGTCCCAGAACAACAACAACACAGCTTTCAAGTCTTCTGAAGATAAGAAAGGACCTGCAGATGAAGTAGCAGGCACTGTCCAAAAGCTCTGTTCTTTGGTTATGCAAATGGCAAGTAAAGAAATCTCTGAAAATCTGGAAGATGCCGCCAGTAAATGTATACGTCAGGCAATTTATGCTACCAAAGATGGGAAAGCTCTTAATCCTAGTTCTGTAAGTAAGGTTGCATCTAAGATGGTGAATGATGCTATGGAAAATGTCCAGGACCCCAGTTGTAAATCATCTCAAGACAAGATCACGGGCAAGAAAGAAGAGGGGAAAGGAGGCCCCAAGAAAACCTCTCTCTTTTATGGTGAGGTATGTTCCAACCAAAGTGAATCTATTCCAGACGAAGAAGGAAAGTCAGTGTCACATGCCCATTTGATACACCCAAGGAAACAGTCAGCTCGTAATGATGGTGATTCTTTTAACAAAGGGCTAATGGTTTATGCAAACAAAAATGCTAAGGATATGACCTTCTCATTTGTGAATGCCACAAAGATTCACAAGGGTAGGCAACCACTCCCAGCTTGTGTGGTTTTGAAAAGAGTGTTTCTCAAACACACGAGGGATGTCATATCAGACTTAATTGACTCTACCATGAAAAATCTACATAATGTCACTGGGGTCCTTATGACAGATTCAGACTTCGTTACCACCGTGAAGAAAAATCTCTTCAATGCAGGAACCCAGAAATCAACTGAGATTTTAGAAGCAATGGTACTAAGAATGTATAATGCGTTGATGACGGAAACTAAGGAGAAGGGGCATAGTCTTGTATACTCTTTATTGAAAACAGGATGTTCATTAGACCCTAACTCTCCAAATATGCACTTTGCATCTTTGAAAGGTGGATTTCATACGAGGGAAAAGTCAAAGCAAGAGGCAGGACAGTCTTCAGCCCAGAAAGTAGGTGAGACAATAATTAAGGATGGAATTAGCATGCTGCGATCAAAAGCAGGAGGCAAAGGTTCAGACAGGGGATGTCATGACAAGAGGCCAGAAAAGAGTAGCTCCACAACTGAGTTTCTAGCAAAAGACCTCATTTTGACAGCTTTAATGTTGATACAGCAACATCTGTTAACTCAGTACAAGGAACCAACTTCTGAGTCTAACTCATCTTCATTTGGGTATTTTGAAAAGGGAGGCAAACATGGTTCTAAATCTCATTCTTCCAAGGGTGATCCACAACAGCAAGAATACCAGAGGGGAGAAATACAAAGCGCCCTCCTATCGATCATCCAGAAGGTCCTACAAGAGGCTGGTTTCAATGTAGATGAGTGTGAAGTAAGCAGGAGTTTCAAACCAAACTCATATGATGAGAGGCCTACCAGAAAGCCTTCATCCAAACACTGTGGTTCAGATGTAGATTCTGAAAACATGGATCAAATAAACAAGAAATTCATTGATCAGCTGATGGAATCTGTGATGAAGCTGTGTATGTACATGACTAAAAGCCCTGATTTTGTTGTTGAAGATTACTCTGATGATCAAGCTACATACTTTACTGCAAGAAACAGAGGTGTATCAACTCCAGATTCGATGACATCCCAGAAACCTCCACGAGCTAGTAATATTGGAAAACCACTTGTGCCTGCTGGTTCTGAGGTGATAGTGAACAACCAGACTTCCAACACCAGCTCGCAAAACAGAGAGCTCCAGGCTATTCTCCAGTGGATGGCTGCCTCCCACTTCCAAGTGCCCAATCTCACATTTATGAATGAGAATGATGAGGAACTGAAGAAGCTTCCTCAATTGGCTGACAAAGCAGCCAAAAAGGGGGCAAGTGTGGGGGATATTTTGCAGGAGGTAATGAGGTATTTCGAAAAACAACAAGTTGATGCCGCTGTGGGAAACATGCCTCGTAGTGGACTTCTTGACTGGCTGCTTGCTAATATGTAGACAAGTGGCAACACCTCCCTCTCATTACTTCCACCCAGCAAAGTGCCATCTTAATTACCAGATGGAATAACAATACAGCTCATTTTCCATAGACAACAGTTCATCAAATTCCACAGGCTGTTACTCACTAGCTGGGCAAAAATCACCAATAAAAAAAAATACAAATGTCAACTGCTATTGATTTGTTTGTTAATTCATATATAGATATTGTGGATGAGATAGAAGACTGAACCATACTACAGGAGTTTTCAATTGGACTGTTACCAATGGAGTTTACAGTTCATCCTTGCAGTTTGATCTTCAAATCCACTTCTCACTAAGGAGGCATCAGACAATATCTATAATCAGTCCTGTCTTCAGGACTGATTATAGATCCCTTTTCTGTTTCTTCTTTCCCATCTCACCAGCTGCAGTAAATCATGGGGTTTTATCTAATGCTAGTCTAATAAGTCCTCCCTACAATTCAGTGAGGATTGGGTGATAAAGTCTCAGTTATGAAACCATTTATCCTCATACTTCCAGTTTCAACTTCCTATCAAGCAAAACCAATGCAATCTTTAAAAGCATTGTTCTTAGGAATGAAATTAGCTTTAAGATTTGCAAATATTTAATTTCTCCAACAGTGCTATCCATAATTTGAATTTGGTTTTGACTAGTAGAGCAAACGATAAATATTTGGTTCACAAAAGGTACAGTATATATATATTCTGAACTTACAAAGCTTTTCCCACACTCCACTATTTTTATAAATGTAGTTTTCTGCAAATTGGCAGTACCTCATAGACAATAAAAGCCATTTTTCATACGTTTATTAAATAGACATTGCAACTGATTTTGCCACAACCAAATTCATGCTTGTATAAACAACTAGAGTAGCCTTCACCAACGTTGTGCCCTCCAAATATTTTGGACTACAACCCCCATCAGTTCCAGACATTATTGCCAATGGCCAGTCATCAGGGATCATAGGTGCTGTAATCCAAAACAGCTGGAGTGCACCACGGTGGGGAAGACTGAACTAGATTTCAGCAAAACAGAATGAAAAATAGGCATTTTCAATTGAGCCATAGACTTCCTCTGTTGTCACCTTGTTATCACTTGATTAGATAAGACAAAAGGGGAAAATATAAGAACCATCAGGATGGCTCAATGTTACATACAGGCCTCACAACCACTTTAAATTTACACCTGTCTTTGGGATGATTCACCAAAGCTGCACATGGTGTAGGATTCCTAATGCAATCAGTATCTAGGATAATGTTTTCATATTAATATAATACACATTCTACATCTCATCTCTCTGCCCCACTCACAGTCACCTGACAGTACTCTGTAGGGCCATGCTGCCTTGTATGCAGTCTTGTAGACCACAGATTTCTATTTCATTGCCCCTTTAGTATAACACAGTCTTATCTGCTCAGAGGGAAATTAAAAATAATGTAGGAAGAATTTGAACCATATTACTTGTACCCGGATATTTAGAAATAAGTTCTATTGTTGCTTGTTGTTTATTCGTTCAGTCGTTTCCGACTCTTCGTGACTTCATGGACCAGCCCACGCCAGAGCTTTCTGTCAGCTGTCGCCACCCCCAGCTTCCCCAAGGCCAGTTCTATTAACTGCAGTTAAACTCAATTTCAAGTGTGTTTAGGATCATAGCCTTGACAGAAACAAGTTTTATCAATTGGGATGTGCAAAACTGCTGTCTTAAAATTTTACAGAACTGTATTGGGAGCAAACCTAAGGACATCTAGCTCAAATGATAGAGGGTTTCTGATCTTGGAGCCCTCTGTCTATCTAAAGCCCTATCAGGCTCTTGCCTGATAAGTGTAGGAAAAGCCATAGAGGCTATTCTTGCCTCTCCATCCTCTATCTGCATATTTTCCCATGAGGCAGGCCTCTCAACTGGGAGCAGGGGCTGAGAGTCCATCCATTGGATCCACAGCATCTCCCCTCCCCACTCACTGGCCTGCACCCAACAGACCATTTTTCTTTCTTTCCCAAAGTCGAAGTTCTGACCTGGGGAGAGGGAGCCTTTGCAGAGTTTTTGGTGGTGACTGGGAGGGGAGGGGGTGGAATCTACAATTAGATCTCCTCCTCCAAAGTTGGAGCTCTTTGTCACATGCTGTATAAGGGGGGCATAGGATTATTCTCTAAGTATTCTCTACAGTGAATGTCATATTTCTTTCAAAGGGGTTTTTTCCTGCAAGAAAATGCAATAGTTGTGTGATCTTAAACACCAGGTAATGTCATAATTACTACAACAATGCCATTTATTTAGCTCTTAGACTTAAAGTTATCCTATGTGGACATTTTTAGAAAATCTATATTTGTATCTTCTAGAAAGTTTATCAAAACACATCACTTGCAATGTACGTTTTCGTAAGACGTGTAAAAAAAGACATGAAATGGCTAATAAGGCAAGGAATGTATCTCTCAACAACGGTAATTTAAATTACTATTATGCTTCTTTCTAGGGTATTGTCCATAAAAAAGTGTCTTGTAATCTAAAATACATTACTGCTAGTGCTTCTAGAAAAGCCATGTTGTACTCTGCCAAGATTCTAACATTATATTATTATTATTTATTATTTATTTATATACCACCCAATAGCCGAAGCTCCCTGGGCAGTTCACAAAAACTAAAACAATTCAAAGTGTAAAACAAACAGTATAAAAACATGATATAAAATACACATTAAAATGAATTTAAACATACCATACATGATTAAAACATCCTGAAAACATTCTAAAATTTCACTGGATAGGCCTGCCAGAATAGATCAGTCTTTATTGCTTTTTTAAATTCTAAAAGACTGTCAAGTTGACGAATCTCCTCCGGCAGGCCATTCCACAGTCTGGGAGCAGCAGAAGAGAAGGTCCTCTGGGTACCAGTTGTTAATCTAGTTTTTGCTAGCTGAAGTGGATTCTTCCCGGAGGACCTGAGTGTGTGGGGCGGATTGTACGGGAGAAGGCGATCCCGCAGGTAGCCTGGACCCAAACTATGTAGGGCTTTAAAGGTAATAACCAACACTTTGTACTTCGCCCGGAAGCTAATCGGCAGCCAGTGAAGAGATTTTAAAACTGGTGCAATATGGTCACCCCACATTGTGTTATTGTTCATCAGGATATTATGCGGCAAGAAAACCAAATAGAAGAATTACATAATGATTCCTCACAATGGTTTTGTGAAATGGTTACATATACATGCTCATGCAATCCAAGCGAGCTCACCTGAGTAGCTGCAGACTGACAAGGAAACGAAGATGATGACGACACAACAGGAATGTCAGACTGGACAGCCGCCACAGTGGTAGCAGGTGTAAAAATCAGCTGCGAAGGCAATAAAAAGAAAATTAAAAGACACACTGTACCATGGGTGCACACATAATTAACTAACATACTTGCTTTAGCTCAGCTTTTCCAAAAGCTGCAAATATTTGCTGTAATATTCCAGAACAACTTTTCAACATTTCTGAATGGCTCAATTTTTTCATCACTTCACACAAGTATCTCTTTCATCACACTTCCTCAACAAATTAAGTGCTCCTATTAATTAGTATTTAAAGTAATTAAGAAAACACACAGAGATGACCTGAAACCAGACAGAGAACTTTAGTACAGCTAGACTAACAACACTTATAACAAACTATTCCAGTTTTAGCAGCCGCTTTTATTTAGACTGTTATGAAATAATTTTGATTAATTCCATCATACTGCATGACTGTCACTTTAAAAATCCCCTCTTGGACTACATACAGATATAGTTACCTCTTATCTACAGGAACAGGCTGCAGGATCACACACGCCTTCATCTCTGTCCCTCTTCTCAGGTGTGAATTTCCTCCCTTCAACTGAGGTTCTCTGCTACATTATTATCAATGCCAACTTGCCTAAAGGTAACAAGCATTCCATCTTATCCTAGATTTCAGATCCGTCTCAAGCCCTGGATTCAAAGGGCTAAACTAGACATGAGACGAATTGTGTGAATGCAATTATCCCACATGTTTTATAAATGTAAATAGTCACAGAGGAGGTGTGTGTGTTACAGGATAGGGTGAGCAGCACTGAGATTGCAGAGGGTGGGAAAGGAGAGTTTAATCCTTTCCCCCATGCTATGGTCCCTATGAAAACTCGCCACCTGAAGCTTTGCATTGGGAGATTGAGGAAACAGGAAGGCAAGCACTGATTTGTTCATACTTCAAACATGAAACCGTAACATGGAACCTGCACATCCCAATATCACCACCACCACAATGTTGCAGGGTAATGTCCAACTCCTGAGAGAGACATAGGGCCCAGTAGGATCAGAAAGATCTTCTGAAAGACAGCACATTAGGAATGAATTGGCTTGGCCAGGAAGTGTGTGCATAGATCCCATTACCAGCTGCTCAAAAAAAGTGTTGCCTCTGCCACTTTTTTGCTCTCCCATATGAATTAATCTAGGGTTGCCCTCCATCATTGGTAGGGAACGTTTGGCCTGCTAGATTTTGCCATCTAGCCTGTCGAGAACCTGCTCAAGGCCTCTCCACATCCTGAAACCCCACCCTTAGAAAAGGCAAAGGCAGAGGGAAGTGAACTTCTTAAAGGGGCAGTTCCCAAAGGTTTGTTTCGTTTTTCCCAACAAGAAAGGTGAGTGAAGACTGCTCTGTCAGGAGCCACCACTTCAAAGTGTTTGGAATGCCTTAAAACAGCAGCTCCGTCTTCCCTGCTGTGATCAGCTGTTTCCCAATCAGGAGGGCAGATATACTGGGAACTGACGCAGGCAGGAAGGCAGATCTATTGGGAACTGCTGCCTGAGGTGCTCCAAGCACCTTAAGTTGGTGGCTTCCAGCATCTTGCCTTAGTATTGGTAAAGATGAGGGAAATGCAGGGAGGTGGTGATGCAAGAAGAGTTTGCTCTCTTCCTGCATGACCAGCTCAACTGGATTTCTCCCTGTGCACTGAGAAAGGGGCTCCACTTAGTGGACAGAGAGAAAATGCAGTGAGAGTAAGAAGAAAGAAGGATGGAAGAGAGAACAGTGCTTTCATCCCACCCACATCTAGAATGCATCCCCCTGAAGGT
The DNA here is from genome assembly GCF_023053635.1 of Elgaria multicarinata webbii. NCBI lineage: Eukaryota > Metazoa > Chordata > Lepidosauria > Squamata > Anguidae > Elgaria > Elgaria multicarinata. The sequence goes on along the minus strand of NC_086178.1, from coordinate 22,096,300 downwards.
TACACAGGAATGAATGTGATCCTTAAGCTGAAAGAACTTTCCCATCCTACATAAACTGGATCAGAGGAAGAATCATACCTTTCTCTTCAAAACTAGAACAGGATTTTTCCCATTAATGCTTTAAGTTAGTCCATGAAAGAATAACCAGATCCTCAGAAGAACTCAAATTGAACAGTCTCAACAAAACAAGCTTCTTTATAATACCTTACCAATTTATTTATTATTACATTTCTATACTCCCCCAATAGCCAAAGTTCTTTACACATCACTGTCAAAAACATCAACGGGGAAACAATTTAAATTCCATACCTATTCAATTCTCTCACCCATGGCAAACTAGCGCCAGGTTAAGACATTCCTCTTTGCCCAGGCATATGGCGGCACATCTTAATCACCCACATGTTTAGTTTTTTTTAACGGTTTTTAATACTTTATGTGTGTATGTTCTGTGTTTTAGAATTTTAAATTTTGTATACTTGTTTTTATCTCAATTTTAGAATTTCTGTAAACCGCCCAGAGAGCCCTGGCTATGGGAGTGGTATATAAGTGTAATAAATAAATAAATAAATAAATAAATAAATAAATAAAATAAATTTGAAAATAAGTAATCACGAAAGTGGCCCTGGCACTTCAATACTATTTTAAAAGCAGCTGATTCCATTTAGTAGCAACGAAGAGTTACATAGAGAAAAGCTACAAGCCATAGGTCTGATAAATCTCCATATTTGGAGTCAAGAAGGCATTCATTCCAAGTCAAACTGACCAAGAGTGTGGTGAGGTAAGTTTCTAATGGCTGACACTGAGCATGAACAAAATGATCCAGAAATAAATTTGTAATGGAGTGCAAATCCACTCTGCCCAACTTTCTATCTCTAGCCATGATAGTTATTCTACATTATCACATGCATCCAATTTCCTGTACAAACTTGCCAGAGATTCTTGTCTATAATGAACTTCAGACTTATAGCAAACTGTCTACTGCTATTTACATGAATTATATTCTTGAGATGTTTATTTTCCCCAATAGTACATACATATAGCTCCTGCACAACAATATGGCAAGTTGCAACATAGTAGACCACCAATATTTGAAGAAACCTCAAGCCCATTAGATTTGCGCTATTCATAGTGTTAAAATATCCCCCATAGACAAGTCTTTGCAAGCCTGAACTACAGTCTTTCAGCAGTTGACATAACTGTACAGTTATACTCTGTAGTTTTGCTCTACTGCCAAACAGATCATCTGTTGCAGAATTTTACAAGCAGCTTGTCTCATTGCAGTGAGAATGTCCAGAACTCCAGTTGTGTGGTTGTATCCAATGGTGGCAAGTCAGGGCACTTGATTTTCACCAATGCACCCAAGCCACTTAAACCTGCTGTCCTTCCCCTGCCCCTGAAAAAGCTGTTCCTGAGAATTGAGGGGCTCTCTGAAACAGAATAGGAATTGTACAAGGCCTACAAGTGAGTCCAGGAGATTGTAAAAAAACCACCAGACGTCACAATCTGCGCTAGTAGAAGTTATTTCTCCCCCACCCCATGCACACATCACTTCTCTGCATCAGAGGCAAAATATAATCTGATTTTCAATTTAATAAGAACATTTGAGGCAAATTTATCAGGGAGGTGTCCATTTCAAACTAAAGTAATAGAAAAACAAAGCATATGCAATATATTAAGGGGTCCAAAACAGTGAAAGACCAACAAACAAGGTTATATAGCTATTCTTCTTTCCAAACAAAGGCCCTTTCTACACCTAAGGATTATCCCAAGAAAATCGAGGGATCATCTCTGCCTGCTCCTGGGATCCCCTGTGTGTCATTTGTATGCACAGGGATGATCCCGGGACAATGCCTGGAAAAAAGGAAGGTGTAGAAATGGCCAAAGATATACTGGAAAACCACAAGAAACTGGAAAGCAATGCCCTCTTATTCTATATGCACATTACAACAGTTGAAAAGCATCTAACTAGAAGGACCACTAATATAAAAGGACCCAGGCATTTTAAATGTAAATCTTTTCCATGCGTAAACATCATGAAATATAGTGAGTGATTGTTATATGTTTGTTTGTGTATAAGCATCAATAGTCATCCAGTAACATCAAGCTGCTCTTCTAAACAGTGCTACTACAGTCATGTGAAAAAGAAAGTACACCCTCTTGGAATTGTATGATTTTACATATCAGGACATAATAACAATCATCTGTTCCTTAGCAGGTCTAAAAATTAGGTAAATACAACCTTAGATGAACAACAACACATGACATATTACACCGTGTCATGATTTATTTAACAGAAATAAAGCCAAAATGGAGAAGCCATGTGTGAAAAAGTAAGTACACCCTTACTGCTTCCATAGGAATTAAGATGCTAAGTAGCAGACCGGTGCTGCTAATCAAATGCCCGTGATTAATCGATCATCAGCAAGTATGACCACCTCTATAAAAGCCAAAGTTTTTTTTCAGTTTGCTGGTCTGGAGCATTCAGGTGTGTGTTAACACAATGCCAAGGAGGAAAGACATCAGCAATGATCTTAGAGAAGCAATTGCTGCTGCCCATCAATCTGGGAAGGGTTATAAGGCCATTTCCAAACAATTTAAAGTCCATCATTCTACAGTGAGAAAGATGATTCAAAAGTAGAAAACATTCAAGACTGTTGCCAATCTTCCCAGGAGAGGACATCCCAGAAAAATCACCCCAAGGTCAGACCGTGCAATGCTCAGAGAAATTGCAAAACCCCCAAGAGTTACATCTCAGACTCTACAGGCCTCAGTGAGCAAGTTAAATGTTAAAGTTCATGACAGTACAATTAGAAAAAGACTGAACAAGTATGGTTTGTTTGGAAGGGTTGCCATGAGAAAGCCTCTTCTCTCTAAAAAGAACGTGGCAGCACGGCTTAGGTTTGTAAAGTTGCATCTGAACAAACCACAAGACTTCTGGAACAATGTCCTTTGGACAGACGAGACCAAAGTGGAGATGTTTGGCTATAATGAACAGCGCCACGTTTGGCGAAAACCAAACCACATCAGCACAAACACCCCATGCCAATTTTTATTGGAAACTCAGAAGAGCAAAGGAAAGGAAGCTTGGGGCATAAAAAGAAAAAGAACAAATAAACCGTAGCATACTTCAACAATAATTCTAAAAGATTAGCTTGCAAGTCTTACCATTTGAGCTCGGAGGTACATCTGAGCCTGGCTTGCAGTGAGACTAGGAGAGGTGCTCCCTAGTAACATGGTCTGTTGGGTAAGACTGCTGCTACTAGTGTTGGAGGTCTGTGAACGGCTTATTAGCTGTGCAGGTGTAGGAGAAGCAGAGAGATTAATCTAAGGAAACAAAAGTATTTTTTTTTATTAACTACCCTCATACCACAATTTTATAGACAGGCAGGCTACAATTCTACGCAGTAGTAAGTCCCACTGATTGCATGTAAACATGCATAGGATTGCCCAATCTGTTTGATTTATACAGTTGTGCTCGGTAGTGGAGCATCTGGGTTGGTAAAATCCTGGAGTCTCAGCTTTCAAAGTTACATTTTATCCAGTATCTTTAAGCACTACATGTTCATCAAGAAGACGACTTGACATGGTTTTACATTTTTAACCATTGCTAAAATATATTAAGGGTGCAATCTTATGCATGGCAGGAAAAGCTCCTATAATTCCCGGCATTCCCCAGCCAACCTGGCTGGGAAATGTATGGAATTGTAGGATATTTTTTGTCTAAACATGCATAGGATTGCACTGTAAGATAAGTTTAAATATGTAAATTAAAGAGCTATCAATTCTGATACAGGAAATCTTCCATTTCACTTCTGAGATACTTGATCATAAGCAGATGTCTCATTTTAATTGTAGAGTTTAAACATTTTGATTGTGGTAAAATGTTCAGCAATCTTGTAGAATAGTTGCCTTCTTGGAAATGTCATTAAAGTTTCTCCAGGTGCAGTCACGATGTCTAGATTCTGGCTAAATTTAATTAACACCAAACCCAGTGTGATATTAGCTCCTGATGTTTTCACCCTTGTAGAAGTCAAGTGGATTCTATGTTAAGACTCTTAACTACTACTATGGAGGAATTTCCTTCTCTAAGGGATTTGGAAAAGCCTATATCTAATGTCTTCCAAAAAGACACAAGATCTTTATATTAATGCAAGACAACATGTAATACCAGGAGTTCAGCAAGGGGCATTTTCAATGGCAGATTTTTAAAAAATAATTTCTAAATATATAAATGCATTAAGACCAATGGCAGAGAGATAAAAATGCAGGTTTCTACTACTCCAATGATTTGCATTAAAATGTAAATATGATCATTTATATTAAATGTTTACATAAACAGCAGCATTCCTTACTTTCAGAGAATGAACATGGTAACTTGTATGTGTTTTGCTTAGATACTTACCGAAGTCTCTGACATGCTTGACTGTTGAGTGACGCTGCCATTGGGAGATGCACACTGCCTCCCACCTGATAGATTTGCCTAAATAGCAAGCACAATAAAACATATTTAAGTAATGCTGGATATGATAAATTGTTTAGCTCAGTGGTCTAAATGGCCACATGACACTTTAACCCTCTAATCAACCCCTTTGTCCCTCTTTATGGTTACACAGTCAAGATATAGAAAATGTTATCCAGAATGAACTCCCTGTCTACCTCAGTAATTAATTCCATGGTGCTCACACAACACCCCTTTGGAACCTATCTTGAGTCAATCACAGGCTACCACATTTATCTATAAAAATCAGGCTGACTCCCATAAGACATTTTAACAATCTTGGCCCAGAGATGTATGACAGGCAAGTCAGGAGCCACTGATCTCACTTGAGGTTGCTGACTCTCCATTCTCTTTCAATCTCTGACTATATATTTGAAGAGACCAAACAAATATACATTTATTTCTCTATTCTTCACAAAAATTCTGATACTTTTCTCTCCCACCTACCCACAGCCAGGGGCCTGCACAAGAAAAAGCCAAACAACACATTTCCGCCAGACACCATATTTGTCAACAATGGTGTAAAAACCACACTGTGGAGTTCTAAAACCACGGTTGAGAAACGTTTTGTCTGAACAGTCATGCCCTAACCTGCTATTTAAATTATAAAATTTACATATCCATATTCTACTGTAAGGCTACAAATAATAATTCAAATCTATTCTAAGGAATAGTAGACCTGCATGTGATTAATTTCCTGATACAACTCTCAGCATCTTATGAACTGAAGAATTGCTGAAGGTTATTATGTTGTTGTTTTTCAGATTCAGCAAATATTCTTATATCCAGAATATAAATTTAGGGCTTATTCAAAATTTTGAAACAAGTGTCTCACAGTTACCTAAATAAGGGTGCCTATGCATGTTCAGGCAGAAAAAAAATGCCTACAACTCCCAGCATTCCCCAGCCAGCCACGTTGGATGGGGAATGCTGGGAACTGTAGTTCTTTTTTTCTATCTAAACATGCATAGAATTGCGCCCTAAGTTACTCAAAATTATTTTTACTTCATCTGTAATGAGCAGTGCATGTTTACTGATAAGGCTCAAATAAGAGTGGTTTCTAGTATTATTTGTATTAGTGGTCTTTATAATATATTTTAATAATATCGTTAGTCAAGGTGAAAAAAGCCATCTTTTCAAATTCTTAATTTTAAATGTACATATAATAACAAAATCAGTTGATGACTGTTGCACACTATACAAATGAAAGGAGCTAAAAATTGTATATAAAATATGCCTCTATTGTTGTATTTTTTTCTTTTTTATATATTTGAACACCAACTAGAAATGTTTGGATGGTGTAGAAATGTATTGAAACAAAACACAAATAATGTTGATGCACGAGAACATCCACAACTAAGAATGTGACATGACACCTGAATTGTTCATACAAAGTATACAACTGATTAGAAACTGACCAGATAGTCAGAGTTAATGATTTGAGGTAGTAATTTGATTATTTTCAAGTAAAGGCTGAACTGGCTCAGTCTCCCACTACTAATGGGAAAAAAACAAGGCATAAAATTGCTGGCTTAAACCCTTTCACACAACAGCAAGATATTAATTGGCAGTTTGATTACCTATAGCTTTGGCTATTGGGCAGTATAAAAATGCAATAAATAAATAAATAAATAAATAAAAGTAAATATAAGGAAAGAACATTGCCTAGCTTGGTCAGCTTATCTTATCTTCAATGTACTAGGTAGAACTCTGTGCAGTAAGTGATGGCCAGTGCTCAAGATATTTTTTTTTAAAAAAAGGTAGAAACCACTACATTAAGATAAAAGCACTATTGAATTATTTATTTATTTATTTATTTATTTATAATGTTTATATACTGATCCCCATTGAAAATTTCGGAGCGGTGTACAAGATAAAATGAAAATAAAAACAGAATTGTTTGGTAGAACTTAAGGTTAGTTTCCAGATAATTATTTTCTAATCTATCCTAGTCTCACCTGTGGAACGCTGGCCAGACTCTGGAACTGGGTGCTGCTCAAATGCTGCTGTTGCAAAGCAGCGGTTTGTAACATTAGATGCTGCTGCTGAGCTGCATACATCTGCTGAAGGTACTGTGCTGCAGAGCTAGGAGGACGATGCAAGGCCTGCTGAATAACCTGCAGGTTTTAAAGCAACATCAGTAGAGTGGCAAAAATAGAAGTTTTATTAATGCTACCACATTAATCATTCAAGCATCATCATAGCCTGCAATTCCAAGGAACTGCACCATAGCCCCAATTCAATTGCCACGACCATTTTAGTTGTTTTGGGCAAAGTACTTAATATGATGTAGAAACCATCGTCCTCATTGCTACCTGTATGAACAAGCTGGGAACACAAGCCTGCATATCTAAGGTTAGGGTTTACTGGAGAGATGCACGTGGGAGATGCAGGACAGCAACAGAAGTCATGCAATCACCATAGCGTGAAGTTAGGCTCATCATTCTTGATCTGGACAAACCTATCAAGTTCTCATCACACTGCATAACATCCACATAAACAGTCTAGCCCTCAAGAGCACATAGACAATGCCTCTCTCAACAAAATATCACATTGTTGTGCAAAATACTAACTTACTGCAGAGCCTCTCTCTCTGGCAACAAGATATTATAATCATCCAGCATGCAACTACCAAACACAAATGTTTACTAAGTTATCCTTCACATTTTTAGGTTCCATGTGATCCTATACTTTTGACAAGGAACAGGGAAAAACAGCAGAGGTAAGATCTGAGAAGAGTGGGAGACGGAGATAAATGTGACAGGGAAGAATTTAGAAAGAATCAAGGAAAACAGAGAGGAATGAGGTAGGAGTAAGAAAGGAATAAAAAAAAAATGAGAAGAGAGAGACAGGAAATGAAACATGAAAGAGGGATTGGGGCGGAACTACGTGGTTAAGTACTGTCCTAGTTCCTTTCTTTGCTTTTTCTGGTTGGATCTGGAGATAATGCTGGAACTGAACTGTTTTGCAAAAGGAGGCATAGGTAGGCAGGACCAAAAAAGCTGTTTTGCCTTCCTAAATGAAATGTCGCCTGCAATCATTGCCTCCTGCAATCACTTGTAACATGGCCATTTGGTAATGTTTTTGCAACCCCCTATATTATTATTTATTTCAAACATTTATATCAATCAGCTGTATACTGTCTATCAAATACCTGCACAGCATGTCGATCTGAGCCACTATAGACAGATATCTGAGGTGGCTGTGTACGGGAGGGAGAAGATGTTGTGGCAACGGTCGTTGTGCATGTGGAAGATGTTGTTGTACTTGGTTCATTCTCCATAGCTGTGGAATGATTCTTTCACCTGATGAGGAAAAACAACAAAACACAGGCACAGGCATAAATGGCTCAAATTGATGCAACATTCCATTGTTTAGAAGCTGAAGAGAAACACGCAAGCTGATCTTGTCAGAAGAGGAAGTTTAAATTCCATTCCCAGGCCATCCAAGAATGCAAGTCCCAGTCTTTCACTTGCAGCTCCACATCTGTAGAACGCAAGAACAGCCTGCATCCCAAGGATGTTGTAGACATTTCAAAAGTAAAGAGCACCCTTTTTAGCAAGGTCACCTACTGAGTTTTATGACCAACAGGGATTTGAACATGGGTCTCACAGTTTAATGGCACAATCTTATGCATGTTTACTCAAAAATAAAACGTAATGTGTTCAATGAGGCTTACTCCAGATAAGTGTGCACAGGATTGCAGCATAAATCCAAAACAATCTAGCCACTACACTATCACTTTTTTTAAAAAACGTAATACACTTTTGTCTGTTTTTTGATTAAGGGGAGGTTCAGTTATTGCTCTTGTTTACATTCTGTTATATTTTGTGATTTGTTAAAGCTGATGTTTTATTGTTTTGTTGCATTACGCTGCTTTTCTACTTATTGGATTTTATGTAGTTTTAATGGAGTTTTAATGTGGGAATGTTTTATTGTATTATACTAGTAACTTTTGGGGGTTGCAATCCACTTTGGGAGAAATCCCTAAAATAAATAAAATACCTAACATTTGCACAGTGCTTCCAAGAGTTCCAAGCATTTCCCACACATTATCTAGTTGCAATCCTTAGAGCAACCCGGTAAGGTGAGATTGGAACAGGTGTCTTCATGATTCGCCGCTCAGTCGCTTAGAGAGAAATCTTATGGATGTTTAAACATAATACTAGAACCCGGGGTCATCCTTGATTGGTGGAAGATTCAAGAAAGATAAAAGGAAGTTCTTCTGCACACAGCGTCTAACTATGGAATTCACTACCTCAAGTTGTAGTGATGGCCACCAATTTGGATGGCTTTAAAAGGAGATTGGATGAATTAACGGAGGGGAAGGTTATAAACTTATTTATAGTTGTCATGATGGCTATATACTACCTCCAGTATCAGAGGCAATATGCCTATAAACACCTATTGCTGGGTAACATGGGAGGGAGGGAGGGGGTTGCTGTTGCACTCATGTCTTGCTTGCAGGTTCCCACGGGCAACTGGTTGATCACTGTGTGAACAGAATGCTGGACCAGATGGACCCTTGGTCTGATCCAGCAAGGCTGCTCTTATGTAGACAAAATAAAGACCTACAACCCTAGCATTCTGATTGGAGAATGCTGGGAGTTGTAGGCCTTTTTTTGTCTAATCATGCATTGGATTGCACCCTTATGCTGCAATCTTATACTCCAAGGGCCAGCAACCTGCAGGCCTTCATATGTTGTTGGAACCTTACACCCAGCAGCTTCAGCCAGCCTGGCCAATGGTCTGGGATGAATGGAAATGCAGACCAACACCTGGAGCATCACAGGTTGCCCACCCCTGCTATACACACTTACAGGGAGAAAGTTGTATAGAATTTTTTTGTTTTTGAAGAGACATGTATAGGATTGCAACGTTAGCTATTACACTATACAAATTTCTAGATGGGCAACTGTATTTGTCTGTTGCAGCAGCAGCAACAACAACAACAACAACAACAGGGTGCCTTATGGCACTGTAGAAATTAACCGATTTTATTGTGGCATAAGCTTTGACAGACTACAGTCCAGTTCATCAGATGCAGCTAATGAAGTAGATCCAAACCCATGAAAGCTCATGCCACAATAAAATGTGTTAACCTTGCTGTAAGGCTCTCTGTAGTTTAGGCTACAGTAGTAGCTCTAGTAAGCTACTTCAAACAGCTGTGAGGAAAGCAGCCTAAGAATAATTTAAATGTATAAATGAACGGCACAGCAGGCAGAAATCCAACCATTACAACTCAACCCCTAGTGGGCGGGAAAAGGGACTGAGCTTGGCGGCGAGGGTAATCTGCCCCTGCTGAATTTCTACCTGCCACACATTTTATTGATCCTGCCGGAAAAGAAGTAGCCACCCTACCCCAGCAGCTGAGAGAAAACAGGCTTATAACTGAAGGGAACGGCAGCGAACATCCTTCCCATCCCTGCCCCCTGCGCAGGGGCAGTGCACGGGTCTTCGCTGCCCGCAAAGCCAGGCAGTGCCAAGAGAAACCATTGCCTGGGCCCACTGCCTTCCCCGTCCCCTAACTGACAAAAGCTCGCCCCAGGGAGAGGCTCGTCCCCCAGGACTAGCGCCCGCGAGCGCCTGAGGTAACAGTTCGCGCACGCACCGTAGCGCCCCCCCCCTCCTCCCGCGCTGCCGGCCCTTCTCTCCCCTCCCCTCTCCTCCCCCACCTCCGCGCGCAGCTCATCCACCTCAGAAATAAAACGCACCCTCTTGGCGTACAAATCCTTCACTCCGCTTCCGCCATGTTCTCGCCTCCCTCACAGGGAGGCACCGCGCACGCGCCTCGCAGCCTAGAGGTCGGCCTCGACCTCCCCGGAAAAGGTCACGTGTGAACCCGTCGCTCCCGTGTTTCTACTCTCTGCTTCTGCCGTCGTTCATTTCGCGAAGGAAAATCTCTGGAAAACCAAGAGGCTCCGAAAACGACACGTTTTGACCAGTGCAGGCCGATTTCGGTGGGGCCGTGAATCCATTAGGTCTCAGCACTTTGGCTAGCTCCTTTAGAGTACTGGCTGATGGTGATGGAAACACAGAATGGATTTACAGCCCAGCCTCCACTGGTTTTAATATTAGCTCTTCCCGTGTGTAAACGTGTCTCCTTCTCCTTTTCCCTTCTAAAAGAAACAAGTCTGGAGTTCCAATCCTCAGAGCTTTCCACCCAGCAAGAAGCTCCATTAGCTTCAACTCTCGTTCCTCCAAGGTGCAATGTAAACCAGGAGGTGTCTATATAGCGTAATGTCTTTGTTAGGCCAACTCAAAAGACAACATAACACGTGCAAGTTTCCTAGATCTCCAGATCTCTTCATCGGACATGTTATTTTTGGTGATCTTTTGAGATGATCTAATAAAGATATTACACTATGCTGATTTTGGAATTTTTCTTGTGGCCAACACCGCCGACTTTGTTTTTCGTATGACCAAGCACAATCTCTAACCTTCAAGCAAGTCTAGACGCGTTTACTGTCACAGGTTTTACTGTCTCAGGTTTTAAGGTCCGTACTCCTGTTTACATAGAGTAATAAATCTCTGTCAAGCCATAAAACCACCACTCGGCGCAACGGTGTTGTTTGCGCAACCCGTTCGCTATCTTTGGAAACTACACTTCCCAAAATCCCCCGCGCCCCGGGCTTTCTGGGATTTGTAGTCTTTCCGCTTCATGGAGCTCGTTGGCCTGTACCAACATATAATAGGGTTACACGTAACCTTTTCGTTATATAGGCAGGTGGTGGAGGCGAGAAGTCGAGAGCTGCAGCAGTAGGCGCCTTTATTCGACTCGGAGGCGGAAGGAATTTTCCTTGTGTGTGGTAGAATCCGTTCGTCTGGTACAAAAGTAGTTGGGAAAGGGGTGGTGGCTGCTGGGACGGTGATTAGTCAGGTGGCAGCTTGCTCGTTTCCCCAAAGTAGTAAGTCGCTCAGTTTCAACGTGTGAAATGAACGCATCTCGCTCTCTATACTTGGATACACGTCTCCTCTCTCACACACATACGAAAATAGATCGCCCCGGTGTTATCTCCCCTTAATCCGTGAAATGGTTCATTCCATATTCCTTCACGTCTTCTCCTCATTCCCTCCTTCGCCTCCGCTTCCGCTCGAAGAGTTTAGCGCTTCCAGTGAGGAGAGGGCGGGGAAGCGGGGAAGAAAGAGGAAGTTCGTTTTCTTTCTCTGTCTCCGGCGCGCGCGCGCGTGTGTGGGTTTGAGGGGGTGGGTGGTAGCTGGTCGCGCGCCTGTTTCGAGCAGCGAAGGGCGGAGCGGCTCGAGCCCAGCGCCCGTTAGAGCGGCTCCTCTCTTTTTTTCGGCGGCGGGTGTCAAATTGTGAGGCGACGAGTGAGTGCGCGCAGCTCGCTCCCTTTCCGCCACAGCCACCCCCTTCCGCAGCTCCGGGGTGGGGCCGGGCAAGGCGAGGGGGCGATGCCGACTCAGCGCGAGAGCGGCAGTAACAGCGGCGGCAACAGCATGTCTCACCCTGGCCTGGGAGGTGGCGGAGGGAGCGCCGGCAGCGTAGGGGGTCTCGGTGGCCCCGGTGGCGACAGCGCCCATCAGGTCCGCGTCAAGGCTTACTATAAAGGGTGAGTGGCCGGCCTGGAGGAGTGGGGGCGGGGAAGAGGGACGGAGAGACCGGTGGGGCTGGCCGGGTCGGGGGAAGAGGGACGGAATACCGAGGCAGTGCCTTCTCCTCTAATACTAGGACTCGGAATAGATCCGCAGTCCGGTTCAAAACAGAGAAAAGGAAGCCCCGTTTCACACAACGCGTGGTTGGCGTGTGGAATTCGCTGCCACACGGTGTGTTTGGCTTCGAAAAGGGGCAAGTTAGGGGAGATATGGTGTGCGTGGTGAGACATTTTTTTCCTCCCTCTCCCATAATACTAGACCATGGTCATCCCACGAAACTGAATCGTGAGAAACTCAGGGCAGATAAAAGGAAGTACTTCTTCACACAGCGCGTAGTGAAACTATGGAATTCTCTGCCTCAAGACGTCGTGATGGCCACCGATTTGGACGGCTTTAAAGGGGGATTAGAAAAATTCTCGGAGAAGGAGGCCATCAATGGATGGTAGTCCTGATCGCGATATGCTAAATACACCAGTTGCTGGGGAGCATGGGTGGGAAGGCGCTTTTGCAATTACGTTCTGCTTGTGGATTTCCCATGGGCAGCTGGACTAGAATGGACCCTTGGTTAGAGCCAGTGTGGCTCTTCTTATGTGATGACGGCCCCTGGCTCAGATAGTTTTTTTAAAAAAATAAGCCTGTTACCAGCTGTTAAACTCTGGCAGCTGCGTAAAACTTCCATGTTGAGAGGCATATCTCTGAGTACTAGTTGCTAGGAGGGGTGGGAGAGGTGATTGCCAGCATGCCCTGTTCCAGAGGTGTTGGTCAGGTTCAAGAGGGCTCTTTAACTGTGAAATGAGATGTGTGAGAATTGTGATCCTGACCTTGAGGACAGAAGAAGTCGGGTATAGGTGGTAGGGATATCTCTTATGGGATGGCAAACTTGGAGGTTAGCTATGGTAGGAAGGATGCCAGAACAGATTATGAAGGCAATACCAGTGAGGTAAAAATGCCAAGTTCATAGGACAAGGATTTAGATTCCTACTGGGATGGGCTGTTGGTATGGTGGGCCTTATCCTTGGGATAGTTATGAGAGGCTGGATGGCAGCACATCATCTGTCTAAGCATGGGAATTTTAAAAACTACCAAGGGAAAAATAATGGCAAGATCAATTGCTTGCAACTTGGAGAGCAAGTAATGATCCTGTGAGGTCGGAGCTTAGTAAGGTGAACGTTCATGGTGAAGGAAATGTTCATGCTGTGAACTGTGAGGAAGAGAAACGTCTGTGGGATGCAAATTTTCAAAGGAATGCTGTTGGGAGGGATCCATGAGTAGGAGGATTGTTCATAGAGTGAGGAAAGCATGCCGACAATTCCAAAAATTAAGCACAGTGAAGTGATGGGGCTTCATAAAAGTGTAGGAGGGCTGAAATCTGGGTTGACTCTTAAAATAAGGGGCATGGAGTATGGATTTATGTAGAGGCTGAATTACCAGTTTCTGCAGCTGTAGAATTTTGTGTTTCTTTGTTTATGACTCATACCAGTTGTTTGTGATTATCTGGGTTCATTATGTTAGATATGGCAGTGCAGGATATGAACACTTGTCCCAATTTTTGCTGTCTCCTTTTAGTACCAGTTCTTAAGTAGGTTTATGGCAATCTTGCAAGTTGGCAAAACATAAAGCATGCAGTAGGTAACTGATGTGTGTCTTGGAAATAGGTGTGGGAGAAATACCAAAGCGTATTGAATGGATATACTGAAGATGAAGTTGAATAAGGTTAGTTCTTTGGATTGTGGTTACCGATCAGAATTAAGAAAGGCGTGACTGGGAGAAGAAATATTTATTTGAGCTGTTGTTTGAGAAACATGTATTTGAGCAGCCCTTTGAGAAATGTGTTTTTGGAGAAATATTTGAGCTGCTGGACTTCTGTTAGAATTTTCTGCAATGCCACTAACAAAGGTATTGTGTCGGCAAAGAGATGACAGTAATAGTATAAAGGAAAGAACACAGAAATGAGTTGCTGGACAAGGATGTAGTTCTGTGGGTGAGGTGTGACCACAGAGTATTTGGAGAATGTGATTAGAGCTTGCATGAAGTTGTCAAGCAGTGCTTACCTGGCATTTTTTTTCCTTGTGTGTGCTGGTGTTTACACCTAAAGATTGAAAAGAAAGGAATTGGTGCTTGCTTGGAATATGGTTAATTTTTCTGCTCCTGATACAGCAAAGGAGTCCTGATCATTTTGGGTAGGTAGAACGAACTCTAGTATTAATTTCACTTGCAACTTTGAGCCTTTGTGCCCTCTCATCACCATATAACAAAGGTGTGTGTGACCTAGAGTTTGAGGAACTGTGGTTGACTAAAGAAATGTTGCTGTCCCTTGAATGTTTGACTAGCTTCTCCAAACTATCAGTTATTTTGACACAAGATGCTAGAATGAGTTACTGGGTAGATCTTTTATGAGAAACCAGGAACAGGTTAGAGTTTTAAATAATTTTTCTACTTGCAAGATGTTTCAAGAACTGATCAAATAGACCCTTGCAATGTATGAACCTTCTTATAGTCCCTTACTCATATGGCCGTTTGTGGCGAGATGTAGTTATTCTTCACACCACAGTTTTCTCTTACATGCTAGCAGTTCAGACCTGTCTTTAGCCATGTGCAAGTTCAGAAGCAGGGTAGGTTGCTGGTGATCATCTTCTGTCACTGATTTCTAGAATCTGATAGTTAGCGGGGTCTTTCTTTAAGCATACTATGCTTTTTGGCTCTTGGTTTTCAGTAAATTCACTGTCCACATCTTCATCAAATCCACTGTATAGCTGCTTTGGTAGTGGCCATCACAATATTCATGCCAGTAACTCAACTGAATATGCAGACTGTAATGAAGTAGTACTTCTTTGTCTTAAATTTGCTGGTTTAATTGTTTATTCAGAGTAAATCCCCCCTTTCTCTCTCCCCATGGTCTTCGGTATCTTTTTGTCACTTCCCTTGCCAATTTGCCTGGTGGCTGTGGATGAGTGCAGGAATTGCATCTGGTCTCCTCTCCTCTGCAGCTGGCATGGAAATGCAGGCTAGTAAAAAAATGTCCTGGCTAGAAGCTTTGGGGGATTTATTTTTAAGACTGCCTTATGGCTTCCAATACAACTTGAAGTATGAATTGCACTGGTATTAACTGATTAAACCTGCAAATTAATAAAACAGTAGTTCTGAAGAGAGAGTTTCTGTTTTTATTATGATGCATGTATCAGTTGCAGCAGGTACTATCTTAGAAGAGATATTTCTTCCTGTGAAACACAAGGAATGTCTCTTAAGATGGCATCTGCCATCTTGTTTTTAAGTACTTTTGTTAAAGGTAATTAACATTTTCTAAAAATCTGCTCTCTTGGGACACCTTTTTAATTATAAAAAGGCTAGATGCTGCAGTCCTAAACCATGCTTTATGCTTGATTTTTCATGTATTTGCAAGTGTTCTGAAGAGAAAAGCTATGTGTGGCTTTCAGGAGCTGTTTTTTTTTTTTTAAAAAAAACACCTCCAGGTTTTCTTCTCAACAAACAGTGGTAGCTGGATGGGGTTGTGCTCAGTGAACCTCTTCTGGCAGTGTCAGGTTTCATCACACAGCTGGTGGGATGATGCAGCAAGAGGCAAAGATCTGTGTAACCTGTTGGTTCCTGGTCAACTAAGTTTACTCACTAAATAGGCATTTACCTAAGACTTTTCTATATTTTTTTTCATGCTGCACTTCCCACTCCCTCCAGTATAGTTGAGTACTTTGTAGTTGACTATTTAGCTCCAACTGCTTAGTAGATCTGTGGAATTCAAATAAAGATGGTATCAAGAGCTCCCAATTGGAGAATCCTTCTTGCTCTGTGCTGTGAACCTAAACCATAAGGAGATCCACAGTCTTAATGACTGTATATTGCAAAAGGTAGAACTATTGGAAGTCAGTGTAACACTGAAATGGAAAAAAAAACTGGGAAAGAATGTGAGTAGTTAAAAATTTGGTCAATACCATTGTATCTTTTACATTAATTTCTCGCCCTTTCTGTTGTGCCTTGATATTTAGAGACCCTTTGGAAGCATGCAATGTTATATATATATATTTTTAAAAAACCTTTCTCTAGAAGAATAGCCATCTTGGTCAGGTTACACAGTATCAAAAGAATACTAGTGTAGCATGAACTCTTATAATCAATTACTTATTTGATCAGGTTCATAAACTGGTCTGAGGAAGTGGCTACACATGAGCAGCCTTGCAGCTAATTACTGGAGGATTATCAATGTTTCTCTGCCACTATCCAGTTGCCTTCCAGGATCCCAAGGGAAATTATGAGAATAATTGCCATGCCGCTGGCTCACTGTATGGGTTTGTTAGATTTCTGGCTTAAAAGGCCAGTTGTCCTTGAAGAAGAAGGGAGTCAGAAGTGCATACTCAAGCTGACAAGTTGGTCCTGCCTGTAATTTTTATAAACTTGGCCATAAATGTGCCTCAGATTTATTTTTTGCATCTAGAAGAGAAAAATGCCATGCTTTATCATAATGCTGTGTAGTTGGCTGCCTGGGCCATTTCCAGTCGCTGCAGAATTTTAGGTGAGAAAAATAACAGGGCCTCATTATCCTCATTTCTATGGTACAAGAAAGCATCCTTCTTGTACACAATCAGGCAGCAAATACCTTCTTTGTGAAAGGGTAAAATCTGGCTCTTAGAGAGAACTTGCTTTATGTTGTGAATTTTGTAGTGAAGTAAAGCTAGTTTCTCGCTAGCTTACTAGATGATGGAAATGGGAGATCTGGATTTTCTGCCTGTGCTAAAATGATATCCACTTACAGTGTAATCCTGTACATGTCTGCTCAAAAGTAAGTCCCATTGAGTTAGAACTTAATCCAGGTAAGTGTGTTTAGGATTGCAGCCTAAAATGACTGTGTTTCAAAAATGCACGTGAATCTCACAAGATTCATGAGCATTTTAATTTTTGATAATCTCTGACTATAGAACAAAGTTGGTAGTAACTGAAATAAATGCAGAGCATGCTTTTCTCTCAGACTGCCATAGCGACTTTTTAAAAGTTAGTGTCTATGTTGATCATAGAAACTGGCCTTGCTGTGACTTTAACAAAGAGTTAAGTGACTACGGACTGAACTATCCTTTTAGCTCTAGGCCAAGTCTACTGCTGTCAATGTACAGTAACTGCAGTTTAAGTAAGTATTGGTTTCCAGGGCTGTCACTTCTTCCTTTGGTAATCCTTAGTATTCACATTAGGCTTTCCCACCTGATGGCGTGTACCAAGCATGAGCAAGTAAGTGCGCTGCCTCCCGTGTGCTTGTTGCTTCTGCTTTCAATCAACCTAGGAATGCCTCATTACTATGAAGTTCAAACCCAGGAAGTCTGGGCTGTTTGTTGTTGCTCATTGCTCATGGTTTGTTGTTGGGATAACTCTGAGTTCTTTAGTCCCTAAACAGTACCAGAGTTCTTTGGTTCAGACAACATGATAATCTAGGAACAGAGCATTCCTGGGCTATTGATTGAAGGCAGAAGTGACAAACACAGGGAAAGCAGCTCACTCCTGTTCAGATGTGTCAGTTCCTGGGTTAAATACCAAAAATAGGGCACCAGTTGAATGAAGAATAAATTCTAAAGAGCATACAACTGTACAAAAATATATTAATGAGTGTCTAACCAATGCATAGGAGATAACTATATAGAAACATACAAAGTAAGGAGAAATAGGTGAATTGAACAGGTATACACAGAACACACATGCTAGAAAATCAGCATAACGTAAAAGCGTAAATGGAACACAAATAAGTAATATTTTTACAGATGGGTAAAGATTGAAATCAGTATAATACTAAAGCTTAAATTGAACACAAGCAAGTTTTTTACAGGTAGGCAAATGTTTTACAGGAACCCAGTTTAGTCCTGTTTTGCCATGTCCAGCTTCTTCAGAAAAGTGACACCTTATCTGTAGTAACACCACTAATGAGCAATGCCATGGGAATAAAGAAAAGTTGAACACCTTAGGCAGTCTCTCTGTCCCAGTATCTTATTAATTCCCCCCAAAGGAAGTGTGGCTGAAATCCCTGGCAACTCAATCAGCTTCAATGGCGGTTCTGCACAGCTGTCTATTTAAAACGTATAAGTGAACATATGCATGACAGCCAAATTTGCATGTAACCACTACTCATTGGTTGTTTAAACCAGTGGGGGGGCAAATGGTGGGGTGGAACTCAAAAAGGATCATAAGATCAGTCCAGATGGGTCATGGCAAAGCTACTGCTGCCACGTTGGGCAATTGTGAAAGTGTGTCCCATGTTGCAGGTTGGGGGTCTACGGTGGGCCTTGGGCCTGGACCAGTTGACTACCCACTGGTTTAAACCATGGATAGTTGGGGCCATGGAGGGAGAGAGCGTACCGACTGCTCGTTGTTTCTACTTTAGTTAACAACCAAACGCTTTGTTCCTGGATTGTGCTCTGTGACATTCGAATCCAGCACTCTGGGTTGTTGAGGGAGAAACAACCCCAGAGTTTTAACACAAGGTTTGTTGTTGCATTAAAACTTTGGGTTGTTTCATCCTCAAAGTGGAAACAGCATGGTTGGGAGGCAGTGCACTTACTCCCACCCCGCCTCACCATGATTTAAACGACCCATGGATGTTCCTTACATGTGAACCAGGCCATTCTGTGGCATCATTTTGAAATGGGAAAGTTCTGAAGTCTAACTGGATTCATTAATATCTGGCAGATTTTCTTTCTCTCTGGTGTTCTGTTAACTTTTACCTGAGGATGTTAATGTAGTCAACAGCTGATTACTACATCTGCATCTGGAGCTAAAATGAGTCACAGAGGGAGTTGGTTCATAGTATTGGCATAAACAGGTACTGGAATCACTTAGTCATAACAAAAACTATTACACTAGTACTATTGGATGAGATTTCCCCTTATCATTTTACTCATTTATATATCAACAAAATTGGGTCCATGATCCTCTATTAGATGCTTTGAATTAAAGCCTGCTTTTCTATGTAAAAGAAGAGAGTGGGGACAAAATGCACACATTTATCTAAATTATAAATATTTAGACTGTCTACTTGGATGTTTCTATATCAAGGGTGCTGTTTTGCTCAGTACCTATCAGTTCTTACCTTTCGGAAATTCTGGGCACTTAAGTCTTCAAGTAAATTACCTCATTTTTGGAGAAATCTTATAGCTCCTAGACATTTCAGAGGGTCTATAGGATAGTGGGTATTCCTCCCTCTGAAAGGGCAATCGGGAGTTCCAGTCGGAGTCCCCTCCTCGCATCCCATGTGCAAAGAATCATGCCAGCTGGCCTCCGAGGTCAGAAAATGAACCTCAGAGAAGGGGAAAAGGGGGCATTATGGTGGGCGGGGAGGGAAGGAGACTGAAAATGTGAGGATATGAGCTATCCTGAGCTTCTTCCAGCCTCCTTCCCTCACCCTCCAAAGTGCTGTCACTAGATGGGGAGGGGGTGGAGGGAGAGGGAGAGAGAAACAGCAATTCTTAATTCTACAATTGCTCACCTAAGCAGATAAAGATATTTTAGTGCAACAGAGATAAGTGGGCTATATATCCAGAAGGTCTGAATTATGCTCCCGGGTAGTATAAATGCTCTATTTGGTTGCAAAAGGGTATACTTAAGTCTATTTGAAAACATACCTATCCAGAAAATATAGGAGTTAGAAAATGGAAACCTGAGTTAAATCAGTGATTTAAATTGCTTTGATCTTAAACAATCCACCCTATTGTAAATGCATTTTTATTGAATTGTGTGTGGCGAAAACATGTTGTTAAAACTGGCTTTTTCAACCTTTGAAAGCTCATAGGCTGAATTGGTGATTGAAACCTTATTCTTCTGGAAACCTTTTCTCCTATTTCCCTTTCTTTTTTAGTCACGTCTCATTAGATTGTAAATATGTAGATAGAGCCTTGTTTTACATTTTTATAGCATTTAATATTCTAATAAACAGTTTTAAATCAAAGGAGGAACAGAGAAATTTAAAATTCAGGATGTTTCTGTAAATGTTATGTGGAAGCATTAGGAGGAAATTCCATTCTTCATCCCCCCACTTTGTTCATATGAACAAAAAGATTGTCAAAGTAGATTAAACTTTAATCTCAGAATAATCATGAGATCATGTCCTAAAATATAATAGTGGTTTCCATGTTAACTAAGGCAAGCTACAAAACTAAAGAAATTGTGCTCTTTTGTACCTAGAAATTTTATAGAATGATGATGTGCTTCTGAGGTCCTCCAGCACTTACGTTTAAACTAGTTTTGGTGATCCACATTTTAAACTCAAAAGTGAAATGATGCAACTGTTATGACATGTTTATGCCCTTCCAAAAACTGCTGTTTCATCTTTTGCAGTGAAGGGGTTTATAGTGCTATTTTAACCAGTTAAGGTCGCAATCTTACGCATGTTTTTAGACTGAAAAAAGTCCAAAAATTCTGAGTGTAGTAGGAGTTGTTTCCTGTCTAAACATGCATAGGATTGCACCCTAAGAAACTAAATGGTTGAAGTTTTACAGTTTAGCAAAAGTGTTTCGTTTTAATTTGATGTATTCCACTGTGAGGAAACTGCCCACTCCCAAAATTCTGCCTACCTGCAAACATGTTTACAAGAATTGGAATACATATTCTCACAGAGCGTAACTAAAAAAGCAACAATGACGAATTTATTTGCATTCTGTCCTTTGTATCACCCCTCCCCCAGTCTCTAAACAAAATTTTAAAATTTCAAGCTCTGATAAAATCATGATGGCTTCAGTTCCTAAATGTATCAACCTAATAAAAATGTTCATAAATTATGAGCG
The DNA here is from genome assembly GCF_023053635.1 of Elgaria multicarinata webbii. Taxonomy (NCBI): domain Eukaryota; kingdom Metazoa; phylum Chordata; class Lepidosauria; order Squamata; family Anguidae; genus Elgaria; species Elgaria multicarinata. The sequence continues at coordinate 22,075,423 of NC_086178.1, read as the reverse complement.
TTCATTTTAAAGATGTTTGTGCTCATAGAAGTAGAGTGATTTATATTTTTATTATGTTTTATTTATCACTTTGTCACTGCCTTGGAAGGGCATTAAGTATTCAAAGGCAGTTTAAAAATCTGCTAATAAATAAGGAAAACTTTGAGAGTTAGAGATGGCTTTTTATCATGTAGAGCAATTTGTTTCCTTTAAACTGAACTGGAAAGCAAAAAGTCAACAAATCTAAACTTTTTATGGGAGGGAAACAGCTATGCTAGGGTTGTTCAGATTTGTCTTTGGCAGTAACAGTTGCCTGTTTTACTCTGGGCATCTTCTTGTCTTCTCCAACCCGTTTTTCTGTTCTGCCTGCTTCTACTGGAAAAGACCCGCCTTCCTGTAATTAGAGGCTAGATTACAAGCATGCTTAAATAATATACTGGGCACAAAGTTGGAAAGCACAGTGAGGTGTTAGCTTTTCTTGTAGTTGTTTTGGTTTTGAATTGCACAGAATTCTCTGGCAGACTTCCATACTGGCTCACAAGAGTTGGTATTTGGAATGGATCTTATCTTGTGTCCTCTGAATGATGTGTTTTGGTGAAGCCTTGCAAGAATTGTGTTATACAGTAACTGTAACAAATGTAAAGAATACTCGGAAGATGTCCTTGGAGGCTTAATGTGAGGTTGCCTTTTTGTGTATGCATTGATTTTTTTTAAGCAACGTGCTGCTAATAAGTAGAACAAAGAAGTGTGGCACAAACACCAGTATTTTTGTTGCATGTGTATCTTACTGTCTGCGTACTGGGATTTAGAATACTTAAGCAGGTCTGACACATGTATGGCTGTGACATAAATAGGACAGATCTTAGTTTGTAATGTATTTTTACCATAGTGATTGAGGTTTAATAATCACAGTAGGAAAATGTCAGAATAGCATATTTATTTCCTCCTAAATGCAGTCCTCACTACAGACCGTGGCTTACCAGGGTGGCTTATTTTGGCTAAATAAACCATCATGGTTGGGAAAAACAGGGCAAGATGACATGATAACCCATCATGGTTAATTCAGAAAAATAAACCATCATTGCGTAATGTGTCATCTGAACCCCGTCTAATAATACTAGATAATCCCACAAAATTCAAAGGGGCATATTCCCATAAGAACTCAAGCTACCATTCTACATCAAAGCAAGGGTCTATAATTAATCTAAAAACCTGTTCCCAGTAGTGGGTAGTCAGATGCCTCAAGAAAATCCTCAACCAGGGCATTAAGTCAACCATCCCCCAGTGTATGTTTTTAATAACTGCTATTAAAAAAATATGCTGCCTCTGAAAATGAAAGTTCTGTTTAGTTACCTGGACAATAGCTATTGAGTAGTTTTACTTTCCATGAATTTCCTAACTCACCAAAACTAGCAAATAACATCACATCTTTGATGTGAGTTCTAGAAGTTAACTATATAGTATGTGAAATACCACTTCCCTTTCTCTGTACTGAAACTACTACTGTTCAGTTTCATTGGATGACCTTGAATTCTGGTATAAAGAGAGAAAGAAAATAACTTAATTCACTTTTTCTATATGGGTCATAATTTTGCAAACCTCCATTTAGTTGTAGTTTTTTCTGACCTAATGTTCTTAGCATTCACGTGCTGTAGAAATTATGCTACTCATTACTCAGGGGGTTACGGTCTCATGTGTTTTCATAGGGAGAACATGATTTTGCTTTTTTTAAAAAAATCTAGCTAGTGTCAAAGATACTACTTTAGTTGTAAGGCAACTCTGTTTTATTCAATGTAATTCAGCTGTATGGAGAAAGTTCTACAGATAAAGAAATTCTCAACTGGCAGTGTAAAAAGCAAGTATATTTATATATAGTAGCATCTTAACCAATTAGCAGTTAGCAAAGTTCTAAAGCAAAACAAAGACAGATCAAAGAAATCTTCTTCATCATACCTTATCAACAGATAACCCATAAATCTTCTGGCAATGTCAGATTGACCTGGATGGTCAGTCCTTATCAAGTAAGCTTATATGTCTTCTACTATATTAAGAGGTCTTGAAAGGTAGAAATTCCAATTAAGCATTTCCTTGCTGATATAACAGTGTTAGCATTATAGCATAATCAACCACATACATTATTCCAATCCCATCATGAAGTTCACTTGAAAGAAACAAACTACATACAGAGGCCTACATACAGAGCAGATATATCAAGGCTTCTGGCCTTGTTTTCTGACTAGCAACATCAGGAAGCTGAGTACCAAGTTGGACAGTTGGTCCATCAAGCTCAGTATCATACTGTATACTAAGATATGCCCCTTCCCTAAGCATCCTTCTCCTGAATTATGTATTAAGTACTCTGCTGCTTGTGAGTAGCAAATACAGATTGGTCAGTTAAAAACTTCACACTCTTTAGGCAATGCAGCCTCCATCCCTCCCTGTACCAGTGCATCTTCTTTCAAAGAATGCTCTACAATGGTGGAAAAAGAAAAGGAACCTCTCGTGCAAAGCACTTGAGTCAGAACTGACTCCTAGAGGGATGCTTGCTTTCGCTGACGTTTTCTTGGCAGACTTTGTAGCGGGGTGGTTTGCCTTCCCTTCCCCAGTCATGGTTGAGTAAATGCAAAAATTTGGCACTGAACGGGAACTAGAATGGGGTCTTCAGAAGATCTTGGCAGGAAGAACTACTTCAGGTCCCAAAAAGGGGGGGGGGAATGCAAAATGTACTGCAAGGGTATGATGGAAAGAGTAATTAAACACACACACATACACAATCCCCATATGTACCTGTGTTTTCCTGGTGGTCTTTTTACAAAGAAAAGGTAGATTTTTATGGATACATAATGTGTTGCATATAATTTTTCAGTCTTTACAGTAGTTGAGGCCTTGTGAAATTTTTCTAGGTTAACAGAATAGTTTGGTGTCCTGTTACATCAACCTGTCGTTTACAGTTCCATTTTTTCTTGTCTTTTTTTTTCTAGGTACACACTGAAATATGGTATTCTTTCTGATCCTTTGAAACCCTTTCCATTAATGCTCTTCTTTCGATCTCATCTATTGATCAGTCCTCTTGTAATTCTCATTCTTCACTACAGCTAATGTTTACTATATAAGTAGTATAAATTGTTCTTCTCTTCTGGATCTTTACAGAATTGCATGGTCAATTTTTATAGATCTCTACTGTGAATGCAGAAATTACTTTGCTATTTCTCTTTGGCAAACTTTTGATAGCATCTCTAGCTATGAATATAAAAAAACAGGTATATGCTGCATCTTGTTCCCCTTCCTTACTGTACAGAAGTCAAGATTACTTGTTTAAATATTGGTTATGATGGCAAGTGCTAACTAACCATTAAACTTGAAAATGCATCAACACTGAAAATGTAGCATATTTAGAGTGCCAGAAAATCTGTTATTGTGTATTTTGTAGGGGCCTCTACTGAGAATTGCTAGTAGCCACACTTTATAGAATTTCCCCCCTGTAGTTATTAAAATACCTAGTTTGACTTCCTTAAAATTGCATGGTGCTAGGCATCAAAAGACTTCTCAACAGGTAAGAGAAACTGAGAGACTAGGTAATCTGGATCTCCATGTATGCCTAGGACTCTTAAAATTGTTATGTATTTTAAATGTTTTAATATTGAAACATATTTAATTATATTTTTATTTGTATATTTCTATTTATAGGTTTTAACTGTAAGTGTTTTAATTTTGCAAAGCCACCTTGAGGCCCAGCATTGGGCAAAAGGCAGGATACAAATCAATATAATAATAATAATAATGAAGTTACTATCTATTTCTGTTGTTCAAGAAGTAAGTATAAAATCATAGGTACTTAAATATTTGAGTCTGGCATCTAAAAATGAGATTCCCTTTTCTGCTCTATGCAAGCCTGGCACATAGAAATTGAAATAATGAACCAGGCCTGGCATTGAGAACAGGACTAATGCTTTTAGCACCATGACATAAGAAAAATGTGTTTAAGACCTGAATTTATAGGTGCAATAATTTGTGCATTGACAAATTAAAGTCAATAGAGATTATGCATTACAAATGGATGATCAGTTCTGAAATTAATAGTCTGCTCATTGGACTCTTTCCAGGGACATTATGATAACCTATTTTGAACCTTCCATCTCCTTTGATGGGCTGTGTAATGAAGTTCGAGACATGTGCGCCTTTGATAATGAGCAGCTTTTCACCATGAAATGGATTGATGAAGAAGGTAAGCTTACAGAAGGCAAAACCACTTCAGAGTCTTCCACCTAGTACCACTGTTCCTTCTTTCAGAGCTGAAGTGGCAAGCATTCTGGTTCTTCTATAGGCTTTATTTGCCTGTTAAAAAAAGGATCAAAATTCATAATATGATGGACCACAGATCACCTAATGAGTCAATTTGAACTGTTTTATGCTTCATGACAGTTGTGGCCATGACTATTTTCCAGAACATATAGACTTTAAATATGAAGAAAGAGAATTTGTAGTGGCTTGGTACCTGTTCTTGAGGTCAGCTAATTGCATGTGCTTCTCCAGTTCATCTTCTTCAAATTACATGGAAAATGAATCAGAGTAAAGCATATACTTTCCCATAAGCTTGGTGGAACGTTTTGCTTTTGCTATTCTATTAAGTATTTTTGACTGTGCCTTATGTCTTTGTATTTGCAAGAACTGCCTTCTGGAGTTGTAGATCTCTTATACTTCTATAATGGTAAACTTTTTAATTTAACTGTAGAGGAAAAGTTACTCTGTGACCTGGTCAGTAAGTCAAATAAGAGCATTAGCTCAAACTCCTGCTGATGTGTGCCACACTTAAGTTTCAGTGAGGAAAAGTAATGTAAGAATTTGAGAGAGAAAACACATGCAAATAAAGCTATTGGACTGGAAAGTGGCAATACAAGTTCCTTGTTGTACAAACGTCCCACAGTGCAAACTTCCTGCTATTTAATCTCGGTTCAGAATACTAAGATTAGTAGGAACACATGGGAATTGCAAGGGATATAAGTCGAAACATAGTTTTTGCAGTTGTGTGTGCATGTGTGCACACACCAGACTTCAGACTGCAATCATTACTTTCATGTCTTCAGATTTCTTTGTATCCACGAGACCTAGAATTGTAATTACTTTTAAAAGCAACATTTGGATGATAGATTTTGACAATATGCACTGGAAATGCCTAGGAGGTTGCATACCAGATGTGTTGGTCATTACTGTTTCATTGCATGTAATGTATCAGTAGATCCTGATTCATAGATGTTGTGTTCACATTGGAGTATAAGAACCCGATTTCAACCATTTTAATATCTCACCTGTTTCCTGTATTCAGAAAGAAAGATTTTGTAGAGATGGTGGGATAGAGCAGGCAATGTTTTAATGTTTGCACAACTAGAAGCATTGTTCTATAAAAAAGTAAACATCAGTTATGGTGCTCTTAGTAAGAAGGATTATAAGCACTAAATCTCCTAAGGCATATTTAAGAGCACCTGCCCATTTTTCTTTTGTAATTTTGAAACTTGTGCCACAGTTGTTTTTGTGCTTGGCTGAAGAAAAACTGGTTTGTTCTCTCAGTGTGTCTGAATGAAAATACTTCTTTTATGTCTGCTCTTCATTTCTGTGGGTGGTTCAGAGCCTGTCTTAGCTGGGCGGTTTACTTGCTTTTAGTACAATGCAAAGGAAGAGATGCAGTCCTTGAACTTTGGGTGAAAAATATATCTCAAGTGACCAAGGATAATAAATTCCTAAGAAAACAAATGATAGACAAGATGATGAGAAACAAAATATTTTAAAGAAATCGTGGAGCCTTTTATCCGAGAACAGCCATTTCACATATTAGGTAGTCATAAACCCGAGTTGGTTGCTGCAGCTAACCCCAGCACTTTGGCAAGTACACATGTACAGTGCATATGTTTGTCACAATTGTGTTACATTTTTACATGTTTTTTAATACATGTAAAAATAATGTTTGAAAGAGTCCTGTAAGAAGCTAATTAGCACTACTGTGTGGTTGTGGGAATAATTTTTGTCAGCCTTGCAAAGTTTGCTTATGGCTTTTCTTATTGGTATATCAAGTAGATCAGCAAACACCCATAAATCCTGCTGGATGGGAGTGGGGAGGGGAGAAATAAGAGCTGCAATCCTTTGTCCTGGTTTTCCAGGCTTGGCGCTGATCATCGTCAGCTACAGCCATGTAGCTGATGGGCAACTCATGGGAGTTCTCCAAGCCTAGTCCAGATCTTCTGACTATTAACACCAGCTTTAATATCTCAGCTGATCAGAGGGGCAGGACAGTCGACCCGGTTTCTGAGTCATGAATTGCTGGCAATCTGCCTGCATTCCAAGCTGAGTGCACATGGGAATGGAAAGAACCAATGTACATGCGCTTTGTGCAAAGTAACTTAAGTCCCTCTCTCCATGTGCATGCTAGTCCGTCGTGTTCTGGTATGATAGAGAGAGATGGAAATGGTTAGTATAAATGTGATGATCAGAATATCACGTACAAGTGCTTGTACTACCATGTTGCAATAGCATTTTTTAAATTTTGACGTGACGTTCCTCTACAGTGGTAATTCCTGTATTCCTTATTTGGGAGACTGAGGGCTTCTATGCATTCAGAGAGAAGATGTGGTTCTCCTTGTAAAAAAACCAAATACATAAGAAGTCTCTCTACATCACACCATTGGTCTATTCAGCTCAGCCCTAGACTGCCTGACTGTGGTTCCCCAGGGTATCAGACAGGGATTTTTCCCTGCCCCACATGGAGATGCCAGAGAATAAACCTGGATGTTTTTGCATACAGAGCATGAGTTTACTACCAAGCCACATCCCTCCCCTTACATCAAGAGCTGAAGTAACAGACAAAGTTGTACATGAGCTGTTCAAAATAAATCCTCTATTCTGCATCAAGGTTAATCAATGCTTGTTCATAACACCTTCTTTCTTAATGCAGTGGTGGGCTGGTTCACACATCATCACAGCCCACTGTGGCTTATTTAAGTCATGGTGGGTTGCAGCGTGTGCTGGCAGCCATTTTGAATACTCAACCCCTAGTTGGGGTTGCCATAGTTTGTTGTGTTGTCCAAGCACCCTCCAACAATCCCTGCCACCCGATAAACCATGGCAACGCTCCGTTGAGGGTTGAATATTCAGAATGGCTACTCAAACAAGCCACAACCCACTCTGGCTTAAATAAGCCACAGTGGGCTGCAGCGATCATCCGAACCTGGTCTTTGAGTGTCTATAGCTTGGGTAGGTAGTTTGAAAGCCTGCTGATATCTAGAATTGATTATCTTCCTCCAAACTGGAAAATATTTCTGATGACAAGATAGTGCTTTATGCTTGCTAATGGCTGCTGCTGAAGTTTCTGGGATGTGTGCCATGGGAGTCCATGGAAAAGGGCTGGTGGGGGGCAGCAGTGGCAGTTGCCATATCTCTAGATTCTCAGCTTTCATTTGAAAAAAACAAGTGTTTCCTAGCCATTGTAGAACCCAAGATACAAGGCAGAATTAGAAGGCAGTATTCTGCCCAATTATTTCATGAAAAATGAGAATGATTCCACTTTTCATTGTTTTTAGGCAATGAATGAATCATAGATAGTGATTGATACACCCATTGTCTGGAGAAGGAACTTCCTGGTTCATTTTAAAGACTTTTTTTGGAGTCTTTCCTGGTAGTGAAGTGATTGCCCTATAAAAAAAAGCTATTAAGAAATCCAGGAGTTTACTGTAGCTGTGATTTGACAATAGTGTGCCTACACTAAAAGAAAAGGTAGCAAAGTCAAGAGGTTTCCCCCCGGAGTAATGTCTTATTTTGTACCCTCCCCCAAATCATACTAATCATATTTCACCCACCCCTCAGTTTTTAAACATTAAAAAAATCACCTTGTCCATACCAATGAAATTAAAGTCTATCAGTAATTATTATACCCATATTGTAAGGGATGGGGGTAGTCCAGTACTCTTGTTTCTATTTTGCTTGGGGGAGTTTGAGTACTGTCTGACAACCTTGTAGTATAGTCCAGTATTATCCTGTCTCCTGATTTGTTGGGTTTCTTTTTAAAGGAAAATGCAGTAGTTGGGTGAGCCATGGAGTTGAATTGAAAGTTTCAGCCATGGGACAGTGGATCTGCCTATTAAGAAACAGCAGATGAGTTGACCTGGTATACAGATATATCAAGGGCCAGGTCTATCCACTTGGTAGACATGAAGCCCAGGTGTTGCTGTCTCTCAGTCACCAGATCTACCAGAATGCTAATGCATCTACAAGAAACATGTAATTTTAGAGGCAAGTTGGCACACATTTGGTTTATCCAGTGCATGTGGGGGTGTACTGCAACAACAGATTTTGTATGCTAGGCTTAAGTCAAAATATTTTTAAAATAAACAATTCGTATGTTTCCATGTTTAGTTTGGAAAGCAGTTGAGTTGTCTCTGAGATAGTCTAGTCAAGAATTCTGAAGAGAATATTACTTGTGTAGGATGGGTGGGAATCGTTTTCAAAAAGCAGCTTAACCCACGCTTAGTTGTATAACTTGAATAAATTCATTATTTCATTTTAGGGGATCCATGTACTGTTTCTTCTCAACTGGAATTGGAAGAGGCTTTTCGGTTGTATGAACTAAATAAGGATTCTGAACTTCTTATACATGGTAACTGCTACACTGGTGTGTGTGTGTGTGTGTGTGTGTGTGTGTGTGTGAGAGAGAGAGAGAGAGAGAGAGAGAGAGAGAGAGAGAAAGAACAAAGCAGAGTATTCTCCTGGAGCCTCTATGTGTTTACCTTCAGCCATACCTGTATGGCTGATCTTTCCAATTAGTTTTCTTGGTGAGGTGTATTTAAAAATTACCTTTTGTAATTTAAACAGATATGCTTGCATCTGAAGATAAGTTAACTTAAGGATGTTCATGGTAGGAAAGTTTCCCATCCCCTCGTCGTCTCCTGTAGTGACCTACCCTCCTTAAAACCCTTAAAAGGGACTGGGGGTTGGGCTCCTGAGCAATGGGATGCAGGGCACTGATGAAGAAGAGGGAAATCAATCAATATTGGTGCTCCTGGTGTGTGAAGCATTGGGCTTTTATTCTTTCTAGAGTGGAAATTTATTCAAGATTCAGCTCCGTGAAGATGGTCAGATCTGTTAATGCTCTTGTAAGATGGATGAGGAAAGTCTTGGCTCTGCTTGAAATGTTTCTATTTTATTATGATGTATCTACCTTTGGAATTTAGATTTTCATTTTAATATGATTTTCATTTACCTTTCTGAAGAAGCTGCGTGATTCATTCTTAATCAAAATAGATCCTGTAGGAGCCGTACTTTGAGATGGCTGCTTGAAATGTCATCTAATATAATATAGGCATATACTAAGCATATATTGCAATATGGCCTAGATGCTGCTGCACAATAAATTCTACTCTACCTATCTTAAAGCACCATAGGCCGTGCAACCAAGCAGTTGGACACTGTTTTCAGATGCATATGTTTAGAACTCTTGCATTTGTTTATTCATTCATTCATTCAATTTATGAGTTGCCCTAGAACCAAAACTCTCAGGGCAATATACATACTGAAAACAAATACAGTAATATAATACCTTCTCACATGTTTGAAATAATAGCTAACCCAATTTTACTGATTTCCTTTCAGTTTTTCCTTGTGTTCCAGAGAGGCCTGGAATGCCCTGTCCAGGGGAAGATAGTAAGTGCAGTAACTTGTAATATGAAGTGTCATCATATTATTCAATCTAATTCCTTTGTGAGTATTTTGTGTTTGGGGTTTCCAGTATCACAATACATTTGGAAACTGAAACTAAGAAAAAGGCTAATTTCTTTTTAGGCCATGCTCTTTATACAAATTTTATTCCTGTCCTTATCACATATCATTTTATTGTGGGTCACAGCAGTCAACTAACAGCAAAGACAATTTAAGAAAAGAAAAATATAAAACAGAAACATATAATTTATTAATGTCAAACATCCATTACCAAAAGATCTGCTGAAAAAGAAGTCTTCAGTTGACACCGAAAGGTATATAACAAAGGAGTCAACAAGAGCTTGAAGAGAAAAGAATTCCACAACTGGGATGCTACTGCCAGAAACGGCATCTGATAAATTTCTTTTTAAGCTCTGCCTATGATGCTGTCCTCAGAAGGGCCTGCCCAGCTGACTTCAAAGTCCAGGCAGGATTATATGGAGAAAGGTGTTCCTTCAGTATTCTAAACAATCAAATCACTTTGAACATCTATATTATTTTTCCTATCCCAATTTCACAATGAAAATTGAAGGACTTCACCTCAGTGAAAAAAGTTAAACTTGAATTTGTATGCACTGAATTTGTATCTCACCCTTTGGCAGTCCTTACTAAGGCGAATCTATTCAAATATGCCTGATCTGTGTAATTCTAAAATTTAGGGACAAGGTATGTGGCCTTGTCTATTTATATGATAGATAGTGGTTTAATTTTTTTCCCCCTTAGAATCTATTTACCGTCGAGGTGCACGGCGATGGCGAAAGCTCTATTGTGCAAATGGTCATACTTTCCAAGCCAAGCGGTTTAACAGAGTAAGTTTTAATAGTTTTCACCCAGACTGCTCTTTTGTCTAACATCTATGGCTTCACCTTTTAAAAATGAACTTTGTCCTTCTGTGGTATCAAATAACTGGTTCCTTTTATTTAAGTACTGATATCGAGAAATAGGCTTTAAAGAGCACTTTTACTTTATCAGCTTTTAAGTCAATCAGTTTATTTACTTCTTGATATAAAAAAACCAAATTTTAATTGTAGGACTACTTATTTCTGTGATTTCTATGATTTTCAACTAAATTTATTTAATATTTGTGTTAGATCTTTAAAGGCATGAAAAAAATGCAGAGCCAGTATTAGATATAAAGCTCAACTTCTCCAGTGTGTTGGGCACATTTGTGACAACTATGTATCCTGCGGATGAATCCAGAGATCATGGAAAATGAAGGTTCCTGACAACAATAAACATTTAAATAGTGCTTTAGAGTGTTTGAAACACTTTACATATAATGACTGTTTTTGGATTATCATATCTTGGCTTAATAAACTGAGATATTAACAACACTTTTGCCTGCACATTCTTCCCCCTCACTCCTCCCATCTCAGCATAAGTAATTGTACCAAGAAGCTTCCAATTAACCTGTTTCCTGATTCCTGTTTCGTTGACATCAGGAAATTATGGTTATGAGCTGTAGAACAAGTAGGATATTAAAACATTGCTTTTAGACTTTTTTCCTATGCTGTACTTTATGAGTAAAGTAGAAAAAATGGATATGTGGAACTACTACTTAATTTGAGAACTAAGTTCTAGATACTGATTGTTCTTGGTAATTTGTTTATCTGTTTTTCAGAGAGCTCATTGTGCCATCTGTACTGACCGGATATGGGGACTGGGGCGGCAGGGCTATAAATGCATCAATTGTAAACTCCTAGTTCACAAAAAATGTCACAAACTTGTCAGCATAGAGTGTGGCCGACATGCACTACCACCAGTAAGTGATACTAAGAGCTATAACTCTCAAGCATGCGTGTGTGCATGCTTATGTATGTATGTTACTACCACAAGATGTGGTGATGGCCACCAATTGGATGGCTTTAAAGGGGGATTGGATAAATTCTTAGAGGAGAAGACTATCAATGGCTACTAGTCCTGATGGCTAAATCCAATCTCCAGTATCAGAGGCAGTAGGCCTATGTACACCAGTTGTTGGGGGACATGTGTAGGAGGGTGCTGTTGCACCGTGTCCTTTTTCTGGGTCCCTGGTCGGCAGGTGGTTGGCCACTGTGTGAACTGAGTGCTGGACTAGATGGGCCCTTGGTCTGCTCCAGCATGGCTCTTCTTATGTTCTTATGTGTAAACACATATAATTAAAACCAAAGGAGACTCAGCTTTCACTCATTTAATTCAGGGTTTGATCTCATGCTGTATTCCTTTTAACTGTTCTGTTAATTGTTTTTATACATATTTGTATAGCTGAAAAATACCAGTATTGATGTATTTTTCATGATTTTGCTAGCCAAATAAAGTTCATCTGTAGTGGTTGAATGGAACATGAAAGATGTGGGGCCCTTGGATTTTACAACAAACTTTTATTACTGATCAAAGTGTAGTGCAGCCTGATCCAGAGCATGTTTACTTGAAAGAAAATCCTACTGAGTTCAGTAGGATTTACCCCCAAGTCAAAGTGCATAGGTTTTGATCTTAGACTGCCCCTCCCTGGTCTGCAAAGTGAAATAGTTCCTTGTAGAAAACTGATAAGTTGTGATCTTGTCTTTTGATCCATAGGAGCCTATGGATCATTCATCAGTGCATCATGATAACATAGAACCAGGTAAGAACAATAATTTCTATATTTACATTGTAAGGCCCAGACTGTATAAGTATTTCACTTTTTAAATCTGAGGTGGGGGAAGTGCAGCCTTCTTAATGTTGGTGAACTGCAAATCCCATCAGCCCTAGGCAGCACCAAAGGTTAGGGATAATGAGAGTTTCAGTCCAACAACATTTGGTGGGCCATCCCTATTCTAACCCATATTTTGTCACTCAGTGTAAGAAAGGAGCTACAATTAAGTCAATTATTTATCAGTGTATTCTAAAAAGTGTGTTGCATTAAATGTAAACACGTAACATCGGAAAGAATTGCAAAGAATAGGCACAGCTGTGCTTTCCCATTTAATGTGATATAACTTACCTTACTGTTCCCTGTGGATGCTCAAAGGTGACTTTATAGTATGCAATAATGTCACAGATAATCCAGTAAAATTAATGCTTTTATAGGAAGTCCTAGCAGATCCAGCCATTTCACAGACAGAAAGCATGAAAGCAAAGGAGAATTACTAAGAACTTGCAGAAACAGTTGGATTTACCTGTAGATTTGATGTCTTTACCTTTTTCTTTTCTTTTTTACTTCTAGTGATTCCATATCATCCTTCAAGTCATGAAAGTCTGGACCATGTTGGTGAAGAAAAGGAGGTATTCTGATTCTTTTCCATTTGGGGTTTGTGCCAGGTTATTAGTGCATTTCAACTTCTGAGAAAGTTACTGCCACGACACAGGCTTTTTACAACAGGCCTGTCTGCGGACACTCCCTGCCCAAGCTAAGTGCCACCACTTTATGAGCCTGAGGTGAGGGACAAACACCACCTTTCTACAAACTATGTGGAGAAAGGGGTTAAACAGGAATAAAATAATGCACTGTGAATTATATGTGCTGATGGTGAATTAATGTCAGAACGGGTGTTATATGTATATAACTGCAGATGATAAATGCCAAGGAAACACGTGGGATTTTTGTGGTAGTAAAACAAACTGAATAAAAATTTATTTCAATGTTCACAAACTTTGTTTCATAATTAAACTTTTCAGACTCTTGTTAAAACCTCTCATCCAATCCTTTCTCTCTTCTCATACACGCTTTCCTTTCTCTCACACCTTCACTCTTGAACTTTATTATCAGGATTGTTGAATATACACCAACTGACTATCTGCACACTACACTCAAAAGACAACCCTCTTTACCCTGATCCTCTAATTCTCCCTTGAACCAAAGTACTTTAAAAACACACCACACTATCATCTCAGTCATTCCCTTATATATCCTCCTCCCCCCTCCTAAGATATTCAATCTCCACCCACTCAGGTCAACATTCTAAACACAATAGACTTACAAATCCTAGACAACTTTCATTAGGGAACTGACTTGTGGGGTGTAACACCACAGTTACCTGTAACTTTAACATAGCACATTACTGCTCCATCGTTGTCTGTTGTTAATAGAACTGGTGGTAGTCTGAAAGGTCTAAGGCTTTTAATACTACCCAGGGAAATGTTACTGAAATGTGCCGGTCTACTTATAGGCAACAAGTATTAGAGAAAGTGGCAAAGTATCTTCCAGTCTGGGTCTCCAAGATTTTGATCTACTTCGAGTTATAGGGAGAGGAAGTTATGCAAAAGTACTTCTGGTTCGTTTAAAGAAGACAGAGCGCATTTATGCAATGAAAGTTGTGAAAAAAGAACTAGTCAATGATGATGAGGTGAGCAATATTTCTGTTAATAGAAGAATTCTTTAAATTCTACATATACTGCATTATATTAATGGTAGTTCTATTTTTTCCGCCTGTCCTGCCCAGTGACTGGGATCCAGCCTTATAAAATATATTAAACATAAACCAGAAAAGTGTATAAAACAGATCTTTATAACTTTTGTTTTTATCTCACCATGGTCTCCATGCAGTTTAGGAACTTTAGAAGGTGTATTTGATGACAAGTAACCCTTCCTTGTTACTTGTGATCAGCTATTGTAGAAGAATGTTCTACAATTCTCAAGGTTCCCCAGCCTTGCATAGGATTGCGCCCTTAGTTCTGCAGTTCTGAGATTAATTCTTATCAGTTATCCAACTTTTCAATCAGTTAAAATTGAAAAGCAATTTAAAAGGCCCGGAGATTTTGGGTGATTAACTGAACTCTCCTTGGAAGAGCCCTCCTTCTTTATCTTTAACAACAAATATCTTGGGTACTCATAAGTAGTTTCTCTTTACTTTGATGTGTTGGCACTCTTAAGCTATTTCTCAGACTGGCCTTGTATTTTAAAGCATAACTATATTGGCAGACCTCAACGAACTGACCGGTTTCGCACGATCTCAGAGGGAAAATAAGCCATGTTGGCTTATTTTGCCTCCCCGCATATGCTGGTTGCAAGCGGTCTAATTAATTAAGCATAATTACCCTCACTGGGCGCAGTTTGTCATATCTGAATCTGGTGAGGGGTGGCTAGGGTGGTTGACAAACTGAAACCAGAGGCGGCTCTATATTTGGAATGTACAGGGTGATGATCCTCTGCCTCTCCTCACCCACTTGTTGCAGAGAAATACACTTTCAGCCAGGTACATTTGCTCTTACACAGCATACAGTTGGTGATTACCGTGCATGATTTTCTCTTGTCTTCCTTCGATAATCTCACTAGAATATCAGCCCTGTCCTCCACCCCACTAGCCCAAATGAGCACCAGCCGTCAGTGTCTCAGTAAACCACTCCAGCCATCTACCCTCATCGGGTTTAAATGTCATGATAACCCATGCCCAGCAAGGGAATTATGCTAATTAGGCAGCTCTCAACTAGCACGTGTGGCGAGGGAAGATAAGCCATGTGGCATATTTTCACTCTGACTGTGTGAAGCAACCCGCTATGTGTGCTTTAAGACAATGACTGGATTTGGATGATTTCAGCGGGGAACGAAGCCACCATGGCTGCTCCCCCCACCCTACTGCATGCCATTCATATTATCTTCTGTATTGTAGTGCAGGTTGGCCTGTCATCCGAATGCAGTGCATAGGCGGGGCATCATACCCAACCCTACAACCCACAACATGCAGTAGAAGTTGAAGGGTGGATATGAAGTCCTCTCTCCCTGCCATGTACTGGGTTTGGATGACACACCAGCCTGTGCTGCAGCATGGGGGGAAATACAAATGGTGGTCACATGCACAGCATGCATGGGGAGCAGCCATAATGGCTTCCTCCCCTGCTGCGATTGTCTGAACACCCCAGTAGAGTTAGTTATGTAAATACATAAAAAGGATGTTGCCATTATAGGCAACTTAAAAACTATGGGGAGTTTAATCTTGTTTTGAAATTGTATTGGCTTGTAATATTGTAAACATAGCATGAACCTTCAAGTACATCCTGTCTGCTTGCAAGAACCAGGTATAGAAATCATATTGCTGCTTATCTTCTGTTTGATACTCAACTTTAATTTTGGCCTTCTTAATAAGTTACTGTAGAGTCTTTCATCTTATTTATTTATTTATTTATTTATTTATTTAATTACATTTATATACCGCCCACAGCCGAAGCTCTCTGGGCGGTTTACAACAATCTTGCACATTAATTGATATTCACCAAAAGTATTGTGAAATGTATTCTGACTGTGTGTATATATATATATATTCTCTAATAGGATATTGATTGGGTTCAGACAGAAAAACATGTCTTTGAGCAGGCTTCAAATCACCCTTTCCTTGTTGGTCTGCACTCTTGTTTCCAGACAGAAAGCAGGTAATTGTGCAGTAAGATTGCTGCATATTTCTCTTTATCCTTTCATAACATACCATTAAAAAATCCAATAGTAAGATGTAATTAGCAAACTATCACAGCAGCATTTTATGCAGCTTCATCAGAAAGACTTGAATGACAGGTTCCTTCCTGCATCAGGGAAGATGGTCAGGAGGGAATCTTTGCTTAATTGCAAAAACAATTTTCAGAAGAGAAAATCTGTTGAACAAGAAAACTATCCAAAGAATTAAGGGATTGTATAATTTAAAGCAACATACAGAAATGCAGATTTCCTAAAGAGGGTTAGGACAATCACAGTTAATAAAGGTAGAAGTTATTCATAGTAATGTTTGGCACCCTAGAAGTAAAATGGATTACTATAATAAATAGTTTAAGCATGGAAAAATACTTAAGGGGTGGTGATGGGAATATAATGCTTTAGTGGATCAAGTGTCTTCGAAGCAGAATCCTGTGAACACCAGTTGCTGGGGAACATGGGTGGGAGGGTGCTGTTGCACCATGTCCTGCTTTATGGGCCCTGGTAGACAGCTGGTTGGCCACTGTGTGAACACAGTGCTGGACCAGATGGACCCTCGGTCTGATCCAGCATAGCCCTTCTTATGTTCTTATGAAAGCAAAGTTGCATATATAGGGCTTGATTTTGAGACTAAAGAACCTAGTAGCAGAGGGTGGGAGAACTGGTAGAAAAGTAGACGATAAACTCATTTTGGACAATTTTCTAGTGGTCATGTAGCTCCTCTTGAGCCATAAACGTCAATATACCTGCTTACCTTACCTGTGGTGGCACAGTATGCTCAGGCAATCCTTTTTTGGGGAAGGGTAGGATGTCCTCGAAGAATTAGTTCAAGAATGATCAAAACATGATTTCTAAGATTTTTAGGGTGGTGGTTGTGTCGCTTCTTCTCTCTCCACACCCCAGTTACTAATAAATGAATAAGAAGGAAAGTAGTAAACACTGAAAAAGCCCACAAAGTGGCAGGGTGAGTTGGAAGAGAATGAATAGACACACTTAATCATTCTTTGGGTTGAATCAACTGACGGTGGGGGAGAGAAAGAAATACTCTGGAAACCGATGACTTTTCCGATTATACAGAAGACAACAAGGTAGACCGTGATAATAAAGAGGACATGAGAATTAACTAGAGCCGGTGTAGGGGCTAAAGTGTTGGACTGGGAGTCAGGAGATCTGGATTCTAGTCCCCACTCAGCCATGGAAGCCCGCTGGGTGACTTTGGGCTAGTCACAGACTCTCAGCCCAACCTACCTCGCAGGGTGGTTGTTGTGAGAATAAAATGGAGAGAAGGAAGAGGATTATGTATGCCGCCTTGGGTTCCTTGGAGAAAAAAGACAGGAAATAAATGTAATTAAATAAATAAACCTGTTTATATAATTTAATTTTGTGTTTCAGATTATTTTTTGTTATAGAATATGTAAATGGAGGGGATCTCATGTTTCATATGCAGCGCCAAAGGAAATTGCCAGAAGAGCACGCCAGGTATATATTTCTCTAGTGTGGCATTAATATAATTTCATGGAACATCTTTTTCTCAGTTAAATCATCTGTTCCAAAGATGATTAAAACAGATCCTGTTTTAATTTACAATTTTCTTGTCCTGGACTTGAGCATAACAGCAGAGTTGCTACTAGTGTCCCTATTCCTCTGCTTAGTCTGTTCCAGCATAGCTGAGAGAAGGGAGAGATGTCACTGTTCCTTGCTTACATAAATGTTTATTTTCTAGATTGATTTTTCTCAGACATCCTAGGAGTTGCCCTTGTATTTCACAGAAGCCACAGTCTGATCTCCCCTGGCACATTAATTGGATGCTAACCCAAACACTATTAATATTAACTGTTTAGCTTATTTTTGCCACTCAAAAACCGTCTTTACTGCAGTTGATATGTGGGGAGGATGGGATCAAGTAAAATGGGAGAGCATTCAAAATGCCCAATGGAATAAAGAGATGAAGTCTCAGGATGCTTAAAAATAGGTAGTTTGATTCTGAGGAGCAGCCCTATACATTTCACCCCTGACAAATCATAGAATCATAGAATAGCAGAGTTTGAAGGGGCCTACAAGGCCATCTAGTCCAACCCCCTGCTCAATGCAGGAATCCACCCTAAAGCATCCCTGACAGATGCTTGTCCAGCTGCCTCTTGAATGCCTCTAGTGTGGGTCTATATAGGTCTTCGGGGGTCTGTGATTCTTAAAATGCCTGCAGACATCTCTGAAAATAATAGTCTCCAAGTTGAATCCTGCGAGTGTATATCAAATGCATAGGTTCTCCTTGGAATCAAGTACATATTTTTTCAACATTTTGAGATTTTGTCTCTTTATTCCAGTGGATTTGTTAATATGTGTCACGGCTTGTACTGCTAAATAGCAAAGAGAATACAAAAAGGGCAATTTTGAGAAGTAACATGGCAAAGGTAGAAATTGGTCCTGACTTCTAGGTTTGGATGGGAAGCTTGAGGTGTGTTGCAAGCTTTGAAGGGGAGCATGGTTATATAACGTTTGATATATACTACTGTTGTTAGATTCAACCATATTTCTGGAGGTCTATAAATAAGACATTTTTAAAATTTCATTTTAGGTTTTACTCTGCAGAAATCAGTTTAGCATTAAACTATCTTCATGAACGAGGAATAATTTATAGGGACTTGAAACTGGACAATGTGTTGCTGGATTCTGAGGGCCATATCAAACTGACAGACTATGGCATGTGCAAGGTGAGAAGCAAAAATCTCCAAACATCTCAAAAGTCTGGATGTTTGTTATATTTTGATCAAGTTAACTTTTTTAAATATATACAGTGATGGAAGCAAATTATCTTGCAACTGAAAAGTAAAGAGGAGGATTGTCAGTAGACTACAAGTGTCTTGATCAGAATCTGTGGTTTTCTCAAGCTGTTCACAAGCAGCAGTACATTTATATTCCGGGGTTGGGGAAATTGGAGAAGACTGTCCATGCTTCTTCTGGTGCATATCACAAAGCTAAATGCTTACTAAATAGTTTTTCTCGAAGTGTTCATAAATCATTGAAATGTTTTTTCCACTGGCTTTAGCTAGCCGCCCTGACTGTTTTTTTCTAGGAAGAGTTCTTGTTTGCTCTTACTCTAGCCCTACGAGAGATTTATTTTTTCCTTGTTCTTAGTGATCTGTGCCTTGGGAGGCGGCTTTATTATTTATTTATCCGTTCTCTCCTTTCTGCCAAAAATGGTGCTGAAGGCTGCTAACAATAATCAAAATGCAAGTTAAAAACAAAATCTTGGTTAAAACATAATATAAAAGCAGATCTATAAAGACATAATTAAAATACAACAATAAAGGAAATAGACATCAACCAAGCGCTGAAAGTATATTTAATATGGCGTATGCCAGAGTATTTTCCTTTGATTTGCATTTAGACATTGTGCCAATTAATAGCATTTTTAAAAGACCTAAGGTCCGAGACAGTGACCAAAAAGTGGGCCAGTACCACTCATGTCACCAAGGACAACCAGGAAATAAAGTGCAAACAATTATCACGAAATGCAATGTGAATTATATCCCTACACACACACACACACACACTTGCATATGTGTAAAAAAAACAAAAAACCCAACAATTTCATTTGCTAAATCTGTCACCTGTTTAGCTATTATGTTACACAAAAGAAATCTTTGAACTGTGTAAAATACTTCTCCTCCCCCCTCCCCCGCTTTTTTTCCATTTTAAAAGGAAGGATTAAGGCCTGGAGACACAACCAGCACTTTCTGTGGCACTCCCAACTACATTGCTCCTGAGATCTTGCGTGGAGAAGATTATGGTAAATTTTACTTCTGTTATGAAACAAACAGTTAATACAGAAAACAATTTAAAATTCAACTCTGTGTGTGTGTTTTTTCTTGTCATTTCTGTTATCAGTAAAAAGTGTTCATTGTGGAAAACCTATTTTTTTAATTCCTGGTTTGTTTTATAAGCAGAGTAGTCACAAGACAGCATGCTTGCTTGCTCCCAACTAACCGTGGATTAATTATTAACCTATGAATTGGTGTTACATGTGAACTGGGTCATAGTGATCATGAAGATGCGTTTTGAAAAGTCTTATCCATATAAATATAAATCCTTGATTATATGACTGGCCTAAGTGCAGTTCATCTTCTTGCTATATCTATTACAATACACCATATCTTAAAAGACTTTTTCAAATATACATGCTAATTATACAAAACCTTTTAAAGTGTTGTACTGTCTTATTTTAAACCATAGGATTTAGTGTGGACTGGTGGGCTTTAGGTGTACTGATGTTTGAAATGATGGCAGGAAGATCACCATTTGATATTGTTGGAAGTTCTGATAATCCTGATCAAAACACAGAAGACTATCTTTTCCAAGGTGAGTAATTCCAGATCACCTTAGCCCATCCCATGTCTGATGGACTGTGCATTCAATTAAGAAGTACAGGCTAGCAATTAAATGGTGAAACCTAAGCTGAAGCAAAACTTACCTCCTGAACACATACAGTACAAAACTAGTCTCAAGATAACTCTGCATTGGGCTGACATAACATTGCCTTTAGGTACCTGAAAGTTACCATGTGTCATTTTACCATGTGTATGAAAAAAAATTATTCATACACAAAACTCTAGATTAAGAAACAGTAAATGAGAAATATACAATCAACATCCTATAACAATAAAAAAAAATGCAGGACTTTGCAATAACCCAATATATCTAAAGCATTAAAGGAGATGCCAGTAACATCACTTATGCAGTTCAAAAGAGAGCATATTTCATACGAGATTAAAGGAGGTTTCTATGAAATTAATAAAAGAATACTATGTGGCATCAAAAGGAAGCCTCCTTTTAGACAGGTTTGAGTAATTTTTACCATTGTACCCCAGTCCCCCAACCAGTTTTTAGATTTCTAAAACAAAATTCCTGAAATTTGGATGACCTTAATTATTCTAGTTATTCTGGAGAAGCAAATCCGTATCCCACGGTCCCTTTCTGTGAAGGCAGCAAGTGTTCTAAAAAGCTTTCTTAACAAGGTAAGAGCTAATACCATATTTGGATTGAACTTTTGCTAATTTTACATCTAACAATATTTGGACTGAAACTCATTGCATTTCAGTCTATGCATGTTTACTGGAAAGTATATTAGACCGATTTCAGTAGGATCTGCTCCCAAGTCAGTGTTCATTGGATCGTTACTTTAGATGAGGGATGGGGAACCTCCAGCCCACAGGCCTAATCCAGCCCACAGGTGTTCCCCTTCCCAAGTCTCCACTACCAGGCTGCTAGGAGGGTGAGGAATCCTTAGTATTATTTCTGATCAGTGATGGGAGAACATAGTGGGGATCCTGTGATTCCCCCCAGCATGCCACTCACTATCCCATTTGGGAAGACAAGCAGTGCACTAATTGCTTCGTGTCCTCCTCAATGGAGAAGCCACCCCCAAATTTAAATGTGGGTAGAGGAGCTTCTGTCAGGGGTGGCTTCACTTCACAAAGTTTTCCCTGGCTGAGAACTTCAGGGAAACCGTGGCCCTGCCCCCTGATGTATTCCAGCCTGTTGAGGGGTCAGTGCAAGGGGAACATCTGGCTCCCCACCAAAATCACACACACACTTTAGTGCTTTACTTAAATACTTAATGACAAACTAGATGAGTTTTTGGCCTTGCATGGCTGATCTTTGTTAAATAAATAGCTGGCGTGAGAGAGAGCTTTTAACCCTTTGCCCTGCCATGGTCCACTTGGAATCTGTCCCCCACGTCTGCTATTCACAAAAGGAAGAAAAACAAAACACATCACATCTAGTTTTATTAACTTGTGAATCTCCTCATATTCTGACTGAATTGGACTTGATCAATTTTGGTTTCACATGTTTAAACTAGATTAAAGAATTAAATACTCTAGAAAGTAAATTACAGCTTTAACATTAAAGTTGAATGACTTAGACTGTGCCATAAACCTAAAAACATCTAGGCTTGTTACTAGACTGTGCCGTAAATCTAAAGAACATCTAGGCTTGTTACTAACATATCTCCATTAGGACACCCTATTACTCATGATAAACTTGCTGTAAAGGGTTGTTACTGCTCTTACGTACAAGGACCTTGTCACTTTTCTCATTGCTAACCACAGAAATGAACATAATAAGGGGATGTATGAAGATCCTCAGTCTGTAGAGATTGTAATTTTTCAACATTACAGCAGCAGGAAGACTCTCTAGCCAAAAAAATACAACCTGTTCTTATAGCAGTTGAAAGAATTGTTATAATGTGAAACATTTAGTACACATTAATCTTCAGCTCAATTGATATTAATTTCGCTTTCACCAATCAAGCTTGTTTAATGTTTTTTCTGCCATAGGATCCAAAAGAACGTTTAGGATGCCATCCTCAAACAGGGTTTGCAGATATTCAGGGACATCCATTTTTTCGTAACGTTGATTGGGATCTGGTAAGTATACAGTGTAAATGCTGCTTTTAAGAGTTTTATGTACAGTAAATTTCTGAGGCCTTTTCTGGATCCGTTAGCTTCTGTCATTGTTGACCACCTTGAGTTTTCCCCATAGACATTCACACTTATATTGGAGTCATTTATAAGAGCTTGAAAAAATATTTTTGGCATGGG
Source organism: Elgaria multicarinata webbii (assembly GCF_023053635.1). Lineage (NCBI taxonomy): Eukaryota > Metazoa > Chordata > Lepidosauria > Squamata > Anguidae > Elgaria > Elgaria multicarinata. Next base: position 22,052,746 of record NC_086178.1, on the reverse strand, counting down.
GTTGAGCTCTACTAATACTCAGGGTGAACATGGACTCTGCAAAGCAGTGGTCATTTTAATATTTCTTGAGCACTGTCACACTAGTATTTTACTGCTTAGCATACTTTCAGGAAGTTTGGAAATAGAGATCAGTGTTTATTGGGACAAAACAATAAGTTAAAGTGAGGAATACAAAGCCTGCATAAACACTCTAACCAATAGTTTGTCTTTTCAAATGACATGTGAATTACCCTTCATGTCTTCAGTGAAATTATCTGACTTCTGCACCATTGCTTTTTTAAAAAATTACACTCTAATGCTCTGTGAACTTATTCCTAGATGGAACAAAAACAGGTAGTTCCTCCATTTAAACCAAATATATCTGGAGAATTTGGTCTGGACAACTTTGATTCCCAGTTCACTAATGAACCTGTTCAACTCACTCCTGATGATGAGTAAGTAAATGATTTCTTACATTAATAAATAAGACAAATTTCTCTTCTGTAAAGCTAGCAATTCTCATAGACCTAGTTCGCACATTGTGGTGGCAAATCTTGGGTTATTTAACCAATGATTCATGTAGATGTGAGTCACTTTCTTTTTCTGTAAACAGTCTCTGATTGGTGTGATCAGTGGTGATCAGCATGATGTGCATTGTGCAAATCCAGATCAATGGGTTGTTTATAGAAAATGGGAGCAGCTCACAGCTGGCACACATCCCCACAAATTGTGAGTTAATTAACACAAGATTTGCCACTGCCATTACATGCTGCAAACAGCCCTGTAATTGCAGATGCCTCAATGGCAGCTCCATGTTCAGAAGTATTATTACTAGGGGTAGGAGGTAACAGGGTTATCAGCATTGTGCTTTGCTTGTGGGCATCCTGCAAGCATCTCACTGGCCATTGTTGGAAACAGGATACTGGACTAGATGCATCCTTGATCTGATTGAACAGTGGCTGCTCTTATGATTCTATGGGACCAACGACAACTCCCCTACTGTGATGAATGGAAGGGTAGTTGGTAGGCTGCACAACTACACTATTTTAAGATTTTTAGGGCCAGTTCCGGGTTGCAACTCTTTAGATGGTTCTGTATTTGAAAATGCCTCATATTAGGTTGAACTTTGTATCCAGCTAGCGAAGTATTGTATGACAGCAGCTATCTGGGTCATATGGGGGCAACTATGATATACTTCCAACTTTAGAGAGCAAATGCTTACTTATAGAAAAAATGTGTAACTCCTCTCTGCTTTAGTACTCGAAGCAATGCATAATATTTAAATATAATTCAGGGTCAGTATCATCTCTGTTTTATTCAGTAACAAATGATTTCTGATTTGGGGGTTAGGGGGTGGCAGTAACGATAAATCTGTTGATGTTACTTTTTCTATATCAAGTTTGGATTGAGACTTATGAAAGACTAATTTGTAAAGGAAACATGGCTGTGACACAAGATCAATGTTGCAGTTAAAAAAGGTGATATTCTTAGAGCTGGACTAAACTACAGATTTACTTGTCATAGCTTCTGCTTCAAATATTCCTTGAATTAAAGTTTTGTGTTAGGAGAAGGGCCTAAAAGAATATTTATCACCATTACGAAGCTAGTATTTGCAGGGTATTGTGCGAGAAAAGATCCAATATAGAACAAACTAGCTCTCCCTTTTGTTCCGGTACACCAGAGCCCTGACAAGAGCATATTTGCGGGGGAAGGGGTATTACTTAAAGTATCATCTTTTCATTTATTCTCAATACAAACTTTTTTTTTGACAATAGGCATTTAATTGTTACACTGTTTTATTTTCAGTGATATTGTAAAGAAGATAGACCAGTCAGAATTTGAAGGCTTTGAATATATAAATCCTCTTCTGATGTCTGCTGAGGAATGTGTCTGATCTCCCACTTCTGAACTGTGCCATTTGTTGCTGATGATGTTTTTTCTGCATGGATGAACAGTTTGCTGTTGGGATGCAACTGATAAAATACACATATCTTTGTCATTTGCCACCTAGTATGAACTACACATTAATTTGCTATAAACGATGCTTTTATTGAAATATAAGAATCTAAAACATTAAAACGTTTTGCCAAAGTTGAACTCTTACACCGAGGCGACTGTTTGCCTATAGGCTTGAATAATGTGAAGTAGAGGGTATTACCAGCTCTTCTACCTGAAATGTAATGCAGCTCTGTTTTAAAGTAGTCCTGTTAAAGAGCACCTGCTGCATTGCAAAATTAACCCAAGGAGTCATCTGTAAGTCCTGGTTCACACTTGGAGCTAAAAACTGGGTTTAGGGATTGAGCCATAGTAATGCATATATTGTTCTTCTCCCAACATCTGTGTTCAGCTTGATATCTGACTGATGCCAGTCCATCTTAAAATAAACAGATATATGTTACCAAATTCACTCTGAGAATCCTGATTAAACCTGGTTCTCACTCTGAGTTTAGGAATACGTTCAAATTGATTATGGTAATGTTGTGCTGAAACTAAATCAGATAGAAAGTGGTGGAGGAAGTTGCACATAATGCCACAGTCTGCTCCCAGTCTGTAAATCTTAGTTTAGCATTTGGTTTCATTTTACCTGTTACAAATTTAGGGCTGCAATCCTATACACGCTTGGTGTGAGCCTCATTGAATTTGGTGGGACTTACTTCTGAGTAAGCATGCATAGGATTGTGCTGTAGTACTTCTGAGCCTCTCTTTTATACTTATTTTTATACAACTCTTCAGGATTATAGCTAAAGCCTTGCTATTTCCTTAGACTTGATGAAAGTGGCACAGCATTTACTTTAACCTTGACCGAGCCAAGGACAATACATGCTTTCTTAGCAATGAGGATTATGGTTCTATCACAAAAGAAAATTTTGCTCTTAAGAACCAGGTAGAAAACTAGACTCCAAAATGATTTTTCATAGTTAACTAAAGTCATTGGTTACATGTTCTTGCTATGTAAATGAGTGCCTTCCTAAGCTTGTCCTTTAAGAAAGGGCTTATATGAGGTATGGTGTCAGTTTAAGTTAAAATTGGTTGTGTATTTTAAGAGAAAAGGTAGTATTTAGCACAATTAGGCAGCTAATGTTCACAAATAAGACCTCATACCATCTTGTTCGTATTCTTGTAGCTTCTATTAAGGTACAAGATACCTTAAAATCTACACAATAGATTCAAAATTCTTATACTGCCACTATAAAGTTTGAAATGCATTACACTACCACTGTAGATCCCTCTGCTAATATGGTTGGAGAAGTGTAACTAACATTTGAGAACCTCTTTTAGTCCTATACATTCAGCTGTTAGATGTCTGCAACTATTTTCTGGATGGATCCACATAGAATTAACTCAAATTTGAAACCAACTAGAGATGTAAAATTTCCGGAAATTTTGAAGCTATGGAAAAAAAATGGAAACTTGAGGAAAATGACATACCAAGTAAAATTTAATATTGCATTTTAAAAGTCAAGGAACTGCTGAATAGAGATATTAGCTGTGTACCTTACTTGATTTTACAATGCTCGTCAAAAGAAGGGATTCTCAAAATATTCTAGACAATGTAGAAATGTTTAATGGAAATCTTTAGTCTGAGTGGAGTTAATGGAATAATAGTCTGAATCAAGTTCATCATAGTTATCCTTCTATGGTGTTAAGTTTTTCTCTCTGCCATTGTGAACATTGTGGTACATTTGAGCATTAAGGCAAAAACAGCTGTTTCAATTGTATGAATTATCTTTCTACTTTTGAAACACGGATATATTGAAAAGGAAGAATTTATCCACTTTGGTACTTGCCCATACTACTTGACCAAGCTCATGTTAGTTACAGGGCACATCTAAAAACACTACCTGTACTATACTTTAGATCCAATTAGGAAACAGTGTATATTATTTTGGAGTGGGGGACATGTCTGTGTGTGGTATAAATGATTAGTTCCTGCCCTCTTATTTTTCAGTCCTTTTCTAAAGTGTCTGAAATTAGGCCACTAGCAGTGGCTTCACTTTGTAAGCTACATGGTACAAAATGACTGTATAACAGAGGTACATATTCTGACTCGCACAATTGTAGAGTGAAATTCTAACATTCAAGATTTTTCTGCTTCCAAGCACAAAAGCAATGAATTTACAGATGTTATAATATGCTCTCATCCCCACCCTGTATGTGTGTAATATATATTTCATGTCGTGATGTCACCTTTAACAAAGATTTGAGTGATATGTTAAAAGCAAATGCCAGGATTTGATTTATTTTTTCATGTTTTTTTCAAACAAGTGCCATGGTATTAAATTGTTAATTTTTAAAACTTTTTTTTAAAAATATTTAGAAGCTGTCTTAAAATATTGAACAGGGAATTCAGACATGGACAGCTAATGCAGCATGATGTTGGAAAGTAACCCTTCTTTTGGTATAGAAATTGGACTTATGGGTACTTCCACTCACCTTGTACGGTGTTTCCTTCATTTTGAGTCTTGGTTATTATACTGTGTAATCAACTCCTGTATGTCTACACACTTTTTTTACTTTCTATTTTAAGTTTCAAAATAAAAATGTGGGGCTTTTTGTTTTAAACCTGTGTTGCACTTCTTTGTATTCTTTTCCCAACTATTCTTCTAATTTAATAGCTTTAGGGAGCAATCCTATCCTATCAGATTAGCTCTTGATACTCATAAGCCTCCGAACTCCATTGTGCCTCCTGCCCTGTAGCTTTTACGCCCATCTAGCTGAGCCGTCAGGGTGGGGGAGGGAAGGAGTCTGGGGATGCATGGGACTATGGCGGAAGTGGTCCCCTATCCTCCCCACCCTCCAGCATGCCCCCTTTCTGTTCACTCTGAAGTCGCCTTTGTGGTTCCCTCCATGTTGCCGGGGAGGGAAAGGGGTCTGGGAGTTCAGATTTCTGGATCTGAGGTTGGAGGAGTGTCTTCGACCTCAAATCCAGAAATCCAAACTGTACTATGCTCCCGCCCCCACCAGCTTCTGTCTAGGGACCTTAGGATTTCTCTGTTACTTATCATTGTTATTGTAGGAGAGCTTGTAAAAGATTTAACCAGCTAACAGAGAATTGGCCTTCAGTGAAGATTAACGCCAAAATCTTAATCCATCAGGGGAATCTGTAAACTGGTATCTCTTCTACAGGGAAAAGTATTATTTAAGATGGAGTGATGCTAATTAGTAAAGTGGAGTGCATCATAAAACATCGATCAGAATTCTTGTTTGGATTTCTCAGACCCACTAAGAATACATCAAAGGCACATCAGTTTTGCCAATAGGGTGAGGTGTGGGGCAAGGGAAAAGATCCTTTCTATATGATTCAGAGCAAAATTTTGCCTAGATCGCTCCTTCTGAAGTCCTCTGGATGTCCCTGCTTCATGAAGTAGAGTAGGTGGTACCAGGGTCTTTTCATTGCTGATACTCTTAAAAATGTAATCCTTCAGCTCTAATTTTGTTTGATTCTCTACCACATGATTTTATGCTGCTCTTCTTTGGCTTAATGTTGACTAGTTTTATTTTATGAATACTTCCTTAGTTATAGGCACCAGTGTTTTGGGGGTGGAAGTCCAGGACCCCACTCAGCAGAATGAGGAAAAGGGCTCCCAAACACGACTGGCTTGCCATATTTTAAAGCAAATGAAGAAATAAAGTTTGCCATCTGAAGAGGGGAGGCCTATAAGACCAAAGTCTAGAATTACCTAGCTGCACCACTGGTTATAAGGCGACATAATGGGACTGTTTCTTCCAAGCCCACCATTTGCTGCTAAAATTCTAGCTATGTATTGAGTGCTGCTTCTTCCCTACAAGAACAAGCATAATAGATGCTTTGTGTGATTGAGAGACAACTCGAGTCCATTGCTTGTTGAAGCAGGCTGTGTGGGTGGGACTTGGTCCTTGCTTACAGTCCAAAGAGAGGAGGCAGCCTGCATCATTGCTCACAGGACATCCTACTCTCTTGGATTTGAGCTGTATATTAAGCTGTGTCCCCACTTCAATGACTCTTCGGATCCTACTCCCTACCCTCTTGCACATCTGAGAATCCACTTAGAAGATACTGAAATGAGTCCTTTTATGTTTCCGTTCATTGTTTAAATGGTTGCATTGGGAGAGGACATTGGCTTACATTAAGTTTCATGTTTTGGATGGGGGCGGAATGCTACTATCTTGTCTAGTAGCATAAATTTATTCTGAAAAATGGCATGAGGGTTTGGTATAGGCTAACCGTTCCATCTTGGTTGTGGCTGACTCTGCAGCTTGTTTGGTATTACCTGGCTTTTTAGTGGCTCTTTTTGGAGAGCTATGTCAACAAATTTCTAAAAACCCAAATCTCAAGCCAGCCTGAATATCTCAGTGACTTACACCTCATCCTCAGCCAAATCTGGAAAATGTTCTCCTTCATCCTAGACACACGGAGCCTGGTTGTGATTACTCAGCAGTGAGGTACTTTGGATATGGTCAGAGATCCTTTGCTTTTCCAGGATTGTGCCCAAATTAAATTATGTTTGCCAATTATTTCAATATAAAGGAAACGTTTTGGTATTCGAAAATGTGAATGGATTCCAAGTGGGGCAGGGCAAAACCCATACATTTTTAAAGCTTTGTATTCGTTTAAGTTCAAGAAATAGTGCCATATGCCATGGCTGAATTTCTAAATAAGAGCTGTTGGGTTCAACTTAAGTCTCTAGGTGTTATGCTCCTGCCTTGCCATGTGGTCCTGCATTGCCACATCCATGTTGTTGTTTATTCGTTCAGTCCCTTCAGACTCTTCGTGACTTCATGGACCAGTCTACACCAGAGCCTTCTGTCGGCCGTCGCCACCCCTAGCTCCCCCAAGGTCAAGTCTGTCACCTCCAGAATATCATCCATCCATCTTGCCCTTGGTCGGCCCCTCTTCCTTTTGCCTTCCACTTTCCCTAGCATCAGCATCTTCTCCAGGGTGTCCTATCTTCTCATTATGTGGCCAAAGTACTTCAGTTTTGCCTTTAGTATCATTCCCTCAAGTGAGCAGTCTGGCTTTATTTCCTGGAGTATGGACTGGTTTGATCTTCTTGCCATCCAAGGCACTCTCAGAATTTTCCTCCAACACCACAGTTCAAAAGCATCTATCTTCCTTCACTCAGCCTTCCTTATGGTCCAGCTCTCGCAGCCATAGGTTACTACGGGGAATACCATTGTTTTAACTACGCGGACGTTTGTTGTCAGTGTGGTGTCTCTGCTCTTAACTATTTTATCAAGATTTGTCATTCCTCTCTTCCCAATATGCCACATATTGCCACATCCATAGATGTGTAAAATGTTTCTCAATGGGAAGACAATTTAATGTATTTCTATGCCACCTTTCTGAAACCCACTAAGGCACTCTGCACATATGTAAAGGCATTCTTTCTTTTGTAAAAGTCCTGGTGTGCAGGATGGGATTTTTAAAAAATCCCATCTCATCAACTCAGTCGTTTTTCCAGCACAAAAGTGATCATTTTTTCAGTTACTCAAATTCTATCCAATGTAAGGGGGGATCTTGCAGAGACTGGATGCAGTCTGTTTTAAAACCTAAATAAAGCCCTGAATGTGTCCAAACACATCCAGTAAAATGCTAATTGTAAAGGATGGAAATTATTTAATGTTTTGTATGGTTGCTCTATTTATGGGCCTTCCCCTTAACCCCAGACAAGTGATGTTTCTTGGTAACCATTCTGCTAATTATAGATTAAATACAGAGTAACCTCCCCTTCTTAGTAGTAAACAAAGGTTTTATTTTAAAACTGCAAGTTGTCTCATGTTGCAAACCTAGAGGGAAGCTCAGATACCAAACAAACACCAAGAATCTAATTTTGCAAGTCAGCCATCCTAAATATTGTTCTGACATTGGCTGTGTTAACCAGCATAAAGGATTGGGTCACTAGTTTACAAGCAATACACACACTGTCCTTAATATATTTATATACCGTTATCACTTCAGCTTGAGCTATTTCAATAAATATTGTTATAATAAACTTGAACCAACAATAGCTACAGCCAGCCTGGTGGAGAATGTGGGTTCTTACTAGATGGCAATATATAAAGAATAGAAGTTCCATCTCCTAAGGATTAATGTTTGTACTCATGTACAAAGATGAGTACAATCCTCCTACAATCCTCCTACAATCCTAGGAGGAGGGCTTTCTCCGCTGTGGCACCCCGGTTGTGGAATGAGCTCCCCAGAGAGGTCCGCCTGGCGCCGACACTGTACTCCTTTCGTTGCCAGCTGAAGACCTTTTTATTCTCTCAGTATTTTAACATTTAATTTTAACTTAAATTTAAATCTTACTGTTTTAACTCTGTATTTTAATCTTATATCAATTTTGCTGTGTGGTTTTATCCTGGTTGTGCTTTTTATATTGTATTTTGTATTTGTGCTTTTAACCTGTTGGTTGTTTTATTATGGTTTTAGTTTTTGTGAACCGCCCAGAGAGCTTCGGCTATTAGGCGGTATAAAAATGTAATAAATAAATAAATAAATAAATAAATAAATAAATAAATGTTTTAAGACATTCAAGACTGGAAGCCAGTAGAGGAAAATCTGGAGGTACATGATGGCAAAAACTGTACAAGTTATATAGCAAGCACTTTAAAGGCACTTCCTTCATTATGCCCAATGGATTGCCAGCAAGCAAGTTCATTTAAAGAGCTTTCTATGTGGTACACAGTAAAAACTCTGCAAGGCAATTTTGAGATCTCTTTATAGCTCACCTTTCACATCTTTTAATGTAGTTTCTGATAGGTGATGTCTCTCTCACCCACACATGAAAGGAGAAGCGAGACAACTGATCTGCATTTTTAATGCACAAGTGAAAATTGCTATTCCAAATTACTTCATTTTATAAGAAAGGTGTAGACTAGTGTTGTACAAAAACTTAAAAATAACTTTCCTGTCAAGTTGGTTAGCATACACACCAAACCTGTTTCTCAAACTGCTAAGATGTATACGGAATTTTATCACACTGTTTTATAAATTAATTCAGATTTTTCATCCCCATTTGTGAGCATTATCTGCTACATACAAATATGTGATTCCTACATTATCTGAAAATTAAAGCACTAGGACAGCAATGAAAAACAAATATCCACTAAGAATTCCTTGATCTAACACTATGTAACAGTGATTTGATTCCATGAATAGGAATAGTCAACTGTCCAGGAATATTTTTCTTCTGATTTTCGTATTTGGGCAAATACAGATATGATAAGGAAATCTACAAAAAGTAGTAAAACTCCACGCAGTTGTCACCTACACTACAGTTGTTCATTTCTATGACTTACTGCCCTCTATCACCAACCCTATTTTAGTAAACCACCTTGAAGGCATTTGCAAGTTAGGCAGTATACAAATCTATTAAATTAGTAGAGTGGCTTGAGATTGGGTCAGAGTTCCCTCTTTTATAATCTCATTCTTGCAGACATTTTAGTAAGCTTCAGGCCATAATATGCTCTCAGTGCCCATGTCATACAGGTTGCCAGATTAATCATAGAGCATGTGGACAATAACCTCAGATCTGGTAAATGAGCATTTTCTTAAATGCATCCCTAGGGCATCTTAAAACACATACAGACCATAGTACTCCAGACAAAGTCCCTGAAACTATCACTGTTCCGTCACAGGTTTCCTTCTGCGAATTTTTGCTCTAGACAGCTACAAATGTAAGAATATTAATTATACTGAGACAGATCATTGATCTATTTAGCTTGATATTGTCTACTGTCAGCAGCTCTCTAAGGTTTCATTTTGGAGTCCCAGCCCTATCTAGAGATGTTGGGTTGAACTGAGGAACTTTTTCAAGGAAAGGATGCAAAAGGTCCTTTCCACTAGGGCTGTGCATGGACCCCCCTGATCCGCTCTGGATCCTGATCTGCAACTTCCGGATTGGGTCTGCTCCGCTCTGTGATGATCCGCCTATGGTCCGCTTTGCTCCAGGGCTCTGGATTGGAGCTCCGTGTTTTTCCCCCCATAGACTTGCATTGAACATGTCAAATGCCTATAACTTTTTTAGTTTTCAAGTTAAAAACATCAAAATGGGCACCATGAGAGCTTCTACATCGATCCTGATTCATGCCCATTTTGAAGCAAATCCAAGCATCCCCTGATTTTTGGGGAATATTTAAAAGATTGCCCCCCATTTTCAGAAATGCAGTTATCTCTGTCATTTTTCCAGATACACACTTGCAGCTGACCGCCATGAGAGCTTATAAATGTATCCTTATTTGTGCCAATTTTGAAGGAAATCCAAGCATTTAACGATTTTTTAAATTTTAACTCTCAACCCTAACCCAAATCAAACCTGTAAACATCTTGTCATTTTTCAAGTTAGAAACCTCAAAATGGGCACCCTGATATCTTCTAAATGTATCCACATTCATGCCCATTTTGAAGCAATTCCGAGCATCCCCTGAATTTTGGAGAATATTTTAAATATCACCCCCCCATTTTCAGAAATGCAGTTATCTCTGTAATTTTTGCAGTTAGAAAATTGGAAATGGGCACCATCACAGCTTCCACCTAGATCCTTATCCATGCCCATTTTCAGGGAAATCCGAGCATGCCATGATTTTTGGGGAATTTTAAAAAATATTCCCCCACCCCATTTACAGGAATGCAAATATCTTAGGGATTTTCCCAGATACAGACCTGTAAGTGGGCACTATGAGAGCTTCCACATAGATCGTTATTCATGCCCATTTTGAAGCAAATCCAAGCATCCCCTGATTTTTGGGGAATTTTTAAAAATATCCCCCACCCCATTTTCAGAAATGCATCTATCTCAGGGATTTTGTAAGCTGCAGACAGGTAACTGGGCTTCTAAATAGATCCTTATTCATGGCCATTTCAAAGGAAATCCGAACATGCCCTGAATTGTGGGGAATATTTAAAGATAAACCTAAATAAGAATATTCAACACTTCAAAAATTAACAAGGAACTTCAAGAAGTCTAAACAGGGTGAGCACAGCAGCAATGCAGCTGCCTTTTCATCACCAGGAAGGGCTAATGCCCTGTGTCAAAGCAAGACACGCACAAACCGGCCCTGTGAGGCTGGCACAGAGGAGGAGAGGCAGCAGGCGGCTATGTCCCTGAAGCACTGGGAGCAAGTGTGCCATAGGCTTGTGTGGTTGACCCACACAGCCCATTACATCTCCCAGGCACCAGGAGGCGTACAGGCAGGCAGAGAGGTGCTACACGATGTACGACTAAGCCATAGATCTCTGGGGAAGTAAGTCCCAGCAGATCCCGCTACCCCACGACAGCACCCAGGCAGAGGAGGCAGGCAGAGAGGTGGGCAGGCAGGCAGAAAGGGACTGGATCATTGTACAGGTAAGCCATAGATCTCTGGGGATCTCCCAGGAGATCCAGCTACCCCACCATGACGGCACCCAGGCGGAGGAGGCAGGCAGGATGCTGCCTGCCTCTTTCAAAGAGACACTTTTCCCACCCTCAAAAAGTGAACGGCCGCAAGTTGGAGATGTGGCCGCGTCTGCCTGCTGCTTCTTCTGCTTCTGAGCAGTCAGCCAAGGACTGGCACTTTTGATTTTCACAGCAGGAGAGGCTGCCTACTTACTGGTGCCAGCCTTGCCCACTGCTTCCACCACGCCCAACCACAGATGGGTGCCTGCTGACTTTTCTCATTATAAGTAATTATTAGAAACAACAACAACAACAATAGTATTAGTAGTATTTATTATTTGGGGAAATGGGACAAGTATTGTGCTTTGCCCAAACTTTATTTGAATGCTCAAACTTTATGCATTTTGCACTTAACAAGCAAGCAGTGCACAGCAAACACACTCACACAATCACACACAGAGTGAGAGAGAGAAAGAGAGGATAGAATTTTTAAAATTATTTTCTTCTTTTATATAGAAAAAGGAAAATGAATACAAACACAGTCACAGAACACAGAGTTTAAAAGTCAGGGGGAAGGGTTGGGGGTTGGGAAACAAACAAGCACTCCAAATGAAGAATTATAAATTTATATAAATCAAAGTAAGGCAAAACATAGAGCAAAGGAAAGCTAAGCCAAAAGTCAGAAATAAACACACACCCCAAGCTAAATCCTATCTCCTCCAAACAAACACAGCTACAGTACACAGAACTCCTCTCTCCATGAACTCCAAACACACACAGAGAAAGGAAAACTATATCTTGGTGGCTCTGGCTTAGTCCCCATTCCAACATTGGGAAATAATACTAAAACACATATTTTTACAGGTTTGGTGCATAAGTAGGCTGACCATATGAAAGGGAGGACAGGGCTCCTGTATCTTTGACAGTTGTATTGAAAAGGAAATTTCAGCAGGTGTCATTTGTGTATATGCCTCCTTATTGTTTACTACAACTTTATTAGATTGTAAGCCTATGCGGCAGGGTCTTACTATTTACTGTGTATAATCTGTACAGCACCATGTACATTGATGGTGCTATATAAATAAATAATAATAATAATAATAATTGGAGGATACTTCACATGAGGTGATCACTTATCATCACGACTGGGAGTTGAATCTGCCTGTCATCGCTTCAAAAAAATGTTCCCCCCTCCCATTTTACCCATTCTAAAAGAATTAATAGCAAGCAAACCAAAGTTCCAAAATGGTGGGCAGAGCTTTGCGACAAGTGGATTGCTCCGCAAATGGGCGGTCCACTTCATGATGCTTCACTAAGCCCCCGACTCGCTTCGCATCCACCTTTAATGGAGGGGAATCAGGCCGCTCCAATGCTGCTTCTACTTATTATTATTATTATTATTATTATTATTATTATTATTATTATATATAGCACCATCAATGTACATGGTGCTGTACAGAGTAAAACAGTAAATAGCAAGACCCTGCCGCATAGGCTTACATTCTAATAAAATCATAATAAAACAATAAGGAGGAGAAGAGAATGCAAACAGGCACAGGGTGGGGTAAACAGGCACTGGGTAGGGTAAAACTAACAGTATAAAGTCAGAACAAAATCAAGTTTTAAAAGCTTTAGGAAAAAGAAAAGTTTTTAGCTGAGCTTTAAAAGCTGCGGTTGAACTTGTAGTTCTCAAATGTTCTGGAAGAGCGTTCCAGGCATAAGGGGCAGCAGAAGAAAATGGACGAAGCCGAGCAAGGGAAGTAGAGACCCTTGGGCAGGCGAGAAGCATGGCATCAGAGGAGCGAAGAGCACGAGCGGGGCGATAGTGTGAGATGAGAGAGGAGAGATAGGAAGGAGCTAGACAGTGAAAAGCTTTGTAGGTCAACAGGAGAAGTTTATATTGGATTCTGAAGTGAATTGGAAGCCAGTGAAGAGATTTCAGAAGTGGAGTTACATGGTCAGAGCGGCGAGCCAAGAAGATGATTCTACGACCAGAAACGGAGCAGAGCACAGCCCTACTTTCCGCTAGGCTATGGCCCTTTGCCACCATGTAACTTGTGAAATAGCATTAATAGAATCAATGCATTTGGAAAGATTTCCCCCTTTCTGTAAACTAAGTACTTACTTCGATGTCCTTGGTTACCTGCTTCCCATCTCTACTTCCTTACTCCAAATGGTTTGAGTAAATATGCTAAGGCTTCTTACATGGCTGGCTGACCTATTTTCAGATGGAACTGCTTTTAGATCAATTCTGTTTCCATGTTTATGGACATACCTTATGGTCCATGTATTAGGATGAGTGCAAGTTAGGGTCTATGTTATCATAAAAGCTTGTTGAGCAAAAGCCTGGAAGCCAAGAGACCAAGCATATATTTAATAAATATGTGCATAGTTGGATTTATAGATGGGTTTTTTTGCCCATGGGCACTCTAAAAGTCATTCGACAAAATCAAAGAGGCTTCAGTTTTAACTTGATCTAAATTGGACATGTTTTAAGATGATTTAAAGAATTCTATATATTTTTAAAAATGGTAATTGAAGTAGACTTCAATGGCAGGGTTGCCCTATCATAGTCCAGCACAGAAATTCAAGTTGTAATATGGTTGTGTGTGTTTTGTAATCTTGTAAGCCACCTTGTGATGCTCTGATTTTTTTTACATAATTATATAAATAATAATGAAAACAGCTTTAGCAAAGTGCATGTAATATATTGATAATATCTGTATCCCACCTCTTCTCTCTCCCTTTGAATTCCTTCTCACAACTCGTCTTTTAAGTGAAACCTTTCAGCTTACTCCATAGTCCTTCCCTTGACTAAAATGAAATTATATTCAAAGTAAATGTATGTGCTTGAATTTGAATTTGCTTGTCTCTCTCTTCCCTTTGTTTTCCCCAGTGTCAATGTTTAGATGGTAAGCTCCTTGTAGCAAGGATATTATATTTCTGCTGAACATATATAAAGTGCAACATGAATATTGATATATTGTGTTAATCATGATAAGCTCAGGGTGGCTTACTTTGCAGTGGAGATGGGAATGTGCATTTGCAACAAATTCTTGGGTTGTGTGACCTATATCTGGATCATAGCCCCATACAGTTGTGGCTGCTTATAGATAAATGTCCTCTAGCATAGCATAATCTGTACAAACATACAGACATTATCCTTAAGGGGAAAGGGGAACCGGGAATCTAATGTAAAGACTGTCTCTCCTCTCTTTCTGAAGGGAGTTAACTGTGTGCCCTTCGACAATGAGGCATTATGTCTATGAGGGCAATAGGATATCTTATTTTATTTTTAAAAAGTTGAATTAGTATCCAAAAAAGAGTTCCAACTCTTTAGCCAAGATATAGTTAGTGAGCTAAGAGGTAAGTAGAAGTGGGTGAAGTGATTTTGACTAGACAAGTCAAGAGCAAACAGGCAGAGGCAGCTTTACCATGAGATAGGTAAGGTAAGGTGACCGCCTGATGCAGTTAGGTAAAAATCTGAGTCATGGCCACACATTCCACTGTTTTCTGCAGGTTAGTTGTTGTGTAGGGGATGCCATCTGGATTTTCTGCCTCAGGCACCAACATGTTTGGGTGGCACGCTTTGAAAATGGTGGTCAATGGACTATGTAATTACGTAATCAAATAATTAAAAGTACCCAACATCAGCTTAACTCTGCCCTCTCAAGGACAATTTTGGATTGTGCGTGTTGTGACGATGCATTATATTAAAGCGTGAAGTGACAACATGTCTGTCATACGTGTACATTCCCCAGCGCGCTGTGGTTAACTCGCTTCTTATTGTCTGGCAAAACCTGGTTTTGCTCTCATGTAATGTGTGTAACGGCCCTGAGGGGAGCTGGAGAAAGAAGTGTGCTGTGGAGTAGAGAAGCGGGGGGGGGGGGGGAGGGAGTCGAGGTTAGGTGCCTGGAAGATGGTGGGCGGTAATAAATGAATTCGGTTGTCGGATGGCCTGGAGCGAGAGCGAGTGCAGAGGATTGAGGAACGGGTGAATGCGCTCAAAGACGTGTGTGGAGGACCCAAAAATCCGGGGGCTGAGGGAAGAGGGAAGAGGAAACTGATGAGGGGAGGGGAGGCGAACGTGAGTAATTTCTGGTGAAAAGGTGGTGGAGACGCGACCGAGCGGGGGTGGGGGCTAATGTAGCAAGGGCGAGCGAGCGAGCGAGCGAGCGCTTGGCCCTGAGGTTGCTGTGGGAGGACGAAGCGGAGGCATATAGCTTTCTGCCAGCAAACTCTGTGTGTGTGTGTGTGTGTGTGTGTGAGAGAGAGAGAGAGAGAGAGAGAGAGAGAGAGAGGATGGGTGCGGGGGATATCGCCTCACGCTCCCGCCCGCACATACGCTTGTACAGAGCCAGCTGGCCCAGACAGTGGGCGGGCCTTGGCGGGGCGCGCGCGCCTGGCGGGTTCGTGCCCGCGCGCCGCCGCGCCGTCGTAGCCGCCGCCGTCGTCTCTTTCTCATCAGTCACGGTGGTTTTTCCACCATCACGTCCTCCTCCTCCTCCTCCCCCTCTGTCTCTGCAGTGAGGTCACGGGTGGGCGGTGCGTCAGCAGCGGCTTCTGCTTCACTGTTGGGGACAGCCCGAGTGCCCGACTGTGATGTACGGTAAGGAAAGGACGTTTCTCGTAGAAGGCTTGGCGGTGGGGGCCGGTGGGGGGAGGGGGAAGGAGGAGGCCGGTGGGTCCCTCAGGAAGGAAAGGCAAAAGCGGGGCGCGGGTGGGAAAGAGGGGAGTTATACTGAGGTAATCCGTGGGGGAGGGGGAGAGAAAGGGAAGCGTCCCGGTGAGGAGGGGGGGAGGGGAATGGAGCAGCCTTGGGTTAGGCTAGAGCAGTTGCAAGGGGGCGGTGAGGGGAGAAGAAAGGTCTCCTGTGGGGGTGGAGGGTGGGGAATGAGCTTGCTGAAGGTGAGGTGTAAGGTGGGTGAGTGGGGTGGGGGGAAGTAGTGGTTACTTCGTGTGTGTGTTTTAGGAAGGAATCGCCATGAAGGGAAAGGGTTTCCTTTAGAGCCAAGAGATAAATATGCATGAGGAGTGGAGGAAGATCGTTCTTGAGATCATCCTCGTCAACCTCGGGGGGAGGAGGGAGGGAGAGAGACGCGGGGGAGGCTCGCTTTGAGGGCGTCTTTAGAGGGACTCTCGGAAGAGACTCTCCGCCCCACACGGCCTAACCTCCCCCGGCTGTCTGCCTGCCTGCCTGCCTGCCTGCCTCTCTGCCAGACTTAACCTTCCTCACCCCCTGTGGGGGAGGAGTGTCTGCAGCAGCAGGTTAGTCTGATACAAGAAGGGAAAGGAGTTTCGCTCAGGGCAAAGAAGGGAAATTCCGCACGGGAGGAGGATGGTTCCGGGGCGACGAGTCGGGTTCGAGAGCTAGGCTTGCCAGAAGGTAAATTAGGAGGTCCTCAGTAGCAGGGAGTAAGAGGAGCCTTGTGGTTAAGGCGGCTACCAACGGCTACTAGGAAGGATCCAGGGCGTATTGCTTGGTGGCAGCTTTTGGGTTTAATGGTAAGTGGGTCACAAGCAAGGGCAGACGGCTCCCATCGTTTGGGGTCTTTTGAACGAAGTTAAGGTACCACTGCCTGTGGTGTTATTAGTGGGTTTATGGGAACTGGAGAGTTTGTGGGCAAAGTGTGTGAGTGTGTCATAGGCTTATTTAGGCTAAGGGGCAGTGGGTTTCAAAATGTCTTGCTTCAGGAAGCCTTTTTTCACATTAGCTTGTCTGGTGAGCAACCCCTGCTCATCTGTCATTGGACTGCATGTACAGAGGAAATGTTTCAGGATGTGCATATGGTTCATGCAGTGTGTTGGGCTCTACTATTGGTTTGTGGTAAACTAAAAAAATGTGTACCTTAAAATACACTAGAAAATAAAGAATGGTAGTGATGGTTAATTAAGCTTTCAGGGAAGCTTAACTGCTATCTTAAGCAAATTTCTTTATATGTTTTTGAGGAACCACGGAGTTCCCTGAAACAATTTCAAAATCACTGTTATAAGAGAATAGGGCCTGAAAGGGAAATAATTCTACTGCCATGGGAAGCCTTAGACTAGTAGTGTTTATATAGGCTTGCATATATTTGAGTATGCAGAAGGTGGCTTACTGTGGATAATTATTTTAAAATTAGGTCTGAGAAGGGATTTCATACGATATTTTGCATAGCAGTGGGCTTACTGCATAAAGGACATTGGAGGGGTATATTAAAGACAATGATGCCTTGTACGGGAATATTGTTCTGTATTATTTTTCATAGGGCCAGGGTTTGTTGGAGAGTGGTATTTGTAGAGAACATGAGTCTGGGAAGTGAAAAGCTCAGATTATCTTAGTTTAGAGTAAAAATGTAGGATGTGATCGTGATATGTGTTTTGGAAGATGTCTGAAGAAAGAGAATATACTGGTTGCATATAATTTGTTAAACTTTATGGTTCTGCAAGGCTCTTTGTTGTTTTTTGCAGTAAATTTAGTCATGGTTGATGGGAACTGATTTAGGGTGGATTCCTGCATTGAGCAGGGGGTTGGACTCAATGACCTTATAGGCCCCCTTCCAACTCTTACTATTCTATGATTCTATGACATGTTAGTTTTTTGAAAATAGGTTATGAGTTCTGAGAATGTTTTTTGTGGGAGGAGAGGGAAATATGCTGGGTATTAGCACAGAACAAGAAGGGAAGAATATAGTTGGTAAATATATTATAAGGGAATGCACATTGTTTAAAATACATTATGTTGGTGTTGCTTTGTACAAGAAATAGTGAGTGTGTGGGTGTTTATCTTGTACAATGGCTTGTGTGGGAGGGAGTCTTCCATATCTGGAGGCTCATCTAATTTTAGTTTTGCATTGATCAGAAGAGACAAAAGTTGCTCTAAATGTAAAATCAGTGTGACTGGAGGGTATCTTTATTTAATATGCCACTTTTGAAAGGCTAAAGGGGGCTTTTAATCTTCCTGGGGGCTCTCCTCTGTTCTAGCCCCTGAATTTGTGAAGTATGAGAGAAAATTTGACTTCCCCACTCTAAATTCAAACAGTACGTTCCCTGTTTGTACTTGCAAGAATTTGTTTGCAGGCAGTGGGCATTTTCCCCACCATTCCCCCTCTTTTCAAACAGGCTGCCCCATATACAGATTCACTGGCTACCAAAATAGAGAAAAGGCAAGAGTGGATTCCTAGGGGATGGAGCAGGGGTGGAGAGACCACTGAGATATGCAGTAAAGTTTTGGATTGGGGGAGAGGGGGGTGCATTGCTTTAGAAAGAAAGAAATGTGAAGTCATGTATATACATTTACAGAATTCTGAGATCAAGCAATGGCAGTGGAGGGCTATATGTAGGCACAGGGAGAAGGAAACAACTGGTGGGGGAGGGAGTAACACTTGCTTCACTCACATTTTGCTCACCTTCAAAATAGTTTGGGGGTGGTAAATGATGTTAATTCCATTCAGCATATGTAGAGGTGGAGGGAAGAGAAGCTGAGCAGAAGGCCTAACCCCAGGAAATGTATTCCATGTGAGTCGGGCTATCATTTAATAATATTACTTAAACAATTGTCACACTAAAAGCCGGAGGTGAAGAAACAAGAGAATATCAGACCATCAAGAGTGCACATGTCTGAATGTACACAATGAATACATGAAGTAGATTGCATGGGGATCAGAGAGGTGACATATTATGAAGATAGTGGGGCTAATAGCAGCTGGGGGTGGGTGGAATTCAGAGCTGTTACTGGTTAAAAGACTTTAGTCCAATTAAGGTTATTGCCCTTTAGATGTCTGTGTATTTTAATCACTGTCTGACATGGCAACATCTCCGTTTAAGGATGTATGGGTTTAACCTGAAGCAGTTTGATTTCAGTATACTTCTGGCTGTAAAATACTTGTCTGTTTTTCTCCCCTCTCATTCAGATTCTGTGAAAAGATGGGCAGATATGTGAATTATTAGCCCAAGAAGTTAATCTTGCTGATGGCTGCAAACTTGTTTTCATTATTAAATCTTGTCATTGGGACATTAGCATTCACAATGGTCACCCAAATATATATAGCTGCAACCAGCACTCTGGGATCATCTTCCAGTTGGGCGTTTACTGGTGAACTAACTTTCACGCTATTGGAGGTGGAAAACTTCATTACACAGTGAATCCAGAATTTTGTCTATGATACTGGAAATCCACTATTTAATGCTCCAGTCCCTCTAACTTCTAGAAGTGTAGCTTTGAAATCAACATGTCTCAGGCTGTGAAGACATCAGCAGTTGAGTGTTTTTATGTTCAGTTGAAAGAAAATATGAAGAGTCTGCATGTCTCTAGAAATGGAAATCTCCTTCAAAGCTAGACTTTGTACCAAATCACAGTTTTCTATTGGATTAAATCACTGGATTGTTTTCAAGACCGGTGATTTAAGGGTTTGAGCAAAAACTTTTTGTATGTGCATTAAGGTGTACATTTATATTAGTCAATTTAAAAGAAGTGCTTTTAAATGACAGAGTTTTGTGGGTAATTTCTTTAAAGGCTATGATATTAAACGTGAAGTGTTGAAAATACCAATTTTGGTATCTTATTAAATGTTTACTGCAATGAAAGTAGCCATACTGGTTGTGCAACTGAAATAACTAGAAACTGAGATCTGAAAGAGCTAACTGTGATCAAATTTCAGGTTCACCTATTTAAAATTTAGCTATGGAAGCTTCACAGACAAATTTCCCCCTAGGCCATCAGTCAAAGCAAAAAGGAACTGTAGCACAAGAAGATGGCAGCCCTCCAGCAAAAAAAGCAATGACAGAAATGCATCTAAAGGATAAAGTACTAACTATGGTAAATAAATTGTCAACAATTAAGAAGGAGCACTTGGATGAATGTGAAGAAAATCTTATGGAGAACAGAGAGGAAGATGCCAAACCAAATGTTGCTGCAGCATCTGAGTCTTTGAACTTAAATCCTGGGTTGAAACATACACTGGCACAGTTCCACTTAAGCAGTCAGAGTTCACTGGGTGGACCAGCAGCATTTTCTGCTCGCCATTCCCAAGAAAGCACATCTTCTGTCTTTGTACCTCTGCCATCACCCCAGATCCTTCCTGGTCCATTGCTTGTTCCTTCAGACAGCTCTACAGAGCTGACTCAGACTTTATTGGAAGGGGAGTCCATATCTTGTTTTAAAGTCGGAGGAGAAAAGAGACTTTGCCTGCCTCAAGTTTTGAATTCTGTGCTCCGTGACTTTTCTCTACAGCAAATTAACACCGTGTGTGATGAGCTTTACATCTATTGCTCTAGGTGCACTTCTGACCAGCTTCACATCTTAAAAGTTTTGGGAATCCTTCCATTTAATGCTCCATCTTGTGGGCTGATCACGCTGACTGATGCTCAGAGACTATGCAATGCATTGCTGCGCCCTCGCACTTTCCCTCAAAATGGCAGCCTGCTTCATGCTAAAAGTTCACTAGCCCAACTAAAAGAGACTGGCAGTACCTTTGAAGTAGAGCATGAATGCCTGGGCAAGTGCCAGGGTTTATTTGCTCCTCAGTTTTATCTTCAGCCAGATTCTCCATGTATCCAGTGTTCGGAGTGCTATGGGATGTTTTCACCCCAAACATTTGTGATGCATTCTCATCGATCCCCTGATAAGAGGACCTGTCATTGGGGCTTTGAATCTGCCAAATGGCATTGCTATCTTCATATTAACCAAAAATATCTAGGAACCCCAGAAGAGAGAAATTTGAAGCATCTCTTGGAAGAAATGAAGGAAAAATTTAGCATGAAAAGTCAGAAAATAACCCAGTCTAAAGTAAGTATTTATGCTTGTAAAATATGTGGAAATAGTTAGTGCTAAGGACTGCATTTAAAATATTCTAAGTATATTCTTCATAAAGCTAAATGTATCACTTTTAAGTTTTTTTTTAAATGGTTAGCAGGAAGTGTTACCATATTACAGAAAACAGCACCTTAGTGCTGAAAACTCAGGGTTGTAAGATAGCAGGTTTGAAACTCTATTTCTTGTTTCTATCTGACTTATGATCATAACACATCCTTAACACTGTTGAGCAGATTTGTTTGTAAAAAAAGTATACTTATTGGATTTTGCTTCATATATAATAATATTTAAATGTAAAATGCCCACATTGTACAGAATATGAGACAGAGATTATAGAAAAGTAGAACAGTGAAAGGGAAAGGGAAGAAGGAAGGAGTTCTGGCTTAGAATACTTGAAGCATTCCATAACTAAGGCAAGGCTAAAAAATTAAGGCAGCATGCTTCATTCAAGAAGTGTGATGCATTGATTCCAAAATGGAGTGTTAAGTTGCGGTTGCACACACATTGAACACTCTATATATTTCATATAAGAATGTAAGGAGAGCCATGTTGGATCAGACCAAGGGTCCATCTAGTCCAGCACTCTGTTCACACAGTGGCAAACCAGCTGTCAACCAGGGACCTAGAAGCAGGACATGATGCAACAACACCCTCCTACACTTGTCCCCCAGCAACTGGTGTATATGGGCCTACTGCCTCTGATACTGGAGGTAGCACATAACCATCAGGGCTAGTAGCCCTTGATAGCTTTCTCCTCCTGGAATTACTCCAACCCCCTTTTAAAGCCATCCAAGTTAGTGGCCATCACTACATCTTGTGGTAGTGAATTCCATAATGTCCATGGTATGTGCCAAAGGAGAACTTCAAAATGAAAGAATATTTTTTTCTTTGTGGGAAGACAGGTGGTAGAAAGTCATAATTCATAACTGGCAAAAGCTTAATTGGCAACTCTGTCCAACTTCTTTCATTTAGAAGATCATATTTTTCAAGAGGCAAACATTGGTGGAAAATGTGTCATCACCCATTGCACATATAGATGTATTGCTTTCCCAATTGTCACAATTATTTACAAATTTATTCAAAATAGGCAAAAGTTATACTCTTCTTGGTGGATCATCTTCTATAAAAACAAAACAAAAAACATTTAGGAGCCAGCTAATTAAGGGGAGTGGAGCACAAGTAAAAATAAAGCAGAAGCAGATTCATGTGGCATTATGCTTAGAGGATCTGTCCCAACCATGGCTTGCCCCATGGTTGGTTGTAATAAAGCTTTTAATTAATGTTGGACCACAGATTAATGATTAGGACATTAGTTGTTTAGCTCTAGGTAAACAATCCAGGGAAAAGCTGAGCTTGTATGGCACTGAAACTATACATTTCCCAGCTTAATCAGGTTCATATACTCATTAATGATGTAGCCAATTGTCTTGCTATTCATTTAGCTAAGGTACTGCATTTATTGATTGATTTGATTTGTACCCTGCCTTTCTACCCAAAATGACACTCAAAGCGGCATATAGGTACAATGAAAACTGAATAAAACAATATATTAAAAAGCAATAAAAACGTAACAATTACTGAACAAATAAATAACAGCACCCAACCTAACAGACCCATTTCCAGGCCAAAGGCCTGCTTGGATAAAGTAGTCTTTGCCTGCCTGTGAAAGACAGCACAACAGAGAAAGAGCAAAGCTAGCTTACATTAGGAGGGTATTCCAAGCCTGGGAGTGACCATCGAAAAAGCCCTCTCTTGGGTTGCTACGAGATATGCCTCTGAAGGCAACGGCCTTGAAAGAAAGGCATCTCCAGAAGATCTTATGAACTGGGCAGGCTCATATCGGAGATAGCAATCTTTCATGTAGCCTTGTTCGAAGCCATATTTACTTCAGGTAATGTAACTTTCATAAACAATATTTTGACTTACCTTAAAGAAAATGATAGATTCATTGTGTCTTAAGTCTTATAAACGACCTCATTATCATGTTGTTGCAGTCTTGCAATATGGCTTATGAAGAGCTATATATTACCAAAATATTGTGCTGCATTTACATATTGCTGTATAAATAAAGATGACCTTTTCTGGAGCCTTCATAATGTGAGTTTTAATGAGATTTGTGGGAGAGGGGGAATTTAGATAAGGACAGAGTCTGCTATGAAGAATGTGGTTTCGTTGATGTGCTGATATATTAAAGTCAGTATTCTAAGTGTTTGGCTTCACTCCCTCGTGTCTAATGAGTCCCTGCTGTCTCATGGACGGTATGTTGAATTACAATTTCAGAAAATTATATTCTAATCTCATTTTATGGGTGGAATGGTACTTGGTTAGTGATGACCTAAAACATGTGAGTAGTGTAGAGCTAAGGCCCTTATTTATCTGTATTGTACACTCATCACAGATCTCTTAAAAGATCATGTTCATTCACTTACCTTTTCCCATTCCTAATTAAGATTGAGGGTGGGGTTGTTAGTGAGCCTGTCTGTGATTGAGCAACTCTGCTTTCCCATGAAAACAGGGACGAGAAGCCAGATTAGACAGAGCCTTATGTATATGAAACTCCTTTCTGAGTGTCTTTCCAACTCTTCTTTTTCTTCCCTTAATGGGAGGAAAGGAGTGTCCGTAGAGAATCAGTTGCACCTAGGCCTGATGGAATCTCTCACACCCACCATCTTTTTGGACAGGCCACCGGTGGATGTGAACAAGTTGCCATCTGTTAATAAAATGCAAAGTAATAGCATTCTTTCAGGAATGACTGTGTGTCTGGATAAGAATGATAGAACTCATTGACCTCAGAATTTAGCCAGCCCATTACCTCTCCACCACAGGCTTCATTAGAATTGTGGATACTCACCTGGTATAAGTTTCCCTTTATCCTGTCTAAAGAATTCTGTTCCTTCTCTAGCAATCCAAAGAGGATCTAGAAATAGAATGTAAAATACTCTGTAAAGCTTTTATAAGGAAAATATATGCATGTGAATAGGAGCATCCCTATTATACATGCATTAACAGAAATTGCAAAAACGCTTTGCTGCTTCAGCAGTGCTTCTAACACTTCTGAGATGTGAAAAGCAAAGTAGCAAAGATAGTTAAAATGCACAGAGATTCTTGGGATCTTCACATTTTGAAGAGAATCCAACTAGACGATGTAGTGGGGAATGGGGGGTGGGTAGAGGAGGAATGCCCTTTTGCTAATATGGACCACTTCTAACTCTGCCTTTGATTGGAAAAAATAAGACAATAAGTACAATGTAATTTCTGAAAACGCAAGAATGGCCATGTAAAAATGGATCAAGCAATGCCATGTAAAAATGGGTCAAGCTGTGAGATATTGAGTACTAGAACACTATTGGCTTAAACACACACAGATGGGTACTGCTGAGACTTGTAACCCAGTCATTCTAAAAGTGTGACTGAATGGTGAATTTGTATTTGGCCCTCACATGTTGCCTACATGTGTCAGCAGAGCCTTTATCTTTTTTGATTTGGGGAGAATTGAAAAGAATATTGTATACAATGTGTAAAGTCCAGTGAAGGGTCATAACTTTTGGCTTTCTATCTGGAATTGTGAGGAGATTTGATTTTTTGATAACTTCATGTCAGATGTCTTGTGTTCCTTGATCTCTGAGAGCAATGTCGTAGTATTGGGGAAAACCAATTTTTTTGATGGGCAACCTCAGCCTGTTCATAGTTCCTGTGGTGCATGTATGCACCTTTCACCTTAGTGAATGTCTTGTACAGCATGTCAAATGGCCCTTCATGGTGTACCTCATGTATGGATAATGCAGTGGTAAAAAGTCAAGTGGATCTGCCTATAGGTGCACTTCGATAGGCTGAAACAATTCTGTTTTGTCTTAGGAGGATTACTGTATCACAGTTTCATAACTCTTGAACAAGATGCGTATACACACAGCTCTACAACTGTTTCCATACTTAATTTCCTTCTCAGTTTCATTATGAAAGCTCATTGTAAAATTGGCTCTTGGAACTAAGTTATTTCTTAATTTCATAATGTAGCTAAGTGAGGTGGGTGATCATATAAATGTAATTGATTGTGGAGAAAACGTGTGGCAACTATCAGGTGCTCTCAACAGTATTTTTTTTAAAAAATGGGGTTTTGTTGGTCAGATAGAGGAATGAGGAGGCAAGGTCATGGGCTAATGGTGCTGCTGAATGAATTCCATTCTGCTGAAGTTCCCACTCTGACCTTTTTGGTAATGGCACGATTAAAACATATTTACAGTTGTCACACAGGGACGCACACTGTTTCACATGTAGAAGTGAATTGGCCCAGTTAACTTGATAACTCTGATATCTTTTCCCATGGAAGTAATACTGTTGTTAGAGGTATACATGTGAAAGACATGTTGGAATTGCAAAACCATATGGAAGTAGGCATGTAGGAGTCTTGATTCCTGCCATTTCCTCCTTTTAATCCCCCCTATAAAATGTATCTGAAATATGTTTTCTAATAATCATATAAAGAGCCTGAAATAATTTGGTTTTGTGATTGAAGGTTTCTCATGGTGATTGTTTCATGGGAGAGGAAGAAAAGCCCTGTTGGTGTTCTCTCTTAATTGTCTTTTAACAAAATCCATCAACATGTTTGTTCAGTCTCTGCAGTCATGTCAGAAAACAAAAACAGACATTCTCAAGATTCTGTTAAGCTATCGTATTTGAAATCCATATTCCATGCTCTCTAATCTTATCAGTTATGGAATTACCTAGCCCCTTGTCTATGCATCCAGTATGAAGGTTTTGCACTGATGTACAATATATGTGTCTAGTGAAAATGGCATTACAATCTTAAACATCACATACCACATGCTGCTGTTTTGGATGTACACATATTGTTCTTCCGAAATGTACACAAAGACCAAAAGAAGCACAGAAATGGGGGACAAACCATTTTTTGTGTTTTTCATCCAAGCAGTCCCAGGTACAACCTGAAACCATCACATCACCTGGTAGAGCCTAATTTGAATGTGTGGAACCTCCTCTCACATTTCATCTTATGACTTGATCGTGTAGTCCTCATGACTTCAACATCAAGTTAGCCTCCCCACCCCCACATCATCTTGCCTGGTGAAGAGATATGAAAATCTCAAAAACTTGGACATTTTTATGATCTTTTGAGTATGTCTAAGGATTTTGGAAGGGTACTACTTATCTTTCATGGGTGGCTTTTTAGCTTCCTCCTACCAAGTTGGAGTACTTTTCCATAGCAACATCCCATGTACCAGGAGGGGTTGCAGCTAGATGGCAAAATTGGTTGCTTCCCATGTGTGAATGGAAGAACTTCGTACTTGTGGATCGAAGTCATAGTATTAATGAAATTATAATGGTGCTAATATTATCAATCCTGATTATGGCAGTAATTTTCATCTTTCTTGATAGCCTCTGTTTCTGATTTATTATTATTTTAACATTTATTTTATTTAAGTTAGTTTTAGCCTGCTCTTTTATCTTGTCTGACAGCCAAAGTAGTAAACAATGAAAGGATTTTAACAATGCAAATAAAATTATAAACAGACACAAAATTGAACCACAAACTGACATTAAAACATCCAGTACAGCAGTCTTGTATTTAAGAGGACATCTAATTGCTTTAGGTGACAAGGAATGCTATGCAATTAAGGGACCAGAGCAATCTGTGCCTCCTCTGCCAGCTCACTTGGTTTCCTTGCTGGCTTCCCCTCCCACAGCTAGCATCGAAATAATAATAATAATAATAATTATTATTATTATTATTATTATTATTATTATTATTATTATTGTTTATTTATATAGCACCATCAATGTACATGGTGCTGTACAGAGTAAAACAGTAAATAGCAAGACCCTGCCGCATAGGCTTACATTCTAATAAATGCAGGGGGATAGCCTCTTAGCAGGCTAATAAAAAAAAAAAAATCATGCTAATAACTTTTGTTCATTTATTTAGAAGGGTGCAAGGAAATTTTCATCACAAAAATCTGGCTAAAAAAAAGGTCTTTACGGCTTATTGAAAAGCTCCCGGACCTGTCGCACAATGCTGGGAAGATGCTTCCAAAGTTTATAATTGAAATTATGTCCCTGTCTCCCCAAACATGTGCATTTACTGCCTTATTTTTGTTTACTTGAATTGTTGCTCTTTGTTCCTTCTCTTCAAACTTTAATACTTAAGTAGGCATGCGTACACATGCACTGGGCAGTATTAAATCCTGGCCCTGTGCTAGCGGGAACAACTGCTAGCACAATGGGAAGTTAGTACAATTGGAAAGTACAGCTTCCAGAATGAGACACGTCAGTGGAAGTTGAAGAAAGGAGCTCTGCTAACTTGTCCCATTCCGGAAACATTAGTTTTGGGTTGTGGTAGCAAGTGCTGCTTTTCTGTTGCACTAGCAGTCATTCCTGCCTAGCGCAATGTGATTAGAGCTGAGAGATTGCCATCATTTGTTACCCCCCCCCCCCCGCCCGGAGAGATATAGATGTGTAATCCTATTTACATTTATATTTAGATAAGATGTCCACAGTTTGCACATGAGTTTGAATGAATGTGCAGCTAGAAAGCATTAATTGGTGACTTCCTTTAAGTATACTTAAAATACATTGTCACAAAGTACCGCGCAAGCAAAGAAGACACTGAAAATGATAAGATGCTGTCTTGTTCTAATGGTCAGTCTGACTGACACAATTTACATGTAGCTTCAGGTTCTGTAATTTAGCACAACAAAAAAGCAGGGAATGAGCTATCTTCAAGAAAGATTCTTACTGGTTCATCTGTACCCGGAGTGGGCAAAACTGAGGTAATGTTGCTTTTCTGCTGTTTTATTGCCTTGCAATTTCTTCTATTCCTCTGTAGAATTTAATAAGAATGGAGAAAATATATAATATAATTCCTTCAGATCATGTCTCTTAACTGCTAGAATGGTATGTAACTAAACATAACTGCTGGCTTTTCTTTTTTCAGGCAGATTCTCAGTATAACCTAGAATTCCAAGAATGGTATCCAGTTATAAAGCAAGAAGCAGATTCTATTAATCAGCCACATTCATTCATGCATCCCAGGTAACAACGGTCTGTTGAGAAATACGATTTGGGGTTGGGTGTGTGGTAGAATTGAAGTTTTACTTTTGCAGGCCATCTAAAAGTTCAAAGGTATAATCCACATTTTGCATAAGAACAAACTTTTGGGGGCTTTGTAAAGTATGTAATCTGATCTTCAATGTAGTATAGAACATTGTTATAATGGGTCATCTCTTTCTCATGAGATTCCACTTTTCTTTGCAATCACTGGCTTTGCTGTAACCACAACCACTGATTGACAAGAACCAGTTCCCAAGCAAAACCCTTAGCTTCCCCAAAACCTCTTTGGAGACTCTTGAGGGTAATAGGGAAGTTCCTAGTGTTTCCTGTCCCCTTGAGCTGCTTGACACCCATCTGATTCAAGCTAGGTGTCTCCTTTGACACCCACTTTGCCAGCACCAGAAGCCCAGTTTGTTGTGCTGTACCAGGTACAAAATATGGTGTTTCCTAGAACCACTCACCATATCTCCCAGGGACTCCCAAGCAGCTGCTCAGAAAAGCCTCATGCTCACGCATGAGCTGTGGCCCTTCTTGTTCGAGTCACCTTGTGCAAGATGTTGGCAGACCCAGAGAGAATGGATGACATAGTCGCTGCAGTGCCAATGGGCTGTCTGGGCTGTGGCCCTTTAAACTCTTATCAGGAAGTGGATGAAAGGAGGCAGTGCTCAGGGAGTGGCTTCTCACTTCCTTGCTACTTCCATCTACTTGGGGCTAGTCTAATGCTGGTATCGAAGGGCACCCACTGGACTCTTTGCTGTTGTGTCTTGTGACTATGCTATCCTGCTTTAGCTCTTAGCTCTTCAGCCCTTTAATTATCTTGCTCTGCAACTTCTGTCCTCGAAGTCTTTACTATCCTATGGATATAACACTGGCTGTTCCTCAACCAATCTAATTCTGTGCTTCTGGGATTCCTGGCTAAGCTGAATCCTTTGTACTTTCACACAGATTGATTGTTGGGCTAGATATGACATGGATTCCTCAGTAGCTTCTCCCTTGCTTCTCCCAATCTCCATAATATAACTTATACTAGTGCCTGTTTGGTGTATTCCCTTCCCTTCCTTATTGTTTTATTATGATTTTATTAGAATGTAAGGCTATGTGGCAGGGTGTTGCTGTTTTATTGTTTTACTATGTACAGCACCATGTATGTTGATGGTGCTATATAAATAAATTAAATAAATAAATCTACTAGTGTGTAAGTTACAGCAGAAGTAGCTATGTGAATAGGAAGCAGATTCTTCAGGAGAGCAAGGGAAAATTTGTGTCAGTGGATCAAGTAGTAGCTTTTCTTAGGCTGGATTTGGTTCAAAGAAACTAGTTCCTGGTCCCTGTTGTAGACATTGTATTGAAAAAATAGCTACTTTAGTCTATATTCAAAAGTTGCATAAAAATGAAATTGCTGAATGGGAGGCTGTAGTTGTGCTGTGTAGCAAAGTTGCCTATCAGTGTCACAAATGAAACAGCGCTTTCTTTTAACCATGTGAAAGTTGACACGCTTCACAGGTCATTGCAACCATGTGAGGCTTTGCTGTGCTGATGACAGGTCTGCATAATGCTGATGTAGCAGTTGAATTATCACTTTTGCTGTTCCTCAGCTAATTTCACAAACTGAGCACATTGCTTCAATTTGGAAGCAATGTATGGAAGCAGTCACATTATATCTACCAACCAAACATGTTCCCACTCCCCAACTATGCATAATAGCTTTCAAAAAGTATCTCACCCCATTCCCAAAAGATAACTTACTTATTTTAAAATACTTGTATATTGTTCTTCATTGTATCAGATTTACAGGCCATGTACAGCATAAAACAAATACAAAAAATGAAATGAAAGATAGGCCATGGCTAGTTGAGGGGGTCGGAGGGTGACGATCTCGCAATTTTATGATTGCGAGAACGTCGCCCTGGTTTACATGCGGCATGTGACATTGTGGCTGCCATTTTTTGCTTTTTAAAGGAGAAAGAGCGCACGAGCGCTCATCCGAAAACGGTTGAGTTTTT
Source organism: Elgaria multicarinata webbii (assembly GCF_023053635.1). Classification (NCBI taxonomy): domain Eukaryota; kingdom Metazoa; phylum Chordata; class Lepidosauria; order Squamata; family Anguidae; genus Elgaria; species Elgaria multicarinata. The sequence continues at coordinate 22,022,552 of NC_086178.1, read as the reverse complement.
TTAAAACAACAACAACAACAACCTCCCCCTCCCCCCTATTAGGTGGTTCACAGTTGGCTACAGAATCGGACTCAAAGAGTACTTATCAACGGAACCTTCTCAAACTGGGGAGAGGCAACGAGTGGGGTACCGCAGGGCTCAGTCCTGGGCCCAGTGCTCGTCAACATTTTTATTAATGATTTGGATGAGGAGGTACAGGGAACGCTTATCAAATTTGCAGATGACACAAAATTGGGTGGGATAGCTAATACCCTGGAAGACAGAAACAAACTTCAAAGTGATCTTGATAGGCTGGAGTGCTGGGCTGAAAACAACAGGATGAAATTTAATAGGGATAAATGACAAGTTCTACATTTAGGAAATAGAAACCAAATGCACAGTTACAAGATGGGGGGATACTTGGCTCAGCAATACTACAAATGAGAAGGATCTTGGAATTGTTGTAGATTGCAAGCTGAATATGAGCCAACAGTGCGATATGGCTGCAAGAAAGGCCAATGCTATTTTGGGCTGCATTAATAGAAGTATAGCTTCCAAATCATGTGAGGTACTGGTTCCTCTCTATTCGGCCCTGGTTAGGCCTCATCTAGAGTATTGCGTCCAGTTCTGGGCTCCACAATTCAAGAAGGATGCAGACAAGCTGGAGCGTGTTCAGAGGAGGGCAACCAGGATGATCAGGGGTCTGGAAACAAAGCCCTATGAAGAGAGACTGAAAGAACTGGGCATGTTTAGCCTGGAGAAGAGAAGATTGAGGGGAGACATGATAGCACTCTTCAAATACTTCAAAGGTTGTCACACAGAGGAGGACCAGGATCTCTTCTGGATCCTCCCAGAGTGCAGGACACAGAATAACGGGCTCAAGTTAAAGGAAGCCAGATTCCGGCTGGACATCAGGAAAAACTTCCTGTTAGAGCAGTATGACAATGGAATCAGTCACCTAGGGAGGTTGTGGGCTCTCCCACACTAGAGGCATTCAAGAGGCAGCTGGACAACCATCTGTCAGGGATGCTTTAGGGTGGATTCCTGCATTGAGCAGGGGGTTGGTCTCGATGGCCTTGTAGGCCCCTTCCAACTCTGCTATTCTATGATTCACCCTCAATGGGCACAGACCCCATGCCCGGGTCCCAGCTCCTTGCGGTTACTTGTAAGGAGCCGGGACAACCCGTGACGCATGGCCACACGTTCCGCGGTCTCAGGATGATCCCGAGACCATGGAAAAAGAGGGATTAAAGGGTAGGGTGAAATCCCAGGCCAAGGGAGGGATTATCCCTCCCTGCTCCCGGGATCCCCTGTGCATCGTGTAGACGCACAGAGATGATCCCGGGACGATCCTGGGATATAGGCCTGGCCATAAATGCTTTGTGAATTGTATTCTTTGTGAATTTGTACCCATTACTTATGAAACAGTAACACAGTAACTGTTAGAACTTTGGGCAGTACCCAGTACTGCTCCTCCTCCTCCACTCATTCTGTTGTACCTGAAGGGCCAATCACTAGCATTCCCTGAAACAACCCCAGAAACTAGTGCAAACACTTGTTTCTGGAATGGGAGAGGTCACTGGAGCTCCCTTCTGTGAGTTCTGCTGACCCAGCACTGTTCTACAAATGAGTGTTTCAGCTTGTTTCCAGTTGCTTCAGGAATCATTACCTTCTTGTTGTGCTAGCAGCAGGTCTTGCTAATGTGCAAGCAGCATTCGATGCTACCCTTGCTTTTTGCTGTTACTACATATCATTATGAATAGTTATAAAATTAATATTGAACTGCAAAGAATATAGTGATTGAGATTGCAACTTTAAGAAATATGGGGATGAAATAGTGGCTAAGCCTTAAACGGACCTGGTTACATGATGGATCATCTGCTACTGTGTGAGCCTTCCTGAATCCTAATTGATCCTCAGAAGCCCTCCAATGGGGGCTCATCAGAGCCCTTCATCTGGGGGCATCACTTCCATCTGAAGTTAGATGGCTTTTTCAGTTATCGTACCTCATAAATGGAATGGTCTCCTTAAAGAAAGTCCTTATGTTAATGTTGATGTCATAGGCTTTAGGTTTTCATTTTATGGTCTGCTGGATTTCATTGAGATACTATATTTTATGGCTGGTGCTTATATTATTATTATTTGTAGTGTTTCCCTCCCCATACTTTTATTTATTTCATCACTTTGAATAGTATGTTACCATGGGAGTCTTATGCTAAAGGATGCTTTTTACATTTATTAAATAAATAACATCAATAAGGCCACTTGCAAAGCTCATAGCAGATTTGAACTGGCATCACCTTGATTCACAGCTTTGACTCTTTGCCCCTACACTGCAGTAGCCCAGTATATAAGAAGTTGCTCTGTAGAGCTCCTTCACATTTTATACTTTCGTATACAAGCCTCCATTTGGATTTGAGGGCACCCATATTTAATAGCTGCTATTTGCATTTTCTTAATCAGCCCATTGAACTCAACTGAATATATTGCAGATGAATATAATGCAGATGAGAATATATTTGCCCCAAAATACACTGTTGCAGCCATTGCTGTGTTACAAAACATGCAGTCCACATAGAAATAGTGAAATGTGATGATGCCATCCTTAGTTGTGGAAGGAAATGGTTTAGCTGTGAGTTTGCCTACTCTTTTCTACTTCATCTTTAAACAAACTCCTTACTGCAGTTGCAACCTGCTGTTGATACTAGAATTGTGGGGAAATCTAAGATGTTCTGTAAGTACTGTAATGCAGATTATTTATAAAATTTGACTTGCACAGTTTCAACACTTAACATTTTTTATAACGTATTGTCAAATCTGCATAATAAAATAACAATCTAAAAGCAACCTTACAAATAATAAAGCAACAAAAGCAGAGCAGTAGCAAATTTCAAATAATCCAGACATGTCATTTTTCAAGCACACAGGTTTCGATAAAGTGATGGACTTGAGAGTAGCACCTGGAAACTAAAACTGATCTCTTTATTCCTGCCAGTAAGACATTTGAATCTCATGATAGCATCTAGATTTCCTTCTGCTTTTCCTAGTTGTTGTCTTGTTTCTTAACTTACACTAAATAATGAATATGCACAACGGCTTTAAAGCAATCTGGGTATCAGGGAATTACATTTTCCCTTTTAAATCTGTTCTTGTGTAACTGAAGCCAAACTAATTCAGTTTCCCAAAATTTAAAGCCTAAGACGTGCCTAGTTCTTGCTTAGTTCTGTGTCAGTAATTTAAATATTTTTCTTCTTAATTCTGTCATTTTGTTATTTGCAGCTACTACTTTTACATGTGTGATAAAATGGTTGCTCCCAATGTGTCCCTTACCTCTTCTGTACAACAATGCAAAGAAGCCACAAAAACAGTGGAGAAGATTTCAGAGGTAATTAAATCTCTACCTGGACAGTTAGTGAAGCAACACAGTGGTGGCAAACGCAAAAAACCCATCTTCTATCAAGATCTCTCTCTTGAAGTACAAGAGAAAGTTGACTTGAAACTTAGCACAGAGGTGTGTGCTAGCATAGGTGAGTCAGAAAATGAAATTACTTGATAATTTTTGTGTACTTGGAGCTGCTTCCAGTGCAGAATTTCAGCAAATGTTTTTCTATCTTTTGACTCTTATAGAGCAGCCTCTATCCATTAAGCCTGCAAACAGAAGGAAAGCTGAACAGGTCTCTTCCAAAGTAACTATGGAAGATGAAGTAGAAGTAAGCGCTGGTGCACAAACCTCATCTCAAACTCTTACCAGTGGTATTGGTTGTGATGATGACAAAGGGAAAATGATGGAAGAAGTAATGAAAACTTATATAAAACAGCAAGAAAAGCTACATACAATTTTGCAAAAGAAGCAGCATCTTCAGATGGTATGGCATGAATCTGATTTAGCTTTGTTCTGTCTTTTTCACCTAACTTTTTGTGATGGTGGTTGATCTAGATGAATGTTACTGCAAATAATACAAAGACAAGACCATAAAAGGCAGGGACTTGACTCTGCATTTAAAATGTCATTCACTTAATATATTGTAAACTGATATTATCCTGATGTTGCTGATTTGGCTGTCAAATTTCAGATATTACTGAAGTTATTTTCAGTGTTGGAAGTCGGCATCTGGAGGAGAATCTCTATTGTTTTCAGATTGTGGGCACAATCCTATGCATGTTTAAAGACAGAAAAGTCCTAGGATTCCCAGCATTCCCCAGCCAACTGGGAATTATAGGGAATCCTACTAGTTGTCAGACTGTTCTGTCTAAACATGCATAGCACTGTGCCTTAAATGCCATGCCTGCATAATTACAAATTCTTACATTGCCGTGGTGTTTGATATGGGTTTGCACTCTTGATAAGAGATGGGGTGGGGAAGTGAAAAGGAAGTTGAAGGCCTGGTGAAAAGTAATGAAGACATACTTGGGGTGGGTAAACAGGTGTACAGCATAAACAGGAGCATAGGTGAGGCTATGGTAGCCCAGGAAAGACTGCAGCAAAGTGAGTTTCGATGAGAAGTGGGAGTTCTCCTTTGCAATAGCTGTTTGGGTGTTTGCACAATCTTATGCTTATGTGTTACAGTAGCATGTTACATAGGGATGAAATCCACTCTGCTGCAAAGGATTAAGGGATTAAGAAAGTTCAAAGTTGTTTTTAAATGTATATTGTTTTTGTAAGTTGTCTGCTTTTATCCTTTAATGGTTTTACATTTTGTATATCAATTTTGAATGTTTTAATCTTTGTATACTGCCCAGACAACTATGAGGTGGTATAAAAATGTAAATAATTTTTTCTTTGTAAAAGTTCTCTGTCAGCTTTTGTATTTACTTTTAGTATGAAACTTTATACACAAGGGCTCTTTAAGAACATAAATGCCATGCTGGATCAGACCAAGGGTCCATCTAGTCCAGCACTCTGTTCACACAGTGGCCAACCAGCCATTGGCCAGGGATGAACAAGCAGGACATGGTGGAACAGCACCCTCCCACCCATGTTCCCCAGCAACTGGTGCACACAGGCTTACTGCCTCGAATACTGGAGATAGCACACAACCATCCAGGGGCGGTGCTACCATTAGGCCAACTAGGCAGCCACCTAGGGTGCAGACCTCAGCGGGGCGCAGTACTGACCTTTAAGGGTCACAGTTTTATACAAATTAGCTGTTTTAAGAAAAAACATAATAAGTTCAAGTTTTGTGCTTATTTTTTTTCGAGCCTTGTGTATCGCAGCGTGGTAAGCGGCAGTTACTGCAACCGAAACTCTCCCCACGGCCTGAGTTTGATCCCAGCGGAAGCTGGTTCTCAGGCAGCTGGCTCAGGTTGACTCAGCCTTCCATCCTTCCAAGGTCGGTAAAATGAGTACCCAGCTAGCTGGGGGAAAGGTAACTGCAACTGGGGAAGGCAATGGCAAACTACCCGCTACAAAGTCTGCCAAGAAAAGATCAGCGAAAGCAGGCGTCCCTCTAGGAGTCAGCAATGACTCAAGTGCTTGCATGAGAGGTTCCTTTCCTTTCCTTTGTGCTTTTTATTTTTTCTACAAAACATCTGTACTTAAAAATTGAAGTTGGCAATTTTTGGGTGTGTGTGTGTGCGCGCAAGTAGCTCACCTTGCCTAGGGCGTAATATAGTCTGGCACCGGCCCTGCAACCATCAAGGCTAGTAGTCATTGATAGCCTTCACCTCCAGAAATTTATCCAACCCCCTTCCTTTTATCTGTCCTGCATCTCCTACGAATCAGTTTCATGAGATGACCCCGGGTTCTAATATTATGGGAGAAGGAGAAAAATGTCTCCCTATCTACTTTCTCCATACCATGCATAATTTTGTACACCTCTATCATGTGTTCCCTTAGCCTCCTTTTTTCCAAGCTAAACAATTCCAGTTGATGTAACCTTCCCTCATAGGGGAGATGCTCCAGCCACTTAATCATTTTAGTTTCCCTTTTCTGCACTTTTTGCACATCTGTGCAAGTTTATGTTAGTTATTGCAGCAAGTGTGCAAAATTAGCTGAAGTCTTTTTGATGCTGTATTTCTGAAATGGTTCACTGGATGAACAAATTATAATTATGTATATATGCCTGTGAGAGTATATGCCATTATTTATTATTATTTATTTATTTAGAATATTTATACACCGCTCGCCATTCAAAAAATTCAGAGCGGTGTACAAGATAAAATGAAAATAAAAACAGAATAAAACAGTTAAAACAAATTTTAAAAGAAGCAAATACAGAGATTCAAGGCTGCATATTAAGGAAAGGCTGCCTGGAATAAAGATGTTTTCAGGAGGCGCCAAAAGGAGTACAAGGTTGGAGCCTGCCTGACCTCCAGAGGCAGGGAATTCCATAGAAGGGGAGCCATCACGCTGAAGGCTCTTCCCCTGGTGGACTCCAATCGGAGGATGGATCTATGTGGAACCACCAGGAGCAGGCCCTCAGATGACCTCAGTGACTGGTCAGGTTGGTAGGGGAGAAGGCGCTCTCTCAGGTCCTGGTCCCAAGTTGTTTAGGGCTTTGTATACAAGTACAAGAACCTTAAACCTGGCCTGATAGCAAATAGGCAGCAAGTACAGTTCCCTCAGCAGAGGAGTTACATGCTGGAAAGAGGCAGCTCCAGACAACAGCCGAGCTGCAGTATTCTGCGCTAGCTCCAGCTTCCAGAGCAGCTTCAAGGGCAGCCCCACATTCAGCCCCATTGAAGAAGCTGAATCCAATTTTTGTGGACTGTAGAAGACAGACATGTTTTGCCTTTTCCTTAAATACGATAAGCTTTAAAAGTACACAGAATTTATCTGTGCTCTGCCCTTTTTCAAGTAAGTGCCATAGAACTTGAGGGTATATTCTGCATAACAAAAATTCCAGTGACCACTGAAGTTTGAAATATCACAATAAATTATTTGAGGTTCTATATTAAAAGCTCAGTGTCTAATTGTCATTTTCTTTACAGGAAGTAGAAATGTTAAATAGTTCAAAAGCCATGAAGGAGTTAACAGAAGAGCAGCAGAACTTACAGAAAGAACTTGAATCTTTGCAGACTGAGCATGCTCAAAGAATGCAAGAGTTTTATGTTGAGCAAAGGGACTTGGAGAAGAAGTTAGAGCAGGTAATAAAGCAAAAATGTACCTGTGATTCTAACTTGGAAAAGGACAAAGAAGCAGAGTATGCAGCTCAGGTAAGCAGAAAACATTAATTTTAACCTAGTGGTGGGATGCGCTACCTTGTTATGAATTGCTGCTAAAATACAGCAAATGGCACATAACACTTTACATACATAAATTTCATCTAAAACTTGAAATGGAATACATTGTGTTCAGTAGGGCTTGCTTTCAGATAAAGCTGCATACAATTGCAGCCTTAGAAACTTAGAAAATCTGAATTTTGGAAATTTAATTGAATCTCTGTTCCTCTTTCTACGTCAGGCAGCCAAATTGCCTTTTAATTTCTTAGTCACTTGCAGAACACGCATCACTCACCCTTATTACTCCCCTCTTACAGAAAGAAAACTGAGGCTGACAGTCTAATGAAAAAATTACACATATCCAGGATTAAAATGAAGTGCTTTCAGATCTAACATCCACTGATAACACAAAGTACACTTTTTTAATCTTCTTAATGAATTGACATCCACTTGTTATTGTCTTTAAAGCCTCCTAAAGGCTAGCAGAAAGGGGACCAGGCTCATTCCCTGAAAGAGAGCATTCCAAAGCTGTGTGGCTACCCCAGAAAGAATCCCTCTTTCCACTCTTCTTTTTCTTTAAATCTGTTGCACGAACAAAGAATCCCTTTTCTATAAGCATGTTAATATTTCATTCTAGAACTGTGACTTCCAGGTTTCCCTCTGATACAGTGGGTCTCCGCCGATTCAGCAATATTAAACACATTCATTATTTCTGGTGGCACAGACCTGTTTTGTTTTATGATTCCCTACCAGCATGTTTTTTTCTGGAACAGATTGCTTCCCACCTTTCATATACTTAGGAGTGATGAGTGATTTGTTAAAAACATATTGTAAACACATATTTAAGAGAGTAACGTACAAAGGTTGTGAAATAAGACAAAGCAACTAGCGTAAGAAAACCAATGTATGAAGCAAAGCCTTGTTTCTCTTTAAAACACATTTTCATGTGTAGCATAAGAAAGTAACACACAGCGCTTCTTTCCATGCACACATCATAGTCTAATAAAAAATAAATATTACAGCATTGATTACAGACAGGTTTAGTGTCTTACACCACCCTTAATTCATTAATTCAATTACTCCCCCATCCTTTACCATTTACTTCCTTAGCCTTAATGTGTTTTGCTGTTCATTTTTGCCAAAGCTACAAGTTACGGTGTGGTCCCAGTGGCTCCTGGTGCCTTAGCACAGTAGTTCTTAGAATTATAGATGCAGAAACATTGGTGCCCACAAGTAACAGTATTTTTTGCCAAGCATTCGTTTGCTAGCAGTAAACACTGAGGAAAAATCATCATCATCTAGAACTGATAGTTAAATATTTTTCCACATGAAAAATATGAACACTAAGAAATGTGACATTTTGGAACAGAATTATTAATCTACATACCCCATTGATTTTGTTTCAGCAACCAATGTTTGGTTTATAGAGTTTTAAGTTTCCTTTTTAAATTTGCAGTTGGCAGAGCTGAGACAAAGACTGGATCATGCTGAGGCTGATAGGCAAGAGCTCCAAGATGAACTGAGACAGGAACGAGAAGCAAGGCAAAAGTTAGAGATGATGATCAAGGAATTAAAACTTCAGATTCAGAAGTCTTCAAAAAATGGCAAAGGGAAATAAAGTGCCAACAAGAATGTATCTGATTTCTCAGCAGGGCTAATAAATTACCTGTCAAGGAGAAGCCAAGCCATGGAGAAGCAAAGGTATTGGAGACAATCATGGGGAACTTTTCCTATGCATGCAGCATCAGGATAGCAGGAGTTCACAATTCCCAATTATTTCAATGATGTTTTGCACAAGAGAAGTTCCCAGTAGATTGTGCCCAATGTATATGTATGCATATAAATCTGTAATATACATTTGTACAACTTCCAGACTGACAAAATCTGTATTTGTGCTGCTTTTTTTACAGTTACGAGCACCATTGAAACTTTGTTTTACAGTGCTCAATATATGCTTATTTTACAAGCTGTCTTGAGGGCTCTATCTATACATTTTATTGAATGCAACTCTCTTTATTCAAAATATGCAGCATCCATATACTTTCTTTTGCATGCAGTCTTACAGTTCTGAAAATCTAAAGCAAAAACAAAAAAGAGATTGTAGACAATTTACTCTGTTACTCTTGTTATTTCATTTGATAGTTAATGCTGCATCAAGGAGAGAACTGTTAATTGAAAATTATTAAACATCAAACATTTTTCTAAATGCAGATTTTCATACTGTTAACTCAGCTGCTACATGCCAGTTATTAATGATTAAATGCCAAGTGCCAATTATTTAGGTAACCCGTTAAATGCTATTATGAAAAGGAATTGCTGAAACAGAGTCTGAGACTTTTTACCTTTCAAATTTACCTATTCACTTTGGGTTCATTAGAGACTGACAGAAAGTTTTGTGTTTGACACTATTCTTTGAGCATTCCCAAACACTAATAGAAGCTTGAATATGTTAGACTTATTTTGTAGAGTGACAATTTGAACCATCATATAAATAGGTTATTTCATTAGCAATAAGGTTCTCATGTATGGTTTTTCTTTGAGTGCATGAAGTGGGTGCTCATGACACTTTATAGTATTAAAATGTTGAGGAGGAACAAATGAGAGTCTGACATTGTGAAAGTGATGCTTACATTTTTTAAAAGCAAGATAAAAAATGCTGCCTTTTTTTTAAAAAAGAAAGAAACATAGTTATTAAACTTTTGTTTATTTTGAAAATAAATCCTAAGTTTTTTATTGGGGTATCTGACATTTAGTTTGTAGTTAGTTAACAAGTAGTTCAGTTCCAGAGTTTTCTGGATCAGAATCTAAACAGATGAAGTATATTCACAGAAGTGGATAAAGGAATAAATTGATTTTCTAAAAATGCTCACTTATAAAGAATTTTATCAGACAAAAAATAAGGTTGGTGAAAAACTGTGCAAATGATTATATGGAACTGCTCATGAGGCAAAAGGAAAGACAGCACCAATTACATAGATGGTGTGAGGTTACTTAAATGAACTGTCAGTGCAAATAACTGTCTAATTGCTCAAATTTTACTATATTAAATATATATCAGTGGCTAGACATGGGGAAAGGACAGAAATCATTGCCCCCAAACCCCAGGGTCCCTTTTCAGATAACTGAACATAAAGAACAAAATGGCCGATATATTTTACAAAATTTAAAACTTCTCTGTCTGTCTCTAGCTATAGGTATTGCATGTAACTGATAATGCAAGAATGTGTATTAGGATACACATTGCGATGCAGAAAGAAATGTGCATATTTACAAACAACACTGCAAATAGTCATTCTCATCTATAAGTTCATTGTGTGAGCAACTATATCCTGTGTGCTGTGGAAACTTGCTACATATGTGGATTTGGGACATTTGTTTAACTCTTTTTATGTATAGTGTTTATTGTTATATAAGGACCATTTCACATAACCAAATTTGCTTTTTCTTCATTTATTAGTTATTCCCAGTTAATTATGCTACTTTTCAACTATTCATTCTCCAGAGCATATATAATATATGATGAATAAGGAGGCAATATAAAATGAGACTAAAACAATTAAAATACCTAGCAAAAGGAAATTTTAACTGTTTCTACAAGATCTTGTAGGGAATCCCACAAACTAGGAGCCCCCATTTCTTGTAGATGACAGTAATCTTCCTTCATGATGGGACCTATAATACTTGATCAATGTGTACGTGGGTGGTTCATACAGGAGCTACTCCCTCAAATGTTTCACGCCCGGGTAGTTTAGGGCTTTAAAGGTCAAAAACAGCACCATGAATTTAGCTTGGAAATTAACTCAAGGCAAGTGGAACTCTTCCAGAATAATTTAATATACTCCCTGCGTGTGGTCCCACACAATTAAGCTGCTTCATTCTGAATTAGCTGAAATTTACAGATTATTTTCAAGGGCAGCTCCCTCCAAATCACATCACAGTGATTCATTCAATAAGCTAACAGGGTGTGTAGAAGGTCAGCAAGGACCTTATCCAGAAAGGCATGCATCTACTAAAGCTGGTGAAACACACTTCTGCCCTTAGCCACCACATGAAAATCCAGGAGCACAACCATATCCAGATACTGTAAACCTTATGTTCAAGGGTGTGTGTGAGACTCCCATAAAACGAGTAAATCCACAATTTCCTGGGTTGATCTGCCTCCCCATTACAACTGGATCAATGAAAAGGTGGAGAGTGGAGTACGCCACACAGAACTTTCCCAGCAAGTTGTATGTAGATCTTAAATAGCATTTGGAATAGAACAGAGACTCCTTGAACTCCACAATGTAACAGCCAGGATTGTGAGTGGGGTTCAAGAACTACTGAAACGAAGTTGTAATTACTTCATGCATCCAGCTTGTGCATCATCCCAAACCTTTTAAAATGGTTTGACCGGTGCTTGAGTAGCAGATGCTAAAGTCCTGAATTAGTATATTGTAAATTATTGAAATGCTTTAATTTTCTCTGCCTAAAATATAGATGTTCCGCTGCTATTAACTAGAAAATGTCAAATGCTGCCTATGCCCATATTGTGCATGTTCTCCGGGGTATGGACAATAACCATTAACAATCCACCTTATTCCTTCTGAATAATTCGTAGTATGTTTTTTATGTCTATCTGTTGTTTCAATAACAGTGTAATGCTGTTAAAGAAACAGTTAAAATCTAAATGAGAAATATATTGCTCCTGTTTGGAACTTAGTGTTTCAGTATTCTTAATAGTGCAGTAGAGTATAGCAGTTTGAAATTTTGCCATCGTAGAATAAATTATGATTTTGTTCATCTTTATTTACAAAACAAGCATCTTCCAATGCTGGTCATGCAGGTTGCACTTGTAGGGAAAGTTTATATGAAAAATGTCTGCTTTTGAAATCTTGTTTTGTTTGCTAAAATATTTTTTACAACATTTGATACAACTGTGGGAAGAAGTAGGTTCTAGTACCACACGTGCGTGTCTTAAAATATCAGTGATCCTGGGATGAACTCATTTCAATCTCTGACTTGTTTACATGTTAAAGGGTGCACTGGAGGTTGAAAAGGGTTGAGCAGGTGCTCGTGCTCATCTTTTGTTTCCCAAATAGGTGTATGGCTGAAGCACTCTGAAATTCCTGGTATATGTTGACAGAGAATATAGTATAGTAATAGACCTGGAAAAAAATCCCACTGTGTGTAGTTTGTTTATGAGTTGAAAAACAAAACTATATTTTGTTGCTAATACTATCCACAATGCAACATAGTTGGAGATAAGTATCAATGGGCTTTTAACCCTATCAGAAGTCTTTTTTCAAGCACTTATATCAACATACGAGTGGGGCTGGGGCTGCATCTATAGTTCCACCCCCAATATCTTGAACACCGTTTAGCTGCTCCCCCCCTCTGGTGTTTACACATTAACAGGGAGGGTGCTCTTCCAAGAACAGCTGTATGTGCAGAGGCTTTCAAACAAGCAGGAACCCTAAAAGCATGTTGATGTAAGTACTTGCAGGAATGCCTAAAATGGCATGAGTCTGCACTGACTTGTGGTCATTGTCTGCTATTGGATGTCAGAGATAGAGGGTACAATTTGATTTTGAGGTTCTGAATTTGAATGTCTTATCCTAGGAGGAGGAGGAGGAATTAATACTTGGCTCACAAGCTGAAGCACATTTTACTTTTCTTAACATTGTCTCATTTACCCCAGGGGATATTATTTCATAAAGACATGGAAAGCATTAACTGATGCTACTTGTTACTGGTGAGTAGCAATAACTGTAGTTGCAGCAGTTGGAAAAGAACCCCTGAAGTTAAGGCGATGGCTATCAACCAATAACTGAGTGAACTGGTTGATAGGACTGCTTTCATGAGCAATAAATGTAATGTTTGAACTGACCTTTGAGAGAGAGTGTGCCCAAATAGCAAACATTGTGTAGTTATTATTGGATATTAAAATTCAATTAATGCCTGCTTTCCTGCCCTGCAAGGGAAGTCCAGGCATAGTCTAGACCTAGTTGAGGCACCACAGTGGAAAATCCTTTCACTTTTAAATAGAGAGTCCTTTCTGAGTGTAACTGCAATAATATGCCCAAATTATCCACTGTTGCTTATGGAGAAATGGTTTTATAGAGTGTATTTTAGAATCCAATCAGAATTTTTAACCATTGTGTCATGTTTCTATTTAGGCACGATATGACAAGTGTCAGCATTTGTCTTAAATGTAAATGCAAGGGACAGTGTTTGTCTTAAATGTTTCTACAGTTGCTACAAGTATTGAAGCTGAACCAGTGCTGACAATTCTGACTATATTTTAGAGAAAACCAGTTTGTAGTAGTAATGATATAGTGAGACAGTGCCACTTTCAGATTATTTAATTTATTTGTAAGACCAAACCACACACTCACGTTTAATTAAAACTCATAATGTAATCTTTACATTGAACAATTCGTTTCAGCTTCCTTTACATAAGACTTTTATGTAGATGTTAAGTAATTAATGCATAGAATTGTGCCATAGGTGTCCATAGCCACCAAGAGATAGTTTTCTAGTAGATTGTAAATATTCTATGTTTTACAGCAAGTAGTTTCTTATGTTGATCTCTTGACATGCTGTACTTTATGGGTTATTTACTCCATTGCCTATATAGATTGAATTGCATACAAGACTTTGCCCACTTACAGAGACCTGTGACAAATTATCCTGACTATTTGAATTTGTTCTTTTAGTCTTAGCATGCTCCTTCTGTATGTTAATTATTAGCGAACAAAAAGTCAGCTATGTGTTGGACTTTTAGATAGGAAGTTTGTTTCTCAAATTGTCCTCGCCATTAATGCTTCTGAAAACGACTATTTTTAAAACAACAACTGCAATTAAGGAATGCCTAGCAGCATAGCTGCCAAAAATACTTTTTCAAAATTCTACTTCTTGGCATCCATATGTCTGTTGTTTAATTGAAGAGGGCTTTTGCCAGGGGTGCAATTCTAACTCAGTATAACTCAAATGATATGAGGCTACTCTTATCAATCTAACATAATCCAGACAAGTACAATGTGCCACAAGCACAAAACAAGAACCAGAAATATGCGCAGAGCAAATAACTCAAGCACAAGCTCTCATCTGCAGACTACACATCAAGTTACAAAACATATGCATATATGTAGTATATTGTCAAATAATAAAGCATTTGCAAAATGGACATTTTTTTCAAGTCTGTCTTTAGAAGGCAGGCTATAAAAATTACTCATTTTACACATGGGGTACACTGATGAAACGTAATTTTCTTATTTTCAGAGGGGTAGCTATCTGTTGCAGCAAAACCAGCAAATTTATTGTGGTATAAAATGGCATGGACTAGACTCCATTTAATCAGATGCATCTGATGGAAGTTGACTCCAATCCACAAAGGTTTGTGCCATAATAAATGTGATAGTCCTTAAGGTGCCACAAGACACCTTGAGAATTTTCTAAATAGTTCTATTGGGTTCTATTAAATCCACACAATTGAAATATTAAATATTGAATCACCAAGATGATAATAACTAGGTAGGCTGGGCCTACCCTTTAAAATAATTAGGTATGCTCCCCCCTCCAAAAAAAATTCCACCGTTGGGTTTTGCCCAGACTGCAACAGACTTTGCAAGAAATGTAATAGTGAATTCTTACCATTATGGCATCCCTAAGAAGACCCTTGAAAATACAACCCTTTAACATTAGACTTAAAGCTTTAGCAAAATCTCAAAGTGTGTTTCAGACATGTTGTGCTTTTCTTTTTGGTAGGGTTTATATCACTTAGCTTGAGTCTTTAAGACAAACATATGTAGTTATGGGGTATATTTTACATCCTTGGATTAATTTAATTATATATTTAATATATTGATAGTTGTAAAATTATTTGTACATAGTCAAGGTATCGTAATGCAACTCTTGCAGTAGGCTATGCCATAGGAGTATTGGTACAATGCTGCTTAGTCCCACATTTTTGGAGCCACAAGAGACTGTACTTCTTCCGCATTTCCTTTAACTTCAGCTTGAAAGTGCAGAATTTTAAATTTTAACAGCTATGTGGATGGCTTACTGCTATAGCTTTGAGGCGTTTTCATAGGACTGTGTAGCTGACCTCAAAACACTTTCAAAGTCTGCTCCCTAAAGTTCTTTTGATCATTAGAAAAGCAGAAATTTTGATATATTTTTATACAGAAAAAAATCATTAAGACAAAATTTCAAAAGCCTCATAATATAATGCGACAAAATACTTAAACACTTAACATTCTATGTTTGAAATGTTTCAATTTATGCTGCAGCTGTAGAATCTCTCTCTTCAGGAAGAGGCAGCTTAATATCTTAATTATGCTTTTTACATCTTGTTCTTCATTACATCTGTGGTAATGTGAGGCAGTCCATTTTATCCATACAGGAAATGTTTTGGTTAATATTTTCTTGCAGATGGCCTGTATTATAAAAGCAAAAATAATACATTTTACAGATTGCACAAGTGTACTTCATTGTACATCCACAATTTAGAGGATAGTTTGGATTTTACAGTGCTTCTAGCACTGTGAAACACAATCTTATTATTTTAAAAATTGAATATTCAATTAAGTATAGCAATCCATTTTATTCTTCCAAATACCTCACTTCAAGAAAAGGGAAGCACAGTTGTAATGTATCTAAATCATTCTAGTGAATACACACAAATTATTGGTCTAAATGTTCTGATGCAGCAATATTGCCTTCCAGAATAACCAGGTCTGTGCCTGCCAAATTCTATTTTATGTGTATTAATGACGCTTTTGAAAATATTTGATGCTGAAATCTTAATGGGTAAAATTCAACATAAACCTTACTTAGAGAAGATTCATTGAAATAAATGGGAATTCAGTTAGTCAAGACTTAAGTCTCACTAATTTCAATGGGTCTGCTTTAAGTAGGCCTTAAGTTAAATTTTACCCAATATTTCTACCATCCAGAGGAACATTGTGTGCTCAGTGGGGCCTTCAACATGTTTCTTGAGTAGCATTCCTCCATGCTATTTAGCAAATACTTTTTGGAGTTTCAAAATTGGTTTGTAATATGGCATGTGGTTTGCTGTTTGTAATTATATATGCATGCATCCATGCCCTGCTGGTCATTCTCAAGCCTTTGGACAAATTTAAAGCACCTTTCTGGATTATGTGACCAAAATCTAGAATAATTTATAAAATATGATTTTTAAAATGATCAAAGGTTCGATAAGCAAGGCAACAAGTGGAATGACTAGAATAAAAACAAACTCCTAAGACAAAAAGTTTGGTGCAAACCAACAGTTTTCAGTGTTTTGCCAATGATGTACAGTTCTACAGTTGGAGTTGCAGTGGTTGCATTACATGACACACAAAACTGTCCTCTACCTCATGTGATACAAAAACAGATATTTTGTATGGTTTTAGTAAAAAAACAAAAACAAAAAAACAAGATGCATTTATCTGGTCACTTAGTTTACAAATTTTGAATTCTATTTATTGAAACATGACATACTGTGCTCTTAGCTTATACCTCAATTGTATTTTGTGCAGTTTTCCATTTTTCATGCATTGTAAATATTCTGTATAGATTGTGATCCACATTCAAATAAACAATTCTAATATCAAGTGCCTCACCTTTTTGAGTTTTGTACATCTAGTCAGTGAACTAAATGTTTGTTCATGCTATTTCTGAACGCTGGTTTTGTGCACTGACAATGTACCATTCACTTTAGTATTCATAATGGCATAAATCAGGAAACCTGCAAGTCTGGGGGAGAGAATAGCTTTAAAAGAGTTGAAAGTTGTTTAAGAGAGGCATTGCTTCCCATTATGTCTGAACATTTCCCTTGTCTGATCTTTACCTCTGTTCAAACAGATATTTTAGTTTTTTTAAAATAATACAAGGATTCTTTGTCAAGGGAGCTTGTTTCTGTTTTGTTTTTTCTTGTACATCCCTAATTGGAATGATGTTTGTTTGTTCAGTTAACAAGTATTCAATCATACAAATAATTAAGAAACAAATCATTCATATTCCATTTTACAAATAATTGTCAGATATAAAATGCAGTCTATACTGCCTCATAATATCCCTAAGAGGGAATGTGGATTAGCACTTTCTTGCACGTTATTAGACCAGTAAAAAAGGTCCATTTTTCTGTTTTAATTTTAAATGTATGTGGTAGCAAAAAAAAAAAAAACCTTTTATGTTTATTGTAATATTTGTTTTTGTTGATTCAAGTCCCTTTGACCTTACAAAAACCTTAAAAATATTGCACACCTTTATCCTACCATACAAACTTATCACAGGGTATTTTTCGTCTTCTGGCTTTACATGCACCTGTTCTGGCAACTGGCCAGGAAGATGAAATTCTGTCTAAGCCAGTGAAATGCTATCTGGTTGTCAGCCTTGTTCTTCTTGCATATAATAGATGAGAACAGCAGGGTCTATAACAGGGGTGGGTGATTTCAGGGGGCAGGTCCAAGTGACAACTTTTGACTCCCCAGGGACACTTGCGGGTTGCACTACTGCTACCTTGCCACCAAATGCAGTGGCAACCCCCCCTTAAAATAATGTGGCAACAAACTGCTACCAAGGGATACAAAGGTTAAATTTAACTTGCTTTTACTAGGTGTAGGGGCTGCATCCATAGTGTAACAGATTCATCTCTTGGGTTTTTGTTTGCTTGTTTTTAAATCCACCTGGGGCATTGTGCAAGCCTGCCCATGTGCCAGTGGGACCAGTCACCAGTGCATTGGGGAGCTAGTGGTACAAAAAGCAGCCCCAAACAAGCAGAAATACTTGTTTCCGGAATGGGTAGGTCAGCAGAGCTTGCAGAAGGAAGCTCTGCTGGCCTGTCGCCATCCAGAAACTAGTATTTTTTAGATGCTTTTTGAATTGTTAGCTTTCTGTTATGTAAGCAGTGGGTCCCACTTGACCACAGATTTAGTGGAAAGGCCTCCGGATTCCATACCCAAATACTGGGGTACCATGGTTGCTTTAGAACTTTCATAGATAAAAGGGGAGTTTCACAAAATGGTCTGGAAATGGGGAGAATATCCTCAAAAACACCCACAACACTTTTGCAACCAAACCAATGCAACAATCACAGTATCAAAGTGTGTGCTCTCTGGGGAAGAATTGCATTTTTGAAATACAATTTAGTGCAGGCTCAATGCGTGGAAAATAATTTCTCCACAACAAAAGCACAATTTACAGGAAATGGCGCGAAATTACAACACAGTAAGCGAAGCAACATTTATTAGAGATAATATGCAAAATGAAATTGAAAAGTCGGTAGGAGTGTAGCTACCAAATCATTCTTTTAACAAATAAACCTATTGTTCACTACCTTGAAACTTACTGAATAACAACAACAATAGGAAAGGGTTAGAATTATTTCGTTAGTCACATCAGTCACCGGCGTCACATCAAATTCTTTTACAGAAAACTTTCAGAAACTGCCAAAATACATCCACATCAACATCCAGCAAGCAGTCATACTTAAAACAGGCTCAATAGTCAGGAAATGTCTGAATCAGTAAAAGCATAAGTAAAACCCATCATGTCCATCTAGAAAAACCTTCAGGAGCGAGAAAAGAATCATCATCATCATCATCTTATACAACAACAACAACAAACTGATGGGAAATGTTGAAAAAACAGAATATGGGCTCAGCCTATTTCAGCGTATGCTGGACTTTCAGTGATGCCATTAGAACTAAACATTAGGGCATAAGCATGGGGGTCCATGAGCCATGGCCCAGCCAAGACAGCCTGCATCAGCTCCCCTACCTACAATTGGCTGGCCAGCCTGGAACTGAGATTTGTAGGCATAACCTTCACCCTTGCACACCAAGCTGAATGCAACATCATTAACTGATGCTAGGCAAAATGGGGAAAGCAGCAATCTGCCTCCGAAATTCAGCAGCAGACCACATTGCCAAAATTCAGTGGCGAATCGCTGCTTTTTCCCTCTGCCTAGCAAGCGCTAATGACACTGCACTGGCGTTGGGTTGCACTAGTGCAATGTCATTAATGCTAGGGCTGTTGGATACCACCCAGTGTACTTCAATGCAATTAGTTCAGCTACCACTCAGGTGTCGAATACTCAATTGCTAAGAGATTGGGTGATGTGCACGCCAGCCCTACGTTCAGCATTTTTATCTAGAAATCTCTCCCAGGAGCTATGCTGTATTTATGAAAGGCCTGGTGTGCAGTTCTAAGAAAATTCCACAAGTGGTCACTACAGGCATATTTTATACATAAAAGAAACCAGGAGGCTGTGGTTGTAGAAGTTTCTTATGCTTTTGGCATGGAACACATATTTGAAGCAGGTTTGGTCTAGTTCAGCCTCCTCCAACTTGTCCCCCGGATGTGTTCAACTCCCAACATTCCAAGCCTTCAGAACATAAGAACAGCCCTGCTGTATCAGACCAATTATTCATCTAGTCCAGCACTCTGTTCACAAGCAGGACATGGAGCAACATCACCCTCCTAACCATGTTCCCCAGCAACTGGTGGACATAGGCTTACTGCCTCTGAAACTGGAGGTAGCACATAGCCACCAGAACTAGTAGCTTTTGATAGCCTTCTCCTCCAGGAATTTATCTAAACACCTTTTAAAGCCATCGGAATTGGTGGCCATCGTTATGAGCATCATCCCTACCGTTGCTATGGCCTCCTGCTGCTGTCCCACCATAGCAGCGATCTCTTTACATGGGGAGAGAAAGAGGACGCAGCAATGACCACATGGCCCATTCAGGGGGCATTTTTATCATGACGCTTTTCCTGCACACAGCAGGAAATGGCGGCACATTCCCTTTAAAAAAAAAAAAAAGACAGGTTAAAAGGGGTCTATTTTGCGATGGCAAAACGAGCAGAATGTGTGCGGGAGGCAGTTGTCATTGTCTAAAGGGCATGCAAACATCCATAAGTGGGCAGTAGCAAGTGTGCAATGAAACGCTCATCTGATGACACTCTACATCTTGTGCTAGTGAATTCCATAGTTTCACTATGAGCTGTGTGAAAAAATACATCCTTTTATCTGTCCTGAATCTCCTACGAATCAGTTTCATGAGACGACCCCAGGTTCTAATGTTATGGGAGAAGGAGAAAAATGTCTCCCTATCTACTTTCTCCATACCATGCATAATTTTGTACACCTCTATCAGGTCTCCCCTTACCCTCCTTTTTTCCATGCCAAATAATCCCAGCTGTTGTAACCTTCCCTCATAGAGGAGATTCTCCAGTCCTTTGATCATTTTCGTTGCCTTTTCCTGCACTTTTTCCATGGATGAATGACACCACATTGATTTAGATGTTTTTCATTTGCCATTCAGATACTGGGTCACTGTGTGAATTTTATTTTCCACCTTTGTTATTAGGGAGCAAGGCCAACCTTCAGTATTTTTGCCACATTTACCCACATATTAAAATTTGTATGCATTTGTAATAATCTATTTTGGGGCTTATGAATTGCTCCTCTGATCCTAAGAGCACCATCAGACATGCTCATTATTGGGCACACATGGTTTTTCGCGGGTCCCTCTCATGATGTTGTCTGCCTCCTGCCCCTTCAAGCTTTCATGCTACAAAAGAACACCCCAGTAAGTCCGACTTATTTTTAAAGACAGAGGTTGCCGCTATCTCCTGCTGTGTGCAGGAGAAGCAGCGGGATCAAAACGGCCCACTGAATGGGCCACGTGCAAGTTGTTTCCTTGCTCTTTCAAAAGAGGAAGTAATGAGGGACAAACGTGTGGGCGGAGAAGCGACGGTAAGCAAACGTGATTCCCCCCTCTGTGATATGCTCTAACTCTATTATTTTTGAATAGATGTGCTTAGGATTTGAGGATTAGAAAAAAAAAATAACACGAGGCTGTAGTTTGTAGGCTAGTGGGTCAAAATCGGAATGAGGGAACACTTAAAAAAATGATACCCAGGTTGTGGGGAGAAGAAGAAGAATGGGTCTTCAATGTACAATAGCCAGTTTGCTAAAAGGTGCAATAGCCAGTGTGCATCAATTGCAGAAATGTTGGACTTGGTGCTGGGAGTCTCTGGAAAATGTGAGAGAGCCAGCCTAGCTTTCAGCCCACTGTAGGCATTTCTGCACAACTCAGGGTTGATTGTGCCATGAGTAAATTCCTCCATGTGGAACAGTCCAGTCATTCCTAGGGATGCAGCCATATGGAAGAAGCAACCTCTGACTTTATGAGCCATGATCTAGTTCAGGTTGGATTACTGTAATGTGTTACACATGAGGCTGCCTTTGAAAACTCTTCAGAAGCTTCAACTAGTACAGAATTCAGCAGTTAGATTTCTGGCCGGTTTGCCCAATTGGAGCTAGATCACATCAGTTCTGAAGGAGATACATGGGCTGCCTATTTGCTACTGAGCCCAATTCAAGATGCTACTGCTTGCCTTTAAAGCCCTAAGCAGCTTTTGGGTTTAAATATTTGAAGCAGCACCTTCTCCCACATCAACCTACTTCGGCATTAAGATCATCAGAAGAGGCCCTTCTCTGTACTCCTTCCATAGGAGACGTACATTTAACATCTATAAAAGAGAGAGTCTTCTCTGCATTGGCACCCAGGCTCTGGAATGCCCTCCCACGGGTGATCTGCCTGGTGCCAATGCAGTACTGCTTTTATCGCTGGGTGAAAATATTTTTATTTGCACAGTTATTTTAAAGCAAATTGTGAACCGCCCAGAGAGCTCCGGCTATTGGGCGGTATAGAAATGTAATAAATAAATAAATAAATAAATAAATTTTCAATGTTTAAAAATATTTTTAGATTTATGTTGGTATCTTTTTAAGCAGTTGAACATTGATTCCTTTTTCGATGTTTAGCCCTGTCCTCTTTTGTATCTGGTCACTCTAGTATAGTTCCATAAGCTTTAACTGCTGTGATGAAGAGGAAATTTCACCAGGTGCTGCTTACATAAAAATGGCACCTGCTAAAATTCCCTTTTCTACACAACTGTTAAAGATTCAGGAGCCCTGTCCTCCTTTCCATATGGTCACCCTAATCTAGGGTGGCCTTTGCATACACGCACATTAGAAGCATTGCCTATAATTCTGTGAAAGAGCTAGAGGGGCTTTACAAAATCTATTCACAAGTTGCAGTTGATGGGTTGGATTGAGGATCTGCCTTCCACAAGAGGAAGGGGCCTCCCCCTCCCCCTCCTGACATCACAGTTCACTCCACTTATCAAGGTCTCCTATCTCTCTGTGTAGCACTCTCTGTGTAGCACAGTGGATGCAGTTTAAATTTGGATTCAGCCGAATGAGTTTTGCCATTTAGGAGAAGGCCTGGCAAATATAACCTAAAAGGGTTGAGCCTGCATTTGCCTTCCCTTTGCCCCCACCTCCAATAAACAAACTTCTCTCATTGTTTTGTTGAGGGGAGTCTTTTTTAAAAAAAACAAAACAAAAACTTGGCACATCCTAGGACACCTCCCATCCATCTGTGTGGGACTGGACTCCTCCCAGAGGTTGAACGAACAGAGGAGAGGCATTTCTGCACCAGCGAGCACATCTGACTCCAGTCCCCTGCGCTGACAGCTCGAAGGCAGACCCAGAGCATTTGTTGCTGGTCAGCCTTTCAGCTCCTCTGTCCGTTAGCACTCCTCAGCTGTCCCTTCTTCTCTTCCGTTTTTTGTATCTTCCCTTTGGCCTGCCCGGCTTTCCAGCTTGAGGAAGAAACATGGTTGCCACCTGCTTACACCTAACTGGATTTGTGGCTAGCTTCGTCGGCTGGATTGGCTTGATAGTGGCGACGTCCACCAACGACTGGGTCGTGACTTGCGGCTACACCATCACCACCTGCCGGAAGATGGACGAGCTGGGATCCAAGGGGCTGTGGGCAGACTGCGTCATGGCTACTGGGCTCTATCACTGCAAACCACTGGTGGACATCCTCATATTGCCAGGTACGGGTTTTTCGACGGCTCCCAAGGGCTCCGCTTTATGCCAGGGCAGGTATAAGTTAACGGTACTGATTTTTGCAGCGTTTTATGAACACAGGGTAGCAAGCAGTGAGGAATCCCTGTCCTGAAGGATAGCAGAATCAATATCAGCAAATCCAGTTACACATATTTAGGGTTCATGTCAAATGAAGGTAAGAGTAATGGGTCAAGCTAAAGCCTTTAAGAAAAGGCTGGATTCGAGGTGGGATTTGAAGGAAGAGAGAGAGGTAGCTTTGTAAATGCAGGCTAAGGTTGTTGTTTTTAAAATCCTTTCCCTCCCCCAAATTAAAAACAATGTTTCTGGGACTCCTTTGCCTAAACGTTACATCCTGAGATCAGGAAGCATTGTTCGTTAATCCTAAACTCTAAGTGGGTTATCCTGGCTCATTTGGTAAGAGCAAATGCCACTCTGTGCATGCTCTGGCAGGCATGCTATTCTTATTTCTTACAAATGGACATCTATACAACTGCTGACAAAGGATCAGGACTGGGATCTTATTCTCTTATTACTGATCGCAATCCAGCCATCCCACCTCTTGCAGTAGAGTCCTAAGCTCACAGGTGTTGGCATTCCACTCCACTGATTTCAGCGGGGGTACTGTTCAAATCATATAGCCTTCCTGAACCTGGTGCCCTCCAGATGTGTTGCAGTCCAACACATCTGGAGGACGCTAGGTTCAGGAAGGCTGAAATGATATACGTCACACTTGGAATGTTGCCCTGGATTTAATTTGAGCCTCAACCTTTGAGTGGGTTTTTTTTCAGGTCTTGGAGAAGTGCCCAAATCCTATATCAGCACCTCAGATTTCCTGTGCCGTCCTGAAAAGTCAATATCTCTCAGCCTCAGTTCAACATCTGTAAACTGGGACTCATAGCAACATAGGAAGCTGACTCACACCACTGGATTTTTTACACTGACTGGCAGCGGCTCCCAATGTTTCAGGCAGGATTTTTTTCCTGGAGATGCCAGGAATTGAACCAGGCATTTTGTGTGTGGAAAGCATGTTTTGTAATAGTAATAAGAAGTGGAATCTGCAACGAAATGTTGCAGCATGGAGAGGTCCTGTTCAGAGTTCCAGCAAACCAGCTATGCCCTTTTCCAGGACATTCTATCCCATTCCCGCCTCCTGTCCAGTTTTCTCTTTCCCTCCCCTGAACAGTTAGTCAACTTTCTGTAGCCAGTGAGCACTTTCTGTCCTTGTTGAGTTGTTATTTGGTCCTCCCCCCTTTTAGGGTTTTATTTTCTAAAAATATTTTTGTACTTCTACTACTTCTTGAGGTTCCCCTGAGCCTGCTGTTCTCTTGCGTGTGGATGGTGCCTTTTTGGCTACAAATGAAATGGCACTCATGTCTGAACATCAGAAATAGAAGAAATGACAATATTTTATGTACATAGCCCTAAAAATAAACTCAGTTTAAAAAAACCCAATGTAACTTTACATGCATAAAGCATATTTGAAGTGTTCACGGTGCTATATGTAACGTTATCTCAGTAGTCAGTACAACACCCATATAAGGTAGGTCAGGACTGTTTTCTCCCTTATTGCTTAAGGCTACCCATTGAATTCTTGGCTGATGGAAGATTCAGACTAGGGATTTCTGAGTTGATATATTCAGCCATTTGAATCCATCTGCTATGACTCAGATTAATATTTAAATACTTGCTTTCTTTGTGATTTGTGTTTTTAAAAACCCATTTATATGCTGCTTTGGTATACTTGATTAATCTGATTGGCAGGAGCTTCAGGACAGACAAAATGAAACACATCTTCAGTGTATAATTCATTTAAAGAACTCCTTGCCACAAGGTGATGGTGATGGACACTAACAGATGGCTTTAGAAGGGAATTACAAGAGAATTACCTGTAAACTGCCCAGAGAGCCCTGGCTATGGGAGCGGTATATAAGTGCAATAAATAAATAAATAAATAAATAAATAAATAAATAAATTTTTTTATCAATAACTGGCTCATCAATGATGATCTTGGTTCAGTGACACAGTGCCTCCAAATACCTGTTGCTAACTAATGCCATCATGTCCTGCTAGTGGGCATCTGGTTGGTCACTGAAAGAAACAGGATGCTAAACGAGAGAGAGAGAGAGAGAGAGAGAGAGAGAGAGAGAGAGAGAGAGAGAGCATATTCTGGATCCAGCAGCACATTTCTTATGTTCTTATGAAGGCTGCATTATCATGTGAACATTGCACACAAGATCTGGTGGTGTATATTGCAGTAGGGCTATGGCACTCATGCCTGAACTTCACAAAAAGAAAGAAGGAATGACAATATTTTAGCTATGTAACTAAGGCCATAGCTAGACCTAAGGTTTATCCCTGGATCGTCCAGGGATCAAACCTGTTCATCTAGGTGACACACAGGGGATCCAGTGCTCAGGCAGGGGCGAACCCTGGATGATCCCAGGATAAACCTTAGGTCTAGCTGTGGCCTAAGCTAGTTTAATAAACCCAATGTAACCCAAGTTAGATGTATCAAGTATATTTCAAGTGACGCCCACCAATTTGGATGGCTTTAAAAGGGGGTCAGACAAATTCCTGGAGGAGAAGGCTATCAATGGCTACTAGTCATAATGGCTCTGTGCTTCCTCCAATATCAGAGGCAGTAAGCCTAGGTACCAGAGCTGCTGGGGAACATGGGTGGAAGGGTGCTGTGGCACTCGTGCCCTGCTTGTGGCTTCCTGGTCGACAGCTGGTCAGCCACCCTTGGTCTGATCCAGCATAGCTCTTCTTAAGTTCTAATGTTAAGTGCTGCATGCACATTATCTCAGTAGTCCTTACAACACCCCTATTAGGTAGGCCAGGACTGGACATTGGAAATGCCCCTGGTTCAAATCTCACCTCATCCATGAGCTCATACTTGGTGGCCTTAGATGAATAGCTGAACCCCAGATGGTTCTTGCTAACTGTCCTAGTTTTATCAGCAAAGAGAAGACATTGGAACACAGAGACCTGCCAAATCAGGCCAATTAATCAGTATCCTCTTTTTCACAATGGCCACTCAGATGCCTCTGGGAAGACCAGGAGCAATAGCCCTCTGCCATGTTTGCTTCCCAACAAACATGGCATTTTGGAGGCAATGTGAGTCTAAACCTGGAGGCAGGATATAGCCATCACCATCAGCAATGTGTTTAACTTAAGTGCTGAGCTGGATCCTGTGTGCAGTATTCACATACTAGCAGAGCTTTCCTCTTCGCCACAAATCTCTAGCTTGCTAAGCTAAAACACATACAGGTTAGGAGCCCTTTAAATATGACACCTCCAGCCTTCCCCAGCTTGGTGTCTTCCAGATGGTTTGGACCAACTCCCACCAGCTCCAGTTAACATGGCCAATGGTCAAGGATGCTGGGAATTGCAGTCCAACACATCTGGAGGGGGCCAGGTTGGGGAAGGCTACTTGACCAGGCAACAGCTCTATCCATACCCAGTGCGGTGCTTAAATCCAGAGTAAAAGTCAGCAGAGGAAGTGCAGTCTAAGGATCAAAACTGAGATTACTTTACACCCATATTTAGCAGCTCCACCCCACCCCTTTTATTTTAGAGTAGGCACAGTGGACCTGATCTAAATTGGGACCCTAGCT
The DNA here is from genome assembly GCF_023053635.1 of Elgaria multicarinata webbii. Lineage (NCBI taxonomy): Eukaryota > Metazoa > Chordata > Lepidosauria > Squamata > Anguidae > Elgaria > Elgaria multicarinata. Next base: position 21,995,879 of record NC_086178.1, on the reverse strand, counting down.
TGGGGGATTGGGGGCTCTTAAGATCTGGATTGGGTCCCCTGAGCTTATGCTAGGGTAAAAATGGGGTGGGGGAAGTGTAGCTGCTAGATATAGATTTAAAATAATCTTTATTTTGGCCCTATGAGTGCTCCTAGTGGGTCCCCACCACTAGTGGGAGCGCTCACAGTGCAGAATTCACAGTGCTCTGACCGGTGGGAAAAGGGGAGGAGACTTTTGCTCGTTCTTCATTCCCTCTCTGCAGCCCCCAGCACCACTTCCCACCTGCTGTTCTGGAGAATCCCAAAACCTTCCAGAGGGGATTTTCAAGGGGCAGAAGGGATTGCAGGGGGAGGGGATGGCTGGCAAAGATGGCCTCTTCCATCGTTTTACCAGTGGGAACACTCCACTGTGTCAGAGGCCTTCTCTGCGGACAGGAGGGAAGGAGCCTTTCGGTCCATAAGGGGTGGGGGAAGACTCCGGATATAAACCAGTGTATTTTTAGGAGTCTTCATGGTGATTTTTTTGGTTTTCTTACATATCTCACAAAATCTATAGCGATAGATCTTATGCAGGACAATGACTTTCTTTTTAAAGGAAACCTGTTTTCCATTGCAATGTTATTTCATTTATTCAGTTATTATGTACAGTTACACCTCACCCTTTGTCCAAAGATCTCAAGGTGGCATGATAATTCTCTCCCACCCCCAATTCTATTTATTTATTTGTTTGTTTATTTATTTAAAATATTTTTAGGTTATCTTTCAAACATGTTCTAGTTTTTTTGTTTTGTTTTTATTATTATTTATACAAAGTTTCTAAATGTATCCCAAAATTAAAACATCCAATTGCAAACTAATTTAATGTGAGAGCAGGGTAACTGTCTTAAATCACCCTTCATGGCTAAATAGGGATTTGAACCCAGGTCCTAATCCAGCCTTCTAATGCAACACATACACCTCTTGGCCTTTATGCAACCACAACCACTGCCCTGGTAGCAGCAACCCCCCCACCCCAACCCCCCAACCCCTTGATTTCTCTTTAAAACAAGGTGCACACACCTCATGTGCCATGTTTTAAAGAGAAATCAACATTTTTGCCATCAAATTTTGGTAGTATACTCAGCAACGATGGAGGTTTTTTTGCAGCCCCCAGTGGGTTACGGGGGGGGGGGGAATTAACCCCTGGAGGTTTCCTGCCTCTGCCCTAATGGTTAGAAAGTCTATACTGAACTTCGCAGAGGTAGGCAACCTGGTGCTCTCCAGATGTTTTGCACTACAACTACCATAATCCCTTTCCATTGGCCGTGCTGGCTGGGGCTGATAGCAACTGCAGTCCAAAACATCTGGAGGGAACCAGCTTGCCTACCCCACAGGCCCATGCTATTGTTCGAACAATGGTCACTCGGTGCCTAGAACCAGTGAGCTGTTGGCCTGAGATGGAAGCTCTCCAGAGGAACAATACTCGTATGGGGGGTCTTAATGAACAACCAGGAACAAACACACACAAAACCACTTGATTGTTTTTTTGCTTTTGAGTCAAGTGCCAGAAAAATGGTACCCCATAAGTGAAAAGGAAGCTTTTGTGGCAGGCTTCATTCCCAAAACCTACCAAAAACTATTGGGTTCTCCCCACACTTACCAAAAGGAGGATAGTTCTATCAGTGGCTATTGGGCATGACGGGCATATGGAACCTCCATGTTCAGTGGCAGTATACCACTGAATTCCAGTTACTGAGAGGCTGCAGCAGAAGAGAACTATTGCCTTCTAGGCCTACTTATGGGCTTCCCATGGAAACAGGTTCCTGGACTAGACAGACCAGCTTTCTCCAACCTCCTGCCCTCCAGATGTGTTGGACTACAACCATATCATTCCAACATTGGGCATGCTGGCTGGGAATGACGGGTATATAATATCAGTCTATCACATCCAGAGGGCACCAAGTTAAGGAAAGCTGAGACAGACATTTATGTTCTGATCTAGCAGGACTCAGCTTAAGGTACACCTCTAGGTACACCTTCAGGAACTGCTCCAGTCTCCATCCTAGCTGCTCACCCAGGTACCAGAAATGTTAATTTCAATAGGCCTGTTCAGGCAACACACTAAGCCATGATTAAGCCACTAAGCCCTTTGCAGCAAATAATTAGTGAATGGTTTTAAACCATGATTATGTAGCCACCATGGTTAGGAATGGTTCACATGACGCTAAGCCATAATGTTTAACTCAAAATGCTTAACCACTGTGGCTTAGCGTGTCATCTGAACAGGGTCAAACACATCCATGCCTGTGTGCCTCTGTTAACCACTGCACTTCTCTTTGCTGTGCTGTAAACCTATTGTCTGGAAAATAACCTAGGAGCCAGTGCCAGCAGGCAAACTGCTTCGTTCTGCCGTAGTTGTACCTGGGGAGAACTTGCAGACTTGTTTTCTTGAGAAGCTCAGTAGGAGCCGTCCTGGCCAAGCTTAGACACCTCACACTGAGCAACGCCCATTCATGTTTCAGAGGTGTGGCCATGATCCCTCCCCTCCACCGCACACTGAAAGTAAATGTGTGACATATATGCTCGACATGTAGGCCTGGGTTTTTTTCCACCCCAACCCATTTTTGAGCCACTCCCTGGGGTGACCATATGAAAAGGAGGACAGGGCTCCTGTATCTTTAACAGTTGCATAGAAAAGGGAATTTCAGCAGGTGGCATTTGTATATATGGAGAACCTGGTGAAATTCTCTCTTCATTACAACAGTTAAAGTTGCAGCAGCTGTCCTAAAGTGACCAGATTTAAAAGGGGGCAGGGCACCTGCAGCTTTAACTGTTGTGATGAAGAGGGAATTTCAGCAGGTTCTCCAAATATACAACTGACACCTGCTGAAATTCCCTTTTCAATACAACTGTTATTGATACAGAAGTCCTGTCCTCCTTTTCATATGGTCACCCTAGCCACTCCTCCTGCCATGCATACAAGGTCCAGTGTGAACCACAACTTTAAGCATGCTGTCAAGAGGAGGACTGCATGCCTAGTTCTCCACCAGGCAAATGGATTGCTGCTGATATGGCATCTCCATCTTTTCAGAATCCCTGTGTTGTGTTAAAATAGGGTGACCATATGGAAAGGAGGACAGGGCTCCTGTATCTTTAACAGTTACATAGAAATGGGAATTTCAGCAGGTGTCATTTGTAGGCATGCAGCACCTGGTGAAATTGCCTCTTCATCACAACAGTTAAAGCTGCAGGAGCCCTGTCCTCTTTTGTATCTGGTCATTCTAGTATACCTCCTTTTCATATGGTCACCCTAGTTAAAAGCTGCAGTGCCTTCCTGTAACCTTCTAAGTGGTACCCAAACACTGTATTCTTTTTCCTTCTCACAGGGTATGTCCAGGCATGTCGGGCACTGATGATCGCTGCTTCCGTTTTGGGGCTTCCAGCTGTTTTCCTTCTGGTGACGGTTCTGCCTTGCATCCGGATGGGCCACGAACCTGGAGTGGCCAAGTACCGGCGTTCCCAGCTGGGAGGAATCTTGCTGATCCTTTTGGGTAAGATCAATACAATCTGACTCACTGACTTGCCCATGACTCGATTTTGCAGCAAGCAAATTTCCCATTTAGGCCCTAAGTTTTAGAGGTACAGTATCCCAGGCATATATCAGAAATATCACAATTAACACCATACATTAAGGGCAACCCATGGGGTTGGAGAAACTCCTCTAGGAGGAAAGGTTTCAACATTTGAGGTACTTTAGGTTAGAAAGAAGTCGAGGTGGGGGTGAGGAGATATGCTAGAAGTCTCTAACATTATGCACGATGTGGAGAAAGAGGATAGGATTTTTTTCTCCCTCTTTCACAGTGTTAGAATCTGGGGTTATCCAATCAAACTGAGTGGTGGGAGAGCCCAGACAGATAAGAACACAAGTAGAGCCATGCTGGATCAGACCAAGGGTCCCTCTAGCACAGCACTGATTAGAGACCCACAAGCAGGACACGGTGCAACATCACCCTCCCACCCATGTTCCCCAGCAACCGGTGTATATAGGCTGACCGCCTCTGATAAAATTGCTTCTTCACACAGTGCATAATTCAACAATGGAATTTGCTATCACAAGATGTAGTGAGGGCCACCAATTTAGATGGCTTTAAAAGGGGATTAAACAAATTCCTGAAAGATAAGGCTAACAGTGGCTACTAGTCATGGTGGCTATATGTTACCTCCGGTCTCAGAGGCAGTATGGTTATGTATACCAATTCCTGGGGAACTTGAGCAGGTGGGCGCTGTTGTGCTCATCTCCTGCTTATGGGCTTCTCATAAGCATCTGGTTGGTTACTGTGGGAACAGGATGCTGGACTAGATAAACCTTTGGCCTGGTGCAGCATGGCTCCTCTTATGTTCATATAACTGTGGAAAGAAGAGCTTTCCTTGAGCAACTCAACTTTGAAAACATGGCTGAAGGCCGACCCTTAGGATTATATAGGGTGGCCATTTTTTTTTTGAAAGCTGGAAACCAGGATGCACTAAGGCAGCCTTCCCTAACGTAGTGCCCTGCAGTTATTTTGGACTACGACTCCCACTAGTCCCTGCTAGCATGACCAGTGGACAGGGATGGTGGGAGTTGAAGTCCAAAGCAACTGTTGGGCACCAGATTGGGGAAGGCGGGAATAAGGGCTAGTTGCTTCACGTGAGGATCGTCCTGTCTTATTTTGGCAGTGGGTACCATTTCACAGAGAGCGCAAAGGCCTGAGGATCTTGTGGATATTAAACTCTGAAGAGGGAGACATGTCCCCATATGCTCTCCATAGCTCCTCTCTCTGGAGGGTGCTGCACTTACATTGGTCTGGAGCTTCTCTCAGTTCAATGTCTTTTCTTCTTAACGGCGTGGAAGACCCAGTCAGTATCATCCTGAGAACAATGAGCATTACAGTCTTAACCAGCACCTGCATATTCTTGAGGCCTCCTCTTCTCATAACAACAGGCCTTGGTTGTCTTGTTTTCACCCGTTTGTTTAGCTGAGGGGGAGGCGGGGGTGGTTCAGAGTAGAGTAGCCTCTTTGTGCTGCCCTGCCCTGAGGTCGGCTCGCTCCCTTTGGCAGCCAGCGCTGACATCATGCCTTATTATAGTGGACACTAAACACAGTTGCTACCATGCCGCAGGCCCAGCAGAGACGTGACCTCTGTAACAGAGACTTTCAGGTTGTGTGCAATTCCCAACATTTAGGGAGCTAAGCTGCGGCTTCCGACATTGGACCCGTCGGACGAAAAGCGCGGACTCATTTCTCTTTACGTATCGCAGCGAAGTGCAAAGTGCGATGCAGGCTGGGGCAACACAAGGAATATCCAGATAATCAGCCAGCCTGACAACAAGGAATCTGGTTGTACACTATAAAAATAAAAATAAAAGTCAAGATGTACTGAACAAAGTGAATTCCAGTAAATAGAAGGTTCTCAAAAGGAAGGCTAAGACACATGGATAAGTGCAAGGACTGGCAAAACTGTTGCATCCGTGGTGTAACCTGAGAGTTTTACAGAAGATCGCCTCTGTGATGTCCCAGCTTGCATTGCTGATAGCAGTGCTGTGCAGCTGTGTTGTAGTGTAGCTGCTGCACTGTAGCAGCACAGTTGTGCTGCTGTGCTGTAGCATTTGCATCCTTCTTCATTGGTTTGAGAAACAGATATGTTTGGTGTTAAATTAATTACACCAGTAAGAAATGGGAGGAGGGCTGGTGTAGTGCTGATGTAATGTAGTCAGGAGGAGTTTGGGAGGAACGCCCACTCCCATCCTAGCCTCCTTGCCCCTCTCAGCTTGCATGAATTCTCCTCTCTCTCTCAGTTTCTGAACTAACCATAGGGCAGCATTTTGTGTACACAGGCATTTTTGTTAACCACAGTTGTGAACTCCAAACCACTATTCCCTGTTATTTGCAGACTGTGGATTGGATTGAAACATGGCTTAGCCAAAACAACCACACTCCATGGTTAGTTCCAAAAATGAAAGGAAGAGAGGATTTTGTTTGGAAGGAGAAGCTCTATAGAATCACAGAATTAGAACAGACTTTGGAGATCATGTAGTCCAACCTTCTGCTCAATGGAGGTTCTGCACTGTAGGGTGCAGCTACAGCATCCTGGAGAGATGGCAATACAGACTCTGCTTAAATACCTCAAGTGAAGGAGAACCCATCACCTCAAATGTTCTAGATCAGGGGAGGGGGAAGGAACTGATGGCCTTCCAATGGTTGTTTGACTCCAACTCTGATCATGCTGGCTGGGGCTGGTGGGAGTCCAACAACATCTGGAGGAACACAGGTTCCTCAACCACTGTCTAGATCCTGCATATCTTAAAGACCACCTCTTCTTGTATGGAACTCCCTGGGTCCTTAAATTTACAGGTGAGACCCCTGATTTTCTCCTTAGTGGTGTCCACCCATACCATGGCATGCTCTCCATGGTAAGATCCAATGGGAGAGGTGGGTAAGAAATATATTCTGATGATGATGATGATGATGATGATGATGATGATGATGTGTTGGGTTCCTTCGCTATTGATTTTTCATAACCAGGTAAATAGTGGTCTCTTTCAAAAGGTTCTCCCTGTGGAGTGGCATGTTTAGTTTAAAATGGATGTATTGTGAGGAAAGTTAATCAGAGAGAATGTGAGTGCCCCATGGTCACTCTCTGAGCTTTATAGTTGAGTGGGGACTTGAACCCGGGTCTTTCCAGTCCTAGTCCAACACTCTAACCAGTATGCTATGCTAGCTCTCTTGTTAGGGTGTTATAGTTTTATTTTGATTATACGTTTTTACTTCTGTTTTAAACTGCACCAGGTGGTGTCTAAATGCAAAGAATGCTGCATATTCACTATTTAGATACATCGGTCACCTAACCATGGTTAGGAGATCGGAGAGCATTATGATTGCTCCAGGCCACAGTGGAAGGTAACATGGAATACAAAATAGTTGTTGACAGCTTGCCAGGAAAATAGAGAGCTCAGATCTTCCAGCCGATTTAATGACAGCTGAAAATAGATGTTGACAGCCATAATTCGGGTGTCCACCCTTCCATCCTGCTTGAACTTTTTTTTTATGTCCCCTGTTTGCTCATCAAATCCAACAGCAAATTGGATTCATTTTAATACATTGAAAGCAGACAATAGCATTTTTTAGAGAGTTGATGATAATACTCTTTCACGGACTGCCGTTCATGGCATGTACACGCCCATACCACCTTTAACTAAAGAAGACAATGGAACTAACTAACAGACTAAATATCCCCATGGAAGCCTCTCCTGAATTGCTCTCAGCCACCCTCATGTGAACTGTTTTCTGTCTCTTGCTTAAGAGATGGGTGGGTAAATCCTCTTTGGGTTGGGTTCAACTTTCTTCTTAAATAGACTCTCTGGGGGCAGGGAGAGATGAAATACATGAGGGCCTCACCTTGACATGTGTGCTGAGCTTGTGATAGAGCACATGAGAAAAGTAGGGTCTGTTTATACACAGGGAAAGCCCCACGGTGGTTGTGGATCTGCGCTGTGTCAGCTATACAACACAGGCACAGTTTTGCAGCCACCATGGGGCTTTCCTGTGAAGCTGCGCATTGAAAAAGTCGGGGACTTACCCCGACTTTTTCAGTGGGAGTGCTGTAAGTACAGCTTTCCCACAGTCTGACATCACTCCGGGGTGAATATGGGGGTGGGCCCTTGTGGAAGGTGACCAGTTGCTGTTCGCCTTCCACCAGGACTGCCCTCAGATTGGACCCGGAGCGATGTCAGACGGCGGAAGAGCTGTGCTATCATTGCTCCTATTGAAAAAGTCAGGGTAAGTCCCTGGCAGTTCTTGGTGGAGGGCGACCGGTGAATGGTCACTTTCCACCAGGAAGAGGGGGGTGGCAGCTCCAGTACTGGATGAACGTAGGAAAGCCCACACTCCCTCCTCAGCATCAGAATTACCTGACACCATCCTGGGAGAGGGAAACCGTGGGATTTGGAGAGAGGTGGTGCCAAACTGTCAGTGAGGGCCTGAAGTGGCATGGCAGGGCGTCACTTGCTTTGGATACAGTCAGCTGCAGGCTGGGGAACAAACACAGCTGCACCCTTAGGGCGCAACCCTATGCATCCTTAGGAAGAAAAAAAGTCCTATAACTCCCAGCATTCTGGGAATGCTGGGCGTTGTAGGACTTTTTTTCCTATTTCAACAGGCATAGCATTGTGCCTCTAACCATTTTAATTCGGGACATAGCAAGCAACATTATACCAGGTCAAACTATTTACTTGGATATACAATTCTGCAAGAAAGAAAGGAAAGAAAGAAAGGGAAAGGGGAATTCTATCCATAGCTTGGATGGAGCTCCAGAAATGTGAACAATCTATGGGGGTGAAAAAAGAATACCATATTTCTTCGATTGTAAGACGCCATCGATTGTAAGACGCAAACTCATTTCAGTACCACCAACAGAAAAAACAACAACCTTAAGACACATCCGCGATTCTAAGACGCACCCCATTTTTAGAGATGTTTATATGGGGGGAAAAGTGTGTCTTAGAATCGAAGAAATAGGGTACGTAGCAACTGTACTAAACAGGTGACAACTGTTTTTGCATATTTGACTTGGAAATGTGTGTTTCCCTTCTCTGAAGTGTGTACCCAGTTAGACACAAGGGGGGTGAAGGGAGGGAGAATCTAGTATTTTGATAACCCATAATAAGCCACTCACCAGGAGCACTAGAGCTAGCGTGCTGAGGGAAATTCTATCTCATCAGCTGCTATTTGCATTTAACCTGAAACCTTACAGGAAGGTCTCACTTTTTAGAAATATCCCGATTTCCTAGTTTGTGCAAGCAACCTAAGCCCTCACTCTCTCTGTCTGTCTGTCTTTTTCTGTCTTTTAAAGAGAAGGCCACTTATAAGTTCTTCAGGTTTGGGAGACTATGATCAGGACTGATGGAAATTTAGTTCCATCCATACACTGTTTAAACTTCAGTGATCAGAGGAATGAGGATGAATGGCTAAGGGCACAATCCTATGCGTGTTTAGACAGAAGAAAATCCTGCAACTCCCAGCATTCCCCAGCCAGCCATGTATAGTAGTTAGAGTGTTGGACTGGCGCTTGGGAGATCCAGGTTCTAGCCTCCACTCAGCCATGAAGCTCACTGGGTGAATTTGGCTCAATCACTGATTCTCAGCCTAACTTACCTCACAGGGTTGTTGTGAGGATTAAATGGAGAGGAGGATGACCATTTAAGCCGCCTTGGGTTCCCCATAAGAGGAGAGAAGTTGGGATATGAATGCAGTAGTAGTGGTAGTAGTAGTAGTAGTAGTAGTTATTATTATTTATTGGAACTTAGCGTGCAGAATACCAGATCGAATGTAAAGCAAGTCCTATGAGGAATGGCTGAAAGAGATGGCTATGAGAAGAGACATGAGAGCAGTCTTTAAGTATCTCAAGGGTGGCCATGCAGAAGATGGAGCAGACTTGTTTTCTGTTGCTCCAGTGGGTGGGTCTAGAGCCAAGAAGTGGAAATTGTAGGAAAGCAGATTTCAGCTAAGCATTAGGAGAAACTTTCTAATGGTAAGACTTGTTTGAGAGTGGAACATTCTCTCCTTTGCTGGGAGAATTAAAGCAGAGGCTGGATGGGCATCTATCAGGGGCATTGTGGTTGCATCCTGAATTGCAGATTCTGGGTTGCGTCCACTGTTAGGCTTGTGGGAAATGATGTACAAGACGTACAACTCTCAAGCAACACCTAGCCTAATTACTGCTTGTGGAATGGCTTGTGTAACAGCTTCTGCAAGCAGGATCAAATCATTGGATGTTGACACTTGTGCAAGGATCAAAATGGGGTTGCCACAAGTGGTGGAAGCTTTTGCTAGCAGAAGGATCCCAGGTGATACAACCCCTTCTGATGAGCAGGAGTTGGACTGGTTGACCCCCAAGATGCCTTCCAGCTCTGTGAAATTAAGAGACGATGAATCTAAGATGATAGGGCTGCCATTCATATTATGCTCTATCATTTCTGTTCCAGACCAATATGTCTTAATGGACATAGGCTTTAATCCTATATGGAGCTCCATGGAGCTCCACATGACCAGAAGCTCTTTATTCTGTGCAATTTTGGGCCATGTGCAGTGCATGCAATGAGAAATCCCCACTGACTGAGAACACAGAACATTCCTGTATAAGAGCAAACCCATGTACACCATCATGTGTCTATTTTGCCAGGTAACCTTGCGTTGGGAATCTGTGAATGGCCCAGAAAACACACACACACACACACACACACACACACACACACACACACACACACACAAACTCTTGCATAATATGCACAGATGATGATGTGCATCGTTGGTCTTCAACTGGTGGGTCATCACAACCCCGAACTGGGTTGCAACCTGACTTCAGAGTGGTCACCCCAATGGTGCTACAACTATCTTTTGGAGGGATAGAGTATTTCTGTGCAGACATTATAAATCTGGGTATGACCTCAACAAACAGAGGGGGGAATTGGGATCTTGCTTACTGGCTACCTCCAAGAAAAAAAAGAATGGGGGGGGGGGGAAACACACCTTGGTGTAGCCTATTCCACACACTGCACTTGTTTGAAAGTAAGCTCCATTGAACACGGGCATGTAGCTGCATTGGATGGGCTGTGTCCTACGTCTTAATGGAGGCCCCAGATGTAACCTATCTTAATTTAGCATCCTCTACAAGATTCTGTCTTATAATAGCTGCAGCCATTGCGTACTGCAAGTCCTCACTGGCCGGAGGCTCTGTAATGTGTTTATTGCTTTTAAACCAAACATTTTCTCCCTGTTTTCTTTTTCCCATGTTTTCCTTCCTCTTGTAACCTCAGAACTTTGATATTGCCTCAAGACATCTTTCAATGCGGTCTCTGGAACGCTGCTGGTTCTACCAAAGTTTTGTTATTGTATGACTGTTTCTCAAATAGATTCAGTAACTGCATCCAGCATATCTCTCCCCTGCTGCAGGAAATAAAATATTGGCCAGTTTGATGGTTCTCAGATGTGAGAACCATTTTCTTTCTTTTTTTAAAAAAAGTATAGTTTTAAGGTTTTGTCGTTTGAGAGTTCCTTTGGCTTCATTTTTCATGGCTTTAATAAGAGAGGGATATATTTGTCAGGCAGGAGCTGCAGGCCCAGGATGCAAGACTTTACTGTAAGATTTTCCTGAATGGATACATGAGAGGTGTGACACATTTAGAACGCTGTGCTCAGTGTTGGTTAACTCATTTAAAAAAGGGGTACCATAGAGCTGAGAAAAGGACATTTAACATTATAAGGGTTTGCCAGAGAAAGAGGTGGACTGTCCTTTATTAGATGTATTTAAATAGAGGCTGGATGCTGCAGCAGTATTTTTTCTGGGTTGGACAAGATCAGAAGAGGCCAGAGTTAGGGCTTGTGGGATCTACGTTTATTATTATTTTTATTTATTTATTTATTTATTTATTTATTTATTTATTTATTTATTTATTTATATAGCACCATCAATGTACATGGTGCTGTACAGATAACACAGTAAATAGCAAGACCCTGCCGCATAGGCTTACAATCTAATAAGTTGTAGTAAACAATAAAGAGAGAGAGAGCTTCGGCTCTTCAGAGAGCTTCGGCTATTGGGCGGTATAGAAATGTAATAAATAAATAAATAAATAAATAAATAAAGAGGGAAGGAGAATGCAAACAGGCACAGGGAAGTGTAAACAGGCACCGGGTAGGGTGAAGCTAACAGTATAGAGTCAGAACAAACTCAATATTTGAAGGCTATAGGGAAAAGAAAAGTTGTTGTTGTTGTTGTTACTAGAACCCTGAGATCCACTGCCCGGTACAAATGACATATACTTAGAACTAAAAAAAATCAGAGTACAGAAGTTTGTTTTGAGTTCCAGAATGTGAAGAGAGCTCACTGCCCTTCCCCACAAAAATCTCACGGCGCCGTTCCACAAACTCAAATAGTGCTAGTGGAGCTCTGATGAATCTTTCCATTTCACAAATGGTTGTTCATTGCTGTTGCGCAACTGGTTGCACAACGGGCTGCACAATGGGTTGTACAAAGCGTTGCACAAGCATAATGCAAAACCTCTTGTGCAACCATGCTTGCACATATGTAGCATTAGTTGGCTTCTTCTCTTGTGCATAGTTTAAAACCTAGTTTCTGCTAGTGCATAGTCACTGGCACTAATGGCAAGACACAGTGGGATACTACCTCTGGTCACCCCAAGCTTTCTTCACTTGAGCGATGTAATTGAGGGTTATTTTGCTGCTGCTGCTGTTAAACAATTGGGAGTCCAAAATCTCCTAGAGATCTACCTGCTGCCCAGCTCTGGGCAGCAGATAGTCTCACATTAATTCTCCCATCCCAAACAGATTTTCTTTGAGGTGAGTCCTACTGATTTTGAATTTGTGGACTTTCTGCTAAGCATGATTAGGATGCTGACTTTATTTCAATGTACAGCTTATCATCCAGTTGTGTCTAGTCTATGAAAAATGCTGTGCCTTCAAGTAACCCACAGAGGTCCGGCAATTGTGTGTGCGTGGGGAAAGCAACTTGTCTGGAGGGAGCCGTTGCCTTCCTCTTGATGCAACTTATGCTCAGGGGAAGAGACATATGAAAGACTAATACAATTATAAATGGCATGGAAAGAGTAGAAGTTGGACATTGTCTTTCCTCCTGTAATATATTGTGGGGTCACCAATGAAGGGAATTGACAAGTACAGGCAAAAGGGAAATATTGCTTCACACAACATGTGATTAATTAATGTACTTCCCTACTACAGAGCACTGGCATTTGCTGTGGCATCTACAGAAGCTCTTCTTCAAATGTCACCACCCCTCATTCTGAGTCTTGGTGGGTGGCAACAAGAGAGAGGGCATTTTTGGCAATGCCTCCAACCCCTACCAGCTCTAGAATGCTCTCCCAAGGGAAGCATGCCTGGTGCCCACACTGCTATCTTTCTGACACCAGGCTAAGACTTTTCTGTTCTCCCAGGCTTTAAAAAAATTTCAGAGTCATTTAGGTCACAATCCTATGCCTGTTTAGACAGAAAAAAAGTCCTACAACTTCCAGCATTCCAATGCTGGGAGTTGTAGGACTTTTTTTCCTGTCTAATCAGGCATAGGATTGCACTCTTAAAGTATTTTATTTATTTATTTTTTAGTATTTTTGTGATTTATTGTCTTAATCCTTGCATGTTATTTATTATCTTAGTTCCTGATACTGAATTTTATGCTGTGTTGACATGTTCCTTAGTTTTATATTGCTGATTTTATTTGCATTTTTATCATTGTAGTAAAATGTCAAGAGAAAAATATTTCATGGGCCGTTTAATAAATGTAATAAATAACTGAAGAATTGACACTGCCCACCTTTGCTCAACCCAGACATAACTTCAAACGAACTACTCAGCTTTATGTCTCCATTTGCAATAGGAGGGATAATCCTGATAATGGCCTTTTTTACAGGGCTTTTGTAAGACAGACCACTATATAGGAGATAAAACACCAAGTGCTTTGAACTTTAAGACAGGGGTAGGGAACCTATTGCCCTCCAGATGTAGCTGGGCTGCACCTCCTTTATTCCTGTCCATTGGCCATGCTGGCTGGGGTTCATGGGAGTTGTAGTCTAATAATATCTAGAGGACTGTAGATTCTCCACTCCAGCTTTAGGGGAAAGGACTCCGTCTATACATCTTGCTTTTGATAATCTGTTAAATTCAGATCAATTGGATAAGTTGGTTTCAGTGCCAATAACGTTGCTAACAGGCCCAAAGCATTTTGCTGCCAGAAGTAGGGCGACCATAAGGAAAGGAGGGCAGGGCTCCTGTATCTTTAACAGTTGAATTGAAAAGGGAATTTCAGCAGGTGTCATTTGTATGCATGCAGCACTTGATGAAATTGCCTCTTTATCACAACAGTTGAAGCTGCAGGAGCCCTGCCCCTTTTGGAATAGCTCCTGGAGCTTCATCTATTGTGATGAAGAGGCAATTTCAACAGGTACTGCCTGCATACAAATGACACCTGCTGAAATTCCCTTTTCTATGCAACTGTTAAAGATACAGGAGCCCTGTCCTTCTTTCCATATGGTCACCCTAGCCAGAAGCAAAGGACAAGATGGTGTCTCCTCCCCGGTCCATGTATAGAAACTCACTAGATGGGCAGATGAATCTTACTTCACCACTGGCGCTGGGATAGTAACCTCCACCACCACCACCACCACCCCTGAGGCAGAAGGCCAATTTGGGAAATAGGAAGCTGCCTTATACTGATCCAGAGGATCGGCCCATTCAGCTCAGTGTTGTCAAGACTGACGGGCAGCGGCTCTCCAGGATTTTAGGCAGGTTTCCCCCCCCCAGCCCTTCCTGGAGATGCCGGGGATTAAACGTGGGACCTTCTGCATGCAAAGCAGGTGCTCTCTACTACTGAGCCACGGTCGCACACCAGGTTTTGAGGACCAAAGACAGTTTATAGTGCCAAAGACACAGCCCTGTCCTCCAAAAGAGGGGAACAGCCAGGAGGCTGCCTGAGGCAGTTGCCTCACTCTTCCTAATGGTAGGGCTGGCCCTGGTTGCTAACAAACCATGTGGGTGTTACTGCAAAATGTCCTGGATTCCGACCACAAATGTACATTTCATGCTTATGTTTTATGATAACTGAAACTTGTAAATTGATGTGGAATTCTATGCTCCCCGCTGAACAGGGATGACCTTTTTATTTATTTTTAATTAAAAAAAATGTTTCCCCAGCTCTGTGCGGTGTGGTGGCTACAATTTGGTTCCCAGTGAGTGCTCACCGTGAAACTATGATCATGAGCTTTGGATATTCCCTGTACACGGGCTGGATCGGATCTTTTCTTTGCCTCTTTGGTGGGTCCATCATCGTTTGCTGCTCAGGCGACGCTCAATCATTTGGCGAGAACCGTTTCTACTACGGATCAGGATCCAGCTCCCCCACCCATGCGAAAAGCGCTCATGTATAAATGTTCCTGATCATCGAAGGTTTTGAAACAGGTGGATGGGTTTCCTTCGTGTTTTTGAGCCTTGCATTTGCTTGCATCTTCACACACAAGTTGACCACATCCCTTGAAGAAGATTTAAAGAAACAGCCTGATATTGTGAAAGCATAAACATCACATGTTTGCCTTAATCGAAACCTGTAGCAAAAATAGATCAGGCCAACCCATTTATAATGTCCCAGTGTCCGGGCTCTTGTGCTTATGATACTGTTGAAAATTAAGCCTTCTTTTCCCTTCCTTTTCACGTTTCACTTGTTTTATTCTTTCCCCTTCCCTTAGCTAGGAATGAGTTTAATAAATAAATACCTGACTTGTCTGAATACGATAAGTCCTCTCTGGAATAAGTTACCATTTTCTCCCCCTCACCCATTCAAGGTCATCTTTTTTGGCGCAGTTGTGATGAAAGGGAGAGGAAGACGCTGTACTTTTCTATTGGCACAAATGTTTTCTTTTTCATAAGATTAGGAGGTCTCTCTTTGTTTTCTCTGTTTAAAACCAAACCAAACCACAAAGCCGTAAGGAATTTGATCACTTCTGTAACAGTGTTTTTGTCTAAATGCATCAGTATGAAGGAGACAAAGCCAACATTTTCTAATTATGAGATAAATAACAGAATACTTGTACATAGTCTTAAATATATGTGGTGGGGCTAATCCTCACAACCTCCCTTCTCCCCTTTTGTACAGGTTTGTTGCTAAATAAATGTACTTTACTTTGTTTTTGTTTTTTACTTGATTCAAATTAATTTGTATTCTGACATGCACTATTGAAGTGGAACTTATCTAAAAAATATATTATAATCAGATGCCAATTGAGTAAAATCCAATGAATACTGATGATGCTTTTTAAGTGAAATACTGTACAATATACAGAAATAAATGTTGAAATTACTAGTTTATTTCCTTTTCATTGTGCCTATGGATATATCTTTTTTTCTTTCGGTTTTCATTCAATCATCCTAATGATTCTGGATGATGTGTCGGTAGTTGTTTTTATTGAATTGGGGGAATCTCTTCTGTGCTGCACTTAAAAGGAAAACGAATGCAAGTAGAGTCTTTGTATCCTTTTCTTTTAAATTCCAGAAAAATTCCTACTACCAACATTGTGCAGGTGCCATTTTGAGGCACTTACCAAGTTCCGACAGACTTCGTTCTTGCATTGTTCAAAAGCTCAAAATTTGCAGAATTGCATAAAAATGACACAAGCACAAAAATGGCCATGAACATTGCAAAATTTGCTCCCCACCCACCCAAAGATCCCTTTCAAGGTGTTCAGTCTTCTAACAGACTGTTAGAGTAGCCTCCACCAACACGGGAAGCAACTCCCATCACCTCCAACCATACTGGCAAGGAATGATGGGAGTTGTTATCTAATACATCTTGGGGATGCAAGGTTTTGTGTTGAACAGAGATCTGAGAATGGGCAAGAGAGTAGAATCAGAGGAGTGGTCTATCTAACATAGTTAGATGTGAACTGATTCAATATAAGGGAGAATATACATTCATCTGCCATTGGGCAAGAAATATGATTAGTAATAGTTATCATTCATCAAGTATATAGCACTTTTAATGAGCAACAGAATCTTACAGTCTTATGTTCCTTCTTGCAATAACCTTGATGAGATTATCCCGATTTCCATTTTACTGACTAAAGATGGTAGAGATTTTCAAGCCAAGGCCATCCAACTGCCCAGAGAGCTTTGGCTATGGGGCGGTATATAAATGTAACAAATAAATAAAATAAATAACAAGTACATGGTGAACATTGAATTTCTGTCTCCCAGATAAAGTCCTGCCCTAGATTATCTACTTAAAACACATTGGTCCTTGACAATATTTATTTGCTTCATTTCTACCCTACCATTTTTTCCATGGAACTTAAGGTGGTATTCATGGGATTCCCTGGTGGTCTCCCACCCAAGCAACAACCAGGCCCACATCTGGGTTGTCATCAGATGAGAATTTTATTGCACGCTTGTTACTGGGCACTCACAGATTTTCACGGGTCCTATTCATAATGTCATAGCGTCCCGCACACCTCCTGCCCCTTCTAGCCTTCTCCGCATGACAAAAAAGACCCAGCTATATCCAAATTATTTTTGAGACAGAACTTGCTCCTGCTGTATGCAGGAGAAGCAGCATGATCAAAACGGCTCACTAAATGGGACACATGCACATTGTTTCCTTCCTCTTTCGAAAGGGAAGTAATGAGGGACAAACGCATGGGCAGAGAAGTGACGGTAAGGAAATGTGATGCCCCTGCTTAGCTTCAGCAAGGATACTATGTTTTTAACCTCCAGACTATGCCTTGAGACATGCATGCCATAAAATGAGCTCTGTGGCCCATTAAAACATATGCCACAATAAATGTTTTCCTGCAATAAACTAACAAGAAGATACCTCTCTCGAATTTGTCACTAGAGTAGCTACATTAGAGAGCAAACTGAAGCAGAAACTCTATACAGGTGATTAATACCTGTGGGTACTGAACATCCAAATGGGCAAGCAGTAACATGAGGGCTAATTCCATCTCTTTGATAACTACATGTGCATAATCTGCTCGGTCAGAAGGGGCTGCCATCTCTGCACATCTTTTTTCTAACACAAGGACAGGGAGAGAACCCTGGTCAATCAGGGTTACTGTCCCTGTGGAGGAAACTCTGTGTACATAGAAGGCTGGCCCAGTCAGACATGACTGATCACACATCAGCCAGTGATTGTGGCCAGTGCCTGTGACGAAGATGTGTGAGTCCTCTGTGTTCCCTCTTGCCCCCATAGGTGTGCACAAAGGGTATGCCGGGTGTGCCCAGGCACACCCTAATGTCTAAAGCAATAAGCATGAATTGAGGGGGGCACTGAGTTGGGATCCAGAGGATGGATCCAGATGCAGTGGAATGTTACTCTCGCTGCCGCCCGGCTGCTCTATTGCCATGCCAAAGAACCGCTGCCCCCAAGAGAGCACCATTGCCCCCAGCAGCAGGTGCAAAAAGAAATCGTTCTGCTGGGAGCCTCTCTGCTGGGAGCCATGCTTCCAAAAGGCCAGGAGGAGGAGCCCCGAAGGCTAATATCTCCTCGTAAGCCCCTCCTACAGCCAGTGTCACCACAAAGCCCCACCAATGCGGAGGCTTGAGGAGTGTCTCCTCATTCTCCCCCCACCACCACCTGCAACGGCCCTCCCACAGTCAGGCAAGCCAAACGTGGAGTAGAGCATCAGTGTCTACAATGTTTAATAAATAAATTAATAAAAATAATGTCCTTTATGACTGGGTATTCAATAAACGTTTGCCTTTAAAAAAAAATCCCTGGGTGCACACCCTAATGAAATGTGCTGCGCATGCCTATGCTTGCCCTTTCAAACATTCAAGCTAGGGTTGAAAGAATCTGTTAATTTTGGGTTTTCTCCATTTCTTATTTTTCTGGTCTTAAGTTTGGTTTGTCCCGGATGTTGAAAAATTAGCTTTTTAAACGTTTGCATGAAAATCCATAAGTAATTTTGTGCACATCTTCCTAATACATGTATTTTATTTTTGTATGAATTTTTCCAAGCAGTGTTCCTAACATAATGCATTTAAATATTATTTCACCTAATACACACATCTTCGTATACATTTTTTGATTGGAGAACTTCACTGCAAAATTTGGAGAAGTGCAAATTCTGAAAGAGCAGCAAGTTTTGTTTGGCATAGTGGTTTGAAAGTGTGAAATTAGGTAAATTCACATTAAAATGCAAACTGAACAGATTTCTCCCCAATCCCTAATTCAAACTAACTACCCAATCGTATGCACGATTGTGTGCACCAAATCCCATTGATTTCAATGGGCTTCGAAAGACCCAACCCAGCAGAGGATCCAGATGTCTGTGTACAGGAGTTAAAGATTGCCACATTGGCACTGAATATATTGGTACTGGATTGCCTTTGGAGTTGAGCAGATTTTGAACAAAGTGTATGTTTTGTCACTCACTGTAGTTTGTTGTGTTAATTTCATATTGTTTTTCATTCTCCCTCTCTCTCTCTTGCTGACACAATGTTCACAATGTGAACTGTAATTCCACAGATCCTTGGCAGAACATTTGTGCTCATTACATCATAGGCTCTGGGTATAGTTACTTGTTGTATACCCCGAAGAGAAACAATAAGCGCTGCCATTGTGGGATGTGGGCGCCATAAAGGAATGTGTAACACACAGATGTGCGGCTTTGTCAAGACTGGCCCAGGATTGTGGACTGTGTTGTTTTTGTGCATGCCGCTTTCTGCTGAATGGATCCCATTCAGATAACTGGAACAGGGTTGAACAACTTGTCTTGAGTGCAACCATTGCTGGGATGCAGACTCTGCAAAGAGGCTTGGGAAATGATGGACACTCTACCTCTGACCATAGAGTTGATCGACAAATTTCAGAGGGCAAGTGGAACAAGAGGTTAGAAAATAAGGGTTCATTAACCAATCTGACTGTATTTTTCAGGATCTGAAGAAGGAGGATAGATCTCTCATGTCAAAGTTTGTTCTACAGTAGGGTGACCATATTTGGGAAACCAAAAAAGAGGACACCTAGTGTGTGTGTGGGGAAGCAGCTTTCTGAGTCCTGCAGAAAGTACGTTATTTCCCCGCCACCTTAAAGAACCTGATTGGAGTGGAGGAGGGGAAAGGATTTCATTCTGCACCACCACCATCCACTCCAATTGGGGCCTTTTCTATAATGTCCACGAATGACCCACTTTCCCCTTTAAGACCTCAATTGGAGCTCGGGGTGGGGGAATGACGTGCCTCAAGAAAGCATGTCATTCCCTCCTGCCATGCTAATGGCAGCCTTAAAGGGGAAGGTGTGTCATTCCAGAACATTATTGAAAATTATAGAAAATCCCCCCTGACACCATGGAAAGAACAAAAACCAGGACAAATCCGGGGAAATCCTGACAGTTGGTCACCCTATTCTACAGGTGCGGTCAGAGCTCCAAAATATAAAACCACTCTTTTGAACCCAGTTTTCTGCTCCAATAGCCATTTAACAGAAAACAGTCTGATAAGGCAAAGAGATAGCATGGCCTGTAGATCCCGATTCAAGTCCCTTCTCAGCAATGAAGCTGAGTGGATGACCTTGGCCTAGTCTCTCTCTCTAAGCCTACCTATCTCACAAGGTTTTGAGGATAAAATGCAGGAAGGTCCTTTTAAGCCACACCCAACTCGGGTTCCTTGGAAAAAGGGTGGAATTCCAAAACGTAATAAATAAATAAATAAATTATCCAAATGCTAAAAGAGGTCCCACATTCAACTTCCCAGGTGCTTAAGTATAAGCAGAATTCAACAGTATGCAAAATCATCTCAGTTTTCCCCACCACAACACATTAACGGTGGCTATTATTTGCATTATTTTCACTACTATGTTCCTAATGCCTTTTGGGTTTCTCATGTCCAGCATTTACTTCTTTATGGGCCTTTCTGTCAGCCATTTTTCTCCTGCCTGGGGTCACTTCTTGTACGGAGGCCTGAGACAAACATTTAGGGCAATTGTCTGAGAACATGTGATACAACTAGTTTATTGACGTTAAGCAGGTCTCAGCCTGGTCAGTGCCTGGATGCGAGACCACCTGTCCATCACTATGTACTCCACCTTGAACCCTCCTCTTCCTTCTCGTCTTTGTTCCACTTTGCTTGCTTGACAAGCAGACAGGAAGCAAGTAGGCACTGGTGTCTGCTGCTCCTCCTTCCTTCAACAGCACTGATGCCTGGGCTGGAGCAAGAGGCAAGGGTACAGGCAGGCTGCAATATGAAGAGGAGCAGCTCCATAGGGCTGTTGCCAATGGCCCCGTGCTGAGGTGTGGGGGCATCAGCAGGTGCCCCATCATTCCTACCCTGTATGTTGCCCTTGAAGGGAAGGATGCAAATGTAATAGAGAAGGAAATGTGATGTTGGGGGACAGACTGTAGGGGAATAGGTTGAAACTGTGAAAATGGTTCCACACAACTTCCCCTCCTCCCCTCACACACTCCCTTTGCTCTTTAAATTGGATCCCCTCCCTTGAATAAATGATTTGGGCAAACACTGCATTTAAAGAAGCATACTTGCCACCGTCACATCTTCTCTTGGGCCTGTATGATCCTGCCAAATAGCAAAGAGAATTTTATTTCACCCTTCCATCCCTGACCAGAATTCTGGGGAGGAACAATAAAATCCCCATCATTTAGCAGGATGATCCTGAAAGCTGACTTACCCAAGTGGTAAGATGTGCACTGTAGTAAGTTATCGCTTGGTAAATAATTAATCTGGGCATTCCCTTGTCCCTATAGAATGGATGCCTCCATAGCTTTTCCCGCCTATAAATGGAACATTGCCTCTTTCGTATTGTAATGGTGCTTCTCTGGGTTCTTGGGAGCAAGGCTGGTGTTTAGGGTTGGTATGGTCAGGCATTTGTCAATTACTCCCACTCCCACAGGGGACCCACTAACAGGAGCCCTTCCTTTTCACCGTTGCAACTGCTCGTTCTCTTGCCTCCCACAATAGAGGTGGAACAGTAAATGCTACTGCCCGCTTGTTCATTGCCTTTCTGCCTGGCAAGTGAGGTGACAGAAGCGACAATGAGGAGAAGCAACAGATGGTGACAATGGTGGTGAAAAGGTAGTTTCCCTAAGGGAAGGGGCCGTAGAGTGTGTCTTGTCCAAGCTCCCCTCCCCTGCAAAAGCCAGCACTTCTTGGGAGTAGTAGCCGTTTGCCCTTGGGCACTTGAGTTTTATGATGGTATATGGATTGGCCGCCTCTGATGTATGCACAGGGGGTGGCATAGGAGTGAGGATAATAGCATTCTCTATTGTATCAAAAGTTGACAACACAAGGACGGTACTGTGTTTGAGAGGCTAAAAATAGTGGCTAACAGTGGGTCATGTGGCTCCCCCAAAAGCAATAAGGCTTAGCAGCCTGGTGGGATCACTGAAGGGCATTGTGTTTGAGGGACATTGAAAGAACCTCCCTGGCTCTCCAAGTGGGTGATGCAGGAGGAGCAGAATCACAAATGCCAATTTCTCTCTTCAGCGCCTCCTCCTCCTCTTCCCCTCACCCCACCCCACCCCACCCCCAAGCAGCTAATGGTGCTAGGCAGGAGTGACTCTTACGTACTGTCTGTAGCTTCAGCTTGTTCTTCTGATGTGGCTACTCGGGAGAAGGAAGACATGCCATTGAGTTGGTTGCCTCCGAAAAGACGAGGGACAAAACAGATATTGTTTTCGGTGGTGAGGTCAGCCTTGGTTTGTGAAAAGGGCATGGAAGCTTACATAGACAGACCCAATCAGATTTACATAAGAGTCCAATGGGAATTCAGAACTTGCATGCTGTTTCACCATTCAAAACTGAACTAATTAAAACTATGATTTCCATGGTAGATTTTTTTTTTAAAAAAAGGATTCATACTTATTTCTTAAAATTGTTTCAGGAGTCTTGTTTATTTACCAGTGAGATGCCCACCAAAGGGCGGGGATGTTCGAAATGTAACATGATCCAGCTTGCCATGTAGAGTTTAGAATTTTTGGATGCGCAAACAGGGGAGAAGACAGAAATAAAGAGACGGTTGATGTTTTGGTGCTGATGTCGTAACAATCCTTAACTCTGCATGGAGAGGCCCTTTTCCTTTCTGCTCTGTAGAAGATTGGGGCTTTGGGGGAGGGTTCTCTCTGACAGAAGAAAAGTTGCCTAAACACAGTCTAATACAATTCTCTTCCTTTTCTGTTAGTATCTCTCCTGCCTGGCCTAGTGCAGCAGTTCAGGAGAAGGAAATGGACAAATTCAGCCTTGTTAACAACTCCACAAAAGTTACTAGCCAGCACATATTTTTTTTAACCTAGCCTGCTAAGAACCCCTCCTGTACAGCCAGCATGGAAATACTGGCTACTCATCTCCTAACAAGTAGTAAATAAAAATCTTCGAGAAGACTGGTGGAGGAGCTATAGAGTGATCCATTTGTGTTTTACCAGTCCGCTCACTCGCCTGCATGGAATTCCTGGTCACCTTTGGTGAGTAGACAAAGTGGTAAATAAAATCTGGACAAATCTCATTGCTCCCACACTCATTACATGCACACAGAAGCCTGCTTTGCTATTATAGAGAGCTTCACAACAAACCAATTCAGTAGGTTAAACAGAGTTATTTTGTCACAGGCTACCTAGCAAATCTGAATCATGTTGCCTTTAGCCCGCAGAGCCAGCCCTACCATTAGACAGAGTGAGGTGGATGAGGACAGAGCTCTGTGGGCCAAGCAGCTTGCCCAGCTAGGGTGGTCACTTATGCATGGCCAAAAGAGGAAATGCATCACCCAGAAAGAGAACAAAGGAGGACACAGATGTCCATAAAATTTGCAGTTTGCTCTTGGAGAACTGGTCTCATAGATACACACAACAAGATATGTATGTGTTGTACCTATAATTCACTCTCGTTTCAACTCTATATGTGGTGTTTATCTTGTTTTAAGTATTGTGCTTCTCTTGATTTTTGGGTCAGTGAACACATTTGGAACATTTAGAGAATGAGTTTCTCTACATGAGCGAATTTTTACACGCTTGCTCATGATTGGCGATTTATGGAAGTTTGTGGGTCCTTTACATGAAACTGTCAACCTCCAGGACATCTCCCACACTTACCCCTTCGGTAATGTCACTTTAAAAAAAATTGAGTATTTTAAAATAATCATGGGATTAATTCCACCACTAGGTGACACTATTTCATTCAACTTTATGGAGTATTGCCCAGAGAGAAGTTTTCAATTACAAATCACATGGCCGCCATTGGTCGCCATCTAAAGGAGCCCATAGTGAATATGGAAAGACCTGAGGGGAAAATAAGCCCAATAAGGGTGCAAGCTTTTTCCTTAATGTAGAGATGCCCAATTAGGGTGACCATATGAAAAGGAGGACAGGGCTCCTGTATCTTTAACAGTTGTATTGAAAAGGAAATTTCAGCAGGTGTCATTTGTATATATGGAGAACCTGGTGAAATTCCCTCATCACAACAGTTAAAGCTGAAGGTGCCCTGGTCTCTTCTAAATCTGGAAGCACACAACTGGGTCCCATTGGAGGAAAAGAGGGGAACAAACATAAACATGGGGGCTGTCTAAACACTCAGAAAGCCCTGGGGTGGGTGCTTAGCAGTGCGGCATTGATTATACACTGCTGCAACTGTGCACCCACACTGGGGCTTTTGGACGAAGCTGCAGGGGAAAAAAGTTGGGGATTTACCTTGGCTTTTGTCTCCAGAGCATGCCAAGGACAAGCAAGACGATGTCAAGACAGCCTCAAAGCCTCACTCTGGAGTCGCAGCTGAGGCGTGGCCGGGTGGTGCCTGGTGGATGGTGACCTGTGATTGGTCACCTTCCACCAGGAAGAGGGTGGGGGCGGCTCCTGTCTCTGGATGGCTGCCGAGAAACCCCACACTCCCTCCTTGGTGTCGAGATTACCCGATGCCACCCTGGGGAAGGGAAAGCATGGGGTTTTCGAGGGACATGGCACCGTGAAGACACTCCCCTGGACAGGCTACACAATTGGCCACATCTTCATTGGTTCAGCTAGAATTTGGAAGAGATGTAGGGTATGGATCCAATCATTGTGAAGCCTGCCTGCTGGCTGATCCTGCCATTCTGGCCCATGAAGGCAGGAGTCATGGGCTCACACTGTGGTGCAGACTGCCAGTATGAGCTCTTTCCTGCTGCCCTGGAGTATGGCAGGCAAGACTGAAGCCACAACAGAGGCCAACATTTATAGGTCATGGGCAGAGTGAGATACCTACCCACTGCTGAGCCAATCGGCATCCTGATTGGCTCCTGGACCTGCGACCACCACCCCCAGAACCACTGCAAGTGTGTTGACACCAAGCTGCTCTCTTCCTTCCTGCTGGGACCGCACACCCCACAACTTTGTTCCCTGGTAAACAGTGAGCATTTCTGTCCTCTTCTGACCTTTGGTGATGCACTTACTTTTTTTTTTAATGATGTGTAAGTGGCCACCCTAAAATGCCACAGCAGGTCGCTGCCATCTCAACTGTAGAAGTTAGGTGGCAGCTCTTGACTTAAAGTGGTTGAACAATCATTTGCTGTCGCCAGGGAATCCTGGGAAATGTGGTTCAAGGAGGTGAGCTCGGGTTCTCCAAGAGAAAACTCTCAGTGCTCTCATCAAACTGTAGCTCCTAAGATTCTTTGCGGGTGGTGGAAGTCTTTTATAAATGTAATGTATGATTAGTCTAGACAGGGAGTGATTGAATGAATGAAAGAAAGGAAAGAAAGAAAGGTAGAGGATGATAGACAGTCGTTCAGATACCTCAAACTCAATCTGCTGTCTTTCTCCCCCAACTTTTATTGTGTAGTAAACTAATAATATTTTGACCTCAAAACAATGTAAATACCAAAATCAGCCCATTTCAAGTGTTCCTATACAAAGAAATTTTTTCCAAGCTCTTAAGGCAAATTTTGTTTATATTTAATTCACTTCAGCATCGAAAAATATCAGACCTTCAGATACTGCTAAGTTTAACAAATATTTGTATATATCAATATAGAGACTGTGGGATTCCCCCCTTTTTTTGTTTAATATTTCATTTAAAAGCTATGGACAGTTCAATTGAGAAGTTTTCTCTTTCTGGCTTTCTTTATAAACCCCCATTTTTATTTCTTTATTTGTAAATATAAAGGCACACAATGAAGCTTTATGCATCTATTAAAATATACACATTTGGTAAATTTTGATTTCTTTTCCAAGTGTCTCAATAAATCCGTATATTTAAATATTTTATATAGTAGCCAACAACACAATCATTCTCAAAATAAAGGTCACTCCATTAAGATATCAGCATAAACTTTCATCATGACACACCACAAAATCCCATTGCATAGTGCACCAATGGGCTTCAGAAATCACAAAAATAAATAAAAGAGAGAACGAACTTTTTTTTTGTTTTCCTTTTAAACAAACACATCAATTTCATACCAGAATTGCAGAGAATTGTTACAGAAGGAAATGCCATCTGAAAAAATAAATAAACGAATAAATAAATTGCACGTTGGACAATCTAGAGACCAAATGAAATTAAAGCAGGAAAGTTCATCTACAAATTGAATAACTTGTACACAAACACCATCGTTAGACACACAGTGACAGTTTTTTTTTTCTTTTTTGCAGCAACGAAGCTTGAGTGCAGGGTGTTGTAGCTAAATAATTGTAGTGCCCCCCTCTTCCAGTCCAGCGATCCATTGCATGTTCAGGGGTTCCATAAAAATCTCTCAAAGGCCGTGCCTTCACTTTCATAGAGGGGACAGCTTGGAGTGTGCAAAAGGGTGCATGCATCAATCTACCAACCCCTTGATGGGGGACGTGGAACCCTGTATGCACTGTATCGCTTGATGGGGCAAAAGAAGTCCATTAAAACCGCTTGAAGGCCATTAGGCTCCCAAGGGCCAATTTGCACATGCCCAGACACATCACTCGATTTCTCAGCCTATAATTACTCAGCATGTGTGAACTGACTCCATTGCTCAACTTGGGGTCTGAGACGATGGGAAGCAACATGGAAGTTCCATCTGTGCCATTTGATCTGTGGCGTTGCAAGCACCCTCGCCAGTCACCACTTGATGCCGCAGCAGCCATCAAGTGATGAACATGCCTGTGTGGACCAGCTGTACGTCACCAAAATTAGTTGAGGTATTTATCAGCGGTAGAGCATTTTCGTGGTTTCTTTCAAAAGAGCAGTATAGATACATCAAGACATAGTAGCTATACTAGTTTCATCCAAAGCCTTGGCCTTAGAAGGTGGTTCTCTACCTTTAATGCAAGGGTGTTGAACCTCTTTCAGACAGAGGGCCAGAATCAATTTTGGAGAAACTCATGGGGGACCACATTCCAGTGGTGGGTGTGGACAAAGAGGGTGGGGCCAATATTCTAAAAATACCAACCTATTTTAGCTTAAAACCCTTCCTGCAAGTAACCTAGGGGAGGCCATTTCAGCTATTTAACTTAAAACATAAGAAGAGCCCTGCTGGATCAGACCAAGGTTCCATCTAGACCAGCATTCTGTTCACACAGTGGCCAACCAGCTGCCCATGGGAAACCCACAATGGACATGAGTGCAACAGCATCCTCCCACCCATGTCCCCCAGCAACTGGTGTACATAGGCATACTGCTTGTGATACTGGGGATACCATATAGCCATCAATACTAGAAGCCATTGACAGTATTCTCCTCCAGGAATTTGAGTAGGAAGAAACTGTACAAAAGTTGGGAAAACACCAAATGATTGACATTCAAGGGAAAGGGATGGAGCCAAGGGAAGGGGAGTGGCAATCTAGGGAACCCTGGAAGTCCAGATTGGGATCCCAGGCAGGCTGGATTTGGCCTGCAGGCCTGTATGCCCTGCTTTAATAACTGCAATACAAGAAGAGATTCAACAGACAGCAGTGGTGGACTCTTGCCAACCTGGAACACACAAGTGGTGTAGTGGTAAATTTCGAAGTGCAGGCACTCATCATGACAGTTATCTTGGTCAGGCCCCCAAGGAGAGTCCAGAAATGCAGGCAGATGTGTTGATCCATATCAACAATCGGGTTCTAACAGTTTTCATCTCCATCAGGAGCAAGCCGTATGTAAGGCTAATGTGTCTAAATAAGATTAAGCCTTACCAAATACAATGCATTACAACAAGGATATCTGACAGTAATATATTGTTGCAGGGAAAATTCATTTTTCTCATTCAGGAAAAATGCCTCATAGGCAGCTGCTCTATTTCTCAAGGTGTGTATCCAGTGGAAGATCTGGATTTAAGAGTCACTGCTTTTGACTATCAAATTTAAAATGGCTGTTTCCAACAGATGTGTCCCCTGCCAATGGGTTCTCTTGTTCTTCATTTCAACGGGGTTTGCGTGAGAGAACTTCCCTGTGAATTATGCCCCATGTTACTTAGTTGAACACTATTTGGATTTTCAACCAACATCTTGGGACATCTTAAGTCATGATACTGGTGAAAAAGGCATTTTTGGCATTATATCTGAAAGTGGCCTTTCTCTGTCTCATTGGAATTTAGAGTACTGATGGGAACCACTTACAAATATCAGACGTACTTGTTCCCTTACAGTAACCATCAGAGAAGTGAAATGAAACCTAGCTAAAATCTAGCATTCGGTGGCATTTAATCCCATCACAGCAAGTAAAAAAACCCAAACCAAAACAACAACCAGTCTCTTGATTGGTCAGACCCTACATATTATGTATATGCCTCATGGTTTGTGTATTGAGATACTGGGTAGGATCCAGATTTAGTCATACTTAGAGTAGTCCCATTGCAATCAATGGGATTTAAGTTAGTCATGACTAACTTCAGTTCCATTGAATCTAATGGGTCTACTTTAAGAATGACCAAGTCTGGATGCTACCCATTGGCTTTTGCAGAAAAAGTAAGAGTTTACTAGAGGGAGAGAGGTTATCCAATAGGGTATCCATTCCCTGGTGAGTTGGTGCTACTTGCTACTTCCATAAAACATTATGATGGCAGAACTTGACATGATGTTAAATGCATGAGTACAATAAAATTTAAATAGCAGGTATGGGACACCAGTCAGGATTGTGACTATGATATATGTGGGGAGGCGTTAACCTTTATCTTCCATGTCATGGTCAAAATGTAAACCCCTCACCCCTGTGAGCTATTATTAGTCCTGGCATAGACATTTCCAATGGTGCAAATAGATTCTAGCCTTTTGCTAAGAAAAAGCTTGGCAGAAGAATAGAGCAAATGGCACAAATCCCAAAGCCCTTCCCCATTCCTTCGAAAATGTTTCCTCTGAGTAATTCCTTCTTGTTTTTGCTTTATATGAACATCAGCCAAGGGCCACCACCTCTCCTCTGCTTGACCACCACTGAGTGCTCCATAGGGTTCCAGCTCCAGATAGATCATTTTCTATTTCTACCTGTTTTTACAGATCTCTGCACACACTTGGCTGTGAATGATGTTATAAATAAAATATATTATGATTGTTTACAGAGAGGGGCAAAGTTATTTGTACTAGGGACTGAATCCAAGAAATGCTCTATTTCGTACCTTGCAAAATATTAGACCTTTATTTAGAAATGAGATATTGAAAGGTCCTGAGTTTTATCCTAAAGGTGTGTATCCAGAAGTTAAAGGTGCAAAGGGATCTTTGATTGGCTTGGAGTTTGGCCTTTTATTTCTTAGGGCAGAGATGGAGGATTTGTGGTCCTGCTGGTGTTGTTCAACTAAAACTCTCATCATTCCTGATCATTGGCCATGCTGGCTGGGGCCAATGAGAGTTGGAGTCCAACAACATCTGGGGGGGGGGGCACAGGTATCCCTCTCCTGTCTTAGGCCCTTTCTACACCACCCGGCTTTCTGGGAGGGAGGGGGGAGGATCTCAGGATTTCCTGGTTCTGAGATCCTCCCCATGGGTTCACATGTGGCATTGCATAAGAGCAAGGCCCCACTCCAGGGAAAGGGAAAGCAGGGGGAAACCCAACCACACACCCCTTAAATCCCCCACCATCGCAGGGATGGCGGAATTGCTGCCACCCCTCTCTTGATGGGCACGCACAGCATGGCTCCATGCCCATTTATGGCGGGATGGGCGCCCACACCTCCTGCAGTCTCAGGATGGTTCTGAGACTGCAGGAAGAATTGGGTTTTCCCAGGGTTTCTTAATCCCTGGGAAAACCCGTCCCCATCCCCCCCTACCCCTGGGAGTCCTTGTGCATCATTTGGATGCACAAGGACTCGGCTGTGACCAGCCTGGACTATCGGGCTGGTGTAGACACGGCCAAAGAGGGATACAGGTAATATTAATGGTGTGCAAGTCAGTGGATTATGAATAGTGCTGGTTCTGCACAGGTGCTCTCAAGATACAGGAGCTGAGCCTTATTTGGTCAGATGAAAAAGGAAGAAAGGGTCAGTACAAGCAGACCTTTTAAAGGTGTCTGCATTTGATGGATCCCAAGTCCTCAGTCTTCAGCTCACATGGACTACAAAGCTTGCTGCAGTAGACACGGATCTGCAGAAGAACCACATGAAGGGGAAAGAGGTGCTCTTGTTCCCTCTGCAAGATGGGTAGCCCCATCCTGTGCATGATGATATGGAAGTAATTCCCACTGATTCATGGTATAAGTGAAGAACAGATAGTGAGAACAGGACTGGGGCCCTTCTTGCCTCCTTGAGTACATTTGCATGATGCTGCAGATAAGCAGGAATGTGCTTATCAAATGCACAAAAAAATTGGGGACTCCAAAGCAACCATCCTAGAATATTCAGAGCTGGATATTTATTGAGTGGGAATGGATTACTCTTACACGGGGGTTGCTTTGTTTATGCTTCCTGACCTCTGCCAATGAAGTTCTGATCTTGGTTTGAACTTTGCTTCAGTTCATTTTATGTAGCATTTTGGAAAATAGCTTTGGGATTTTAATAGCTAATTATGTCTCGAATGTGCAACTTTCACATTCTAGATTTAGCCTCTAGGCCATTTCTAATGGAGATGTTTGCCCTTAGTGCCGAGCTCCACAGTCAGGACCATAACACGAGACAGCACTTGCTGGTCTGCACCATTGCAGGCAGCAAGTAGGACATTGCGTGAATAGCCACCCCCCACCTCCTAGGAATTCATAGAAAACTACCTGGAAAAAGAGCTCTAGTGGTTTTCTGTGTTCAAGGAGTGTTCAGTTGCATTAGGGGACATTCAGATATCACTCTCCTCCTCATACAGGGTTTGCAGTGGTACAGACAAGCAAGATTTGTGCCATGTGAGTCTGCTGTTCATGAATCTCAGTTTTCAGTGTCATGGTACTGAAATCACGTTGAACCAAATTGTCATTGTACAGGTCACATTTGCTAAATTATTCTAATTTTGTTCACTCAAATCACTGAGTGTGGACAGCCAAACCTCCATCCTTAGCCTGAACTTATCAACTGACACGTCCAACAAACCTCACCAAGATGTATGTTCCAACTGGTTGATATATTGTATTGTGATGCTGTACCATAACTCACTAGGAAACTCATCAAGGCCAGCATGAACTGAGAACCAGATGACATGAGAACAAAATCCAAAGGGAAGGCCAAGTGTGTCAAAGTGCAAAAATATTTTGTTAAAAGTGAAAAGGTGTATTTGTTCTCTAGACATGACAATGGGAATGTTGACCTGCTCTACCGTGATTACTGGATCTCTGTTTTACCCCAGGAATATCCTGAGGGAAAATATTATGGCTCCTGCCCAAATAGGCCTACTATCTCGCCCACGTTTACATTCTTTTTTTAAAAAAAACCAAACCCAAAGCTGACCTACTGTTTGCCGAATAACTGAACCGTCGCGGGAATTGACACAAGTGAGAATTCTCTATGGCAGGGGTGTCAAACTTCTTTCAACCTGAGGGCCAAATTCAGTTCCAGAGAAGCTCTCAGGGGCGCGCATTCGAGTAGTGGGTGGGGCCAAAGGCAAAAAGGGCGGGGCCAAAATATCAGCACATTTTAGCTTAAAGCTCTTATCCGGCCAGAAACAAAGCCTCAGGAGAGGCTTCTCAACCGTTTAGAAAAACACACACCAAAGCCAGGAAACTACCAATGGTTTGGCAGCTGGGAGAAAAGGCTGCGGACAGGGGCAGGACCATCTGTGGATTGGGACCTCAGTGGGCCATATGTAGCATGCGGACCTGAGGTTCAATACCCCTGCTCTATGGGAAACCACAGAGAATATAAAAAAAAATCCCCCTGCCAACGGAACGTGATTGTATTCGTTTTGTCGGGCACCCATTTCGTTGGAGGCATCTTCCATTGCAACTGTAGGAGCACCGGAGCACCAAGTGCCTGAGGTGATGGGTCCTCCTAGGCCCAGAAGGACCGCAAGCCAAACGAGCTTATCTGAGGGGTGAGCTCTGACAACATTCAGTGAATCAGGGCCATGGCTCTGTGTGTGTGCGTGTGCGTGTGTGTGTGTAAAGAATCAGAGACGTGCAGTTTGGTTTTCTTGAGTGTGACATTCTGTTGATTCAGGATAAGCACTTCACAGACCCATCCTAAAGAGCAGAAAGTGAATGAGAGAGTGAGCAATGCGATTACTGGAAAAAAGGAAGCTTCATAGAAAGGATGGGTTGGAAATGAGTGCTGAAAGAAGCCATCAAATTTAGCCCGAGGGGTTAGCTTAGTGACAAAGAGCGGAACGGCTGAGTTTCCATTGCATCTACTCTGGCGAGTAGTCTAACTCATCATTTGAAATCAGCGCATCTGAGTTCTGTTTGTGTTTGCTTTTGCTTTTTGATTTGCTACTTGTCCGACTGCTTTCCTTCGCTTCTGACATCTGCTGGTAAGAGAAGCCTTTGTCGTCGGCAGGATCCCAGTCCTGGTAGTTGTCGCTCTCGGCATAGGCAAAGCCATCTTCAACCGAGAAAGGATCAACATCAACATCGTAGCGCTGGTATGTACTCTGATGCAGGGCCTCCTCCCGAGCGGTGATCTCCAATGTGCTGTTCCATATGCCGTAGCCAAAATAAATCAGCAGCCCTGCAGGAGGGAAGAGAGTTTGGCTGGTAAATATCTCTTACTGTAGTATGTTAGCGTTGCGTTCTAGGCAATCCAGCATGAAAGTCCTCATGCGGTTATAAACACGGTTACAGAACTCGAGAGGTTTATTATTATCTATAATTCCCCATATGGAATGTACATGGAGTAGGGTGGTTCTTAAGCCATCTTTGATTGCATTGTTCCTCCTCCTTCCACTGAAAGCTCTTTCTCCCGAAAATATGTTTTATTTATTAGGTTTTTCAGTTGCAAATCAAAAGGCAGAAAGGGCAAAATGTAGAAAAGGCAAAATGTGGAAGAAGAATTACAAGTGGCAATGTACTTTCTCTCAGGGATGGAATTCTAATGCCAGAAGAAGGAGGTAGACCATCCTCAAATCAGCCTGCCCCAAACTGGTGCTCTCCAGATGTATTGGCTGGGGGGATTCTGGGAGTTGTAGTTGAACACATCTGGGAAAAGCAGGTTGGGGAAGGCCGCTCCAAATGATATGAGGCTGTCACTATCAACCTGCCGCAATCCAGACTAGTACAATATGCCACAAGCACAAGACATATGGGAAGAGGCAATACCACAAGCAAAGTATCTCTTCCACAGATCTTCCATCAAGTGATGAAACACATAACTTCCTTATTTGTGGCATACTAGTAAGGAATTGAGTTTTTGAACAATAGGTCAGTTTTTCTAGCCTGCCTTTAGAGGACAGCCTGCCATTAGAAGAAAGGCTAGAAACATGGATCCATTTTACAGATGGGAGTACACTAGTGAAATCCAGTATTCTAAACATTTCTATTGTTTTCTGATAGGCTAACACAATTAAAGGTGCAATCCAATGAGGATAGCAGTAAGCCTCCGAACCCGGAGGCTTCTGGCCATCCAATATGGAGTGGGCAGTGTGGCAGAGGCGATCTTCAGTGCTATGCTCCTCCCACTCTGCTTTTCAGCTAGATGGGCTTTTTTTGCCCAACTAGCTGATGCGTCGGGGAGGGGAAAGGAAAGGGGTCAGGCAGACTAAAGGATTCCTCATAAGGCGGCCTCCCCAGTCCCCTCCCCACCCATGAGAATGCCCCCTTTACCTTCCCTCCCAGGTTGTTTTTGCAACCTCGGAGAGGCAGCTGGTGCTGTTCTCTCCATGCCAGCTCTGAGGGGTCGGGGAGGGTCGGGGAGCTCTGATTCCTGTGTTCAAGGTCAAAGCACTGCCCCCAACCTCGGATCTGGGAATCCGAACTATCCTATGCCCCTGCCCCTCAAGACTCTGTCTAGGTAGGCTGGGCTTACTGTATGAAATAATTAGGTTGCCTGGGGCCAGACACATGCCCACAACAAATCCTTGCTTTCAGTATTTGTTAGTTTTTCCACCTGTATGGTTTTCATTGGAACACTATCAGGACAGGATATAATAACAAAATGCATCAGATTTCTACATAAAAAAAAGAATAAACAAAAGGACCTCGAGACAATTTTTTTTATATTCCTTAACAATGTTTCCCTCTGCCCTTTGATTGTTCTCTCCTCGGGGCAGGAGTAACACAGGATTAGAAAGTGGAAAGCAAGGGGAAGATAAAAAGCCAGGCGACAAGGGAGTGTCATAAGCAACTCTACAGAAGGTTTGAAGAACTAATGGATTTCTTTTTAAGTATTTATTATATCCCACTGTTACATAGTGCTCCCAGCAGTTGCCCATGCAAAGGACTGACCTATTTAGCTGTTGTCTCAGAAGTTCTTAAGCTATTGACAGGGTCCACGTGGATATTATTGTGATGTGATACCTGATTCACCAATCAATACCTTACAGGTCACACAGATTTTGAAATGCCATTCAGGGGAGCTGATCTATGAAGCTAATCAAG
Organism: Elgaria multicarinata webbii; assembly: GCF_023053635.1. Taxonomy (NCBI): domain Eukaryota; kingdom Metazoa; phylum Chordata; class Lepidosauria; order Squamata; family Anguidae; genus Elgaria; species Elgaria multicarinata. The sequence continues at coordinate 21,961,514 of NC_086178.1, read as the reverse complement.
GCTGATTCGAATAAAATACTCTGTTAATAAAGTGCCAATGAATATTGATTCAAATTAAGTACTCTGAAATACTCCAGTCAGCCATCCCCAATTATGCTGACTGGGGCATGCTGGGAGTTGCAGTCCAACACATCTGGAGGGCACCAGGTTGGGGAAGGCTTGCTCTAACTGTTCTCTTCAGCAGAATTATCACAGACATACTATTCCCAAACCTTCACCTTCCACATTTAGGACTTACCCACAAAACACCAGACAGCAAACCGGATCCACGTGATCTTTGAAAGTTTCAGCATGAGATAGATATTCACGAGCATCGCAAAAGCAGGGACAAAAGGCAGGCAAGGGGCCATGTATGGGAGCTTTTTGGGGTTTTCCGGCTGTTGAAGAATGACAAACACCAATGCCACGATGAGCAGGACCATCAGAACCACCAGAAGAATTGCCCACCAACTTTGGTCGTAGAGATAGTCAACCCCGAAAATGATGAAAGAGCAGAAGATGAACATTAGGACAAACAGCAAGAGCACACAAGTGGTGACTGTCTGGCCAGTTGCTGCCGTGGGCCGGTCCATTTTCCCAGGAAGCCCAAGGTGGATCCTCATTGTGTAGTAACGTGGTCCTATTAGTTTTTTCAGCTTGATGAGGTAGATGTTTTCAGACTCATCCGCTTCGATTCCTGAAGTCATGTCAACTGTACCATAGTTGGGGTGGTTGACATTGTAGGTGGACTTATCAGATTTTCCAATGAGCATCTCGTTGTCACCCAAGGATGGAAGGTTCTTTGCGCCGCAGGTGTTGGTGGGCGGACCTGCAAATTCCTCCCCTTCACTCACGGGAGAGCACGCCTCCTTCTCACAATCTGCTAAAATCCCTTCCTTCTTCTTAGTGTGCTCTTCAGAAAGGAACTTGACAAAGCCATCGATGTCACTCTCTGGCTGGTAACGGAGAAGCAGGACACAGACGGAAACCAAAGTGTAGGCAAGCAGCGTGCCGATGGACATCATCTCTATCAGGTCCCTCAGGCTTACCAACAAGGAGAGCAGTGCTGCAAGAAATCCCGAGACGATGCAAGCGACCACAGGAGTCTCGGTATAAGAACTTACGTGGGACAAGAACCTAGAGGTGACCGAAAGAAAGTTAGAAGTGAATGTTTATAACACCAACTCCTTATTATCACTGCGGGGTCAGGCATGGCCCATCTAACACAATAGGCAGTACAGGCTGGTACGCAGGGTATGATAACTCAAGAGGAAAACTCTGAAAACACTCAGTGGGGCAGGGGGAGGAATCACAATTGCACATACCCTTAGAATTGAGAGAAAACAATCAGGGCAGTGGAAATTGTGCACATGTGCAATTGCATTCCCTTCCCTCTCTCCATTCACTTATGGGACTGTGTAAAGAAGCTGAGAGGGAAATTATTTGATGGGGGAACACATTTCCTTCCGCAATTGCACACAAAAACATACACCACCACCACATATGCAATTTGACCAGAAAAAAGAACTTTTACTTAGAAAAGACCTTGAGGGAAAGATGGATAGAAAGGTTGGAGCTCACACCTACTTGCTTCTTATAGATCATTCAACTCTAAAAGAAGCTCCTGGAATTTAAATACTATGTTGAAGATCATTGAACCATACTGGGTCTGTTCAGACAACACACTAAGCCATGGTTGGCCGTTAACCCCTTTTCAGCAAGTGGTTAGTGAGCGTGTTTAAACTGTGGTTATGTAGCCACCATGGTCGGGAACAGTTTACACAACACATTAAGTTATGGTTCACATGACACACTAAGCCATAATGTTTAGCTCAAAATGCTTAACCACTGTGGCTTAGTGTTTCGCCTGAACAGAGTGATTGACACTTATAATTTTTTGCAGTAGGAGGGGCAGAATCCAATGGGGTTCTTATGCCTCCACTGATTCTCTGGCACCCTGCTGGCACCGTTGCACTACTGGTGGATTCTGAGGATTCCATAGTGCGAGTGAGATCCACCGCTTGTGCAACAGCAATTCAGATCTTCCCAGAGGAAGCCCTGAAATGAATGGAAACACTCGTTTCTTGGTCGGGACAGGTTGGCAAAGCTCCTTTATGTGAGCTATGCTTATCTGCCCTGTTCAAGAAACATCCATTTTCACTAGTTTCCCCAGAAGCGCTAAATCTCCTGCTTGCGGATGGAAATTCATAGGCATAAAGGCATTGGCGGGTACGAAAGCGTCCTCCTGCTGGATTCTGTCACAGGCAATCACAGTTTATAAATCTGTGGATTAATACTATGGCCACACTGGTGTACCCTGGTTTAATGTTGATTAATGAACTAGGACAATCAGCCATGATCAGATCCTGGCTAATTCTCCTAGTCCGTTAACTGAGATTAATCCAGAGTTCTCTGGTTTGGATGTAACAGACAAGTCTGGCCAGGTTCTCTGCACCAAAGCAGACATATGGTGAGAGAAGGGTAGGATGAAGGAGAAACATGCAGCCTCAGCAATTTTTCACAGCTTCATGGTTTATGAAGCCATGGACAATTGTCTGAATAAGGCCACTATGTGTCTTTACACAATTGCAATTTAGCTAGCTTCCAGATGCTGCTCCTAGCCTTAAAAGTAGCAGCACACCAAATACGACTTCAAAGAAGAGCTATCAGTATTTGTGACAACTGAACTGATCCAACTGTAGTTTGTCTGAACGAAGCCTGCCAACCTGGCCTGGCCATTTTAGCTATATATTTTTTCTGGCTTTAGGGTCCCGCCTCTCGCCCAATGTTTTTTTTTAGCTGTTTCTTGGCAAATAGATCATTTCCACACTGGAATGTGGTCCTGGTCCTGACAAAATCCATTGAGCTCCACTCCCTTGACCTGCCAAAAACATGTATCTTTGATCTTGGAAAAGTGTGCCAGAGATGATATACAAAGACTTTTTCTTCTGACTAAGATCTTTGTTGTACTATCTCTTCTTCAGGGGTGGAGAACCAAATCTGGCCCTGTAGAGTTCTCTAGATAGCCACACCCCCTTCCCCTAGCCCCACCTTTTCACCGACCGCCAATCATTTGGTAGTTCCCCAGCCTTTGTGAAGTTTTGACCCATTCTCAAATGCTGAAATGCTTCTCCTGAGGCTTAGTTATTGCCAATCACAGCTTTAAGCTTAAGTATGCTGCTATTTGGGGTATTCTCCCCTGCCCTTTGCCTTTGGCTTCATCCACCACTGGCATGTGGCCCCAGAGAGCTTCTTTTGAAATAGATTTCGATCCTCGTGAAGAAAGAGGTTCAACACCCAGTTACATGGAACTTACCTGAAGAGAAGCCCATCACCAGCCATAGCGTAAATGACACGAGGCATCGGGAAGAGGGAGCCCAGCAAGCTCACGGTCAACCCAGCCACAGATCCGATGGCAACAATGAATTTAGCAGCGTAGAATCCATGGGCGGCAAACATCTCCATCAAGGGGGATTCTGTGTCAATCTCATTGTATGGCACCATCAGAGTTAGGATAATGCTCACCTGTTGCGGAGGGGAAGTGGGGAAGCCAACATGAGGTTAGGAGTGGCACAGTACTGCTTGTACATTGCTGAGGCATCAACACATGGGCCTTTTGAGAAGTTGTGTAGGGTGACCATATGAAAAGGAGGACAGGGCTCCTGTATCTTTAACTGTTGTATAGAAAAGGGAATTTCAGCAGGTGTCATTTGTATACATGCAGCACCTGGTGAAATTCCCTCTTCATCACAACAATTAAAGCTGCAGGAGCCCTGCCCTCTTGACCAGATACAAAAGAGGGCAGGGCTCTTGCAGCTTTAACTGTTGTGATGAAGAGGGAATTTCACTAGGTGCTGCATGCAGCTGCTGAAATTCCCTTTTCTATGCAACTGTTAAAGATACAGGAGTCCTGTCCTCCTTCCTGTATGGTCACCCTAATGTTGAAAAGATTTATTTATTTATTTATTACATTTCTATACCGCCCAATAGCCGGAGCTCTCTGGGCGGTTCACAAAAATTAAAAACATTCAAAGTATAAAACAACAGTATAAAACCATAGTATAAAATACAATATAAAAGCTCAACCAGATATCTGGTCGATATCTGGTCGATCCAGATCCCAGATATCTGGATCGGTAAGAGCCTCTTGCTGTAATGACATGGACATTCATGTTAAACAGAACTGGGCCAGATGAACCATTCATCTGACATGTTGGAAGGCAGTTTCTCATCTATCTATATTAGGCTGACCATATGAAAAGGAGGCCAGGGCTCCTGTATCTTTAACAGTTGTATTGAAAAGGGAAGTTCAGCAGGTGTCATTTATATATATGGAAAACCTGGTGAAATTTCCTCTTCATCACACCAGTTAAAACTGCAGGTGCCCTTCCCTCTTTTAAATCTGGTCACTCTAGTATAGTTCCTGTAGCTTTAACTGTTGTGATGAAGAGGGAATTTCACCAGGTTCTCCATATATACAAATGACACCTGCTGAAATTCCCTTTTCTATGCAATTGTTAAAGATACAGGAGCCCTGGCCTCCTTTTCATATGGTCACCCTATCTATATATCTGATTGCAATATGAAAGTCAACTTTCGATAAGGTATTAACGCTCAGTCCTACACAAGTTCTGTACAGCTTTCCCCCCTGATTCTAAAAGGTTGAAACGCCTCTCCTGGGGTTTAGTAACTGGCTGTAAAAGTTTTAAGCTATCATATGCCAGCATTCTTGGTTTTCTGGCCCTGCCCCATTGCCTTTAGCCTCACACACCACTGGAATGCGTCGCCTGAGAGTCTCTTCAAAATGGAATTTGGCCCTCAGGGTGTAAGAAGGTGAACACTTCTTTTATATACACTTACCTGGAAGTAAGCCCCCTTTAATTCAGTTGGACTTAGTTCTGAGTCGATAGGCATGGGATTGCACTGCAGGCCACTTTAGGATGTGCATAAAGACAGACGAATGGAATATAACATTCATGCGCAGATTTGCAGATAAATATGGTGGGGGTTTTTGTGTCCATTTGCCTCCCAAATCAAATACAAATCAACAAATCAAAAACTAAACAGTGGATATTAGAACTCTGGCTTCATTTGATTGAAATGAGTCACCGCTAGCCATTGGTTCAGCGGTTGAGAGGCTGTGGAATGTTTATGAAGATTCCTACAATTTTTTTTTAAAAAATTGTCAGCACATAAGGCCGAGGGATAGACGGGGCCATTAGGGAGGGATGCAGAGGAGCAAGAAACAACAGTAGTTAACTGTTAGGCTGAGTCCATGAATGGTGTATGTGGGAGTAGTATGTAAATGCGGGTGGTGAGAGGTATGTGGATAGTATGTGAATAATGTGTGTGTGTGTGTGAGAGAGAGAGAGAGAGAGAGAGAATGAAGAATGGACCCCAGAAAACTATAAATATAGGGTGACCATATGGAAAGGAGGACAGGGCTCTCGTATCTTTAACAGATGTATAGAAAAGGGAATTTCAGCAGGTGTCATTAGTAGGCATGCAGCACCTGGTGAAATTCCCTCTTCATCACAACAGTTAAAGCTGCAGGAGCCCTGCCCTCTTTTGTATCTGGTCACTCTAGTATAGCTCTTACAGCTTTAACTGTTGTGATGAAGAGGGAATCTCACCAGGTGCTGCATACGTACACATGACACCTGCCGAAATTCCCTTTCCTACACAACTATTAAAGATATAGGAGCCCTGTCCTCCTTTCCATATGGTCACCCTACCCAAGACATTTTTCTGCCTGAGGTGGAGCAGCAAATGGTGCCCCGTGTCCCTGCAAGTGAAGGTGCATAGCTCCCAAGGCCAGACAAGATTTTTTTTTTTTGAGGCAGAAAAATCTCACAAACACCTCTTCCCCCACCCTGGCAGTAAAAACAGTGTGCACAATGTTAGCAGGAAGCGAGCCTTGTGAGTGTGACCCCCGCCTGCCTGCCTGCCTGCCAAATGAACACCCACAGCAGCTTTTTAAAAATGGGAATTTCTTGCTTGCTGAGCACTTTGCAATTTGTTACTTACAGACACATATGCCGTCAGACACGTGACCAGTGAGGCAGTGATGGCATAGGGGATAGACGTGTTTGGGCTCTTTGCTTCTTCTCCAGTGGTGGCAATGATGTCAAATCCAATGAAAGCATAAAAACAGGTGGCTGCACCTTGTAGCACCTGCAAGATATTTAATATAGTACTAGGTTATTTAGCAATGTCCAGCTCCATAGCCGTGAGCTTTCTATGTTTACCCAAAGCCCCCCTGTAACTAATTAGAAGCTTCTGCTTTAATTGCAGCTTCTGCCTCTAATTGAAAATTAGTGCAATTTGTAGATCAGCTTGGGAATTTTAGACCCTGGACTTATTGATTTTATGGAGACTTTCTTAGAAGGCCTAATGTATTACTGCAGTTGTGAAGCACATAAGTAACATTTCCCTTGTCCCTTCCCCACCATTTCATACTTCACAACTGCTTCTACATTCCTGACATGTTACAGCAAACAAAACAAAAACTTGTTTGTCAACTCTGATTTTTTTTTTAAAAAAGGAATACTCTGCACATGTGCAGTTTTGCATTTTAAACTCATTGTTGAGTGAATACATGAATAATATGGAGTTTGCTTCTGCTGCTCTGATCTCAAATATATTTACTTGAGGGGAAAGCTCCATTTTGCTATAGAAAAGGATAATAACAAGGAAATAATCGCACCCACCAGTTTAAAATCCCACTTCGGCAGCAAATCAGAACTATTAGTTTTGCACCAAGATGTTTGCAAGAGCCTGGCAAAATGGCCTTCCTCTGCAGGTGGTAGGATGGCCACGTGTCCGTTTCTACAGAGAGCAGTTCTCTCGTTGAAAGGCTGCCAGAGGACTGCTTTAGGTTCTGAAGGTGTCCTCTAACAGAAGGGCAGCCCAGTCCAAGTCTGGTTTCAAGGCAAAGAACCATAAGTCAGGAGAGCAACAGGGGGGCTTGAAGTTGCCCACCAGTGGGGAGTACCTGGACAGCCGACTGAGCAAGACCCACAGGCCACCTGGTCACCATCTTGCTCATTATGGCGAGATGTCTTGCATTTCTATTTAAGCCATAGCAATTCTTTCTAAATTTGCATCGCTACTTAAAAACTAACATATTTTATGCAAATATGTCTCCACATTTTGTCTTCTTTTTTGTGATGTGTAAGTGGCCATCCCACATTACATGTAGTTTTTGGCTCTAAAGCATTCCCTCACTTCTTCCCTGTTCATGAAGCTGTTTGCCCTTAAATTACGTTTTGGGGTTGTTGTTTTTAGTGTATTGGGCCTAGCTTAGACACAGCTGAAAGCAATGGGGCTTTCAGTCCTATTGATTTTCAAGGCATGCATAGCCTGATCCTAAGAATATTTATTCAGCAGTAAATCCCACTGAACTCAGTGGTCCTTACTCTCAAGTAAGTATGCACAGGACTGCAGGAATGCAGTGTGATCCAATGCATGTTTACAGAAGTAAGTTCTGCTGTGTTCAATAAGGCTTACTCCTGGAAAAGTGTATATAACATGGTAGCCTTAGGAAACAATCCTATAGTTCCTAGATGGTGGGGAAGGGTAGGGTAGGATAATTCAGATTCCTGGACCCGAAGTCGGAGTCAGTCCAGAAATCTGTGCTCTCCACCCCGTCCTCCTTGCAGCCAGTGTGGAGACAACCATGCAGGCTGCCTCTCTGAGGTCATAATAGTGACCTCGGAGAGGGGGATAAAGGGGATGTGCCAGTGGGAGGGGAGGGGACTGGGAAAGCTGGGATACAACGTATCCTGAGGCCTCCCCAGCCTCCTCCTATTCCAACACACCCCAGCTAGATGTGCAAAAAAGCCAGTCTAACCACAATGCAGAGCGGGAGGAGTTTGGAGAGGAAGATCGCCTCCACGACTCCTCCTGCACTGCATAGGATGCCCGTAAACCTCCAAGGCTTATGGGCATCACTATAGGATTTCACACTTAGGATGCTTTCATTCATTTCATTTTTCATTTCATTTATTTCATTTCCAGACAGATGGCTCTCAGTGTTAGTAAAGACATTGTGTAGCTATTCCATCTTTGCCACCTTAATGAAATTTCTGCAGTGAGAAAAAAGACGGAAGAAGCAGTGAGAAAACTCAGGAGGGTTCCAAATGGAAGACATTGTCATTTGGACCCCCTGTAAGTCTGTGAATGATATAGGGCACCCTTTGAGATATTCTGGATTACACCCGCTAACAACTTGCTTTTCACTTGTGTCATTGTCTCAGCAAATCACTTATTTGCCTTTTGGTGCTGTGCATTTATGTTGCGTTATGGGATCAGCTGTAATGAGCTTGTTAAGTCGTCAACTCTTCAGAGAGCACACTAATTGTGTTTATGCATTGTTAATTTCACTCCATTGGGCAATTCCATTTTGGCCACCTTTATTCTTGCCCACTGGAAAAGGAGGATTGTTGTTGCTACTGCTTCACTTAAATGAAATTCTGAAGCATATCATTTGGGTGATATTTATTTGAAAGGAACCAGTAAAAGAGACGAACACTTGATTAAACCAGGGGTGGGCAACTCATGGCCCTCTAGATGGTGTGATCTACAACTTCCATGATCCGTCACCACTGGCTATGCTGGTTAGGGCATGCTGAGAATTGAAGGGCAAAACATCTGGAGGGCCACACATTACCCACCTCTGGATTAAACAATAAGTATCCAGAGATCATCAAAACTCCATTTTCAGAAAAAGTAAAGGCAGATATCTGGGAATGTTTCCTGGAAATGGAAGATGGAAAGTCTCTTAAATCTTGCATCATAATGATTCGGTGAAGTTGTTGTTGAACTTCAATTCTCATAATCCTTGACCATTGGTCATGCTGGCTGAGGCTGATAACATCTGGAGGATGTCACCTCTGCTCTACAGTGAACATTATATCAATATTATTTATACTGTTGTTGAGATAACAAAAGATGGAAATTGTATGTCTGTAAGACAGGGATGAAGTCTGCCAATCTCTGTCAGTACATACTGAGTCAATCTAGCCCAATATTGTTGATACTGACTGATAATGCCTCCCTAGGATTTCAGGCAGGTGTCTTTTCTAGCCCTACCTGGAGATGCTGGGAATTGAACCAGGGACCTTCTGCATGCCAAGCAGGTGCTCTACCACTGAGCTCTCCACCTTCTCCCCTGTAAGACACTCACCCCGGACCATCCAAATGGCAGGAACTGCCCTTCAGCCCAGTTTTCTCCATTGACATAGAAGAGTCCAGCGATCATGATGAAAATCCACACTGCCAAATTGATCACATTGAGGATGTTGTTAAATCCCACAGAGTTCTTCACGCCCAAAGCGACGATGATCGTTACAACGACAGCAATGACCAAAGCCAGCAGGTCTGGATAGGATTCTTCCCCTTTACCTGTGAAAATTGAACATTATGTGGAACGTTGGAAACAAACGGATGGCAAAAAAAGGGGGGCCTTGTGAGGAACTGTCAGCTTAAGAAAACTTGGGGTGCTTCCACACTAAGCATTTACTGTGGAATAGCCATGCTTTGTTGACTCACATTTTATGGGGCATTTTCATGACACTGAGGTGGATCCAAACTTCAAGAAGACCCATTCAAACGAATAGGAGCGGTTAGTTATGCCCCACTGAAATCAAGGAGATTTAAGTTGGTTTTGACTAATTTGTCCCATTGATTTCAGTGGGCCTCCTCTAAGTATGATCAAGTCTTGATCTAACACTTTGTCATCAAATAGTTGTCTTCCTTCCTGTGTTTTCATAGTGCTCATTCCATCTTTTTTGTGACTACAGGAAAACTGATTCTTTTTTGGTGGAGTGAGGGGAACAATGGCAGTGGGGTCTAACCAGTATTTTAAACTTCCAAAATGCCCAGACATAGTGTCACACTGGGGCATTATGGGAAATTTAAATGGCAGTTAGGTGAAGCCCACCTTATACTACTTGGGATGCTGCATTGGAATTCTTTTTTAAAAGGGTCCCCAAGGCAGGAGCCAGTGGTGGGCCCCTACAAGGGTGCTGAGGCTGGATGTAAGAATGTAAGAAGAACCCTGCTGGATCAGAGCAAGGGTCCATGTAGTCCAGCACTCTGTTGACACAGTGGCCAACCACGTGTTGACCAGGAACCCAAAAGCAGGACTCAGTGCAACAGCACCCTCCCACCCATGATCCCTAGCAACTGGTGGATATTGTCAGAGACATGGACCATCAGTTCAGGACCAGCACAAGTTGAACTACCCTGCACATTGACATGGGCATTGGAGATATTTGAGCAACACACACAATACTTGAACTTACAGCCATCTTAGTTTGCTTTCATTTCCAACCAGAATTCAGTTACCTTTCAGAGTCTAATAAACATAACCAGGCAAAGGCAATAGTCACATGGCTAAACGTATCCAAGATAATGCTCACCCAGCCCATTCAGAGTCCCAACGCTGTCAATCATCCAGCGACTGATGGTGTGATTGGCCAGGGAGTCAAACATGCTGCTAAGAGCACTGGCGCCCGCTGCTGTGCCGATCAGATACTCCAGGATGAGGTTCCATCCAATGAAAAAGGCCACAAACTCTCCCACTGTGACATAGCTGTAGGTGTAGGCAGAACCAGTGGTTTTGGGAACCCGCACACCAAACTCAGCATAGCAAACCCCTGATCAAAGACACAAGAAATGTGTGCAATCATGAGGAAATGCGTGTGAAATAGAAATGCTCCATTATAACCTGGAGCTAGAACAAAAACAATAGAAAATGGTCTCCAAGTCTTTAACTCCTATGAAACATCAAAATCCCATCATTAAAAAATTCCTTTGGATTTTCTCTGCAATGCCACCTAGTTTCAGTAACAGCCTTTCTACACAAGGTATTTATTGTGTGTTTGTGATGGTAGTTTGTGGGCCCTTTACATGACGTCCTCATTCTCCAGGGCCTCTACCATGTTTTGTAACCATTTTAGCGAGTCCTCCACCCTCAACCAGAAATAGCAGGATAAAGCCTAGTGTAATTGTGCAATTCCCCTATACCACAGTGCCACCTAGTGCTTGTGTAATGGAACATAAGGAAAGGAAGAGAAAGAAAAAACAGAAAAAAGCACGCATAATGGAACCAATCTTAATCCTGCAAAGAATCCAGAAACAGAAGCATTGAAAAGCCTTCTGTGTAACGGTGGTATTTGAGCACCTTCTTTTTCTGCTTTTTTGGCTGTTTCCAGACTATCCGTTTTTGCCTGAAAGCTCCTTAGGAACAGGGAGCTATGTAGTAACACTGATGGCAGTTGTGCAAATGCCAGACATAATATTCTTATGAGAGGCCCCCTTTAAATGGCCATGTGTATTACTCCCGTTGTGAAGCACACAACTAATATGTCTCTTCTGCATGCTTTACAACTGTTTCTACCTTCCTGAGATGTTAGAGCAAAAACAACACACACACTCAAACATATTTACCAGCCTTGATAAAAAGAAGAAGAAATGCTCTGAGCATCTGTGGTTCCACCTTTTAAACTCAGATCATGGAAGAAAATGGAGTTTGCTTCTGCTGCCCTCATGCTAAATACATTAACTTGGGAATAAGCACAATTTTTGGTATAGAAAAAGAACAATATACATCTGTAACCCAGTAGGTGGGCTAGCTGCTCCCAAGCAATAAAAATGTTTTTAAAATAAGAAGAAAGGATGCTGCAGCAAACAGCATCAGGTCCAGTGGGCCCTGGTAAGCTCATGTCAGCTCCGGTGGTGACACCTGGCCAGTTTGCCACTTCTGCTTATCACTTGCTGCTCAAGGGGATCATTTGGGAGCTCCTGTGTTTTGCAGGGTCCTGAATCTTGGCCATCAGTCCAGCCACAGCTGCATCATTGACTGATGGTGCCATGTATACTAATGGTACATTAGTATAATACTATTAATAATAATCTTATATAAGAACACAGTAGTGCGAGGCTTATTACTCGAGACCTACCAGACCGATTTTGCTCATTTTTGTTTTAAACTGAAGCTTAAGCAGTGTAGATGTGCAGAAAATTTAGAAACTTTGAAAAAAACCCCACCAAGCTTGAGCTTTAATAGCAATTAATTTCCTCCGCACCAAACAAGCAAGGCAGCCCCTCAGCCAGCAAGATGACAGATAGCCCTGCTCAGCCAATTGGTGTGACGTGGAGGCAGGCCCCAGCCGCAGCTGTCCAGTTAGGCTGTCACTGCTAACGGGGAGGGGGAAGAGGATGGAGATGGCCAATCAGGGTACGTGGGAGAGGGGAAGGGCTGTAATGCATGCACGTTTCGGAGGATTCACTATGCACAGGCCACATTTGCATTATTTATGGGCCTCTGTGTAGTGAGGAGACTGAGGGAAGCAGAAAAGGAGCAGGACTACTAGCGCCCATGGTGGCATGTGCTTTACACTAGTGTAATAAACTAATGTAGCCAAATGGAGGAGGTTCACCTTAGGAAGAAGTTCATCATAAGTCACTTTGCCAAGGATTCCCCCACACCTGGAGTTTGGGAAAGAGTGTCATAGTTCTTTGGGGGAGTCTTTCAGACAAGACCTCCTCAACAGAACTGCTTAACCCAGAAAAGGTAGGGGCATGCAAAGTGAAAATCCTCCATGCTGCTTCTAATATTTTGGGTTGTCCCACCCAAAGTAAGAATGGGGGTGTGGTTGGGGTACCAATGGGCCCTTTGCCAGTATTGGTGCCAAACCTCACCACCATCTGCAGCCATAACAGCTTTTAAAACACAATTGACACCAATCTCCCAGAATTTCACATACTCTGTTCTCTGTCCTCCTTTAACAGGTCAAACCCTTACAATAATATCTGGGACAACGTTCAGACCGTAACTCTCAAGGCCATACAATCATCCCAAGCTACTTCTGCTCTTTGTAGGATTGTTATAACCTTTGGTTTTTAAGTGTGCATTTACTAGAATAATAAAATGCCAACTTTAAAAGGCATGTTAAAATCCATTCTTTCTGAGTGTTGATAGCGGCAGACTTGTTACTGATTCACGGCTGTTCCTCCTCTTCTGTTCTGGCAGACACATTGTTATTAACATCACTTACATCGATGGCAGCAAAACCAGCCCTAGCTTTCAATAATACCCTGTAATTGAAGAGTGTGTGCCCACCCCTGCTGTTTCGTTCTGGAGTTTTATAAGCAGGTGTGCTGGACACAATTTCTACTCTGTTGCAGGAGCACAAATTCGGCTATTTTTCTGGTTGACTTCCTACTGATGATCGGTTTGCATTTCTAGCACTGGTAAGTCCCAAAGTAGGTGCCAGACCACACTCGTTATGCTGTGAGGTAACTTGTAGCATGCTGTAAGAAATTAATTAAATACTTCTTGGCTCCCGTGAGTCCAAAGGGGGATCCACTTACAGAAGGGGCTGGCGGCACATCTGTACCTCTACACAATTCATTATCTTGGCTTTCCTTCCTTCCGCTGCACCATGTCCCTGCATCAGGTGTAGGGTGGCCAAAACAGGAAAGGCATTGCCAAAAAAGAGACCAAAGAGGATACAGATTTGCACAAAAAGTGTACATGCTAATTTATAGGTGGCCACCCTGCCCAGCCCTGACTGGAGCATTGCTGTTGCACATTACCACCACCACCACCACGTAAGCCTGGCTGGGATGGGGGTGGGGGGCATGGAATGTTATAGGAGGGGTGTACTAGGAGGCGCTATGCTAGGGGCTATCTCTAACCTGGAACCATCCCAGCATATACAGAAGCATAGTGGAGGGGCTCTGTTGAAGCAGATAACCTCAGTCAGATGAAACTTTTTAGGGGTATATGTGTGAGTGAAGTGCACAATTTCAGTTTATTTATTTATTTATTTATTAAACTTATATACCGCTCCCATAGCCAGGGCTATGTTTAGAAAAAGGTTTGCCCCACAGCTATCAGAAGTCTGGGAAATTCTGTTTTTGCCAGTGAGCCATAGTTTGACACTCAGAGAAGCTCTCTGTTTTATAAAAGTTAAAACAGTGAACATGAAAACAAATATACAAAATTTAAAACCATTAAAAGTATAAAAACAACAATATCCTTTTAAAACAACTATTCTGGATGAAAGCGAGACCTTCCCTATAGGTCTTCTAATGCTTCTGAAAGATGTTCAGGCTTAGGTTAGGGCTGATGCACATGAAGCCTTGTTGAGTTTCCTTTGCGCCTGGTACCTTCCCCCAGTCAAGGAAACATGGGTCATCTTAGGGCCAATCTACACTCAGCAGAATCAAGGGAGAAAGCTTTTGTTTGGATGGTACCACTTCAATTTGCTGTAGATGTGTACAGAAAACTACTTTGGAGGGTGCAGAGAAGGGGCAAAATGCATTTGGGAGAGTGAGCATGCTTTCTCCCATATGTTTGATTTTTGAGAGAGGAAACATTATGTTTCACATTAATGCTCCCATCCTAAACATACTGCATTTTCTCCATAGTAAGTGCCTATTTTTTAATGGAGTTAAATTTCAAAGTAGTAATGTTTAGGATTGCAGTCATATTATAGTTGCCAGATTACATTTCTGTTGTTATGTGTATGTGAAACATGACTTTCTTTTAAGTAACCACTGTGATCCAGGGGTGGGGTGCGGTGGGGTGAAGCAGCACAACAAGCTAATCTTGGGGGATGTTTCCCCACTTCCGTACTACCTATGCATATGTGTGTTTTTGTATGTTTGAATGGTCCATATTTAAAAACAGCAACAACAACAACATGTCTCTATAGGGGCACACCATGCAAATAGAGAGACGGTGTGGTGTGATGTGGTGGATAAAGTGTTGCACTTGAAGTTGGGAGATCTGAGTTCTAGTCCCCACTCGGACATGGAAGTTCACCGGGTGACTTTGGGCGAGTTACAGACTCTCAGCCCAGCCTACCTCACAGAGTTGTTGTTGTGAGGATAAAATGGAGAGGAGGAGGATTATGTACGCCGCCTTGGGTTCCTTGGAGGAAAAAAGGCGAGATATAAATGCAATAATAAATAAATATAATAATAATAATAATAATAATAATAATAATAATAATAATAATTTCCTCTTAGCCCATTCAGTCCCCCAGTTTTTAATTATCGTATATTTGTTTTTCATTTGTACAGCTGTATCCATGCTCCTCGAACCAAGATCTTTGTCATCGTTTTGCTTCCACAAACTAGCTTTTCTGAAGTTTGGTCTTAAAAAAATAGGCTATTAGGAAGCCTTCTTAAAAAAAAAGAACTGCTGCCATTTTACGTTTTTATGATAAGGCCACTCAATGCACTAAACTGCACACAGAGGCGTAGGCTGGTGATATTAAATGCTCTCTTTATTGCAGGTCTTATGTCATGCACTTTTAAATCTGTTCGAGTAATAAAGCTTTCAAAGGGACATTTGAGACCTTAATTTCTACCATTCTGCTCAGGGACAACAAAGAATGAAAGACAACGACACCAGAACAATCCCGTCCCCACCCCTCAAGGCGACCCTCCCATCATTGACTGGCATATGAAGTCACTGTTCAAAGCTGATTAAAAATGCATGCAAACTGCAAATTCAAGAGACCAGAGGATAAGTACATCTCTGAAAGATTTATGAAACACATGCCTGGGTGAAGGCAGGTATTCTGTTCCAGGTTTTGACATGAAAAATCATACTGCAGTCAGCTGCTAACTTCAGCCCAGAGACAGCTAGGGTTTAGGGAAAGACTGTCCTTGATTTGCATAATGATAACCACACAGAGATTTCATTAACATGACAAGGTAGTTAGAGCCTCCATTATAAATTTTAGGGATGGACGAACCTGTCAATTTCATTTTGTTTCAGTTTCTTATTTTTCCAATCTTAAATTCGGTTCACATTGAACTTTTTGAGATTGAGATTTATTGTTTGCATATGGAAATGTGTACATGTTTTGGTGTGAATTTCTAATACGGTACATGCATATGTGTAGGTCCTTTTGCTTAATATACACATTTAATGCAAGCAATTTTCCTAATTGAATGCACTGGTGATGTAATTCACTTTCATAAGTGTATTTTCATGTGCATTTTTTCATTGGAGAACTCCATTTCCAAAATTTGGAGAAGAACGAACTTCAAAGTCTGTGCATTGATCTGAAAGTACAGAACTGCGAAACACATGTCTCCCCTATTTTCACATGAAGCATTTGTATCATTTTCTATGCCTTGGTTATAAGCTATGGTCAGGATCCAAAGAGGTTCGTCCCCACATGCACAGCAGGAGGGTTGCTGATTTTCCCTTCAGGACATGGCTCCTTGCATCTTGAGGCCTTAGCTAGACCTACCTTTTTTCTGGGACAGAGGAGGGGAGATCTCACGTAGGGATTAATGCAAGATCTCTCCCCCATTCCCCCATTTACACGTAAGGCTTGACGACCTCAGGAAAAGAGGTGTTGCGCACACCATTTTTTAATTTTTAAAGCGACGGCAGCACACGAACGCTCATGCGCTGAAGGTTAGTGGGTTTTTTTAATTTAATTTGGTTTCCCCACTCCCCCCACCCTAACCTTGATGGGCGCAGCTTCCGGCTCCGCGCGAGTAATCATGGAAATGGGCCACACGTTCCACGGTCTAGGGCTCAGCCTGGGACGTGGAAAAACCGGGCCCAAAGGGGAAAGCTGTATCCTGGGGCAAGGGAGGGATGATCCCTCCCTGATCCCGGGATCCCCTGTGCGTCAAGTGGATGCACAGTGACGATCCCAGGGTTTGCCTCAGGATATAGCCTGGTCTAGCTAAGGCCTGAGACAGGAAGGAAGGGAAAAGCTGGACATTTCTTGTGCTTCCAAGATTAATGCACAAGACCCTTTGGATCTCAACCTGGATTTGTGTGCATTTATAACAACTGGGAAATACCAGTTGAATGATTTATGTATATATATATATATCACTGCAATACTCAAAATCTGTTAGATATGGTCATTCACATATGAATGCTGATAATTCCAGACTAATTTTGTGAACTCCCAGATTGTTCTTATTCTTATGATGCTACCAATGTGCATGGCTCTTTACGAAGTATGAGAGGACAGGTCACTGCCCCAAAGGGCTTACAGTCTAAAATTCAACACAGGGGAGATAGAGATGGAGATGGGGTAAATGAGGAATAATTATTTTAATGATACAATGGGACTAAGGGATTGTTACAAAGCCTTCATGGAAAAGGCGGGTTTCGAGGATGGTTTTGAAGAAAATAAGAGAGGCGGCATCATGTAGCTGTTATGAGAAGTATGAAAACACTGCTTTCCTTTGGATGTCTTGTGATGCTAATTTAATCAGCCAGGTGGGTCACTGGTACACCTAGAGGGGACCACATTACACCTGTTTTAAAATCTCTTCACTGGCTACCAATTAGTTTCCAGGCAAAGTATAAAGTGTTGGTTATTACCTTTAAAGCCCTACATGGTTTGGGTCCAGGCTACCTGTGGGATTGCCTACTCCTGTACAATCCGCCCCACACACTCGGGTCCTCTGGGAAGAATCTACTTCAGTCATCCAAAACTAGGCTGACAACCATTACCCAATGGCCCTTCTGTTCTGCTGCTCCCAGACTGTGGAATGGCCTGCTGGAGGAGACTCGTCAACTTAAAAGTCTTTCCGAATTTAAGAAAGCTATTAAGACTGATCTCTTCCGGCAGGCCTACCCAGTGGAATTTTAGGATGTTTTTAGGATGTTTTAATAATGTGTACTATGTTTTTAATCAATTTTATGTATTGTTGTTCCCCACCTCGATCCAAATGGAGAGGTGGATAATAATAATAATAACAATAATAATAATAAATGTTGGGCCATGAGCCATGCAGACGTTGGCAGGAACAAAAGCAGGGCGCCACTGAACTGGAGTGGTTCCTATGGCAAAGAACTGAAGCAAAGAATTGGAGAAGGTATGAAGGGAAGGGCTGAAGCTGCCCTCTTTGATGCCCATGCTCCGTGCTAGTCACCTCAGTAAGCATTTCGCCACGTTTACTGGGGAAACAACTACTAGTAGCTAGTAGCCATCAGCCATGAAGGACAATTAGTGAATAATAAATAATGACTTTCTAAAGGTGTCACAAAAATGTGTTGGAATGGTGGGGGGGAAGGACTTGTGTTGTCCCCTATTAATAATGCCACTAATGAAGCCAGTCTAATGCGCTGTGAAACTTACCCAAGCTATTATTAAAATGTTTCTCTTGTAACAAAGCAAAAATGTGTTTTGGGTCTCTCTTGGATGGAGCCTAGCGTTGTTTCTTTTTCGTCTGCATAAAACTACCCAGATCTAATGCATTCAGGATACCTTGAGGCTAGACATATTTGCCAGAAATCCAATTATTTTTGCATCTCAGTCAATTTGCGTATGTGACAAGAATACAGCTCTTACTTATTGGCCTATTAAACGTTCACACAGGCAAGGAAGGTTTGTTCCAGGGTGCTTTTTTTTTCTTGCTAAGTGACCAGAGCTTGCAGCAAAAGGACCTAACGTGACTCTGCAATATTTTTTTGAATTAGGATTAGATTTGCCCAGTTTGGCATGACTGTAGTTTTAAAAAACAAAAAAGACAGCAGATTGAAAATGGATCTGTGGTAATTAAATTCCCCCCTCCCCTGCCTTAGTACTTAGATAGTGTAACAACAACGTCACTGGTTTGATTCTACTCTAGAATCTGTTTAGATATGGAGCAGCACATAAATATTATTAGGGTGACCATATGAAAAGGAGGACAGGGCTCCTGTATCTTTAACAGTTGCATAGAAAAGGGAATTTCAGCAGGTGTCATTTGTATATATGGAGAACCTGGTGAAATTTCCTCTTCATCACAACAGTTAAAGCTGCAGGTGCCCTGCCCTCTTTTAAATCTGGTCACTCTAGTATAGCTCCTGCAGCTTTAACTGTTGTGATGAAGAGGGAATTTCACCAGGTTCTCCATATATACAAATGACACCTGCTGAAATTCCCTTTTCTATGCAACTGTTAAAGATACAGGAGCCCTGTCCTCCTTTTCATATGGTCACCCTAAATATTGTAAATAAATAAATAAAAATATGAATGAATGAATATATTTATCAGGAACAAATAAATAGACTGGGTTTGCAATCACTCTAACCCACACTCAGTGGTTAAGTGTGAGTTATTGTTGAACCATTGGTTAGCGTGTTGTCTGCAGGGTGGCTTGTTAACCATGCAGTGTGGCTTACTTATTTGTTATTGCATTATTTAGGGTGGTTAACAAGCCATACTGCATGGCTAACAGGCCACCCTGCAGAAAATGCCCTGGGTTCAGACAACACACTAACGAATGGTTCAACGAACAACCCACAGTTCAACAAGAACAGTCAACCACTGAGTGTGGGTTAATATGTTGTGTGAACAGCCCCATTGTGAAGAGTTTGGGCTTTCATATGACTTCATAGCTTGCTTTTTTTAAAAAAAAAAATCTTTGGCACCTTAAGGCATGTGGAACATTGGCCATCTATTTCTGGCATGGAGCATAAGAAGAACCGTGCTGGATCAGACCAAAGGCTTACCAATCCAGCATTCCATGATCCAGAAGCTATTGTTTATTTAGAATTCTACCCCACCCTATCTTAGGGCTTGGGGAGATGGCAAGATATCCACATCCAACCACTTTATAACCCTGCAAGAACCCTGAGAGGAAAGCTATAGAGGTCACCATCTTGCCAAAGTCATCCTGAGACAACATTGTGGAGCAGGGATGTCAAACGTGGATAATCATTCACATTCCAGAATGCATGGAGAGTGCCCACAGCCAAAGGAGGCTGTCTTCTTCACAAAGTCACCCAACCTATGTCAACAGCAAGGAGAGCAATGATAGAATCATAGAATCATAGAATAGCAGAGTTGGAAGGGGCCTACAAGGCCATCGAGTCCAACCCCCTGCTCAATGCAGGAATCCACCCTAAAGCATCCCTGACAGATGCTTGTCCAGCTGCCTCTTGAAGGCCTCTAGTGTGGGAGAGCCCACAACCTCCCTAGGTAACTGATTCCGCCGTCGCACTGCTCTAACAGTCAGGAAGTTTTTCCTGATGTCCAGCCGGAATCTGGCTTCCTTTAACTTGAGCCTGTTATTCCGTGTCCTGCACTCTGGGAGGATCGAGAAGAGATCCTGGCCCTCCTCTGTGTGATAACCTTTTAAGTGCTATCATGTCTCCCCTCAATCTTCTCTTCTCCAGGCTAAACATGCCCAGTTCTTTCAGTCTCTCTTCTTAGGGCTTTGTTTCTAGACCTCTGATCATCCTGGTTGCCCTTCTGAACACGCTCCAGCTTGTCTGCATCCTTCTTGAATTGTGGAGCCCAGAACTGGACGCAATACTCTAGATGAGGCCTAACCAGGGCTGAATAGAGAGGAACCAGTACCTCACGTGATTTGGAAGCTATACTTCTATTAATGCAGCCCAAAACAGCATTTGCCTTTCTTGCAGCCATATCGCACTGTTGGCTCATATTCAGCTTATGATCTACAACAATTCCAAGATCTTTCTCGTTTGCAGTATTGCTGAGCCAAGTGTCCCCCATCTTGTAACTGTGCACTTGGTTTCTATTCCCTAAATGTAGAACTTGGCATTTATCCCTATTAAATTTCATTCTGTTGTTTTCAGCCCAGCACTCCAGCCTATCAAGATCACTTTGAAGTTTGTTTCTGTCTTCCAGGGTATTAGCTATCCCACCCAATTTGGTGTCATCTGCAAATTTGATCAGCGTTCCCTGCACCTCCTCGTCCAAATCATTAATAAAAAGGGGGTGGGGCGGGGGGCGGGGCTAGCATGCTCTCCCTCCTCACATGTTTAATCAAAATACACTGGGAATGCTTGAATAGGGCTATTCAGATGCAGTGTTGGACAATGCGGCTATGTGGTGCCCTATTCTTTACATCCACCTGCTGTGAGATAAAACTGGGATCCTGCTTGTTACAGCAGGTAGGGGATAAGAGTGAATGAAGGGACCAGTGGAAGAATGGGGCACACATTGCTGTTGCATCCTCTCCTCCTGATTTGGAACCTTGACACTGCAATCTGTTTACTCCTGGAAAGAAGAACATAAGACAAGACATGCCATGCTGTATCATACCGAGGGTCCACCTAGTCCAGCACTCTGTTCACACAATGGCCAACAAGCTGTTGACCAGGGAACCACAAGCACGACACAGGTACAACGGCACCCTCCTGCCCATATTCCCCAGCAACTGGTGGATATAGGCTTACTGCCTCTGATACTAGAGGGCGCACATAGGCATCAGGACTAGTAGCCATTGATAGCCTTCTCCTCCAGGAATTTATCCAACCCTCTTTTAAAGCCACCCAAATTGGCGCCATCACCACTTCTTGTGGTATCAATCAATCCTTTATTTACAGTCAATAGACCAGAAAAAGAAAGGTACAGTTATTCCAAGCTAAAGGTCAATAAGATAACCTAAGCATATAAAACATATCATTAATAATACATTTTAATACATAAAAATCAAGGGTAAAAGGGAGTAAGATCAGAGCAAGAATGGGACTTCTTGTGGTAGTGAATTCCATAGTTTAACTATGCACTGTATGAAGAAGTACTTCCTTTTATCTGTCCTGAATAGGCTGCCAGGTGTTTTTGCCCCTGTCCTCTTCTGTCCACAAATAGCGTTCTTTCTTGTATATAATGGCCTCTTCTGTCCATAAAAGAGGTTAGACTTCACCGAGTGGGCTAGAAGAAACGTACTTCAAACAACAGAGACCAGTGAGGTAAGGAGGGGGATTGATTTGCTGTCCTAACCCATACGTGCCATTTTGTATGAACACTAGACTTTCCACCCCATCCCCCTTAACATTTGAGCAGGAAAGACACATAGTTAAATACACTTGGCTACCTCCATCATGTCTGTTTTGGATTGGATTTTTGCATTATATTCTCAAGTTACTTTTTGACTGCCTGTCAGGCAATAAGAAACAAGAAAGCTAGTCAGAGCTTTGCTGTCTTAGGCAAAGGACAAGATGGCACCCCCTCCATTAACAGGACCCAACCAGCCAAGCAGTTGAATCAGCACTAGTGATGGTATTGTTCTGCACTGCACCTGAGGGCAACAGGCTAACTCAGGGGGTGCAAACCATGTGGGACTGGCACATACGGATTTGTCCCACAACTGCTCAGTGAGGCTGCATCAGTCTGCCTAACAGTAGGGCTGGCCCTGCAAGCTGTTCTTAAAAATGGTAACCTGAGAACTGATCCCAAACGCTGTTTATATCCCAGATACTTAGGAGAGCTGCTGCTAAAAGGTTAAGCGGAAGGTGAAGCAAAAGATTCAGTTACATGTACTTTGTGATTTTGTAGCTCAGCCTCCCTTTCGCTTTCCAAGAATGTGTTGCTGTTACAAATAACAAAACTCCGGAGGGATCAAAAAGGGGGAAATGGCTGAGAAGACTATAAAAATATATCTTGATGCTTACAAAAATGTTTTTCTTCAGGAGTATAAAAGCAAATCAAGATGAAAGAAGAAAAAGAACAATCAACACAGCAAATTTGCTATACTTTTAAAATTTTATAACATAACCCCCCATGGAGGAGATACAATATATGCGGTTTTGTATATTGCACTTGATTATAGTGTAGTCAGGTTGTTTGTACCTATGCCATATATGAATGGAAAATGGCCAAGTCACAGGATCATCTGGTCAGATGACCTTTTTCTTTCTCTTAGGCCTTAGCTAGACCTAAGGTTTATTCCGGGAACATCCCTGTTCATGTAAATGACACACAGGATATCCCGGGAGCAGGCAGGGACGACCACGGGATGATCCTGGGATAAACCTTAGGTCTAGCTAAGGCCTTAGTCTCAGGCCTAATCTACACCAAGCAGGATATTGCAGTATGAAAGCAGCATATAAAAGGCAGGAGCCACACCAAGAAGGATATAATGGCATGAAAGTGCTACATGGTATGTGTCAATGGGCCCCAATAGTTGTCAGTGCACTTCAATACCGCTATAAAGCAGTAGTGTGGCTCCTGCCTTTTATATTATTATTATATTATTATTATTATTATTATTATTATTATTATTATTATTAATTTATATAGCACCATCAGTGTACATGGTGCTGTACAGAGTAAAGCAGTAAATAGCAAGACCCTGCCGTATAAGCTTACAATCTAGTAAAATCATAGTAAAACAATAAGGAGGGGAAGAGAATGCAAACAGGTACAGGGTAGGGTAAGCAGGAACAGGGTAGGGTAAAACTAACAGTAGAAAGTAACAGTAGAAGTCTGCACAACAGACTTTCATACCACTTTCATACCACTTTCATAGTGCAATATGCTGCTTGGTGTAGATTAGGCCTCAGATTCTACAGCTGTTGAAATCTTTTGTGGCCGAGGTGCCCCAATGGTATCAGGGATGCAATCCTATGCATGTTTAGACAGAAAAAAGTCCTACATCTCCCAGGATTTGTGGGACTTTGTTCTGTCTTAACATGCATAGGACTGCACCCTTAAAAATTGCCCTCCTGCCTTCATCACATCCATTTTCCATTTTGAAATGAAACTAAAGTGGTTTTGATTGGCTAAGAACACCACCTGACTTATGCTAGCTATACCTGAAACCATGAGCTGAACAGGTGTGCTTTCCTTTGTCAGAGGCAATTTCGGTGTTGCTGAAATTCCGCATGCCAGCTGCTATAGTGATGCAAAGGCTTGTTTTGCTGAGAGGAACAAAGAAAGGCTTGCCTGATAATAGATTAGTAACTTCTTTGGACTTCTGGTAACTAAAGAGTATTGTGCTCTCATTCAACAGCATTTTCCATCTTCAGCTAAATAAGAGTTTTTAAGATCAGCTAGCATGCTGCTGATTGTGTCTGTTCTCTTATATGTTTGAGTTTATGTCCTGTTTTCCTGCATAGGCTTTTCTTTCGTTTAGTCTTACAATTCCTAAAGTTTTGCTTTGGGATTTCAGAAGACTTATTTATTTATTTATATCCCTCCTTTCCCCCTCCTTAAGGAACCCAAGGTGGAGTACATAATCCTTCTCCTCCTCCTCTAACAACAACCCTGTGAGGTAGGTTGGCTGACAGTCTGTGACTGGCCCAAAGTCACCCATTGAGCTCCATGGCCATGTAGGGACTAGAACCCAGACCACCCAACTCCCACTCTAGCCACTGCACCACACTGGCTCAGACTCACATAAATCTCATCACACTTAATTCTATGCTATTTTGTTTTTGCTTTTTTAGGAGTCTAGATGATGGTTTTGGCTTCTGTATTAAACAGGGAGTGTGATCCTGTTGATTCTCCTGCACCTCTCAGAGGCTTTTAATAGGATCAGCCATAGGTCCTGTGCAGACAATATATCAGGCTCTGTGGTTAGCAAAACTGTGGTTCTCTGGGGTTAGCACTAACCACAAGCCGTCCTGTCGCACACACCACTTTAAGCCACAGTTAGCGCTGCTAACCCTGCTGCAGATGGTCTGACTATGGTTACTGAGTGAGCAGAGTTTAGCGAAATGCATCGCACAAGACACCCTAAAACCTGCTGCTTAACCAAAAGCCTTAACTAACAGGGTTTAAGGTGACTTCTGAACAGGCCCGTAGTATCTTTCTGGAGTGGTTGTCCAATTTGGGTATGGTCCCTAAATATCTGGCTGGAGAATGTTGGGTGTTGTAGGACTTTTTCTGTCTAAACCTGCCCTTCGTTCTTCTAATTATTTCAGCCTGTGCTGCTGTAAACTGATCATTTTGTTATGCTGTTGCTGTTTTCCTGTGGATTTTGGATTTGAGATGGGGTTTTGCTGTACATCACCCTGAGAGCTATAAGGCATAGGGTGATTGATAAATTTAAGGAATAAATACATAAACAAAATTAACAAAGGAACTTCACATTGATTTAGGTCCTCTATATGCTAACCAGATGTCTTGTTCTTCCTGGATATAAATACGAGATAGTGGAGGCATCTGTCCTAAGTAAAGCTGGTTACCGTATCCCTGTTCTTATATATTAAAAAGTCACAACAGGATTGGACTGGAGACTAGCAGATCAAGAGCCCCTTCAGAGGCAAACCACCACATGCCTAGGAATCAACACACAACATTAGCATTTTCTCTAGACAGAAAAAACAACAAAAACCCTCCTGCTCTTCACAAGAGACACTTGGATACGTGCATGTAATTCCCCCCCCCCAACAAATACAGGATGAGATCTTACCAAACTGTATTCTGCATGTCAAATATTATCATTTTCAGAAATCTCAGAAACAACGTGCACACCATTTTCTCATGTAGGAGAGGCCACAACCTCAAGAAGAAAGCTTGACTGATACGTTTTCTCTGCTGCAGAAAATGGCAACAGGCCTCAGTTAATGTGAAGCTTTTAACATCTCTTTTGTTCATCAGAGCAAAAAGCAAAACAAAAGCCTGTTTGTTAGATCCTTTGAGGTAAGTAGCTGCATATCAAGAAATTATCATTTGGTTTTTAAAAAATGCAACAACCTTATCCACAAGATTCAGAACAAACCTTTCAACGAGTTAAAAAATGTGTCTGAAACAAAAAGTTCTTCATGTCACTCCTGTTGTCAGCATTAATAGATAGACGTGTCAGACCCTTCTTTTAAGATGCTTATTAGAACACTTCTGCTAAAACGTGTACCTGAGTGCCAGTTTGCAAAGCTTTTTCCAATGTGCATCTTAGCAACTGACCACCCATCTGATCATTACTCAAGGTCACTTCACATGTAGCTTTTTCAGACATGCATGTTGTTGTTGTTGTTGCTATTATTATTATTGGTAGTAGTAGTAGTAGAATCATAGAATCATAGAATAGCAGAGTTGGAAGGGACCTACAAGGCTATTGAGTCCAACCCCCTGCTCAATGCAGGAATCCACCCTAAAGCATCCCTGACAGATGCTTGTCCAGCTGCCTCTTGAAGGCCTCTAGTGTGGGAGAGCCCACAACCTCCCTAGGTAACTGATTCCATTGTCATACTGCTCTAACGGTCAGGAAGTTTTTTCTGTAGTAGTAGTAGTAGCAGTAGTAGCAGCAGCAGTATTATATTTATTTGTATCCCACCTTTTCCCCAATACTGGGACTCAAAGCGGCTTTACAAAATTAAAACATATACAATTAAAACACAGAAATAGAAATATACGAAAGTTAAAAATATAATTAAACCCACTCTAATACTAAAGCATTTAAAATACAAATTACATTAAAAAACAATAATCCAATACATAAACAGAGGTCCAGACTATTTCCCAAGGGCCTGCCAGAACAAAAATGTTTTTGTCTGCCTCCAGTAACATAGCTAGAAGGGAGCAAGTCTTGCCACCCTGGGAAGAGAATTCCAGAGCCTTGGAGCAGCCACCATGTTCCCACCAGGTGTGTCTGTGATGACGATGGAACCTACAGAAGGGCTCTCCTGAAGAACTTGGAGCACGGGCAGGCTCATAAGGGAGCATACGCCATATAGAGCTTTATAGATCATAACCAGGACTTTGAATTGTGCCCGTAAACAGACCAGAAACCAGTGGAGGTGTTGTAACAGGGGAGTTGTATGCTCCCTGTAACCAGCCCCAGTCAGCAGTCTGACTGCAGCTCTTTGAACCAGCTGAAGTTTCACACTCTTCAAAGGCAGCCTCATGTGGAGCATGTTACGGTAATCCAAATGGGATGTAACTAAGGCATGTGTCACTGTGGCCAGGTCTGACATCTCTAGGCATGGACGCAGCCGCTGCACTAGCTTTAACTGTGCAAATGCACTCCTGGCCACCGATGAAACCTGGGCATCCAGGCTCACGGCTGAATCCAGAAATACACCCAAGCTGCGGACCTGTGTCTTCAGGGGGAGTGTAACTCCAACCAGCACAAGCCGAATCCAGGTCTTACGCCTGATTCACATGCAACACTCTTTCCATGACTCTCTCCTTAGTACCCCTCCTTTGAGAAGTGTTGTAATTGAGGATTTCTCAGGCAATACAAAAACAACATCTTTGTAGTGTTTGATCTCTGACATACATGTTATCACTTGAGATGGCAGCCATGGAGTGATGAACATGCAAGTGTGAGCACATCCTTTTTTACTTAACCATTTTCCTTCTGAAGGCTGAATGTGCAATAGTCCCTCAGTTCTCGTGGATGCTTTGGATGCCTGCCCTTGAGAAATTGCCAGCTCATTCACTTTTCTGGTAAACCAGAGAGCTGACGTATGATAAACTGTAACTGCATATAGGAAATTGGACTGAACCAATCCAGGTTGCAGGTAAAATACCCATCACCTGGAACAATGGTCAGATCAATGAAGCTTGGTCAGCACTTCTTTGTTTCCAGTACATTAGCCACCAGAGTGACCAGGAATGGATTAAGCTATTACACAGACCTAAATGGAAATGTTTGAAAGAAGCAGTGGAGGCTGGTGGCTCCAATGTCAGTGGGGTAGAGAATCTGTTTTGGGTGTCATTCAGAACTCTAAAGGAGCTATCCAAGGAGATCTTTGGATAGTGCCTTTAGGATTCCAACTGGTTCTGATGGAAACCCAGAACAGATTCACTGCCCCATTGACATCAGAGCCATCACCAGCCTCCACTGGAAAGACAGCATCAGGAACTAATAAAAGTAATAAGCTCAGGCTGCTCTTCCTCAGAAACAGAGGCAGAAAAACACACTATTTTATTATTGTTTGGGGGATCTCTCCATCTTCTCTTGATCACGGATAAGCAAACTGATCCTCTAGGAGAAAGCCTGCCTTTAATCCTATTAGAATCTCCACCTTATGGCATCCTACTGTGTGTGTGTTTTTGGGGTTTTTTTGGTCAATTTTTTCTCCTAGCCTGAAAGGGTAAGTGGATCAATATCCTTCAGAAAAAATGAAAAGGACAATGCACTTAAAAACAGCAACAAACGCATCTCCCTCACCCAAATGTGTCTTGGTAACACATGCTTTTATCTGCATGACGACATTGCATTAGTGAGAAACATAATCGATTTCGTCAGTTTTGTCTGGTATCTGGAAGGCAGAATTAAACGACTCTCAAGTATCCTTACCCGCAAAAGACATCATGGGCCAGAATGAAAAAGAAACACTGCCAGCATTAGAAAAGGGACCTGATCCTGAGGCACTGTCACATAGCAGCATGCAAAGATACCTTCCCCATGACACAGCTGGTCAGAAGAAATCATCTGTTATTATTATTGATCACGTTGTTGTTTTGTTTTTTCTTTAATGAACAGTACATATGATGGAAAATGATGATAATCTTACATATGTAATGTATGGTGTCTGCTTTCATTTTCACAATGTATTTTCTGTTCTATTTTGTTGATATTCACACCATTTTTTTTAAAAAAAATATTGATCACATTGAAATCCATGCTTTCTCCAAGGAGCTCAGAGTGGGCAGCTTACATGGGCTCTTGGGAGCTCTTGGGAGACTGCATGTGTGTTTTGCATGCACATGTGCTTGGCATGCAGACACAACGTCAATCCTTTGCGTGCTTGTGCCTGGAGTGTGTGCAAAGCATTCAGGCCTTTGAGGGCAAATGAAGCTCATGTGTCCCTGCCCAAGGCTACCCAGCAAATTCATGGTTGAGCGTGGACTCAAACCTATCTGGGTTGTTCTAGTAAGGTTGCCAGCTCTTGAAATAGTCTGGTGCTTAAGCTAAGTAAAACACTCACTGGGGGCAGGGCCAGCCTGGAAAAACATTGCAGTTTTTATCTTATTTTATTTATTTATTACATTTATATCCCATCTTTTTTCCTCCAAGGAACCCAAGGCGGCGTACATAATTTTCCTCTCTATTTTATCCTCACAACAACAATCCTCTAAGGTAGGTTGGGCTGAGAGTCTGTCACTGGCCCAAAGTCACCCAGTGAGCTTCATGGCCGAGTGGGGACTAGAATCTACACCAAGCAGGATATTGCACTATGAAAGTGGTATGAAAGTGATATACAAAAGGCAGGAGCCACACCAAGCAGGATACAAAGGTATGAAAGCACTACATGGTATGTGTCAATGGGCCCCAACAGTTGTCAGTGCACTTCAATACCTCTGTAAAGCAGTAGTGTGGCTCCTGCCTTTTATATCCCATTTTCATACCGCTTTCAAAGTGTAATATCCTGCTTGGTGTAGATTAGACCCCAGTCCAACACTCTAGTCATTACACCACACTGGCTCTTCTGGTACGTCCCTCAGTCAGTTTATAATTTCTTTTATAATGATCTTTAGTCCTTCATAATGTTTATAATTCTTATCACGTTTGGCAATGTTGTCTGAAAGTAAAGCTGTGTTCTGCCAATTTTTACCTAGAACAAATTATGTTAAACTGGAACTTGAAAAAGGAACATACTTTAACAGCCAATTGACAGACATTCACTTTTACAGTTGGTACCTCAGACAAATGGTAGAACTTTGTGGGTAGGGGGAGGTTTAAAGTCACCTACTGCTTTCCTTTGTCCTGGCTCACTGTGGTCAGTATACTTGACAAACACCAGATCCCCCTTGCTCTGTATAATGTCCCCTTAAGCATAATGACCCCTGAAGCTGGCCCTTGCTGAGGGGAAAATGTTTTGCTCATTGCTTTTCTGGCCACTGGCCCAAAGGAGTGGTCAGGATCTTGGCTACTGTCCCATATTGGCCCCTAGATAAGAGTAAATGGGGAAAGGGCTTCTCAGCTAGATGATATCAAGTAGTCATTAGTGTCATCATTGACACTACAGTAAATTAATTGAGGACAAATGGACAGTATTACATTGCAGTGATATGTAACTTGGCAGCTCCATATGGCACCCCACCCCATATATCCATCCCATTGGATCCAAAAGTTCACAAAATATATCTACTTTACCCATTGCATGATCTTATAGGATCATAAATGAAGGGGGGAACATCCCCAGGAAACATATAGATGCCCATTTAAGAACTTAACTACATAAAACTAGCCATACTGGATCAGAGCAAGGGTCCATCTAGTCCAGTGGCCAACTAGTAGCCATTGATGGCCTTCTCCAGGAATTTCCCCCCTTTTAAAGCCATCCAAATTGGTGGCCATCACTACATCTTGTGGTAGCTAATTCCATAGTTTTATGATGGGCAGTGTGAAGAAGTCCTTCCTTTTATCTGTCCTGAATCTTCCAACACAGTTAAATGAAAAGCATGTGCTCAAATGTCCAGTCTGGATCTAGTCCATTGGCTTCACTTCAAGTTGCAGACAAATAGTTTCCAGTGTCATTCCTTGAATTTCTTGGTTATTCATTTATTTGTTACATTAACAGACCACCTTCCCACCAAGGAACTCAAGACATCATACATACTTCCTCCCTTCCCATTTAATCTTTGCTATCAGTGGAGGCTGATGGCTCTGATGTCAGTGGAGCGGTGAATCTGCTCTGGGTTTCAGTCAGAACTCTAAAGAAACTGGATAGCTCTCAAAGCGTGAAGCTCTCACAGACAATCAGGCTTTATAAGACAGCTGGCATCACCTTGCAATAAGAGTTTCACTGATATGAAGCAAATGTGGTCAGCATGTAACATCTGTTCATGGGAGTCTGAGGAATTAATGTACTTTCTGAATGATCCCTTCAGGAGACAGATCAGCAATGATCCTTTGCCTTTCCAACATATGCCCAAGGAAGCAATACTATATTATATATTAAATATACACCACTTGTTATTTTCTATAAGTGAACCTTGGAGCAATTTCTTTTTTAACACATCTCAGTTAAAATTTCACAGTGCCCACCAGACTAGATATAGTTGCTTCTGGGGCCTGATCCATCCTCCTAGACTTAACAAACAACAAGGCTGCAATCCTATACACCAGGAGTACAGGACCCCAGGCCTGGGGGCTAAATTAGGGTGAGCATAAGGAAAGGAGGAAGGGCTCCTGTATCTTTAACAGTTGTATAGAAAAGGGAATTTCAGCAGGTGTCATTTGTAGGCATGGAGCACCTGGTGAAATTCCCTTTTTATCACAACAGTTAAAGCTGCAGGGGCCCTAGTATAGCTCCTGCAGCTTTAACTGTTGTGATGAATAAGGTATTTAACCAGGTGCTGCATTCATGAAAATGACACCTGCTGAAATTCCCTTTTCTATGCAACTGTTAAAGATACAGGAGCCCTGTCCTCTTTTCCTTATAGTCACCCTAACCTTGTTTTCTAATTTGACCACATGCAAGAGCTTCAGCTATGGGGTGGTATGTAAATGTAATAAATAAATAAAGTAAAATAAAACATACACTAGTACACCTTTAATGAGAATTTCAGTCTCATAGGAGAGAGTAAAATTCAGTTCTGTGTGCAATGGCACTACAAGAGAATGAAAACAACTAATTTATTTCATATTTCGTTCACCATTGCGTAGAGAAAAGTCCCCCTCCCCCTTTTTTTTGGCAAGCCAAATTCTGCTGGAACATTTCATTTGACTGCATTTCCAATTAATATTTCATATATACAGCAAAGCATCAATAACAGTCTCAGCAACACAACACAAAAGACTCCTTTCAAGTTGCAGCTTGCTTTAGAACATTGTGTCTGCTTGGTATCATTGAACTGTAGAGGACGAACAGCAGAAGTGAAACAGCTCACATCAAAAGAACAGACCAAGTTATACTCTTGGCTAAATTCAATAAATGAAGGGGGCAGGATTCAACGGCTCGATTTAAAATCTGTTTAAAAGATTTTTAGAGAAAGGGGCAGAACCTCAGGTCTTGGGGGTCCTAATCTGGCCCACCAGATGGCCACACCTCCTTTTCCTGGCTCCACCCCTTTTACACAACCACCAACTCTTTGATGGTTTTCTAGATTTTGTGCAGTTTCCCCCCAATCTACCATGTTGAAATGTCTCTCCTAAGCTTTACTTACTGGGAGTAAGAGCTTTAAGCTTAGAACTTATTACAGAACTATTTTTAAAAAAAAAATGTAAAAAAAGATCTTCTTTATTTTAGATCTGTGTTGTCTCATTCCTAATTTTTATATATGTATTGTTTCATACCCTTGAAGAAGGCCTAACAAAAAGTGAGAGGCCAAAACTCATTGGGCTTTTCCACAACAAATTTGTGGCTCACCCTTCCTTTCTCTCTCCAAGATGTTACCAGTCTAGGGCTGTGAAGGCGAGTGGTGATTAATCCAAACATATACAGTTAATACTGTATTGCTAAACCAATTAAACAAATTGATTGAGATAGTTTGTAAAGCTACCATGTTCAATGTAGTTGGCAAGTCATTCAGAAGCTTTTCTTGCTAGCCATAGAGCCTTTGGAGGCATGGCTGTTCACGCAACGCACTAACCCACATTCAATGGT
This sequence comes from Elgaria multicarinata webbii, assembly GCF_023053635.1. Classification (NCBI taxonomy): domain Eukaryota; kingdom Metazoa; phylum Chordata; class Lepidosauria; order Squamata; family Anguidae; genus Elgaria; species Elgaria multicarinata. The sequence continues at coordinate 21,929,290 of NC_086178.1, read as the reverse complement.
TGAATGTGGGTTGTTGCTGAATGGGGGCATTGTTGTTTGTTGAACCATGGCTGAGAGTGTTGTCTGAACCAGGACATTTTCCACAGGGTGGCTTGTTAACTATCCAAAGTGGCTTGTTAACCACCCTGAACAACTCAACAAAACATGGGTCCTCAAGGTGGCTTGGTCAAGAAAAATAAGCAGTTCAACAAACAACCCATGGTTCAACGACAACCCACACTGAACCACTGAGTTTGGGTTAGTGTGTTGTGTGTGTGTGGGAAATGGAGCCAGGGGGATGGGGGGGGATCGGAGATCGCGGGCAGGCAGGCAGGGGATCGGAGATCACGGGGGGGGGGGAAGCGGGGCAGGGGGAAAGCGGGGAACACTTTTTTTAAAAAAAACACCAAACCTACCTTTGTCGTTGGTGCATTCCTGCGCACATGGCCCCTTTAATCTAAAAAACAAATGGCAGATGCGACAGGTCCTTCCAGCAGCCTGTCGCATCTTATGTGTAGACAGGGGCGACAACCCGCGCTACTTTTAGCGCGGGCTGGGCCCTCCTCCGAACTGGATTCAAAGGTAGGCCTAGCAAGGCCCCCAGTCTCAAGACTCTCAAGGTGTTCGAAAATGATGGTGCAAATTCAACTTCCTAACAGTCTCAAGCAATCGTTAGATTAGTACTGCACATAGTGCTTACATCATTACATAATAGTTAACTTATGGGAGGTGGCTGTCATACACTTTCCCCTGTGTTGGAGGCATTTTTGGGGACTAGGATGGCTATGCATCCTGCAGATCTGAGGCCTCCCCTGATCTGTCCATGCCAGACCTCTAATCCATGCCCTTTGTACCTCTCCTGACATGGGAGCTCTCCTGACATTGGCGAATGATGCAGAACTTTCTATATTGGCTGAGAAGGGGGAACTGAGGTTAATTCATCTCCTTCAAAGTGGGAAATCTCTCTCTGATCTTGAAGGGGGAGATTGAATATTTCCTATGGCCCCTGAGACGCCCTCTCGTTGGCCATAGGATTGCAGCCTATTTCACCCGCCTGAGATGGTTTTCAAAGGTTCCATGTTTAATGTAGTTTGCTGAGTCATCCAGAAGGTTCCCTTACTAACCAGAGACCCTCTGGAGGTATTTGCTGACGCTTGTGGTATCTAAAGGTATACTGCAAATACAACCCTCCATGCAATCCTTATATCAAACATAGTGCTTACGACATTACATAATAATCAACATAATTACAACATCATTATATTAACATCATTACATAATAATTAATTTGCTAATTGACTATGCCAATCAGAAAATAGATGTAGGGTGCTTACATAATTACAATTATATCTAGCTAGATGTAGGGCTGGCCATGGGGAACTACATTAACGTCCAATCAGAAGGCATTCTTTAGGCATTCCTAAGTATGATGGGAAACTCCTATTGTTAATGGAGAAGATTTTATCATTTATTGGCATTAATCTGGGGGCAAAGAATAGTACATAACTCTTGCATATTTGGCTATTTTGTTTTGCTTTGACAAGTAGCATGTTTAGGTATATGGATTCTTTCAGGGGCAAACTGCCCTCATAACATGGAGGTTCCAGAGGGAGAAGATATAGTAAAAGAAAATAGAAGATAGGGCGCATATATCCTCTCAAAACCAAATTGCTTATAAAACCCTTGACCCTGAGATAAAGGGACTAATTTGATCAAAAGTAATAGCAGATGCCAATAAAAGAGAAGCTTCAAGAAGGATGCAGATAAGCTGGAGCGTGTTCAGAGGAGGGCATCGAGGGTGATCAGGGGTCTGGAAACAAAGCCCTCTGAGGAGAGACTGAAAGAACTGGGCATGTTTAGCTTGGAGAAGAGAAGATTGAGGAGAGACATAATAGCACTCTTCAAATACTTGAAAGGTTTTCACACAGAGGAGGGCCAGGATCTCTTCTCAATCATCCCAGAGTGCAGGACACAGAATAATGGGTTCAAGTTACAGGAAGTCAGAATCCGGCTTGACATCAGGAAAAACTTCCTCACTGTTAGAGCAGTACGACAATGGAATCAATTACCTACAGAGGTCATGGGCTCTCCCACACTAGAGGCATTCTAAAGGCAGCTAGACAACCCTCTGTCCGGTATGCTTTAAGGTGGATTCCTGCATTGAGCAGGGGGTTGGACTCGATGGCCTTATAGGCCCCTTCCAACTCTACTATTCTATAATTCTATAAGTAGTTTCTCAGGTTACAGAAGGGTAATAGAATAGTTTATAATTATTATGATAGTTTTGAGATGACTCACCAGACAAGATGGAGGCTACAGCAGCGATGATGAAGGAAACGATGACACCAGGCCCAGCCATCTCCTTAGCAACCAGGCCAGAGACCACATACATTCCAGTACCAACACAGCTTCCGACGCCAAGTGAAACCAGATCGACAGTAGTGAGCACCTGGGCCAGTTTCGTTCCATGGGATGTGGTGGTGCCTGTCCCCTCCAGCATGGATTCCACTGGTTTGGTGCGGAGGATTCTAGAATGCATGGCGTACCATGTGGCCCCCCACTGGATCCGCCGGGGGTCCAAGTATGAGGGGATGCCACTCATTGTGATGTCAAGGGATGAAACTAATGCCAGCTAAGTTCAGTTAGTTCCTATGATGGGGCTTGAAAGCATTCACTTTAAACAATCCACTTCAGAGAAGGTTCATGGCAACTCAAAGCCACATGATTATTGTGAATGTGAAGTAAAGCTTTTATAACCCTTCTGGACTTTAGTTTCCTCTTGTGAGCGCCTATATGAGAGAGAGAGAGAGAGAGAGAGAGAGAGAGAGAGAGAGAGAGAGAGAGAGAATGAGAATACATGTGTAAATGGGGGGAAAGAGAATAAGAAAGAGCACTCAATGTTAATATCCTACTGGGAACCAAAATTGTCTTATAGTAATATCCATCAATGCAGTAGACATGTGTGTTCTGTGAGTGAGAGCTTCAAAAAACCTCAAAGCCCCCCAAAGTGGTTGACCATATAAGAACATAAGAGTCATACTGGATCACACCAAGGGTCCATCTAGTCCAGCCTTCTGTTCATGCAGTGGCCAACTGCCCACGGGAAACCCACAAGCAGGACACCCTCCTGTCCGTGTTCCCCAGCAACTGATGTACATGGGCAGACTGCCTCTGATACTGGAGGGAGCACATAGCCATCAGGACTAGTAGCCCATTGATAGCCTTCTCCTCCAGGAATCTGTCCAATCCCCTTTTAAAGCCATCCAAAGTAGTGGCCATCCCTACATCCTGTGGAAGTGAATTCCATAGTTTAACTATGCACTGCGTGAAGGACAGAGATATGAGAAGGTCAGAGGTAGCCATTCAGTCTGCAAAAGTGGTATATTTGGGGAATGGTCATAGCTCAATGGAAGAGCACATGCTTTGCTTGCAAAGTCCCTGTTCAATCCCCGGCATCTCTGGGGAGAGCGGGGAATGATTCCAGCCTGAAACCCTGGGGAGTTGCTGCCAGTCAGGATAGACAAGCCATCTCCAACCTGGCACCCTCCAGATGGGTCAGATTATATAGCTCCCATCTATTGGCCATGCTGGCTGGGGATGCTGGGAGCTGTAGTCCAATACATCTGAGGGGGACACGTTTGGGGAAGGCTGGGGCAGACAATACTGAACTAGATGACTTGACTAAACTTTTCCTGTCCTTCTCACTGATAACTAAGGATACTAAGAATCCATTTGAAAAGAATGAGGTACCTCATTTAGTAACACAATAAGACTTGGCTCACATATGCATGCATACCACTTGCATGTGTACCACTTGCGTTTCATATGGTATACCAATTGTGTGTATATTTATTTTTTATTTATTAAAACATTTGTATCCCACCCTATATCATTGGGATCTCAGTGACTTAGGACAGGATACAATTAAATATATTTAAGTATACCTAATTATTTGAGTATATTTAAGTATACAACTTGCTTTTCCATATGGTATATCACTTGTGTGTGTACCATATGTATGTATACCTCTTGCATTTCATATGATATAGCACTTGCATGTTTACTGTATGCGAGTATACCAGTTGGACTTCATATGGCATACCACTTGTATTTCCATATAGTATACCACATGCATGTATACTGAAGATAATGGGACTTCCTTCCAAGTAAATAAGCACAGTACTGGGCTATAAACCACTAGCAGGTGAATGGGGGGAATGACTCTACATCCCATAACGTTTGCGTCCTTGTAATGCCTGCGCTGGCTGTATATTTTGACACAGATTCCTAGGAAGCTAACATAAGATTCCTGTGTTCTCTTCCATAAAAGAAACATACAATTTAAAGACTGCCTTGAACTTTCCACTGTTTAGGGAAGGGGAGGCGGTGTATGAAACAATATCTTCCCAACTGCCTAGGGAGCAAACAATCTTCTTTTCATTTCCCTGGCCAAAGATAAAGTTTTGTTCTCCCTTGTATCTAATTGTATGTTTTTAATAAATACAGTGATTTAGTCAAGTTAGCAACAAAACATGGTGCTAACTCGATTATTTTGGATCAACTGTAATCTAGACTTCCCCAAATATTTACCCCAAGCAAAATACTAACCTGCAGAGAAGTTCAAGCTCACTTGGCTTTTGTTAAAAAGGTTTTTTTGGGATTTTTTCAAAATAAAATAAAATAAAAAGGTACTGCTGGTTACTAACTGGAATGGGTTCAAGTTGCTCAGCCCACCCTTAAGCCCCTGTAAGCTCCTACCCTCCTTCAGCAGGTGATCACATTTCTTCAGAGTAAGACAGAAGGAATGGGAGCTGACCACTGGGAGATTCAAATGCAGAAGGCTCAGTCCCTGGCAGAAGGATGTCAGATTGCAAAGGCTAGGAAATTGCTGCTGCTGGCCAGATTAGGCAGCACTGAGTCAATGGCTAGCTCAGTATAATACTCCTTCATATGTTTATTTGATAGCAGTCAACTGATAACACAGGGATTTGGAACCAAGAAACCCAGGTTCAGCTGCAGCACTCTGGCATTTAGTGGCCCTGTTGTTATGGTGCAGCCTTCCCCAACCTGGTGCCCTCCAGATATTTTGGACCACAACTCTCAGAGTTCCTGACCATTGGCCATTCTTGCTGGGGCTGATGGGAGTTCAGGTCCATCAATATCTGGAGGACACCAGATGGGGAGAGGCTGTGGTAGTGGAAGGAACCATATCTCAGTGGCAAAACTCAGGCCTTGTGTGACTCTCCTGGCAAACCACAAGTTCCCCCTTCCCTCAGTCTCCAAAGTGATTTGCAAGGTGGCATGAAGGATGCCGCCGCTTGAGTAACACAAGGCCAAAATCCTCTTGAGTGAACAGGTTGCAAAGCTCTTTGCAACCTGGCGAAACAGCTTTCTAAGAAAGGTACTGCAATTACTTAACATAAATAGACCTTGTTGAAAATTTGGGAACGGTATATAAATACTGCAGATAAATAATAAATCAATAAAATTTCCCACAATTGCCCTAGTGATTTATGTGCAGGCACTGAGCCAGTTCACATGTAATGTTAAACCATGGTTTAGCACAGCAGTTCTCACACTTTGTCCCCCCTCCCCCACCAACCACTTGAAAATTGCTAGGAGTTTCTAGAGACAACTTAATAAACCTTTTTGTTCTTGTTCTATAAATCAATTACATACCAAAGACAAGTGCAGGGCCATGTATGGATATTCGTGGCCTTTTGCAAATATGGATTTCTGCAACCTTTCTGTGGACCACTTGAATAGAACTTGCAGACCACCAGTGGTCCATGGGCCACAGTTTGAGAACCTCTGATTTAGAGTTATGAGGATAAGCTCCAGCAAGCCTTAGACTCATCATGACCTCCCTCTCCTCTCTCCTCCTCTGGAATGGCTGGAAAGCAATTGGAAGCTTCTACTTGAAACATGGGTTTAATGGGTTGTTCAGACCCTAAACTGTGGTTAATCTCAACTATGGTTAATGAAAACAAGCCAGCATCATGGTTTTATGTTGGTGTGTTTCTTCTAACCATAGTTAAGGTTAATCAGAGTTTGTCGGGTGTGAATAACAGAACAAACAGGAGCAGGGAGTTGGACTTGATGATGGCCTTATAGGTAGGGTGACCATATGAAAAGGAGGACAGGGCTCCTGTATCTTTAACAGTTGTATTGAAAAGGGAATTTCAGCAGGTGTCATTTATATGCATGCAGCACCTGATGGAATTGCCTCTTCATCACAACAGCTAAAGCTGCAGGAGCCCTGCCCTCTTTTGTATCTGGTCAAGAGGGTAGGGTTCCTTCAGCTTTAACTGTTGAGATGCAGAGGGAATTCAACAAGGTGCTGCACGCCTACAAATGACACCTGCTGAAACTCCCTTTTCTATACAACTGTTAAAGACACAGGAGCCCTGTCCTCCTTTTCATATGGTCACCCTACTTATAGGCCCATTCCAACTCTACTATTCTATGATTCTATGATAATCAGAAAGCTTCTGAACTCCTTCATGCGGTTGTGCTGGAGGATGTGGGGGAGTGCGCAAGCCTGTGGTTCACCTAGCTGATTCTCATAACACTAACCTATGGGTGGGCCAGGAGAAGGGGGCATGGCTTCCTGAGGTGCATGGAAACCAACCCAGTAAGAAGAATTTCCTATTCTGCACCTGACGATGAAGGAGGCAGCGAACTCCAGTACTCAAAGAAAGGAAGTATTGTTTTCACTACTGTCCAAAAGTAGCTAGGACTAAAAACATGGGAACAATGTATGTAACACTAGAAGTGGGAATTTGTTTTTAATTTTTTTTTAAAAAAATATAATATTCTTATGTAGAAAGGCCCCTAAAACTTTGTTTAAAAATTGAGGGTGTTGTCTATACGATACTACTCTTATGGTTAATTTAATTGTTTGTTTTATAGCTCCTAAAGGAGGCATCCTCTCCAAAATACATACAACACAATAAATGTTCTTTCTTTGAGAAAGTTTGCCGCCTCCTTTGTCATTAGTTTACGGTGCCTTTCCCTCCACATTCGTGCCTATTCTGCATCTGACCAGGGTCCACCAAGTCCTGCAATTCTGTCTCCACCAATAGCCAGCACCAGTGGAAGCCTTTCCCCGAAACTGTGTGGCTTCAAAGAGTACCTGAACACACCAATTTCATAACTTCAGCAATGACATTTGAACATCTGGATAGGTTTCAACTGAGCGGTTTATCATTAGGCTTCCTCGGTCTTGTTCAGCATCCCACTGTGAACCATAGAAAACCCAAAGACATATATTGCTCCCCAGGGCTGAAATGTTACATTTAATACACCCACCCAATGCTAATCTTCTCATTGCCTGTAAACAAAGCAAATACCTCAACTACTTTAGTGAGGGACTTTATTAAAAATGGGTGGCGGATGGGAGAGATACTGGCCAGATTTTTCCCCCTGGGCAATATTTTGCTTTTGACATTCTGCACCTCTGGTGTAGGCAGGGCCAGCCCTACCATAAGGCAGAGTGAGTGCCTCAGGCATCAGATGCTGGATGGTGTGGAGGGGGCAGCAGTGGCAGTACCCTGACTGTTCTCTCTGCTGGAGGACAGTGGTGTGTATGCCATGCACCCCCCTAAGCTAGCCTGCTGCCCTCAGTTGAGGAAGAGGATGCCGTCCCATCACCGATGTTGACATAAAACTCAACTGCCAGTCCAGGCAGCTTCTGTAGCTGGAGTGGGGCAGGGAGGTGCCATCTTGTCCTTTGCCTCAGGTAGCAAAATATTTGGGGCCTACCCTGGGTGTAGCCAGTTCTGAGCTCGATGAACTAATGGTCTAATTCAGTATATGGCAGCTTCCTCTGTTGCAGTTTAAGACTGAAGTATAGATACACCCTCTCAGGGGCACGAGCTCCTCTTATAGAGAAAAGGGCTTTGGGGAAAGATGGGATGTTCAAAAGCCCAGTCAAGGAAGGGTTCCGTTTGGACATGTGGACGGGGCTGATCAAGGTTGCACCTGCTGGTTTTGCCTCCAACCTCTTCATATTGAAGGCTCACACACTGACACACATACACCCACCCAAATGCACCTAGGAAACCAGGCTTTTAAAACTCAGCTAAAAACTTTTCTTTTCCCTATAGCTTTTAAATATTGAGTTTGTTCTGACTCTATACTGTTAGCCTCACCCTACCCGGTGCCTGTTTATACTTCCCTGTGCCTGTTTGCATTCTCTTTCCCTCCTTACTGTTTACTACAACTTTATTAGATTGTAAGCCTATGCGGCAGGGTCTTGCTATTTACTGTGTAATCTGTACAGCACCATGTACATTGATGGTGCTATATAAATAAATAATAATAATAATAATAACAGGCCCACTATCCATAACTTTCTGTTTTCCAGGGTATCAGATGGCAGGTATAAGAGCTTATGCATACAGGGCTTTTTCTGTGGTGCCCCCCCACCCCGAGTATGGAATGATCTCCCCACTGAGGCTCACCTGGCACCAACAGTGTCATCTTTTCAGTGCCAGGTTAAGACATGAACCTTGAACACATGGAAATTGGATGCAGGACCAGCAGGACAAACCCTAGACAGGCCTTACCCTACCTTCAAGTTAATGCCAGGACAGGGCTAATGACCTTTGGAGCTCAGAACATTCCTATTCTGACCCACATTATAATGTATAACATCCCCCCTCCCCGCCCCTGCGTGCAAGTTTTTGGTAATAACAACTCCCACTGTCAGGTCTCTACCTTCACTAAGAGACAAATCATCACTTCATAAACTCGAACTGGATTTTCCATTCTCTCTGTCGTTAATCAACCATTTGCCACCTACTGCGGTGACGGCACCCTGATTATTAGTAAGGGTTGTTTGTACTACAACACCATTCCCAATAATTAGGGGTAATTAACTACAGCAGCAATCATGTTGCAGATGTATAGAGCCAGATATTTTAAAGGTGCAAATCATCTTTAGCTACATTATTCATATTCTAGGAAGGTTTCATTTGTTCCCATGGCTACACTTAAAGCCATCCCAACTTCTAGCTTGACTTATATTAGCCACTGGATATGCATAATTGGTTGGACTTACCTATGCAGACATTAACGAGCGTGAAAATAGCCTGCAACCAGTTGCCTTTGGGCTGATTTCCCAATCACTCTTTCCTGTAGTCTGTGCTACAGCCTGCCAGGCAGGATGGTGGATGAAGATAGAGCCAGCCTTACTAGTAGGCAGAGGGAGGCAGACACCTCAGGTGGCAGATGATGGGTGCTGTATAAGGAGCAGCAAGGGCAGCACCCTGGCCATTCCCCTCTGCTGGAGGACAAAGCTGTGTGTTCCACATACTTTCCCCTGCATCCTGTAAGCTAGCCTGCAGCTCTCAAGTGAGATAGAAGATACTGTCTGGGTTCAGACAACACGATAACCCACACTCAAGAGTTAAGTATGGATTGTGGTTGAACTGTGAATTGTGGTTGAACTGTGGGTTATTGAGTTGTCCAAACCCAGCTGCACTAACAAACCGTGCTGTTAGTGTATGAACTATGGGTTGTTACTCTGTTGTCTGAACCCAGTCACTCTAAAAAAACATGGTTTGTTAACCACGAACAACCCAGAGTTGACAACCTAACAGCAAACTGTGGCTTCTTCTTATTAGTTGCCCATGGCAAACCCACAAGCAGGGCATGAGTGGAACAGCACCCTCCCAACCATGTTCCCCACCACCTGGGGTACATAGGTATCCTGCCTCTGATACTGAGTTCTAGTATTATGGGAGAAGGAGAAAAATATCTCCCTGTCCACATTCTCCACACCATGCATCATTTTGTACATCTCTATCATGTCTCCCTTTAGCCTCCTTTTTTCCAAGCTAAACAATCCTGGCTGTTGTAACCTTCCCTCTTAGGGGAGATGCTCCAGTCCTTTGATCATTTTACCTGCCCTTTTCTGCCCTGTTCCTTTTTTTAGGTGTGGTGACCAGAACTGTACACTAGGGGCTTTTCAACATGTCAGCCTGTGGGGGGAGAGAGAAGTATGCCCTACAAATCATTTTAAACAAACGCAGCCTCCTTATCATGCACAGGTAAGGTATATGAGGTACGCTGGACTATCGCCAGAGTTCAGAAAGGCTGCAACTTGGTGATGGGTGGCACAGACGGATTTGCATATGTAAAGGCAGAGGATGTAAAGAGAGAAAGAGGCAGGGCGGGTGAGAGGAAGGGAGGGAAATCCATGTCAGAGATGCCTGGCTATTTTAGTCCCTTGTGATATCGGCAGCTGACCCTCAGCAGGATAGAGCAGATGGGACTGGGACTGAGACACAAGCAAAGGCGAGTTTCTGCTAAAGCTGCATCCCTGAAACAAAATAGGTTATTACAGGCAGAGAAAAATGATCCCAGAGGCTTGCTGCCTGCGTTCATAGAAATAGCTTCCTTCCTGCCACCTGCCCATGGGAAGCTGATGGCCTTCGAGGCTAAACATTGCTTCACAACCAGCCTGCTTCTCTGCTGTCATGTGGGCAATATGATAGACCAATGGGCCAGAGACCGGCGCAGAGGGATGGGTTCACTCCTTCTGCCCCCTTCTCCCTGTGCCACTGCCCCAGCCTTGAGAATGGTGTGGTGCAGTTTTATCCTGGAATGCCATTATGCGATCAGAGTCTGAACTCAGGCCTGTTTATTAGCTGCTGCTGCTGCTGTTACACTCAGGGTATTGAGCCCCAACATGTGTTCTGCCAAACAAGTACACAGTCAAGGAACGAACCACTTTAAGGAGTGTCAGCTCCTATCTGTAACAGCCTGTGTTGCTTTATCAGGGATGGGCAACTTGTGGCCTTTCAGAGGCTTTGGCCTACAACTCCCATGATTCCTCACCATTGGCTATGCTGTTGACTGAGGAGCTCCCTCAAGTATCGAGGTCCCAAGCCATTCAGGGCTTTATATGTCATCACCAACACCTTGAATTCTGACCGGAAGGGTATAGGCAGCCAGTGCAATTCCTTTAAGACTAGTGCTATATGGCCTTTTCATAATGTTCTGGACAGCAGTCTAGCTGCTGCATTTTGCACTAGCTGCAACTTCTGAGTCGTCTTCAAGGGCAGCCCCACATAGAGTGCATTGCAGCAGTCTAATGGAAGTTGTAGGCCAAAAACATCTGGAGGACCACAAGTTGTCAACCCCTGTCTTAAACCAGTGTGGTCTCCAGGGTCATTACCTGGTACTTGACCTTTTTAGATGAAGATGCCAGGAATTGAACCTGAGGCCTTCTGCATTCAAAGCAGGCGTTCTGCAATTGATCTATGGTGCCTCCGCAAAAAGCAGGTACATCGTAGCACAGATTTGTGTCAAGGGATGAAGGTGGGCAGGGATGGATGTGTACTGGAAAAATGCTCTTGACTTCTGGAAAACATTTCATCGAGATCCACTAGGTTTGTGGTATAACATGATAGAATTTTGGCAAAGCATTTAATCCATTTACATCATGTGTTGCACCCTTATAAAGATTCTCTTGGGTGGGTTTTGCTCCAACTCTTGGTCTGATAGAATCTCAGCCTGGTACAGCAGCTTCAGCTTGCTCTATTTGATTAGTTTTACTAATGCAGGGAAAGGAATGACATCAGATATGCAATTCAATATGTCTACAATAAAATTAGATGAGTCAGGCTTCAGCTCCCAGCCACTGGAGAAAACGTGGAACGCTGTCTCAGTAGGAGACTCATTCAGTTATTATCCTCTCTTACGTGCATCTGAAATGTAATTTGATTCTGCCCTTAATATTTTGATGCCCATCAGATCATTGGCTTAGCTGCATGAGAAATTCCATCCTACTTTTTAGAAAGAATCGAAATTCAAAGCGTGGGATGAAGATAGGAGCTACCTTACATAATGTCTGGCCATGGGTCCGCTTAGGACAATATTCTCTGCTCCAAGGGTGTTGAACTGCTTTCAGCCCAAGGTCTGAATACAACTTTGAAGAAGTTCTTAGGGGGTGCATTCCAATGGTAGGTGGGGCAAAAGAAGGCGGGACCAAAGGCCAAAAGGGTAAGGCCAAAATGCCAGTATGTTTCAGCTTAAGGTTCTTGCTGCCACTAAACCTTAGAAGAGGCATTTCAAACTTTTAGAATGGGGAAAAAATGTGCACAAAAGCCAGGAAACCACCACCTGATTGGTGTTTGGGTGGGGGAAGGGGTGTGGCCTTCTGGAAACCACTAGGCATGCGGTTCTGCGCCCCTGGTCTACCACTAACTGGCAGCAGTTCTTCATAGCCTCTGGCAGAAGTTCTTTCCAGCCCTATTAACAGAGATTCTTTAACTGGGGAGGGTCCATAGCACAGTGGTAGAGCACGTTTTGCATGCTGAAGCTTGAAGACCGTCCTTGAAGGAAGGGTCCAGTAAAAGCCTGTCGGGCATAATGGGAAACTGTCCATTTAGTTGATAGGCAACTGCCTTGCTTTGTTAGTCTGATTCAGCTTAGAGGATAGCTCCTTGCATTTGTACTTCCTTCAAGTGTGAAGAGATGTCTATTTACTGAATAAAGCTTTGTGGATTACATGGCAGAACTCTTTTTTTGTCTCACATCTTGACAAGAGGACTTGGAATCATGACAGCCTGTAAGGATGTGGTCTAGTGTATGTCCAGCAGAACAAAATTCCACAAGCAGGGGCCACTACCAATAAGGCCCTCCAAATTAATTGACTTATAGGCGGGCATATAAGTAGAGCTTCCAATATTTATCTCAGAATATGGGTAGGTTGGTATGGATGAACCTGGACCTAAACAATTTAGGGCTTTAAAGGCCAATACTGGTACTGTACATCGGGCCAGAAATTTACTGGGAACGCAGGCAGCTGGTATAACATAGATGTCACATGATCTGACTGCTGAGCACTTACCAGTACCCAAGCCATTGGATTTTGTGCAAGCTGAAATTTCTGAAACATCTTTTAAAGGCAGCCCCACATAGCACCTACAACAATAATCTAGTATGGGTAACTCAGGAAAGTCATCTTCAGATAGGGCCACAATTGGTGTATCAGGCTGAGCTGGTAGAATGCACTCCTGACCATTGCTGCAACTTGAGCCTCCCCAGTTAGTTCAGGAGAACTAGAAAACCATGAAAAACCTTTGCCAATCAGTGTCAATAATACTGGGCAAGATTGGCCAATGGTCTGGCAGCTTCCTATGTTCCTATGAGATATTAGCCACAGAATATTGGATCTTCTGCATGCAGTGCAGGTGCTCTACCATAGAGATTTGTCCCGTCTCTCCAGCAATGCTTTTGTTGTGATTCTGGTTCAAGATAAAAGGCTGAGAATTCTTTGTTTTCAGCAAAGGGAGGTTTGAAACCTGGTCACCTTAATTTCTATGAATTTACCACAGGCTACATAGATAAGAGGTTTGTTTTCCCTGTTCCCTTTGTCGCTAAGGACTTAGTGAAATCTCTCTCCCTTTCAATAGCCTGCCCGCATTTCCTAACATTTAATTTAGGGCAAGGGATAACGGAGTGTTTCCAAATGGTGAATTTGTTTGTCTCCCAAATGTGATTTTGCTCTCGGTTCAGAAACAAACTAGACTCTCTTTTTGCAAGAGTCTGTGCTTTGATCAAGGATTGATGGCAGGTATACAACCACACAAATGATCATGCTCTACTTCTATGTTTTTTGCTCGCCAAGCGATCCATGCAGAGGGCCACAGAAAGAAGCAAATGTAAGAAACCAAAATAATGCAGCCCTTAATTTACTACCCTTTAGTAAATTTAGAAAGCTCTGGCGTGGGCTGGTCCATGAAGTCATGAAGAGTCGGAAACGACTGAACAAATAAACAACAAACCACATTTAGAACAAGGAGGGGATGTGCGTATTCCGTGATTATGTGAAGGTATGGCCAGGCACCTGCCAATGGCCCATGCCCCAGCAGGGGCCCAATCACAAGCACCCCTGGAGTTGCTCCTCCTCTTCACCATGGCAACCTGCTTGTTCACCTGTCTCTCAATCTGGCCCAGTCTATCATGTATAGCCCTGCTCCCCCTGGGTTGGAAGAAGGTGTTTCAGGAGATCAATCAGAATCAGACTCTGAAGTAGAGGAGTTGGCGCCAGAAACAGGCCGGCCTGTACCAGTGGAGGAGAAAGCTCTCACAAGCTCTTCACCAGCTGGGAGTGAACCCTCTCCAGAGCTTATCTCTTCAAGGGCAAACAATACACAGTCAGTGAAAAACCAATATTCTTCCTAGGGGGAGAGCACAGAGAAGTTAGCCAATCCTAGACTACGTCGCAGACTCAAACGGGCGGAGCTAAAAGGAGGCGAGAGAAAGTCAGCCCGGCTGGCATCCAGTCAGAAGCTGCCTCACTCTCTCTGAAGTTTAAGAGTCCTAAGAAAGAGCTTTCCATTCTTCTTGAAAGGACAATTGTCTTGCTTAGTTTACATAGTTTTGCCTAGGGGAAAGTTCCTAGAGATTAGGATTTCCAGCAGTTACAGATGGGGTGTCAGTGTCTTGCTCAACCTTTTGCCTTTCCTCATAACCAGGAAATGCAGACTAAATTATGGTAAAGAAGCAAACATAGAACGTCCTAATTATATATACAGGTCACAGAATTCAGCCTCTCACCATCCAGAACAGCAACACACAGATATGTAAATTGTTGACTTTAACCCAAGAAGCTCCTAATTCCTTTTCAGCCATTACACTATTTCCATATAGAGTAAAGCATGACAATTGTGGAATGACCGCCCCAATGAGGTCTGCCTGGCGCCAACATTGCTATCTTTTTGGTGCCCAGTCAAGACTTTTCTCTTTTCCCAGGCATTTGGCAGCATGTGATGAATTTTAATCGACCCCAGATCTGGTTTTTTTAGTTTGGCTAATTGCTCAAAGTTGTTTTTAGAAGTATGTTGTCTCTGTGTATAGTGTCTGCTGTATGTTTTTCTGTTTTTGAATTTTGTATATCATTTTTAATGCTTTAAACTTTTGTAAACCTCCCAGAGAGCTTCGGCTATGGGGCGGTATAGAAACGTAAATAACAACAACAGCAGCAACAACAACAACAACACACACTGTTCAAAACCAATTTTCTGTAGGGATATACTAACTGGAGATATGATTTTTTAGGGCAGAATTCTAGATCCCAGTGTTTAGCCTACATCCATACAATTTCTGAGATATTCCGCCCCCAATATCACCCCCACTCACCGATACATTAAAATCATGATCCTTTTTATTGAAGCAGTTATCCACCTTCTTGCTGGCATTGGAAAAACCCTCTCCAGCTCTGTAATTTTACAGATGTAAACGAATTAAAATAAAATAAAACCTTGCGAGTTACAGCACAGTACGCCCCGTTTTCTTTGACAGCCTGCCCTGTCGACCTAATTTATAGTATTATGGAGCTGAGTAAATTATTGATACAGTAACATAAAGGGAGTAGAAAATAGGAGCCATGTGACCTGCTTGGAGTCTTTCTTGGCAGGATTTCCCACTCACTGTTTTTATTTTCTGTAAATGCCTGGCTTTCAGCATGATGGTTTTATTGAAGGAGGGAGAAGAAAATGAACATGGGGTGATGCTGTGTTCAGAGACATTACGGAGCACAAAAGAGAAGGGGGTGGAGAAAGCAAATACACCAGGGTTTGGGATTTGGACCTATAAGCATAAAGCCCACGGGCAAAACTAATCCCCCACGTGTGGCAGGAGCCAAAGTGGTAAGGAAACCCGGGGCGGAATATGAGGCTGTAAGAGCAAGCCGGCTCACACTTCACTTTCACGACGCGATTGTGCCTCGGTCTTTATGAATTAGTAATCGTTTATGAAGCTGTGACATGCAAAACACTGACTCATTTTCCCTCCCTTCTCAGCAACCGGTGGTGTAAAATAGGAGTAACTTCTACTGAAGCAATTACTCAGAGCAGAACCAAATGACCAGAATGCTCATGTGAAGTGGTTTGCTGAGATGTCTCACTTCAAGTTGAGATGTTGCATGTTTAAATGCTCCAATGCTCTTTATTTATCTGTATGCATAGGCAGGTAGGTAGCAGAGGGTGGTGGCTCCAATGTCAGTGGGGCGGTGACCAACTGAACATGATGAGATATTTCTGTAATTGACATTTTTATATGCTTATATGGACATAGGCTACATTGGAGCATTGGCTGCATTTGCAAGCATATTCATTCTAATAATGTCAGTGTGCAATGAATCTGCTTGGGGTTTCAGCCAGAACTCTAAAAGAGGAGTTCTGACTGAAACCCTGAGCAGATTCACTGCTCACTGACATTATTAGAATGAATATGCTTGCAAATGCAGCCAATGCTCCAATGTAGCGTATGTCCATATAAGCATATAAAAATGTCAGTTACAGAAATATCTCGTTGTGTTCAGTTGGTCATTTTTCACTTGACAATGTAGACATTATAGGCTTGATACATCAGGCAACCTTAAACATATGCACCACCAAAAACTGTTTGTTATTTGGGACTGACCCCAGACTAGTTCTGCATTTGGAAATGTACCAAAGAACAGTCATCAAAGTCCACTAAAAGACTGTGCAAACAGATTTGGGCCACAATCCAAAGAGGACACTTAGAATCGTGACAATTTTATATCATTCTTTTCCCCACAACCCAGCCCTGTTAGAAATAAAGCTGGCATGCATTTAAGACACAAGACTTATGAATCTCATGTCAGTGAAAATGACTGTGAAAGCAGTCTTTAGACTGTGAGTCTTTGGAAAAGAGAGATTCAACAGTTTCCTATTTTATGTAACGCTGTAAATATTTATATGGAGTCCCTGGGAGCTTGAGAGAGAAGACAACGCTTCTAAATAAATTAAGTCAAACTGCAGCATCAAAAGCCATTGCGCGATGCCATTTTCAGATCAACTCTGTTCGCCATAAGTGTACAGAAGGAAATTCAGGCTCTTTAGACAATGCTTGTTACCCAGAGTCCCACGGTTTTGACAGGCATGCCGGTGAATGCAGCAACTGGTTGACTGATACCAGGTCTAAGGTTTCCGGCTTCTGGTTTCCTTCGTGCCCAGGCAATTTGTCTCTTCTGGATTGCTGTTGCTGCTAGATTCATAGTCACTTCAGCACCTCTTAAGAAACTGCTTTACACCAAGTCAAACTATTTGTCTATTTATTTATAATATTTATATACTGCTCTCCATCCAAATGATTTCAGAATGGTGTACAACAAATAGAATAAAATAATTAAAAAATACCATATGAAAAATTACTATTTTTAAAAGAACAAAGTACTGATAACACCTGAGTTCAGATAAAAACTGCGGCCAGTCATTCAAGGAAGACTTCCTGAAACAGCGACATTTTTAGTAAGTGCCAGAAGCTATAAAATGTTGGTGCCTGCCTGACCTCCAAATGCAGGGAATTCCATGGGAAGGGGGCCACCACACTGAAGGCTCTTCTCCTGGTGGACTCCAATCCTGGTCCCAAGTTGTTTAGGGCTTTGTACACTACTATCAGAACCTTAAAATTGGCCTGGTAGAGAATAAGCAGCCAGGCCAGTTCCCTCAGCAAAGGAGTTGCATGCTGAAAAGGGACAGCTCCCGACAACAGCCAAACTGCTGTGTTCTGCCCTAGCTCCAGCTTCCAGAGCAGCTTTAAGGGCAGCCCCACATAGAGTGCATTGCAGTAGTCTAGTCTTGAAGTTACTAATGCCTGTACCACCATGGCCAGGCTATCCCTGTCAAGTCCAGCAATGTCTGCTCTGACCAGCTACTGCTCTTCAGAATCTCTGGCAGACGTTCTTCCAATTATCTGAAACCTGGTTCTTTTAACTGGAGATGCCAGGAATTGAACCTGGGCCCATCTACATGCAAAACATGTCCCCGCCCCCCCCGCCCCCGAGTGCCTCTTCCCAATTTGGACCACACTTTTGGTTTCAGCTCTGGTTTCAATTCCTCCTTGTTTAATGTAATTTTCCTTGTCTTGACCCACTGGTTCATCTCTGCTGTGGACATGGGATCAGGCCTTTGGCCTTTAGGGTCTCTTTACCTCAGCAGTGTGTGAACCTCGGAACATTAAGAGTAATTCATCTCATAGTGTGCAGATAAAGCATCAGGGCAACACCAAAGACAGAAACTCCACCTTTTGGGGTGGGTGGGTGAGGGGGAAACATCCTGCTGCCCAAACTCAGCTATACTAAAATCCTGGATTTCTTCACTGTTTCCTGGAAGTGAAAAGGGTGGAGGTGTTAAAGAAAGCAAAGGTCAGAAAGACTGTGTGAGCCTCATCAATTAACGGTCTAATCTTACGCCTGCTTAGAAATAAAAAAAAGCCCTACAACTCTCAGAATGCTCCAGCGAGCCAAAACATGCATAGGATTGTGTCTTAAGTCTATGGTTAAGATCACTTAACATACAGAATGTTACCCTGTTAATTTAAATTAGCCTTCCCCCAACCTGTTGCCCTCTAGATGTGTTGCACTACAACTCTCTGGTTAGGGATGATAGGAGTTGTAATTTACCATATCTGGAGGGACAGGTTGGGGAAGGCTACTTTAAAGACAAAATAAAGAAACGAATAAAGAAACTGGAGGAGGAAGAGGGAATTGGAATGGGGTATTACGGTTGAAGGGATTTGTGCCAAGGCATTAAGGAACTTTCTCCCCTGCTCTGAAAGACAGCTTTTCCCCCCCTTTCCACTCTCCAAAAACACCACCTCCCACTATATAGCAAGAAAATGCTCAGGTTTAGAGCTGGCAGAGAGTCTCAGACCTAAGCCCTCTAGTGCCATATAGCACAGCTGGGAAAGATGTCAAGGAGCTCAGAAAGAAAGAAAAAAAGTGTCTCTCAAAGATCCAAACAACACTACAAGTCCCTTCTTCCAGGATGGCTGGAGGCCTGAATAGTAGCACTCCTCCTAACTCTGGGGATACATCACAATGTTTTGTCGCATGTGCCCTTGTCATGCTTAGCAGCGACTGATGAACCTATAATCCATGCATTAGTTCAATCCCCTTTTAAAGCCATCTCAAGTAGCACAAAAGGTATGCCCTCCCCTCTGGCAGAAGCAGACCGCTAGGACTCAAACCAGGAGCTGCAAAAGACACACACATCCCTCACTGATCAGATGTCTGCAGCTGGGAAGCTGTTTGCACATAGATTGCCACTCCATGCCTATGTTCAACTGATTGGCACACCTTTTGCCCAAGTCACTTAAAATTGTAGCTCTTCAAATATACACAGGCTTATCACAAGAGGTGGGATTGCCAAGCAGGGCATGAGAATAGTCCCTAGGAGAGAGGAAAGCTCAGCATAAATGGCCTCATGTAGCAGTGCTAAAACATGACGGACACAAAATCAGGAATGAACAGTAGCAGACTCCACCTGATTACTATCTTGTTCTGGGTGTATTCGACTGAAACATCCAGCATTGACATAGTACATATAGAAAGTATACAGTCTTGCTGTCCGGTAGAGTTACGAGAATGGAAACTTCAGTACCAAGGACAGCGCCTCTGCATCACAACACTCTCTGGTCTATCCAGCTTTCTCTCTGTGAGCCAGAACCAAGCAACTATTCCCTGGCACACGTACACATATTTAACTTCATCGTTGTTCTCTTTTATTTAACATAAGCACCCCCAAACCACACACACACCCTGACACACACACAAAACAGGGGGGGGGATCATGCCTCTGCCCCCAGAAGACTGCAGCCTGTTTGCACTTTTATATTGCAGTTTGAAGCCATTATATTTTATATTGTGTTTTACGTTTAATTATGTGGTTTTAATTTTTGTGCACCAGCCAGAAAACTTCAGCTATTGGAAGGAAATAGAGTCACAGAGGCCCCGTTCACACAACATGCTAAACCATGCTGCTTAACCTCAAAATGGTTAACAGAATCCATTAACTTTAATGCATTCCATTAACCATTTTGTGGTTAAGCAGCATGGTTTAGTGTGTTGTCTACCAGAGGATTGTATTGCTCCTAGAAAGTACTCATGCCTCTTTCATGGAGGTGCTACCTCTGTCTTGAGGGTGATATTCAAGGTCATTTAACGTGCATTCATGGTGTGTGTTTTTAAAAACAATGACGTCTTTTGTGGGCTTTTATCATGAAAGGTAAAACCCACCTTTTTAAAAATTGCACTCAGCCTTCTTAGTGCATTCTGAGGGAGAAAATTATATCTTCTTTTTCCTGGTACAGGGGACACCCTCCCTGAGGAAATTTGACTGACCCCAATGTTACAGACCTTTCAGCACCAGGTTAAAACATTCATTATTTGCTCAGACATTTAAAATTGGTTTTATTGCTTCTGTCTGCAGTGTTATGATTTTGTTACCTCCCAGTTCTATGTTATATGAAGGATGATGTGTTCTTTTTATTAGATTATAACTTTATTACTGAACACTGCCCTGGAATCTGTTAGGACGAAAGGCAGTCTAGAATTTTAAAAACATAAGTACATATATTGTATAGACTTGGGTTTTGCCCTGCACTCAACCAACATATCCTTTTGTCCACAGTTCAACATTTCCTTGGTGACATCTTTGAATATCCTGATGTAACATCAGGATGTTACAATATCCTGATGTCTCTGATAAAAGCGGAGTTTCTTAACCCATCATAGGAACATAAGAAGAACCATACAATTTTTTGTGCAATCATACTTAGAACACCGTATACAATTCTGGTCACCACACCTAAAAATGTATATTGCAGAGTTGGAAAAAGTGCAGAAAAGGGCAACTAAAATAATCAAAGGGCTGGAGCAACTCCCTTATGAGGAGAGGTTACAATATTGGGGACTCTGTAGCTTTGAGAAAGGGCGAATGAGAGGAGACATGACAGGGGTGTACAACATTTTGCATGGTGTGGAGAAAGTGGATAAGGAAATATTTTTCTCCCTCTCTCGTAATACTCAAAACTGTCCCATGAAGCTGATTGGTGGGAGATTCAGGACAGATAAAAGGAAGTGCTTCTTCACATAGCGTGTAGTTAAACTATGGAATTCACTACCTCAAGATTTAGCAATGGCCACCAATTTAGATGGCTTTAAAGGGGGATTGGACAAATTCCTGGAGGAGAAGACTATGTGCTATGCAAAGAAGTACTTCCTTTTATTTTTCCTGAATCTCCCACCAATCAGCTTCATTTATTACATTTATATACAGCCTTTTCCCCTCTATAATCCTCCTCCTCTCCATTTTATTCTCACAACAACCACCCTGTGAGGTAGGCTGGGCTAAGAGTCTGTGACTTGCCCAAAGTCACCCACTGAGCTTCCACGGCCAAGTGGGGACTAGAACCCAGATCTCCCAAGCCCCAGTCGAACACTCTAGCCACTACACCACACTGACTCTCAACTTGGAGGTTTATTGGGCTGTCATGTCTAATAGTCGTTAAAATACCCATACCAGGAGTGAAGAAATTCAGGCCCAGGGGCCAGACCTGTCTCTCTGAGGTTCTCCAGATGGCCACACATCATGCCACTGGTCCCCCCTCCACCATCAATCATTTTCTGGCTTTGGTGCAGTTTTCTTCCCATTTTAAATGGTTGAAATGCCTCTCCTATGGCTTAGTTACCGGCAGTAAGAGCTTTTAGCTACACTATGCTGGTATTCTTTGTATTTCTGCCTCCACACCTTTGTTCCCAGCCCTGGCCGCCACTAGAATGGGGTCCTAAGAGCTTCTCCAAAACTGAATTAAACTCTTGGGTTGTAAGAAGTTCCCCATGCATGAGCCATCCTCTATGAATTTGTTTAAAAAGCATCCAAGCTTACAGCCAGCACCAAGTCTGTGGTAGCGAGAGCTTATGACATAAGA
The DNA here is from genome assembly GCF_023053635.1 of Elgaria multicarinata webbii. Lineage (NCBI taxonomy): Eukaryota > Metazoa > Chordata > Lepidosauria > Squamata > Anguidae > Elgaria > Elgaria multicarinata. The sequence goes on along the minus strand of NC_086178.1, from coordinate 21,907,558 downwards.
AAACACACATGAATCCTGCACAAAAGCAATATTATCTAGAAAGGTCCTCTCCAAAGAGTAGATCTATACCTCATGTTAAAGCTGACCTGCATCTCATTTTTTAAGAGAGCAGATCTGTACTTCACTTTTAAGTCAAGTAAGTGAACTGCTGAACTTTGCAACGAAGTAACTAGTGCCTAAATTTGTTTTTTTTCTCTTCCCTCGCCATCCCTTTTCCTTTTGTATCATGTCTATTATTTATTTATTTATTTCATTTCTATATTGCCCAAATAGTTGAAGCTCTCTGCATGGTTCACAACAATACATACACACACACACACACACACACACACACACACACACACACACACATATATATATATATATATATATATATATATATATATATAAGTTTAAAGGGCTAAAAACAATTCCAATAAATTACTACAGCTGTTCAGAAGCTGGCATAAATGCCCCCATCATATGCCATTAAATGCCTAGGAGAAGACAGCGCCGGCACCAAAAAGAAGACAATGTTGGCACCAGATGGGCCTCAGTGGGGAGATCTTTCCTTAATCAGGGGCCCACCACTGAAAAGGCCCTAACCCTTCAGACTTTAAGCCTGTGGGCAGAAACTGTCTTATTTCTTACCTCCCGCCTTGGGAGGTTCTGTTTTTACTAAAGGATGGAATAAAAATACTATAAATAAATACCATGAACACATTTATTTGGTGGTGGCCATTGACAAGTAATGTGTACCTTTCTGAGTGCTGGCCAGACAGTGAGCAAAAGCCAATCACAATAAATTGGGCATAAGACTGAGGAAAGAGCTACCTCAGTTCCTTTGCAAGTATACCTGTATAAGGCACAGACAGGCAAACAACATTGCCAGACTTATATCATCAGCTGTACTCATAAAACCTTTTATGGGAGCATCTTCAACATGTACTGTGTGCAGCAGTCCCAAGGTTTCAACACCCGCCTGGGAAAGATACTCCTGTACCACCAGTTGCTGCATGTCAAAGAGGATGAGTCCAGCAAGTATGAGACATTCATTCACTGCAGCCCTTTCCTGGGAGGGGCTGTATCCTGCTCAGTCTCTCCCTGCCACACACTTCTGAAAGGCAGAGGAACCAATTTGGGATCAAGAGTTTGAAGGATGCAGTTGTACCGCCATCGCTGAGAGGGAGAAAACAGTGGCTCCAATAGAAACCTGTACACTACTCTACACGGAGGCAAGCCCAGTGAGAAATGCTTTAAGGCAGTAATCCACTTATTCTGGAGTCGTTTTAATGGGATTCTTCTGGAGTAAACAACCTGAGGTTTATATGTCTATCAGCATCAAACCGCCCGCCCCCCTCCCCACACAAAAAGCTTTCTCTGAAAAGTCTGACTATTTTTTAATTTTATTTGTATTTTTTCACATCAAGAATCAGCAGCCAAATTTGTTTTTTTTGTTTTTTTGTTTGTTTTTTAAAAAAGCCTTATTCTCCTTTGAACAACACCTAGTACAGACTTCCTTAACCTGGTGCTCTCCAGATGCATTATACTACAATTCCTAGCATGCCCTACAGTATGGTTGGACAACAACTTCCAGCATGGCTGGCTGTGGCATGTAATAAATAAAGTAAATAAAATTGTAGTCTAACACATCTGGAGAGCACCAGGTTAGGGAAGGCTGATTTAGTGATAATCCATTCTCTCATTTTCAACATCAACGCTGCCTGATCATCTAGATTTTAGAAGACGGATCTAAGATACTGTATCTGCAGCCTTCTGTCCCATGCTTTCGTTTCTTCTCTTCTCCTCCCAGTGACCACTCCATCCTTTATATTCTTTCTTTCCATTCGCTCCAGAATCACTCACACTGCTCTTTCTCCAATTGTTTCATAACCTGGTTCAAAGAAGGGTGTTGCCGTGTTTTAACGGAACCACAAGGCGAAGGACACATTTATTTCAGTGAGATCCGCCCGTGTTTATCCACTCGCTCTGCTGTCTCTCACTCTCGGTTTCTATTAATCCTCAGCTCATTGGTCTTAAATCCCTCGTGCCCTCTGTTCTCTTTATGACCACGCAGGCAGCTAGCACTTTCAAAAACAAAACCTTCCTATGGCTCCTCCGAGATTGGTCAAGCTAAGACGTTCAGAGAAACACTACAAATTACATCCCTACCTTTTGGGCATTTGCCATGGATGAAAGTGGGTTCACAATTTAAAATCGAAGGAGTAACTCCCTGCCAGTTCTGCATGCCTTGCGGGGTGTGTGTGCAGGAATAGCCTATAAGCCATATGGGAGGAAGAAGGGGGGGGGCAAATCTCTTAAGTGAATCCCTCTCCATGTACATCCCCATTTCCCAGAGGTGGGAAACACCATTACAATCCTCCTCCTCCTCTTTCTGCTGTCAGAACAAACCCCAAAAGACAGCATTTAGGAAACCATCAAAGCTTATTTCTCCCTTTTTTTAAAAAAATGGTGGTGGAGGGAAAAGAGAAAGAAATTGCCCTAAACAGAGCTCAGTGCGATTGAGCGGAGAACTGGGAAGGTCCTGATTGGAATCCAAATCTCATCCCTGCGAAGGATAGACCAGGTGGCCTTCACTAAGCTACTCTGCTTCGTGGCTCATTTCTCTTTCTGCAACCTGGGGAAAAATAAAACTTGCCTACCTTACAATATGGTTGTAAGGATCTCTGAGATCAGATATGAATAATAATAATCTGAACCTTCAGGAAATTCTACATATATTGTTGAGTGTTACTGCTGCTGTAAAAAAATAAGAAGACGAGGAGGAGGAGGAGGAGGAGGAGAGGAAGAAGTGGGGAGAGAGACACTACCAACTATTCCTTTCTGAATCTCTGTCCGTAGGTGGAGTTTGATTTTTATGTTGCTGGGGAAAGAAGAAAGGAGGGAATGACCAGACAGCACAAGTGATGAAGCACTCATCATCTGCTCAGGGATCATGTGCTGAGTGTATGTGTGTGTGTGTATGTATGGGGGGAGGGGGGTCCTAGCCTTTGCCCTAGTGAAACTCCACCCATTCCCCAAACACCCAGAAACTTCTTCGCAAAGACCCTCCCCTGGGTACCACACCACAGATCCCAAGGATGGGAAGAGCGTGCGCAAGGGAGGCAGCCGAAGCTGGTTCCTCATTCAATAAAAGATAAGGGAGAGGGATTTAGCGGCGGGATCCCTCACTCTCCCCCACAGGCTCAACTCTGTGAGGGCCACCATCCCAAGGGGAAGTAGTTCCTCGGACCCGAGGCGCCTCTCCTTTCCTGGACATCCCAAACTGGGAGGGGAGACGCAGAAAAGGTTGATGCCTCGCCTTTCTTCCCTCCACCTCCCCCCCACCCCGGCCCTGTTACTCCCCAGCCCATCCATAATCGCCTTAACCGACTGACAGCAGGAGAGGCGAGCTGGCGAGAGAAGCGCCCGTGGAAGCTCGGCTCCATCACTTACCCCGCGGAAACCGGAGCCCGGGCTGGAGAGAGGCCGAGCAAGAGCGGGCGATGGCGATGCGGGAGGCACGCGGGGTCCTGGTGAGGGTGGAGGCGGTCGGAGGCTGCCGGGCAGGGAGGCGGCGAGCTGCACCTGCCGCTCCGAGACCTCAGTGGCTTCCCTCCCGGGAGAGAGGGCGGGCGGAGGGGGGAGGGGGGAGGAGAGGCCGGCTGTCGCTCCCAGGCATGAGGCAGCCCCCCCTTCTCTCCCCGGCTGCCACTCAAGCCCCTGGTGGGAGGATCCAACGGATCGATGGAGAGGAGGCGGCTGCAGGGGGTGGGGGCTGCTGGGGTGGGGGCGTCGGCAGCAGGGCAGCAGGACCAGGAGCTGCCTTCAGCCCCGACAGCTCCCGCTCCCGCTGCTGCTGCTGCTGCGGCGGCGGCGGCGGCAGCTGCTCAATTATTCAGCGCGCTTCTGCCGTCTCTGCCCCGCCCCGCCCCGGGCGCCACGTGATCCACGCCGCAGCAGCAACCGCGACGCCCCGGCGGCTCCCCGGCTTAGCCCGGCAGCAGCCTTAAGGTGGCCCACGCGGGGATCCTGCCCCGTTGGGGGTCCGGCGGCCCGAGGCTCTCCATCCCCACCCGCCCGGAACCACCACCACCATCCTCCACGCGCAGGCTTGGCTTGTGGCTGATGGAATCAGCCATGGCAGCGCCCCCACTCCAATGCCAGGGGTATTTCTCCTCTTCCTCTCCCATCCGCCACCCAACAAGGAGGGAGGGGAGCTTGATCGATTTCTTTGGAACATTTTTCTCTCCTGGCCTTTACATTTTTTCATTGGGGGAGAAAGAAAGCGGGGGGGGGGAAACATTTCCTCCTTCTTCCGGCAGGCACCCCCAGAACAGCTTCTGCAAGTTCACTTGGGGTGGCTGCGGTCTTTGCTGGCTGCTGCTGGAGGGGAAACGAATACGTCATATCAGAGATGCTCAAAACTTTTCCCATTGGAGGATGTTACAGAGGCGACCCTCCAGCAGGAGGAGGAGGAGGAGGCCTTAGAGCAGGTCAGACTATGTGACCAGTGAGTCTGGGATTGTCTCCTTCAGCCTTCCCCCAACCTGAGACCGCTCCAGATGCCTTGGACTACAACTCCCATCATCCCCAGTTAGACTATTTGCCCTGTCAAGCCAGGAATTATTTACTCCATCCTTTCCCCCAACCCAGCACCCTCCAGATGTCTCAGACTATAACTCCAATCATCCCGAGTCAGACTATGTGCTGACTGCCCCTGGGGATTGACTATGCCATCCTTTCCCCAACCTAGCGCTCTCTAAATGCTTTGGGCTACAACTCCCATCATCCCCAGTCAGACTATGTGCTCACTGCCCAGGGAATTATTAATGCCATCCTTTCCCTAACCTGGCACTCATCTGATATCTTGCACTACAACTCCCATCATCCCCCAGCCAGCATGTGCTGGTGGGATGATGGGAATCGTAATGTGACACATCTAGAGTGCGCCACACATTTGGGAGCGCTAGCAGAGGGCCTTTTTCCAATCAGCTGCTACCATTTTTTTCTTTATATTTTCTTTTTTAATGAACTGTTTTGTTTTGTTGAAATTTTACAATAAAAAAATAATTTTGAAAAAAGAAAGAGAAATGAACAAAACATCAGCTGCTACTTGATCCTCCCTAATTGGAGATTCCTAGATCGAACCCGGAATGTTCTGTATGCAAAGCAGCTGGGTCCCTCCCTGAATAAGCAGTGCCTCTAAAATCCCTCCCCAATTAAACTGAACTTAATTTCCTTTGGATGAGATGGAACACTGGAGATTTAGCTATGCCATCTTGGTAACATGGGTTTTATTTAACAAATATATAAGCAGAGCACAGTGGAAGCGTGCAGCCACTCTCCAGCAAGCAGCCCAGCAGATCCCCAGAGAACAACAGGTGCAGCTTGTACCTGGCTCCCAAGGCTGCAGCCCCGGTTCCAGTTCACTCCAGATGCAACGTTCATCTCTCTCCCAGGGCCAAAATAAAACTCTGACTAATCATAAGCTAGGCAATAACTGAGAGGTGTCTAATTTCAGCACGGGTCTCTCATTGCATTCAGAAGAAAGACTGATTGTTTAATATGAATAATCCCTTTAAAACAACAACAACATGGAATCGGGAGGAGTTGATGGAAGAGGTGGATCCTCCACTCAGCTATGCCCATGTGGACTTGGGCACACCTCTAGGGAAGAGTTTTGGCACTTGGGACCTAGGTAAGAGTGTCAAGGGAGATGGGTCATTGGCACCTTTCAAAAACCCAGGGAGATGGAAGTAAAAGTTGTATGCCTGGTCTTTTTTCTTCAAAATTACAGCAGTAGAAGGGAGTAGGTGGGCTCTGATCAGAATTGGGAATGGAGCATGTTGGGGGATTTACCCCACCCTGTCCTGGTTCCAGTGAAACTGCAGAAACCTGCAGGAGAGAAGCTTCTTTTGGTGCCTATGACAGTTTCCTTCCTGGAGCAATCAGCACCTTTGGAAGCGTGTATGTGGGATAAATTCCCTCCCAGCATGCTGGACTCCCAACTCTCCCCTCTACAGCTATGTAGGAGAAAAAAAGACCAGGTATGTACCTTTTACTTTATCTTCCTGGGTTGTCAAAAGGTACCAATGACCCAATGGGTGCAATCCTATGTATGTTTAGACAAGAAAAAGTCCTACAATTCCAAGCACGCTGGTGGTAGTGGGACTTTTTTTTCTGTCTAAAGCATAGGATTGTGTCCTTAATGTAATCACACATTTAACACCGTACCTCATTTGTCACTCAGTCTCCGTCTCTTCTTTCTATTCAAAACTGCTCTTTGCTGTTTTTCACAGCTGTGCCTGTGGTCTGAGACCCTCACTGCAAGCAAATTGTTCATTCAAGGAGTCGATCCTACTTATCTGGAAACTACAACTCAGGAGTAAAAGATGTTAGTATTCTTTGATCAGACCCTTGACTCCTACTTGGTAGCTCTTTAAGGATGGGTTGAGGAACATTTTTTTTAATCTCAGGGCCAGATTGCTACCCAGGAAACCTCTTAGCAGCCATTTGCTAGCAATCACCATGGCCAGAATCCAAAGTGGATATGGCTAGCTCTGACACACACCACTGGAGATGACAAAGGCAAGCAGATGATATGCTATCAAAAAAGGCAAGTTCCTACATAACTAAGGCAATACTTCATTTTTAAACACACACAGAGATGCACAGATACATACACACGCCTCATTCATACAAACACAAGCTCACCTTTGCTTGTCTCCCTCCTCAGCTGATCCATACAGGTCAGCTGAGTGGGAAATTCTCAGTCTCCCCTCACTCTTCAGCTGACCTCCCTGCCCAGTGCATCATGGTGGGGCTAAATGGGGAGAAAGATCAGTGACTAAGCATGCAATTCTATGTGTGTGTAGACAGAAAAATCCTATAACTGCTAGCATCCCCCAGACAGCATGGCTAGTTGGAGAATGCTGGGAATTGTAGGACTTCCCCCCCCCCCCACTCCTAAACATGCATAGGATCACACTTTAAATCCAGTGAACTGTAGCAGTGCAGATGTGTGTCTACAGGCTTTCAAAGCTACAAAGGGGGCTGCATTTTTTCCATCCATTGATATTTGTTGCCCATTGCCATCGTCTGACAATGGTGCTGCGAATTTTCCTGGCTGGCTAGCCTGTGCTCACTCCTGTCATGCTTCGTGACAGCAATGCTGCAGGGCTTTGGGGGAATCAATAGGCAAAGTGTCATTGCATAGATGCCCCCCAGGTGACCTGCGTACCTGCCTGTACAGTCTAACGTTTGATGGACAACAGTTCTTTCAGTTCTTTAAACTAGAGTTTGATGATTAGGGCTGTCAGGGTTGGATTTTCATTGTCCAGATTTTTGAGGCAACCAGAGCTGAGGCAAGTCCTGAGGAAGATTGCATCAGGCTAAGTCATTGCATCAGCCAGTGTCAAGGGTTAATTGACAGCTGGGGTATGGTGTGATTGATTGATTCATGTGATCTGCTGAATCTGTACTTAAAGAGTGTCTGTACAGTATGTATTTCTCTCCTGTGTGATGTATTTCTGAACGTGTTACGTTTCGTGAGTATTGCCTGTATGTCTTGATCCTGTAAATATCTAACTCAAAGTAAAGTTATATTCGTGTTTGTTAAACTTGCTGCAAGTGTATTATTCCTAATCCTGTGGAGCATTATTATTCCTGCTATAAAGCCCTTTAAACACAGGATGCCTTCAAAGACAGGACGGTCCGCTGTCAAAGAGGGCACATGGACTCTCTAGCCCCTCTCTGACTCTATGATTCTAAGACCCTATTTTTTCCCCATACAAGTTATCATTTGACAAATCTACCCTTCATGTGTACAAACTCTGTGAAGCAAAAGGTACCACTGGAGACATGCCATAAACATTTAGTATTGTGCAATATACTCTGGTGAGGACTACTGCTAAAGATTTCTTTGCAGCAATCCAGCGAAATTGTCCATAGCGGATGGCATCCTTTCTCAATCTGCATCACACTTTTGCCGCACACACACTCCCGTCTTTGTCCTCCTCTTATCTTCATCACCTTGTTGTTGAGGCTACGGCTCTCCTTTCTCTATGCTCATTGAACATATAATGTGAAAAGCAGGACTTCGTCTTTGATCTCTTATTTGCATGCAGCTGTTAATCTCTGATCCAGTATGTTTTACTTTGATGCCTTCTCTAAACACCATTCTGTGCAGTTTATCGGACTCCTGCTTAATTCTGTCATGCCTGATCAGTGTATGACAGAGCTCTTATAATGTTGACACCGGGGTGGGGGAATAAAAATGTTAAAGAAAGAAAGAAAGAAAGAAAGAAAGAAAGAAAGAAAATGGTTTTCATAGAGATAATCAGCTGGTGTGGACACTGCATTTATTCCAGTGCCAGGTTTGAATTGGGGTTGTCGCTTTTCCTCCCAGGCTTTTCAATGGACAATTCACTGTATTTCTGAAGCTGCTTCTTTTTTCTTGCTGATTTTCTTGCTGTGTGACGCTGCTGTTTTATTGTGGCATTATTATTATTATTATTATTATTTATATAGCACCATCATTGTACATGGTGCTGTACAGAGTAAAACAATAAAACAGCAAGACCCTGCCGCATAGGCTTACATTCTAATAAAATCATAATAAAACAATAAGAAAACAACTATACATTTGTATAGTTTTGTTTTTAATTGATACATCTTAAAATTTATTCTTGGATATTGTTATTAGTTCCCTTGCCTTGGCTGAAAGGCTGTCTATTTAAAAAAAATACATTTTGTTGTTTATTCGTTCAGTCGTTTTCGACTTTTCGTGACTTCATGGACCAGCCCACACCAGAGCTTTCTGTCGGCCGTTGCCACCCCTAGCTCCCCCAAGGTCAAGTCCGTCACCTCCAGAATATCATCCATCCATCTTGCCCTTGGTCGGCCCCTCTTCCTTTTGCCTTCCACTTTCCCTAGCATCAGCCTCTTCTCCAGGGTATCCTGTCTTCTCATTATGTGGCCAAAGTACTTCAGTTTTGCCTTTAATACCATTCCCTCAAGTGAGCAGTCTGGCTTTATTTCCTGGAGTATGGACTGGTTTGATCTTCTTGCCGTCCAAGGCACTCTCAGAATGCATACAGATACATAAAATATCATGTGTTATGACAGTAGCAAATTTGGATTTGCCACTGGATATGTATATTCAAGAAGTTTTCATATACAATACCTGTGTTTGTCACTGGGTGTTTGTTGGATTTTCCCTTTACATGTCTAGCCTTATCCAAAAAATGTTGACATGTACACCCGAAAATATAACATATGAAGCAATGTTATAATTATTTATAATTTAATTATAAAGTATCATCAATGTACATGGTGCTTTATGGAGTTATTTAACTCTAAGATAATAGCTCATTGATTGAAAGGCACTTACAATCTAAATTTCAAAAGAAAGAAGAGAAGAGAAGAGGGAAGGAGCATTATGAAGAATAAATATGAACAAAGAACATTTTAATATTCTAGCATGTTTAATTATATTTTTAATTTTTGAATATATGTTTTAACTGTACATGTTTTAATTTGTAAAGCCGCCTTGAGTCCCAGTATTGAGAAAAAGCCATAACAACAACTGAACATATTAACTGACTTACATTGTGTCCTGTCCTTTTGGACTTCGTAAAGTATCATGCATGATAATGGCAATATATAAATGCATAAATTACCTTCGGCAACAACAAATTGTCTCTACTTAAATGGAAGGCTGCAAAAGGGAAAGGTCTTCATATATGAACACATACCACAAAGGACTGCATATATGAACACACGCTAAGGAAAACTTGTTCTAGCTCTTTACAGTGCAAATAAGCTTTACAGCTTCTGTCTTTCTCATCTTCCCGACTGTCTTACAAGGAAGGCATATTGCTACATTCCTGTTTTACAAATAGAGAAGTTGAGAGGTGGTAACATGCCCAGTTGAGTTGGGATTTGAATCCAGGCCTAAGTCTAAATCCAACACATTGAGCTATGACAAGAGCAGCCTCCCTGGTGTCTATCTCTTCTTCTCCAGTCCCAGTAAAATTCATGAAGGCTGCATTTGAGTGACGTTCTCCCCCTCCCCAGGTATTTGTTACGATAGTAGTAAAAAACAATGCAGAAAATAGCTAATTTAATTCATTGGTACATAGGGAAACTTTAGAAAATGAAATCTAAGCAAGCTTGCTTTGCTGTTGTGGTGCTCACTTGAGCACAGGCCACTGTTGAAGCAACATCTGCTATCCCTGGGAACTGTCCCAGGTCCTGTAAAATCTAGCCCTGAGAAGCTGTACCTGCTATCAGCTTCTTGCTGCTGGGTGACAAAAGGCCACTGTCTTCTAGGCTTTAATACAGGGGTGCGCAACACTGAGCTCATGGGCCGCATACAGCCCCCAGGCCATTTTTGTGTCCCCTGGCCCTCTTTTGCTGGCTGTGGGACTTCAGAAGCAAATAAATAAATAGGTGGCCATTTCAGAAGAAAACAATGCACTAGAAGTGCACTCCTTGTTAGAAGCAGAATTGTGTTCCTAGAAATGCAATTCTGCTTATAAACAAGATGCCCATTTGCTGCGCACCTTGTCTCCTTTTAAAATCATGATGATGGTGGTTAATGTCACAATGGCAAATTCTGCAGTGGTGTGGGGGAATTTGGCAGGAGAGAGATGTGGCCCTTAGTGGGGTCCGGGGGGGGCAACTTCCAACCCCTAGAAGTAACCCATCCATGCCTTAATGAGTGCCCCTTAGACTTACAAGATGCTGGCTTAACATCGGTCCTCACGGAGCTTTTCATGCTCCAAAGAGATGAAGGAGCTACTACTTGAAGGCCAAAGGCTTCATGTTGAGCTTTAAGTGATCATCAAAAGCCTTCCATGTGCTGTGTGGTTTGCAGGTGCTGTTCCCTCCTATATGTCTTCTAAAGAAGAAGGAAAAAGCTAGTGATTTGTTCTGTGCAGGATGCTTACTTTGCTCAGCTCTACATTGTGGGCCCCAGCTTGTTTGTATCTGGATGATTTAAAAACACACTATCATTGTGTAGAGGAGGTGCCAGGAGCAATTATATGATTAGGTTTTTCAGCCTATTCTTTAGGCCCGATGACTCAGGATTTTCATCGGACAAAGGCTTTTACTCTAATTTGTTTGAATTATAGCCAGCAGGATAATTTGGTGGTAAGCAGGTTGTTTCGGGTCATCATCTGTATTGTGCTTTTGGATGAAGGCCAGGTGGAAGTCTGGCTTCTCAAAGTTATTTTTAGAAAGGTGTCCTGAATGTTGGGACACTCCATTTTGTACAGAATTCATTATATATTTCTTTTTAAAGGACATCAGTTCTGTACAAATCCTACAGTTGTGGCAATCTTGGGGAAGTCATAGAATCATAGAATAGCAGAGTTGGAAGGGACCTACAAGGCCATCAAGTCCAACCCCCTGCTCAATGCAGGAATCCACCCTAAAGCATCCCTGACAGATGGTTGTCCAGCCGTCTCTTGAAGGCCTCTAGTGGGGGAGAGCCCACGACCTCTCTAGGTCATTGGTTCCATTGTCGTACTGCTCTAATAGTTAGGAAATTTTTCCTGATGTTCAGCTGGAATCTAGCTTCCTTTAACTTGAGCCCGTTATTCCGTGTCCTGCACTCTGGGAGGATCGAGAAGAGATCCTGGCCCTCCTCTGTGTGACAACCTTTTAAGTATTTGAAGAGTGCTCTCATGTCTCCCTTTAATCTTCTCTACTCCAGGCTAAACATGCCCAGTTCTTTCAGTCTCTCTTCACAGGGCTTTGTTTCCAGACCCCTGATCATCCTGGTTGCCCTCCTCTGAACATGCTCCAGCTTGTCTGCATCCTTCTTGACTAGTCATACTGACTAATATATTCCATCTGGGGGAAGAAGGAGAATTTGTCTAGAATTCCCTTTGGTTTATAAGTTTATGGATTCTGCTATGTGTAATATTACTGGTTCAGAGAAAAAGGTAACAACTGTTGTGGTTATAGCAGAGGACAGGTATGCTTAAAAACAGGTGTAGCTTTTCAGCTTCAAATGGTCCCATCAGCTGACCTGCTACCTCCCTTAAGATCTGTTTGTAAGGTGTATTTATTGCTTTCCAGCAATACCAGTTAAGTGTCCATACTGGTTCTAGTATTCAGTGTAATGGGCCTTTTAACCACCCCTGAGCCACTCTAGTGAGCTGGATGCTGACACCAACCACAGATGGGAATTTCTTCCCCCACCAGCAGATTCTCTTTTAAATCACTCTTTACCAAGCAGGGTACATGAATCATTTTACAACCTTTTCTCTGGGTGTGAAAATTTCTCTGAGCAGTAAGATTCAGTGGGGAGATTTATGAATACCGCTTGATGTGTAATGCCAGGGGGATATATTTTGCTGTATTTCCCAGAACTGATAAAATAAGCTGTGAGGCGTCCATGTGGAAGATGTGCGAGTCTGACATGGAAATGCGCCTTGTCTTTCTGCTACGTTTTAAATATTTGTTGAAGGACTTTAAGTATCTAAATAAAGCACGCTCTGTGGAAAACTAAATAAACCCAAGTCACCCCAAATCTCTAGGGGGTTAAAGAAAACAAAGATGTACAAATGTTCTGTACTGGGTTTCTCCCAGGGTGATGGGGAAGTTAAGCTTACTTCAGCTAAATAAATAAATAAACCTAGTCCTAGCATGTTGGGGAAATCCCCTGGTCTGGAGCAAGTTGCTTTCTCTTGTCATCAGTTGTTCTCATCTGTGAAATGGCATGATCACCTACTCAAAAACAAGCTATCCAAAGAGCTTTGCATCTCCTTTAGAGTTCCAACTGGTTCTGGCTGAAACCTAGAGTGGATTCACCACCCCACTGACATCGGAGCCACCAGCCTCCACTGTTCAAAAATTTATTTCTTATTGCATTTATATCCCACCTTTTTTCCTGTTAAGGAACCCAAGGTGGCATACATAATCCTCCTCCTCTCCATGTTATCTTCACAACAATGCTGTGAGGTAGGTTGGGCTAAAAGTCTGTGACTGGCCCAAAGTCACCCAGTGGGTTTCCATGGCCGAGTAGGGACTTGAACCAGGATCTCCCAACTCCCAGTCCAACACTTTAACCACCACACCACACGATCAACACAGGAAGCTTTTCACTGCATGGAGATAAACTGATTACCTGCCAATGTCTTTGTATGTCAAGCCGCTCTTAAAAACAGTTCCAGGAGCTGTTTGAAAAGTTGACAACGCTTGGTAAAGTGACTGTAGGAAAGAACTTGGTGGAAAGTTTTAAATATTAAAACAACAACTCCCCCAGCCCCCCCCCCCCCCGTGACAGAACAATGTCTCCTCAGGCAGATTTTCTGAAAATATGCAAATGCTTCAAAGAAGCTGAGGCAGACACAGAGCTAGGAGATTAAAAGGTTTGATGTTATGAGTTCTGGTGGAAATGTAAAGCAACGGAGCATTTTTCTTCCTGTTTTTTTGTAAGTACTATTGGTTACATTTCACATTTTGCTGCTCTACAGACGGATGCTAATTTATTGGCCCAACTCACAATATTGTGGCAGCAGTTGCGGCAGGAATGGATGACCTGTCAAGCGAGCAGCATAGAAACTTGACAAATCGCATCTTTCAAAAGGAGACTGTTTAATCAACTGAAGATATTGGCTGGTTCCTGTGGGCCGAATTCTACATCAGCCTTTTTTAAGAGCTGGGATGGAAATCGGCTATTCTCACAATTAGAAGAATAGGAATTGGCATCAGAAAGATTTCTACAAGCATATTGACATTTACTCTCCAGATCATGGGAGATAATTTGAATTGCAAATTTAAGGGAAACCACTTGCTCCCACTGCCCACCCTGTCTTTGGCTGCAGCCTCCCCAGAGCCCCTATAAAATGAAGCAGGAAAAGGCTGCTGGCATTTTGGTTGAGCAGGGTGACCCCCATAGTGACCCCCTGTCATTCCCTGCTCAGAATCACATCATAGACCAACCTTTCCCAGGCTGGTGCCTTCCAGATGGGTGCCCTCCAACATTCCCAACCATTAGCCATGCTAGGTGGATCTGTATTACAAAACATCTGGAGGGCACCAGCTTGGGGAAAGGCTGTCATAGATCAACCCTGTCCTGGGCTCGCTCTATCTGGGCAGGTGGCTCTAACATCGCCAGCAAGGCTTAGTAGCTGAATCTAAGAAGCAACTCAGGCCGAGAAAGAGCAGGGCCTCTGCTGTAACAATCACATCAGCTATGAATTTGGAAAGGGTGGGCTGTTTTCTTCCTGATTTTGAAAAGCTGGAAATGGTTTGAAACTGATAAAGACAGTGATGAATGAAGACAAGGGTCCAGGACTGCCTTCTCCTTCTAGAAATTATTAAAAGTGGAAAGCATTCTTTATGTGCAGTGAAATAGAATGTCTTGCACACAGATAGGTATGTTTTTCTAAGCCTGAGGAGTGAATAATTTCTGAATATATTCAGCCTGCAAATAAATGAAAAACATAATTAGAAAAGCCCAATTAATTCTTAATGAATTGTTGCTGTCTTCAGAAAATACATACACAGCTCTGCTTCCATGTGGGGGGTGGGGGGTGAGGAACAACCCAGCAAATTACCCATAGATCTATATTTGGCTCCTTAGCTTCAGAGATTCCTTTCAATCTTGGCGTGTGAGATTCAATTACCCTTATCTTAGTTGGCAAAGCTACTGGTTCCAGGCCTTCTATACAGGAGTGGAGGAACCTTAAATCTCAAACTAATTATACAATGTGAACCCTTTTCGAGATGGTGGAAACTGTGAAGGCTAGGTTCAAGACACACACTGACCTGGTTCACATGATGTGACAGCTCACCATGGCATAATTTACCACAGGGGTTGCTTCAGGGTTAGACAACTCTCAAATAACCCTAAAACAATACACAGGTTTTCTTGAGGATTGTCTAACCCTCAAACAACCCCTGCTGCCTGGGTTCACACAAGACAACAAGCCACGGATGCCATGCAAAAATTGTGGGCACCTGGCATAATGCAACAGCCCCCTTGGGTCAATTAAGTCATGGTCCACTGTCTTGTTGTGTGAAACAGGCAGCAGTCTCTTCCTCTCCAGGGTAGAGTTCTGGGGTGGGAGTGGAAGGAGAAATGGTTCTCCAAATTTAAAATAGAATCTGTTTTGGATGGCACTGATTGGCTGGTCTTCTCTGATGCCACCGATGAACACTCCGCCCCCAGTCCCAAGAGCAGTGGGACAAATGAATGGATAAATACATGAATGTGAATGTGGTTTTTAATATATATGTATATAGTTTAAAGTGGGCATGCTTGCTCAAAGCATTGGGGAAAGGGCATGACTGACAGCTGAGCTATCGTTTGATTTGCTGGTGTGCGTGTCTGTCATTTCACCTTTAGCCAGACTGGAACTATAGGCAGGAAGTCCAAGCAGGCACAACTGAATTAGGCCCCTAATCATTAGGGAGCTGCGCTAAGGCACATGTGCACAGTGATAAGCACATGTTTTGCAGCTGGGAGATCCTAGCTTCAATCTCCAAGTAGGGCTAAGAATGTGCCCTTGTCCCCATACATCTGTCAGTCACTGTAGGCAATACTGAAGCTAAATAGACCAACGTTCTGACTTGGTATAGGGCAGATCGACTAAATATAAATAAATTGCCGAACTGGAAAAAGTGCAGAAAAGACAAACGAAAATGATCAAGGGGCTGGAGCAACTTCCCAATAAGGTAAGGTTGCAACAGCTGAGATTGTTTTGCTTGGGGGGAAAGGAGCCTAAGGGGAAAGATGCCAGAGGTGTACAAAATCATGCATTGTGTGGAGAATGTGGATAGGAGACGTTTTTCTCCTTCATAATATCTGAACCTGGGATCTTCCCATGAAGCTGATTGGTGGGAGATTCAGGACAGATAAAAGGAAGTACTTCTTCACACAGCACATAGTTAAACTATGGAATTTACTACCACAAGATGTGGTGATGGCCACCAATTTGGATGACTTTAAAAGGGGGTAAATTCGTGGAGGAGAAGGCTATCAATGGCTACTAGGCTATGTGCTACCTCCAGTATCAGAGGCAGTAATCTATATACCCCACTTGTTGGGGAACATGGGTGGGAGGGTGCTGTTGCACCATGTCCTGCTTGTGGGTTACTGGTTGACTGCTGTTTGATCGCTGTGTGAACAGAATTCTGGACTAGATGGCTCTTCTTATGTTCTTATATGAAATTAAGTTTGATTCAAACTTACCTGCTGTGTGATCAGGTTAAAGTACAATGAAGATCCCATTTCAGAAAGAAGGTAGAATGATAGTGAGGATGCCCAATGTGCAGCCACCATGAGGACTAGTTGCTTGCTTCCCCCAGTTTGCTTATCTACCACTTCCTTGTGTTTTGAGTAGGCATGGTTCACTCTGTTCATAGTTTCATACTTTGCCTGGCTACTAGTGATATACTTCTAGGTTTGACATACAAAACCTGAAAGTGAGTACCCAAACATTGGGGAGACATAGAATCAGAATAATAGAATAGTAGAGTTGGAAGGGGCCTACAAGGCCATCGAGTCCAACCCCCTGCTCATTGCAGGAATCTACCTTAAAGCATACCTGACAGATGACACATACCTGACATATGCTGGGGAGCTGTGATTGATGCTCAAGTGTGAAGTAGTCCTTAGTCCCTGTGGGTCGGTCGGTCGGTCGGTCTGTCTGTCTGTCTGTCTGTCTGTCTGTCTGTCTGTCTGTCTCTCTCTCTCTCTCTCTCTCTCTCTCTCTCTCTTTTAACCCTTCCTAACTTTAGTATGGACCCTTCCTGGTGTGTGTTCCGCTTGTACTGTAGCAAGAAAATAAGATGCAGGAGGCACCATTTGCATGGAGGCAAAGCAGCAACAGAACTTGTGTCACAGTTTGTTTCTGAACAGACTGCAGTTAATTAGCCAGCATGTCAAATTAGGCTAAATTACTCTTGGTACATCGATCATTTGAATTAGCCCAATTTAGTGCATAGCTTGGGTGCACACATGGTAGCCAGATAACGTTTCTTTACACACAAATGTACAAACAATATGCACCTACCAAATCATTCTATTGCCAACCTTACATTGAAACAGCTTAGGACAGCACACACAGTCCTATGCATGTCTACTCAGAAGTAAGTCCATTGAGTTCAGTGGGCCTTACTGTCTTATAAGCAGGTATCAGCGGATTGCAACCTCAATCCTTTTATTATTATTCCAGATGATATATCCCTAACCAGACCATATTCTCATGGTGCAACGTTTCATGCACCTTAGCAATGGAAGCCCACTGAACAGATCAACACCCTCCAGACCTGTATGTCAGTCAGCAAACTCCTGTGTGTGCAGGTGTCTAAACTTAATGGGCCCTTTTTATTATTTTTATTATTAACAGCAATTGGTAAATCTTGATGCCAAAGAAAATAATCTCCCTTAACTGGATGTTAACAACCCTCAAGGCAGGCAGCAATGAGGAGATTAACAAGATCCTGTTAATCAGAATCAAAGCTTTCCGAGAGAAGAGAGAGAGGTACGGGGAAGAGGCTGACAGGTGCTGCCGAGGATTAATGCCTCTTCAGTTGCTACTCCAAATCATAGCAGATGTCTGTGAAGGCGGTGGAGGAATGTGGAGAAATGATTGGCTTCACATGCTCTGAGTGATAGCCAAGCCTAGGATGAAAGTAAGTGTTGGTGTTTGCGTGATATGATTGCAAACTGGCCTTTTGTATCTTTCAACATACACCATGGGCCAAAACCAAAAGGTCCTCTACATGTCTACTCAGAAGTAAGCAATTACTCTCTTATAAGTGGGTTTCGGATTGCAGCCTCAATCCTCTAATAATTATTCTGGATTATGTATCACTAACTGGACCATAATCATATACCTGAGAGAGCGCCTCTCTCCTTACCAACCTGCCTGGTCACTGAGGTCACTAAAGGGCATGCTCCTGATAGTTCTACATGGACCTTTGGCCCGATTGGAGTCCATCAGGAGAAGAGCCTTTAGTGGGGTGGCCCCTTCTCTCTGGAACTTTCTGTCCCCGGAGGTCAGGCAGGCACCAACACTAGGCTGTTTCCGGCGCCTCCGGAAAACAACACTGTTCCAAGGGGGCTTCCACACACAGTCTTCGGGGCACCCCGAAAGCGCTTCAGGGCGCCCCGAAACTCCTAGTGTAGCTACCTGGTCAGAAGAGACGGAGGTAGAGGCGGCAGCGGCGGCGAAAAGTTCCCAGGGCTCGGCGGCTTCCTTGCCGCCGAGCCCAACTCCCCGCCAAGCCCAACTCAACCCAGAAAGAGCCACCTGGGTTGGAGAGCTCAGCGGAAGAGCCCACCTTCTTCCGCCGAGCTCTCCAACCCGGGTGGCTCTTTCGCCGGCAGCAGGAGGCCAGTGGGGAGTTGGGCTCGGCCGCAAGGAAACCACCGAGCCCTGGGAACTTTTCGCCGCCGCCACCTCTTCCTCCGTCTCTTCTGACCAGGTAGCTACACTAGGAGTTTCGGGGCGCCCTGAAGCGCTTTCGGGGCGCCCCAAAGACTGTGTGTGGAAGCCCCCCAGGAAGCCTTCCTCAATGGACCAGCCACTGTTTTTATGGGTCCTTTGTTTTAAATTGAACAACTTTAATTTGCTGTTTTTAATCTTTCTTTTTTGGCAGCAATATAATCTTTTTGTGCATTAGCAAGGGAAGCTCACTGAACGTCTCATCATATTTTGCAGGTCTGATGGGAAAAGAGGTACTTGGGTATCACATCAGGGTGGAACCAATAGACCCAGGAGTGCCACAGAGTCTCTGAGTTTCCAATGACTGGTTTGAGAAAGTCATATTCTCAATTTATAGAGGTACATTTCATTCAATCTTAGCTGTGTCTTACTTTATAGCCTTATGTTTGAAGGTATCCTCTGTTTGAAGGGTTTGTGTGCTCTGAGGCCAGTTTAAATAAAAAGAACCATAAGAAGGGGAAACAGGGGACTTGTGGTTAGCCCTCAACAGTTAGCTCCCAGACAGCAGACTGGAGGCTCCTATTTCAGTGGGGAGGTGAATCCGCTCCGGGTTTCAGTCAGAACACTAAAGCAGCTGTCCAAGGTGCTGTCGTTCTGACTGAAACCCGGAGCGGATTTACCGCCCTGTTGACATCAGAGCCACCAGCCTCCACTGATAGTATTTCTATTTAAACCAAAGCAATTATTTTTAATTTTTCAGCAAAACATCTAAATTCGTGCACATACATTTCATGCAAATCTTTGCCCTCTCCTCAACCCCCCCAATTTTTTCGGTTATGTGTAATTAGCCACCCTACTCTTGTTGCAGGAGAGTAACTGGTTTATAGTAGGAAGATGGTCGTTTATAGGCAATAGCCTATTTTGATTTAATTCTTCAACGTAAACCTTCCCATATAATATTCTGGCCAACCACTCACATTCCTACAGTACAATCCTATGCATCTTTAGACAGTAACAAACAAACAAAAGTCCCACATTTCCCAGCATTCTCTAGCCAGCCATACCGGCTGAGGCGTGCTGGGAGTTGTAGGACTTTTTTCTCTCTAAACATGCCTAGGATGATGTCCAAACAGTAACTGGCCCAAAGTAACCCAGTGAACTTCATGGCTGAATGGAGAATCAAACTTTAGCATCCCCAGTCCAAATCTACCTCTAACCACTATATCACACTGCCCATTTTCTAGGAAATGGATTTCAACTGCATTCAGGACAAGGGCCCTGAATTACCACCTGGTCATCAGTGTGGCTATGTTGATTTTTCAGTGCCTGTGCTGCATTGGTTTTTAATGCCCCATTCTTCAGAGCGTTTTTCTTTTTCTTTGAACACACACGCATGTGCACACACACACTGAGGGTATTCTAAAAAGAAGAATGGAGAGTCTGGTTGTTGCTGTATGCAGAGACAGAGGTGGAACGTTCAATTCTATATTTGTTAAATCTATTCTCCATCTCGATTCTTGTGTCTAAGGGGGTGTCTTCATGATGATGCTTCACTGCTTGGTTCCCACAAAATCCCACAGCATCGCAGTTGCAGGGCAGGAATGATAAATCCTGACAGCAGGAGCTTTATCACACCAGTGTTGTACTGTGCCATCACTGCGAATTGCATGCAAAGGACTCCAAAGTTTTCCAGTTTATAATCTGCTTTTATTGTGAAGTACCCTGAAGTTTTCCAGTTTATAATCTGCGTTGACTGTGAAGTACTCCCATGCATCCTGCTTTAACTGTGCTATAAAGCCAAAAGACCCACCCTATTTTGCTACTGGTTTTGGAGCGAATCATTTGTTGTTTTCCGAACGGCCACTGGGGGCGCAGGAGCAGGATTTGATAAGTTTAAAGAAAAATTAAACAAATGCTTACAGCTGCGTAAGCTTTAAAGATAAAGACATCGAAATTGGCACAGTAATAGATATTAAGGAGAGCTTTAAGCATACCAAATTTGAATCGGATTGGGTCATCTGTTGATTTTTTAATGATTTTTTTTCATTTCCCCCCTTAAACCCACTTCCTGGTATGCAAAGGATCTTAGGAGCGCTGCCACCCAGGGTGTGATTTAGCTAACAACAACAACAACGGTGACAGCTTAGCGCTGTAGGGGATAATTCGAGGGAAACAGGTACATGGGATGAAGCTACAGGAGGGAGATAGGGGTATCCAGCCAGAGAAGCCTCAGCATGTGGCATTTGGCTCATTGAGCCTGCTCCCTGCCCTGCCGTCCTACGTTTACCTGGACTTACCCTGGGCCTCCATCCACCCCCAGGGATGCCCAGTGGTCAACCCGAGCTGAGGCTACCACAGACAGACAGATGAAGAAAGAGCATGGCAACCTCGGAGCCACTTAAAACATCTAAACCACGAAAAAGCACAGTTTTTTGGGGGGGGGAGAAGCCCAATGTGGCTGCGAGTTGGTGGCTGTGTCATATAAACAGCACAGTGCCACTGTGCAGCCAGAATGGGCTAAACAAGTCATATAGACAAGCCCCAAGGGTCTTCCCCCGCCCCCATGATCTTATATGACCATTTTTAATTTTTATCTTTTAATATTTTATTTTTAGTAGTTTTGGTTACAGAGGTCAGATGTTACATTATTTATATATACACATATAACGATACATTCCATATCAGTTCAGATACAAATTACAAGTTTCCACCGTGGGTGGACTCTCTCCCCACCCCCACCCCCCTAGTATTACCATCTTCCTATCCCAAGGGTCATTAGACTACTAGACCTCTCAAAGTTTGCTTAAGATGTGGCTTCTTTCTCTTTGCTTTTCACTATAACCTGCTTCAAACCCTTTCTCCAAGAGTAAATGTGATCTCTCTCTCTCTCTCTCTCTTTTGCAAATTGTGCCTGATATTTCCCCCAAAGAGAATGTAATTTTCTGCCCAGATGCAAATAGTGTTATGCAATTTTAATCCCTCTAATTACAGTAATCAATTAAACTCTTCCCCCCAATTCCAGCACAAGCCTACTTCAGTTTTTCTCTCCACTCAGCCTCGCAGAGATCTGTTAAAATTCTATTATTTTTTCTGCACCAGATAGCTTCTAGGCTCCAGAGGATTCCTCCACCTGTTAAGAGGATTCTTCTGTTATTCCTTGATTTGCTAACTATAGTTTTTTAAACTAGTATCATGGCCATTTCTGTAGCTTCTATTCACAGATGCTAACATATAAGAGTAAAATGCTACAGCAGAAAGCAGCACTGTGACTCAGGGTATATGATAGAGAAAGCACAGATCCAAGGCTATAGGCAGTTCAATGAATCAGGCATAATGAATCAAAGGAAAACAGGAGTGTGACCCTGAGCCTGAGGCATAGAGTGCTATATTTCTAGCGAAATCAAGCCATCTGCACAACCAACTGTTTATCATCTGTCAGATTATCTTTGTAGGACCTGACGACAACTGAAAACTGCTGAACTAACGGATAAAGAGTTTACTATGTAAGCACGAAGCAACATAAATAGGGAATCTGATGCCTGGGAGATGTTGGCATTCTAAATTTAGATCGAATAAGCAGGACCCCACTAACAGGAAGAGACAAGAAAAGCACGTTTATAGACAATGGGCCTATTCACGATCACATGGTGGTGGTGGTGGTGGAGAAGGAGGAGGAGGCGGCGGCTAGGGAGACCATGCGGCAGGGCGGGGTAAGAAAACCATGACATACACACCCATCACACCACTGTGGAACCACACAGAGCAGCACAGCTCCCTTACCCATTCCCACAGCGTGGTTCCCGTGCCTAATATTTAATTATTATTTATTTATTAAAACATTTGTATCCCACCCTATATCACTGGGATCTCAGGGCAGCATACAGATATTCATTTGTGTCATCTAATTTATTTAATTTCTATCCTGCCTCCCCCCCCCCCCGCTTCCAAAATGGTACTCGAGGTGGGTAATACGAAAATCCAGATTAACCAAATCTGAATGAAAACCGAGCCTAAAAACAAAAACATCAAAAACAGAATTAAAAACACAACAATAAGTGGAATAAAAAGCACCAACCTATTAAAACCCTCTTCAGCAATGGAGCAGTTTATGTGCCAAAAGTCCGCATGAATAAAAATATTTTTTTGCCAGCCAGCAGAAGGATAACAGAGAGGGGGGCAAGTAAGATTCAATCTACCCGCTCCACTCAGGCTTCCTTGTTGCCTCTGAGTTTAGCTGCAATCTTCACAGTAGCTGGGGGTGGTGGTGTATACGCCGGGAAAGCCCTGCTGTGGCTGTAGATCTGTGTTGCGTTGGTTAGATGATGCATGCGCAGCTTCACAGCCACCGCAGGGCTTTCCCTTGATGCTCCGATTTGAAAAAGTCAGGGATTTCCCCCCAACCTTTTCAAACAGAGTGACATCAACACAGTGCTTCCACCTTTGTAATGTTGCTCCACGGCCAATCCAGGGTCAACCTGGGGGTGGAGCCTGGTGGAAAGTGACCAGCGATTGATCACCTTCTACCAGGAAGAGGGTGAGGCGGCTTCACAACCCAGATGGTCACCCAGAAATCTCATGCTCCCTCCTCAGCATCAGGATTATCTGACACTGCCCCGGCAGAGGGAAAATGTGCGGTTGAAGAGGGAGGCAGCGCCAACCCGGCACTGTGAAAACAGCCCCCTTGAGGGAAAATGGATTCCCCCAGCAACAATATATTATTGTGAATTATTCCTGTTCCAATACAAGGTATTTGTGAGTGGCTTGGCCTTGAATGGGCAATGAAGACTGATTAGCTTTACCAAAGTCTTGGCTTCCAGTGGAAATGAAAACAGCTAGAACTAGTTTGTTGGTATGGATCAACACAGCTGCCTGCATTTTTGGAGAAGCAAATTTCATCAGGATCATGGCAGGAAGAAGGGCTAATGCCTCTCCCCCACCTCCCACCCCATGATCCCAATCCTGACCATCATGCACGGGTGACTCCATTTAACAAAATAAAACAAAACAACCTAATTGCATGAATGCAGTCAGCATAATATGTACTTTGGCTTTCATTCTGAATGGTTTCTCATCTATTGCACCCAAATGAACGTTGTCCCTCTTGGAGTTATGTGCAATGACAATCGCCTAAAAGACTCTCTTCTCTTGTCTCTCCTGTGGCATCTCCACCCCTATTGGATGGACCCAGCCTCATTTCTCCCACGACAGCTTCTGATGTTGGCCCGCTTTGCTAAAAGTTAAATATCATTGCACTCAAGATAAAACATTGGCCTCCGTCTCCTCTCACTGTTGTGTCAGTTAAATTGTACTCCATGACTTTGCAGCTTGTTTGCACAGATGGTATTTTTGCAATTGGTCTGACTTCAGATTAGAACTTCTTCTTTTTTACTTGGGAGTGCAGATGGTCTTCTCCTTGTTTTTCCTGGAGTTTGCATTTTGTTGCCCAGACAGTTTTCCATCTCTTTGGCTCTTGCACAAAAAGAACTGCAAACCAAACACACACACACAGTTGTATAATGTACGAAGAAACATATTGTGCCATGAACTCTGAACGCTTGAAAGAAAACAGCTGAAAAAGAATAACCTCTTTCACTCTGCTTTAAAGCCAGAAAATCTATAGCCATGTTCCAAGAAGCCAACCAATGTATTCTAGAGCAAGAAAAATCACAACCCGTTCTCTGTCAGAGGCAGACCACAGCACTGCTAAATGATTCTGTAGCCGTTGGTGTAGCATGCCATTTTTAAGTAATGACCAGCTTGCGTTGTTGTTGTTGTTATGAATAGGGTTCCCCCTATTCAATGCATCTGAATAGTTGGATATTCCAGACAGATAACAGGAGGTACTTCTTCACACTGCACATAGTTAAACTATGGAGCTTGCTACCACAAGAGAAAGTGTTGGCCACCATGGCTTTAAAAGGGGGTTAGTCAAATTCATGAAGGATAAGGCTATCAATGGCTACTAGTCATGATGGCGATGTGATACTTCTAGTTTTTGAGGCAGGATGCCTCTGTGTATTTTTTTTATTGATTTTTTTATTGCATTTTTATACCGCCCAATAGCCGAAGCTTCCTGGGCGGTTCACAAAAACTAAAACCATTCAAAGTATAAAACAAACAGTATAAAAACATGATATAAAATACACATTTAAAACTGATTAAAAATACCATACATGATTAAAACATCTTTAAAACATCCTTAAAACATCTTAAAAACTTTCTAAAATTTCACTGCATATAGGCCTGCCAGAATAGATCAGTCTTTATTGCTTTTTTAAATTCTAAAAGACTGTCAAGTTGACGAATCTCCTCTGGCAGGCCATTTCACAGCCTGGGAGCCGCAGAAAAGAAGGTCCTCTGGGTAACAGTCATTAATCTAGTTTTTGCTAGCTGAAGTAGATTCTTCCCAGAGGACCTGAGTATACGGGGCGGATTGTACGGGAGAAGGCGATCCCGCAGGTAGCCTGGACCCAAACCATGTAGGGCTTTAAAGGTACATAACCTTTGTACTTCGCCCAGAAACTAATCGGCAGCCAGTGAAGAGATTTTAAAACTGGTGTATCAATTGCTGGTGAACATGGGTGGGAAGGTGCTGTTGCAGCTGTGTCCTGCTTGTGAGTTCCTGGTCAACAGGTGGTTGGCCATTGTGTGAACAGAATTCTGGACTAGATGGGCCCTTGGTCTGATCCACTGTGGCTCTTCCTATGTTCTTATGCTCTAACCTCCAGAGGCAGTATATCTGTGATTACTACAGCTGCTAGGGGTAAACAATAGGGCACAGCTATTTCCATGGTCCTGTGGTCTGATCAAGTAAGGCAAATGTTTTATTGCTGTTAAGCACTGAGAACATTTCCTTAGATGGAGGGCCAGTGCTACCATAGAGGCCACTCAGGCAGCCGCCTAGAGCGCCAAGCTAAGAGGGATGCCGGGCACAGCGCAGCACTCACGCGCGTTGGCTGTGAGCTGGGCTGGCCCAAGGATTCAGCTGGGCCTGGGTGGGCGAGATGGCTCCCTGCGCCCGCCCAGCCGAAGTGAAGCCAGGGACACTGGGGTGGGGGCGGGGCGGCTCCACCTTTGGACTTCCAGAAAGCGCCCGGAACACACACACACAGAGTGCCCAGAACGTGCCCAGAAGCCCAAACATGGAGCTGCCACCCCCACCCCAGCGTCCCTGGCTTCGCTTCAGCTGGGCGAGCGTGGGGCACCATCTCGTCAGCATGAGGGCGACACGAGGCAGGGGGCAGGGCTCAGTTTGCTTGCTGTCATGAGCGGCTGGGCCTCTAGCACCCCCCACCCCAAGCACTGAAGAAGAGGGGGAAGAAGAGGAAGCAAGAAGAAGCAAGCAGCAAGAACCAGGAGGTGGAGAAGAAGAAAGAGAAGAAGCGAGTAAGGTAAGACTGAGGGGTGTGTGTGTGTGTGTGTGTGTGTGTGTGTGTGTGAGAGAGAGAGAGAGAGAGAGAGAGAGAGAGAGAGAGAGAGAGAGAGAGAGAGAACGTATGAGTGAATGGGGTGCATGGGGTCTTTGAGTGAATGCATGTGTTCATGCGTGTGTTTGTTTGGAGTGAGTGATGCTGAGTGTGTGTGTGTGCGCGCATGAGTTGGGGGGGGATGATTTGGAGGTGATATTCCTATTAAATAATGCATTTTAGACTCATAGATGTTCCTTTCCAATTTGTTTGCTATAATTGGCATGACGTATTTCTTGCACTTTAAAATAAATTTAGCAGTTTCAAGTTTTGTGCTTCTTATTTTTTCCAGGAAACATATGTTCTTAAAAATCAAAGTTGGCATTTTTGGGGTGTGTGTGTGTGTGTGTGTGTGAAAGTAGCTCACCTTGCCTAGGGCGCAAAATAGTCTGGCACCGGCCCTGCTTAGATGTGAAGACTGGGTGGGATCTGTTTAACATAACAGTGGGTAGCTTGTAGAGATGTGTCCTGAAAGCTCCTTTGGATAGCCCAAAACTCTTGCTAAAATCTGAAGACATTCAAAGACCTCTCCTCCACACATTGATTTAATGCATGGATATGAAGGTGAGAACAAGGCTTCTGTTGAACACATAGACCCAAATGAAAAAAGAGAGTGTTCTCCTTCAGTAAACCCAAGAGGCACTTTTATGCATTACATAAGGATCTATAGTGGGAAGATAATCATTTTCAAATACTCTTGCAATGTAATGAAGGATTGTATAGCTCATGTTGCTCCTATGCTAATCTCACATGTAAGCATCTTTGAATGTGGTTATGACATGGCACGTAATGCCAAGTGGTTTTATAGCAACTGTTGCCCTAATAAAACCTGAGTGGGAATACAAGAAGCAAAACTCTCCTTCTTGCAGTCTTTTGCTGACGTGCATGGAATATCAAGTCGTTTGCAGGGGGAGTTTCTTAACAACTAATGGCACCATGAGGTCTGTCTGTCCTCTAGCTGAGAAGATGCCATGGAGATGTGCACATCGGGAGATGTGCTCAAGTTCTTAAAGCAGTTGTTTGCTTTCTTGTGTGGTCATTGCTCTTATGTAGAAGATGACTAATCCCTGCATTCAGTTTCATTAATACCTCATTGCTGCTTCTTGTTGACATTGCAGTGGAAATGTACATTAAAAGGGACCACTTTCAAGTAACGTTTGTGTTAGGGACTTTCCATTCTGGATTGCCAACAACAGCTTTATTTGGGGCTGTGAATAATATTCCATACTTTGCATTTAGATGGCACACTTTAATGTTTCAAGGCATTTCACAGATTTGGTTCAGTGATCTCTAAAACAGCCCTGCATGGTTGGCCATGAAAAAGAATGGGTTCAATCAAGAAGCCTATTCCCACAATGCATTTTAGTATAATGGGGTGGGCAGGATCGTGGCAGCTGATCCTACCCCTGACCTATGAGCATTCAGTTGGTTGCATAAAGATGTACAACCTGTACCCAGGTGGGTGCTCACATTGGGTTTTATCCAGTAGCGAAAAGCCCTCTTTGCGCAAGGGTCAAATCCAATTCTTGCGTCCAGTTCTGGGCTCCACAATTCAAGAAGGATGCAGACAAGCTGGAGCGTGTTCAGAGGAGGGCAACCAGGATGGTCAGGGGTCTGAGAGACTGAAAGAACTGGGCATGTTTAGCCTGGAGAAGAGAAGATTGAGGGGAGACATGATAGCACTCTTCAAATACATAAAAGGTTGTCACGCAGAGGAGGGCCAGGATCTCTTCTCGATCCTCCCAGAGTGCAGGACATGGAATAACGGGCTCAAGTTAAAGGAAGCCAGATTCCAGCTGGACATCAGGAAAAACTTCCTGACTGTTAGAGCAGTGCGACAATGGAATCAGTTACCTAGGGAGGTTGTGGGCTCTCCCACACTAGAGGCCTTCAAGAGGCAGCTGGACAAGCATCTGTCGGGGATGCTTTAGGGTGGATTCCTGCATTGAGCAGGGGGTTGGACTCGATGGCCTTGTAGGCTCCTTCCAACTCTGCTATTCTATGATTCCACTTTGACTTTGCTTGCACAAGCTGTTGCACAAAGTATTTCACAAAATGTTGCACGGCACGTTGACCAAGGCAATGTGTGCAAGTTCTTGAACAAGCGAGCCATTCTGTAAGCTGTTCGCAAGCTTTGCACAAAGTGTTGCGCAACTCAATGTAACTTCATTCATGTCGCTTGAGCTAGTTGTGTGAGTTCTCAAGGCTGGTGTCAAGAGTAGGCATGGTTGGGCACTACACCTTCCTCTGACTTGAGCCCCTTGGACCTTTTCCTCCTCTTCACCACGGCAACCTGCTTGTTCACCTGCCTCTTGCTCTGGCCCAGGCAACTGTGGTCGTGAGAAGAAGGAGCAGTAGATGCTATACCCTATTTGCTCCCTGGCTCTCTGCCTGTCGAGCAAGCCAGTGGGAGCATCGATGAGAAAGAGGATGAGGAGCAATAGCTGCTGGTGGGAAGGAAGACTCGCTGAGGGAGGGGCCCCATTGAGGGTATCTTGCTCAGGGCCCCTCAAAAACCAGGAGCTAACACTGCCAGTTCTGATAGCATTTCTGCAACCGCTAGTCGAACAATGCCAACTCTTGTCATTTTGATCCTTGTGTAAAATATAACCCATAGACTCAGTGCTCAATAGATGAGTATCCTGCAAAAAGCAAGCCAACATGCATACAGGTTGGGGTATGTGTAGGGTCTGCTCACATGACCAACTGAATGGGCATAGGGTGGTGTTGAACCTACCACCACAGGCCTGTTTCAACCCCCACATTTGTTGTACCTTGATTGACAGTAGCTGTGTATAGGATTCACCTGCAACATATGAAGGGTTAAACTGAGGAGGGGATGTGAATGCATTTGCAAGCTCCACCCCCAATATCACTGCATGACCAACTGGTCTGTGAGAGCCTCAGGTATTTAGCATGAAAATATGAAGTGGTCTGGGAAAGCGCATTCAGCTGAAGGATCTTGCAAAGTTCCCTTCATTCAGAAAACCTGTCTTATTGGGATTCCCAATTGTGGGGAGCTTTATAAGCTGAGCATTCTTACAATCCCCTTTCAGCATTAGTATAACTACTAATTGTAGGTTAAATGTGGGTTGTTTAATCCATAGCGTCTGGGTTGCGATGTCACGAAATGACCTGTGATCGGCCCAATTGGAAGTTGAATATTCAAAATGGCTGTGGAAGGTGCCCAGAGGCCCTTCCCAATGGCTGCCCTCACTGGAACTCCTTCCTGACCACTGACTTTGCTGGCAGGGGCTTCTGGGAGTTGAAGTCCAAAACATCTAGAGATCTATCTTCTGCCCATCCATGCTTTAGACAAAGGGCCTGTTCAAACAGCATGCTTAGCCATGATCAGGGCCGCTAACCCTTTTTCAGCAAATGGTTAGTGAACATGGTTTAACCATGGTTATGTAGCCACCATGGTTAAGAAAACGCCATATACATGACACACTAAGCCATCAAGGTTAGCTCAAAATGCTTAACCATCATGGCTGAGCATGTTGTCTGAACAGGGCCAAAAAGCAATGATCAACCTGCCTCTTCACATCTGAAACTGTGCATCATGTGCATTACATACCTTCACTGTTTGGCGCTGAACTGAGAGAGAAAAAGCAAAAAAAGCTGCTGAATTATTATTATTATTATTATTATTATTATTATTATTATTATTTATATAGCACCATCAATGTACATGGTGCTGTACAGAGTAAAACAGTAAATAGCAAGACCCTGCCGCATAGGCTTAGTTCAGACTTTAATTTTACTGTACTGATGCCTCCTATCTAGTATTTTAAATACCACATTTTCTGTCATCTTTAATTTGATGTATTCATATAATTCTTGTCATGGATTTATGTCTTATTTATTTTCTTTAAGCATTTTTATCCTGCTCTTTAGCCGCCAAGTCTCCCAATGTGGCTTACATGAGGTCACTAGGAATAATAATAGGCAGGTTATTAAAACAGCAGGATTTTGAAAGAGACGGAGATGTTGTGATAGTTCATTTCTTCCTCTCCTGCTCATGGGGCAGTTGGTTGTAATGGCTGCTGTGAAGGCAGGAGGAGCCAGTTCCAGCTTGGCGAAGGACCGGCTAGAGGATCATTTGGTGAAAACTTAAAGGAAAGACGGTAGGCTGATGATCTGTGGATTCCCCATTGAATTGCTTCCTTGGAAACAGCTTGCTAAGTGCTTTTCCGAAAGACCGAGGAACGGCTTAAGAATGAATTGTCAGTATTCTGCTATTTCTTGATCCAAACTAAATTGTACAGGCTTTATGACTCACCGACATGTCTCTCAGGAAGTGCATGTGTTTAGGAGTAAACATTCTTAATTGCTAAGGATAATTGAGATGTCAATTAGCCAATGACCTTTAGGGAGACAGTATAGGAACTGCCACGTGTAATTTTACTTCAGTGGTTTTTACAAATAACAGTCTGACAGAAGGTCCATGTAGCCACCAGATGTAATAGCCCCGTGTGTCCTCCGTGTTCATGCACATTTCACGCACATTATGTTAAAGTATACGTCGGTAAAATGCAAAGGAGTTTCAGCTTTCTCTGGTTCATGATACATCTCCATTATAGTAGTTAATCATAATAATTTGCATTTATGTGGTGATTTGGGGTATTCAAAATGTTCCCAATGCATAATCTTGTCATCATCCTTGTGACAATCATGTAAAGTATGTTATTAATGGCTGCATTCGGACAACACAATAGTCAATGGTGGGTTAATACGATTGATTATTGAGGGGTACCCTCCACATGACATGATTAAGGACAGTGTCAAATTGCCTTTTAGTCAACGGTGTGTCTGATTGACACCTCCCTCGCCCTCTCCACCTCAGTCCTCCTGCTGGTTTCCCATCAGCCATTGCGAGTTCTGCCAGCTGGACTAGAGCAGCAGTCATCGCTCAAATCATCAACTCTGCACAGTGTTGGTTATTTCGGCCAAATAACCAACCATGGTGTGAAAAAGGCCTGACAGATGACACAATAACCAACTGTTGACTATTTAACCCACCATTGGTTATCGTGCCGTCCAAACCCAGTCATTATCTCCATAGTGCAGATGGGGAAATGCAGAGGCTGAGAAGTTGTGGTTTGCTTGAATGCAGGCATGTAGAACCTCTTAAAGCCCAGGGGCTGTATTCCATTTCAGAAAAGATTTTGTGTGCTGTGTTCCACTGCTGGTTGGGGCTAAATGCAAAAGAGGGCAGGCCCAAAGATCAAAGGGCATAGGTTCAAAAATATGAGTATATTTTAGCTTAAAGCTCTTTCTGCCAGTAGCTGAGCCATAGGAGAGGGATTTTAACTAGTGCTGTGCCAAACATTTCCTCCCCACATTATTTTTTACCATTCTCATTCAATTTGATAAAAAAAAAGTAAATGCTCATGAAAAGAAATTCAAAGGAGAAGAAATGTCAGAGAAATTCTCATGGGTTGGGTTTAGAGTTCTTGTGCTGACCTTACTTATGAAGTAGCTGAGAAGTGTGTATGAGTGTCCAATCTTTCATTGTAGAATCATCTCTCTGCACCAGCAATAGAGACAAGGGCCATGTCTACACCATACTTTTATCCTAAGGTCAACTCTAGATCATCTCTGTGCATCCATATGGCATCCCGAGGGCAAGCAGGGGCGACCCCTCCATTTTCCAGGGATAATTGAGACCTTGATTATCCCAATTTTGCCCGCAGTCCTGGGACCATCCTGAGGTGTGCAGGCGGTGTAGCTGCCGTTCCCAGATTTTCACTTCTTCCCCGTGAGTAGTGGGGCTGGGCACGGAGCTGCACAGGGAGGATCCGTGCCCATGGGGGTAGGGGGGCAGCAATTTCGCCATCCCTGGGATGGCGGGGTGCGTGGGTTGGGCACATATTTTTTTTTACACTTATCTTTTTCGCCGCGCATGTGCAGGGCACCTCTCTCAGAAAGGAAAAGCAAAAAAAGAATGGTGGCTGTGACGTCCCTCTTCCCTTCTGGGATGTTACGCAGCCATCTAGACACTGGGGGAGGATCATGAAAGCAGGTAAGTGTGCGATCCCCTCCCTCCCTCTACACCCTTAGGTGTGGAAATGCCCAAGTTGTAGCCACAATCACCCTTCAGAATGTCAACATTTGGAAGACCCTGAGCAAGGTGCTCAACTCAGCTGAGCCAAAATTCCTCGGAAGTCATTTTTCTCAGAAATGTCCTGAGATTTTTCTTTTCTTACTCCCCCTAGAAATAAAAGCTGAGTTTGCAGAATTTCCACGGAATTCCTTCCATATTTCTGGATGGCTGTTTCTTTCCCTCTCCCCCGCCTCCCCAATGCCCCAGAACAATGCTAAGTATGGGGTATTGTGGGAAATGCAAAATGGGGACCAGACTACCAATACAGTTGCTGCTGTTTGCACTTGCTGTGAACCACCTCCCCACTGCCCCAAATCCTTAGGAAAAAGCAAGAAGCTGTGCTACAACCCTTGCCAGTGGTGAGCCCTACCTCTGCCCACAACTAGGGTGGGGGATTTCAAGATGACATTTGTGCATAGCTCTAATTTTAACCGTTTAAAATGGAGGAAATCTGCACAAAATGATTGGTGGTTGGAGGAAAGGGGGCAGGAGAAGCAGGCATGGCATTATGGGGAAATCCAGGGGATAGATTGGGACCCCAAGTCTGAGTTTCTGCACCCCTGGTGCACACTTCTGGGCTCAATGAACCAATGGTCTAATTCAGTATAAGGCAGTTTCCTTCACTGTAATTTAAGTGCTTTTCTACATGAGGCATTTGTTGTGAGCTCATCATTCCTTACCCATGGTTGTTTAAGGGTTCTTTAGATGATGTCATGACCCTCTAGTTTTGCTTCTGTTTGTAAAGAACACTTCCTGTGAGGTTTTTCTTTTAGGGCAGGGAAAATGGAGTATTATTTCTGATGTTGGGGGAAAAAATGATTTCCTCTTGTGTACTTGCTTTATTCTGCTATACCACAGTGCCACTTAGTGGTTAGGCAGCAGAAAAGCAGGAAAGGAAATGCTCTTCATATAGTGCTCAGATCTCAGTTCTGTGACGAAATTGAAATTAGATGCAGCGCATTGACAGCCTTGGTTAGAAAACTCTTAGTATAGACACACTACTCCAGAGCAAGGGCTTGTAGAAGAGAAATTTTTGGGAAAGATGGAACCCTGGAGGGTCAAATTGGGACCCCAGGACAGCTGGATTTGTCTTTGAGCCTGAGGTTCATGGCAGAGACAAACTTTGTAGCTCAGCTCCTTACACTCTCTGCTATACCCCTCCATTCTGCATTCCACACCCACTCAAAAGAGAAGAGTGCATAGAATGATGAGCGTATTAAACCATACAGCAGAAAAGTGCTATCACTCCCTCTCATAGTGCTGAGGTGGCGTGCACAGTCGCAAATGGTCCAAAGCAAAGTAACAAGGGGTAAATATTAGCACGCACACACACACACACACACACACACACACACACACACACCGGCCTGCCGAAAAATGGGGTAATACAGGCCAGGAAAGCAATGGTAGTGGCCCACTTTCAACTGTTGAAGCTAGCCAATGTTTTGTCTACAGGCTTCTAGTTACTTTATAAAACACATCTCCTGCAATACAATTTCCTGTTCTCAGTTTCCAGTTCTGCTACACTGCATACTCAAAGAGATGGGATTAATCAGCTCAGGTCTTGAAGCAGAATTTTTAATTGTATTTAATATGAGAACAGATGATGCAGGAAGTTCCAGGGGTATCGTTCGTTGTCATATTTGATTCAGATACATTTTTAAAAAAAATTCATTGAAGGTGAGGCAGAATTTAACACACTGCCAGCCCCACTGGATTTATAAGGCCAGGCCCTTGAATTGCAGTCCAAATGAATTTCTGCCCTATCTCTGGTGCAGATTAGGGGTAGTTCCTCCTACTTGTGATGAATTACTGATATAACCTTCAGTGCAGAACAAGTCACCCACTCACCTGGCTCATTTATTGACCCAGTGGATAGAATGTCCTTCGCTGCCTCTGTACACATGAATGCTCAGGGTTATGCGACTCCTGATATGATATCACACAACAGCCTTCAAAAGCCAATGTCAAGAAAGCACAAAGAAGGCAAAGATAAGTTGGATAGTTTAAAAAGCAACAACTCAGTCTTCATGTTAAGCTTTTGCACTCACACCATACAAAATGCCATTTAATATCATGTGCAGAATTCTACATCCTCAGATTCTCTGTTCGTGCGTTGGTTGGTTGGTTTTAAAGGGAAACTTCTAGTCCTTATATTGTAAAGATAAATTTGAGAATTTGCAGGCAGTGGCTGCTGATGCATGAAGGAGACTGAGCAGGAATCTAGAGGCTATGGAGGAGAGGAGGAGAGTTCAATGATCCACATGGGTCTCTGCTCCTCCTTCCACCTCCCATGAGTTGCTAAATTTTCATCATTCATGTTGCAGAATCTGCCTTTGCTTCCTGGAGAATACTTTTAAAAAAAAAGTTAAAAAAAAGTAAACACTGTATATTCAAACTGGTAGTAACTCAAGCTTGCATTATGAGAGAGGAAGAAAAATGTCTCCCTATCCACACTGTGCATAATTTTGTACACCTCTATCATGTCTCCCCTTATACACTTTTTCCCTAATCTAAATAATCCCAGCTGTTGTAGCCTTCCCTCATAGGAAAGTTGCTCCAGCACCTTGATCATTTTAATTGCCCTTTTCGGCACCATTAGACTATGACACCACCCACCCACACTCAACGATTCACAGCCACAGCAGTGATCTTATTAATGATAATCCATAAAAAATTGGCATTTCATATTCCATGGAACGATATCAGAGGTTTCCTTAGGGAAATTTTGAGAATGGCAACAAAACGTCTTCAAATAACAGCTTGACCACAGCTACTGATTTTCTCTGACAATGAGCAATCACAAGGGAGTGTTAGGAATGTGTACTGGGATGTATATTCTCAATTCCCAGGAAGCTAGGGCAAGGCCAAACTAATATAATCATGCTCTATGTGAACTAAGCGCCATAACACTTCCCAGAATCCTCTGCTCCATGCAGGTGTTCCAAGGTGACATGGAGAGGGTATCCCGAAAGGAGGAGGCTTCAAAATCATTGCCGTATACCAATTTATGAAATGATGGGAAGACATTTTTCTCCCTCTCCCATAATTCTAGAACACAGGGTCATCACATGAAGCTGATTGGTAGGAGATTCAGGAAAGATAAAAGGAAGTACTTCTTCGCACAGCACATAAATTAAATTATGGAATTTGCTGCCACAAGATGTAGCGATGGCTACCAATGTCAATGGCTTTAAAAGGGGGTTGGATAAATTCCTGGAGAAGGCTGTCAATGGCTACTAGACCAGATGGCTATCTGCTACCTCCAGTATCAGAGGCAGTAAGCCTATATACACCAGTTGCTGGGGAACATGGGTGGGAGGAAGCTGTTGCACCATGTCCTGCTTGTGGGTCCCTGGTTGACAGCTGGTTGACCACTGTGAGAACAGAGTGGTGGACTAGATGGACTCCTTGTCTGATCCAGCATGGCTCTTCTTATGTTCTTATAGGGATGTGAGAATGCATTTTGATGCCAACTTACCTAATTTGCACTCCCCAGACCAGGGGCAGCATCAAGGATAGGCCTGGTTAGGCACCTGCTGAGAGCCCACACCCCAGCAGAGGCCCACTGACAAGAGCACCCTGCAGTTGCTTCTCTTCTTCACCATGGCATCCTGTGTGTTCAGCTGCCCAGGTAATAGTGGCAGTGAATAGGAGTAGTAGTAGATGCTATTGCCTACTTGCTAACTGATGCTTTGCCTGTCAAGCAAGCAAGCAAGGAGGACGAGGAGCAATAGCAGCAGGTGACCAATGGTGGTGAGAAGGTAGATTCACTGAGGGAGGGGTAACCTTGAGGGTGTCTTGCCCAAGGGCCATTAAGAACCTGAATCTGCCACTGCCCCAGACTTATACATGAGGGCAGTTGTTCTCTGAAATCCGCACATTTCCAAACGTTGAGATCAAGTTCATCCATTAAAAAATGCATACACACAAATGTAAAAGTGTGCACAAAATGAGCTTATTAGGATAAAGAATACACAAAATCACTGTATACAATGAGGAGAAAGATGTGCATTTTAAAAAGCGCATACCAAAATACATATATTGGGGGAAATATGCACAAACCTATGTCTGCATTTTCGCCCTGATGTTTAAAAACTACATTTGCAAATTGATGTGGAAATGGGATAGAACAAACATAATGGTGAACAAAACTGAACGAAAACGAACTTGACAGATTCACCCATCCCTAGGACATGACTGGTTTACATTATTTATTTTAACTCTATATGCAAAATTCAGATTCCCCAGTTGGTTGTTTTTGCATGCTGACGATTCTGAGCTCAGCAATCTTTTATCTGCAATGGTTTTATGGCACTAAAAAACAATTATTCATTATGTTCAAATCAGATGCTGGCAGCTTTTATTTTCTCTTTGTTCCGTACCAGAGAACCTGGTTTCCCAGTTGGATTCAAGTGCTCTACTTCCCCACTCCTGGAAATGTAAATAACACTGAAGTTTCATATATTTTAATTGCCTCAAGGCCGCCATTTTAATCTGGTGAATCCCACTAGGTGATAAAAGAGACCATTGCCATGGAAACCAGATCCAACAGAGAAGGCACCAGTGGATGGTACGTGGAGAAACAGTCGTTGCAGGACTGTAAGGTCTTGTCTGAACATAAAACATGATTTATCAGTGAAATCTTCATTCAACAAGTATTTTATTCTGGTTTCTTTGAAGTAATGTTTTGACAAAAGACATTTGAAATGGATGTTCGAAAGAAGCAGATTTGTCACCTCAACTTCTGGGAACAAACTTAGTAAGGAAAGCTAGCTTTGTTAGCATTATATTTTTCAAACCACTGTCCAACTGAAATATAGAAATGGCAATCTCCTCACTGTTTTCATTGGAGGAAAATAAATTTTAAGTTTCAAAATCTAAGAAGGATTGATGGGGACAGTTTGGCAAGGAAGTATATATCAGAATAAGGCGAAGGTATAACTATTTTTCTTAAAAGTATATTTTACAAATGTATTCCATCTGTCCTTAACTAGGTTATAGAAATGCAAATATTTCAGTTTATTCCAAATCCAAATCCATCAATGCCAGTTGACTGACTGAGCCATAAAAGATGTATGTGAGGTGTGTTTCATTAATGTAGAAACAGTGCTGGCACAAGCTCTTTCATGGCCTGAATTGGGGAAAAACATGCACCACTGCCTCATCACACACCCTTCCTACCCCCCACCCTCTGTTTGCCTCATCATGCAAAGAGCCGTGCAGCCAGAAGATGTGACTGCAGGATTCTCCAGAACACTTGCTGGAGGCTGTTTGATGCAGGTGCCTCACCTTGCTTCATTGGGGGGCTGGCCCTGTGTAGAAGAGATGCATGTTGGGTGCTTCTTTTTCTGCTCTTAGATTTGTCTGAAGTCTGCGATGGAATTCTGTTGAACCCTGTGAAGTGATCTTGTCAAAGGCCGCCTTCAAATGCACACTGAATCACACAGGATCCAGTTTCCTGTGGTGATACAGGACATGGTTGCCCTGCAGTGTATGTAGGTATGTGTGAATGCTCCATCCAGGCATTTGGACTTTTTGCCCCCCTGAGGCAAAGACATGTATGTGGGTATGTGTGCATCCTTGGACACCATCTTGTTCTTTGCCTCAGGGGGGCAAAAAGCTGTGGGCAGGCATGTCATGTATCACCACAGAAAGTTGGATCTTCCGTGATCCAGTGTGCACAAAAGTAGACTGCACTTGCAGTTGGGTTCTTCTTCACCACTGGTGATGGGAGAGCATCCTCCACCACACCCAAGGGGAGTGAGTTCGCTTAGGGCTTTGGTAGCGCCAGGTCTTTCCCACCTATTCAGCCATCTCTGGCGAGGGAAGGTGCTGATTGTGTGGGAAAGAGTTATGCAACTGGCACCGCCCACACGCTTACAATATTCACACATACATCACAGGCGTGTGAGATATCACCGCAGAGTCCAGCACGGTTCTCTGTGTGTACAAAGGGGAAACAGATTCCATCCTCAAACT
Source organism: Elgaria multicarinata webbii (assembly GCF_023053635.1). Taxonomy (NCBI): domain Eukaryota; kingdom Metazoa; phylum Chordata; class Lepidosauria; order Squamata; family Anguidae; genus Elgaria; species Elgaria multicarinata. The sequence continues at coordinate 21,869,609 of NC_086178.1, read as the reverse complement.
GTTTCTAAGGAATTTGATTTTTTTTTTTGCAAATAAATCTGCAAGATGCTCCTCATTTGCGGTGCACAGTCTGCTCATCTTTTCTCAAAGCTGCACGTCTGTTGTGGGGAAATAACAGTTTCTGAATACTCACAGCACAATATTTTGTTCTTGGGCAACTTCCCACGGATATGATGCTAACTTGCACAAGACTATTTATTTATTTATTTATTTATTCATTCATTCATTTCTGTATTTCCTCACTTCTCTGTTTACGTGGTCTTTTTTTCCATGTGAGGAGAGTTGACATTTTTATTTACAAATATATATTGGGTTGGATCCAGATTTAGGTGCAGACTTCTTCCCTCCCCACAGCTACACAGAGGATCAGTGGATCTTGATGAATGGGTTGTTGTGGTACAAGGGAGAGTGAAGTCCCTATGGATTGGGTGGAGGCACCTTCTGCGAAGGCAGGTCCAGGGTGCGACGCATATAATTTAAGCACAGAGAAGAAAACAATCCTAGGTCTAATCTACACCAAGCAGGATATTGCACTATGAAAGCGGTATATAAAAGGCAGGAGCCACACCAAGAAGTTTATAGAGGTATATCCAGTGGCATTTTTTTATGCTTTTAGGATGTTTTTTAGGAAGTTTTAACAATGTATATTATGTTTTTAATAAGTATTTTATGTATTTTATACTTACTGTTGTTCTCCACCGCGATCAAAATGGAGAGGCGGGTAAAAATTATTATTATTATTATTATTATTATTATTATTATTATTATTATTATTAGGTATGTGTCAGTGGGCCCCAACAGTTGTCAGTGCATTTCAATACCACTATAAAGCAGTAGTGTGGCTCCTCCCCTTTTATATACCACTTCCATACTGCTTTCATACTACAATGTCCTGCTTGGTGTAGATTAGGCCCTAGTCTTCAAAATAGCATCAGTTTTCCAAGTACGCCTCGTGTGGCACAGAGTGGTAAGCAGCAGTTACTGCAGCCGAAGGTCTCCCCATGGCCTGAGTTCGATCCCAGCAGAAGCTGGTTCTCAGGCAGCCGGCTCAGGTCGATTCAGCCTTCCATCCTTCTGAGGTCGGTAAAATGAGTACCCAGCTAGCTGGGGGAAAGGTAACTGTGACTGGGGAAGGCAATGGCAAACCACCCCGCTACAAAGTCTGCCAAGAAAACGTCAGCAGAAGCAGACATCCCTCTAGGAGTCAGTAATGACTCAAGTGCTTGCATGAGAGGTTTCTTTCAAAGAAGCATACCCGTAAAGTCCCTATTCAGCTGAAAAAACTCAGACTTCTCTGCTGGAGACATTCCAGCTACATCTTGGGCTTTTCTAAATGAGTGATTTATAGCACACTTGTTATTGGCCACTCACAGAAATTCGCAGGTTCATTACACAACATTTTTCAACAGCCCGCGTCGTCTCCTGCACTATCCCCTGGAACTTCATCTCCTGCGCTATCCCTTGGAAATCGTGTATTTGAAAACACACACAAATAATGTGTTATTATCTGGAAACTGCAGGATCTGTCCACCTCTAGATGGCGCTATCTCATTAAAATACAATTGGGCCTTTCTGAGACGGGAACAAATCACATGGTTGTGTATAAAAGAGCATGTCACACAATGGTGGGATTACTGTGAGGATGGAAGCCACGATAAGACACAGGATTTTTCATGTGTGTAAAGAAGCTCAATGGTTCTCAGTCTCTTGCACAAGCAGGTGGGGTGTGTCATAGCCAGTATCTACCAGGCATCAAAATTCATTGACAACACCAGTTCTAGCTATCAGTTGCCCCATTGGTGTGTGGGTGTGTGTGTGTGTGTGTGTGTGAGAGAGAGAGAGAGAGAGAGAGATTTTTCCCTTCATTAAACCTAAGGCTGGGTGCAGTCGAGGGACTTTAATCCTTTCCCCCACCTCCACCCCAATGCCATTTCCCCACCAAAAATGACCTCTCAAAGCTGCCATTGCACCAATGTACCTTCAGGGGCAAACAATGGATTGGGGGGTTAATTTTCAGCAGGAAAACAGTGCAGGGGGGAAGGCATTTCACTGGCATCTTCCACACCACCCTTGGTTTGGATCTCAACTCACTTGAGGTTGGTCAGATGAAGACTTGCTCAATGTCATATCTAGTTTGGCTCTGAGCACGAAAGAACTAGAAGCAGAGTTACAGTGTTCTATTATAAGATTGAATTAAAAATGGGTGCCTGATAGATCTGCTCCCATATTAAGGCATGAATCATCACTATAAGGAACAATTTCCCAATTATGTTTCATAATCTGATTAATATTTTTTTTAAAAAAATGGAGGAGTCTTTTTATTCTGTGCTAGTTCCAGTACTACTAGCATTCCCTGGGGACACACTCTTTTCTCTTTAGCGATAGTCACAAATATGATCGCTGGCAGCTGAGAGAGGTAGCATGCTGCACATGCAGTGATGTTTGTTCAGCAAAGTTCCCCATGAAGTAATAAAGTGTAACTAGCATGGAACAGTGTTCTGCTACTATGTTATTTGTTAACAAAGGCAAATTATGAGTTTTAAGTAAAATCCATCAATTACTGACCTATTACTATAGCAAGCGGAGAGTTGTGCACACTGGGCTTGTACATTGCAAGGATTTCTCAGGGTGCAATGCATCTTTGTACACTCTGAACACAGCTGCATATTTAATTACTTATTTAATTGAAGCATTTTCATCTCACTTCTCAGACAAAAAAGGTTCCAGAGCAGTATATGTACGATAAGTAAAAGCAAGACAGTCTCTGCCCTCAAGCTTACAACAGGAAAAGAGGCGATACAAAAGGAGAAGGAGAAGAAAGAGGGAAAAGTGGTCTTTCAACAGGGCTGGTGGAATAGCCCTGCTTCCCACCTTATCCAGGGCTGGCCCTATCATTAAGCAGAGTGAAGCAGGAGCCTCAGGCAGCAGATTCTAGGAGGTGGCAATACGATGTTGGAGGAGAGACCTCTGTGCCATGCAGCCTGCTCTGCCCCTCCTAAGTTAGCTTGCAGCCTTCAGGAGTGGTGGAGGAAGCTGCCCCATTATCAATGTTGCAGACAGATTTATCTGCTGGTCCACCACATTTTGTGCATGGAATGGGAGGGGCGCCATCTTGTTGTTCACTTCAGGCAGAAAAATTCCTTGGGCCACCTCTGACCTTATCTCCCTCTTCTACACTGCTGGAAGAGCTGATGATGGTAATAGTTGAGGGAGGAGCCTGGTTTCTGGTACTAACCCTTGTTGGTCATTAACTTCTCTGTTTTTGCATTGCCTTAAGCAGGACAATGACCCCCCAACTAGCATTTCCTGTGGGTCAATGGCCCTTCCTAGGAAATAGATGTCCCTCCCTGTTTTAAGCAGTACACGTTTTAGCAGTTCTGCAGGAAAAAAATCTGCTATAAAAACAGACTATTACAGAGGATCATATTTTCAAAAAAGCTATTCCTAGCAGAGCTGAAATGAAATTTCACGTTAAGGTAATTTGCCAGTGCTGATATTTCCTCATAAGGATTAGCAAGATGTTTTGAAAAGGAAACTCAATATGTCGCCAGTGTCAAATGGAACAAGTCAGTTTCATACATATTTGGTTGGAATGCTGGATTATTATTTTTAAAAACTGAACAGATGTTATCAGAATTATTCAGGAAATAATAGAGATAAATTGACACGCATGCCACCAGTTGTATTACTAACGATGCAGATGGGGTATGTCCTAAACCCAAAGAGAGTTAATAATAGCATGTCAATAATAACAACAACATGCTTAAAATCATGAAGTAGAAGAATAAAACTGTACCATTGGTAGTAAAATGGCTTTGAAAAAAAGGCCACATTATGCTCATGTGCAACATAACTGCACTATCATAAATGCATCTTGGGAAAACAAATGCAATGCAGTTATTTGCGTACAGATGGCAAATGTTTGTTATTTGTTGGTATGGGAAGGGAGAAAATACTCCAATTGGGATTCATATGCAAATATTGTCTAAACGAAATGTGACCTGGATGGAATCATTAAAATAATGGAATGTTCAAACATGAATAGAAGTATTTGAGTTATAAGAGGAAAGAAGAATGGATTAATGGGAGGAGAGAAAGAGAAAGAGAAGGAAAAGAAAAGAAAGCTAATTTTGTTGTAGACAAAGGTACATTGTATTTAATTCTTTTATTGATTATTGATTATATTCTTTGGGTTGCAGCCAATATTACATGGGCAGAAGGGAGGCTTTCTCCCCTTCCACTGCACTGCCTTAAAAAGCTACTCCTGAGGATCAGGGGGCACCTTTCAGAAACTCTTGAAATGTTATGCAAAGGGAGGGGAGAATTGGCAAAAATCAGGCAGAGGCAACGTGCGTGAATGGAAGCTCAGAAAAGTATAGCTCTGCCCAGATATGTGTCAGCCACATTTCTGCATCTATGAACCTACATTTTGATTAGGGAAACCACCTACGCATCACCAAATAGGAGGAAATCCATCACCAAAAAGAGGACAAAAGAGGGCAGCCATTTGCATGGCATTTGCATACATTAATTCAGATGTATAAATACAAACTAAGGAATAATCAATATAGTTTAAATAAAATGCAACTAATTTAAATCAAAAATACAAATTGCAAATTGAGAAATAACTACAATTAAAATAACATTTAAATAATTTCAATAAAAATACAAATTGCAAATTGAGAAGTAATATGTATAACTTAAATAGAAATACATGCTGTCTCCCTATAGTGGGGAAGATTGTGTCCAGGAGACCTGTGTGCCTCTGCAGCCTGCTGTTTTCCAGGTGCTAACGCTTGTTTGGCATCTTCAAGACCCCTATTCTCTCTTCTTAGGGTCTCCAGCTTTAAACCAGGGTTTGACGGGGCAGCCCATCAAATGGACACTTACAAGTGGATGATTTTCCCCAGAGAGCTCTTCAAATTGAGGATTGTCCTCTGTAAAGTAGGACACTTACCTCCACCCCCACCCCCAGCTTTGATTGAGACCAGTAACTGGCAACCTGAGCAATTGTGCGACCAAAGTGTTCCACTAATCGCATTGATAGATTAATAGGCATCCCTGTCTTAAATGATTCATTTGAAGCAGAGCCATAAGCTTCTCTTTAAAATATTGAATTCAGATAGACCACAGCAGACTTTTCAGATTCCCTTTTGCCATTTTTCGAAGGCTTCAGAGTTACCGGGCTTGAAGGGCAAAGCCGAGAGGGATGATTACATGCAGCTCACCCACCCCTCCTGAGTTCTAGAGTAGAATGTGGCATTTTGCTGAGTCAGGACGAGGGCCCATTAGGCAGCGCAGAAGCCCGGAGTCCTGCATTACACGCCACTCTTCATTTCCACGGTTGGCCCCCGCTGAGCTGGCTGATGAACAGTTCATTAAACGGATTCCCTTTTTCTGCTGAGTCAGCAAAGCCTCATTTAATTTCGAGAACATAAAACTGAGATGGCTTCTTTTGGCAGCTTCATTGAAGACCTGGGCAGGCCAGTTGTATCAGGATGGCAGTACACTTGTTGCAACCAATATTGTGTTTTCTGACATCAACTCCAAGAGATTCAAGCTCTCTACCTTCAGGGAAGTTACTGCATGGTGACTTGTCAGTTAAGGAAACCCTGAACAACAGCTGCAGATGACCCTGGGCATGTCTACACCTAAGGGTGTAGAGGAGGCGAGGATTGCAGACTTACCTGCTTCTGCGATCCTCCCCCAGCATCTCGACAGCTGTGTGATGTCCCAGAAGGGAAGAGGGATGTTGTGGCTGCTATTCCCCCCACCCTGGAATGGAGGTGGAGTGTAATTGCGCTCCAGTAAGTGATAGTGCTTTGTTTTTAAAATCCTTTGAAATGTTCCCCACCCACCCACCCCCAATGGGCACGGACTGCCCCCACACAGCTCCGTGCCTGTTTTAAGAGCCCCACTACTTGTGGGGAGGAAGGAAGAAATTGGGAGTGGGCGCCACATCTCCTGTGATCCTCGGGATAGTCCTGGGAACGCAGGGAAAATTGGGATAACTGGGTAACCAGTTATCCTGTGAAAATGGAGAGGTCATCCATGGTTGCCCCTGGAATCCCCTGTGCATCATTTGGATGCACATGGACGATCTAGGGACAACCCCAGGAAAAAAGGCTGGTGTAGACATGCCCTCTGTGATCCGGATGAGGATTTGGTTAAACATATTCTAGGACACACTCGGTTTACCCCAAGGCGCTGACCCGGCCTTCGTTCTTCATGAACTGAGTCCCAAACTAGATGTGGCCAGGCTGTCCTCCATATCCCTGCCCTATTCACAGATTTAAAGTAAGGGTGGAAGGGGTGAGTGACTGACTTTGATGCCAAAAGAAGTGGGCGTGGAACTCTGACCTCTCCTGCGTCTTGGCTGCCCTCAGTTGTTGCCCTAAACTAGGGGTGGGGAACACCCTGGAGCTCAAGGGCCAGATTCAATTTCAGAGACATTCTTGGGGGCTGCATTCCAGCGAGGGGAGGGGCAGAGAGCAAAGGGGGCAGGGCCAAAGGCAAACAGGCAAGGGGGGGGACTATAAAAAAATACCAACATATTATAGCTTTCTGCCAGCAGCGAAAGTCTTAGGAGAGGCATTTAGATCTGGAGTTGGGGAAAGGGTGTGTGGCCATCTGGGGAAGCCTGGAGGGCTGGACTGGGATCCCAGGAGGGCCGGATTTGGGCCTTAGAATCCCCATCCTTGCTCTAAATGTCTTTCTCCTTTTCCAGCTCCATTTCCAGAATGGAGCTGGAATGGTAGGGCTGAGAAGAATGCCTTCACGTTCTGCTTCCTATTTACAGGACAAAAAAAAAAGCCAAGCAGGCCATTCCCAGGGGAGCAAAATCGAATGTCAGGGTGGGGTGCGTGGCTGAAACATCCACTTTCAGCAGCAGCTGGCCACCACCGAGTTCCCCCAAAAGCGCCACACACTGTCATTTAGCCAGTGCTCTGATGGGGGTTTCTGGGATAAAAATGGCAGCTGCCAGTGGGGACGACCATTCCCCCACCTCCAGAAGCATCATGCTATGTCATGACAGAGTACTGCTTTGAGGGCCTTGGGAGTGGGGGGTGGGGGAAATGGCAGATGAAGGCCAGCGGGGGAGGAACTCTAGCAGCCACCAAACATTTTGGGCCACCCATGAACGTTGTAAATATGCGCAGCCAGATGGGCTAGTCGTTTTTCTCTGCGCTGGTCATTGTTGGTCATTATTTGCAAGGCCGGTCTGGGCGTTGCGCTCACTGGGTTTGTGGGACTGGCACTGCAAAACGTAAACATGCAAATGCCTTAACTGGGCTTCTCCAGGCTTTGCCTCCATACCAGTGACACCCAATTTGAGGGCAGGAAGGAGCAGGAAAAGGACGAACGAGAACATTATAGAGGTTGCAAGCAATGTACTTTGCCATGCTTCTGCACCATAGTGCAGGCAGAGCATTTTTAATCATCATCATCATCATCATCATCATCATCATCATCTCGTAACTCATATAGGATGAGTGCAGCATCCTGGCTGCATTTTTCTTTGGAGGCTGCTGGACACAGTGTGGAGAGACTGCACACCTTTGGGCCAATTCATAGGGTATAGGTCAGGTGCACTCTCAAACCAGCAAGGGAGATCAGTGGCCGCAAAGCTGCAAAGCGCGTCCCTATCCCTTAGAACCGGTGTATTTCACACATTGAATGCTTCACATATACAACACCGATGAGATGCCACTGCCTGCCTTCCTGCTTCATACCCCATAGCTATGAGTACAGAAGACCTATGGATTTCAATTGTATTTTCAGTTCCAGGCACATAATTGTATTCAGAAATGCAGCTGTTTGTGGGAGGGGGTGTATCTTTGGGGGGAGGATTACTCTCTTCTTCTTTTTCTTCTCAGGAGGCATTAGCTTTGAGCTGCTTATTTCATTAAATAATTTTCCACTGGGTATGCTGTGTAATTTTCACCTTAACGTTCATGCTCTCCTCTCTGCCATTTTGACCCCTGGCATTTCATCAAAGAGAATGTTCTATTGATGTGGCTTAATTAAAAGTGTCCCCTAGTGTGGCTTCATTTCAGCTCCTCCGTGTACTTTTCCAGAGCAGGCGCTTTCTATCCAATTAGCAGGAGAATCTGTCCTTAAGCCCAGTGAAACAGGGGATGGGGGGGAGAAGGAGAAAAAAAGATCAGCAAATACCTCTTCAATACCCAAAACCTGCCACTCATCTTTCTCCCAAACTACCCTACAACTGAGCTGTTAACTCCAGTGATTTTTTTTAAAGCAGTTTTTCATTCAGTAATGATGCAATTGAAAATATAGCGCAATATGCTAACTGTTCTAATGGCTGAAAAAATAAAGCATGTATGTATGTTGGTCTCTATCTCTCTTGGATAATTAATTTTTCTTTGAATCACAACCTGGATAATCAGGAAATTTGGTCATGGAAGCTGAGGATGTGACCCAGCCAGCCAAAGTCACAAACACATTTAAATCCCATTTTTATTCGTTAGGACACCATCCTATGCATGCTTAGACAGAAAAAAGGCCGATGACTCCCAACATATCCCAGCCAGGCTTTTTTCTGTCTAAGCATGCATAGAATGGCACTCTTAATGGATAAAATGCAAAGAATGGTGACATATTGCCTATCCTCCAAGGCTCTCCCAAAGTGTTTGGGCTTTTAAGTTTGGAAAGTTAGGTGGGGGGGATGACTGAGGAGGGGGGGAAAGGGGGAGCACATGATCAAGGTATATAGACATTTTCTTAAATGTGTTTAGACATGTACCAAACTTTTTTTATTTTTAGGCGGATGTTGAAGACCCATTTGTTTATGAAAGTCTTACCTGTGTAGTGTACCCTAGCATCTTATGTTGATACTATATATTCTATGCATTGGTCTTTATGTTTATGTATTCATGCTTTGAATTTTTTATATTTTAATTCTTCTGTAAGTTGCCTTGAATCTTTTTCTGAGAAAGGCATCTAAGAAACAATCATAATCATCCAGCCACCCAAACCTGAAAGCAGCAAATTAGTTCAGAGGGCACAGGGAAGGCCACATGGCACACAGTGCTCCAGCACGTTGCTGTCAGTCACTTACCACTCTGCCTGTTGCCATGGCCTGGCCTGGTTACCTCTCTAACTTCTCACTCGGTCGGAGGCCTTTCCCAGTGTTGCTGTCAGTGATGCTTTCGGAGACGGCAATTAGGTGACAGCCAACAAACCCAGGTGAGCACCAGTCAAACATTACCACTGTTCGGTCACTGGCTCAACAGGATTGGAATGGAAGAGTGAGGAGGGCCTCAGGAGGAACAGCCAGGAGGGGGAATAGCTACCTGTAACGCCCTGCCCCCCTGCGTCGTCTCAACTTCACCTGAGACACCCACAAGCACCTGACAGGACTGTCCACGCCACTCAGGGCCGGTGCTACCATAGAGGCCACTCAGGCGGGCGCCTAGAGTGCCAAGTTAAGAGGGGCGCCGGGCACAGTGCAGCACTCACGCACATTGGCTGTGAGCCGGCCCAGCCCAAGGATTCAGCTGGGCCTGAGTGGGCGAGATGGCGCCCTGCGCCCGCCCAGCTGAAGCGAAGCTAGGGACGTGGGGGTGGGCGTGGGGCGGCTCCACGTTCGGACTTCTGGAACGTGCCCAGAAGCCCAAACATGGAGCTGCCACCCCCACCCCAGCGTCCCTGGCTTCGCTTCAGCTGGGCGAGTGTGGGGCACCATCTTGTTAGCATGAGGACGACGCGAGGCAGGGGGCAGGGCTCAGTTCGCTTGCTGTCATGAGCGGCTGGGCCTCTAGCACCCCCCCCCCAAGCACTGAAGAAGAGGGGGAAGAAGAGGAAGCAAGCAGCAAGAACCAGGAGGTGGAGAAGAAGAAAGAGAAGAAGCGAGTAAGGTAAGACTGAGGGGTGTGTGTGTGTGTGTGTGTGTGTGTGTGTGTGTGTGTGTGTGTATGAGAGAGAGAGAGAGAGAGAGAGAGAGAGAGAGAGAGAGAGAACGTATGAGTGCATGGGGTCTTTGAGTGAATGCATGTGTTCATGCGTGTGTTTCTTTGGAGTGAGTGAGGCTGAGTGTGTATGCGCACGCGTGTGTGACTTGGGGGGGATGATTTGGAGGTGATATTCCTATTAAATAATGCATTTTAGACTCATAGACATTCCTTTCCAATTTGTTTGCTATAATTGGCATGACGTATTTCTTGCACTTTAAAATAAATTTAGCAGTTTCAAATTTTGTGCTTCTTATTTTTTCCAGGAAACATATGTTCTTAAAAATCAAAGTTGGCATTTTTGGGGTGTGTGTGTGTGTGTGTGTGTGAAAGTAGCTCACCTTGCCTAGGGTGCAAAATAGCCTGGCACCGGCCCTGATGCCACTAGCACCCAGGACCACTTCAATCCCCCATGTGCTAATGACATGTTTGAGGGTTTAGGCCTACTGCTGCTGCTCCTGTCTTGCCTCTTCTTCAGGCCCCACAGCTCCACAGCCCAGCAACCTAGCCCTCAGTTTCCCATTCCGCTGCCACCATCTGTTGTTTTTTTCCTCACACTCCTCCACAGACTACACCAGTTGTTTGTAAATATAGTTGGAATTTATTAACTCAAGTAAATGCATGTTCAAGCTTAATGGTTTCCTCAGTTCTCAAATGCGTATGGTTACATGTTTCAAAGCGTATTGGTTTCAGTCACTTCTTTATTACTAGTACCACTTTAGAATACTAAAATCTTCTACTGCTCTCTACCTCACAGAATTCTAACCTATACACTATATCTCTCACAGACTCATCTCCCCCTGACACTTCTAAAGACACATCTCATACCATACCATCTCCTCTCCTCTCCCTCCCTCTCACTCACTTAACTATATATAGATACATTTCTCCAGCTCCTCCCACTCTAACTCAGCCAATCTGCACTCCCGCTCAACCATCCAATCAGCACTCAGGAATTCAACCCTCCTCTACAAATTGTACATACCTTGAGGCCTTCTTATTTACTGAATTTTATACATATAAACAATAAGTTTGCATATATATTTACATTTACATCATATAAGGCAGCTGAACATCACACTGCCACCTCCACATAGGAACATAGGAAGCTGCCTTATACTGAGGCCCTTTCTACACCATCAATTTTTCCTGGGATTGTCCCTGTGCATTCAAATGATGCACAGGGGATCCCAGAAGCAGGCAGGGATAATCCCTCCATTTCCCTGGGATAACCGAGACCTCGGTTATCCCGGTTTTACCTGTGGTCCTGGGATGATCCCAAGGATCGCGGGCGGTGTGGACGCCCATCCCGGCTTCTTCCCTTCTCCCTGTGAGTAGCGGGGGTCAGCAGAGGGAAGGAGCCAGGCCAGGGGGAGTCCAGGGACATCGGGGTGGGAGGAGTGGGGTCAGGTCTTTTTTTTTAAAAAAAATACATTTTGCTGGAGCGCAATTGTGCTCCTAGTTACTTTGTTTGTTTGTTTTAAAAAATGGCGGCCGCAATGGGTGCAACATCCTTCTTCACTTCCAGGATGTCACGCAGCCATCTGGACACAGGGCGGCGATCCCGGAAGCCGGAAATCCCGGGATCATCTACACCTTTCTTAGGTGTAGAAAGGGCTTGAGACAAACCATTGATCCATCTAACCCAATATTGTCGACACTGACCAGCAGCAATGGCTCTGCAGGGTTTCAGGCAGGAGTTTTTCCTTCCCTAGCTGGAGATGCCAGGGATCGAACCTGGGACCTTCTGCATGCAAAGCAGATGTTCTGCCTCTGAGCTATGCCCTCTCCTAGGATCTGCTGCCTCACTCTGCCTGATGGGAGAGGCAGTTATTGGAAGGTTTGCTTTCCAGATTTAATTCTGATAGATAAAAGAAAACATGTTCTTTCTTCTTCTTTCTTTCTTGAATTTTTTTCCTTCTGCTCTGCTCTCACAGACCTTCTATATTTACACAATGTGTTTTCTTCCATGTGAGCCAAATATTATCAGACTAAACAATGAGAGCTTCTTTAATCTTTATGCCAGAAGGTTAACACAGAAATCTGTGGCACATTTAAAAACAACACCGCTCAAAACGCCACACTACTGTGCTCATCTCTTCTTCTGCACATATTTAAACAAGGTATTACAAATGACTTTTAAAAAATCATATTCCTTTCAGTACTTTGGAGGGGTTGTTCTAAAAGGTCTGAAAATGTGCTCCCATGTCCAAGGAATCTTCTCCTCCTTGACATTTGGGACACTGCAGAAACAATTCTAAGAAATTGATCAATCAATCTTTATTTGCTCAAAACTAAAGGTTTAAGCCAAGAAAAACAAAACAAATTCACAATAAACAGTCAGATTAGATAATTTCCACCATGAATATATATCGTTACATTTAATTTTAAAAGCAGCCATTGCAAATAACAAAACGATAGGTTACAAATTTGTTCTAATCAGCCAAAGGAATTCAGTTTTTCTCAAAATCTGACGTATGGAAAGAAAGAATAAAAACCTCTCTCCAGGTACCTTATACAATGGGCAGTACAGCAAATAATGTCAGATAAAAAGAATTCAAAAGTCCACTAAAATGTACAGAGGAAGGTCTTTGAAGATGTTTTACTGGCCAGACAGACAGCAGCCGATTTGTACTACAAAATCTTTTTTGGATGCAATTTCATTCCCTTTGTCTGTGAAGGATAGAGGATGTTTCATTAAATGATGGGTGAGACAGATGGCAGTCATATTTTCATCTCCTTGCAGTGGCAAATGAAGTTCCATTTACCCAAGAAAGGAACGGATGACAAATGGATGCCATTTCTATTGGTTTCCTCCCTGAATTAAATATTGGTGATTCTGACCAAATTGCTTTTATGTCAGCAAGCCAGCACTTAATTTGTTTGCAAAAGATACCGTTGAACAGACATTCTGTTGGCCAACAAAGTATTGGGACTCGAGACTGAGAGATGCAAAGTGGGAATTCAACCTGTGTTAGGGTGTACAACTGTCAGGATGTCCCTGGATTTGTCTGGGTTTTTGTTTTATCCTGGGTGTCAGGGGGGATTTTCTGTAATTTTCTGTGTCTGGGAATGACGCGGGCCTTAGCTAAACCTATGGATTATCCCAGGCAAATGAAGGGGTCATCCCTGCCTGCTCCCAGGATCCCCTGTGTGTCATTTGGATGCACAGGGATGATCCCAGAACGATCCTGGGATATAGGCCTGGTCTAGCTATGGCCACACTTTCCCCTTTAAAGCCGCCATTTGCATGGGGGATGGGGGTGACACACTTTCTAAAGGCACAGCATACCCCCCCCCCCATGGCTCCAATCTGGGCCTAGGGGACCTTACAGAAAAGGCCCTGATTGGAACAGTGTGGGGGAATGGGAATGAGGGGAATCCCCTCTTATGCTCCAATCTGGGCCTTTCATGGCAGCCACCAGCTGCCATTACTGTGGCAGGGGGAGAATGATGTGCTTTCCAGAAGCCCCCAAAAGCACACTCCCCCCCCCACTTGTCCTCTTTTTTGGTTTCCCAAATATGGGCACCCTAGCCTGTGTCCTACCATTGGCCTTGGGTCAAAAGATGGAAGTACAGAAAAATGGGCTTGCACTAAAACATCTTAAGACAGGGGTGGGAAAACTGAGGCTATGGAACAAGCACAGCCTTCTGGGAGTCCCATTCTGGCACTCTGTGGTTCCTCAGTTGGCCACACCTCTTTCCCATAACTGCCAATCATTTCATGGTTTTCCAGCTTTTCCACAGATTTTTACCATTTTAAAAGGATGAATTGCCTCTCCCAAGGCTTAGTCACTAGCAGTAAGAGTATTAAGCTACAATATGCCACGGCTTTGGGTTTTTTGGTCCTGCCCCTTTTGCTTTTGGCCCCACCCACCACTGAAATCCTGGCCCCTTGGAGCTTCTCCAAATGTGTATTTATTTATTATTATTATTATTATTACATTTATATCCCATCTTTTTCCTCCAAGATCCCAAGGTGGTGTACATAATCCTCTTCCCCTAAGTTTTATCCTCACAACAACAACCCTGTAAGGTAGCTTGGGCTGAGAGTCTGTGACCTGCCCAAAGTCACCCAGTGAGCTTCCATGGCCGAGTGGGGATTAGAACCCAGATCTCCTGATTCCCAGTCCAACACTCTAGCACTACACCACACTGAGAACCAAATTGAATTTGGTTCTCAGGCTGAAAAAAGTTCCCCCAGCCCTGCCCAAAGTAGGTATGGTGGTACAGGGTGACATCTATAAAAGCTTCCATGTCAAGCTTGGTTTAAGGAACCAAAGGAGCTATGCTACCTCCAGGATCAAAGGCAATATGCCTATATACACCAGATGGTGGGGAACATGGGCGGGTGGGTGCTGTTGCACTTATGTCCTGCATGTGGGTTTCCTGTGGGCTGGTTGGCCACTGTGTAAACAGAAAGCTGGACTGGATGAAGCCTTGGTCTGATCCAGTCTTCTTGTGTAAAGGGACTCTGTGCTTCTGATGACATCCTTTTGCTTTACCTCCTGCCCCAGCATTTCAGTATCTGCATCTGGTACCCATCAAACAAAAGCAACTGTCCCTTCCAAAGCCTGTTTTGCTTGGTTTCGTTGTTTTTTGTTGTTGTCATCTACTTTGGAAGTATTTCTGTTTTTTCTGAAAATATTCATAACACCCAGCCCTAATTAAGTACTGTAGCAGCCATATTTTGTACCAGTCTGAGTTGCCAGACCATTTTCAAAGGCATCTCCATTAGACAACATTGCAGTAATCTGCTGGGAGATATTTCAGAGTGCCTAAAAGTGAACCACATACTAAATGCACAGAGAGGGCATCAAGAGATAGGGAACGCACGTGGGGGGAAACGGAAAATAAACATGCTGGATGAAAAGCACCTGTAAGGTGAAACAACACCAATGGGCAGCTGAGAAAATAAAGCACAGGATGAGACTCCCTTGCAAATGTTCCAGATCACAGCACCTCTAGGATTAAAATTGCAGAATGTGTTCCCATGAGGGATCAGCTTTCACTGGGTCATGAGGATTGTAGTCAAGTCACTGTTTGCTTTTAAATAGCGTTTGTCATTTTGGGGATCGAACCTAAGATCTTCTGCGTGCAAAGCAGGTACTCTTAACTGCTGAGCTATGGTCCCTCCCAACTACAACTCCCATAATCCTTGAACATTTGCCATGCTAGCTTGGTTTTATGGTAGTTGCGGTCCAAAACATCTGGATGGCACCAGGTTGCCTGCCCTTGGGTTAGACAGATGCTTTTCATCTGTGTTCCTCCAGCATTTGAAGATATTCCTTGTCCAAAAGACATTTGATTTTTTTATTGCCATTTAGCTTGTAATTTTTAAACATTTAACTCTAGCTCTCTGGCTTTGTTTTTATGCTGTTTTTAGCTTTGGTGTGTTATTACGTTGCAATGGTTGCATTTTAATTGCTTGGATTTTTGTTTTGTGTGTTTTTTCACAGAGGCTTTGAACGTCTCGATTTGAAGAGGAAAATGCAGGTTGTAAATGCTATTTACAAATAAACAAACACACAAATAAACGGGTTGTATTTCAGCCTTTACCTGTTTGATGTTGCTGCTTGTATGAACTTGGCCATAAGTTGGAGAATCCAAGAGAAATGCTAGATGCCTTTTGGACACTATGTAAAAGAAAGCTGCTGAAACAACAGAACGATCTAACCCTGGTAAGAGAAAAGGCCACAAATAAGAGGCAAGAGCCTTTGGACAGGAACTTCTGACAGCATTCGGTAGTTATATGCAAGGGCTCTTTAACACCTTTCCTGTAACTCCACAGTCTTCTCTGTTCAGCTGTCGCATTTTGCTCCAGGTCACTTGCTGAGTGATAGGACGGGCCCCAATGAACCAGTCACCTTAAAGGAGTTGTGACGAGTCCTTTTGGCAGATTGGCCTCGACACTTACTGGCTCAGTGTCACTCAAACGTCTGAATAAATTAAGATGAAATAAAAGCTCATACATCACTCCTAACCCTGTCACAAGCATAGTGGGTTCACACTGACAGCATACAATATGCAGCAGTTGGAATGCCTTTGGTGATTGTTACATTCCACTCAAGGCAGTGGATATTGCGGGGGTGGGGGCAGAACTTGAGTTTGTGGGATCGACTTTGTTGTTTACTACAGCCCCCGAGATCCACTAATCAGAGTCAGGCACAAAATAGTGTCAAGTCAATTACTACTGTACTTGATTCCAGCGGCAGTCAATTTGCTCCACCTCACAGAATTCCCTGTTGTCTAACCTTAGCTACAACCATTGGAGGCTGGCAGCTCCAATGTCAGGGGGGTGGTGAATTCACTCCAGGTTTCAAACCAAGGCCTTAGCTAGACGGGGCAAAATCCCGAGGCGATCCCCGGGATCATCCCTGTGCGTCCACATGACGCACAAGGGATCCCGGGATCAGGGAGGGATGATCCCTCCCTTGCCCTGGGATCTCGCCCTCCCTTTTGAGCCCGCTTTTTCCGTGGTATCAGGATGATCCTGAGACCATGGAATGTGTGGGCGGGCATGGCGGGTTGTCCCGGGACCCGTACATGGGGCGCAGAGTTTAAATTTAAAATTAAGTTTAAATTTAAAAAACCCTACCTTTCTGCGCACGAGTGTTCATGCACTCTTCTTCTTTAAGAAACATTTTTAAAATGGCGGCTGCAACATCCTCGTCCTTCGAGGCCATCGCACGCCATGTGTAAACAGAGGGAGAGATCTTGCGATAAAAATATTGTGAGATCTTCACCCCTCCATCCTGCTAGACCGCTAGGTCTGGCTGAGGCCCTAATCTTAGATATTGAAACCTTGGATAGTTCCTGACTAGTTCTGACTGAAACCCAGAGTGGATCCACTGCCCCATTGACATCAGAGCCACCAGCTGCCACTAGGCTGCACTCTTCACAGTCGTAGTGGGGGGGGTATTTATTTTCTAAGCAACGATATATAGTTGTAAACTATCCCTCTTGTAAGGCAAAGTATTTTCAAGTGGCCAGATAGGCAATTCAGACCCAACAGTTTTATAAAAGACCTGGTCCTGGTAGAGATGAAAACTGCTGTACTTGGTTTGTTGAAATCATAAGAATATAAGAAGTGCCATGCTGGATTGGACCAAGGGATCATCTGGTCCGATCATTGAACCAAGGGATCACTCTGTTCACACAGTGGCCAACCAGCTGTTCACAGGGACCCACAAGCAGGACCCTCCTATCCATGTTCCCCAGAAATAGGTGTATATAAGCTTACTGGCTCTCATACTTGACAACAACACAGCTGCCTGCATTTTGGGCACTCCTTGGGGATGTGGCTCTGGAGACTGTTCAAAATTAACCACTACACCACTGTCAAAACCTCATGAGGCTGTCCCACCCAGGAGGGGGGAAAGAGGTGCCAGGAAAGCAGGTGAGCGTGCAATTTCAAGCCAACAAATACATCACTCTGCCTATCTCCCTTCTGTTCCTGACTGCGGCCTCCAAGTTTCCGTTTTTAGAAAATCTTTAGGGAGAAGATACGTAGAGCTCTGTATCACACCTAGTTTGGCCCTCAGACAATAAACTCAGGGACGAACTAAATCTAGCATCTTGGAGCGACTGGGAGAATTCTGCCTAGCTAATAGACTTGCGATATTAGATTCTGACTCAGAAAACAGCCTGTTGCCTGAGGAATAATGCCAGGAAATGTAACTCCAGTGCAGAAATCGTAATCAATAAGGAGGCTGAGTCAGAGCTTGATGCAAGAGCTGTGGAGGAGTAAGAAGAGGTTTGGGACTTTTACCAAATGTGCGACCTGCCGCTGGATTTCTGCAGCCAAGCCAGCCAGTCTAAACCTCTCCCTCTCCTTCCTCAGAGAAGACACTCTATTCTTATAGGATCAGTGCCCTGAATCTCTATTGCGTATTTAAGAAGGCAGATCGGGCCACTAAATAAAGTGTTCACTCAAGCCCAATATAAGAGCATAAGAGGAGCCATGTTGGATCAGACCAAGGGCTCATCTACACCTAGAGCCCTTTTGAAGGGGAGGATGATTGTGAAGATTTCTGCTTCATCAATCATCCCTCACGGGGCACATGCCAGTGGGTTTGCCCACAATTTAAGGAGAGCCATTCTGGGGCAATTTTTTTTTATGACTCCTGACTCTTGCTCAAGAGCAGAGTTGCAATCCTGTGTGAAGATGAGTTTTTTTAAAACACACACACGCACGAAGTGGTGAATGACCCCAGGACCCATCCAGAATGTGACAATGCTCTCCCCCTCACCCCCAATACCCATGGACTCGCTCCGCACAGCTGGTTGCCTGTTTGCTGAGCCCCACTACTCACGAGGAGCAGGAACAGCTTCACAAGGGGGAGGGCACACCCGCCACACACCTCAGGATTTTTGTGAGAGTGGGGGGGAAACTTGGACAAAAGCTGTCATCGATATCCCGGTTGGGGAAGGGCTGCTCTAAACAAAAAAAGAAGTAGGTGGCTCTAAGTTCTTCGTCATCAGTTTTCCACAACCCCACAGTCACCTCTGCATATCCTATTCTCCATCCTGTCCTCATGGTTTATCTGCTTTGGCAGAATGAGAATTTCACTGGTACTTTCTGCCTCCTTAGGGAGGATGAGTGAGCCTTAACTCCCAATTTCCCCGCTTTTTGGTGCTTGGTGGAAAAGTGTACGTCCTTAACGTTGTTTTATAAACCATAGGTTTTTTTCTTTATTGAATTGGGATAAAGTAGGACAGTGGTGTTTTACTTTGTGGTTTGTTTGTTTGTTTGTTTTCCAAATGATGTTTCAGACACTCTTGGAAGTTCATCAAGGATTCGTTAATGAAAAGATTGGTAATGTCACAGAAACTTCCCATCACTACTGGTCTTCAGTGCAGTGGAAGCTGGTGGCTCTGATGTCAGTGGGGCAGTGAATCAACTCCGGGTTTCAGTCAGAACCAGTCAGAATCCTAAAGGAGCTGGTTGGGTAGCTCCTTTGGAGTTCTGTCTGGTTTTGACTGAAATAGAACTCTAAAGGAGCTACCCAATCAGCTGCTTTAGCGTTCTGTCTGGCCTTGACTGAAACCTGGAGCAGATTCATTGCCCCACTAACACCAGAGCCACCGGTCTCAACTCCTCCAGTGTGCTGCCAGGAAGTGTTTGGGTGTGGTTCTAGATCCCAGAATTTTAAGGCTAGAAAGGACCATGGAGGCAATCCAGACCAACCCCCTATGCAGTACTGGATCCTTGCAACAACAGCACCCCTGATGGATGCTCTGCTTAAATACCTCCATCAGAGGAGAGCCCACCACCTCCCGAGGCAGTCCGTCCGTTCTACTACTGAACAGCTCTTGGCATTCGGACATTTCTCCTCATCTTTAGCCCAAATCTGCTTCCTTGCAATTTCTACCTTTTGGTTTCAGTCCTGCTCTCTGGAGCAAAAAAGAACAGGTCTCCTCCCAGACCAAAGGACTGAGGTCCAGGGCCCTGCAGTCTCCCCCATCGTGGGTACTCCACTCCCTCACCCCCACTGGTACTCCTTGTCCACTGGTGCTCACTTCCTGACACCCCACTTACTCCCCCCTACCCCTGGGCATTCTACTTCCTCCCCCCAATCAGTGACACCTTCCTCCCCCTATCTCTCTCCACTTTTAAAACAGGCCGGGCACACTGCGGAGGAAGCTGCAGTCGGCACCCGGCATCTTCATTTCTCTAGATGGCATCCAGATGGCCACATCGTCCCAAAGCGTCACTTGGGAAAGCAATATGCTAGGTGTGACTGCCATTTCCTCCGCAGCACACCTGGCCTGTTTAAAAAATTAGAAGAAGATGGGGGGGGGGGGAGATGATGCTGCCTCATAAGGTGGGGTGAGGGAAAAGAAAGAGAGACAAAACTGGGCAGGGGAGTACCCAAAAGAGGGCTTCTTGTCCAGAGCTTTCTCAAACAGCAGTGCCACTGTCTATGGCCACCTTCCGCATGGCAGCCCTCCAGGTATTTGGAAACAGCTACCATGTCATACTTTCCATTTAAGTGAGGCAAAGCTGAGGCTCAACAGGCCTGAGCTATGAATCAGGAAGTCCCTTGTTTCAGATCTTGCCTCTTCCATGAACTCACTAGGTAGCTTTAGGCAAGCCACTCACTCTGGTTCTCATGCAGGCCTCAGCCTATTTTCGATAGCCCTCTGCAGTCTATCAGTTCAGATCTCTGACAAGAGTGATCTGTCCCGGCAGCCCTCTGTGTGGGAAGAAAGTAGGTGAGAGGAGGTGTGTCAGAAAGGGAGAGAGGAAATGTGGTGCTAGAAAGAGAGACAGAAAAGGGGGTGGCCCTGCCCACATTTTGCTCTGGTCCCACCCACGACTGCCTTCAGCCCTGCCCACTGTCAGCACATAGCCTCTGATAATATTACCCCCAAGGGAACGCGGCCCTTGACAGAAAAAGATTTCCCCACTTCTGGTTGTAGAGCAACATTTTGATGAGTTTGTATTGGAGGGGGGAAAGAGAGGAGTTTTCAGCAACAGAACTAAGCTTTTCAAACACCGAACATTCGTATAACAACCCACGAGGAAAATAGTGAGCTCATGTATTGAAAACTATCATAAAACCCCTGAAGAGCTCCCCTGTGCTTCTGAGAGAATCACTGCGAGAACTTTCTGGAAGCATTTAATAGACTGACTCAGAGAGAAGATGGCTTCTGACTGTAGCCTTTAAATCGCCACCTCTGGCAGCTTCCCAGTAACAGATGTGACAGGAGCTGCATATGAGAAGATCTGAAAAGTTGTGGGAGGATGGGAAAGCGGGGGGGGGGGACGACTTAAGCCTATTTGATCATTAGAGTTCATAGAAAAAGAGTTCATAGAAAAGAGTTCATAGAGTTCATAGAAAAAGGAGTGATCATGAATAAGTGGCTGTTAGAGAAGACTAGTTTGGTAGAAGTTTTGAAGCGTTCTTTGCCCAGAAAGGATTGTCGAGGGTCTTAATCTTTTTCTTCAGAAGAGACTAGACAATGGCGTTTGCGATGTTAGAAGATAACTTATTCATCAGTATTCAGCTCTCATAGGGAAGCAAACTGGCAAGAGGGTGTATTTTAGGGATAAAATACAGTTCGCTCTATTGTGTGCCGGCGCCACTGTGAAACGAAGAATCATAGCATTGGAAGGGGCCTATAAGGCCATCAAGTTCAACCCCCTGCTCATCTGTTTTCTAACTCCTAACTGAGCAGAGCAAAATGGAGGAAGCTGCCCCAGCTGGTCTAGAAGGTACATAAGGAAGCCAGCTCCCAGAGAGTGAGCGATCAGAGTGAATGATCAGAGCGAGCAAACAGGAGTTTGTCTGGGGAGATGTAGAGGAAGAGGAGACCAAGGCCTTAGCTAGACCTACCTGTTAGCCCGTGATGGAGGAAAGAAGATCTCACGTTGTATTTAATGCAACATCCCTCCTCTGTTTACACGCGACGAGCGACGACCTCAGAAGGAGAGGCGTTGCGCCTGCCATTTTTTATTTTTTAAAGGGGCAGCAGTGCACGAACACTCATGTGCAAATTTAAATTACTTTCCCTGCTCCCACCACCCTACCCCCGAGGGGTGCAGCGCTCCTGAGGAATGCTGCACCCTTCGCGTGGCTCCCAGCTTCTCGTGAGGAATCGCGCGGAGCCAGGTCAACCCGCGGTTGACATTATGCGGTCTAGAGCTCAGCCCGGGACCGCGAAAAAACCAGGGCCAAAGGGAAGGATGATATCCCGGGGCAAGGGATCCCTGCCTGATGCTGGGATCCCCTGTGCGTCACGTGGACACAGAGGGACGATCCCGGGGTTTGCCCTGGGATAAAGCCCTGTCTAGCTTTGGCCCAAGGCAAGAAGGAGAGAGGCCTCGAGTAAATCCAGGAGGCTGCCTATTCAAAGCCGCTGTGTGCTCACCATGTCCTCCTGGGAGCTGGTGCTGGGACTGAAGGGGGGTGTCCTGAGAGTTGGTGCTGGGACTGAAGAGACGTGGCCTGATTGTTCTCAGCTGAGTGGGTGAAGAGTTTCATTCTGTTTCCTGAAGAGATGCTCTGTTCTCGGGTCTTCAGCGTATCCTTCTCTGAAAGCTCCATGGCGATGTAGCCCATCTTCCCATAGCTGTGACAATAACAAGGGCCAATCCTTGTTAAGTTAGGCACAAGTTGCTACCCAGAAACCCCTAAACTAGTTCTCAGTATTTTTTTTACCCTTTATTTGCAAGTCAACAGATCATTAAAACTCCATTTAAATTCAAGTATAAGTGAAAACATATAGACCCAGCTGCGGGATAAGACAGGGGGCATGTCTACACCAATCGTATATCCCGGGATCGTCCCAGGATTGTTCTTGTGCATCCAAATGCCATACAGGGGATCCGGGGGGGGTGGCGGGGAGAGACAGGGACAATCCCTCCATTTACCTTGGATAATCCTTAGGTGTAGAAAGGGCGGGGGTTTGTAAAATACCATTTTAGGGTGAACAGGCCATCTGGTAGAGATGGCCAAGTTCAAAAATTTGGCCACCGGCACTGTGATAAGCACTGTGATTCCCTTGAAGAAGAGTATGTGAGACTCTGTAGAGGGCCTGGGAAGGACTGAAAGATAGGGTAGTGCCCCTTGGTACTAGCTACATTGGAAAGGGGCATGTGAAACGGAATCCACCTCAGCATTGTTGAAAGGGCGACATCTATTATTCAGTGGGATTTTGAGGTACCCTATTTCTTTGATTCTAAGATGCACTTTTCCCCCCATATAAACATCTCTAAAAGTGGGGTGCGTCTTAGAATCACGGGTGTGTCTTAGGGATTTTTTTCCTGTTGGTGGTACTGAAATTAGTGTGCGTCTTACAATCGATGGCGTCTTACAATTGAAAAAATACGGTATCTTCTAACAAGTTAATTAGAGCGGAGGATAGCGAACCTTGCTAAAGAGAACGCCCTCCTGTATTTAGTTGTCATCTTTTCGAGACCAGTTCAAGTCTTCCCCCTACTCTTAGGCATTCAAAGTCACAAATGGTGACGCTGGATGCATTTTTTTCCCATGACATTTGCAGCTTGTCTCCCTGGCTTGAATAATTCAGAGAGCTATTTACTCCGTTGGTATTGTGGGTGTCATGTCCCCATTTCTCTGCTTATGGTGCAATGTGTTCTGGAGTCTGTGGGTTTGCCTGAGATACTCCTGCTTGCTTTGAGTGCTGTTTTAGTGGAAAATATTGATATATTTATGTAATAAATAGTAAAGAGTTTTGGTTTTTTCAAGAACTAGGATGCCATGTCTTTTACAAACTTAATGGCTTTCCCAATGTTTGCCCACTGCTCCTGCCAGCTCCTCAGTTGACCATCTTCTGAAGTTCCATGTGGACTACTTGGATATGGCCCCTCATTTGATCACTTGCTTGATGGGTAATTTAGCAATCACCTCTTCCTAAAGGGATAGGTGCATATTCTGATTAATTAGGCTTCATATTTCTGATATTTAGTATATACTTGACTTGCATAGGAGAATTAAAGCAACTCCATGAGGAAAAATTATATATCATTTTCAGGAAATTATATATCGTTTTCTGTTTTCAGGAAAGACATAATTCGGAAAAGCAACCATAAGAGAGTCTTCTTAGGCCTTATTTGAGCAATGCATATGACCCAGCTGCATGGATGACTATTTAAAACTCAATATGTGCAGGCAACTTGATCAGGAAACCTGTTACGTACCTCCCAATGAGATTCAGGCTAGTTCCACCATGCCACCCCAAGCCCTCTTCTTGTAAAGTTGTTGGCTGTCACAGGATGGCCAGGTGTCCTACTTTACAGAGGACAGTCCTCTGTTCTTTTTTTTTTTTTAATAATTTTTATTTGTTTTCTGCACTATATAAACATACAACATTACAATAGTAATAATAATAAAAAAAGAAACATCAAACAACTGCTACATACATATTGAATAAATGTTGAGTACATATATGTTGAATAAGTATTACCTATACATTATCGTACTACAACATAATCATTCTTAACATAAAAGTGCACCCCCCACCTCGGGATCTATTCCTGAGTCCAAAATCTGATCGTTTCTTCTGCTGGCGGTTTCCCACTTCCCTTAGTAAACACAAATATTAGGAACTGTTTCCAGATTCCTTCAAACTCAGTCCTCTGTTCGAAGAACTGTCAGAGGACAGCCCTCTAATTCATGGGCTTCCCACACCAAGTTTGGTTGAAAGTCAAAGAACCATAAAAAGCAAGAGCAGGCCCTTGACATTGCCTATAAACAGCACCTGGGCAGCAGATGGAGCAGCAGGTATACAGGTCATTTGGTCACAGTCCTCCCCACTAGGGTGAGATGGACTGTATTTCTATTTAATACAGTAATTAGCCTAGAAGTTGTGCTTATATAAATAAATCAGCATGTGCAAATGTCATGCAAACCGGTGCCCCCTTTTGTCCTGTTTTTTGCTGATGCATCTCCACTTTGGGGGAGGAGTGATTCATACGTGGCCACCCTACCTCTGTGTGGGGATACCATTGACCTGTCTCACATAAATCAGCAGAAAGTATTGAGCTGCCATTGTTTTGGGGTGAACAAAACAACCTCCGGATCATAACATTAAATGACTCTAATTTTGTCCCAGTAGATTCCCAGTAATCTTCTCTGTGCGCATATGCATACAAATTTCCCAGAAGTCATTTGCAACTGGCTGCTTGCTCTTCCTGCAAAGTTTTCCAGTGATTCATCCCCAGCAGCCTTGGAGTCCATGACTCAAGCAACAATAACCTACCGCCCTAACTCTGTCGTTGATCCTCTCTCCAACCCACTGTTCACCCCTAAAATTCACTCTTCCTAATTCTTTATTCAGAATACCACCTCAGTCAATAATGTCCTTGGTTCTTGCTTATCTAACCAGCACCGCGTGAACTGTAACAGCAACAACAAAAAAGCCCTAAATCTCTGCAGCTCCTTCCAGCCTACGCAGTATGACTCCTGGGAAAGCTGGTTCGCCCCCCACATTGGAACGTTGAGTTACGAGAAATCTGAGATCCAACTGCTGCAAACACAACACCTCCTACAAATGAGTGTCTTGTTTTTCTTTTAAAAATGCTATCAACAGTGATGATAGAAAAGCAGTTACAGCAACAATGTTATCTTTGGGTCTGGAGTTGACTGGAATTGCCTCCCATTGATAGGATGACTTGCTTGAACAAATGTTTGAGGGTTCTTTCTTTCTTTCTTTCTTTCTTTCTTTCTTTCTTTCTTTCTTTCATGTTAGAACTAGTAAGGATGTTCTGGGGGGCTTCAAATTGTGCAGGATCATGCATTCAGCCCTTGGATATATTGTTCCCATGGAAGCCTAGAGGGCTGTAGTAAAAAATTGAAAATTGGGGGAAGAAGGTAGACTAAGCCTGATGCTAAATTCAGCATCAGAAGGCCAAGAATCCACCACAATATGAAAAATGTGCAGGGGAATTACTGGCAGGCCTGTCGATCAAAGAAACAATATGCCTAGAGACAGAGGACAGCTTTTCCAGAGTACTGAATGTGGTATGAGGAAAGCATAACGTGGCTTGAATTATTATTTATTGGTTTGGTTATTGTTAAAGCACCATCATAGGGATACTTCAGACAATTGATCTTTGTGAATTCTGATGCAAACTGACCTCACCCACACACCACCTTGGGCAAATTGGAACATAATAATTGTCCTTCAGATTTTGCACCTACCTGAATTTTGCAATGCATTTCTCAGAACAAAGATGCTATCAAAAGGCATTTTAAAAATACTCCATATGGGAAATGTTTACATTTAGATAAAATAAGTTTTAAATGCGTATGTTGTGGGAAATTATGTTCAAAAATTTGTATTTAGATTGGGACTTACATGCTAGCACTTGTGTGAATTTTTAAAAATCACTCATTGGTGAGGAAATGGGACAGAGCTGATGCAATGCAAAGCACATGCAAAGTTGACATAGACAAACTATAGCTTGAACTGCCATCGTTCTACATAGTGCTTTACAAAATCTACTAGCACAGGTCCCTGCCTTGAAGAGCTAACAATCTAAATTTGACAGAAGGGAGACAACAGAGTAAGGGAAAGAGAGGAAGGAAGTAAACAAGAAGGATACATTTATTTCAGCTACACATACTTAGGTTTATTTATGGAAGGCTATCAGGATTAAGGACTTCTCTACATGAAGCTAAAATCCTGCACCCTTATGCTTCCAGATTCTTTTCAGGATTAAGATCAGCTCCTTTTCACATGTTTTTTTCTAGAGTTTTTCTTTCTGGGCAAGTTCTAAATGTTTTATTATACAGCCACTAGATGGCCCTGTGGTATAGCTGTGATATAGCAGAAGTCTGAAAGTTCAGCATCCATTGGAATGCTTCAAAGTGCAAGGAAATTTCTTATCACATTTCTCCGTGGGGAATAAAGCCACTATAATGGGCAGAAAGCATGAGAGAGGGCCTGGACCTTAATGATGTTGTGTAAAAGATGCACAAAAACATGAGTGACCAATCACGAGTGCACAATAAAAGCCTCGTTTAGAGAAGCCATAAGGGATTGTGCCAGACTACATGGAAAAGGTGAGTATTGAACAAAATGGTGCACACATTTGTAAAACCCACAAAACCTGCTTGCTCAGAGATTAACATGGAACAAAATAAAATTGTGTACACGAAGGCCTTTATCATACAACTTTCAAATCTCCCAAAACTATTATCTTCCTACAGCCTTACTTTTAAAGAAGATGTTCATTAGAAGTGACTAAACACAACCCTTTTCAAACCTTTTTGATTCTCGCTTAAGTCCAAAAATGGAATCATCTTTCCTTCTTCGTAGGTTTACATTTTTGTTTTTATTTTACTCCTCATAACTTCTCCACCTTTTATTTATATTTCCCTTTAGTCTTGGCCTGGAATTTGTAGTTACTAAAAAAGGAATTAAAAATGGAAAAAATGGAGGCTCTTAACCGTGAGCAGCCAAATCCTTGCAATGATTGGATTTCCATTTATTTTAAAACAGAATTTGACACTCTCAGGATTCTAACATAGGATCTGATTGTCTAATGGGATTCAGAAGGTCCCCCTAGAGATGTGGTAAGTGGACCTTTTCTTCCTTGGAATGATCCTTATTTAAGCAACAAGGATGGCAGTTCCCAGAGGGAACTCTGTTCCTCTTAGTAGTCATCCATGCAAACGAGTGACCTTCACTGTGTTGCCAAAGTTAGCAAGCCCTGGAGTCAGACATGAGAATATTAGTCGGCTGCACGCCAAGAGCTTGGAGCTGTCTTTACCCTAAGACTAATTTTTAGAGCATTGGAAATGCTATCTCCACGTTAGTCAAAATGTACCTTTTACACGGTTCAGCTCTGCATGTGGGGTGGGGGATATGGAAGCTGGCTGTGCATGGTGCTCATTAGCTGGCATCCTCTGATATCACCCAAAAAGTATATATACACACACAGCAATAAATGAACACAAAAGCTGGCTGTGCATGGTACTCATTGGCTGGCACCCTCTGATGTCATCCAAAACTAAACACAAGCCCAATCACCAGAACAGTTTTGCAATTCCAAAAGGTATATGTATGTGTACGCACATACATGGCAATAGGTGAACACAAAATTCACACAGCAATTTTAAAAATAATATGTATAAAGTGGAAAGCCCACAAGAAGCATGGGCAAAGGTGCCAGACTAACAGCAGACCTGGCATTTGATTTTCAATTATGCAGGTCTATCATTTCAATTGTGAAACCAGGAGGAAGCTGGGTTCCCTCAGCTGCGAGCTCTCTTTCAAAATTATTTCTGTCATCACCTCAACAGGGATGAGGTTGTTGGGGATCAGACTGGCATGTGGTACCCCACGCTCCCTACTTACATCATCATCATTATTATCCTGCCTTTTGCCCAACCAAAGCACAACCAAAATGTAAGTATAAAAATAAACCACCCCAAAATGGTATTTGTTCCTTTCTAATTAAGGTCTGCCAAGGCCTCCTTCCCCCCACCCAGCTCCTTCCCCTGCCGGCTTCTCCTCACCACCAGCCACAGCCACCGCCTTAGTGCCTCACTCTGAGGGGTCCTTCCTCAGAGCAAGGCATATTTATTTATTTATTTATTTCATTTATATACCGCCCCATAGCCGAAGCTCTCTGGCCAGTTTACAGAGATTGGCAGGGAGTGCCCTTGAAGACTGCCCGTGCTGTGGCAGCACAGACAATCTCCAGGGCCACCTTACCCAGATGCTTTGCTCTGAGGAAGGATCCCTCAGAGCAAGACATTTAGGCCAAGTGGGCTCTCTGCTGGCTTATCCTATGGATGCATTTACTGCAGTAGGGAGGCAGCTGGTGGGGATGGTCAGAGAGCCCTCCCACCTGATGCCTCACTCTGGGGACTGAGTGAGGCATTGGGCAGGTGGCGCTCCAGAGAGCTGTACCAGCGGCAAAAGCCGGTGTGGTTCTCCTGAGTGCCTGCCTACCCCCCATGACTTATTCTTAGAGGTCCTCAGGGTGGGGCATAGGGTGGGCAGCAGTGACTGCTTCAAAGAGCTGAGCCAGTTGCTTTTCTGCTCTGGTACCTGCCCTATGCCTCACTTGGAGAGGTCCTCAGAGTAAAGCCAAGGGCTCTGGTGGAGAATGCTGCCGTCACAGCGGTGGGGAGATGCACATGATCCACTGTCCTTCCAGATCCACTGCCTAAAGCAGAGTATTCACCCCGCTACATGGGAGGGCCGGCCCTGTTTCTCCAGTTCTCGAGTAGTGAGATTTCAGGAATTCTAGTGCTTACTTACGGTTTAGTTTCTTTGGAAGACGGTTACTGGAGACTGGCAGGCATTTTGTAATGTTTGCATTTATTTACTAATATTCAAGTTGAGCATAAGGTAGAGGCTCACGACGTTAACTCCAGCAGATGTCCCAAATCTTCACTGCTTCCCCATTAGGTTTCTCTGAGGACAGAGCCAGTCCCCAAAATGCTATTAGCTTCTAGAGCGTAAACCACAACCTCTTTGTGTATCTCTTTTAGGCACACTCCAAAAATTTCTGTTTCCTCTCTCTCTCTCTCTCTCTCTCTCTCTCTCACACACACACACACACACACACACACACATACATCTTGGATGACCTCATCTCTTGGTGGTGGGAGTAGAGGGGAAGGAGGAGGCAGGGAACTAAGCCCTGATTCCCAAAATGGCTCTTTCCTTTAAGCAGAGACCATCCACTGACAGACACCTCCTCAACTAAAGCAGGTGATAAGTCTGCTGTAGCCACCAAATTTCCAGCAGGCCTAATGGTTCCATCAATCCTCTCTTGTTTATTTATTTAGTATTTTTATTTATTACATTTTTATACTGCCCATTAGCTGAGGCTCTCTGGGCAGTGCACAATTAAAACCATAAAATGCAACAGGTACCCAAATACATTTAAACGTTAAACATTACTGTATACTGTTGTTTTTATATTTTTTGATGGTTTTAAATTTTGTATACATTTTAACATGCACTGTTTTTTAACTTTTGTAAACCACCCGGAGAGCTTCGGCTATGGGACGATATATAAATTAAATAAATAAATAAATAAATAAATGATTTTAAAAGCCAATATAAAACCAGGTAAGTTACAGTCCAAGGAAAGCTTGTGTAAAAAGGTATGTCTTCAAGAGGTGTTTAAAGGATGTTACGTTTTCCGCCTACCAAACTGTATGAGGAAGGGTTTTCCAGAGGGTGGGTGCTGCTACAGAGAAGGCCCCGCTGTCGTGGTTCTTCATGGTGACATTCCATTTGTTTTGGAATGGCCAGCAAGTCTTTCTCTGAAGATCATAACTGTCGTCTGAGTGTATATAAGGCAAGGTGGTCTTCGAGGTATACTGGTCCCAAGTTGTCTAGGCTTTATAGAGCATCATAACATGGGGGGAAATCATGTTTCCTTACCGTCACTTCTCTGCCCCCACTTTTGTCCCTCATTACTTCCTCTTTCTTGTTGTAAACCGCCCAGAGAGCTTCGGCTGGGGGGCGGTATATAAATGTAATAAAATAAATAAATAAATAAATTACTTCCTCTTTCTGCCTGGAGCGGAAAGAGGAAGTAAACATAAACCACGTGGCCATTCAGGGGCCATTTTTATCGTGCTGCTTTTCTTGCACTCAGCAGGAGATCGTGGCACATTTAGGTGGTGTTGTGTTTTTTAAAAAAGCCAGACTAAAAATGAGTGGAAGGAGTGGGAGGCGGACGTCGCCATCTAAAGGATGCACACGCGCCCATAAGTGGGCAGTAGTGAGCGTGCGATAAAACGCTCGTCTCATGAACCTCATAGGATAATAACATAACCTTGTTCCTTCTTAAACTGAAGAATCACAGGACTGTTAAGGCCACCTTGGGTGACATCCACACTAACCTCCTCCCCACACTGCTCCCCAGACTTACAACAATAACTGCTGAAATAAATTCAGACCTGGATTTAGCAGCATCAAGGGCAAAAATGTGCTACCTTGAGTGTGATTCAAAGAGTTTTGGTGCTCAAAACATAAACAAGTTTAAACCTTAATTCATGAGCCTGATGCAGTAAATCCTTTTGTAATCCTTTATGAATACTTTCATAAATTGGACATCTGACGAGACAGCACAAGATCCGACATCGATATGGAGTGTGAAACTGCATGTTGTGTTTAGTTCTGTGATTCTTTAGAGAGCTTTTGCCCTCCTCCCCTTACATTATGTAGCCTGCTGGGCCTGTAGTTTGAAACTAGCACAGGGAGAAGGGGTCTTCTGAATAGTATCCCCTTGTGCCATTTTCACCCTCAGAATTAATCACCCCCCTACAGCAGCTTTTGGCCCTGATGAGGAAAAGATACTGTTACCCTGGGGAGGGGTGATTTTCAGAGGGTGGCGAGTTGTCTTGGACTGAGTTCCGGGAGCACTTCATTTAATTTCCTGCTCTGCCACAAAATTCCCTGGGCGACTTTGGCTCAGTCATCCGCCACCATTAAGCCTATCTCACAAGTTTGACGTGAGGAAAAGGTAGGATAATGTATCTGTACGCCAACCTGAGATCCTAGTGAAATAGGGCGGGATATAATGTTTACAGTGAGGAGGACAGGCCATAGCTCAGTGCTAGAGTACCTGCTTTGGATGCAGAAAGTCCCATTTTTGATCCCCGACATCTCTAGGTAGGGTTCGAAAAAACCCTGCCTGAAACCTTGGCCCTTTCTACACCGGCCTTTTCCCCAGGGATCATCCCTGGATCATTCCTGTGCATCCATATGACAGGGGATCCTGAGAGTAGGGAGGGATGATCCCTCCATTTCTCCAGGATAACTGAGACCTCAGTTAACCTGGTTTTACCCACAGTCCAGGGATGATCCTGAGGACCGTGGGCAGTGTGGCTGCTCTGGCTTCTTCCCTCCACCTCACAAGTAGTGGGGGTCAGCAAATGGAAGGAGCTGGGACGGGGGGAGTCCAGAGCCATCGGGGGTGGGGAGTGAGATTGGGGCTTTTTTCCCTACTTATAGAATCATAGAATCATAGAATAGCAGAGTTGTAAGGGGCCTACAAGGCCATCAAGTCCAACCCCCTGCTCAATGCAGGAATCCACCCTAAAGCATCCCTGACAGATGGTTGTCCAGCTGCCTCTTGAATGCCTCTAGTGTGGGAGAGCCCACAGCCTCCCTAGGTAACTGATTCCATTGTCGTACTGCTCTAACAGTCAGGAAGTTTTTCCTGATGTCCAGCTGGAATCTGGCTTCCTTTAACTTGAGCCCGTTATTCCGTGTCCTGCGCTCTGGGAGGATCGAGAAGAGATCCTGGCCCTCCTCTGTGTGACAACCTTTTAAGGATTTGAAGAGTGCTATCATGTCTCCCCTCAATCTTCTCTTCTCCAGGCTAAACATGCCCAGTTCTTTCAGTCTCTCTTCATAGGGCTTTGTTTCCTTACTTTTGCGCTGGAGTGCAAGTGCACTCTGGATCCTGCGTTGTTGTTTTAAAAATGGCGGGCGCGACAGGCATGACACCATCCTCCCATCTGGGACGTCACACTTCCGTTTAGACACATAGGGACGACCCTGGAGGCAGGTAAATCCAGGATCACCCCCTCTCTCCCTCTTCATCCTTAAGTGTAGAAAGGGCCCCTGAGAGCTCCTGCAAGCTAGTTTTGGCAATATTGGGCTTGGTGGACCAAGGGTCCGACTCAGTATGGCAGCTTCCTATGTTTCTATGATATTAATATAACAACTAACTGAGGAAAGGAGGAGACAGTGACTCCCTAGAATAGGAGTCAAATGGAGAATGTGGATCGGGAGACATTTTTCTCCCTCTTTCATAAGGGATCATCCCATGAAGCTGATGGGTGGGATATTCAGGATGGATGAAAGGAAGGACTTCTTCACACAGTCCATAGTTAAATTATGGGATTTATTACCAAAAGACATAGCGATGGCCACCAATTTGGATGGCTTTAAAAGGGGGTTGGTTAAATTCCTGGAGAAGGCTATCAATGGCTACTAGTCCCGATGGCTTTGTGCTACCTCCAGTATTAGAGGCAGTAAGCTTATATACAGTACAGTATTTGCTGGGGAACATGGGTGGGAGGGTGGAGTTGCACTCATGTCCTGCTTGTGAGTTTCCTGTTCAACAACTGGATGACCACTGTATGAACAGAATTCTGGACTAGATGGAGCTTCGGTCTGATCCAGCAGGTCTCTTCTTATGCTTTTATCTTCTTAATAGCCTTGCTCACCCTTGTACCCTCTAGATGTTTTGGACTACCATTCCCATCAGCCCCAGCTAGCATAGCCAATACTCAGGGATGATGTCACCCCAAAGATCTGGACACCAACAGGGTGGGGAAGGCTTGCCTAGCAATAACTCTCTCTTTGTAAGGAGAACCATTACCCACTTTTGATAAGAAGGCTACTAGCAAGCAGTGCGGTTTGGCCCTGGCCCAGGCAAATATTCAGCCTGCAATATTCAAAGATCTACTTGCAGGGCTTTTATTTCCACTTGTGCTCAAGGGAGCCATCTGTACAACAAGGCTCATGAGTATAATGCACTCCTGATCAGATAAAGCTCGGTCCGCATGTCTGCTCTTTAAGGAAGGAAAGAGCAATTTGCTCTTAGCTCGTGTACTTAGGGTTTCCCTGCCTTGTTCCATGGCCCAAATTGAAGCCTTTTATCTTGCCTTGAAAGTGATGGTGTGAAAATCTTTTGGAATTTATCACAGGGCCAATCTTTGTTGAACACATCATGATTCTAGATAGAATGGAATGCTGCAAATTGCTGAATGACAGACTGGTCCTCTGAAATAAAAGCGTGCCAGCATAGCTGTCACAGAGAAACTAAAGAAACACCGCATCCTCATCACAAAGCTGATAAACCTGTGCATGGCACCATCTCGTGCAAGAGTGATCATCCAGGCCTGTTAATTTCAAGCAGGGCTAAAGTCAGCATAGGTGATAGGGGCTGTTCTAAAAGACAGAAAATTAACTTGGCTAAATTATTGGCAATTGGAACAATGGACCAAAAATTGGGTAAGAGAAAATGGAGAGTGTAGAGAGAGGACGAAGTTTGAGAAACTAATTGATAAAAAAGAAATGGATAAGGGAGAAAATACAGTGACAAAAGGTTTAATGAGTCAATTATACAATATATTAATTGAGAAACGTTCGTCGGATAGTGTAGGAAAACTGGTTTGGGAGACAGATCTGAAGATACAGATAGGACAGCAGAGTTGGGAAGGACTATGGAGACAGAGAGTGTTGAGAAATATGTCAGTGAGAATAAAGGAGAATTATTATAAAATTGTATGAAGGTGGTACCTAACCCCGGTTAGATTAAACAAGATTAATAATCAGCATTTGGCAGATTGTTGGAGGGGTTGTGGTGAAAAAGGAACGTAACTTCATATGTGGTGGGAATGTAAATATGTGCAAAAGTTGTGGAAGATGGTGTTTACAGAGATTGAAGAAATTGTTGGAATGAAAATAGAAAAAACACCAAGAGTTGCATTACTCTCACTGCAAGAAGACTTTAAATGTACTAGAGAAATTAAGGAATTGATAACGAATTTGTTGACAGCAGCAAGGTTAATATTAGCTAGGAACTGGAAGACTCAAGGTGATTATTGTATTGAAGAATGGTATAAAGAAGAGTGGGATATTGCTATGAATGATAAACTGATATGTAATATTAAAGTGAGAAGAGGTATAGTAAAAACGAATTATTTTGAGGGAATCTGGAAAAAGTTCCTAGTATTTGTGTTTTCTAAGGGAAGTGGGATACCACCAGCAGAAGAAACTATGAGTTTTTGGAATCACGAATGAGATCCCGTGGTGGGGGGTGCACTGATATGTTGAGTATGATTATGTTATATAGACTAAGCGTGAATATATGATATAATTGTTATTTTGAGTTTATGTATTATGTTCTTCTTTTTGTTAATTATATTGATGTAGGTAAAAAACTAATAATTTTTTTTTTAAAAAAAATAGGTGATAGGGGCTGCAGTGTTAAATGTACCTATGAAATGGTCTTATTCCAAATCAGACTTCTGGTCCATCGTAGCAAAAGGTTGTCTGTTCTCACTGGCAGTGGTTCAATAAAATCTCAGATAGGAGTCAATCCCACCCCTGTTCCCCATAGAAGGTTCTCTGGCAAGGATCCATAGCTCAGTGGTATGCAGAAAGTCCCAGGTCCAATCCCTGGCACTTCAAATTAAAAGGATCAGGTAGCAGGGGAAAGACCTATCTCTGTCTCATGTTTTTTGTACACAAGGCTGTTAATCAGCTGCATTTACTTTTGGTGTCATTGCAGAATTGAGATCCAAGCACTACATGAAGAGTGTTTCCTTTCCTGTTTTTCTGCTACATAACCTGTAGGTGGCACTGTGGTATCGTGGAATAGCACAATTACACAAGAGGAAATCACACTTTCTTTCACCATCAGAAATAATACCGCATTTTCCCTGCTGTAAAAAAATCATGGGAAAGTGTTTACAAACAGAAGCAAAACTGGAGGGTCACTACATCATCTAAAGAACCCATAAATAACCTTGAGTAGAGAATGACGGCATCATGTGGAAAATCTCCGTGACTCTGAAGAGCTACTGCCCTCACCCATCCATCCCAACTACAAAACAAGACAAAAAAACCCAGCTTCCTACATTACAAGAGATGAGAACTGTGACTCAGAAGATATGGACAAATAGTCAGGCTAAGAGAAGTTGGGATGGGGAAATCGTACCCAGTGCCCTCTTGTCTCAGATCCTTTTACAGGCTTTAATTTTTCAGATTTAGTTCTGTCACCATAGGGACTAGAACCCTGATGTGCCTAGAGATGAAATCTGAGATCCTTCAGAATGTAATATACATGACTATAGTGAACCCTGAAAGCCACGGAATGCAATCTCATGGATTCTGCAGACTTGAGTCTCCACCCACAGTCTGTATTGAAACCATTTCTTACAATGTTGCCCTGCCCAAATTATGACGTGGATTATGTTGTTTACTTTTCCTTCTTTCGTCTCTTGGTATACTAAGCAGTGCACCAGTAGTCAGGAAGAAAGAGTGGAATATCCCTGCTGGCCTCCGATTGCCTTTTGATGACTGAGTGGCCACACTGAAATCTAATCTGAATGAGGGAAATTAAAGCAGTCTTTTCCATTCCTCATGGGAGCAATTTCCTCCTCAAAACCACAAGGCGGGATTCCTATTGACCGACGGAAGCCACATTATAAATCGCAGCATAGCGGGGGAGAAATTCAGATGCTGAAGGGAAAATCCACGGTATATAATATGCTTGTCTATGAAATAATGATAGATATGCTGTCACAACACAGGCCTCACACACCGGCCTTTGTCGCACACAAACCCTCCTCAAGCCAAGCGCCACCACTTGAACAATCCGAGGGTAGGGTAAAACACAACCCTCACATGAGAGGGTAAAGGCTAGAATCTGAAAAGTTTTTACTGTATATGTAATAAGCTGAAGGTTATATATAAGGTGTTTGTGATAGTAACTATAGAGCAGGTGATGAAGCCAAGCAGACATGTGGTTTGAGGTAACAAAACAAAATAAAATGTTTTTTGTTTTGTTTAACAGATCTTGGAAGGAAAGGGATGCAAGCTTTCGCTGACGTTTTCTTGGCAGGCCTTATAGCAGAGTGGTTTGCTGTTGCCTTCCCCAGCTGTTATTACCTTTCCCCCAGCTAACTGGGTACTCATTTTACCGACCTCGGGAGGATGGAAGGCTGAGTCGACCCGAGCCGGCTGCCTGAAACCAGCTTCTGCTGGGATCGAACTCAGGCCGTGGAGAGAGTTTCAGCTGCAGAAACTGCTGCTTTACCACTCTGCGCCACACGAGGCTCTTTAACAGATCTTAGTTACTTCAAATTCAAGTTAACCTGCTTAATCTACTAGTTTTAATAAAATCAGTAATCTTAAGTCTCTTAAAATCTTATCTCCTTTCACTCTCCACACCACTGACAATCCTAACTGACACTCCCCAATCCCAACCAACTAACCCCCTACCCGCCCTCCGCTCTAGACTCCCCTGTTTATACTCCTCCTCCCCATTTCACAGCATCTTCAGCCACACCCACTCAGTCCAACATTCTGCACTCACTAGACATACAAAGTCAGACATATCTAAGGGAACGGAACTGTGGGGTAATGCCACATATGCCCTAGGAATCTACGTTGAGGTAAGGATCCGATTGCTAAGTTGGGACTGCAAGTTTATATTAGGGTTACCAGCTTTCCACCCTCCAAGGATTCTGTGTCTTTAAAGCTGCAAAGCTGGCAGAAATCTAATGGCGATGCTTCAACTGCATCTGCAGCAGGGGTGTTGAACCTCATTCAACCTGAGGGCCTAATCCCATTTTGGAGAAGCTGAGCATCTTTAAACAAATGTTTTATCACATGCTCATGACCAGCCACTCATGGATGTTTGCAGGTCATTTTGACAATGCTGTCAGCCTCCTCTGTCTCCCCCGCTCCATTTCCTGGTTTTAGCACTAAAAAATAAACTTCAGAAAACCTGACTCTTCTGAGATATGTCGGGATTTGTTGGGATTTCCTGCTATGTGCAGGCGAAGTTGCACGATAAAATGTCCCATTGAACTGTACAAACCATGGGGTCACTGCTCTCTTCCTCATGTAATTTCAGCTCGTTGCAAATGCGGAAGAGAAGCAGGAAGCACAGCCACGGTAAGGAAATTCGATTTCCCGCTGACTGAAGAAGTCTGCTTTCTGTGGCTGCATTCCAGTGGTGGGTGGAGCCAAAGGCAAAAGGGGTACAAGCCAAAAAAACCAAGCATATTTTGGCTAGAATAGGGTGACCATATGGAAAGGAGGAAAGGGCTCCTGTGTCTTTAACAGCTGTGTAGAAAAGGGAATTTCAGCAGGTGTCATTTGTATGCATACAGCACCCGGTGAAACCACAACAGTTAAAGCTGCAGGAGCCCTGCCGTCTTTTGGATCTGACCACTGGTGGGTGGACTACAGCAGCAGCCTCACTTGGGATGGCAAGATAAAATGGGCCAGGCCTTCCTACATAGCTACTCTAAAGTCTCTTTATTTCAGTTTAAATTGACTACTTAGACAATGTGCAGCTTCAGAAACACAATTCTCCCTAATACACTTGTCTCTTGTCAAGCAGCCTGACTTTAACTTAGAGCCTTGGCTTTCAAAGTACTTGGGCACCCACATTTTATTGGCCTCGAGGGAAGGTGAGGAGTGCTGGAAGAAATGGGATACGGTGTTGCTAAGCAACAACTAACCACATGCTTCCACCAACATGTTTTATTCCATAAACCTTTTTTTTTTCCTGTAGTTATCGAATCACCCAAGTCACATCCTTCGCTTAGCAACATCTGAACGCAGATAGAATACCAATTGCAACCAATTGGCTTTTGGAGAAATTCTCAAATAAAGTGGGACAGAAGCAGCAGTAATTCTTTTTACATGTGGAAACGATTATTTATTTATTTATTTGTTATATTTTTAATCTGCCCAATAACCAATATCCTCTAGGAGAATTTCAAACAGTCAAAAGACTAAAACGTCAGAAGAACAGTCTGTACACTGTTTTTGACTTTTGTAGACCGCCCAGAGAGCTTCAGCTATGGGGCGGTATATAAATGTAATAAATAAATAAATTAAATTAAATAAGGCTTAATCTACACCTGCCATTTATCCCAGGGTGGCCACAAGGTTATCCCTGTGTGTCCAAATGATGCACAGCTGATCCCAGGCTGAACTGGGCATGAGCGCTCAGTTCTCCCAGGATAGCTGGGACTTCTTTTTTCCTGCTTTTCCCTGCCATCTCGGGACCATCCCGAGATCCATGGGCAATGTTGCTCTCCGTCCCGGGATCCTCCCTCTTACCCATGAGTAGCAGGTCTCAGGAAACGAGCACAAAGCTGTGCGGGGGGTCCATGAGCATCACGGGTGAGGGGGAGAGCATTTTTGCCATCTTTGGGAGGGCGCTCAGTTTGTTGGTTTTTTAAAAAACAACAACAATGCCACCTTTGCGTAGGATCGTACCCGCACAATTGTGCAAATCTCTCTTTTCTTTTTTTCTTTTAAAAAAAGTCATCCTGGACCATCCCTCTTTACTTCTGGAACAAACTTGCTGGCGTGTGGCCCCCGAGAGACAATTCCAGAAGTGGAAAACTCCGTGATGGTCCCGCCCCACTCCCCAAAGGGCTGCAGGTATAAATGAGCCTTACATGGCTCTCATTACATCTTGTGGTAGTGAATCACAATTCCATTCCATTATGCACTGTGTGAAGAAGTACTACCTTATATCTGTCGTCAATCTCCCACCATTCAGCTTCATGGGATGACCTTGGGTGCTAGTATGAGAGAAAGAGAGATAGAGGGAGAGAGATAGAGAGAGGTGTCTCCCTATCCACTTTCTTCACACTATAGATTTTATCTATCATGTCTCTCCTCACTCACCTTTTCTCTAAGCTAAACAGTCCCAGACATTGTAACTTTTATTTGTAGAGGAATTACTTCAGCCACTTGATCATTTTAGTTGCCCTTTTCTGCACTTTTTCCAGCTCTACCATATCCTTTTCTAAGAACATAAGAACGTAAGAAGAGCCATGCTGGATCAGACCAAGGGTCCATCTAGTCCTGCACTCTGTTCACACAGTGGTCAACCAGCCATTGGCCAGGAACCAACAAGGCAGGACATGGTGCAATAGCACCCTCCCACCCATGTTCCCCAGCAATTGGTGCACACAGGCTTACTGCCTCGAATACTGGAGATAGCACACAACCATCAGGGCTAGTAGCCATTGATAGCCTTTGCTTTTCCAACCCCCTTTTAAAGCCATCCAAATGGGTGGCCATTACTACATCTTGTGGTAGTGAGTTCCATAATTTAACTATGTGCTGTGTAAAGAAGTACTTCCTTTTATTTGTCCTGGATCTCCCACCAAACACCTTCATGGGACGACCCCAGGTTCTAGTATTTTGAGAGAGGGAGAAAAATGCCCCCCTATCCACATCCTCCATACCATGCGTAATTTTGTAATCATGTCTCCCCTTAGCCTCCTTTTTTCCAAGCTGAACAATCCCAGTTGTTGTAACCTTCCCTCATAGGGGAGATGCTCCAGCCCCTTGATCATTTGAGTTGCCCTTTTCTGCACTTTTTCCAGCTCTATAATATCCTTTTTTTAGGTGTGGTGACCAGAATTGTACACTGTATTCCAAGTGTGGTGGCACCATAGATTGGTATAAAGACAGTACAGTCTTGACAGTTTTATTTTCAATTCCTTTTCTAATAATGCCTAACATCCCATTTGCCATTTTCAGGGCAGCCACATACTGGATTGAGATTTTCACTGAACTGACCACCACAATGCTATGATCTCTTTCAAAGAGCAAGACTATTTATTTATTACAATAATTCTAAACCACCTAATACATTAAAATCCCTAAGTGGGGTGTGCTTTGGCCTGAGCACAGTGGAAAAGCACGATGCCAGTGGAAGGCCCAGAAAATGCAGCTTGCTCAGAATCTATCCAAATTGGTGTTAGGTTTCTTCTGATGTGCTATTCTTAATCTTCTCTATTAAGAACATAAGTAAAGCCTTGTTGGATCAGACCATGGGTCCATCTAGATCCGCATTCTGTTCACACAGTGACCAACCAGCTGTTGACCAGGGTCCCACAAGCAGGACTCGAGTGCAACAGCATCCTCCCACCCATGTTCCCCAGTAAGTGGTGTATACAGGCTTACTGCCTCTGATACTGGAGGTAGCACTTAGCCATCTGGACTAGAAGCCATTGATAGCCTTCTCCTTCAGGAATTTGTCCAATCCCCTTTTAAAGCCATCCAAACTGGTGGCCATCGCTACATCTTGTGGTAGCAAATTCCATAGTTTAACTATGCACTATGTGAAGAAGTCTTTCCTTTTATCTCTCCTGAATCTCCTACTAATCAGCTTCATGGGATGACCCCTAAGGGTTCTACTATTTTGAGATGGGGGAAAATGTCTCCCTATGCACATTCTCCACAATATGCATAATTTTCTACACCTCTATCGTGTCACCCCTTAGCCTCCTTTTTCCCAAGCTAAACTCTGACTAGCAGAAAATATTAATATGGATTTTTTTAAGATCACAACTGTGCAAACTTACACATACACACACACACACACACACACACACTTATCTCTCCTTTGAATTCAACTAAGGCTAACAGCCAGAAAAATATATA
Source organism: Elgaria multicarinata webbii (assembly GCF_023053635.1). NCBI lineage: Eukaryota > Metazoa > Chordata > Lepidosauria > Squamata > Anguidae > Elgaria > Elgaria multicarinata. The sequence goes on along the minus strand of NC_086178.1, from coordinate 21,828,966 downwards.
CTCATTTGTTGGAAAATATGTTATAGCTACAGAGCTGCAACATTCACATCTGGAAAGCACCTGGACAATTAACTTTCCCCCATAATTTTATGTTCCTTTCTGGTTTATTTTAATTACTGCTAAATTAGATTATAGATTTTTTTTTAAAAAAAAAATTGCTAAATGGAGGAGGAGGATGAAATCTTCTCAGCTGTGTGCTGCAGCAAACTTTAATGATTTCTACTAGGAATATTCTAATTACAGGCTTGACTGTGCAAACTTTACTCATGGGGAAGCACTAACAGAGCAATCCTAGACATGTCTACTCAGTAGTAAGCCTGACTGAATGCATAAAGGATTACAGCCTGTTTTAGCCAGTAAAATGATGCAGGGTGTGTCCAGGACTGTAATGATTTCCAAGTGGGAGGAACAGGGTAAACATTGGTTTAATCCAGGAGTGTTGAACCTCCTTTGGTCTGAGGTAGGGTGACCAGATGAAAAGGAGGACAAGGATCCTGTATCTTCAACAGTTGTCATTGGGGCTGTCCAGTCCAAATCTGATTTAAAGATGGAGAACCCTAAGAAGGGAGAGCAATTGGACAGTAGACTGAGCAGGCACACGGGTCAAGAGTCATGCTGGAACAGACCAAGGGTCCAGCATTCAGTTCACATAGTGGCCAATCAGCTGCCCACAGAAACCCACAAGTATGACATGAGTGCAACAGCAGCCTCCCAACCATGTCCCCCAAAAACTGATGTACATTGTGATACTGGAGATACCGTATAGCCAACAGGACTAGTAGCCATCGACAGCCTTCTCCTCCAGGAATTTATCCATCCCCCTTTTAAAACCATCCAAATTGGTGGCCATCACTATATCTTGTGGTAGTGAATTCCATAGTTCAGCTATGCACTGTGTGAAGAAGTACTTCCTTTTATCCGTCCTGAATCTCCCACCAATCAGCTTCCTGGGATGGCCCTGGGTTCTAGTATTATGAGAGAGGGAGAAAAATGTCTTTCTATCCAATTCTCCACACCGTGTAAAATTTTGTACACCTCTATCATGTCTCCCCTTCCTCGCCTTTTTTCTAACCCTAAACATTCCCAGATGTTGTCATCTTTCCTCATATGGGATTTGCTCCAGCCTCCTGAATTATTTCTAAATTTGCATCTATGCATATAAATTAGTGTATGTACATTAGTTTAAACATAAAGAATAATAAGAACTGTTGTCAGTCATCAATTAGCACCTGAACAGCAGACTGAATACGCGGGAATACAAGTCACCCAGTCAGTCTTCCACACTATGATATGATGTACTGTTTTTCTATTTAAATTCTAATAATTCTTTCTAAATTGGCATCTATACATATAAATTAGCATTTTTCAAATATGCAAATTAGTGTCTTCTTTTGTCTTCTTTTTTTGGTAATGCATTTCCCCATTATTGTTAGTTCATGACTAATGTAGGTTCATAATAACATTTCCATCAAGGGATACCTTGGCATATGTTTGTGGGACTCAGGTTTCAACTTGAACCTTGCAATATTACGAGAGTCAAAAGTGTGGAGCTTGTTTGATACATGCTTTAAAAAACCCACATACATGTTTGTGGAATCGTCTACCGCCCAGGGAGCATGGAAACAGGATGGGAGGGTTCAGTTTATTATCGGGCATCCCAGGTTTTCAACACTGCTGCGCCGATGCTATTAAAACATTTCCTGTGCATAAACTACCAACTGTTAATTTTTCTTCTTTTTCCTCGTAGCACATTTCGCTAGGTCAGCCTTTCCCAACCTGATGACTTCCAGTTGTGTGGGACTACAACTCCCATAATCCTCAATGGTCATGTTGGCTGGGAATTATAGGAATTGTAATCAACACATCTGGAGGGCACCAAGTTGAGGAAGGTTGCAGTAGGTCTTATGGCTTGGATCCAAGTTTCCTCCTGTGAATGGAACAGAGCTTATATCCATGGAGCAGGGTTTGCCCTCCTTTTCCTGGGTGTCCTGAAAGTTTTCTCCTGGGGGTTGGGAGACTCATGGGGCTGGTGTGGGATGTGCTGCAGCTAGGATTCTCTGTAAAAATGGCCTCCCTTACGTGAACAGAAGATCCAAACCAATGTCATTGCCCTAAATAACTCTCTGATGTTCACTACACCATCATATTATTGCAGATTGCAATCAGCATCACACACTATCTAAAGTTTGCTTCAAACATATCTATCTATCTATCTATCTATCTATCTATCTATCTATCTATCTATCTATCTATCTAAATATCTATCTATCTATCTATCTCTTGTATCCCACAAGTTTAGTCAACTTCTCAAAGTATTAAAGCAAAATATGAATGTAAAAATTCATACAGCAAAAACCAGCGACTGCAAAAAAAAAAAATGCATACAAGCTAGATAAAACTATGATAGGAGAACTAAAATTACTGAAAAAAATCTTGCCAACTTCCTATCTACATCACCTTGGACAGCAGAGGGACCCTTAGAAGATTTTTCCAGTGAGAATTTTAATACCTGGGCTGGTGTGTGTCAAAAAGAATCTGTGAAATATCCTGGTCCTAAGCAACCTAGACTACCCACTATAAGTCACCAGATGCTGGGAGCCAGATACCAAATTAAACCTCCACTGGGGAGTAAAACTCCATCTAACTCATCACCCCTTTCTACTGATTACAGGAAATACCAAAGCACAACACACCTTCCCTCCTGATGTTTGTCTTTAAACTACCCACAATTACCATCACGTATCATTTTCTCCCCCCAACCTCCAGAACATAATTACTAAGGTTATTTTGAAACTGGGATGCTGAAGGAAAAGAGGGCCCCTTTTGGGATGGGCTGTTCTTTTAAGAGCAAAGCGCTCATTAGAATCTTTGATGTGGACCGGTTTTTGTTTACATGTTTAGTTTGAGCATTTCCAAGGCCTTCATTATTGAGCTTTCGCTGTGAGATGCCCCTTGCTCTGATCTGTAGGATGACTGGAGCAATCCAGAGAGACTGGTATGGATCTCTGGCATGACACTTTGCTGAAGAAGAGTGATCCGGTGCAATGTGGTTCTTTAATGGGGGTAGGGGAGAGGCACAAAGGGTGTGTTGATATATACCCAGGACAGCATCAAGAGTCAGCATGTTCAGGCACTGTTGTGTTTCTCAAAACCTCCTGCCTTCTTGGGAGACAATAACGAGGCCTGCTAGCCCACTGAAAAGAACCTGCTGGGGTTGCGCCTCCTTTTCACCATCACAGCCTACTTGTTCATCTGCCTCTCACTTGGCCCAGAAAAAGGGGGTGGTGAGAAGCAGGAGCAATAGATACCACTCTTCACTGTTCATTGGTTGCCTGCCTGTCAAATAAGCAAGTGACAGCAATGATGAGTAGCAGCTGGTGACAGTAGTGGTGGGAAGGTAGACTCATTGAGGGAGGGGACTCTTTGTGGGTGTCTTGTTGAAGGGTCCTCAAAAACCTGGAAACAGCATGGCATATGACAGTTGGGAGCTTTTAAAAGAAGCATATGCTAGTTCATGAGCTGATGAACCTTGTTCAAGTGTTTACTTCAACCATAAAAATCCTGAGGATGTGGGGGAAAAGGAACATATTTACATATGTGGTGGGAATGCAAATATGTTCAAAAATTGTGGAAGATGGTGTTTTTAGAGATTGAAGAAATTGTGGGAATGAAGATAAAACAAACACCAAAAGTTGCATTACTGTCACTATTTGAAGATTTAAAATGTAAAAAAGAAATTAAGGAATTGATATCGAATTTGCTGACGGCAGCAAGATTGATCGTAGCTAGGAACTGGAAGACTCAAGGAGATTATTGTATTGAAGAATGGTACAAAGAAGTATGGGATATAGCTATTAATGACAAATTGACTTGTAATATTAAAGTGAGAAGAAGTATAGCTAAAACAAATGATTTTGAAGGAATCTGGAAGCAGTTCCTAATATTTGTGTTTTCTAAAGGAAGTGGGAAACCACCAGCAGAAGAAAGTATGAGATTTTGGAACCAGGAATGAGATCCCAAGGTGGGGGGTGCACTTGTATGTTAAGTTTGATTATGTTATATAGATAAGATACTAATGTTAATTAATAATTATGTAGTGTGTGTGTGTGTGTATATATATATATTGTAATGGTGTATGTTTAAGTATTGTAGAAAATAAAAAAATTATTAAAACAACAACCATAAAAATCCTTCTTCACCTTAACCATTAATTCACTTGGAGCTTGAGTCTTCTTGGGTGATGCGTTTCTTCTTTTTTGTGATTCTAAATCCAATTGAGAGATTCTGGGAGTTGTGGGCCAACATGTCACCAGTTTGGGGAAGGCTATTTCCCCCTTTACTAGCCTGGTAGTGTCACTGGGAATCAAGCCAAGCACATCAGAAGGCCTGCTCCAAAGATGCCTCCTCAAGGGTGAGTGGGACAGCTCCCACTGGCTCCACCTCCAATATTCCTCCCCCTCACCCCCGTCCCTGCCACACAATCTCCATGCATTACCTGGAAGGCCATGTAGGGTGGCTACATGTCCTACTTTACAGAGGACAGCCCTCTTTTTGAAGTTGAGGAACTTGAGTGGGAGGGTGCTATGACACTCATGGCCTATTTGTGGGTTTCGCACAGGCAGCTAGTTGGCTACTGTGTGAAGAGGATGCTGGACTAGATGGACCCTTGATCCAGCATGGCTCTTCTTAAGTTCTAATGTATCCTCTATTTGATTGGCTGTCCAGTCCAAGTCTGCTTTGGAGATTTAAAGATAAAGGACCATAAGGAGGAAGAGTAGAGACTGTAATGTTGCACATCAGCACTTTGCACCTAAACAGCAGAGTAGCCCAGCACATGGGTCATCTAGGCCTAATCTACACCAAGCAGGATATTGCGGTATGAAAGCAGTATATAAAAGGCAGGAGCCACACTACTGCTTCATAGCGGTATTGAAGTCCACGGACAACTGTTGGAGCCCACTTACACATTAACACATGTACGCACTGTCCTTTTATAGGTTGTATAAATTGTTATTTAACTCTTTTATTAGGCGTTGACCTCCTGCTTAGGCTGTTTTACTGTAGATGTTCCGTAAGCATATCGGTTATAATAACAACTAGTTTTCATTATAACCGATAATTGTTTGTTTGTTTAGTGATCTTTGTTTCTTTCATTTATTTTTATGTACGTTCTTCTTTGTTGCCTTTATTTAGTTATTTCAAAAGAAAAGAAAATCTCATGATAAAACAAACAAAAGCACATTCGTGCCCAAAGAATTTGTACCACAGGAGAGCAATGGGAATGGTTTAGCCAATCACAATCCCCTCGTCTGACAAGTGAGTTCATCAACTTTTGCTTTGGACCCTACTTTTCAACCCATGACTCACTGTTGAGGAACCCAACTGCTTCCTAGTGCTATACCTTTAGTGAGCAGGGCTAATTGCTGGCAGCTTAATTGTATACATTATGTTGTTAATGGCAGGCACTTGTAGAAATAAAATAAACACTGTTTCCCTCCCTACCCCGGCCACATGCTGGAAAGGAGGAAGTTGAACTAATGTAAGCTGGACTAATTTCGCTAATCAAGCTTGACTCATTTGATAAGCTGCGTTAATATTCCAAAACCAACTCCAAAGTATGTTGGTGGCTCGCACGGGTGAACAAAGAATGGGAACGCATTAATGCTTCATTGCCAGCGTTGTCCAAAGAAGAAAGTGTTTCTTGACCCTCTGTCCCAAAACCAAGCCTCAGTTCTCATCTGGTTTCAATTCTATTGTTTGTGCAGTTTGTTGTATTTATTATTGGATTCCTGGCTTCTTCTCCTTGCTTTGTATAGACCAGCCGTTTATGAGAAATTGCTGATCCAGATGTTATCTTTGGCACCTGGCGACTTCCAAGTTCAGGCAGCCCAGTAAGGATGTTGAGAAAGTGAATGTGATTTTGGAGGCAGCCACTGGCTACTTTTTGTAGATACTGGGAAGGACTGGCTCTTCCAGGAGGTGGGTGAATCCCTTGTCTTAGACAGAAAATCCCCAAAGGCAGTGCATTCTGCCCCCAGGAGAACTCCATGCCCCACCCAGAGTCCAGCGTTGTGGCAAGAGCATCTGGCACAGCTTTCTGGAGTGCCACCTGCCCAATGCCTCACTTTCAGGACTCCTCTGAGCATGGTTTCGGATTGGGTGGACTCTCTAGGAAGCCCCACTAGCCGCTCAAAAAAGAGAATAGCCAGTGTGACTCTCCAGAGAGCCTGGACCAAACTCCTCACTGTAAAGATGGTCTGTGCTGCCACGACACAGGCAATCTCTAGGGCCATATCCCTGCCAATGCCTTCCTCTATGAAAGGATCTCTCAAGCAAGGCATCCAGGGAAGGAGGCCTGCCACTGTCATCAGCAGGAGGAGAAGGAGGAGGACAGTGACCTTCATCTGAAGAAGGTATGAGGATTGGAGGAGGAAGAGGAGGAGGAAGGGGGCGGGTCCTTTCAACCATGAGGTGCGGAGAGAAGAGAGGGCAGCAGTGCAGGTATGGAGGGCAGCTGTCACCATTATCACTGATGTCATTGTTGGGGGATGAGGAGGAGGGTGTGGGTAGCTGCTACCATGGTAACCATGGTGGGAAAGAAGCGAAAAAAGATGAGTGAGGAGAGAAATGGCCACCAGTTTGGATGGCTTTAAAAGGGGAATTCCTGGAGGGAAATGATATCAATGGCTTCTAGTCTTGATGGCTATGTGCTACCTCCGGTAACAGAGGCAGTAGACCTATATACATCAGTTGCTGGTGAAAATGGACAGAAGGGTGCTGCTGCACTCCTGTCCTGCTTGTAGGTCTGCCATAGGCATCTGGTTGGCCACTGTGTGAATAGAATGCTGGGCTAGTTGTACCCTTGGTTGGATCCAGCAAGGCTCTTCTCATGCTCTAATGAAAGCAGCAGCCAGAGGGGGAAGGCAGAGGAAGGTATCTGTCTGTCCACCACCATCACCGTTGTTGGGGAGGGGAAAGGAGGAGCAGGAGGAGGAGGAGGACAGGCAGCTTCTGCCATCATCATCATTTTGGGAAATAGGGTGAGTCAGCAGCCACCAGTGTGTGGAGGAGCAGTGGGGCAGGGGGAGAGAAGGAGGTTGAGGAGGGCAGGTAGCACGTTGAACTCTACGCCCTGAGACTGCCTAGAAACTGCATATATCCCTGGTAGCATTATGCTTCCAGCTGCTTGAAGGCCTCTCATTCTCCGGCCATAAGGCAGGGAATGTCTAGATCACATATAGGGAGCAGAGCCTGGAAGCTAAAATGTGGCACCTGGAAGGTCAGAGGGTGGAGCTTGATGCAGTGGAGACTGGTGGCTCTGATGTCAGTGGGGCGGTGAATCAGCTCCAGGTTTCAGTCAGAACTCTGAAGGAGCTACCCAGGGCTCCTACTTCAGATAGCACCTTTATAGTTCTGACTGAAACCCGGAGTGGATTCACCACCCCACTGACTTCAGAACCAGCAGCCTCCACTGGCTTGGAAAAGTAGACTGTCCACTTTGGCCCTTTCTACACCCACGGGTGTAGAAGGAGGGAGAGGGGGTGATCCCTGACTTACCTGCTTCTGGGATCATCGTCCTCAGTCTAAATGGGCTGCGCGACATCACTGGCATCACGCCCATTGCAGCCGCCATATTTTTTAAGGGGTCAGAGCAGGAGTGCACTTGCGCTCCAGCAAAAATTAAAAGGTAAGGAGGAAAACAAAGCCCCAACCTGCCCCCGAGGGCCCTGGCCTCCCCCCATCCTGGCTCCTTCCTTCTGATGACCCCCGCTATTCGCAGGGAAGAAGAAAGAAGCTGGGATAGGAGCCCACACCGCCCACGGTCTTCGGGATCATCCTGAGACCACATGTAAAACCGGGACAACTGAGGTCTCAGTTATCCCAGGGAAATGGAGGGATCATCTCTCCCTGATCCCGGGATCCCCTGTGCGTCATTTGGATGCACAGGGATGATCCTGGGATGATCCCTGGAAAAACGGCTGCTGTAGAAAGGGCCTTCGAATCTGGCTCCTCATCCTAACATTCTACTCCTTGGAGAGCAAAGGACCAAGACCCCAAGAAAGAGATTAAAACCCTGAAATGTTAGATCCAGCTCTGAGATCTGGCAAGCCTAACTCTGAAGGTTGGCTTCCACAGCCCCCCCCCCCCCCCGAAACCTCCCCTTAAAGATTTCACATTACTTAGACAAAGGATCGACTTGCTTCTCTGGTACTGTGTCAGGCTTGTCTACTATGCAAATATAAGAATCTGCATTGTATTCCTTGCAGAAGAGGACATGTGCCCCGGGAGTATTGCAGACTCCGATTGCTTTCACAAATGAAATCATTTGCACATACACAAAAAGTACATCATGCAGCACCAGGTTGTTACATCAGGGGATGTAACAATACAGTATTCATAAACTGGCTGTATTCAATAAAACTGTGGCCTTTCTTTTCTTCGCAAGGTGTAGCTCAGAGGACTAGAGGGACACACAACAAGAATATTCATCAGCAAATTAGAGACATTGCTCCACCTAGTGGGGGGGGAAATCACCATCCTCACCCTTCTATGTAATGAAATAGTAAAGAGATAGCTGGAGTCCCTTAGGGCTGGTTCGCCACTCTGCATGGAGTGTTTTCTCTCACCTATCTCCACAGTAGCAATGTTTGCAATTTGGAAGATCCATCTTGCTGGGGAACGAGAGCGGGAGGCTGCTGCTACACTTTGGCCACTGTGTGAACAGAATACTGGACTAGATGGACCCTTGGTCTGATCCAGCATGGCTCCTCTTATGTTCTTAACTTGCCTCCTCAGAGATCTTGGAATCATCCATGGATGGCTGCGTCCATTTGTTCGGGGGTCTCAGTAGCAGCCAACAGCCATCAATCAAGAAATCAGCCCCAAATAACATATGAACCAGCCTTCATTCTCAAAGCAATTGGGACATCATGCATGGCCATAACTTCACATGGTGGGACCAGCAACCCTGCTCTGCATTTCTATTGAAATGCACATCAGGTTTTCCTGAATGGTGACGAGATCCAGGAATGATGCTACCTGGGTCAGTCAACACATCTCTTACATATTTTGTGGGGATAATCACTACTCTGCTTGGGGCTACCATATCCTTTCATTGCACGTGTCAAATGGGTCATAAAAGGACATATATGAAGTTCATCGTAATGATAATCCCTCCCACAGTAATCAAAGAGTGATCTCAAAACAACTTTTAAAAAGTTCTACATTGTTTTTCATTTCATAGAATCATAGAATTGTTGAGTTGGAAGGGACCACGACGATCATCTAGTCCAACCCACTGCAATGTGCAGGAAAACCAGTTAAACCATCCATGAGAGGTGGTTGTCCAGCCTCTTCTTAAAAACCTCCAGAGATGGAGAACTCACAACCTCCGTAAGTAGGCTGTTCCACTCTTGTACAGATCTTACCGTCAGGAAGTATGTCCTTATATGTAATTGGAATCTAGGTAGCTGTAACTTATACCCATTATTTCGGGTCCTAACTCCTGGGGCCATGGAAAATAGTTCACAGAAATAGTTCACAAAAATGGCCACAGAAATAATTTCTTTTCTTTTCTTTCTTTTTCTTAATAAAAAGACACAAAGTGGAGTCTTTATTTATTTGAAGTATTTTTTTGCTGCTCCTCAGCCAAACGTCTCCCGGAACGGCGGAGATGTAATCAGTAATGCAAGACAGCCCCTGCCCAAAGGCTTACAATCATTTTTTAAAAGGGGGAGGAACATGCAAGGAAAAGGGAATGGGGCAGGAGGGGGGAAACAGTTATTTCAGCAGGGGTGGTTGATATGGCCAAGCTTTTGGTCTCATTTCCCTCAGCTCAGCCTGCTGGGAATGGCTACTGGTGGCGACAGTTGAGGGAGAAGCCTTCATGAGGGAGGTTATATAATCACGACAACAACTTTATGCCCAAGAGCAACCAACAATGGAAAAAAGAGGACATAGGTTTGCATAAAATGTATACAAGCTAATAATATATAGGAATAGACACAATTTTAGAAAGAATTACTATAATTTAAATAGAAATACAATCCCTCTCACCATAGTGTGGAAGAATACGACCAGGTGCTCAGTTGGTTGCTCAGTCGGTTGTCCAGATATTGTGGATGATGGGCAACTTCAAGATCCAGGTGTTCCTTCTGTTGGGCTCTTTATCTTTAAAGCAGACTTGGACTGGACATCCCTTCAAGTAGAAGATGCCTTCAAAATAGAGGACAGTCTTCTGGCAGCCATTCAAATAGAGGACTGTCCTCTGTAAAATAGGACACCTGCCCTCCCAGCTCCCTTCAGCATTTGGAGAGACAGGTAAAAATTAATAAAATTAAATAAAATGAAGCACATTCTTTAATATTTATTTATTTACAAATGATCTTTTTTCTTTCTTACTAGAAAAGAACACTGGAATATATTTCCATGGCTTCATAATCTACGATCACCCATAAATTGGGCTAAGAGAAACCTTGAGAGAGAAGGTAGAGCTCACAGCACAATCTTTTGACCAAGTGCTGCTTAGAAACCAAGGAGATTTGACAAGAAAAAAAAAGCCAAACTAAGAAACAAAAAGAAGAACCGTGGGAGAGGAGAACACAACCGTTTAATGAGGAATTCATTTGCTTCTGGGACAGTCAGTTTTCTTTTAATTCTGTCAAAATGCAGGTGTTGGTTTTGATGTTGTTGTTGTTTTAATTATTATTTTATTTTATTTACTTCAAAATCCACCTGTGGATGCTGATGTTTGTTCTAACTACGTAAAAAGTTGACAAATACGTTCAGGCCATGGAAAAGCCAGGTTTTGAAAATTTCCACTCTATTATCAGCTGGAGCACAGGAAGATGACTCAGGAAACGATTAAAGCTTCCTTTAAAATATCAGTTTGGGAACATTCAGGTCATCAAAGGGGAAAACATCTGCAGCTTTGCAGTGAGGCCTATCAGTGCAAAGGGCAACAATGTAGGCCTCTTGTTTTCAGAGCTTTTGAGTTACGATAAACTCTGTTACACGTGGGCTACCCAAATGTTGCCTGACTAGCAAGCCGTATACTCTGAAAAACAAAGACCGCATTGTCCAATTTGCTACAGGGGTGCGAGACTTAATCAGAGTGTTTGTGTTGTGTTGGCTTAGTTTCAAAACCACACTATAGCAGAATATCAAAAAGGAGGTGCATGTATTGTGGAGGGGGGTAGTGCAGGCTGGTAGCTCCAATGCCAGTGGGGTGGTGAATCCGCTCCGGGTTTCAATCAGAGCCAGTCAGAATTCTAAAGGAGTTACCCAAGGGGCGCTTTGGATAGCTCCTTTAGAGTTCTGATTGGTTCTGACTGAAATCTGGAGCGAATTCACCACCCTACTGACATCGGAGCCACCAGACTCCAATGGAGAAGTTAAAAACAATGCCAAGCATTTCTTAATATTTATTTTTCTTAATAGCACACAAAGGGGTAATTTTACCCATGAGCAATATTGTTTGCTTATTCTTTCCCGAGCGATGAAAAGTTCAAGGCAATCCTTTGAAGGGGAGGAGACAAGAATCTTACAGACCCAGTTCTAACTGTATTTACTTGAAAGTAAATCCAATTTATTTCAGCGGCACTTATTTCCATGTAAGCCAGTTTAAGATTGTAGCCCCTTTGTAAAAACAGGTACAGGTGCACATCTGCACACATACAGATGTACATAATTTGAAAATATACAGGATGAGAAGGTAAGATGGGAATGGAGCTGCCAGAAGAGGCAACATTATTATTATTATTATTATTTATTTATATAGCACCATCAATGTACACGGTGCTGTACAGATAACACCGTAAATAGCAAGACCCTGCCGCATAGGCTTACAATCTAATAAGTTGTAGTAAACAATAAAGAGGGAAGGAGAATGCAAACAGGCACAGGGAAGTGTAAACAGGCACAGGGTAGGGCAAAACCAACAGTGTAAAGTCAGAACAAACTCAATATTTGAAGGCTATAGGGAAAAGAAAAGTTTTGAGCTGAGTCTTAAAAGCAGTGATTGAGTTTGTAGTTCTCAAGTGTTCTGGAAGAGCGTTCCAGGCGTAAGGGGCAGCAGAAGAAAAAGGCCTAAGCCGCTCCAGAGGATGTCAGGTTCAGCATCTGACAGGGCACCAGGGTGCTGGAAAGGGCCGCTGCTGATGGGCCCCCGGGCCCCCTTTGTTTGTTTGTTTTTCTGGGCTGGTACTCTGAGCAATGCTAAGTGGCTGGATCTACCAGCCTTTTTATTTCCTACAATGCTGTGGGGCATTGTGGGAAATCAAAAGGGTAGCTAGATCCAGCTGCCAGTGCTGCTTGGAGCAGTGCCTTTGCTGTCAGGGATGTTCACCAGGGTCCACTCATAGAAACAAGGTGGGGGCAGGCAGACACCAGAGAATACTTTGTGCAGGGCCCACTCAAACTTGAAGTCACACATAGAATCATAGAATAGTAGAGTTGGAAGGGGACTATAAGGCCATCGACTCCAACCCCCTGCTCAATGCAGGAATCCACCCTAAAGCATACTTCACAGATGGATGTCAAGCTGCTTCTTGAATGCCTCTAGTGTGGGAGAGCCCACAACCTGCATAGGTAACTGGTTCCATTGTTATGACTGGGTTCAGTCCGTTTCTCAAACCCCTTCCCCGCAATTAAAGCTGGAGACCGAAATAGCTTCTTCTAAGAGCTGAAAAAGTGTGAAGAGGAATTGATGCTTAAAGTTGTACATCAGGGTGGGAAACATGTGGCCCTCCAGCTGTTTTGGCCTACAACTCCTGTGATCCCTCAGAACTGGCTACACTGCCTAGATGGGAATTGTAGGCCATAACTTCTCAAAGGCCACAAAGTTGCCCACCTCTGGTGTACACTCACCTACTTTTGCCTCTTCTTGTAATGCTTCCCAAAACCCCACAAAATCTGTTTGACTAGATACAACAGTGGGGCAAAAGAAATATAGGGTACACCACGGTGAGAAGGCTTCAGGCTTGCAAGATCCATTTTGATTTTTAATGGAACCCCGAGGTCCTCCATCTGGAGCATGGTAAAAAATGGTGGCTTGAGGGACTGGAGACAGATGCAAAATGGTGTCTGAAGAAGTCGGTGTCAGTTACCCACTGCACCCCATAATGGTCACACACTGGGATGACCTGCATATACAAGTACAAATCTATACTTGAATTTTGACAGAACAGAGAGTCTAACTGCCTAATTTAGAGGGGTGGGGAGAGAAGCCATTTTTTGATCATTGTTAAAACTATTAGAAGCCAAAAATCTTTGATGATCTATTGTATAATCGTATATCTGCCTTCTGCCCATCTCTGGTGTACACCATGAGAAGCAAAATCTCTCTCCAGCTACTTTAACGGCACAATCCCCATGAATATCTATATCTAACTGCATGTTAGAAACACATCTAACGTCCATTGAGTTCAGTGGGGTGTATTCTCAGGTAAATGGATATTGGATTGCAGCCTAAAATTCCTGGAATACTATTGTCTACTTCCAGCCTCATTCAGCCAGAATAGGAATCTCATCTTCCTCCCCTCCCACCCCATACACACACATAGACATCCTGCCTGCAGCTCTGAGTGTGATTTCCAGAAAGTCTTTATCACATTCCAAGAATGAAGCAATCAACCAAGTTGGCATCTGTGTCTGCTAGATACAATAGGTGTCACTGCTAGATTTTATATTTCAAAAACATGGGGGAGAAGACATTATTGCTACTTTTGTCTCAGCAGCTCTCAGTGAAACCTGAAATCTGTTTTGCGTCTTGCAGGGACTGAGTCTGTCTGACGCCTCCTATGCTAGCCGTGGATAGCCCTATGCTCCATGGATTTTCAATTTCCTCCTTTTAATGCTGTCCACATTTACACTTTTTATATGCAAAAATGCCAGTTTGTTTGCCTGAGTTTTTAATTCCGGAACATGTTGGAGCTGCCTATACGGAGGTTGGTTGCCACTGTGTTAAGTAAAACCCTGCACTTTTGCTGCTTCAGGGGTCGCCATCCACCTCTGCCATGACTCTGGAATGAGGGAAAACGACAGAAGCACCATACTCGCCTCGCTCCAGGAAAAAAAATTGGAGTAAGTCCCCAGATTTTTTTCTTTTGCAGCATCACGGGAAACCCCTGGGGTGGGTGCAAGGTGGCTGCTGCATGGTATAATCGATGCAGTGCCACCGTGCACCCACCCTGGAGCTTTCCTTGTGGATAGGCAGCCTGCATGTCATACCACTGTGCCCCTTTAAAGTCTGCTTTCTAAACAATTTAGCAGATTAGTGTTAATACTGGTAGCACTAGCAGCAGCACGGTGCAATACAGCCAACTAGTGGTGAATTTAATTTACATCTCAGGGTGCCATCCTGTGCATGATTAGACAAACAAAAGTCCTACAACTCCCAGCATTCGCCAGCCAGCATAGCATTTGATGGACTTTTGTCTGTCTAAACATGCATAGGATGGCGCTTTCTTGAATCAACTTTAAACACTTAAAATACACACCCACAGAAGTGTATATTCTTCAAAAATGCAAAAGTCAGCTGTACTAAAGAGCAAGAGCTGGGGCTATTGGAAGTTCTCTAACAAGACATCTCGTACTTTTATTCTCAAGGGTAGTTGGTTTCCCCCTTGCCATGATATTCTTCTTGGGTGGCAAGGGATTGAAGCCTCCTAGCAGCCCTTGGTTCTCTGGCTGATGAAGGTAGCATCCCACCATCAACATGGCTTGCGTAGCCAGGGCTCAAAGGTGATGCTTCCAGAACATGCTAGGGCAGATTGCACCAGGAACCCCGCTGCACCCTTGCTCCACATCTCGGAAAGATTCCTGGGGTTGTCTATAAAGCCTGTATACCCCCATAGTGGCTGCACAGTGGCGCTGCGTCATTTATACAACACAGCCACCAACTTGCAGCCTCTGTGAGCCTCCCCCCCCCCCCGATACTACGTGCTTTAAAAGTTGCCGAATTACCATGGCTTTTTCCTTTGCTGCGAGGTCACCACCTACTTTCTGCCATCTGCTGGTGCTGACCCCACTTCAGGTTCAAGCTGGGGGCATTCCCAGGGGTGGATCAAGGCCCAGGGTAGGTCGCGGTAAGCCAGCAAGGCAGGGCAGATAGCAGGAGGAGGGCTCAATGAACTGAATGGCCACCAGTGCTGTGGCTTTTTCAGCTTGCACTCCCTCTTGCAATTAAAATTTAGCGTTCCCACCCCACAGCTGCAATGCTACGCAGTTTCAAAGGAATGAGCAGCAAAGCAGTCATTGTCAAGACAAGGCCCTGGATATTCTTGCCTTGATATTGAAAGGAATAGGAGGTATTGACCCTGCATGAGGTTCCTGCGCTTTGATGGGCTTAGAGGTCATTGTGTCTGACATGATGGCATAATTCTATTTCCAAAGGTGTATTTCAAACCCTCTTTCCACAGCCACTTTGCAAATCATTGGACTGCTGGATCTGAAAGAATGGAATGCTTAACTTTCCATAGCAGGCACTGCTGTGTCTCATGAGCTAACTCGGGGCTCCTTTTAGTTCCTGTTTTAGAAACAAACTGTACTTCCTGCCCTCAGGAAAAAAAACGTCAGCAGGTCTGGCCTGCACCTGGTTGAAGAGGTGCAGCCATCTAGGGAATACAACTCCCTGACTGCAGCCTCATGCGAACAGTGTGGCCTACAGCACACCCCTGTGGCAATGTATGGTAACAGTTATACACAGAGTCGGTCAGCCAGGACAGTGAGTCAGCAGTCACTGCTGGTCACTGCACCTCAAAAAGGATATCGTAGAGTTGGGAAAGGTGCAGAAATGGGCAACCCAAATGATCAAGGGGTTGGGGTTGGAGTCAAAGGTTGCTTAGCTTTGAAAAAGGGTGAATAAGAACAGACCTCCCCCCTCTCTCTCTCTCTCACACACACACACCTACCTAGCTCCTGGGGTCATCTGAGGCTGATAGCTTCAAGGTCAAGGACTGATAAAAGTAATTCTTCACACAGTAGAGTTAAGCTGTAGAATTTGCTACAAGATGTAGTGATGGCCACTAATTTAGATGGCTTTAAAAAGGGATTAGACAAATTCATGAAGGATAAGGCATCTAGTACTGATGGTCGCATATTGCATTTAGTATCAGAAGCAGTATGTCTATATACCAGTTGGGGAACACGGGCGGAAGGGTGCTATTGCACTGTCCTACTTGTGAGTTTCCACAGGCAGCTGGTTGGCTACTGTGTAAACAAAATACTGAAATATATGGAGCCCGTCTGATCCAGCAGAGCTCTTCTTATGTTCACTACTGATCTTACTCCAAAACCTGAGGAATCCCAGAATTCCCTGTGTACTACTATTTGACACATACACACACACAGCCAGAGCCCAAAGCGGGTGAGTCACCCACTTCTCTTTCTGTCACCCCATTCTCTCTCCTCTTCCATCTTATATACCAGGCTGCTAGGGGAAGCCTGAACTGTTTGCATACAGAGGGCTTTTGAAATTAGGCCGAGGGCCACATGCAGGACTGATCTAGTTGAAAACATTGTAAATTCTACTTCAGGGACAGGCATTCAGTATTATTACAATTTTTAAACATCATTATTATTTTGCTAATGTCTGGGTTGGTGGGTACCTGCCCTTTAAAAGATGTTATTTGATTTTCTGAAAAGAAGGTATGAAAGCAGATATCCCACACTGCTAGTTATAATTACCATTCTCACAGTAGCCAACCAGCTGCCTGTGGAACCTTGCAAATAGGACATGGGTGTATGTCCATTCTCACAAAGGAAGCCAAACCATTAAATAGCAAGAGGAGAAACACGCCTACTTACCTGCTGCCCAGGGAGTTTGGGTCAGCTGAAGCAGAGAAAAGCAGCAGGTGGCCCATAAAAAGCAGGGAGCGTGACATAGTATTTATGCAGCAACTTAAAACCTCACCCCAAATGGCTGCAACCCTATGGTTTCTGATTAATTGGGTTTTCTCATCTGAGGGCAAAGAGGGAGTGGGGAGAGAGAATGACAGCAGAACTGGGTGACCTGATAAAGTGGGAGATGGAAGTGGAGGTACTGGGACAGGCTAAAGTACAATGAGAGGAGTAAAGGGGGCCTGTGGTACATCCTGACAGAGGAAGGCCGTTGAGGGGTGTGGGGAAGAGGGAAGTAAGCCTGAAAGAGAAATAAGCAGCCAGGCACGAATGGACCTGCTGGGAGCACAAGGAGAAAGAGAACAGATGGGAGGAGCGATCCTGAATTAGAGAACTACAGTCTCAAAGAGATGGATTTGGAATCCTAACTCTGCGATATATTCTAAATCTTGGGCAAGTGGTCTTCTCGGCCTTCCCAGTTTGCCTTTTTAGGAAACTAGTTTGTGTTGGAGCTAGACTGTAGTTCAAAGCTCATGTTCTGAGGGTCAGAGTCCACATCACCCTTGTATTCAGATGACTTAGCCTCTCCAGTTTGCCTTTCTGTGAAATGGGCTTTTTGTGGCTAGCCAAGTCTGCTGCGACCGCCATTTTGTGACAACACCCATGACACTTTCTCAAAACTCCACATGTGCCACCAGCCCAAGATTGGTGACTTCAATTGATATATAACCTAGATAAGAGGGCACAAGGAGTCCCATTATGCTAGAAAAGTATAATGAATTACACAACTCCAAGATGTAGGGGTGATGGCATGTATGGGTGTGATAGCACATCAAATTAGATTTTTGCATCTAAGGTGTCCCCCTCAGGCTAAATTTTACTACATAAATAGAAAAGAATGAACTGTCTTGGACCAGTGTATCTCAAGGCTCACTTTCCTCTAGGAGGCTGACAACTTCACAGATCTCCCCAGGCAAAAATATAGCAGGGGAGTTCCTGAGATGGGACACTTTTCAGCTCTTGAAGCCCAAGATGAAGTGTTTCCCAGGTGAAACTTGGCCCTTCACTCTTCATTTTGAACCAGACAGCAAACTGTTTTTCATTTCAACACGCTCATTCAGGTCAGTTCTTAAATTATTTTTTGTGTTGCTTCAGGCTTTCTTGGTCTCCTCTTTAATACAGCTTGCTTGTCTTGATGTTTTGATTGCTTTTTCTTTGTAATTTATAGAAAGGGAGGATATAAATGTGTTTTTTAAATCAGGACCATGGTCTCAGGGAACACAGGGCTGCAACCTTGCAGAAGCTAAGCAGGTCTGGATCTAGTCAATATGTGAAAGAGAAGGCATCTGGGAGACCTTTGTAACCCACCTCAAGGTAGTCAAGGCAGGATAAGCGTAGTTAGTAAACCATGAGCTTAAACTACCTTTTGGCAGAACAACAAAAGCAGTTCCACGAATAACCGAAATGGAGACTAATAGAACTTACAAACTGTGCTTGAAAAAGTGACTCTGCCAATGCACTTGCTGTATGCCTTGTGTTTTCCGGGCCTGGGGACAGAATTAACCCATCCCATGTATGGAATGATAGAAGACTCTTGGCTTAACAAAGAAACAGAACTAGAAGGCAAACTGGCTTCTGATTTTCAGACCTAATCAGATGCTCCTTTAATAATTCATCTATTACTAGCCGAAACCATTCTACATATTAGATTTACTCAAGTATACCACTTGTTTAGCTATTACTTTGATACTGCAATGGAATTCAGAAACAGGATTGTGTTTAAAAATGTGGGGAGTTTTACTCTGGCTTTCATTGGAGACTGATCAGTCACACACACTACAGGAATGTGCACATTAAGCATGAATATATTACTGTGGAAGTGTTTTTGTATAAAGGTAATTTCAATGAAAACATACACACAGTGCCTCCATCTCACAAGAGAATCACATCTTTACAGTTCATCAGACAGCTTTTTAATGCAACTTTTGAAGTGCCAGAAATCTCAGTTGCCCAGAGGGATCGAAGATTTAAGTTAGTGTACAACTTTTAAAATTTGGCAATAAGTTAACTGTATTCTCATAAATAGATGGTTCATTTGTACACTCTGCACAAGGAAAGTAAGGATCTGCATAAAAGCTCATTTTATTCCTCTGTTTCAGATTCTTCATCTTCATGGCTGATCTGGAAATATCGCAGTTCATAGGTCTCCTTGTCAGAAGCAACCACACGCAGCCAGTCACGAAGATTGTTCTTCTTGAGGTACTTCTTCGTGAGATACTTAAGATACCTTTAACATACAAGGCAAGTGATTGAAGAGTGATATCATCTTTTGCTAAGATACAAGACAGATGTTCTAAGAAGATATGAAAATCTGTTGTGTCTCTGACCCATAAGCAGGGCCAGCATAGCAACGTACATAAGAAATTGAAATGTGAATCACAATGTTCAGATTTCACATATGGCATGAACTATGGAGGTTGTGGGCTCTCCCACATTAGAGGCATTCAAGAGGCAGCAGGACAGCCATTGAGCTTTTATATTGCATTTTATATTATGGTTTTATACTGTTGTTTTATACTTTGAATGTTTTTAATTTTTGTGAACCGCCCAGAGAGCTACGGCTATTGGGCGGTATAGAAATGTAATAAATAAATAAATTCCTGCAATGAGCAGGGGGTTGGACTTGATGGCCTTATAGGCCCCTTCCAACTCTACTATTCTATGATTCTATGAACTCATCAGATGGCCACTATCCTCTCAGATCCCATCAGGTAAATGGGGATAAAACAGACCTTGTAGGATTATGCTAAGGATTGCCGAGAATTCTGAGTTCACTAAGGCGCTGTATATAAATGCTATTACTACATGAGATAGAATTGTGCACAAAGTGTAATAAGCAAAACATTTAATCCCAAATCTGACTAATAAAGTAGTTATAGCCCAAGAATTATCAAAATGTCTTAAGAAGGCTCCCCAAAACCCCACTCCTAAGCACATATATTTGGAAAGTATCAAACGGCTAGTTACGAAGCCAAATTGTCTCAGCTTTCCACGATGTAACAGCACTACCTCTTCTTCCAGTCGCCTGGTAAAATCTGATCTCATTCCAGAACAGAACTGGCAATAGTATGTGGATATCAAGGGAGAGGGAAGGATTTTGCCAAACACATACAGATACTCACACCCCTTAATGGCAATGCAGATAAAACTTTTGGTAATAAATCCAGGTACTTCAAGTAAGTAGAATTTGTAAATTTTAACGACAGCCACACAGGCTTGTTTTCAATGGGGGCTTTACCACCAACTCTTAACATCAACTCAGCCAGCAAAGCCAACAACTGGAGGGGTACAGCGAGTGCTTCCATTTGCAAAAGAGGGGGCACACTTTTTTCCTGATTCTCATCCCCCTTGCCATATCACATTCTGCTCCAGAGGGCTGCAGTGGGTAAGGGGGGAAATAGGTGTCCTGACTTACACAAGCAGAAGCACTTTCCACTAAGGCAGACTTCCCCAGCATGGTGTCTTGTGTTGGACTAGAATCCCCAGCATGTTCTTACTCCAACACATCTGAAGGACACCCTGACGAGTAAGGCTGTGTTAAAGGTAAAGCCACCACTAGATCCAATCTATTTAAAATATATCTCCAATTACTGTTATTCATCCCAGGCCTTCAGGATTAGGCTAAAAATAGAAAGGGATCCTGCATGAAATAAAACACACCCACCTTTTCGAGAACTGCCTTTCAGATGTCACTGTGATCTTGTTCTTAAAGCGTTCAATGTGAACTACATTTCCCAGGTTTCCTGTTTTTCCATTGACTTTAACTTTTTCCTTCAGGAACTGTTCCTAATCCAAAAAACAAAACAAAAAATCGCAACACTAGGGAATGGTGCCCTAGGTATGGAACTAGGGAAGGGACCCTAGCCAAGCAATCCTTGTTATTACAGTCACAGAATGTAATTAAATCATGCAAGAACCAAGGAAATGAAACTCAGCTGAACAATACATACAAATATACCTATCAACAAAATTTAGTCCATGCAATATACCTCAATATCTATTATGTGATCTTTAAAGTATCCCAAATGCTATGGGTTGCATGTTTTCTAATAGATCTGGCTATCAAATAGGAGCCACTAACCCAAGGTAAGTAATTATTCCCTCAGTCTGTAGCTTCCCAATCTCACAGCTCAAACACTGGCAACTGCAGGCAGGCAAAAGTAAAGGTGGATAATACTAATGGGTGGATAAGGATTTCCATGGTTAAGATTTTTGCTTTTATACCACAGGCCGGTTTGGTTGATGGGCAACTAATTTATTATGAAGTTAACTAAAAATGTGTCTAACATTTCTTTTCCTTAAAATAATTCTCAAGGATTATAACTAGTTTGAAAAAGATCAGTCAAATGTGAATAGCAGAACTGCTTACAAAGCTTCCGGAATCAAATATTCCATCTTCTACAGGATGGGTAAGATCGAGGTTATACTTGCAAGTTGATTTTTTCAGCTTCTTGTCTTTTTGCTAAAAGAAAAGCAAACACAGCCTTAAAGTTAGCATTTATGACTTTATTTCAGTATTGCCCGTTAGACTTCATGGGTTTAACCCATCAATTGTCAGGGCCATGCAGGAGCAACCATTTGTTGTTGGGTTAAAACTCTTGGGTTGTTTGACCCTCAAAACCCAGAGTTCTAGGTTGGATGTAGCATCAAACAATCCAGGAACAGGCCATTCCTGTGTTGCTTCCTAAACCAGATGCAAAGCAGAAGGCAGTGCACTCACTCCCACGTGGCTCCAACAGTTCAAGGGGTTAAAGAACCCATGAATCGTCATTATGTGTGAACCAGGTCAGTATGTCTGAAGTCCAGATATCTGGTAGGACATTCCTCAAATTGCAGGTTGGGAAACCAGCAGGGTTCAACGCATTTTTAGGTGGACTTCACTTGCCTCACTCCTCTTTGTGCTGTAAACTTTTGGGTGGACCAACACCGCCATCAGCACCCTCTGCATATGTCATGCATGGGAATGAGACGTGGGAGGTTAAAATGAGAAATATGAGGTTGGGGCGCAGAAAGCTGGGAGGATAGAAAAGAAAAAGAAACATGGACAGAGAGGCCAGTTGATTGTAAGGGAAGGAGAAAGAATGTGGGGAGGGAGGTGCAAGGGACAGATGGATTGAAGGAGAGGAAAGGAAGAACCCAGGGCTGTTGCTGCACTTCGTTACTCCTCCACTTCTGTCTCTTACTCACTCACACACAAAATCCTCCTTCCTTCCCACCTGGTCTCCTCCCAAACCAGGAAGCTTTTCCTATCTGACTCTAAAGGGATGACCACCTGCTCCATCTCTTTATCAACCTGGCCTTGGTGCCAGAAACTCAAGATGCAATTCTAATTCATATACAATAGTAAAAATACAGAACTGGACGCGATCACTAGTTACTACTACCAATTAACATTTATTTGGAAACAGTATTGCCCCTATGCATTACAGGGACACATTCTAGGCTGTACCCTTGGTTCACACAGAACACTGGCAAAATCTATGGGCAGTCTCCCCATGCAAACTGCGACCACAACCACCAGGTTCCCTGTAGCTCAACGTTGCAGTGGGAGGATCAGCTGTGCTACTCAATCAAAATGGCTGGAAGAAAAGAGATGGAATAAGCAGTGGGGAATGGAGCCAGAGCCTCCTTGCCCCATCTCTTCTGTAGTGGTTACACATACATGTACCAAGGGAGCTTTAGCCAATCACAACTTCCCATTGTCGGGCATATTAACAAATGAGCGAGTGTACGCTCAACTTGCAACATGTGGAATGGTAAAAGTAAAGTTCAGGTAGCGTTTGTGTGTGTTGGGAGGAGAGCAATCAAAACAAGGACAACAGATGTCAAGCTACAGGTGGAAGATGTACAGATGCTGAACAAGGAAATAAGATCTAAGTGTGCAGTCTCTTATACTATCCATAACATTACAATGTAAGAGAATTGTTAAATACAGTATTTGTGTTTATAACATTGTTAATACAATTTTATATATTAAGAGAGTTCCACAATTATTGGCTAGACTAGATTAAAAAGTCAAAAATTGTGATAGGCGGCTTTTTTCTCCTTCTTGACGATTTGGATACCTTGGCTGAGCAGAGGCAAAGAAAGCACTCAGCACCACCTGCCTTCTCCATTGTAAAAGGAGGCATGAAGGATGCTTGTCTGGACACCCATTTGCCAAGGGGTAGGTACTCTGAGTCCCTTAACTGTGTGACAACCAAAAAGGTAACCTCTGCATCTTCTTTCCCTGTAGAAAAGGAGACTTGCCTGTCGGGCTGCTTGTTGGTTTCACCCTGCATGTCGAAGCCATTTTGCAACACAGCAACCAAATCACTGCCAAATGTAGAGCTGGGGAAGAGGGTGGGAATCACCACACAATTGCCAGGATGATCCTGGCCCGGCTCTATAGCTCCAACGCTAAGGCATCTCAACTTCATTAAAGCTGCCAGAGGGTGAGGACTCACTTGCCATAGCAAGCAAAATCATCAAGGCCAGATCATTAATCTTGACTACTGGTTGCATTTTCCCCTATCCTGCACTCCAGGTTAGCAGCAGAGCAGCACCACTCCAGTGATTATTTGGCAGTCACCACAATGGCTCTAACAAATAATATACACAACTTAATGCTAATTTGGAAGTTCATAATGTAGGCCTATTGAGGGACACTTGACCCCATGACAGAAAGAGAAATTCTGACCAGGAAAAGGGAGGGATCATATCTGTGACAGAGCACATGCTTTGCACATAGATGAGTCCAGGTCCGTTCTCCAGCATTTCCAGTTAAAAATATCAGGAAACAAGTGATGTGAAAGATCTCTGCAAGACTCTGGAGAGATGCTGCCTGTCAGGATTTGCAACCCTTGTCAAACAGACCCATGGACTGGCCTAGGGTAAGGCAGCTGTTCCTATTGCTCTGAAGGTGGTTTTAATAATAAGGGACTTTACTCAACACCAGGGATGTTTGAATGGTCTGGGTACGACCCACAGAAGCCATTTTTATCCTGGCAGAGCTCTTATGCCTTTATCAGCAACACAACTGGTAAAACTGTCCAACAGAGATAGCTTTCCTCATCACTGCATTTTCATGCAAGGCAAAGCTTCACCTACAAAACTTCTGCCAAAACATATGAGTGATGCACTCGCCAGTTGCCAATGAGTCCTAGTTCTTTTAAAAGGGAAAGGAGCAGTGTGTCCTGGATGCTACTTATTTTGTAGCAGGTGTATTATTTCATAATTGTGTGTGCGCCCCCCTTTCTTCCACGGAGATCAGGGTGGCAAATCCACGTTTCCCCCATAGGCATATTTACCGGGAAGTAAAGGGGCTTACTCAGAAAGGGGAATGGGATCGAGGCCCCAATAAGTCACAAGGAAATCAATAGCGTTTACTGCCAACTAAGTGTGCGTAGGAGCTCAGCCTTAGCCGCACACAACATGCTTGCGAGGTAGGAAAAGACAGCGGCTGCTCCCCCGTTCCGCTCCCGTCAAAAACATGACCGCGATTTCTAGGCCATGTCGCTTTAAAGCGCCCCGGAGCCACAGCCAGCACAACACGACGGAAAGAAGCGAGCCAAGGGAGTTATTGGGGCCTCCTGCCCGCCGTCTATCCACCCACCCGCAAGGCCTTGCTCCCGAAGACACTCACCGGAGCCATCTTGGCAAAACCTCTTGAAAGAGCGAACCCTCCTCGCGGCC
This sequence comes from Elgaria multicarinata webbii, assembly GCF_023053635.1. Lineage (NCBI taxonomy): Eukaryota > Metazoa > Chordata > Lepidosauria > Squamata > Anguidae > Elgaria > Elgaria multicarinata. The sequence goes on along the minus strand of NC_086178.1, from coordinate 21,804,393 downwards.
CGGGCTTTATAGCTATCAGCCTGTGACGCAATTGCGCACGGCGTGAGCCACGCAGACGGGGAGGGGGGAAGTCCGGCGTAGAGAGGGAGACAAGGAAAAAAGGTAGAGAAACTCGTGCGCTCCTAGTTTCCGGTACTATTTGTGATCCCCTACAATCTCTGTTAAGAGGGGCTGCATGGAAGCAATACGCCTGCAGAAATAATCAGCGATAGGAGCGATTAAAGCGGCGACAGACTTTGCTGCTAACTTTTCCATCAACGCTCCTGGAAGATTGCAGCGCAATCCTGCATAGGTTTACTCAGCACTACGTCCATTGCGTCCAATAAGATTTGTTTCCTAGTGAGTGTGTTTAGAAGTGCAGAGTACTCTTTTCTTATCTCTATGGGTAGGTCCTGTAAATGCCATATAGGCAGCCTTCCCCTGTCTGAGGCCCTCTCCTACTGTATTGGACTACAACGCCTAGCATCCCCTAGCCAACTATCGAACACAGCTGGAGGGCGCAAACTTGGGGAAAGCTGGATATAGGTAGCTGTATTTTTATTATAGACTTGTAATCTTAGAAATAAAATGTGACAATATATGCATTCTTTCTTATCTGTGTTTCAGACAGTGGCTGTTCTGTCCACGTGGCCGCAATTTCAATGGGGTTGTAGAAATTCCCGATGGGAGATTATTATTATTATTATTTATTTATATGGCACCATCAATGTACATGGTGCTGTACAGAGTAAAACAGTAAATAGCGAGACCCTGCCGATTTCTCCACGTGCGAGACCAGAGTGGTGAATAGGAATAGGAATAAATAAACAAACAGGAAACTTTATAAAGACCTCAGAACAGGCAGGGGTGGAGGAAAGTGGTTTCTTTTCACAACAGTGTTTTATAATAATCAGGCCCTAGGGGTAGGCACCCTCCAGGTGTTCTGGATTACAGTCCCCATCAGCCCCAGCCAATGGTAAGGGATCCATTTGGGCTGATGAAAATTGTAGTCTAAAACATCATGAGAGCACCAGATTGCTTGCCTGTGCCCTAAATTCTAGCCCTCCCAGCAGCCCCAAGAGATAAGACAAGAGTATTGGACTTCTCAAAATGCTTTTGAGAAGCATGAGTTGGATGCAGAGATGAAAGCTTTCATCTTTTAAATTCTGCATGTGAACTGGATTTTAAGGACAGTAGGTCCAGACAGATTAGAATATAGGAAGCTGCCTTATATTGAGTCAGTATATAGAATATGTGAAGAAAATATGCATTCTTAGCCATGTGTTTTGATCTCCTGAGTCCTGTTTCTGGGATTGTTTTGGTTAGATGCTATAGCAGTCAATATAGTTCTAAAACCCACATGTGATATATACACCATAGGTTATTCTGCCATTACATGCAATGGAACCAGTGAGGTACCCCACCTTTGTGTGTTTTAAACTGAGGGTTGGATCTATGAAACTCAATTTTAATAAAGTTCCAAATTAGACCTGTTAGGGCCTGCTGCCTTATCTAGAAGACTTTTAACCCACTGCTACCAAAATAATACCTCTATACCTAAAAAAAACCCTCGGTGGCCTGTTTTCTTTTATGGCATAGGCATGGGATTGACCTTGCCCCTAGAGACTAGCGTTCAAAATGAACAGAAATTAAGATGTTTATTAAGGGGGGATTATTTACAAAAGGTAATGTTTGTTTAGAGGTTCTTAAATTGCTTGACTACCATTCCTAATAAGGAAGTCTTCCCTAGCTAAATATTTAGACCAGACTTCTCTGAAATCCTCCCCAACCAATGCCTCGCAAACAGAAACAGATGCTGCCTCCAGCTCTTTCTGCTGCTTCTGGTGATGATTCAGGGACTACTTACTTCTGGTCATACATAAAATAAGAACCTATAATGTGTGATTTTGATTTGCTTATAAAATGCAATGGCAGGTGTTCTCAATATAAAAGTATAGTTCACTCAAATGAGTTCACTTTTAATTTTAATGATAAATTTTATTAGCAAAACAATTTCAAGCAAAGTAACTTTCAATCTGTAAAAAAAGTAAATATTACCTATTTTTCCATTCTTTCCAAATTTTGTTCCCACTCCCCCAACACACACACACACACAAAACCTGGGGGGAGGGAATGTGGTTCTTTCCATGACTTCTAAATTTCCAGAAGTGTTACATCTTTACTACTGTCTCCATCATAACAGGCAATAAGCAAAGTTGTAAAAAACCTTCTATTTGCAAGCATCCATCAGGCAAATATGTATCCAAGTTCACCCTGTGATCACATAATATATATTTTTCTTCTTAAAATACATTAATGGCGATCATTAGATGCATGTTAATTAAGCTCCCTGTAGTGTGGTGAGGTCCTGTTAGCACATGGTGAAGGAGCTAAACATCCTCTCATCTTCAGAATTTATAGGAGTAGGCACATTTATAATTGTCCAGGACTAGCAGTTGGTGGCAATAAATTACGAATACCTTTAAGTTTAAACTTTATTCTCGTTACTGTGACCCAAATCATAATTCAAACATTTCAATAAAACAGTTGTTAAAAGCCAAAGAACTCTTAACACATGAATACTTCACTATTACAGAAATGCAGAAAAAGTACAAACCTTTCAAGTTTTGCTTTTAAAGTCAAGGTCACTCTTGTACAATGAACACTGCATCCATTCACTAGCCAGTATGTATATTGCATACTTGTCTGAACATCCATTTGTGGCAAATATAAAAACCCTTTCTCTGCACATTTGTTTACAATAATATGTCCGTTTTTAATGTAACAGTCACTGATTATGCGAGTTCAGAGTTCTACAAGGCCTAGATACTCCTGTCAGCCACAGAGATCAGTGTCTGAGTTGCACTGCGGAAAATATTGATTAAAATATAATGAATGAGAATTTTGTACTTTATATAGAAAGAAATATTTAAGCACAGCTTGTTCTATTAATGTTTCTAGACACAGCCAACATTCCAACACGTAAAGCTTTACTGCAATTAGACATGCCATCTAGTCACTAGAATAGCTTGGTCACAATATTTTGACTCCTTTAGATTAAGGTTCGATATACTAAAACTCTACTTGCATCATAGGCATGCTATAAATTTATGGAATACAAAACCCTGTAAGACTTTCAAGCAGCTTTGTTAAAATAATCAACTTAAGCTCTTTCAATTCTTCACAAGAGCAGCCCTGAGAAGAGTATATTCAAGTCATGGCTCAACTAGCAGTGGTTTTGTTGAACACAAAGACACAAGACAAAACATCCAAGAGGTAAATTTGGGTTGTTTAAAAAAGAATTCCCTAACATTTGAGGCAAGAGAACCTACAGCACACCAAACAAGAACATCATGGACCCAAAACAAGAAAGCTTGCACCCTTAAAAAGTAACAGCAGGATTGAGTTGTTCAGCCTTCATTTTGGCTTGTAGCTTGTTAGAAGAACTTGAGCCTGCCCTTAAGAACTAAATGCAATTTGTTCCCACCACAAAGTAAAAACTATTTAAAAGTGGATTTAGAGAAACGTGATTACCCTGAAATAGCTTAAAGAACCTGAAAAATACAGCATTAAGCTTTTATTAGCAAAGTTAGTTTATTGTAAACCTGGTGGGTTTGTAGACAAGATTGCTCTCCACAAGTGAAATGGCTTTGCTATTGTCTTATTGTAAATACCGTAGTTTGAAGTAATGAGATTGCACAGCTGTATGCCAAACTGTACCATACTTATGACCTACCTAGCAGATGCCATTTCTTCCCCATCTAACCTAGATATCCTGAGGTTCTAGATCACCAAATGCCAAGTTGAAATTAAGACATTGCCTTTCCCAAAGGGTAGAGGGGCATTTTAAGTAAAGTATTTCCCTAAGCCAGCTGCCTCAAGTCATTTCCATTGCATGCATCCTTAAGATGATGCAAGCAGTAAGATGTTAGGACTCTTCAGATAATATACCAGTACTTCTCTCAGCTGCTCAGGCACGGTAGATAGCTGCATGACATTTGATCATGACTAATGATAATAGCTAATGGAGTCAATGTTTGAAATTGGAACTTCCCATTCCTACCGTGAATATTAAGAACCAACTATCTAGGAACACTCACATGATTAGACTCTAACAATGTGCTAAAATCCTTCAGCTTTCTAGGAGCTAGATCTCAAAACATGTAGTTACATACCATTATATCAAGACTGTGCTTTGTTCAAAAGTGTTTATTGCCAAACCAATCTGTATTGTGCCCCTTCTCTGCATAGATACTTGCAAGACCCTGATGCACTTTATTTACACCTCTAGTCTAACTTCACTGATTATCGGCAACCATATTCCTAACTGAAACTCAAAATCCTGTTTTCACCCCCCCAAAAGCTGCCAATAATGAACTACGCATGTTTAAGAACCCAGTCACTAGTTCAAGTTGTCAGTTGCTACCAACATTTAAGGCAAATTTAAGTAATTAGGTTTCCCCAAATGCTAACTAAGCAGAAGCATGATCTTCCAAGTGGAAGATCAAGTAGACAATATGCGTATTAGTGATTAGGCATTTGCCTGTTCAGTGTTACCAAGTCCTGCACAAGTAGATTTTAGATCAGTGACCTATAACATAGCCCTGATGTCCCCATGTCTGATAGAGTACTTTGTCATAGTTCTTTACAAGATTAGACAACCCATGATCTAAATTCTGTTGGGTGAATCAAGGTTCAAATGTAGCCTCCATACAAGCCGCCAGTATGTGTACTTCTGCTCCAATTCCTAAAAAGAAGTCAAAAAGTCTACTTGTGCTACAAAACTAAGGAGTTAAAATCCAAAACATGTATGCCTAATACTGAAACACTTGAGGCATTCCCTTCTTTTAAATTATAAGAGTGGCTGAACTCCCATGTTGAAATCAAAGGCCTCTAGTGAATCTCCCCACACACACACCCCGCGCTTTTGTGCACTATTAACCATAGTATGAAAGCATCCAATATTCTGGATGTTTGCATCACAGGCAAATGGTGACATGTTAAGAGTGAGCCAGCAAGACTACAGAGATACAGTTTGTTGTACATGGCTATCAGCACTGGCATTTTGATCACATGAGTTCCCTTGTCTCTAAGCTCAATAACTATTCACTGTTCAGTGCAAGCCACATTTTTTCCATGTTTAAGATAAAATTTGTTATTTTCATTTATTTAAAATTTTGTACTTGAATGCTATTTGTTGCTTAAACACAAACCTTGGTATTGGCACTGCTATACAGTCTCATTTGAGCAAAGCATACTAGTTTTTAATACCTCATGATCTAAAATGACAGTTTTGACTGCCTTGCCATTCCTGTAAGCACTTGAACTTCAGCAATTTCAATATTGCCAAATGGCTTGCAACATTAGTCAGCACTATTTTCAAACAAAGACACGAGGTTGCTAGTGAAGGTTATAGCTTTGGTGATAATCAGAACTAAAATACAAGATCTGCAATTGCTGGGACCTGAGCAACTGCTAAAATCCAGATGGTCTTATTTGCAAGGTTTTATGGCTACAGCGCATTCTTCACTCATTGCACACATGACTGACACCTACAAGAGGGGAGAAAAGAAAATTGTTACATATAACTCAGCTAGTTAGATTACGTTTGCAACAAATGTAGCTCTGGCAGTAGTTCAGTGCTACTTGTGCTCTGGCACCAGTATTTCTATTTTTATCATTAAGCAAACATTCAGGGCAGCATATAATACAAAAATATAAAAATAAGCTAATCTCTAAAGCAGTAGCTTGAGTTGAGTACACAGTCACTTAGTAACTTTCTATTATCAGCAGCTGAAAATAGGAAAGTGGATTAAGTATTTTAAATAAAGACACAAACTACTAAAAATGTAAATTCCCACACTCAGCCCAATGATAGAGAACAGCAGCTATGTCAGGCATCCACAACCCACCCTGCCATTCTGACAATGGACAAGTTCAGACTATCGAATAGCTCACTGTGGCTTAAATAAGCCACGGTGGGCATCAACGCTCGGCCAAAGTTTGTTGTATCATGTGAACCTGGGAACATGGCTTATGAGAGTGTTAAACAACCCATGATCTGTTGTTGGGTTATGTGAGGGATGTTCAACCCCTGCATAACCCAAGGATTCACATGATACAACAAGCCGTGGGCAGGGAGTTGAATACACAAATTCTGCTTGGCACACACTGGATAAGTCACATAGGCTGTTTCGATCATGCGAACTAAGTCACTGGATGTGAAAAGGAAGCCAGAGCCATGTCTTTTTTTAAAAATGCAACTGAATAATAAAAGACAGCACCCAAAACTTTCCTAGCTGTATCTCCAATTAATATGTAAGCTATAGACCATTTAAGGCATACACCTATAGCTTTTTTCAGATTTGCAACGTATTTAATGCATGAATGGATGATGAATTGAAAAATAAGCCTAATGTATAACAGATTGTAGTAGAGCTCTGGGTGGAATGTAGATTTCCTTCTATCCCTTCCACTTCCCACCCCTATTAAATTATAGGCCAACTGTTGGCAGCAGAAAAAAGTACAGGACAGGAAAAATAGTTTCAAGATAGCTGGATGTCAACTAAAAACCAACTTTTGAAATCCTTCATCCACTAATGTTTTACCTGGAAATCTTCACCTGCGTTGTATTTTCCCTCTATTTCTTTGCCTAGATCACCTTCTGGCACCTTCAGATCCTCGCGAACTTCACCACTTTCTGTCAGCAAAGAGAGGTAGCCATCCTGTATACAGATCAGCTGCAAGATATTTTTATAAAATAATCTTGGTTCAATTTAGATTCTTTATTGACACGACTACAGCTACCTGAAGAAGCTAGACCAAATGTGTTGAGCGCAGGGATTATTCAATATAAACCACAGCTTGTCATGAATGAAATGAAGCTAAAATGCTGTCCTTGGTAGCACTTTCTAACAAAATCAGCTTTTGTCAAGAGACTGAGAAATTCCCTCTGGGATGAACTACAATTGTCAGGTAGTTTCAAAAGACTGAAAACTACCTCAAGATGCTTCAGTTAATACATTACCAGATCTGGATTTAAACATTGGGCAGAATCCTACTGTGTCTTTGCATGAATGCAAATTACATTGCACCCACGTAAAGGACCACTAGCACAATGCTAAGTGTTAGTTTGCTCATTGGGATTCCCCCCAAAACAGTTACAAAAGCTAATGTTACTGGTGTGGTGCTAGAGGTTCCTTACACTAGTGTAACATAATTTGTGTTAGCACAATGACACAGTAGGATATTGCCCATTTTGAAACTTTTACTTCTCTTTAGCAAAAACTTAACATAGCACTTTTTACAGCATGATCCTATGCAGAGCTACCATACCTGAGTCCACTGAAATCAATGTGCTGTGGCGCATTCAAGGTCTGCATAGAATCAGGCTGTTAGAAAGTGTATTTACAATAGCTCTCACGTGGGGTTTGTAAGAAAACAGTGGAACAATTACTAAGATTACTAGTTATTTAAACTAGAATTGAGAAGCTATTCAATTTTTTAAGCCTAATTGTGTTAGGACTAGCATTTGAGGAACACTGAAACACTTTAGAATATCCCTAATCAAAGCAAGGAACTACACAGAAGTATCATGCACAGACATGGGAACATAGTCAGGGTTTTAGTTGTTCCAAAACCAGCTAGGCACTACAGCCTGGAGACAGTAAAATGCTTGGGATTAGCTGAAACTATTTATTAGTATTTCTTAAATGTATATTTATAGGTCTTCCTATCAGAATGATCAAGGTTACCACCACACAAAGTAAATGCAGAATAATCATTTAATGGCAGGTGTAATAATCTAAAAACTTCCGATGGAAGTTGATACTGCCCAGCAGCTACACCAGGAACTGCATCTGACAGTGGTATGTCAGAGGTAGGGACTCTATGGAGTGTGTGTGGGGCGGGGAGGGCAGTCTGACACTGTTAGCTTGTTCAGTTGTGTCCTTGGATAGCCTAAAGTATGGCGTTTGAATCAAGGAAGTTCAGCTTGTAGTATATCAGGTAATGATTAGAGGGAAACATCTAGTATGTCTAGACCAGGGGTGGGGAATCTGTTGTCCTCCAAGTGCTGTTGGACCAACTCCCATCAGCCCCAGGCAGCATGGCCAATGGACAGGGATGATGAGAGTTGAAGAACCAATGATCTAGACTCAAAAGTATACTTACTTGATAGTCATTCCTCTTGATATTTGGAACATCCATGTTGTGAGTAGAAGGACAGATATCTTCATATTTTTTGCCAGTGAACACATCAATGCCAACTAGATGGACCTAGGAAAATGTTCAGAATCAAGCATTTAGGGTACCAGGAATATTATGTTCGAAACACAACGTTTGATGCCTCTATAATGTTACTCTAGATTTATTTTCACTTAAAAGGTGTCTGGAAAGGGGGAGAAATCAATTAGCAACAACTAACATGCATCCACATAAACACTAAAACTGGAAAATATTCTGATTTAAGGAAACTTCCTAATTCAATTTATAAAGCCATTTTGCCCATTCCCAGGGTTAATAATGAAGAAATGTCTGTCATATATAAGGCCTGCTTTCTCAGTGACTCAGACCTATCAGCAAGTATCAGAATTCTTTGCTTAATACAGAAGACAATACTGATACTCAAAACTTAGTCTAACATTGACTGTTGCATTTTGGTGTGAGGCCTACAGTTAAGCAGCAATTTGAACCTTAAACTCATTGCATGGCCTTGGGTAACTTACTATCTACCTGTGCATGATAAAAGTGTTTAAATGCCCATTATTGATATCCAAGCTAGCTATGTGTGCTTATTACATCCTAATAATTATTATGCTAAGGTGATATCCACCAGAGAACTATCAAAATCATATTTGTGTAGGACATTCCACAAGCTCCAGAGGTAAAGCTCAGTCAAGCTTTTAGTGATTTTTTTAAAGTTTAGATTAACCAGCTCAATGCAGACCACGGACTGGAAGACCAGATTGTGTACTCAGATTCCCTCAATTCCACCTCTTGTGCAAATCATTTTCCTCCCTCATTTGCTGATTTGTGATTAGAATTATTACAAACCAGAGAAAAGGGGAGCACAGCATCCCACAACTTATTCTCATTCGTCAAAATCATGTTTTAGAGATTTAGAATGCAATGCCTGAATTGCACCAGTGTGCCACTATGGAATTTGATACAATATTGAGGTAATGCTGTAACATATGGGGCAGCATATACTTTAAACATTTGCTATTAAATTAGGTGTTCAATATTCACTCATTTCATTAATTCAAAGCTCTCTGGGCAGTTCAGAAAATCCAAAAGGACAATATGGAAAAAAATAACATAAAACCTTTTACAAAGTTTAAAAGTTTGAAACAGCTAAAAACAATAAACTACAAGGACCTAATAAAACCACCAACATTGTTGCTATATTAGTGTGATATACACCAATTTTAAAATCACTTCACTGGCTGCCAATTAGTTTCCGGGTAAAGTATAAAGTGTTGGTTGCCCTACATGGTTTGGGTTCAGGCTACCTGCGGGATCGCCTTCTCCCGTACAATCCGCCCCACACACTCAGGTCCTCTGGGAAGAATTTACTTCAGTCAGGGAAAACTACGCTGACGCTCATTACCAAGAGGACCTTCTCTTCTGCCGCTCCCAGGCTGTGGAATGGCCTGCTGGGAGAGATCTGCCAACTCAACAGTCTTCTGAATTTAAAAAAGCTATAAAGACTGATCTTTAGTCCAGCAGGACTACCCAGTCGAATTTTAAAATGCCTGGCTGTTATTTTAATAATGTTTTTACATGTTTTTAATCAGTTTTATATATTTTAGTTTTTTTATATTTGATATTGTTCCCTGCCTCAATCCAGAGAGAGAGGCGGGCAAGAAATAAGGACAAGTAGTGGCAAGTTATCCAAGGCTAGCTCTGCATGTAGCACAACTGATACTAATACTCAGCTTTTAGTAAGATAATATTCATGGAAGGGAATGTTTGTGTTCCAGAACAGAAATAAAGGCAGCTTTTCCAAAAGATTACCTTGGCATGACCATGTTTGCCAGTTTTGGAAGTTGACATTTCCACAATCTTGCAGGGACGTCCCTTCAGTACCACAAAGCCATTCTTGCGAAGTGCAGAACACTGCATTGGGTAGGTGGCAGAAGCACCAGCATCTCCAGTGGTGAAGTCCACTTCATCAGCCATAGTTTGAATAGAAAATACTACAAAATAGACATTTCTTGGTCATTTCATAAATTTAATCCATCAATTACATAATACAAATGTTTTACCTAAGTACAATCTTTACAGAATGTTCTGCACATAAGCACTACTTGGGCTATTATGGACATTCACTATTACACAAATATTTTGCTCAGTTTAGCATAGAATAGTGCCATAGATCTCTATGATCACTGCAAGTACAACAGGTTATATGGGCTAGCTGACCCATGTATGTTACTGTGAGTACACAGCCTAAAATTCCAGTCCAAGGTCACGGCACCCTTGTGGAAACAGCAATAGATGACAACTCTCAGATGTCCCAAACCCCATATTATGGTTTAATCAATGTATCCTGAACAGGCAGGCCAACTGCAGGCAACAAGGCATGCAAAAATTCCAAGCAGTTAATGAACTGGCTGTGGCTTGGAATTCTAGTGGAATTCTGCAGATGAGCTGCTATAAACCCAGGTTCTAAATCAAACATTATGAACATTGAATGAATGCTGCCAAAAGCCAATTATTTGGTGGAGCTTCACATTGCAGCAGTGATATCTGTAACCTGCATCCCACACATCAATCAGACTGCATGGTATGATGAAGCAGTGGAATACTAGAGCTTCATCTCCCTGGGGCTGCTTGTTGTACAATGACCCTGTTCAGAAAACACACTTAGCCACTTTGGTTTATTTATTTATTACATTTCTATACCACCCAATAGCCGGAGCTCTTTGGGCGGTTCACCAGAACCGGTTAAGCCTTTTGAGCTAAATATTATGGCTTAGCATGTGATGTGAACTATTCCTAACCATGGTGGCTACATAACCATGGTTTAAACACTCATTCACCATTTGCTACAAACGGGTTAGAGGCCTAACCATGGCTTAGCGTGTTGTCTGAACAGGCCCAATGCAGCTAACTTACAAGGGAATGGGGATTTCCATTATTATGAGGGCAGTAGCAACATGAAGCTTCCCATTATTCAGGAGTGCCTTTTTGGCAGCTATATTAGTTATTTATAATTTTGTTTATAATTTATTTATAATCTTTTCATGGCTATGCCCTCCCACAGCGATGTAGAGAAAAAGTAGGAACTAAAGGAATTTCATAATATTTCAGTTGAATCAATTATCATCAGGCCAGAAAAGAAACACAGTGAAGAAAGATAGTACAAAAATCAAATGGAAAACTAATATAAGGTATTTAAAGTAGGTATGTTCAGATTTATAGTTTAACAACAGCTAGGCCAGAGTGCCACACTTACTGGAATGTTATTGGAGTCTGGCTATAACAATAATAACATAAGAGCCATGCTGGATCAAACCAAAGATCCATCTAGTCCAGCATTCTGTTCATACAGTGGCCAATCAGCTGCAAAAACTCTGACTTCATGATAGTTCAGAGTTTTGGCAGGAGAAACAGATCTAATTATTATCTGGTGATCTCACAGGAACCCGACTCATCACTGTCTAGAAACTGTAAGGGTGTGCCATGAGTGGGCTGGTAAGGAAAGCAGCAGCTTGTGGGCCAAGTGCAAAAGCAAACAGGCCTGTTCCAGATTCACACGAAGACTAGAATGTTAGCAGGCATTGCTTCTCATCTGCATGGCAAATGGCCTTTTCTACATGTTGTGAAGATAAAAGCAACGTGCCTTCTTTTTACAGCCTTCTTTTTACACGGTTACCTTGCCATAAGAGGGCATGTGTTCAGTGCCTAGCAGGAAAGCCCAAAGACTTTTGGTAGATAAGCATAAGAGGAGACAGACAGACATTCATAGAAAGTAGGCATACTGAGAATTAGCAGAGATGAGTTAAACCTCTGTGTTCAGAGGCAGCATGCGCCTGCATTTTAGCTGCTTGGAGAAGCAAATCTTCTCCTACAGATTGTGATCTCCTCAGAGTCATTTGGGTGCCCATGAATGGAGCCGAACATGTTGGACAGACTAGTGAACCTATGGGCAGACCCCCACCCCCCCACCCCGCATGCTCCAAGGCTAAAACTGGATCATATTCCCATTTTGTTTTAGTACTGGCTGTAACTTATATGCTATATTAGGATAAGTTTGATCTTTTATTATGATGTGAGCTGCCTTGGGAGGACTAGCATATGAATACTAAGAAAGCAGGATAAGATATTTAAATAAAACGAATTGTCAGGTGCTTGAGCATCACTTAGGCCAAGTTCGGTCCTACCCACCCCTACGAGAAGGGAAAACCACTGAGGAAAAGCGATGAGGGCTCCAACATTGATTACATTTCTATCCTGCCCAATAGCCGAAACTCTCTGGGCGGTTTTAAGGAGACAACTCGGGCAGGCAGAGCGCCTGGCGCCCCGGCAAGGCGAATTCCCTCTTCCATAGTTGCGCACACCGAGTGGGAAAAGCAGAGCGCCAGAGGGAAGCCTCGGGGAACGATCCGCAGGCACATGATACAGCAACTTTACTAAAGCGAAGCAGGTCTGGGACTGATGAGTCGCCTGGATGCGAGACCCATCGCCTGTGAACTCCACCATCTGGCCCACCTTGGGCTCCACGGAAGACCAGCGGGCTATGAACGGAGTAAGGCGAACAGCCCCCCTTCAACCCGGCGTCGTCCAGATGTGTCGGGACTACAACACCCATCGCGCACCCCGACCAGACGCTGGGGAAGATGGGTGCTGGAGTCCAGCCCATGTGGAGGGTGTCGGAGGCTGAAGTAAAAAGGCTGCGAACTTTTAGTTCCCCTCACACGCGCCGCGAAGGGACGCGCCCCTCATGACTAGGCTTCGGCAGGGCCCGCCCGCCGGCCTCGTGGAAAGGGCAGGAGGCGCGCGGATCCTGAGGCCGCCGAGAACCGGCACCTCACAGCCGAGTCAGGCCCGGCCCTCTCCCCGCTCCCCGGCCTGAGAGGATTCCAAGCCGCGCACACACACACTGGCGCGCGCGCTTCCCCTTCCCTCCAACGGCTGAATGGGACGAGGGAGACGCCGCACGCGCCCGCACTAGGCAAGCCACTTACCTTCCGCCGCACAGGGAAAGGACTAGAGGAGCGTCGCAGCAACGCGCACGCGCAGAAGAAGCCGGAAAGAAAGCAGGAAGGTGTGTGTGTGTGTGTGTGTGTGGAGAGAGAGGGGGGTGGTAACGTGAGGAGCGGTTGGAGGATCTTAATGCTTCAGCTGGCCGGCGTGCCGATTAGGAGTAAGGAGGAGAGCACGCGCGCTCCGCGTTCCAAAATGCCCTCTGCCCCGCCCACTCCGTACAGGTATCCTCATCGGCCATTGGCTGCTTATCGCAACAGTCCCGCCTACATGGCGCGCGAGACCGAACCTGGGCTCAGTGTCCTTCATCACATGACTGCTTCTTGTTCTTCCCTCCGCTTCCCCCTTTTCCCCCTAGAGGTTTTACTTTACGTCTACCGCTGTCGTCATTGTCCTGCGCCAACGTGGCTGAGCCGGAGGCAGCCACCGCCGCCGCCGCCTTCCCCCGCACTTTCCATTCATCGTGCACGTGGGGGCTCATCGCGGCATGGGCTCATTTTCTGCAAGTTGTACGGAAAGCGGCATATGTTAGAAAGCTCCTGCTATCTTGTTCATGAACAAACGATTTTAAGGGACCGTGTTTGGCACAGTTTATAGGGTGGAATCGGTTGGCAGATTAGTTCGGGGATCAGCTCAGAGGGCGCCCTTGGGGCAGGGGTTGACTGGAATAAGAACTCTCGCCGAGGAAGGAAGCCTTCCTAGTTCAGTTGTGTGTCAGGCTCCTGATTTGTATTTCATTCGATGCCACAAACGGGCAGATTGATATACACATGCGGGGGGTGTAAACTGTGTTGCCAGAGGGAATTGAAATGCAAAATGTACAAACAGTGATAATTACCTTAGTAGTTGCCATTCACAAAAGATTATCGGCTGTTAACACCGACATTCTTGCAATGGCGAGCTGATTAACATCTGTAGTGTGTTAAAACAGCAACATTTGTCCTTATTCAAGCCACAGGAAAATAGAGTTTGTTCTCTGGATTAGATTTACTCAGCAATTTCATGTTGATATCTCTCTTTGAAATTCCTTTGGCCATTCTTAGAGGAATTTCAAAGGCAGATATGAAATTGCTAAATACTATTACTCAAGAGATTGTGGCTTGTGAATAAGGACAAAGGTGTATGTTAATTGTGATGTGCTGTGATATCATCCCGCAATGTTTTGTCAATGTTAAGGTAATCTGTCTACTTTTTTGCATTTCAATTCCCTCTGATAACACAGTTGACACCATCACTGCCCATGGCATATGTCTATCAATCTGCCAATTTGAGGTTAGCCCCTCATGCATCTGGAGAAGCACACAGTGCCTATGAATGTGTATGCCAGATTACATTTGTTAGGCTTTTAAGGTCTCACAAGACTCTTTGTTGCTTTTGCTGTAACAGGCTAATGCCTACCCATTAGTCTATTGCATCAACAGAGAGCCCAGAACCATCAATACAGAGCTCAGCTTTCTATGAAAGCCATAAATAATAATCAGTAACATTCTGCTTCTGCCTATCAAATCTGTCAGCCCCCAAGGAATCGTTGGCATTTTACTTTAATGTGATAAAGACCCATTCTAATTAACTGCAAGCAAGCAATAACATAATTACAGAATTGAGAAGAGTGCTCCTGTTCAGAGTTCCAGTCAGCCTAAAACAGGAGCCTTGAAATACTTACCTTTTGAACAGGCAGTTAAAAAATGGGAGAAGTGACAAAGGACACCCAACCCCAACCCCCACCCCAAGGCCTGCTATAGTATATTGCACCAGAGAGCTTATGTCCTGAATGTGAGCTTTTTGTTGCTATATAGCAGGTTTGGAGTGTGCTCTGAAGAGAGGGAAACATATATCTCCTTTTTCCTTTCCTTCATCCTGAAACATCCCAATATAACACAGGAAAGAGAGTTGTTTTTTTAACCTAATAGTACAACTCATCCCATCACCAACTCTAATCTCATTACAAGTTGTTAGGAATTTTAACAAACCGATTTCCTCTTTCTCCCCCGCTCTCCATTTTCTTCTCATCAACTGACTCCCTAATATTTCATATCTCAACATGCTCATTTTGTGTCTCTGAAAACCATCAGTAGACCCCCTTACTATTCTCTCAGTTTGTATGTTACTAATACCCCATTTCAGAGGGCATCTAATCAACTTTCATGATGCTTTCCTAGAATTATCTGCATGTTACAGCATGTTCTGAGGGAGCTTAGTTCCTCAGGGCGATCACAAGACATTTTCACACCCTAAGCAGACTTGAAAATTTGCACACACACTTAATTTTTTCTTCATTTAAAAATTTCATAAGAACATAAGAAGAGCCATGCTGGATCAGTCTAAAGTTCCATCTAGTCCAGCAGCACTCTGTTCACACAGTGGCCAATCAGCTGTCAACCAGGGACCCACAAGAAGGAGATGGTGCAACAACATCCTCCCATCCATGTTCCCCAGCAAATGGTGTATATAAGGTTACTGCCTCTGATACTGGAGTTAGCACATAGCCATTACGACTAGTAGCCATAGATAGCCTTTTCCTCCAGGGATTTATGCAACCCCCTTTTAAAGCCATCCTAATTGGTGGCCATCACCACATCTTGTGGTAATGAATTCCAGAGTTTAACTATGCACTGTGTGAAAAAGTACTTCCTTTTATTTGTCCTGAATCTCCCCACCAATCAGCTTCATGGGATGACCCCTTTGGGTTCTAGTATTATGGGTGAGGGAGAAAAATGTCAATTACAATCCAACAATCATCAGAAGCACAAATATCTGATGTGATATTTATTATTATATTTATTTATATCCCGCCTTTTGTCCAATGCTGGGCCTCAAGGCGGCATTACAAAATTTAAAACATACACATTTAAAACCTACAAATAACAATATATAAAGTTAAAAATATATTAAATATGTTCTAATATTTAAACATTTAAAATGACAGTTTTAAATGTCCTTAGCACAGACAGAGGTCCCGATTATTTACCAAAGGCCTGCCTCCTAAAGCACATCAAGGAATGAGCCAGTCTAACTTCCCTAGGAAGAGAGTTGCAGAGCACTGGAGCAGCCACCGAGAAGGCCCTCTTCCGCGTTCCCACCAGGCATGCCTGTGATGGTACTGAGACTGAGAGAAGAGCTTCCCCTGAAGATCTTAAAGCACAGGCAGGCTTGTAAGGGAGAATACGATCTTTCAGATAACTGGACCCGAGCTGTATAAGGGCATTATAGGTCATAATCAGCAGTTTGAATTCTGCCCAGAAACAAACTGGAAGCCAGTGGAGCTGTTTTAACAGAGGAATTCTGTATGCTCCCTGTAACTATTGTTCCTCATCTAGAGAACCTCACCTGTCTGTGTACCCTAGCTTTGACCCTTTTAGATTAGAACTGTTAGGCATTCCAACAAAAATAAGTGTGTTGTTTCCAATCTTCCATGGCCAATCATTTGGGAGGGGGGGGGGAACGACCCTAGGTTGTAGAGGCCTTCTCAGTGGTGGCCTCTCATTTATGGAATTCTCTTCCCAGGGAGACTTGGTGAGCACCTACTTTGCTAGCTTTTTGGCACTTGTCAAAGGCTAAACTATGAGGACTTTATTGCAGTTAGCTTTTCTCCAGTGTTTATAGTGGAATGCTGGAAGTTGTCATCCAAAACATCTGGAGGGCACCAGATTGGGGTATATAAGACACACTAAAGGTTTGTTTTCTGTTATGAGTTATAAATGCTAAAAAAAAACAACCAGTGTTCACGTGCACCTAAAAAAAGAAGAAAATATTGTTCTTGTAGTCAAGGAATTTCAAAAAGAACTAAAAACAGCTTCTGAAGGAGACATCCTCTCTGAAACATGTAGTGCACAATAAATTTTCTTTCTCTCTTGAGCACCGGAGTTTGCCTCCTCCGTCCTTATCCTTAACATCTGGAGGGCACCAGTTTGGAGAGGCTGCTTTAGCCTTCGTAGGTTTCCCATACGAAGTGAAAACAGGAGCAGTCAATTACCAGCTTGATGCTCCTTTTTCCTAGATGCTAATGCATGTTTATAGATAGGCATTTCAGGTTGACAGTGCAATCCTATGCATGTTTGCTTGGCAGTCCCATTGAACTCAATAGGGCTTACTCCCTAATAAGTGTGTGCAGCCTGATATTTGCCCAAGACCATCTTTGAGTCAACTGCAGACATTGTGTTGGGAATGTAACTTAAGCATTCTATTGCTTAGGGCAATGCACTTTAAAAAAATCTGCTTTCCATTCTAGTATTTCGCCTGAGAGTTTTGCTCATCACACCTATGAGTCCTTCAAAATCAAATCTCTACTTCCTTCAAAAGATTATTGGTAGGTAATGATTAAAACAAAACAAAAACAGTGTCCCAGCTATGTTCAGAACATGCCAGGAGCTAAAGTGAATAAACTTCTCACTGAAACCAGATTACTCCTGCCAAAATGATTTTCCTGTGGGACATGTATTTCATAGTTTCATTCAGCAGATGGTGCTGGTGATTACGAAATAACAGAAAAGACCATTTAGAACTAAAAATACACAAAGTGAGGCAATTCCCTTTTATTTCAGCCAACAAATGCAAAACAATGCTGGACATAAAGCAAGTGGTTTGGGCAGATGCTTAATTAGATTACGAAACAAGCCATTCAATTTACACAAAAGCCTCAAAGGGACAGTGAAATGGAGGGGAAAAGGATATTCCATTTGGAAATACAAAAACTACTGGCAGAGATCTTTGATTTTCTAGCAGTGGCTGTGCTATCACAACAACCTGAGATCAGGAGAGGGCAGGGGGTGCGGGAGAAATATACGGTCTAGCTAGATTGAAGGTTGGCAGATTATAGTTTTAGAACAAAGGTTGTTGTGAAATAAATATATTAAGCAAGGGCAGGACAGGTGACTTCATGTGGAGAAAATGTTGGTGGGAAGGGGTTTTCAAATACTTTCCTGTCTGGGCTTTTCCTTTCCAAACTCTCACCACCAGCTGGCTTCCAGGAGGAAAGTAAATATGGCAGGAGAGCTACTTTCAGGGGGGAAATAGCTGGGGAGAGAGAGAATTTCAGGGGGAGAATGCTGATGAAGGATAGGTTCAGCACCTCCTTCTGACTCACCACTTCTCCTCTTTACATACCACCCTGCCTTTATGGGTGTCTTTACATTAAGGGGGGGGGGGAACTGCATCCTTGCCAGGATTTCTTCTTTTGGAATCTTTCCACCTTTTCTACTGGCTCCTTTAGACGTCGATCTTGTGATTTTGAATTGAAAACCTCCTCTCTGGGTAATGCTATTCTTTTAAATGAAACATCACCATCTAGTGGTGGAACTATAGGTTACACCGACTTAACATGCTGAGGAAATCCCACGATAATTTAAATACTTCGTTATATTTTGTGAACCGCCCAGAGAGCTCCAGCTATTGGGCGGTATAGAAATGTAATTAATTAATAAATAATAAAATTAATAAAATATCTCTCAGGGTGGGCGGGGGGGAGTTAAAGCAAGATTACCAGGGAAAAGCCTGAAAGACATCCTGGATGTTGAAGATGTCATGTAAAGGACTCGCAAACGTCTCTGAGTGGCCAATTGTGAGTGTACAATAAACTGCTTACCTAGAGAAGCTCTATATGACATGACCTACATTCTAGTATATATCAAATAAATACACATCTGCGCTTCTTAGAACACAATCCTATGCATGTCTAGACAGAAAAAGTCCCACAACTCCCAGTATTCCTCAGCCAGCCATGTTGTCTTTCAATATGGCAAACTCTCTTCAATATATTAAGTGTGGAGAGGGATTTTGTTTATTAAATAATGGTGTTTTGTCAGTGAGCATGTGGAAGTGGCTGAGTTCTGTGGACATCTTAAGCCAGGACAAAAGAAAAAGAAACTGCCTGAAGCCCAAAAGGTCTTTACACACATGCCCATATTATACATTTAAGTTGTATGATCTAAAGCATCCTTCCCCAACCGGGTGCCCTCCAGATATTTTGGACTACATCTCCCAGCATTCATGACTATTAGCCCTGATGGTTGGCCTAATGGGAACTGAAGTCTGGAGGGCACCAGGTTGGAAAAGATCTAGAGAGTCTAGATTCTAGACTCCTGCCCAACTATTCCTAGCCTATAATTTCCTAGCAATTGTGCACCGCCATTTTCTAACTTTTACACACACTCTACTCAGATAAGCAATGGCTCTTCGTCCTACTGAATCAACAACCTGCCAAGCAATCTTCAGTGTTTCCAGCCATGTAAACAAGCTTCTTCATCTAGTTCCATTCTAAAGAGATCAACCTAGACATGTCAGCAGAAAACTGTCTAGAACATTTCTGGAGATCTCAAAAGCTTGCTAACTGCTTTAAGACATCATAGTTAGTCCAATAAACGGACTGACACAACTATTATTTTTATATTCCCCCTCCACACCCACCCCACACATACTTCATCAATACAGCTATCTACAATTGTCATTCCTTTAGCAGTACGACAAGTAATTTGCACATGTGACTTGATCCCTTTCTGTAAGTGCTGCTGGTGTTCACCCAGTAGCCAAATGAAATCTAACAATATGCCAAGGGGGGGGGGGGGCAAATGAAGCCTGCTAATTCTTTATTAAAATCCCTCAATCAGCTGCTACAGTGCTTGCAGCACTATAACAAAATCCATTTAATGTATCCTGTGATAAAGATGAAGACGCTGCCGATTTAATCACCACTGGGCACCAGAGATCAAGTGCACTGTAGAGAAATGGCTCTAAACAATACTGTAATAGTGAATATTGTGTGTGGATCCATTTAAATAGCATCTGTGGACAAACTTATTCACAGCTGTGGACAGTTTGTTTTGCTAGCCTTAATTCCCCATTGTGAGTGGGGAGGCCCTTTGTTCATTTCCTGCAATTTCTCTATTGAGCTTGATAAAGAAATCAATTCTACTTTAGCATTTTAAATGGTCCATTGCTGCTGTCTAAACCAGGTTTTCTTTAATGAGCATCTATCTGTCTCCTTAGGTCTCGGGTGTGATGTGATTTAGATTCTCATTTATACTTAAATTGCCATTCTCCAGCCAGCCGCTTAGCTTCTTTTTGTTATTTACAGTTTAGACACAACTCTATCTTGTAGACCAGTAAGTAAATCTTCAGATATTTTGGACTTCAATTCCCAGCATTCCTGAGCATTGGCCAAGCTGACAGGGGCTTCTGGGAGTTGAAATCCAAAACACCTGGGGATTTTCAAGATGCTTATGATAAGGATAGTTTACTTAGAATATTTTACTCTTTGCCTTGGCCAGCAGCACTTCTTCCATACCCAAACATATTGAAATGCCATATAATCTAAAATAGCTTCCCCCAGTCTGGTGCCCTCCAGATGTGTTGGATGACAACTCCCACCTGGCTGGGGATGCAGGGAGTTGTCATCCAACACATCTGGGGGGCACCCGGTTGGGGAAGGTTGTCCTAAAGAGTCTTGTGACACTTTAAAAACTAAAAGCATTCATTATATTAAGACATAAGCTTTCATGGACTACTTTATCAGATGAGTGTTATCCCTTGTTGTTTATTCGTTCAGTCGCTTCCGACTCTTCGTGACTTCATGGACCAGCCCACCCCAAAGCTTTCTGTCGGCCGTCGCCACCCCTAGCTCCCCCAAGGTCAAGTCTGTCACCTCCAGAATATCATCCATCCATCTTGCCCTTGGTCGGCCCCTCTTCCCTAGTTGCAGATATATATTCAAATGGTTGAATTTGAAGGTGTGTGGTGTGGGGCTGTAAACAGTGAGGTCAAAGGGAAATGAAATGCAAGAAGTACTGACAATTCAATTAGAGCAATAATAATAATAATAATCCTGACTCAGCCGTGACAAGCCCAGAATTTCGGGCTGGTGTAGAAAAGGCCTTTGTTTGGTGCCTTGGGTTCATATTCTAGGGGTGTGCACGGACCCCCCGATCCTCTTCGCGCCCGATCTGCAAATTGCAGATTGGGCCCGCTCCTCCCCGCCTCGATCCGCCTAGGGGCTGCTCCGCTGCGGAGCTCCGGCTCCAAATCGGAGCTCTGCAGTGGCGGGGAGTGGCGCCGGGTAAGGCCCCCTCCCTCCTCCCCCTTACCTGTGTCCGTCCCGGCCCATCCCAGCTTCAGTAGAGCCCGTGGCTCAACCAGGAACTGTAGGCTCTAGTGAAGCTGGGATGGGCCGGGACAGACACAGGTAAGACCCCCCTCCCTCCTCTCCCTTACCTGCATCCATCCACTGTCCTGCGGCTGCTTCAACTGAGCCCAAGGACTCAACCAGGAAGACCAGGCCGCAGTTGAGTCCTTTCAAGATGCTTATGATAAGTCTTTATAGTCCAACTATAAAGACTAGCCTGCCAGAAGAGGCTAGTCTTTATAGTTGTCTTAAACTCAGAGAGAGAGAGTTAAGTTGATGAATCTCCTCTGGCAGACCATTCCACAGTCGGGGGGGGGGGGGGAAACAGACGAAAAGGGCCTCTGGGTAATGGTTGTCAGCCTAAAAATTATTAATAATTAATTAATAATTAAGCAGCTGTATGAAGAGTAATCATCCCATATTTCAGAAAAACAAGTATGATCTTGTGTATGTGACCTGTCTTGTAGTGTTACATTTTTCAGTTTTGTTTAGATTTGTTGCTTTACAGTCTTTTTGCTCTACAACTCTGGCCTAGTCATCCAGGTGAAATTTTCATTTACCATACTCTACCATCTACATCCTACAATTACCCCAGGTTCACTGCTGCTGAAGAGGGTATTTCTCACATAGCTGCTGGATATGCCTGGACCAAATTCACACACTTTATTCTTGGGGGCGGTGTGTGTGTTGATTAGCCCTCCTTTAGGAAATAATGACAGCCATCTAGTTTTTAGTGAACATAATACATTTTTGTACAGGGTCAATACTTTGGTCTATTCTTTATACACAGTGTGAGATTCTATTAAACTGATCATTACTTATACGTATAGTCTCGTGTAAAAATAAATAAAATCAAACACATTTTCTAAAATCCATTTCCTATTAGTGCAGAAGTAAATTGTCCACCCCTCACCTTGAGAAGAATAATTCAACTCTTCAAACAGAATTGAAAATCCAGTAATGGATCTCATCTTAATTTAATTTTCTTTATTTTGTGTTTGTTGAAAGAATTAAATCCTATCTATAATTTGTTGCTTACTCACAAGATTCAATAATATTGAAGAGTTGTTGCATGCAGAGTTCTTTCTGATCTTATTGAATATCTACTGTGTAGCATTAGAGCAGATTTAATCTTACTCACAAATACATTTCTGTAATGGGATTTCATATTGTGGCTATCCTGCCTGTAAAATCACATTACGGTGGTTAGGAAGCTAAAATGCCTGCTTGCCATAAACCTCTAGCTCCCTTCCTTACTGTTAAATATAATCAATACATATTTATACCTGCCTCTTAAGGGAAAAAGATCAATAAGATGCCAGGGGAAGGAGACTAATGTGGAATGTCACATCCCAGCCTTTGGAAGGCCAGTGTAACTGCCTATCCGTATCACGGTTTCAGACCGGAGACCTAGGGCATGGTTAGATGGGGCGATATCCAGGGGATCACCCCGGGATCGTCCCTGTGTGTCCACATGACGCACAGGGCATCCCGGGAGCAGGAAGGGATGATTCCTCCCTTTCCCTGGGATATCACATTACCCTTCCATCCTGCTTTTTCCCATGGTCTCGGGATGATCTTGAGACCATGGGATGTGTGGCCCACCATCATGTTTTTTCCCTGGCTCCTCGCAAGTAACCGGGCATGGGGCACAGAGCTCCTCAGGAGCTCTGTGCCCATTGGGGGTGGGGTGGGGGTAGTGCAAGGTGTATTTTTTTAAAAAAAACACAACCCAACACCTCACTTTTCTGTTCAAGCGCTCGTGCGCTCCTTTTCCTTTAAAAAAAATCCAAAATGGCGGCCGTGACATCACGCGTAAACATGGGGGATGATCTCACGATCATAAAATCGCGAGATCATCCCCCTCAACCCCCCTCGTCTAGCCATGCATCTAGAGCGTCATCAGGTGAATAGATTTCTGTGTTTCCCTACCTTCACTGTGGCCTCCTGCTGCTGTCCCACAATAGCGATGGTCTCTTTACACAGGGAGAGAAAGAGGAAGCAGCAACGACCATGTGGCCCATTCAGGGGCCTTTACTTTCATGCCGCTTTTCCTGCACACAGCAGTAAATAGCAGCACATTCTGGTTTTTGTTTTTAAGGTGGATTAAAAGGGTCTATTTTGCGACTGAAAAACAAGCAGGAGGTGTACAGGAGACGGACACCGTCGCTTAAACGCAAACATACGTAAGTGGGCAGTAGCGAGCCTGCGATAAAACGCTCATCTGATGACACTCCTAATCAGTCCAGCATGTGGTTTCCTACTATGGTCAATCAGAAGCCTATGAGAAGCCTACAAGCTGGACATGAGGTGAAAAGCCATCTCATACACTTGTTCCTGACAACTAGCATTCAGAAACATACTGCCTCTGATCCTGGAGGTAGAATATAGCCAGCATGACTAGTCGCCGTTGATAGCTGTATCCTCCATAAATTCATCTAAACCCCTTTTAAAGATGTCCAAGGCCTTAGCTAGACATACCTTTTAATCCATGATGGAGGAGGGAAGATCCCATGATGTGATTATCGCGAGATCCCTCCTCCGTTTACACATGAGGTGCAACAACCTCAGGAGAAGAGGCGTCACCCCTGCCATTTTTTTAAAGCAACAGGAGTGCACGAGCGCTGAAAGCTAAGGTTTTTAAAAGAAAAATACTTTAATTTCCCCGCTCCCCCTACCCTACCCCCGATGGGTGCAGCGCTTCTTGCTCCACGCTGAGCTGGGTCAACCCGCAGCAATGGGCCACACGTTCCGCGGTCTCGGGCTCAGCCCGAGACCACAGAAAAACCGGGCCCAAAGTGGAGGGCTCTATCCCGGGGCAAGGGAGTGATAATCCCTCCCTGATCCCAAGATCCCCGGGGTTTGCCCCAGAATAAAGCCCTGTCTAGCTAAGGCCCAAGTTGGTTGCCATCACTACATCTTATGGTATAGAATCCCATAGTTGAGCCATGTGCTTCATGAAGAAATACTTCCTTTCATGTGTCTTGAATCTCTCACCACTCAGCTTCATCGGACGACCTCACTGGCTTCTAGTATTATGAGGGAGAAAATGTCTGTCTAGCTTGTTCTCCACATTGCACAGAATTTTACTTACTTCAATCAGACATTTATCAGGGGGATGGAGCAAGTAACTTTTCCTTGTTCCATCCCCCTGATAATTTCGGTTGCCCTTTTCTGTATCTTTTCCATGTAGTTTCGCATACTAAGATTTTGCAGTGTTTGGTTAAGCAAGGGACAAAATGAGTTTTCAGAAGGGATTTGAATCCAGAGAGACGCTTTGTTTCGTAAGGGCGACGAGGGTACTCAGAAAGAGGCCCAAATAAACATCCCAGCTTCTTTTTGGCTCATTTCTCTCCCCCCCCCCCCTCAGCTATTCAATTCTGTCACAAGAGGGTATCCAGTCTAAAGAGGATAATGAAAAACAGCATGAAGTGGGGCAGAAAAACCCATAATACATCAGCAGAGAAAATGATAATGGGATCACATGTCCCACATTTGTTGCATTAGGACACTGAGTTCGTTTTTGAGAGGAGGAAGTCTGTGTTGTCAACCATTCATCTGATACAAGAGCGAACTCCTAAGAGCCATAATTTTGGCAGGTTAGGAAAACACTATCAAAGCCAGGCTGACAAGAGGCTTTTTGTAAGGTTTATTAATTATAATGCATTATTAGCTAACCACGGTCTGGGACCATTATTTTGAAATGTTACACTAAAGTGCAGCAACCTTTTAGCTAATCCATATGCCTTGGTCATTGGGAGTTGTCTTAGTGATTAGCAAGTTAGTCAAAGTATAACATTTGAGAGATGAAAACGACAACTTGACCACCCGTATCCCAGGAACAAATTTCAGCTGGGACTCCACTGAGTGGACAGAGATAAAGTGCAGACGTTTTAATTGCTGAGAGGAGTTGAGGGCAGTAAACATGTTGCTTTACTGAATCTATGCAAACAGACTTCTCATTTTGTAAAGCACCAAGCCTTGAAAAATTTGTGATCCATAGCGTGATCTAATTAACTCCATTAACTCTTGCAAAACTCATCAGAGCAACCACATACACAAAAAGATAAGAATGCACACAGCTCTGATCCTGCAACCCCAACTTCAGGACAGCCTGGTGTTTTGTTTTGCTTTGCTTTGTCTTTATATGGCTCCGTTTTCATCTTGTCCTTCTACCAAGGGGCTTGGACAGCATGGATGGGTCACCTCAACTCATTTTATCCTCACAACTCTGCAAGATAGATTAGTGACTGGTTCAAGCGTCCCCCGCCCCCCAACATAAGCTTCTTCACACTCCCAGTCCAACACTCTTAACTGCTCTACAACACTGGTTTTCTTCTTGACAAGAGTCTTTGCCTTTGGAGTACAACCCACAGCAACTGGACCGGAGTCTTATAATTTCCTTGCCAAACTTTTTTTTATTTTAGGGCTGCAATGTTTAGCTGGTTGGTCAGTTACCAGCATTTTGATTGACCCAAAAGCTACTCCTGATTAATCCAGTGAAGTGTTTTTAAAATGTGTATACAATTATGATTGTTATGTTTTAATCCTACATTTCCTTCAGGGCATTCAGAGTGTTACACATGATTCCTTTTTTTTAATCTTCACAACAACCCTGTCATGTAGATCAGACTGAAGGCTGTGCACTTACCCTCCCTATAGCTGGAATGAAAAAATGGAAAAGTATGTTATCCCTTCCACACCAAAACCAGTCCTCCACCCAAACTATCCATTACGTGGGACAGGGTATTTAAATACTGGTACTGGATCTCTGCTAGAATAAGTATATTTATTTTTAATGATATGTTTAATGCTGCATTTTTTAAATATTCTACGTGTTTTAGCTGCTTGATTGTTTATCTCTTTTAAATTATCCTGAATTGTTGCTGTTTTAAATTATCCTGAATTGTTGCTGTTTAACAAGCCTTTTAATGTATTTTATCATTGGTTCTACTTGCCTAAGGCCTGGCTTGTTCTGGGGGGATTCCACACGTCGTACTGAGGCCGCTTCCATGCAGCCCCAGTGCGACCCCAAAGCGATCATGTACTTGCCTGTTCAAAGAGACGAGGAAGAGGCGTCCTTGCCGCCGCCGCCGCCACCCACCTCCCTCCTCGCCGGCCGGGACAGAGAGCTCGGCGGAAGAAGGCAGGGTGGACCCCGCCTTCTTCCGCCGAGCTCTCCAACCCAGCCAGCGAGGAGGGAGGTGGGTGGCGGCGGCGGCGGCAGCAGCAAGTACTCTTCCTCATCTCTTCGAACAGGCAAGTACACGATCACTTTGGGGTTGCACTGGGGCCGCATAGAAGCGCCCTCAGTACAACGTGTGGAAGAGCCCCTAGAAGCAGATAGACCATAACTGAGGGTTTATGTAGCCTACTCTTCTAAGCCCCACCCAGCCCAAACTGCAAATGTTTAACTCAGTCCTTCAGGCTTCCTGCTCCTGAGAAGCCCCCTACTCTTGAGGAACCTGGGTTCTTTTGTTCCTAACATGTGCACTTGATCAACAGGAAGGCCTCCTGCACTTTTGGACAGTAGCTCCTCCTCCTCCTCATCTGAACTTCATGGGCAAAGTCAGGAGTCCTGTCCCTGGGTACTCTAGGATAACTGTTTTCAAAACAGCTTTGCATCACTTCTTCAGGACTGTAAGGAGAGCTTAGGGCAAGGATCCCCAGTTGGCATCCACAGGCACCATGGCGCCCATGGGAACTCTCAAGCAGCACCCATTTAAAAAAAATCCTTTAAAATCAAGGGTTGAATCCAACTGATTCAAACTTGGGGTGGCTAAAGCCCTCCTTAAGACCTATCATTGTGCCAATTTTGATCTCTTTATCTTTAAAAGTTATGCAGATGGATTTTGGTTATCTAGGGTGACCATATGAAAAGGAGGACAGCTGCATAGAAAAGAGAATTTCAGCAGGTGTCATTTGTATATATGGAGAACCTGGGGAAATTCCCTCTTCATCACAACAGTTAAAGGTGCAGGAGCTATACTAGAGTGACCAGATTTAAAGGAGGGCAGGGCACCTGCAGCTTTAATTGTTGTGATGAAGAGAAATTTCACCAGGTTTCCCATATATACAAATGACACCTGCTGAAATTCCCTTTTCAATGCAATTGTTAAAGATACAGGAGCCCTGTCCTCCTTTTCATATGGTCACCCTAACCTTGGAGCAAAAGAGGGGACCTGACCACCTTTACAAAAGAAATTAGTTAAAATGATGGTTCATCTGCCCACCCTTTGAAAGGAGCAAAACAAACCTTCTCTCCTCCTCCCCTGTAAACCTTTCCCCAGGGGCGGGGAGGGAGATTTCACCGGCATAGTAGCGCTCCAGGTGAAAAGATACATAAGCTGAAAGAGCGCAACAATGCACAGAAGTGAAAGTGCCCAGCGCTCCACTTGCTAAGGAAACGGAGGGGGAAACCCGGATGAAAACTGAATAAAAAAAAGTAGGTGTGATGGAGCCCACAGTCTCTCCACTCCTAGCCTCTAGCCTTACTATTTCTCACACCCAACTCCTTTCCTTGTTGTTTCTCTGTCCCTAGCCTTCTTTCCCTTCTCAGCCCTTAGCCTTGTTCTTTCTCTCCCACTCACCTCTTTATCTTGCGTTTCTCCTACTCCCTGCCTCTAGCCCATTTCACTTCCCTATCACGCCTCTTTTGACTAGCCAGACCCCCACAGCCGCCATTATGTGACTAGCAACAGCCTCCACGGGAGCCATTTTGTGGTCATGCCCACAGCAGTTTCTCAAATTCACAAATGTGTCCACAGGTCCAAAAAGTTGAAGACCCTTATGCTTGAGTAGGGTGACCATATTTGGGAAACCAAAAAAGAGGACACCTAGTGTGTGTGTGGGGAAGCAGCTTTCTGAGTCCTGCAGAAAGTACGTTATTCCCCCGCCACCTTAAAGAACCCGATTGGAGTGGAGGAGGGGGAAAGTTTTCATTCTGCACCACCACCATCCACTCCAATTGGGGCTTTTCTATAACGTCCACAAATGACCCACTTTCCCCTTTAAGACCTCAATTGGAGCTCGGGGTGGGGGAATGATGTGCCTCAAGAAAGCATGTCACTCCCTCCTGCCATGCTAATGGCAGTCTTAAAGGGGAAGGTGTGTCATTCCAGGACATTATTGAAAATTATAGAAAATCCCCCCCTGACACCATGGAAAGAACAAAAACCAGGACAAATCCGGGGAAATCCTGACAGTTGGTCACCCTATGCTTGAGGAATACTGAAATAAGGGGATCTCATGGTGTCCTCTGCCTCAAAAATCTGAGCTAGCAGAGCAGACTTACTGGCTTAGGCCTAGGCCACACATGACACAAAGATGGCCACACACTCAGCTAAATATAGTTTGATGGTAAAGGAGCACAAGGTTCCAGGCATAAAGATTGTGCCTTTAAATATCTCGACACAGAAGGGGTGGAGTTTGTGATAGGTAGCAGGTATGTTTGGCTCCAGGCATTGTCAGTTATGGAATGCCCTCCCCAGAGAAGCTGACCAGGCACCTACCATGTGCGTTTGGGGGAACCAGGTGGTGATGTTTTTATTTTCCCAGGTGTTGTAGCTTAAAAGTTTTAATCTTATAATCCTTAAGAGATTTTTTTAGATTGCTTAATGATAAGGTCTGTTATATTCTAGTGTTGCTGTGAGTTATATTTTCTGTGACTGTGGCTGTTGCTAGACGTGGACTTAGCCTGGTGTGAGGCCTGGGCTCCCTGCTGTGCGTGCAGACGATGCACAGGGGATCCCGGGGTCAGGCCGGGATAAATCCTCCCTTGACCCGGAATAACCGGATCCGCTTATGGCCCGGCTTTTCCGCAGCGTGGAAGGTCTAGCTACTTCCGTGGCTTTTCCCGGCTGCTCGCTTACTCGCGAGTAGCCGGGAGAAGCCATGCACTGGGCACAGCACTCCATAGGAGCGCTGTGCCCATCGGGCTGGGGAGGGGAAATCACGGGGGGGGGAGATGGGGGCCGGGGGAAAGAACGGACCCGGCAGGAGAGATGGGGGGGAGAGCAGAGCCGGGGGGGGAGATCACGGGGGGCGCATGGAGGGTCATCGGACATGGCAGGCGGGTGATCAGGTGGGCATGGCGAGTGGGCTGGCGAGCGGGTGGGGGGCATCAGACATGGTGGATGGGGGGAAGAAGAACTTGTTCAAAAAGAACAGAAGAAATAGAAAGGGAGGTGGAGTTGCACTATATGTTAAAAATACCTATCCCTGCACAGAAATACAGGCGGATGAGATTGGGAGCCCCGTCGAGAGCGTCTGGATTAAAATAAATGGGGCTAGGAATAAAAAGAATATGATAATCGGAGTCTACTACCGACCACCCAATCAAGGAGAAGACGAGGACGAAACTTTTGAGAAACAAATTACCAGTGTTTCAAGGAAGTGTGATGTAGTAGTGATGGGGGACTTCAATTACCCTGATATCTGTTGGGAGACCATTACTGCCAAAAGCGGCCCTTCCAAGAAATTCCTGACATGTATGGGTGATAACTTTCTCCTACAGAAAGTGGTGGAAGGAACTAGAGGATCGGCAATCCTTGACTTGTTATTGACCAATAGGGATGACTTAGTGGATAAAGTGGCAGTTACGGGAACTCTGGGGGAAAGTGACCACGTCATACTTGAATTCTTGATTATGAAGGAGACAAAAGTCGAGCGTAGCCATACACGTACTCTGGATTTTAGGAAAGCTGATTTTAATAAACTCAGAACTATAATAAGTAAGGTCCCGTGGCAAGAGAGCCTAAAGAGAAAAGGAGTGCAGGATGGGTGGGAGTATCTAAAAAATGAAATTTTAAAGGCACAGTTACAAACAATTCCAACAAGGAGAAAAGATAGAAGACAACAGAGGAAACCAATGTGGCTCCACAAAAAGCTTATTGATGAACTGAAAACAAAAAGGGATACATATAGGAAGTGGAAGGAAGGCCAGGCTACAAAAGAAGAGTACAGACAAGTGGCGCAGAAGTGCCGAAATGGCGTCAGGAAGGCTAAAGCTGTGAATGAGCTGAGATTAGCGAGGGATGCTAAAAGCAATAAAAAGGCTTTCTTCAGATACGTGAGTAGTAAAAGACAGAGGAAAGAAATGGTGGTTCAACTGCTTAATGAGGATGGCAAATTGATAACAGATGACAAAGAAAAGGCTGAAGTGCTCAATTCCTACTTTGCCTCGGTCTTCTCCCAAAAGCGGGTCTATGACCCCCCTGGAAAAAGTGAAGCAGAAGTTGAGGGGGCAGGATTGCAGTTTGAGATTGATAAACAAATGGTCAAAGAACACCTAATTTCCTTGAATGAGTTCAAATCCCCAGGGCCCGATGAACTGCATCCAAGAGTAATGAAGGAGCTAGCGGAAGAACTCTCAGAACCTTTGTCTATTATCTTTGCAAAATCATGGAAGACGGGTGAGGTGCCGGACGACTGGAGGAGGGCTAACGTTGTCCCTATCTTCAAAAAGGGCAAAAAGGAGGAACCTGGGAACTACAGACCAGTCAGCCTGACATCCATCCCTGGGAAAATTCTGGAGCAGATTATAAAGAAGTCAATCTGTAAACACCTTGAAATCAATGCAGTGATTACTAGAAGCCAACATGGATTTGTCAGGAACAAATCCTGTCAGACTAATTTGATCTCATTTTTTGATAGGATAACCTCCCTTGTGGACTGTGGGAATGCTGTGGACGTCATATATCTTGACTTCAGCAAAGCTTTTGACAAAGTACCACATGACATTCTGATTAACAAACTAGCTAAAAGTGGGCTAGATGGAACAACTATTAGGTGGATCCACAGTTGGCTACAGAATCGGACTGAAAGAGTACTTATCAATGGAACCTTCTCAAACTGGGGAGAGGCAACGAGTGGGGTGCCGCAGGGCTCAGTCCTGGGCCCAGTGCTCTTCAACATTTTTATTAATGATTTGGACAAGGAGGTGCAGGGAACGCTGATCAAATTTGCAGATGACACAAAATTGGGTGGGATAGCTAATACCCTGGAAGACAGAAACAAACTTCAAAGTGATCTTGATAGGCTGGAATGCTGGGCTGAAAACAACAGAATGAAATTTAATAGGGATAAATGCCAAGTTCTACATTTAGGGAATAGAAACCAAATGCACAGTTACAAGATGGGGGACACTTGGCTCAGCAATACTACAAACGAGAAAGATCTTGGAATTGTTGTAGATCACAAGCTGAATATGAGCCAACAGTGCGATATGGCTGCAAGAAAGGCAAATGCTATTTTGGGCTGCATTAATAGAAGTATAGCTTCCAAATCTCGTGAGGTACTGGTTCCTCTCTATTCGGCCCTGGTTAGGCCTCATCTAGAGTATTGCGTCCAGTTCTGGGCTCCACAATTCAAGAAGGACGCAGACAAGCTGGAGCGTGTTCAGAAGAGGGCAGCCAGGATGATCAGAGGTCTAGAAACAAAGCCCTATGAAGAGAGACTGAAAGAACTGGGCATGTTTAGCCTGGAGAAGAGAAGATTGAGGGGAGACATGATAGCAGTCTTCAAATACTTAAAAGGTTGTCACACAGAGGAGGGCCAGGATTTCTTCTCGATCCTCCCAGAGTGCAGGACACGGAATAACGGGCTCAAGTTAAAGGAAGCCAGATTCCGGCTGGACATGAGGAAAAACTTCCTGACTGTTAGAGCAGTGCGACAATGGAATCAGCTACCTAGGGAGGTTGTGGGCTCTCCCACACTAGAGGCATTCAAGAGGCAGCTGGACAACCATCTGTCAGGGATGCTTTAGGGTGGATTCCTGCATTGAGCAGGGGGTTGGACTCGATGGCCTTGTAGGCCCCTTCCAACTCTGCTATTCTATTATTCTATGATAAAAACGGGGCCAGGGCAAGGAGATCGGGGACGGGCTAGCGAGCGGAGGCGGACATGGCGAGTGGGGACGGGCAAGCGAGCGGGGGGCGGACATGGTGAGCGGGGGGAGGACGAGCGAGCGGGCAGGGGGGCATCAGACATTGTGGGGGGAAATCAGGGGCAGGGGGAGCGGGGAATCCTTTATTTTTTTTAAAAAAAACCTTACCTTTCCGTTGGTGCGCTCCTGCGCACATGGCCCTTTAATTTTAAAAAAATGGAGGATGTGACGGGGCTTTCCCTTTCCCTGTTGCGTGTTACATGTAGAAAAGGGCGACGGCCCGCGCTAGCTGTAGCGCAGCCTCGCCCCGACTCCCCACCGGATTATCAGGTAGGTCTAGCAAGGCCCTGTATTTATACTGCTTTTGATTTTATGGTTTTATGTCCTATTTTGTATTAAAACTGTTTTATATGTATTTTGTAAGCTGCCCAGAGAACTTTGAGCACTTCCAGGTGGATGGGTCTTAGCGCAGTCAATCACAAAATATTGTGCAGCTGTTCTGACTTTTCCTCTATAATGGATTTTTTGTGGTAAGAAACAAACAAAAAACCCAGAACCAGCAGTGGAAAACATAAGGTTACCAGTAGAAGAGTAGAAGGTCTGGATCCACCATAATATTCCATGAATGAGGTAGGGCAATTGCACGATAAATGCCTCATTTTGGGAGCACCCTTTAAGCTATACAAACCATGGCAAATAAATAATAAATTGTTGGAGCAGATTTCAGCCTTGGAGGTCTCACTGGTCTAGCCTGATTACACCTGTTCCATGCCTGCCTGCTACCTTTGATATACTCTATTCCAGGTCTTCCCCCACCCCTGGAAAAGCTCAGCTTGCCCCCCCCCCCCACTCAGTGTCAGAATATGACAGTAAGTATATAGCGACACTTGACATATTAGTTCTCTTAGATGGTTTACACTGCATTTTTAACCCTAGGGACTGCATGTTTTTGCAAATAATAAAATGCCAGATCGTGGGCCAAGACCTGGAGCATTGCTGAGTATCTATTCGGCAAGGCTGTGGCAAAGACCAATGTGTTTCGATGCTGAGAGATGCCCCTTTACAAGTTGTTATTGAAATGTGCTGTACTGTTGGAAAGTGTTTTGCTTCCATCCGTTTGAAGAGCCAGTGTTTTAAAAAAACACTCACAAAAGCACTTTAACGGCCACTAGTATTTTGACAATTGTTTTATTTGTTCTGCAAAATATTACTTGAAGTTGAAGAACTTTTGTGTAACTGCTATGGTATTGAAATTAATGTACAAAATAACAGTCCGCAGAGACAGAACAAACCACTGTTAAAACACACTTTTTTGTACAAACAGCGTGGTTTGTACAATAAAACAAGCCAGTTTGTTAACCATGGCTTGGGAGAGCAGCAAGCAACCGAGCATGACGTCTCACCTGTTTTTGAGGTATTAAACATTCCAGGGAGGCTCTGTCCCTAGGTTATTCTCTGTTATGTCAAAACCCGGACTTCTATGTTGTTGAAGGAGAAACAACTCAAAGTTGTAAACCATGGTTCTTGGGTTATAACTCTGGCTTGTTTCTCCCTCAACAACCTAGAATTCTGGGTTTGGATGACATGAAAACAACCCAGTGGTTGTTTAATGCACAGGAGTTGGGGAGCCAGAATGCATGTGCACTCACAAATAATCCACAGTCAATTTGCATGTTGTTTCATCGTGCAAACTGAGTCACACACACTTTTGCTCTGTTCCTTGCTTTGCATAATCTTCATAGAACAGTGTGTGTGCACAGGGAGGGGGGCACTTCTGGTCACTGGATGCCACAGTAGAAGTAGAAGGTCTTTGCTGCCATGTCATGCCATGGAGTATTGCTGGGTACATATCAGGTAAGGCTGTGGAGAAGGCCAATGTGTTTCGATGCTGAGAAAGGCTTCTGCACCATGGCTCTTGAGATCAAGTCCTTTAATACAAGATGTTAGTAACATGTATTGTACAGTTGGAAAGACCTTTGCTTCCACTTGACGTTGACACCTTAAGGCAAGACTTAACGTTGCAACACTAAGGGGCATTAGCTGGCCAGTGGGTAGAAAGTTTTTGTTTTTTATTTCTCAGCAGTGGTGTCCATACATTCAAGGAAGAAATATTACCAGGCTCCGATAAGATCTACTTTGAAGGTGTTGTCCCAGCACTTAAGTAGTTTGGGAACATAATTGAATAATGCCCTCTGAAAGCATTACTGTGACTCAAATGACAAATACCTTTCATAAAATTATAGTTTCACCAATATATGTTGAAAAGAGCATGGCCTTTGTTATCTTTTTGGCGCCAGGTCAAGACTTTTCTCTTTTCCCAGGTATTTAACAGCATTTAACAATGCTAAGTTTGTTTTTTAACAGACCCCAGAACTGTGGTTTTTTAAATGGATACCGTTGTTTTTATACTGTTTATGTTTTTGATGGTTTTAAATTTTGTATACTTTTCAATGTTCACTGTTTTTAACTTTTGTAAACCGTCCAGAGAGCTTCTGCTATGGGGCGGTATATAAATGTAATAAATGAAATCAAATCAAATGTTTAAAATGTGAAGATTTCCTCATTACTATTTTCATATTTTTTTTTTTGAAGTTTTGAAAATTCACCAAAGCCAAGTCCCAGTGAGTTCAAGGGACTGGATGGTGACATATGCATTGCCAAAGGAGAAGAACTGCATCATTAACAAAGAGGACAAAAAAAAAGTGGTAACGTATGTGCTCACATGCAAATGTTGAAATAATGACTATGATTTAAACAGAAGTACAATTCATAATGGGAAGACTGCACTTGCTGCTCAGTCTCTTGTCCATGTGCTAATTGCTGATGGGCAACTTCAAGGCTTCTGCTCTCTCTTTTGACAGTTAAACCAGACAGCTTTTCAAACAGAGCACAGCTTAGAGAACTGTTCTCTACAGTGGCAGCCCTTCAAATAGAGGACCATAAAGTAGGACACACCGTCACCCTGCCAGTGGGACTTCCTCCCAAGTAAACAAGCACAGGATCGGGGAAATTTACACAAGACCTGAACATTGCTCAATTTTACATTATGAAATCACAATTTCAAATTGTTACATGCAAATTTGGATGTTGATTTCCAAATTTACTTGGCTGTAGAGGGAGGGGGAACCCTATAATTTGAGGATGCAAAATATCCCAGTGGTACCGTCTTATCCCAGTGGTATTTAGCCATACAAATGAAGCCTTTTGTTTTTGCATTTAGGATGGGTTTCTAAATTACAAATGCCATTCCAAGCACTAATGATTTGCAGCTCCTGTGCATTCTGGAGGGGAAAATACTGATCCTGTGGATTCATTTCACTTTTGTCCTGGAAATAAGTTGTTAACTTCCATTTATGCAAACAACTTATTTCCAGGACAAAAATGAAATGAAATGAACATGTTGGTGCAGAGCAGGAAAGCAAGTAGTCTCAAAACTAGTGGGAGATCTGTATGAAATCTCCTGTGGATTTTGACAAGGGGGCTTCTAAAGAGTAGGTCCCCCGATTTGGATCAGGTCTATGCCGTTGGAGGAAGAGGCTAATCTTTCTCGTGCATCATTTTCCTGACCTGAATTCCTACCCCCATCCCTTCCGAACACTATTTACCTTGGAGGGGGAAACCTACAAGCCATCCGTACAGACAAAATGTAGATAAAGCATCTACTTGTTTGAATGAGTTTCATCTTGCCCAACCTACAACCCAAAAGATGCTGAACAAAAATAATCAGATTTCTGCTTAATTGCCCCTCCCCTTAAAATATCTAACAAATGAGGCAACCAAAATAATGTAGTCAAGCTAAGTCAGTAATGGCAAAATGTCCAAATAGGCAAAATAAATGCCATCTAATCGCAGAACTTTGGGAAGTTTCATAAATGCAAAATATCAAGTTTCTGAGAAAGAATGATTACACCACAACCCTTTGGTAGTGTTTTCTGCATGGCTCTTGCACCTCTCTTCTTCTGCAGTGAATCCCACAGAGCAAATTAACTGGGGCACAACAGGTCCACCATTCAAGGTTCACGGCAGTTCCGTTTCCTACCTCTTTTGGCGTAAATTTTTAAGACTTTGCAACTTGCGACTTCCTGGGGAAGTAAGGAGAACTGATCATTCTGCAAACGCATCAACCTGAAGCTACAGAACAGACACAACCTACCAGCATTCATTTTCCATACTTTTACGTTTTTAACAAAATGCTTTCTCCCAGAAGCATTGACTAACAAGTTTGTTTCCGCCTTCCTCTTGCATAGATGCCTCTATGCTTGCTGGGTGCCTCCCAGGTACTCCATTTCAGTAGCTCCGCTGGGTCCTTTGGAACCTTTTTTTCGGCGACGGAACTCTTCTGCAATTTCTTCAAATGACTTGCCTTTGGTTTCTGGCACTTTGAAGTAAATGAACATAACGAACAGGGCAAGCAGAAAGGCAAAGATCAGAAACACGTATGGTCCGCATAGTTTCTGTCATGGACAAAACAGAAAGAGAAAACTTGTTAATCAAAACTTCCCTCCTTTACCAGCAGTTTATTGGTCAGAGGATCTGCGGAAGGGATTGAATTTCTGCAATATCTATCCATCTCTCTACCTCTCTCTCTCTCTCTATCTTCTAGAATATACATCATTAAAAAAATAAATGGTTGTGGCCAAGACATTTTAGTACCTGGGATGGAAAAACCAAACGGTAACCATCCCCCCACCCTTCCCCAGATGAAATTGTTGTGCAGAATCCAGTATCAAGCTCTGGTATTGATCATTCTGAAAACCTCCATGTTGATTTAAAAATAAATAAAAACAGGTGCCTAGTCCTTATGGATGTCAATGCAGGCTTAAAAGGATACGAATAATGCCTTTCAGATGCAAAAGGGGCACTCCAAAGTATTCTTAATGATCAGGAGGCCATGTTTAGTGGCCTACACAGCTCTTTCACCCTCCACATAATTTGAAGGAGCAAGAATGATGCAAAGTTCTGTAGCCTGTATGTAAATATGCTTAATTTGCAGAATTTATACAGGTTGCAGAATTCAGCATTTCTTGGAGCAACCCCAACCTTGGGCCACTCTCACTTTACACAGTCTCCTGCCAGGCCTGAGTTAGTGCACACTGCCTCTGATCTGTCCAGGTCCTTCCTGAATGTGCTATCTCGACTGCAGCGGTGTAGAAATTCAGGCCCACCATCCAAATCCAGTCCACCTTAGGTTTCGATCTGGCCCTCTGGCGTTCCGCAGATGGCCACATCCCTTTAATCTGCCTCCCTCACTGACCATCTGGTGGTTTTCTGGGTTTTGCCTATCCCGCCCCCAATTCTAAAAAGTTGAAACGGCTATCTTAAGGCTTAGTTGCTAGCAGTAAGAGCTTAAAGCGAAAATGCACTGGTATTTCTGATGTTTTGGCTCCACCCCTTTGGCCCCACCCACCACTGGAATGCCTGCCCTCCCCCCTCAAGAGCGTCTCTGAAATGGAATTCAGCCCTCAGGCTGGAAGAGATTCAACACCTCTGCTCTACTGCCAGGATGGTGGCAAAATGATAGGCCCTCAAGCAAAGTATGGTACGGGCCTTGGACAGTCATCTTCAAGCAATGGCCATGGAGACATCTCCTTTCACTACGTTTTGAAGACGACAGAATTGTAGTTCTTGTTGCATCAGTGAGTATAGAATTTATGGGCTCTTAGTTGCCACTGCAGTCTAGAAATGTATTTTCTACTTGTTGCCTTGTATTTCTAGCTTGTTCTATACACCGTGTTAAACTTTAAATGTATCTGAGCCCCTTGACAATCTCATTCAATGGGACGTCATTGCAATACAGTAAATGCCGTAGGTTTTCTTACAGCCACATATGGGAAGAACATCCCGATGCAGAAGTTGGTGAACCAGTTGCTAAAACCAGCCATTGCGATGGCTGCTGGGCGAGGACCTTGGCTGAAGAGCTCAGCAACAATAAACCAAGGAATAGGTCCTGGCCCGATTTCAAAGAAACTGACAAAGAGGAAGACGGAAGTCAGGCTGATGTAGCTCATCCATTCATACTTGGGCTAAAAAGCAAAGCAAAACAGAACCATATTAGCAGAGTTAGAGGTTACATTTTCAGTGCATCTGTCTTCAGTCATACCTCTGTCTTCAGTGGGCAAGTCCGGATGATACCTGACACAAGTCAGCATCCGCACCAGGGATAGCAACTTTAGAGTTCTGACTGGTTCTGACAGAGGGCTCTGTCAGCACATCTACTACCCCCCCCTCCGGTTTGCCTCCGCGATTTCCACCTCCATTTCATTAGCGCGTCAAGCTAATGGTCCCTTTCACATGTGTTTGTGGTATCACCACTGTACCAGTGAAATTTCCTTTCATGTGTTTGCTCTCCCATTCCACCCCACCCCACCCCTTCTTCTTCCCCCTCCAGTTCATTAGTTCTTGTCATTGGTGGACATTGTGATGGATGGACGCCTTCCCCCCCCTCACTCTGGCTTTGTTGTCTAGCGTTTTACAATGCTGGAGGAGGAGAACCACCCTGCCCTCCTCTTTCAGCAGCAAGAGCTCCCTTCAAATCACACACACACACAAAAGACATAGCAAGAGGACGGCAATACACAGGGGATGGAAGGGAACTTTAATCCTGCATAGAGGAAATGAAACGGACTTTCCCTGCTCTAGGAAAACATAGGAAATGGAGATGGAAGAGGCGGGGTGACTTCAGGACAGGCACGACGTTGAGTACTGCGCCGCAAAACGGCAAACCAGGCATGACGAGAGTGTGATAAAACACTGGTGTGATGGAGCCCTGAAACCAAGAGTGGATTTACCACCCCACTGATATAGAAGCCATCAGCTTCCATGGATAATATTTTATATAATTAGAAATACAACACATCTCTCCATCGTGGAGAAGACTGATTCAGTGACCTGTGTGTCAGCTCATGCTGCCACCCAAGTGCAAGGTGTTGATGGGCAACTTCAGGGCTCATGCTCTCCCTCTTTATGATTCTTTCTCATTAAATTAGGCACCTCTTGAAATGCATGGCACTTTCAAATAGAGGACTATCCTCTGCCAACTCTCCAAAATAGAGGATTATCCTTTGGAAATAGGACAGTTGGCCACCTTATGTAGGCATCAATCATATGCGTGAATCCCAGATTTTATCTGGTCACAATTATGTCGGCCTATGTGTGTAAGATTTTGTGCGCATAGGTTGTATTCATCTGGACCAGAGCCCCGTGAATGGCTGGAAGTGGTGGAGGAAGAGATAATATTCTTGACTCCATGGGATAGGCCAAATCGGCCCTTTCAGGTATTGTCCAAATGCTTTATTCAGTGAAAAGTAGCAGATTATGTTTTAATTAATGTTTTATGTTTACATGATCAAGATATATGTAATATTTCTCCCTGGGTTTGTGTGTAGACATTCTGTGATTCCCAAGCTAAGCACGCATCCTCTCTTAGGGTGACCATATGAAAAGGAGGACAGGGCTCCTGTATCTTTAACAGTTGTATTGAAAAGGGAATTTCAGCAGGTGTCATTTGTATATATGGGGAATCTGGGGAAATTTCCTCTTCATCACAGCAGTTAAAGTTGCAGGTGCCCTGCCCTCCTTTAAATCTGGTCACTCTAGTATAGCTCCTGCAGCTTTAACTGTTGTGATGAAGAGGGAATTTCACCAGGTTCTTCATATATACAAACGACACCTGCTGAAATTCCCGTTTCTATGCAACTGTTAAA
The DNA here is from genome assembly GCF_023053635.1 of Elgaria multicarinata webbii. Lineage (NCBI taxonomy): Eukaryota > Metazoa > Chordata > Lepidosauria > Squamata > Anguidae > Elgaria > Elgaria multicarinata. The sequence continues at coordinate 21,764,501 of NC_086178.1, read as the reverse complement.
GATACAGGAGCCCTGTCCTCCTTTCCACATGGTCATCCTATCCTCTCTTGATCGGCCGCTGCTTGTTCTCCTGCTGACTTCCCAGTGTCCTGTAAGTAGGATAAGGCTGGATGCAGCCAGATTATCTTGTACAGGAAGTCTGTTGTAATTCAAACCAGAGAGCCAGCTTCACCTGGAAGCTTTTAAAGGGGGTCGGGCTTATCATGTGACCTGACCTGGCCAATAGATCTCTTCTGTGCTGGTTTGTCTGATTACTCTATTGTTCCGTCCTTTGGCCTGGGCTTGGTGGGAGTGCAAATGTTAAATCCCTGCCTTGCCACTGCTCATGCTTCTGGTTCAGAATCCACTGTGGGGCTGAGCCATGGCACTTGCCTTTGTGCCATGTTCTAGCCCTCCTCGTGATAGACAGAGGCTGAAGCCTTCTAACACCAAGAGATAACAACTAACCCTATAGTCCCGCCTATTGAGAGAAACTGGTATTACCCCCTCACACAACAATTTGAAAGAGAATCACACAAATCTTTTATTCAGTAATGATGGCTGGGCAAGACAAATGTCTACAGCTCTGTGGGACCGGATTAAACTGCCTTGGTTACTTATTGCAAATATACAATAAATAACACACAACCCTGCAATTTACATTGAATAAAAGAACATACTTCAAGATGTATGGTTGATGATCACACAGGTGGAACATTTTGCTAAGGGGAACTAGGTGTTCAAACATAGCCGATGGTGACATAAATAATTTCTGAATCCTCACAAACAAGAGCCTTACCTGAAGCACAAGGCCAACCGTCATGGCTATTGTACAAACCATCATGCCTAACAGGCCAGCCATAAAGAGGGAGCGCCTCCCTGCTTTGTCCACCAGGAAGACCTGTCCGTGGGAGAAAAAGAAGAACCAGATTGGTCAGTGGTGTATCTATATTGCCACAGTCAATCGACTTGAAACAGGTAACCCAGCTCATCTGCAACAGGTGTTCATCAAGGTTTCTTGCAGGCTGTTGATTGGATTCAGGATGAGCTAACTTATATTTTTGTTAGGCAAAATCAGTTCACAAAACAGCGTACCACTGTTACCTTAACAAACAAAATGGCAAACCATGGTTGAGAGAACAAAGGTATAGCCCCACCGAATGACAGGATGTGATATTACCCATTGTACAGCAATATGAAAGAAAATCGCTCCCACCTATTCTGTGGATCCAGACTAAGCATATTGCATATAAATCTGTATTTACTTACAGCAACGACAGTGAATACGGTGTTCACAAACCCCACTCCTATGGTCGCATAAACAGGCTGGCCGACCTTAGCTGTGTTAAAAATATCAGTAGAGTAGTAGAAAATCTAACAAAGAAGACAAGAGTAAACTGTTAAAAGTACAAACGGCTAAATGACATTGCATTCACCACACTATGAATGCAAACTCAGAGCTGATTTTACTGGCGTTGCAGGATATCGGTGGTATAAATAAGACTTCAACTGTATTTACAATAATCCATAAATTATCCAGAATAAATTGACAATCTAGTGAGACCACAAATAGATTGATAGTCTATTTGAGACCTTGCAGTTGGCTTCAGAAAAAAGAGACCATGCTTAGATCACAGAGTGGTCTTCTGTGTAATGTACATTGATGGTGCTATATAAAATAAATAAATAAATAAATAAATAAATAAATAAATAAATAAATAACAACAACAACAACAATAATAATAATAATAATAATGTGCCAAGCCAGGAGTAAGTACCATTGAGTTCAATGGGACTTATGCCTTCTTACAGCATTTCTGTGGTGCACAGTGACAAAGGGAACCTCTTTGTCACCATGCAGCACAGAAAAGCTGTTAGCTCCAATCAGTGGAGTTATCTCTGATAGGAATAGGAGATAACACTTTGTCCCTGCTGAATGGTGACCAAGAAGATTCCTTTTGGGGGCTGGCCCTAGGGAGAGGGGCAGGGCTTGGGGAGAGGCTGACAGGCCAAATAGGAAAGCCCATATCTGTCCCACAAGCCTGAGATTTGCCATGCTTGCAATATAGGATTGCAGCCTAAATGTTCTTTGTTCCTAGGACCCATCACTAGGTACACTCACAGCATTAATTCCTGAAAACTGCTGAGCGATGTGAACCCCTATGGCCACTAGGAATGGCTGCCTGTAGTTGGAGGAGGTGATGAGCTGCCAAATGGAGACGGCCTTTTCTCTCGATGCTTCTTCTTTTTCTTTCTCCATGTCCTCAATTTCCTTGGTAGGGTCGTAGGCTTCTCCTCTCAGCCGTTTCAAGCCTAGGAAGCAGGTGGGAAATCATGGTTATTTCTCTGCTGAAAGGGGAAATGGAAATCACCCTGTGGAGCCCATCCATGACAAATACTTTATAGAGTCGAAAACGGCTGGTTGAAAACCACGTGGCTTTCACCTCCAATTCTGTTTCCCAAGGGAGGATCCTCAATGCCTCAGCAACCCCTGCTCGCTCAGTCCATGCATCTAAAGAATATCAGCTTGAGGACAGTTCGGCCTAAAAATAAACGATGCTGTGCACCCATCTTTGTTATTCTCTGCATGTTAAGAAATTGCTGCTCCGTAAGCAGGCAGGTCTAGTTCCTTGCACCTCCAGTTAAAGAATCGTTAGGTAGTAATGCAACCTCTGCCTGGGACTCTGGAGATCAGGGGTGCACAACCCATGACACCCCCATCACAGGTCTTAATTTTACTCCCCCTTCCAAAAGGCCATCCTTCTCTCCACCCTCTCACCCATTGATCCTGATTCAGACTGCTCTGCCCCCAGTCATCCTTGTACAGATCTGTATCAGGATCACTGGGATATGTGTGTGTGAGTCGTGTGCCTGTATGTGGATTAATGTGCACATCAGTGTATGAGTAGATGCACTTGAGGGCCCCCAAGCCAGTGCAGCCCTTCGGGGCTGACAAGGTTATGCACCGCTGGTATAGATGGACCAATGGTCTGACTCAGTAGAAAGCAGCTTCCTGTGTTCCTAATATGTAAAAGATGTATCAAATTTCACATGCTGATTACCTCCCATTACCCTTCTTCGGTTCCTACCCACTCCCAACTACCTCCCTTTACCCAGCCCAATGCTCAAAGGGTCATTCCCACTGTGTTTGGATCCCCCTCTGGATCCCTACTCAATGCACACACACACACCCCAGTTCAGCACTTATTGCTTAGACATTAGTGTATATGCACACTTGAAGAAAAAAGAGAGGTATACTCTGGTATAACAAATGCTGAATATCTTTCCCTATATTGTCCTCAGGAGGACTGTTTGAACTGCAAAAGATACTAACTGCAAAAGATACCTGGCACACCCCTTGTGCACACCTATGCACTGCCTCCTTCCTCTTCTGTCCCCTCTCTTAAATCCAGCTCTTGAGTTGGCAAGAGGAGAGGGAAGGCTCAGAAATCCATCACCTCACCTCCCTCTTCCCAGGCTCCACTTCAGAGGGGAGGCAATCTTGCTTGCCCCTCCCTGCCACCTCGTCCCCCAAGCTGATTTCGATGGGCCAATGGGACAGCTTGAAGACTGAGAAGCTCAGGGAGAAGGTAAAAGTTCTATTGCAACAAGGGACTTACTTCGTTTGGCTTCTTCTAGTTTTCCACATTTAATGTACAGGTACCGAGGACTCTCTGGGCAAAGGAAGAGCAGGAAAATCTGGAGGACAGCTGCACAACCAGACAAACAAAGGAGCAATGGCCAAGTTTCATTTCTGCCCAGGAGAAAGTCTAGGCCCAGAACCTGAGAGAAACATGGATCCATAGATTACTTTCTTGGCATTGATACTGAAGAGTTCATAGAGATATAACTTAAAGGAAACCCTTTCCCCAAGACATACATCTTCCCAGGAATTGGGCTTGTTTACACAATCACTTTTTCTGAGAAACTACCCTGTTGCTCACTTAGGTTTTATTGGGAACAAGTTAAACATGAGGAAGAGAGATCTTTGATAGCTTCGGTCTTTTCCCAGTATTGTCCCACTAGGATGATAAAAACCAGGACTGTGGTCGTTTACATAATTACCTGTGCTGCAGCGTGGGTTGGCGTGCTGTGCAAACCTGGTGAGTGGCGTGGCACAGGTGGCTTCATACCCACCCAACAACCCAAGATGTGCAGTAGGGATTGGAGGGTGTATACGAAGCCACACCCACCCACCCTGCTCGGTGAGTTCGCATGACACGCCAACCTGCACTGCAGTGTGGGTAATTATGCAAAAAACGCCCCTCCCCCTGTGCAACACATGTGGGCATGGAGTGAGAGGTCTTCTTTTCTCCCTATGATCATCCGAACACCCCTAAGGCTTCCTGGTGTGTTCATCGCAGGGACTTCCTGATCAATAAATAGCTCAATCTCTTAGCCACTATGCTCCATCAGGGCCAGAACCTGGAACCTTCCACTCTATATTCAACTGCCTTGTGTAGTGAGCCACCAAGACTGTGGATCAAACCATCTTCCTTGGCAATTAAGTATTCTCAGACTGGTCGGATCCCACCTGCCCAAGCTAGCCATTGGGTCCTGGTAGAGAGGAAGCCCTTTGCAGCCCTTCCTGTTTGGGCTGTGGTGTGTTTTGGCCTGCTCTGTCTCCTGGCTTGGTCCTTTGGCTCTGACACCTGCCTACAGCCCAGCTCTGACAACCAAGAACTAGACGTTACAGGAGAGACAAGAGCGCTGCCTCTGCAAACATTAGGTGTTGTGATAGCAAGGCATGGCACACTTCCTTGTCACTGCCAGCTAATGATGTGAAATGGGGTGTCCTGTTCTCTGGCAGCAGAAGCCCACAGCTGGCAGTCTGAGAAGATAACATGGATCAGGGTCAAAAGACGGCTGGGGAATGCTGGGAGTTGAAGGACTTTTCTCTGTCTAAACCTGCATAGATTGCAGCCTGAGGGGCTCACAACTGTCCCACCTAGCACTTGACTCATACAGGGGTTCTGTGACCATTTAGTCCTCCCTGCCTTCCATCACCAGCTGAAGACCTTTTTATTTTCTCAGTATTTTAACACCTAATTTAACTTAAATTTGAACTTTCTTGTTTTAATTCTGTATTTTAATCTATATCAATTTCTGCTGTGTGGTTTTATCCTGGTTGCGCTTTTTATATTGTATTTTGTATTTGTGTTTTTAGATTGCTGGTTGTTTTATTATGCTTTTCATGGTTTAAATTTTTGTGAACTGCCCAGAGAGCTTCGGCTACTGGGTGGTAGAAAAATGTAATAAATAAATAAATAAATAAATAAATTATATACCTGGCTGATGAGAATGCCAATAACCACAGCAAGCTGGTGCAATGATCCCAGTGCACCTCGAAGAGCTGTGGGCGAAATCTCTCCAACATACATTGGAGCAAGTCCAGATGTGAGCCCTGGGCAAAACATGCATACGAGTCAATGATCTAATCAATAACCTTTGTTGTCTCTAAGAAGGTTCTGGGCATGCATGGATTCAACCAGCAGGAAGGAGACCATATATCAAAAAAAAATATCAAGGCTTCTGCCTGTTTTTCAGACTTTAGTCTATGGGGAAATTGCTCATTTTGGCCTTTTTTTTTTTTAAAAAAAATGCTAAATTTGATTACATTTGTGCAAAACTCCCAAAGTTTAGAAAAAAAAGGTCCCCAAGTCACAGAATCCTCCTGACAGTGGAAAAGCTGTTTTGCCTTGGAATCCCCAGGTCAGATTCATAAAAATCTGAACTCATTTGGATCTGTTGCTGATTTCTCTGACATCCTTACTTCAGCTTAGAACCTGCCTCGACTTACCAGTGTGAAGTCCAGTTAATGCTCTTCCTATGATAATAAGGACATGTGAGGGACCAAATTTTGACACGCCCAAAAAGATATTTCCAGAGATTGCAAGGACGTTCACCAGGAGCATGGCTTTCACTCTGGAGCAAAGGAGGAAAATCAATTCAACATTGGTACAAAAAGACCCCTGAGCCTCACTCACTCACTTCATAATATGACGGTATCAAAATGGTTATGGCTCTTCCACAACAGATGGACAGACGAAAATTGGTAGATGTGTAGTCTGACATACACTGACAGTTAGACACATCTGAAAATTGAACTTTAAGCCTGCTTCGTTACTGTAGCCGTCACTGTGACACAGCACTAATCACGTTCTTTTCTGAATGAGGTGTTGAAACCAGGATTTAAATAGGGTTAGCAAACCCTCATTAAAAGTGTACCTGCTTAACCATGATTTAAGTTGGTGGTGCTATAACACTTATCCATAGTTCAGGAGGACAGGGACAAACCATACTTGAGAAGATAGGGAGAGAGAATGAAAACCTGCAACTCATCCCCATTCCTTTAACTATAGTTAAGGGGTGAAGGCTAGAACATTTGCACTAACCCAGACAGGCAGGTAAGGTCCAGCATTCGATGACATTATAATTGCATCAATGATGTTTCTTATTCCCCCACTGTAATAATCTCTAATTAAGATGCACCATTGGAAGTGCATACCTGTTTCCTCTGCCCTGTATTGAAACTTCACTTCTCTTGCTTATAAAACCCCAGGTGTATTAGCATTTGGATTTGGCCCCTGGGCTTGAGAATTCTTCATCCTTGTCATAAACCTCTACCTTGAGGCAGCAAAAATCTGGAGCTGCCAATCCCTCTATGCTCACTGTAGAAAGCCCACCAAGGGAAAGAATTCAATGACACTGCCATGTTCCACTGGGGGTGGGGATAGAGAGGGACTTGGAATCAAGTAACAGCCTGATAGAGTCAATTTTATAGATGTCCTTTTCGTGATATTCCCTGATATTGTACATAGGGAGCTGAAGGTAGGGAAGATGGACACTTGTCCAAAGTGACTCATTTTGTCTATGGAAATGGTCAGAGTTAAAACTAACTCCAAGTCTTGGGATCTACATGTACAACTCCACTGTTTTCCTTCATTTTGTCCTAAATGTACAGAACAACTCTTGTGTAGCTGGATATTTCTCATTATAAGGCTATAATAACAATTACAGGGCGCTCAAGAGGGTTACATGTTATGAGAACACAAAGATGTGTCACATTCATTCCATGTTGTGAGATCACAATATCACACGCTACTGCTCTAGAACAGCAGAAGGAAGCTCTCAGCCTACTGGTACATCTTTGGCTGTTGCTAGGCAGGATGAGTGGAAAGTCATAATGTGATGACATCACTGCATGGAGTAGAGGATATTTCACATTATGGGGAAGGACTACTTGATGAGAAGAGGCCATTTTTGCTCATGTCATTTAGTGTAGATGTCATGTCATTTAGTGTAGATATTCACTTAAGTGTCAGTCTAACAGTTATGAACAGTGGTTGGCCTTAATAAAAGTATTTAATTGATTCCATGGATTTTATTGTTATAGGCTCGCATGGCTACTTGGTGTAGATTTATGCCAGTGTCTTCATGGACTCTTCATAATAATTTCTGTGTAGTGCCTAATTGGTAGTGGTGGTGATAATAACAACAATGTTACATTCCCTATTAGCCAATGATAATGATTACCACCCACAATTGGCCTATGTGAGATTTATTTTCCTGGCCACTTGTGAAATAAAATCCATAGAATCATAGAATCATAGAATAGCAGAGTTGGAAGGGGCCTACAAAGCCATCGAGTCCAACCCCCTGCTCAATGCAGGAATCCACCCTAAAGCATCCCTGACAGATGTTACTTATTGTTCTCACCTTGGCATCTTTTCTCCAATCCATCCAACAGTGAAGGAGGAAACCATTCCACCAACAGCAAACATGGCTACAGACAAGGACCAGAGCATTATGATTGTAGGGTTTTTCATTGGATCATCTGTAACGCCCAGCACCTTGCCATAGTGCATCATGATGATCTGTGGTGACAACATGTTAATTGTCATTTCATTTGCCCTAAACAGCCACAAATCCTTTGAAACACCCGGGGGCTATTCACACAGTATACGATGGCTGACTTGGATTTGGTTGGCACCAAGTGTCCACTCAACAGGGAGCTTCAGTCAATCCTGGCACTCTGAGAAGTGTACCTATATGGTACATGTTTCCTAACACGTATTTGTCACATTCATAAGTTATATTTTTAGGTGTACATTTAAAAGAATGTTATTTATGTGCACATACGAGCACACACGACGACGACTAATTCTACAAACCAGACAATAATCTGGTGGTTGTGTTTGGACATAACTTCAAACCAAAGCTTACAGCTTTATGAATCACAGGCTCATGCCCTCCCATCTTTCTAGCACAGCTACAAGGAGGAGATTGGAACCATATGCTTCCATTTTCAACTAATCCATTTGGCCAATTTATCTGAACCAGAACAAACTGAGGTTTGTCTTAACTATAGCTTGTCCAAAGAAGCCAATTTCAAACCGTGGTTTATGGTCTTCACTTGTTTGGATAAATGTAGCTCATGCTAATCACAGTTCCTGGTTCAGATATAATGATAAACTGTGGCTAGTTGAAAACAGAAGTGGATGCTTGCGATCTCCTTCTCACAGCTCTGCCAGAGAAGAGAGCGGAGTGGGAAGGAGCAGGAGCATGCATGTAATTCTGAACTATGATTTAGCATTACATCCAGACCAGGCCAATATTAGGGTGATTCAGACATTTTATACTGAGTTGCCTAACCTTGTTTGCAACAGTGAGGCCTTCTGGGGAAAGCCGGGGGGAATTTTAGGGCCAAAGAATCAAGGAACAATGATGGTGAAAAATAACAAAACAAATTTAAAACTAAATACATTTACTTGCCTGTTGTGGTGCATTGATGACTCCAATGCAATAGCCAAACTGGAAAAAGCCTAGCACCGCAGTGAAGACCGAGAGAAACAGGGTGCATGTGGCATCCTAGGAAAGAGGCAATAAATGAAAGCCCATTTTGTGTCATTTCATCACAAGGTTGACGTCAGACTGGGGAACGTATGGTTAAGGTTAGACTGGGGGATATGTTCTTCTGAATAAAGCATCTGAAAATAGCCAGGTAACTTCTTAAGGCAGGAGCATTTAGCATTAAACATGGTCATGATTTTATTTATTTATTTATTTATTTATTACATTTTCATACCGCCCAATAGCCGAAGCTCTCTGGGTGGTTCACAAAAATTAAAACCACAATAAAACAACCAACAGGTTAAAAGCACAATTACAAAATACAGTATAAAAAGCACAACCAGGATAAAACCACGCAGCAAAATTGATATAAGATTAAAATACAGAGTTAAAACAGTAAAATTTAAATTTAAGTTAAAATTAAGTGTTAAAATACTGAGAGAATAAAAAGGTCTTCAGCTGATTAATGATCTTATTAATATGCAGAATATGTGGTGATTATCAAACCTGAATCACCCACTAATGTGACCAACATGTTAACCCAGCACCCCCCAACATTTCTGCGTCAGCGGGAACATTTGGAATTTTGAGAGAATTTTGTGAGTGCTCTCACAAAATGGCCACTATTGGGCAGTCATGGCCAGTCACAAAACACTCATTTCTCAGATATTTAAGAACCCCAGCCAATCAATGTAAACAATAGTGGACTAGAGTGACAAATGGGTTCATTTGATATAATGTAGCTTCCTGTGTTCTAATAGAGTAGACTGAATTGACCTGAATGTGGCAAAGAAATCATTTTCCGCTATGGCAAACCCACACCTCAACTTGAAAAGTGGCCATTTAAAACACAATACAGATTTGCATAAAAATTGCATGTGTTATTATAATTTAAATTAAAATACAATGCATTGCATCATAGTGGGGAAGACATAGTGACCTGTGGGCCTTGCTCTTTCTGTTGTACAGGTAGTTACTATGGATGGACAACTTCAAAGCCTCTCTTCTCCCTCCTTCTGGTTCTTTATCTTTAAGCTGGACTTGGACTGGACAGCCCATCAAATAGAGGACATGTTGAGGACTGGACTCTGTAAAGTCGAACCCTGCCTTCACGGTGCGGCAGTGGTGCCACTCTGCTGCCAAACTCCATGGTATCACTACTGCGGGGTGGCCGCAAGTAATCCTCACTGGAAGAGGCAGTGCAGGCATTCCAGCGGCCATTCAGATCTCTGGACCCACCCCCTGCCCCTTGCCTGGCTTCCGGCAGCCAATCAGAGGTCACCTTCTGCCCGGGAACACTCCTGGCATGACACCGGAGTGAGGACAGATGGCTGAAGAGCTGTAGTGATCTCGCTCCAGCAGGAAAGGTCAGGGTAAGTCCCTGACTTCCAGCACACAGCTTCACAGGAAAGTTCCATGGCAGTTGCGAGATGGCACTGCATTGTATAACCAGCGTAGTGCCACTGCACAACCACTGTGGAACTTTTAAAACATATAGACAGCCCCTAGGACACATGACCATCCTACCACATCATCAGATTGGGTTGTGTGAATCAGGTTGTGGCAGTGAAGGTTCAACCATGACTTTCCCAACCCCTTGGCCTGAGTTAGTTTAAAACCATCAAAACATCAATGCGTTGCAGTCCAACACATCTGGTGGGCACCAGGTTGTAGGCATAAACACCACATCACTAGCTTTCCTCCCACAAGAGTGACGATTAGTGTCTTGTTTTTTAATTCCCCATTTAAAAATTAAAAGGTGTTTACCTGTACAAGATTGTACAATCATCACAGTAAGCCACCTCTTACTCTTGTTTTGCCTCACTGCAGTTCTGAATGATTGGTCTGCCTAAAATTTGACAGTGAACCAACCTCCCACATCCACAAAAAAGAAAAAAGTGTCAAATGGTTACATCTGTATCTCACTGCTTTAGAGCTTTTAAAAGGGAAATGCACCATATTTGCGAGTGAAAATCTCTAAACTCTATTGGCTATCATGGACAAAGATGATAGACTGAGATTTAATCATCCATAACAGACATTACTTTAAATCTAAATCTAGCATAGTGGTTCTCAACCTTTTTTGCTCCATTCCCCACTTTCACCATTGTTCAGAATATAATTCCCCCCTTCCCAAGATAGTCTAACTCAAAAGGTGCATTCCAAATAATATCCATATAATATTGAAAATCTTTTATTTTTTCTATATTAGTCCCATTTAAGGAGGCAACGCAAACCATGGCCCCTTTTACATTCTCAGCTCCCATGCTTTGCGTTGCCCTTTTAAATGGGAAGCTTGAAACTTCTAGGATTGCGAGGGAGGGAGGGAAAAGAGAGCAAAGGCCTGGCTTTTGCAGACAACATGACACTTTTCTGGGATGTTTTTAATAACATGTGTAGGAAGACATAATCTACAGGACATCATACTTTGCTGAATAGTGGTCCCAATTCCCCCCCCCGAACCCTAAAATTCCCCCTCGGAGGGGAATTCCCCCCTTGTTGAGAACCCATGATCTAGCAGCTACGTCTTATTCTTTCCATTTTTACTCTAGAGAACATGCAGAGGCCCAATCCAGATCTAAAAAGCCCTCCTACCTCCACGCCACAGTCTTGATTTGTATCAGGGGACCTGTACCTACACCAGATTAAAAGGGTGGAGTGGGAGACATAGGTGGTAGATATGGATTTAAAGTAATGTCTGTTTTGGCCCATAGAGTAGACACATTGAAATCAATGGGACCTCCATTAGTCATGACTAACTCAAGTCCCATTGATTTCAATGGGTCTACTCTAAATATGAGCAAATCTGAATCCCACCCAAAGACAAATCAGTCATTCTGGGAAGATGTGTGTAAGAGAAAGGCCAACTCTGTTTTCTTTTGATCCATCCTTTCTCATTCATAACATCTACGAGACTAGCGAGGGGCTAGCCAGCTAACTCAGGACCATGGAAATGGCAGAACTTAGGACACTAACAAAAAATAAACAAATGAATAAGAACATTTCTAGAAAGCATAAATTATAAGAGGTGGAAGATGGAAAATATATTATAAACTGAGACCAGTTTTATACCTCATTCGCTGCCATTCTTCTGGCGTTGGGATTCCTCCCACAGAATCCTAGGAAATGTAAGTTAGTGAGGCCTGAGTATTCTTTGCTAGAGATTCTTATCTCCCTCCATCACAGAACAATTCCTAGCATCTTAAAGCTGCCTTTCCCAACCTGATGTGTTGGACTGTCAGTCCCATCTTTCCCAGGCTGCATGCCCATTGGCCAGCAGGATTCCATCATAAAGCAGAAGCTGATGCCATCATAAAGGTGTGTGCTAAAATACTCTATCTGATTTTACTTCACCAGACTAGCATGGCTGCCCTTCTGAAAATTGGCCCTCATATCAATTTTGTCCCAAATTCCTCTTTTTTAAAAAAAAGAAATTAAATTTTTGGATCAGCCCCACCCCACCCCACCCCCACCCCCACCAAAACAATAATCTGAATAAATAGAGTTTACACATGCACCAGATTTCAGCAGCTTCCTTGGGTCTCTAGACCTTGAACCTCATGCAGTGTGATCCTCAGTGAAGATTGGAACCTCTGATTTTGGTGGGGCTGTGAATCCATTCTGGGTTTCAGTCAGAATCAGCCGGAACTCCAAAAGTGTGGTCCAAGGTGCCTAACCTATTTTGGAGATAGGGTTCAGGACCTTGGATAGCTCCATTAGAGCTCCAACTGAAACCCAGAATGGATTCACAGCCCCAAGAGGAATTGGAACCAGCAATCTCCAATGGCAAACCTATGCCCTTTTACTCAGAAGCATGTCCCTCTGTGTTCAGTGGGGCTTTGTCCTATGTAAGTGTGCATGGAATTACACTTAAGAGTGTAGTGACCTGTTCACTTATGGCTCGATCACATTACAGGGTTTCAGAAGCAAATACACAATCAGATATAGATGAATGCCAGTATCAGCACCTACAATACCACCCCACACACAGCCTCTGATCAGAAATCCTCTTAACAACCCTGCAAATTAACTTTCGAACAAATTTAATCCCCCACTAAGACCAGTGCTATGTATTGAGGTCCATTGCAAGATAACAGAACACCAAAACAGCTGGAAGGTTACTTTCTACGCTGCCTCCTATCAGCTACGATTCCTTGTACATGACCAAGCCACAACAATACAACTGAAAGACGTAAAATTCTGGGTTGGATTTTACAGTCCCTATAAGAGAAAGGAGGGCAATATTCTAAGAAGAAAAACATCTTGGATGTCCCACATACATTCAAGTTTTATGGCTCATCTCATCACACCTACGTGTATGTTCTCTCTCTCTAGGTTCTTTTAGTTGAGGCTGCCTCAAAAATTCACTTTTACAGGTGGATCCCGACTAGGAATGGTAGGCGGGGTGGGGGAGGATTTGTTCAGTTTGTATTAAAATTTAAAAATCACGTAAATTTAATTTAATGTAAAGGTGCACACAAAAATGCTATATTAGCAAAACAACAACAACAACAACATACAAAATTCACCATATTAGGAAAATTGCATGCAAAAAAAGTATATTGGACACAATTTCATGTATTAGGAGAGAAATGGGGACAAAAATGTTATGCATTTTCATGCTATGTTTTTTCCTCCAAGTTCGGGACAAACCAAACTTAAGATTGAAAAAAAAACACCTCCTTAGTGTTTGGGACAAACTGAATTTAAGATTGGAAAAATGAGAAACTGTGAGAAATGTTAATTGACAGATTCACCCATCCCTAGTCCAGATGGTGATGTCTTCCATTTCTATCCCTCCTATGTTTTCCTGTGTTGTTGTTGTTTCTTGTACAAAAAACCCCACAAACATTAAAGCAGGAAAGATGGAATAATTTGCAGTGCCTTTTGCTTGGTAGCTCTAGGAGCTGTCCCTCTAGAAGCACCCTTTGATTTTCTTTGATTTCTTTGATTTTTACCCTGCCTTTCTTCCTAGAAAAATGGCAATCAAAGCAGCTTACAATAAGAACATAAGAAGAGCCATGCTGGATCAGGCCAAGGGTCCATCTAGTCCAGCACTCTGTTCACACAGTGGCCACCCAGCCATCAGCCAGGGACCAACAAGCAGGACACGGTGCAACAGCACCCTCCCACCCATGTTCCCCAGCAACTGGTGTACATAGGCTTACTGCCACTGATACTGGAAGTAGCAAATAGCCATCAAGACTTGTAGCCATTGATAGCCTTTTTTTTAACTGATCCCAGAATAGTTGTTTTAAATAAGATTGCAGTTTATATGTTTTTAATTTTTTTGTACATTTGTTTTTAATATTCACTGTTTTTAAGTTTTGTAAACCGCCCAGAAAGCTTTGGCTATGGGGAGGTATATAAATATAATAAATAAATAAATAAAATATAAATTCTCTTCCAGGAATTTATCTAACCCCCCTTAAAAGCCATCCCAATTGGTCTCCATAAATAAATCATAAATAAAAACAATCAACAAACAAATGCATTAAAACACAATTATTCCACACACACATTCATGAGCATCTGCCAAGCCACTGAAAATATGAACACCAGCCCTCTACTAAAAAAACCCAACAACAACACTTCTCTGTGTGTGTGAGAGAGAGGGGGGTGTGTCGAATGTCATAACAGAAGTGACAAGCGTGGCTTGAGGGAGGTTTCCTTTTTGTACTACGAGAAGAAACCCTAATTATACTCTATGGAGAAAGACTCTAAGAAACCTGACATACTTTGTAACAGTTCCCTGCCACCTACCCAATCCAATGGAATTCAAATATATGAACTAGAACTAACTGGCACCCCAATCCAGGGATTCCCATAGTGACAGGAGATCCAATACTGAACACAAGAGCAACCCTATTCACTTCAATGCAGGACATAGTCCAATGCATGCAGAGCTGGTTCATTTGTGTAAGAGTACCATGGCACCAGAGACCTCTGGGAGGAGGGGCATTTCCGAAATTCACGAGGCAGCCTTCTCAATCAGAGAAATGCCCAGGGGCAATTGTTATCACCCCTGTTTTCCCAAATTGGGAATTATTGCTAGCCATTTTTTCTGATTGCCTGGGTTTATATCTTATGTTTTGCCAAAACTTTGTACTTCAAATAGTCAAAAGAGAAAAAAGTATATTGAGGGAACCAGTCATAAGGGCCAACTTACACATTATTTGGGAGATTTGTAGTTGAGTGTTTTTACTTTAAAGCAGTCATATACCCAACCACACCCATAGTATTCCAACCATGGTGGCACTATAAACTCTCCCATATGTGGGTTTCTTTTACATTTGACTGAAATCAGTGAGACTCACTTCCAATACATGTGTTTAGGATAGAGGCTAAAGTCCCTAAAAGAAACGTAAACATTGGATTAACCCCAAATGCAAATGTGGATTATTGTGATGTTAAATTTGTTCACTTAACAAATTTGAGTATGTGTCTTGTTTTGTAAACAAAAACTAATGACCAAAATTGTTGCTGGATGGATCCACCAATATCACATCACAAAATCCACTAATAAACAAAAGAAATAAGCAGATTATGTAGGTTTGGTTTCATGGAAATATTCACAATGGCATCAAGCAGAATGGGAACGATCAGGAAAAGTTTAAGCTTGTTAGATTAAATTTACTAGAGGAAGCCGTCTCAGTGTGAGATCTATTGAGAGCATGAATCCATGGGCGATTCAAAAAAAGTTAAGGTGATGCGTTCCATAGATGCAAGAAGACACATGACTTTTCCTGTTTTGTAGCTCTTATTCTTGGAGCCTAAAATAGAAATTCATCCCTTTCCTCTTTCTTTATTTCCCCCTCCATAATATGATTGTCTCGGTAATTAATTACAGCAATTAATTATTGCAATCCTATATACACCCACCTGGGAGTAAGTCCCATTGAGATCCATATGACTTACTTCCCAGTAGATGTGGATAGGATTGCGTTGTAACACTGCAATCCTTTACCCACTTACCTGGGAGTAAGCCCCATTGAACACAGTAGGATTTACTTCTCTGTAAACAGGAATAGGCTTACACTGTAAAAGTGCTTACCTAATTCTGATATCCCAATCTTGGCCCGATAAGTTATCTTGGAATCAGCTTTACCTTAATTATTGAATGTTTAGCTTTCTTCCCCATCGTCCGAAGAGTTTGTAGCCACTTGCCAAAAGGAGTCTGTGCTATGAAAGATTTCTTTTGTCTTTACTATGCTTCTTGCTTAGAAGACTGGGCAGATATAGCCGTTCTTATGAAGTTTATAACCCACCCACCCCTGGAGGAGGTCCAGTAGGTGACAGACATAATAGGAGGGTGGGAAGAAACTTATTTGTGGCCAGTAAGGATAGAATTAATCAACTTGAATGTTAATGAAAAACCAAGCATTTACCTTCCCGTCCACTGATTGTTTAAATAGGAAAAGAGCAAAGGCCAAAGGAGCACGTACCGCAGATAAACCCATCCAAATAAGTTGAAATTCTCATTGAGGATTTATCATATTCTTGACATTAAGTATAAGAGATTTGTTGGTGTGATGACCTGAGAAAACAAGAGATACAAAGCTTTGTGGGTTGGTTGTGGGTTTTTTAATTGCAAGCATGAACACTCCCTATCCTGCAACCTCTCTATTCTGACCATCCAAAGTGACTGATGACAAAGACTGCAAAAAAGAAAAGAAAAATACACATAGAATCATTGCATACAATAAAAATAATGATAACAGTATCCAGAGCAGCAGAGGCAAAATCACAAAATAAACCAGCAGGAACATAATATGCCCAACTAAGCCCTCAAATCCCTGCAGAACAGAAAGAATATATATCATACAGCACAGTGGAAAACAGGAATGAAAGAGGCAGGTAAATATTCCAGGGGAGAGAGTTCCAGACTCGACTTTTATCCAGTCTGCAATATGCAGGTTTTTGGGTTACACGGAACTCACCATCGGATTGAATGGAAATACAACTGCATTGCAGGTGTATGTTTCAGCTTGTCTAACAAATTGGAGAAGGTCATTAGAATAGTTCTATATGGAGAGTCTTCTAATCCAATCAAAACATCACCTTACTATATTTCACGCTTTGTTCTATAGCCTCAAACAGTATATGAAGTCAGAAGTAATTAAGAATATTTCTCTCCAAATGTTAAAATATGTGCTGGCCCTGTGTGAACCAACTATATTTATTACAAAGTCCAGCTCTTGGCCAAGTCCATAGTACACTCTAATAGATTTAATAGTAGATCTAATTGTTATGATAAGTTTGCCTGGTAATGATAAACTCTGCATCTTGTGTTATAAAGGACATTTGTTGTTACCGTACTAGCATCAATCTGAATGTCTAAAATATCTTTTCTTTTTTAAAAATATTGAACACCAGAAGAAGAATTCTGTGGTATTTTGCAACTTGTTTTCATCATCACTCTAAATACCTTGTGTAATAAAGATACCATCTCACTACTCCCTCAGTAATTTCCAACCGAAGCAGTTTTGTTTAAAGCAATTGAACTCAACCACAAAACAACAGATATTCATGGCATTTATATTAAAGGTCCAAAGCAGCTTTCTCAAACTCCTCTCACCCCCTGACTACTTGAAAATTGCTTGGGGGGGGGTCTTGGGGGAGCATTTAATAAATGCATATTTAATAAATAAGCAAATTTTGTACTGTGCATGGCCATTTTGCTGCCTGAACAAGAACGAGATGGTGCCCCCTCCTAATCAAAGTACAAAAGCAGATGAAGCTATCTTCAACCCTGATGTTGAGACAGCATCCCCTACTGCATCTAGTGACATCACGCTAACCAATTTAGGGGGTGCAGAGCAGGCCTCAGGGCACACAGATTTCTCCTTTGCACATCTTGCTGCCACCTCCCAGCACATGTGCCTCTTCATGCGACTGCTTCTCTCTGCCTAATGATAGGGCCGGCCCTGGTTCTATGAATCAAGCACAGGCATCACTCATATTTTAATAATTTTTTTTCTTTAACACAGACGTCAAAATCAATGCCCAGTTATGTAAATTAGAGGGGGGTTGTGAGCTTGTTTGATAATCCAGCCTATGTCAAAATGGCCTGACTCTTCATCATCAGAAAAAATAATAATCAAGTGCAGGTGTCAAGTACAAATATTCTCAACCGTTCCACAAACTTTCTTAGTCCAGTTCTGGGTGCCACACTTCAAGAAGGATGCAGATAAGCTGGAGGGGGTTCAGAGGAAGGCAGTGAGGATGATCAAGGGTCTGGAAACAAAGCCCTATGAGGAGAGACTGAAAGAACTGGGCATGTTTAGCCTGGAGAAGAGGAGGCTGAGGGGAGACATGATAGCACTCTTCAAATATCTGAAAGGTTGTCACATAGAGGAGGGCCAGGATCTCTTCTCGACCATCCCAGAATGCAGGACCGAGAATAATGGGTTCAAGTTACAGGAAGCCACATTCTGGCTGGACATCAGGAAAAACTTCCTGACTGTTAGAGCAGCACGACAATGGAACCAATGACCCAGGGAGTTTGTGGTCTCTCCCACACTAGAGGCATTCAAGAGGCAGCTGGACAGCCATTTGCCAGGGATACTTTAAGGTGGATTCCTGCATTGAGCATGGGGTTGGACTCAATTGCCTTATAGGCCCCTTCCAACTCTACTATTCTATGATTCCATGACACCCTAAAAATGGAGCCCATGGACTAAAATGGAGCTTTAGTCCATGGACCAAAGTTTCACATGTTGGGAAGTATTTCACATAATCCATACAAAAGCCCTATTAGATATGTCAGTTTCACTATTATCCCCAGAATGGAGGGTGCTGAAGCTAAGAGAAGAGTGTCTTGCTTAAGGCCACCCAATGACTTAGGTGAGATTTGGACTGTAAGTCCACCAACTACAGCTTTCAGTAATACCTGTGCATAGATTACATGTAGTGAGCACAATTCTGCTAAAGTTGTTCACTTTTTAAGTCCCACTGAAATCAATACAACTTTTGCAGTCCAATTCAATAGATGTCTGTTCAGAAGTATGTCTCACTGAGTTCAATGGAAATTGTTCCCTGGTAAGTGGGTATAGGATTGCAGGCTATATCCACTTACCTAGGAGTAAGCCCCATTGTGAATTCAATAGGACTTCTGAATCGATGTGTCTAGGATTGCAGTCTAACATGTTCCATGTCTGCTGGATTACGTCCAATGTTTACACAGTATTTGCAAAATTGGAGAGCTGCACACATATTTCACAAATGCATATTTCTCATTAACCAGAACACCGCTAACTACAGTTAATATATTTAGCTATAAGTGATGAACTTAACTCGGTTCTTCAAGGTCATCAGTGATAATCTGGCCTGGGCTGGTTAGCAGCAGTTTAGTTGATGTCCACCAGAACAGTGGGATTATACTCCCCCTGAAGACACAGGTCCACAGCTTGGATGTACTTCTGGATTCAGCCCAGAAGTGCATTTGCACAGCACTAGTGCGCCAGCTGCACCCGTTCCTAGAGATGTTGGACCTGGTCATGGTGACACATGCTTTAGTTACATCCTGTTTGGATTACTGTAACATGCTCCACATGGGGCTGCCTTTCAAGAGTGTTCAGAAACTTCAGCTGGTTCAGAGAGCTGCAGCCAGATTGCTGACCAGGGCTGGTTACAGGGAGCACACAACTCCCCAGCACCACTGGCTTCCGGTCTGTTTCCGGGCACAATTCAAAGTGCTGATCATGACCTATAAAGCCCTATACAGCTCGGGTCCAGGTTATCTGAAAGATTGCATGCTCCCTTACAAGCCTGCCCATGCTTTAAGATCTTCAGTGGAAGCCCTTCTTTCAGTCCCACCAACATCACAGGCACACCTGGTGGGAACATGGGAGAGGGCCTTCTCAGTGGCTGCTCCAGTTCTCTGGAACTCTCTTCCCAGGGAAGCTAGACTGGCTTCATCCCTGATGTGCTTTAGGAAGCAAGCAAAGACTTTTTTGTTTCGGCAGGCCTTTGGTGATGATCTGGACCTCCGTCTGTGCCAAGGACTTTTAAAATTGGCACTTTAAATGTTTAAATGTTTTAATATTGGAATATGTTTAATATACTTTTAACTTTTGTATATCTCTATTTATAGGTTTTTAATGTATATGTTTTAAATGTTGTAATGCCGCCTTGAGGCCTAGCATTGGACAAAAGGTGGGATATAATAATAATAATAATAATAATAATAATAATAATAATAATAATAATCAGTAACTCGTCACCATGATCAAAGCATAATAAGTTCCACAATAGGCTCTGCCCAAACTGGCACTCTCAACGGGATGCTGAGCATGTGCAGAGATCCTCCTTTTGAGGAAACCCCACATGGGTCAAAATTGATGGAAGAAATTCGATGATGTTGCCCATAGTACCACAGCCGCTGTTTTTTGAACTGATACTGCCCATCCACGTTAACTGCCAGGCAGTTTTCATATGGAAATGAAATGTACTTGGCTAACAAGACAATGCTAATCTTTGCTCTGTTTGCAAGTAAAACTTTAACTTAAAGTGAAAACGTCACTCCTAAACGTGGGCCAACTGATATTCCAACCGGCAGGGTAAGCCAAAGGCAGACTGTTTTACTAATGATGCCAAAAGTGTTTGATAAAGGGATGAGGATATTCCACAGCGGGGAAGACTGTGACTAGCTAACCTATGGGACTGCTGTCCAGGTGCTAACTATGGATGGGTGACTTCACAGCCCCTGGGCTCTTCCTTTCCTGGGGTTCTTTATGTTTAAACCAGACTTGGACTGGACAGCCCTTCAAACAGAGGACTGTCCTTTGACAGCTCTTCAAATAGAGGACCACCCTCTGTAAAGTAGGACACCTGGCCACCCTGCATAAGATGCCTGTACGTTTTGCCCCACTGGGTAATTATCCTGGTTGTGCTTTTTATACTGTATTTTGTATTTGTGTTTTTAACCTGTTGGTTATTTTATTATGGTTTTATTTTTGTGAACAACCCAGAGAGCTTTGGCTATTGGATGGTATAAAAATGTAATAAATAAATATAGCAGCTTTATGTGCAGTATGTTAATCAGAAAACTGGCGCGAGGTGGGGGGGGGCAGGGAGGATTAATCCTTGGTCTGGATCTGAGCTCCCCCAGCCCCACAACGTCTCCTATTAACAGTTTAAAAATCCCACCGGGGTGGGGGGGTTTCCCATCCAATGAATCTCCTGTGTCACAACTACTTCATTCCTGAGTGTGTTCCTACGGAATCTATCCCCATATCTTAAGCTTTTGAAAATCTTCATTGCATTCATTGGGTCCATAAATCCCCAGAAGGTTGCTGCTAATTTGCTTACTTATGGAAAAGACTTGCAAATGCATATAATAATTTAGCTGCATGCAATATGTGGGCTATGACCAGTGGACAGTTCCTTGTCTGACACAAGCGTGTCCTAGATACCTCCGTTGGCCACACGGAGTGCTTGCAGCCCACAGTGGTAGCTCCAGTTGATTGTGGGCCCCTGGGCAAGACCCCCCCCCCAATGGGCCTCCTCCCTTAGTACCAAATTTGGTTGGTATGCCAGCTATGCCCGTTCCTGGATAGGAATAACCTAGCTACGGTCATTCATCCACAGGTAACCTCACGATTAGACTACTGTAACGCGCTCTATGCGGGGCTACCCATGTGTGTGGTTTGGAAGCTGCAGCTTGTGCAGAACGCAGCAGCTAGGGTGCTCACCGGGACGCCTAGCTCTGCCCACATAAAACCTGTGTTAAAAGAACTGCACTGGCTGCCTGTTAGCTACCGAGCCACACACAAGGTTATGTTATTATCTTAGAAAGCTCTAAACAACTTGGGACCAGGATACCTAGCAGACCGCCTTCCCTTATATACCCGCAGACGGCATTTATGATTGTCAGAGGAGGTCCTGCTCATCATCCCAAGATGAACAGAATGTTATCACGAAGGGCTCATCTACACCAAGCAGGATATTCCACTATGAAAGCGGTATGAAAGCGGTACATAAAAGGCAGGAGCCACACTACTGCTTTAAAGCAGTATTGAAGTGCACTGACAACTGTTGGGGCCCATTAACACAGGCCATATACAGCTTCCATACCACTTCCATAGTGTTATATCCTGCTTGGTGTAGATGTGTCATGGGCCCCAGCAGTTGTCAGTGCACTTCAGTACCACCATAAAGCAGTAGTGTAGATCTTGCAGAAGAGTCTTGATAGCAGGCCTTCTCTGTAGCAGCACCCACCCACCCTCCCTCCCTCATGCAATTCAGGAGGCGGAAAATGTAATAGCCTTCAAAGGCCTCCTGAAAACATACCTTTTTAGACAAACTTTCCCTAGACTGTAACTTATTCTGGTTTTATATGATATTTTTAAGTTTTAAATCTTGATTTTTGTATATTATGGCTTTAATTGTAGACTGCCCAGAGAGCCTTGGCTATTGGGCAGTATAAATAAATAAATAAATAAATAAATAAATAAATACATAAATACATAAATAAATAAATAAATGGTCATCAGCTGCTAGTGCCCCTCATCGTCTTTCTCAACTTTGCTACCAATTGCTTGCTTGACAGGCAGAGACCTAGCAAGCAAGTAGGCGTCTCCTGCTGCTCCTTCGTACTACCACTGGTGTCTGGACCAGAGAAAGAGGCAGGGGAATAAGCAGGTTGCCATGGTGAAGAGGAGGAGCAACTCCAGGGAGCTCTTGTCAGTGGGCCCCTGCTCAGGTGTGGGCCTTCGGCAGGGGCCCAACCATGCCTACCCTTGATACTGGCCCTGGCAGCCCACATTTAGAAAGAGCATAAATGCCTTGTGAGTATATGCCCCAGCGTGACACATGAAAAACTGAATGAAACAGACGCTGAATGAGATGAGATTTCGACCTTCCTTCTTAAGGATAAGCATCTCAGCATGCTGTATTAAGGGGAAAGGGGAACGGTCTACTGATGTACATATCTGTGGTTGAGAAAGTATCCCAACCTTAGGGTGACCATATGGAAAGGAGGACAGGGCTCCTGTATCTTTAACAGTTGCATAGAAAGGGGAATTTCAGCAGGTGTCATTTGTAGGCATGCAGCACCTGGTGAAATTCCTTCTTCATCGCAACAGTTAAAGCTGCAGGAGCCCTGCCCTCTTTTGCAGCTCTGACTGAAACCCTGAGTGGATTCACCATCCCACTGACATCAGAGCCACCAGCCTCCGCTGGATGTGATAAACCTTCTGCTGATGGCTTATTATTGCCAGTTGACTAGGTTTAGTATTAGTTGGGCGCATGAGGCCAGTCCTTTGTGGCATTAGCACACAAGGTCTCCGCCATCACATTCTGTACATTCTTCAACATTATCAAGCCCATTGGGTAGCCACCATTTGATCAGGGTGAACCATTGTTGGAGTTTGCTCCACATTAACCTGATAGCAGGCGGTATAATGGGGTGACTGTTTGCTGATTTGATTAATCATTTATCTACGGAGACTTGCCTTTACTCACAAGTGACAGAATTCCAGCTCCTTCCATAGGGAAAGGTCTGCTGCATACTGCAGGCTCTCTCCGCTCACTCGACGTGTAGACATAAAGCCCCCTGTTAACCTGACCATCACTGACTGAATTGGGAGCTTTCAATGTCCGGAAGTGATGCCCCTGCTCTACCCTTGGGACAAGGTGGATGTTTGGCTGGAGCTTCAAGTCTATTGGTGGGGTCCTCTTTCCAAATCCCACGTCCACTTGCCTGGCAGTGCTTGTCTGGCCGGTTTGCAGTTTCGGCTGAGAGTGGGAATGAGGCAGGGGAGGAAGGGTAGAAGCCCTTTGCTATTCCCTCGTAATCCAGATACAACGGGAAGTGTATCTTGCAGCTGCTAAGCAATCGGCAAGGGATACATCCCTCCCATTTCTAGGAACTGGTAAATTGAATCGCTGATGGAGTGTAGCCAAACTGTAAAGAACTGTGAAGATAACAGGGTGCATCACAGATAGCGAAGGGGAGAGAGGCTAGGTCTTGTAGCGCTTCTAGTCCCCAGGGTTGCCAATTGCCAGTCTGTCCGTCTGTGTTTTTTTGTCTTGGGCTAAGTATCAGGACTTTTGTTGGACAGAAGACGTGTTCTGAGCCTGCCTCTGCCACATCGGCATCTATCATGCAGGGATCGTGGCCCTCAATGCTTTCCAGGCTCTGCCCTCTGTCCAGTCCCAATCCATCTCTGGCTCCACCTATTGATTGTGCATTTTTACAATCACACGTAGAGACCATACCGGTCTAGTTACCGTTCAGCTTGGTAAATTTTGAGCAATGGGTCAGCGTGGTGAAAAAATAATCATTGTGGGGCATCCAGAAGTTTGGTTCCATGACAATATAAGCAGAGGCTTTTGATGTGTTCTCATCTGGAAAAGTTATAACTGATTTCCAGTGCTCACTATAGAACTAGGATTTTTATCCTGCAATAGAGTATTGAAAAGGGAATTTCAGCAGGTGTCATTTGTATATATGGAAAACCTAGTGAAATTTCCTCTTCATCACACCAGTTAAAGCTGCAGGTGCCCTGCCCTCTTTTAAATCTGGTCACTCTAGTATAGCTCCTGCAGCTTTAACTGTTGTGATCAAGAAGGAATTTCACCAGGTTCTCCATATATACAAATGACACCTGCTGAAATTCCTTTTTCTATGCCACTGTTAAAGATACAGGAGCCCTGTCCTCCTTTTCATATGGTCACCCTATTAACCACATGAACAATCCACCCTTGCCATCATGGGTGGATAACACGATAAGTCACAGTGACCATTCGCTGCACACACCACAACCCATCGTGGCTTAAATAAGCCACAGTGGGTTGTGGCAATTGTGCGAACCGGATCATCATGTGGCACCTGGAGAGAGGTCTTGCTTGGTGTACTGTTCAGCATTTCTATAAGTGAGTTGGATGAAAGGATAGAGGGGAAGCTTACTGCATTGGCAGATGACACAAAGCTAGGAGGGATAGCTAATAGCATAGAAGACAGAATCAAGATGCAAAAGGATCCTGGCAGGCTGGAATGCTGGGCTGAAACTGACAAGATGAAATCCTGCAGAGATAAATGTAGAGTCTTGCATTTAGGTACAAAGCAATTAAAGTAAATAAAATTGAAGGCGCAAGTTTATTTATTTATTTATTTATTTATTACATTTTTATACCGCCCAATAGCCGAAGCTCTCTGGGCGGTTCACAAAAATTAAAACCATAATAAAACAACCAACAGGTTAAAAGCACAAATACAAAATACAGTATGAAAAGCACAACCAGGATAAAAACCACGCAGCAAAACTGATATAAAATTAAAAGACAGAGTTAAAACTGTAAACTTTAAATTTAAGTTAAAATAAAGTGTTAAAACACTTAATTTTAAGTGTTAAAATTAAATGTTAAAATAAAAAGGTCTTCAGCTGGCGATGAAAGGAGTACAGTGTAGGCGCCAGGAGGACCTCTCTGGGGAGTTCATTCCACAACTGGGGTGCCACAGCGAAGAAAGCCCTCCTCCTAGTAGCCACCTAGGAGGGGGAGACCTGGCCTGGTAGCAATACATGTGAAAAGGAGGTAGGTGTCTTAAGGCACAACCCTATGCAGGTTTAGACAGAAAAAAAGGTCACACAACTCGCAACATTCCCCAGCCAGCCACTATATATCAATACATTTTCTTCCAGGCCACTGTGATTTCTGTGAAATAGGTTTCTGCTGGTGCTGAAAATTGTGCATTCAAACGACATGCTTAGTGTGCTGGAGCTCAGAGCCCACCTCTGCCTTGAAATCAGTCTTTTGGGCAGGTTACTTCCCCTTCATGACTAGGCACACCTCCCATGGCAGCCATTTTGTGGTAGTGCCAAGGACAGTTTCTCAAATTGTCAGATGTGACCACAGCCCCAAACGGTTGCATACTGTTGGTGTGTTTCTGAATGGCAGAAATTCTCCACAGCCAGGAGTCTTTTCCAGCTTTACTTAGAAATGCCAGGGAGTGGATTGAATCTGGGATGTTTTGCATCTGCTCTGCTCCTGAGTTACGGCCCTGCCCAAGAAAGAAATGCAGCTGAATCAATTACCTCATCTCAGAGGTGACATGACCTGAACAAAGACCCACAGGGGAAAAACAAACATAAGGGGATGGGTTCTCCTGAGGACAGGGAGCTCTTACTCAGGGGAGAGGACCCACATTTCTATGATTTTATTGATTTACTTTTTCCCTCTTTACTTTTTTCTTCACAGGTCAATGGAAGTCATTAGCTTCTATGAGTGAGACAACATACAACCTGTTGTATATACTGGCACTTCACTAGTTAATAATAATAATTAGTTTATTATCTCATTAAGTGCTGCAATAATGAGGAACACTCAAATGGCATCTAGCCACTATTGTATCTGGACTATGCAAAGTTTACAGTGCAAAATTAAATTAATAGCTCTGATGGCCTTGAGGTGGATGTCATTAATAGCGCAAATATTAACTTGGCAGGTAAGCTTGTGTTTCAATCTGTGGTTGGGATTGGAATTTGATCGCCTTAAATGAGCTCTCTCATCTAATGATTATTCTTGTTACAGTCAGAGAATGGCAATCTATAAATGCTGTGGTCTCCACATGAAGATGGTGTTAATATTTCTGTTAGAACACATGGGCATAAACCTAAGGAATCCGTGGTGTTGAGCTGAAGGCCCTTTTTTATTATAGGTTTTTAGTGCAGTTGCATTTCATTGGTTCCTCTCTTCAGGGCCGTTCAGACAACACAGCCATGGTTAGGCCACTAACCCTGTTGCAGCAAATGGTTAGTGAGCATGTTTAAACCATGGTTACGTAGCTACCATGGTTAGAAATGGTGCACATGACTAAGTCATGGTTCACATATAGAATCATAGAATAGCAGAGTTGGAAGGGGCCTACAAGGCCATCTAGTCCAACCCCCTGCTCAATGCAGGAATCCACCCTAAAGCATCCCTGACAGATGGTTGTCCAGCTGCCTCTTGATGGCCTCTAGTGTGGGAGAGGCCACAACCTCCCTAGGTAACTGATTCCACCGTCGCACTGCTCTAACAGTCAGGAAGTTTTTCCTGATGTCCAGCCGGAATCTGGTTTCCTTTAACTTGAGCCCGTTATTCCGTGTCCTGCACTCTGGGAGGATTGAGAAGAGATCCTGGCCCTCCTCTGTGTGACAAAATGCTTAACCACCACGGCTTAGTGTGCCTCCTTAGCCGGGTCTTCGTTTCAAAGATTTTGATGCCACATTTCAGGGCAAAACTTTCCCAAGTCGGTTCACATACATAAATCAAAACTAATTGCTTCTCATTGTAATAAGAAACAAAATAGCAGAATAAAAACATTGTACAGCACTCCGATAAAACCAGTTTAAAACCATGAAAAGGAAATTAGCAGCAATTAAACAATTATCTAATTAGAAAATGGAGCAGTTTGGTTACTAACTGGGAATAGTCGATTTGACTGAGCCATGCCAATGTTTCATCATCTGCGCTGGCTTTCAGTCCATTTCCAAGCCCAATTCTAAATCTTGGTGTTGACCTTTAACGCCCTAAATGGCTTGGGACCAGAGTATCTAAGGGCATGTCTCCTCCCACACGTACCTGCTTAGACCCTTAGGTCATCTTCAGTGGCCCTCCTCTGGCTATCCTGCCAAAGGAAGGCTACAAGAGAGATAGCCTTCTCAGTGGTGTCACCACCACTCATGGAATGAACTTCCGGAAGAGGTTCACATGTATTAATTCAAATTCAAATTTTATTCATAGCTACCCTAAACATTATCTTTTTGGCACTAGGCAAAAACCTTCCCCACCCCCCTGGCAATTCAGAGACATAGTTCTAGATTTTTCTGGCTGTTTTATCAATTCCAGAGCTGTTTATTGTTTTACAATGTGTTGTATTTTGTTCCTTTAAATAGTTGTATTATATTTTACATTTTTAACTGTTACTGTATATGGCATTTTAGTTTTTTTAACTCTTTGTAATCCTCCCAGTGAATATTAGTTATTGGGCAGATTAGAAATGTACTAAACAAATAGATGATTTATTTATTGATTTTAAAAAATAAACTGCCTTCTATTCACTGCTGCTCCAAAGTCAGTATAAAAACTGCAACAAGCTCTCTACAAGACAAGCATAGCTGGCCCTATTCGAAATAAATTTATTTACACATTGCTACAGCAGTATGCTCTTTACCACCCCACAGCAGCCGTACCAGCGTGCTCCAAGCAATGTGCTTCAGGGTCCATTCCAACATCACAGGAGATACTAGGGCATACGTGTTGAATTGCATGCAGCCAAGCAAACATGCTTAACTGATCTTAGAATTCCCCATTCATTATTCAGCTTGCATTGCTAATTCTTGCCACATACCATGCCAATGGACCATTCCAGAGTCAGACAATGCTAACTGTGAGATGTGAGGATGTAGTTTTCTTCCTCGCTTGCAAAAGATCTCCATCAGGTTGTTGTCTCCTGTCCTTCACGTACATGTTTATTGATTTCCCCATCCCCTTTCCCTGGAGGAATGGCCAGAAGATGAATTTGGACCATGGATCCTTTTAAGCTGCACAACAGCATCCTAGGACACATTCCCAGATAATGGCTTTGAAATATTAACTGCCTTATGTAAGACATTGCTGGAAAGGTTTAAGCTGAATGTCCCCCTTGTGACTCAATGATGGCTTATTTGTGGGCCCATCAGACTTGTATAATGGACATCAATCAATCATCACGGGCATTCAGCTGCCTCTGCTTGTTGAGCTCCCTCATTGTTTTCAGGAAAGGCCATGTTGTCACCTGTCAGTGCAATGCTCTATTTCAATGGGGCGGGGCGGGGAGGGGGAGAAAGGGTTATTATGCACTCCTTCTGAGAGAGGAGCATTTGGAGATCTCCAACTTTCTTCTAGAGTTAGTTCTTACCCCAAGAAGCCGTATGGGATGAAGGAATGGTAAGTCCACAGAGAAGAGTCAGTTGAGAACAGAGAGGGGTGTACATTGCCAGGGGGGTTAAATGCAGAATATGTGATTTTAGTGTGTGTGTGGTGTGTGTGTGTAATAGGTGTCCTATCTAGGAATGTCAGGGAAACCTGCAATGGATCAAAATGACACTGGATTTCTATGAACTGGTCCCATGGCATCTGCAGAGAGCTGGCTTTTCAGATTCGCACGGATTCCATGCACTTGTGGACCATTTCTTAAATTTTCCGTAATTGTACACAATTTTGGTCATGCAAAATTACAGAAGTTGCACAAAAATACAGTAATGTATATGCCTTTCAAAACACACACCCATCACATCATACCATGTTTTACACACGTCTGATCTCTCTTCAGCCTCTGCAGTGTAGCAATCTTTGTTTTGTGCGCTTTACCCGTTGATTTTATGATGACCTAAGGAAAATATGCAAAACTTTATATGCACCAGCAAAAGTTCCACAAATTCTGATGGATTATTTTTGTGTACTCTTCCATAGGGGAGGGGGAATCTATATCCTTTAATGAGCTGACTGCAGAGGGGACCATTCCTGACAATCCACAAAACACAAATGGAGTGGATTATACATCCTTAGCTTTACACCAAGGGCAGTTTCTATGTTCCTTCAGTATTTGGTGGTGACCCAGTTCTAATGGGTATCTACCACCATCATATCTAGTCTTCATATGGACCTGCAAAAGATGGCAGACACTAAATACAGTGGAAATAATATTTGTCTCATTCTTGTCTTGCTTTCGTTGACTGGAAAGAAATCAAGAAAGAAAAGAGCAGCAAACCCTCCCTTACTTTTTAGTGATTATACACCACCTTCAGTGCCATTTTTGGTAGAAAGGTGGGCTATAAGTCAAATAAAAAAATAAGGCACAAAACCATCTATATTATGATCCTGGTCTATCTCTTCCCACCCCCCTTTTATTTCTCTTTGATCCTGTTCGGACGACACACTAAGTCACAGTGGTTAAGCATTTTGAGCTAAACATTATGGCTTAGCATGTCAAGTGAGCCATGACTTAGCATATGATGAGAACCATTCCTAACTTTGGTGGCTACATAACAATAGTTTAAACACCCTCACTAACCCTTTGCTACAAAAGGGTTTGCAGCCTAAGCATAGCTTTGCGTGTTGTCTGAACAGGCCCATTCTCTCACATAAACTAATGTTGTGCCATTGGGTAACGAATAGAAATCTGTCAACTGCATTTCAATGGGTGATCCCTGCTTGATGGCTGATGCTCCAGCTTCATGCTGAGGGCCAGATCAGACCTTTCAAGTATTTGAAGTTGTCTAGAGTGATGAGGAAAGGATGCGATCAAGGCTGAAAGCTCCATCCAACGAACATTTTATTTCATACTCGCTACTGGGCACTCATGGATTCCTTGGAGGTAGCTCATATGCTATCATCTGCCTCTCGCGCACCTTCCGCCCCATCTGGTCTTCCTTGCACCGCAAGAAAAACCAGGAAAACTGTGAAATATTTTTTAAACCAAAGTTGCTGCTCTTTCCTGCTGTGTGTGGGAGAAGCAGCGTGTTCACAACGAGGGACTGAATGGCCCTCGTGCACCTTGTTTACTTCCTGTTTGAAAACAGGAAGTAAATGAGTGTCCGCGGAGAAGCGACAGTAGCCAGCGTTAGCCAGCATTTCTTCCAAAGTGTGATGGAGCTTTGAATGTTTAAAAACCACTGGTATTGTAAAAACTCATGGGATGGCAGGGGAATGATTTACTTGTTTATCGAGTGTCACCGGTGTGCATGGTGCTTTACAGAGTACAAGAGGACCCTTCCCTGCCCTAAGGGCCTTACAATTTAAGATTTGACATAGAGGAGGGGTAGATGTAGAGGCAGGGTAGGAACAGGGAAGCAATACGCAACGGTTTTAGACTTAATAACAGACCGAGTTAGAACAGGGGATGGGAAGCAGGGCGTTGTTCCAAAGGGTTCACATAAAAGGTAGTTTTTTTTTTCTTGGAGGCATCTGAAGAAAGAAAGATTGAACGTGGAAACCCCATACACAACACTCAATGGAACTGGATATTTGAAAACGTGATATTAGAACAATCTGTAATATATCAGCGGACACAAGAATATGCAGGAAAATTCTGTGTAATGTGTAAGGATCCAATATTCAGACTTGTAGTACTGAGTCACAAAATGTCCACATGAAAAAAATTGGGTTAATTTGATTTCTGCCAAACAATCATTAGAGCTGGAGGTCCTCACATATTATAAAGATGTGGCTGTTCTGATTTTGTACTGTGTGTAAATCTTTAATTCTGTTGGCTCATGTTGTCTATGTTTGCTTGGCTTTCCACCTTTTGAAATTTCAATTCCCAAGAAATGTGGGAATGTGGCATATTTGCAGTTCATTATAGCGAAGAGGGGGGGAAGAAGTAAACTCAATCAAACTACTAAATGAAAGAAGATGTTCGAGTAGGTGACCTCTGACTTTGTATATTCTAGTAACAGCAAAAACAAATAGACCATACCACAAAGTTTAAATGGAACCCAGGAGGTCCAGAGGCTGACCTACAAATGCAAACATTCTCCTATACTGCCGGTCTCTTTGTAGAATGGATTGGCCATTGTCATTATCACAACATGAATGTGGATCAACTGATAAAAGTATCAAGGTCTTAGCTCCAGGTGGGGGACTTAAAGAATAAAACCGACCCCTCCCTTTTCTTTCTATTGATTCTTAGGATTAAAACGGTCCCTAAAAATGAAGCAATTTTGGCTATCTGACATCCCCTTAAAAATTTGAAGATGGCAATTGCATCACCATATGGTGGCCAGATGCAAAAGAGGGCAGGGCTCCTGCACTTTTAACAGTTACACAGAGGAAGCAACTTCAGCTGGTGCTGCTTGCATGACGAGCTACACCTGCTGAAATTCCCTTTGAAAGACTTCCTAGAAAAAACACACATTGACAATATGTTACATATATGCACATTATATGTTTTCTGACTTGATGTGCAGCATGTGGATGAGAACATATGTTTGAGTGATTGGCTCTGCACATGTTTCAAGTTCTTGTTTTGTACTTATGGCAGATTGTACTACTCTGGACTGTGGTAGGTTGATAGTGGTGGCCTCCTAGCATAGGTGAGGGCCCAACCTTTTTGAATTAGAATTCCACCCCTGAGGCAGAGCCATTTCCTGACCACACAGGGGGAGGGCAGGGCCGTGGTGGCCATATTTAAAATAACTGAATGTAGGAAAGATGTTGCCAATTCAATTCTGATTTGGCTGTGATGGCAATTGAGGGTTGATTGAGTTGCAATGGCAATTGAGGGCTCACTGGCCTTCGATGACTGAGGTGGTACGGTGAAGTAAATGTTAATGTCTAGTGGAGAAAATATTCCTTCCCCACCAAAATGGTGGTTAGGCAATGGGGACCATGTCGCTTTTCATAGAATCATAGAAAAGTAGAGTTGGAAGGGGCATATAAAGCCATCGAGTCCAACCCCCCGCTCAATGCAGGAATCCACCCTAAAGCATCCCTGACAGATGGTTGTCCAGATGCCTCTTGAATGCCTCTAGTGTGGGAGAGAGGGCAACGAGGACAATCAGGGGTCTGGAAACAAAGCCTTATAAGGAGAGACTGAAAGAACTGGGCATGTTCTCAGACAAGACTGAGGGGAAACATGATAGCAATCTTCAAATACTGGAAAGGTTGTCATATAGAGGAGGTGCAGTATCTCTTCTGAGTTGAATATTAATTTTGGTGTGTGCAAATCTTTGTAGAAGGGTTGCTATTGGAATAGTTGAGAGATGTAATGTATTTCCCCAATATAGGTACTATTCAACAAAGCAGAAGAAACAAATCCATTCTGATTAATAAACCTTGCAATTTGTACATTGCTGCCTGCTTTGTTAGAAGGAAACTTAAATTCATGATGCCACATAGTGTGGTATTTATACACCCTCACTTGCTGTTAAGAAATCTGCTGTGTTAGGTTTAATTCCCTGCTGCAGAAGACAAAATAGGTCCCATCCTGCTCCCCTTTGCTGGTACATGTTCCATGACAGTAAAGCAAAGAGCAGTTTTCTGGGGTTAGCATTTGAGATAGGATGCCAGAAAGAGCTCCCTTCTTTTTGGATGCAATGTTATGCCTGGGTTAGACAGAAAAAAGTCCCACAACTCCCAGCAGTCCCCAGACAGAGTTTACCGCAGGCTTCTCTGGGTTATGAAATCCACAGAGGTAAGAACCATGAAATTCAACAATGTATAAGTTTGAACCTGAGAAAAGAAATAAGAAAGGTGTGTCTATGCTATACATTTATAATATTTTGGATTTAAACCAGGAGCAGGGCTAGCTCCAGGCTATTATGGGAAGCTAACATGGTAGTTGGCTTTCCAGACTCAGCCACTACCAGCAGGTAAGCTAAGGGGAGAGGTGCACCAAGAGGTTCTCAGTGCAGGAGCTGGCCCTGATGCTTGGCCAAAGCCAATGTTGTGTAGCTATGTCCTTCTACGTTTCAAACTGGAGGTTAAGCTGAACTCTCTGACTCTTCCTTCTGTGAGGGAAATAATGGCTGAACCAAACAGGTTTCAAGGCCCTGCCACCTGCATGAGGGTGCTGAGTGCTGACGTATAACTGTCATCACATCTCCCAAAGAATTCTGGGGATTTTAGTTTGAAGAGAGGTGATAAGGCTTCTGTTGATCCCTAGGCCACTTGCTGGGTAGAGAGAATAACAACAGCATTCATTTGAAGTCTGTGAAGCAAGTACCTCCATGCCAAAGAACTGGGTTCTGTTTATTGCATTGTTATCATTTGCTTTACTCAACGTTTGTATAATGTCCAATATCTCTTCCCAGTTTTTGGTGGTTTTGATAGCTTTTCATTCATGTCTACAAGACTTGCGAAGGTAGTATTCTTGGGAAGTTTGGTAGGATCTACACTACTGCTTTAAAATGGTTTATAACAGTAGTGACAACTGTTGGGGGTCAGGACGCACTCCACATCCAGTTTTCAAACCGTTTTCAATGTGTCGTATCCTGCTTGGTGTAGATCTGGCCCTCTCTCTCAGATCTTACACAAGAGATGCTCTAGAAATGACCACCTTACAAGGGAGCGATCTTTTCTGCCAAGAAACAGGATTTCCCAACCTGAACTGTTTGTTATGCAAACCACATTAGGAACTGGACGTGGAAAGTCCTGACTGCCAGTGTAGAAGGCTTGCCATCCCAAGGGCCAGCTTATCTGCCTTTTGTTTACAACTGGCCACATTCCTTGCAGGCTTGGAAGCAAAATGCCACTTGAGACATCCTTAAGGAGGATGTAGGCAGAGTTCTAAGTTAGCTATCAAAAAGTTCTTAATGGTTTATGGTCCTGACACTAACTGAGCAAACAGGCAAATGTATAGATTACAAGGGGAACATGAAAAAAGGTTGCAGTGTATCTTCACCTTCTAATGGGAGTGTTCCTGTAGAGTGTTCCAGCCCATCAGCCATGCTCTGCTCCAGTATAATCTATTCCACTTTTCTAATTCAAACTCAAACGTCCACAGCTACTGAGCATGCCTGGCCCTCGTTAGGCTGTGGGAGGTATTGCTGTTTGCGCCCTTGGTGTGTGGGTGTGGGTGTGAGTGAACGTACTTCTGCACACCTTAAGCTTCTCCCAAGCATGCAGGTAACCTCCTCTCTTCTTCCTCAGTGGCTCTGTTTTGGTTCTATTTCTGTTGCCACTCACCACCTGAGTTCGCTATTACAAGGGAATGATCTTGCACTGAAACCTTTCTATATTCACAGGACAAATGCAGAGGATGTGTTTGCAATGGAGCAGTTGAGTGGTCCACAGAGGGGAAAAAGCACTTGAAAAGAGCAAGTGGTCCCACGTACAGAATATTTGAGAAAAACAGCAGTGTTTTTCAAGCTTTCTGCAATCAGGGAACTCTTTCCACATCACCTGCAATGATATCCTAAGATTACAGGGCATGCTCTAAGGTGCATAGTTCACTCTGGCCATTCATAAGGACTTTGAGCTTTATTGTCACCCCCTGTGAGAACTGAGAGTGAGACCATCTAAAAAAAACACCCTAACCTCGCCTGCATGCTGCCAGGCAAGCTTGGTCATGGTGAGCAATGTCTGGGAATCTCGTCTGTGATCTCGTTGAAGAGACCCTGATAAACGTCTAAGGAACCTAGGCTCTCTGGGAACACAGTTTGAAAATCATTCATGTAAACTGTACATTGTAAAGCATCCAATGGTGGCCTATGTTCATCACCAGCCACTCTGATACGAGAGACAAAGATGATTTGGAGCAGTGAGATTCCTGAGTCATGTTGTCATCATTGTGTACTTATTTTTGTCATACTTTCATCAGTTGGAAAGATAACTGCAACTGTTCAGTTTTTCATATAATAGCAGGTCAACCTGTTACACATAGCTGGACTAAGGATGGTACTATAACTCATAATAATCTGAGTGAAAAAATGTAAGGGGATTTTAAAAATCTTTCTTTCAACTACTGACAGTTGATGCCAATGATTTTACTCTTGTTCTATGAAGTACTTCTGTGGATATCTTGGGGATCATAAAGCAGGATATACATTCAATAAAAATCAATAGAGCACAGACAATGAAGAGCTGCATCTGGCTCCTTCCTCCAATGGAGCTAATTGGGAGTGCCTCTATAAATATATAATATGCCTGTTGGTGGAGCCCTCCTCTGCGTCCCACCAACATGAGACATATGTTATGGTGGGGCATGGGATAGGGGCATCTCCATTATGGCACCCTGGTTGTGTAATGTCCTCCCCTTGGAGGCCCGACTGGCATCGACTCAGGCTTCATTTCGGCACCAAGTTTAGCTCTTTAGTGTGGGAGAGAGGGCAACACATGCTTCATTATACATTCAGGGTTCCTGCACGCGTACACATCTAAGGACCTCTTTTACATGTTCAACTCACCACACAAACATCAGGGAGCATGGAAAGAAGGCATATCAATATTGGGAGTCTGGCTAGCTGACACTGTCCCACTCTTCCTCATATTTATTTTATTTATTTATTACATTTTTATACCGCCCAATAGCCAAAGCTCTCTGGGTGGTTCACAAAAATTAAAACCATTAAGAACACAATGCTTGGGAGGGGTGTGTCTGAAGAGCTTTCTTGTCACATATTTTTTCTTATGAAGAGTTATGGAGACAGTAAAGGGGAGGCACAGCACTCTTTGTTTCCAGTGACCAACACTGACGAAGTATTACCAAGCAGTTCCAGTTGAGGAGGTTGGAGGAATGTTTGGGGGTCGGGTGTGTGTGATAAAGCTCATTGGGTTTTCACCATCTCAGCCCCCAGGCTCCAGCTCGCGCGTCCCTGAGCTTGGCCAACTTGTCCACTTATATCCATTAGATCACTTATACATGCCATTTAGCACAAATTGCACTATTCATTGCT
Source organism: Elgaria multicarinata webbii (assembly GCF_023053635.1). Lineage (NCBI taxonomy): Eukaryota > Metazoa > Chordata > Lepidosauria > Squamata > Anguidae > Elgaria > Elgaria multicarinata. The sequence continues at coordinate 21,728,307 of NC_086178.1, read as the reverse complement.
GCGATTTTGTGCAAATCTTGATTTCCGTAAATAGCTATATTCACAATCTTGCACAAATCTTGGTTCACATAGTGGAAAAGTTTCAGAGTTTGGGAATGAGCCACCACTCAGCTTGCAAATGCACATCGAATCAGGGGGTGCTGCGGGGTTCGGCGAACCAAAAGTGAACAGGATTATCCCATGACGGGCATCCCTAGTTCCAGCCTAAATTGTCCTGCCAAGTGGTGAGCAGCGATGTTATGAAGCTAGGGCTCACAGGGTCAAATACTGGGACTTTTTTTATTAGAAGGGATGATGACATCATCTGCCACCTCTCTCATGTGTCTGTTTCCTCTGAATTTAACTGCACAGTAAACTGTTTCCTCACAGCAATTGGGATGGGTAATGGATTTTCCCAGCAAAGTATTGTTGTGAGCTATCCCCTGTTGCAATGTGAAGTATTTTGGGGTGGCTTGGTCTTGAATGGGCAACTAAGACCCAGTAGAGTTACAAAATACCTGCTTCTGGCAGAGATGAAAATTGCTAGGACTGGTTTGTTGATATGGATCAATGCAGCTGCCTGCATTATTGGACTCTCCTTGTGTGGGTGGCTATGAGGACTGTCATGTTGAGCATCTGCACTTCAACATTTACCACACCACCACTGGTGGTGGTGAGATAGAATGACTGCCCTTCCTCTGGATTCTGCCTGTATGGTGAAGAGATGGGCTCTGAGACTATGGCCTTAGCTAGACATAAGGTTTATCCCGGGATCGTCCCAGGGTCATCCCTGCCTGCTCCTGGGATATCCTGTGTGTCATTTACATGAACAAGGATGACCCCAGGATGATCCCGGGATAAATCTTAGGTCTAGCTGAGGCCTGGGTAAGTTTGAATCTTCATATCACAAACTAGGGCTTTTACAAGTGGACCACAAAGAGGACAACTTAGCTTTTGTTTCACTCAGAGGAATTCTACAAATCTTATGAAGACAGAGAGATGCTAATACAACTTAAAGATGTGTGTGTGAAACGTAACCATTTTAGGAAAGAAAAATAATACTAACAGACCACTCAAGTTTTCAACATAATTTAATAAGAAGCTTCTGGTTTAAAAGGTATCCACAGCAAAGACATAAAAGAGCTGGTGGCTATTTGCCATTTAGCTTGCTCTTACTCATACCAGTCCCCAGCAGTTACAAGTAGTGGCTTAACTGAGTTGGAAATGTTATTGCTCAATTTGATCTCTGAATATACTTTTTTTTCTTCTTCATATGGTCCTCTCCTTACAGCAGTAGGGTGGAAGAAACACAAGAAATATACGGGGAAATAGGAGAAGCTAGCTGAAGAGGCAGAAGGTTAAAAACTGATCCAAGGAAGTAGTTTTTGCCTAGGCATTGCAGTGTAGTTGGTCGAGCTCATTTGGCATGGAAAGTTCTGGAAGGGCAATGGCATAACGCAGTTGTGAAACAAGATGGGGCGGGTTCTGAGACATTCTCGTAAGAGAGTTTCATCTCTTGGTAGTTGGAAAAATGTATCCTTGGCGTCAAAATGTCAAGTAAACTTTGGACTGCTGGAAGTCGTTAGTGAACAAGAAGAGACTCAGACCACTTTCTCTGAAACATCTTATTTTGGTCACTAACAGAGTGGTGGTAGTTAGTGATCTGGATGATCCATTGTTCTAGCCTTGTAAGATGTGAGATGCTTCTGATCTTTCAGCAGCGGTTTATATGTGAATCAAAACTTTTGTCATCTTGCCAAACTGCCCTATCTATTTATGGTAAAAGTGTCAAGTTCTGTCCGTTGGGAGTCGGGGGTGGGGAGAGGAAATGATTCTTTCTGCTTTTTTGTTTGTGGCTGTGGTGGCAGAGGACTCTTGGCTTGTGTTCCCCCAACACTTTGCAGGTATAAGTATTCAGCATATGGATGCTCCTGAAGTGCTTTTGTTTGTTCTGCCATGATAGTTAGGGCTGTATCTTGTGCTGGAATACAGGTGTTGAGAGCTTCGACTGGAGAGTTAAAATGTGGAGGGGAAGCAGGACAGGGTCTTCCTTCCCAACACGTAACAATATGTGCCGTGCCGCCCCCAACAATCAGCTCTGTACCTCTGATCATTTGCCTAAGATCTGAAAGAGAACTGGCACAGCTCAGGAGCACAGAGGAACATACAAGAGTACATGGTCCCCCCTTTCAGATTGCTGAATACAGAAGGGTCAGAGGACCAGACTCGTTGGGAGGCAGCCATGTTGGCGATGGGACTGGCAGACGTGGCTCTGCTTCCTGCTCTACATATTCATGAATGCATGGGAAATAATGAGTGAAGGGAGCTTAGAGGGCTCACCTTTGTAAGAACCATTTTCTATCACTATGTTAGATGGTATGAAACGCAATACTGGGCAAGGCTATGGCAACCATTGTCATTGGCTTTTATTGGGAGAGTTCTCTTCTGTTCAAGCATCGATAGCATTGTAGTAATTCAAAGTGCCGGTGGCTGGCAGGGGGCATTGTCTTTCTCTTTCTGCCACTTGCTACAGTAACATCACCATCATTGACAACTACATGCAAAATTAGGTGAACATACCTTGGAAGGTTAGGGATGGACAGTATTCAAGTAAGTAGTATTTGCCTCTCTTGCCTCTTCATATGGAAGAAAGCGTCCATGAAACCAGCCACAGTGACTGGCACATACAGTTAAAACAGAGCTGCATTTTACTTGCTCTCTCATGTTCTGATCTTAAGGATGGGAGGGTGCGTCCAGTGCTGTGATTCTCAGCACTAGTCTTCTGGTGAAGATTTGCACAGAACAACCCAGATCCATTTTTTTTAAAAGAAAAAAGCATTTCAGGAGCAAACGTGCTAACAATGGGCGTGTGTGTGTGTGTGTGTGTCGGAGGGTAATTAAAGGCTTTGGGAAACAAAGGGGTCAAATATCTGTTTTTTGAGGTTACTTATATATTTTAATTATGCATAGATTAGACTTATTAAATTAGCTGATGGCAATGTTTAGATTGCAAGTTAGTCATTCACTCTTTAAAGGCTGAATTAACATATCAGGATTTGCAGATTCCTAACTTAAAAACAAATGAACACCTACCTAATTATCCTGTTTGTGAACTTAGCCAGGAATGGACTCAATGTAATTTTTCTCTGATAGGCTGTGAGCATCTGAAAATCCATCTAGAGTGGGGAGAAGGCAGTTTGAGACTGACTTAATGGCTCTACTCATGGACCCTTTTTAAAGTCTTGGGTGGGTGGGGAATCCCAATACATTTCCTTTGCTACAGATTGAAAATACAACCGCTGATTCATTCTCTCTTGTTTTATTTTGGGAAAAGCCATCTTGCAGTGTGAAATTTTAAAGGATCCTGGCATCGAGAGAACAGGACAGGCATGCTGTCTTCAACTAGATAGCCTTAGATAACAATTTTGTAGTAGGACAAAAACTGGGCTGGATTCCTGTTGTAGAACACACAGCCTGAAGGTTTATTTGGTCCTGCATACCACCACTACTGTAGTATTAGGTAGGGTTGGGAGCAGGTGACAAATGTGGGCTTCTTTCTGTTTGAACGAACAAACAAGAAAGATAGTGGCTAGGGAGAGGTGTACATCTCCCCAGTTAACAGCATGTGTCCCTTCTGGAAGGCCTGCCATATAGAGCCAATTCATACAGCTGGTGATCCCTGCATGATGGCCTCCAACTGGATCATGTCCTCATGTGGGGCTGTACACACAGCCCCTCTGATATGCACAGTTGTTGCAAGTCTTTCTGAGGCCCTGTGATTGGTAAATTGTGGCAGCTGCCATGTGGAGACTCTGGTTCATACAACTGGTGCCTTTGTGTGAGTCTGACTCAGGTGCTGGTTTACTGGCAGCCCTGGTCCCATAAGCCAGTGCATTCTGTCTGCCAGCTGTATCAATTGTCCCTTTACAATGGGAGCTGTGGAATTAACGAACTCTTAAAAGAAAAAACAGAAGCAGGCAGCATGAACTTCATTTCCTGCTTCTTAGAGAGGCCTGAACTGTCCAACCACTGCTAATTACTTAATTGTTCTTGTTAAATACTTTGGAGCTGGCCAGTCAAACTCTCTGCGTGTCCACTGGAGGTACTGAGGAAAAGCTAACTAAAACAAAAATAAAATGAGGTAGGTTAAAAACAGCAACACAGATCCAATTATGTTACATCCACAGACCAATGGGAGAATCCATGCTTGGAGATAGTAGAAATGTTGCACATAAATTACTGAAAATTGGAAATAATTAGAACAAAGCATATAAAGACACAGGTGAACCCAAACTAATTACATACATAGTTCTGCACACATATTGGTGTTCACTATATAAGTGGGCCGCAAAGGAGGGGAATGGAAAGATGAATCTAAGTGTCAGATTCTTGGCCAAACAAATCCTCCATTCAGTCTGCTAAATCTTACTCCTTCAATGTTCCTATTCTTTGCATCAATGGATGAAGATCTCATGAAGATTTTTCATATTCAGAACAGGATTCCATCAGTCAAAGAAGTGGGTGACTGTCCATCAACATTTGGGACTCCCATGTTGTAAAGGTTTAAATTATGCTGGCTCCTGGTGATTTAAATGGAGGAAAGAATAAAATCCAGTATCTACAAGGATCATGCCCCCCAAAGCAAAGCACAACTGTACAGAGTAGATAGGATCCATACTAAATGCATCTGAGTGAGATGCCTCATTCATCAAGCAGTTAAGTGCACTCTGTAGCCAGTCATCAGAGTCTTGTTATATTTCAATTCACTTCTCTGCCTGAAGTTTCATTGTGATACCTTTCATCTTACAGCTTAGAGAAAGGCAAGATAATACTAAGGCCAACACTGGGAATGATTGATAAGGATGGCACTGTTGTTCCTCTCAATGAGCACCATTATACGAAGATCCATGTAAAAGTATGGACTGACAGGTTGACAACAACAAAATTGTACCATGACTGTATTATAGTCTAAGGCTAGTAGTTCAGCCGTTTGGAATCGATTTCCCGAAAGAATGGGGGGAAATCTCATTAATTCTCTCATTTGAAATTTGTCGACCTATTTGCAAAAGTAACACAGAAATGTTGGTAAAGGCAAAAGTTTTTACAAAAGTTAGCCAGCTCTGTGGTTAGGGCCTCTAACACAAAGATCAAATGGTACATTTATTGTGCTGTCTCTCACCAGTTTTAATTGGTAACCTTACAACATACTATATATTCAATGCTAGCAGGCAGACAAAATTAAAAACAGATACTCTGTTTGACACTTAGATCTGTCCCCATTCATACAAAGAGAGGGACAAGGAAAAAGTAAAATTTTTAAAAAAACCCAAAAAACTGTATAACCAATTCTATCACAGCTTAATCTTATGACCTTGAAGAGATTTATTCTGCTAAATCTCTTGTGACTTTGTCCATTTCTGCCCAAATACAGTGTTGCATTCTTGTGATCTTGAGTAAACTCCATTCCTAAACCACAACAGGAAAGGTGTGTCATATTCTTGGAGCGTGTCTGCGTGAGTGCGAGTGCGTTCACAGAAGGAAGCAACATGTTCCACAACGTCTTCTTCACCTGCCTCTACAGTGTCAGTCCACAGGTTTCAATGTCTTTTAACCTTAAAAAATATTGGCATCAAAGACAGCACTGAGTGCCCTTTTGTTACCAGTTCATCATGGAATTTCTGTTGAGGGTCATGAAAAAAACTTGGCTACTTCCTCCAGATCTCACTGATGCAAAAAATACCTGTTTGGGAGGGAAATAATCTGATTTAGGAAACTGTACAATTGTCAGATATATTTGAAAAACGGGATGTCTTTGTTTAGTTTTCTCAACAGTTGATACATTTTCTGTAATTATTGCAACACTTTTGTCTTTATCGCAAAGGCTCACAATAGTTTTTAAAAACATCATTATCTTTAATCTGCGATAACAATGGGATTCCCCAGTGGGCTGCTCCACCTCCCAATGGTTGGGAGATAAGGGGATTCCTTTGGGGGAAGTGCCGCACATTTAGCTGGCGCCTGCAGAAATTCTTCTCAGCGCTTGCTGGGTGTACTTTGTTCCTGCTTCTCATTACCCACCTGGAGAACAAACAGCAAGAGACAGGCCGGAGAAGGATGCTCCCGATTCAACAGGCGCTTATAGGATCCAGTCCTGCAAGTGCCTCCCAAGTTCCTTCCCTTTTCACACTGTCGTGCTCCAGTTGGAAAGTGTGCCGTGCACAAAGGAGGCACCTGGCTTGTGCCCCAATTAGCATGCAAAGGAAAGGGACTCAGCAGGTGCTTGCAGGACTGACTCCTGCAAGGGCCAGCCGAGTCCTTTTTTCCAGGCAGTGTTTCTCAGACTATTTTTTTTTTACTAAAAACAAATCAAAACAACAAATTTACTAAAAACAAAACAACAAAAACAGTTTTGTCACCTCTTCAAGCAGGGCCAATAAACAGCAGCCTGGTGGCATTTCCACCGGCAACACAAAGGGCCAAGAGGAGCAATGCTATGCCCTGACATAGTGTCATTCCTAGGGGCAATGTCAGTGTGAGACGATGGGTGCTGCACTGTCGAATTTCTCCCAACCCCCAAAGATAGCAATAAGCTTTGAAGGGGCTGTTTTCACCCCTGCTGAAAAAGGTGGAAACTGCTGCGCCAAATACTTCAGCTCTTCGTTCTTTTGGGTTGTTTTAAATATATAGTAGTGCCATTAATGACCATGAAATCTAAATAATACTGCAAGTATACTCAGAAGAGAATTTTTCTCCCATGGAATTAATGAGGGGTGTCTCACTGCTGCTGGCTGAGATAGCATAGTAGACTGGGGAGGCTGGTTCTGCGTGTGACCCTGGACCAAGTTACATTTTATCAGCCTAAAATCGGAGAACTCCTTTGCACACCATTTTGAGTTCTTGGGAGAAAGGGCAGGATAAAAAAGTCATAGATAAATAAATAACTACATGTAAAGGTGATTGGTGAATGGAACTGTACGAGTTTCACTTACAAAGCACATTATCAAAACCATCAGACTTAACTTCAACGAAAGCTGAACAGCAGTCTTGGGAAGTCATGGGCACTTGCTCTGCACCCGTCCAACTCTGAAAACCGACCTACCTTATCATTTCTTTCACATAGAAACTTTAACCGCTGAGCACGCTTGTGCATAAATACTCCATCCAAATGTCCCGTCTCCACTGAACGTATCTCGATAGCTTTCTCACCCCAGCCCATTATTTGATTGGAGTGGATGTAGGCTGTCCAAAAAAAGAAAAGAAACATGGAGATGTGTCCTTACTGAACTTCGACCAAAGCAGATTTTACTGTACGTCAAGCCTGGCAGGAAGCTACCATGTACAATGGAATACCCTAAGGGTGGGAACTCAAGTCATCGATGGGCATCCAGGTTCCATCACCTGCAACACAGAGGATGAGATTATCTAGGAAAATAACCAATTCTAGCTTCTCACCTCAGTCTCAATGTATAAATAGCTAAGGAGAAGAGGAAGAATTGACATACCCACTGAAGTGGGCATTTCTCCCCACTGGAGTACCACGTCTTTTGTTATGCGTCCATAGGTATTAACGTATACCCCTTCATCCTCATAGCACACAAGCATCTCCATTCCATCCGTTTTGGGCAAGATGACAATGGCGTGAGGCGTGATATTGCCCTGAATCTGTGTATAGAACAGAAGCCCCCCAAACCAGTATTAAATCAAGTTTACAGGGCAAGAAAGGACTAACTCTCTTTGGTATATATTCCATCTTCTTTTGGAAAATTATTAAATCAACATAACACTACCAATTCACAACCCAATTAAATTTAGTCTGTACAATGTACCCTTCCTGGACTGCTCACATAAGAGCAACTATATTTGATGGCATACTAGGAGCTGACTAAAGCTCATATTATGGCCTGCCCACGAAACTAGAGGTTTATCAAGCCCCTGGTCAGCCACTAAACATGGCTGGCATTCTATGAACAGCTCTGGGAATACATAATCCACAGGCTACATAATCCTCTGGGTGACCTCTGATGAAGTACATTTGAGTATATACCAGTTTCAATCCATTGATATGAATGGGTGACACTGATTGAAATATCTCTGCTTAATTGTATTTATCTTTGAAATTAGTATTCTGCTACTCTGCAAAAGCACGTTCAATGCAGTTTATGTACAAAAATATTTTAAAATATTGTTTAATAGTGAAAGGGGGAAAATAAAATATACACTCCAATTAAAAACCACAACAGTATTTAACAACAACATTGCAAATTATTCCAACATCCATGAGGCCCAAAGAACCTCCAGCTGTTGTGAGATAAATGCCTTGTAATTTTTTTTCACACCCTTTTTATTGTCAGAAATCAAAGTGGCCCTGTCGGTCTGCTGGAGCATGTTATTCCAAAGCTGAAGTTCAACCACCAAAGCTGAAGTTCAACCACCAAAAATGCCCTACAGATGTCCTGAGCAAATTAATTTCCTTTGATGAAAGGTTCTGAAACAAAGCCTATCCAGAGAGTATGGATCAAGTGGTTAATAATCCTCATTTTCCATCAGTCATCATCCAAAAGAGATGTAGTTTTTGAAGTTATGGCATAGTATATAGTTCAGTTTGTACAGTGCCATCAAGTTGCCTCAGACTCACATGAGATGGTATATAGATGTCATAAGAATTCCCCGAATCCACATCAATGACATGGAAACCAGTGTGTGATCCAAAGATAACCTTTAACCTCTGACCTTCTTCTACTGTGAGGTCAACAAGCAATGGTTTGTGCTGGAGATCTGCAAAAGACTTTTAAAATTCTTTCAGTCAGTTTTGTGGTATGTAATCAATAATGTATACATCCTCAAATCTTTAGCACGCTATGGCAACATTACAAGGGTTCGAGATTTCCCTTTTAAAAATATGCCCCTCACATTTTGGTTAGCTCACTGTCACTGTATATTTAGTTGGAGTGGTTGTGTTGTTCATTTATTGATACCTTACAGGAAGGTGCAAAATGCCAGTGGAATGTTTGGCCTTTTAATTCTTAAGTAGCAGGTTTTCTGGCAACGAGACCATTCCACCCATTGGAGGAGCGGGATGCTGCCACAGCCATTGCAGGAAATGACATTTTCCAAGGCCACTGAGGCTTTCGGTCCTGGCATTTACTCATTTATTACTCACATTTATATACCGCTTCCCGCAGAGATTTCAAAGGACTGAACAGAAAATACAATGGCATCTAAATAAAAATAAATATACCCTATTTCTTCGATTCTAAGACACACTTTTTCCCCAATATAAACATCTCTAAAAACGGGCTGCGTCTTAGAATCGATGACGTCTTAGAATCGCCTGCAAAGTGCGCCGTTATCCCTCCGCCCTGCTTTCGATGCCCAGGCGTCTCGAGGGCTTGTTGAGCGCCTCAGCGCCTCTGCACTCACAATGTAGGCTGCGTGATTGGGGGCCTCAGCGATGATCCGCAGCTGCCCTGGGCCTATTTGTGCTCCCCAGAGCTAACCGGGCTCATATTATTATTATTATTATTATTATTATTATTATTTTTATTTATTTATTTATTTATTTATTTATTTATATAGCACCATCAATGTACATGGTGCTGTACAGAGTAAAACAATAAAATAGCAAGACCCTGCCGCATAGGCTTACATTCTAATAGAATCATAATAAAACAATAAGGAGGGGAAGAGAATGCACCAAACAGGCACAGGGTAGGGTAAAACTAACAGTATAAAAGTCAGAACAAAATCAAGTTTTAAAAGCGGGTTTAAAAATGGGTTTAAAAGTGTGTTTAAAAACACACACGGCAATGGAGCTCCAAGCCCTAAGCGGGCCCTGCCCGCCGCACCACAAGCGCAGCCAGCCGGATTGGGCCCAGTGGGCATGGCTATGCGGCCCCAGCCGGGTTGGGCCTGGCGGGCGCCACAGGGCTCGCGGAGGGTTGTGCTAGGCGGACAGGCGCCGCCGGCTTCTCTGCCACAGCTGCGGCTGCTGGTTCTGTGCGGCGGAGGAGATGCAGCAGCACCAGCCGGGAAGATGGAAGCGATGCCCCAGAGGTGAGTTGCTGGGCCGGGGTGCGGGCAGACTGGCTTCAGGACTCGCAGCTGCGCCGTTCTCCCGCAACGTGTGTGGGAGAGGAGCCTGGGGCCCCTGTGGGGCAGGGGGGTCTCTCCACCACTGCTGGGACGGGGGCGGCAGTGCACATGCAGCTGGCTCCTTCGCGCCTCGGGGAGTTTCCACTGCCCATCGAGTCATGCCTGGAAGAGGCCCCTCAGCACTGGCAGCTGGAGCTGGCCCAAAGGTGGGCGCCTCGTGAACGACCCCCTCCCGCTCCCCACAAGAAGTGGTGGCAGCTGGTAAAGCCTCCGGGCCCTTGCACGTGCTCCCTGGTTGGCCCCCACCCACGGCAGGTACCCTCCGCCCAGCAGGGCCCACCCCACCAGGCAACGTGGGCCTGTGACATTAGGGGTAAGTGCCTCGTTTTTGGCTTACTTGTAACCTGTCCCAGCCCTGTGACGCCAAAACCGTTGGCCCGGTAAGAATTGGCCACATCTCTTTCCTTACCTGCCCGCAATCCGCTCCCCATGCCCAGGCTTTGCTGGGCATGGCAGAATACTCCCCCCCCCCCCCGCCATAAAAACATCTCTAAAAACGGGGTGCGTCTTAGAATCGAAGAAATATGGTAACAATAAAACAGTACAAAATTAATCAGCAGAAAAACCACACGCTCTGCTGTATGCTACAAACCATAGCTGGCCGGGTCACACTTCAGGGAAAGCCTGTGTGACAAGATGGGTTTTTAAGACGGTAAAGGACAGCGCTGTGAGGGATCGTCTAATGTCGATTGGGAAAGCATTCCCGAGGGTGGGTGCTGCAATATTAAATGCTCTACTGCAAGTGCTCCTGAGACCAACCTCAGGAGTGTAGGGAACCCCCAGAAGTGCATCTCTACAGTGCACCAGGTGCTAGAGAGGAGAGAGGGGAAGAGACTTTTATTACTTCTTCCCACGGCTGGAGCACTTCCTCAGGCCCTGCCACCAGCCCAGCCAGTAAGTGGAGCTCGAAGGGAAGGAGAGTTTAGAGACTGCATGTATGGCTGGAAGAGCCAGGAAATACTTCTTTGGTTTGGATTTAATCCAACCTTCAGAAAAATTTGAAGTTTGTAATGCTCACTCCTTCTCTGAGATGAACATTACACACCCTTCAATTTATTATTTATTTATTATATGTTTATACTGCCCAACAGTCAAGACTCTCTGGGCAGTTTACAATTAAAGCCATCATATACAAAAGTCAAGATTTAAAACTCTAAAAATGTCATATAAAACCAGAATAAGTTATAGTCAAGGGAAAGCTTGTCTAAAAAGATATGTTTTCAGGAGGCGTTTCAAGTGCGGTTGCACTGTATGAAATTGGCAGCTATATTTCAATTCCTTTCCAGGTGATCCCTAACATGGCATCTGCCTTTCTCATAGCAGCTGCACACTGGGTCTGTAAGAGCAGAAGTTGCATGTGGAGGGAGAGTGGTTTCACTCACTGTCCTGCTCTGGGCCTGACAGATATCTACAAGCTGGATATAACTATTTCTTAGATTTTACGTTTATTCCTAAAGCATGTGGTTGTGAACTACATAAAATCCCAAAAAATCACTGTACAGTTCAGGCCTATAAAGCTTTGGATTTAGGTGTGCAGGCCCAATGTGAATGTGACAGCCAGCAAGTGGACGAACTGTGGTCCCAGTGGTGGCAAGGGCACTCCTGGTTGGCAAGGCAGACCGACGGGATTGCTTCTCTATCACACATAGGCTCTACACTCAGAGAAATCCCTCTGAACTGAGCCTTAACGATCTGTGTCCTTGCTAAACATGCTCTCGTGTCTAACAATTGTGTGGAAAGTCTCCTGCACAGAGATGGGTTCAATTCCCTGTTATGCTACAGGTGGATAGATAACAGAAGCTAATGACAGATATTCTTATCTGTGATAAAAATATCCACAAACATATGAATAATAATAATATTTTTATAACACAAAACATACCTTAAACGCCATAAACTTGTGATATGGTTTAGGAGCCCAAGCATATATTTCTACAGCATTCTTTAAGGCAATCACCAAGAACTTAATTCTCTCATATTTCACTAAAATGGAAAAGAAATGGAAAAGAATAAAAAAGAAAATGTTAAAGGGTGCAATTTACTCAGGCAAACTGAATGATTTATCTCAAGGAAGAGCTACTGAAAACTTCTTGCAATCGAAAGTGTTATTGTGATGAACTGCCATAACCGGGAGGCAAATTTTCAAGATGGTTTTGATTGATTTGATGTTCTTCTTATCTCAGGATGCTGCTCTCTAGGCTTTTAATCTGTATTTTATTATTGTTAGCCATCTTCAACACCACTTTTGGTGGAAAGGCAGGAGATATAATTTAACAAATAAATAAATAAGAAATAATAAGAAAATCAATGTGTGTTTTTAATGATGCTATACTTCAGTCCTATTCAGACTTTAACTGTGCAGAGCTTTAAAGTAGTGGGGAGGTGGGACCATGCCTGCTCACTCCACTGGATATCGCATTTCAGCCCAAGTGTATGCATGGCAAGTCCAACCATGCAATAATTACTCTTAAAAATCACCCCCCCTCCCTCCACTGGCTTATAGTTCTAGTCATGTCTGAATAGGGCAGGAACGGAGAACGTGCAGCCTCCAGATGTTGTTGGACACTACCTCCCATTAGCCCTAGTCAGCATAGCAAATAGTGAGGGATGATGGGAGTTGTTGTCCAACAACATCTGGAGAGCAACAAGTCCCTCATTCCTGGAGCAGGGCTGGTGCTGCTTACCCTAAAGGATCTTGGTTTAGATTACTATTTCCTCCATGGCTGATTTAGTGCTGTAGGTAAGGGACCAAAAGAACATGAGATCAATGAGCTTATGCTAGACCTCTGTCTGTTGCTGGGATTAGCAGGGATCAACATGGGGACTTTCATGGTTTTTGAGTGGCAGGCATGCTGTAGGGAATTGGCCCGCCCAGCACTCAAGAGAACTTCATCTAAGGCAGCCTTCCTCAACCTGGGACGCTCCAGATGTGTTGGACTGCACCTCCCAGAATGCCCCAGCCAGCTGGCTGGGGCATTCTGGGAGTTGTAGTCCAACACATCTGGAGCGCCCCAGGTTGAGGAAGGCTGATCTAAGGAGTGGGTCTGCGCCTATGCATACGCCCCTGCACTTACCAACTTTATAATGTATGCAGCCTTCCAAATCTCCAACGGTGATCCAGCCTTGCTTCTTTTCTACCTCTGGGTCATTGTGTAATATTCTGTTCCTTAACCACGAAAGATAGTAAACTCGTAGTTTGTTCTTCTTTCCTGTTGAAACATGAAGCTTAGTTTTAACCAACAGATGTACAGTCTGTCATTGGATTAACAGTGGATGCCAACATAGCTGCATGGTTTTGTTTTGTTTTCATGCTATTCGTCTTGTTCATACAGTGTCTGATGAGAGCTTGCTTGTGGGATTGTTCTGTTTAGGAAAAGCTAATTTCTGGGATATTAATTGGAATTTTAATCTTGTATCTAAATTGAAGCCATATGAGTGAAAGCACTTTCTGTATGGTAAAGAAAGCTAGGTTCCTGTAGCCTTCCTGCATGGTAAAATGTTTTGACTGTGTTTTTATTATTTTGATTGGCTGCCTGGGGATGGGGTCTCTCAGAAGAAAGGGCAGGGTATAAATACTCTGAACAAAGAAGGGACAAATGCATGAAAATGCATGTGACCACTCAACCCGTACTACAGAGGAATATAAATAATACCATTATAGTATAAAATCTGAATATGAATTTGGTTGCTCTAACAAAGCCCTAAACGTCAGCATGGTTAAAGAGTTTTCAGTGACGTACTTAAACACCCAAAGCGGGAGGCAGGCTAATATTCCCTTTATTAGCACCTAGTGGGCCAATATGATTCCAGCTGCCCATTCTGTCTTGGCAAATCAGAGCCTGCAGCTGGGTCAGGAGGGTGTAAACCTGGCAGGCAGTCTGGGGCAGTTGGAGAAGACAGGCAGGAAACTGGCAGGGCTCAGTCAGGATCAGAATTCCTGAAAATAAGGTGGTTGGAGTTGGTCTTTCAGGACCCTGGAGAGAGCCCAGGGAGTGGTCTATTTGTGGGACAAGAGCTCACTCTCAGGGCCAAAGTACATATTACCTTTTCTGCATTGTTCTGGTCATGAAGGCAGATTGGATCAGAACCTACCGCTGGGGGAGGGGGAGGCAAGCTTTAATTATTTGCTCCCCTCCCAGCAGTCCAAATCTGGATCAGGGGCTGCATGCTTGCAGCTTGCATCACAAAAGTAGGATCCACTGAAGCAAATATGTTGATTGGGCTACAGAGTGGGCAGGGGAAGTCAGCAAGCCAGTCTGGAAGGGCAGTCCATTGCACCCTCCCAAAGATCTGCTTGTGGAAGTTGGGGAACATTTAGCTATCTTGTGGGTTGTGCTATATGCATGTGTGGGGTGGACAGGGAATTGGTAGAAAACAACCCTAATCCCTTGTGTGAATAGAAGAGAAACCTAGATGGGCCTAGCCAATCTGACTAGCCATACACATAGGGTAATACAGTCCCTTCTTTCTCTCCTGGCTTCTTCTTAAATGCCAAACAAACCTTGGCCTTTTCTAGAGGGAGAACTCCAAGACTGGTCAGCTGGAAACCAGAAGCAAAGATACAAGGCCATGGCTGTACCTGAGATAGTTACAAGAACGTTGAGTCCTTCTAGCACGTCCATCTGTTGAAACCGCCTCCTGTTGATCAGATTGTACACCTTCCCTTGTCCACTCCGATCCAACAACATAAGCCCGTTTTCAGTTCCCACCAGTAAGTTGACACCTGCGCAGTGAGCAAGCAGAGAGGGGGGTGATGAACATATGATCTGGGTCAACGAGAATGTTTTCATCAAGCATTAAAAGGGCCAACTAAGAGGGATGGGCAACTTGTGGCCTTCCAGATCTTGCTGGACTGCAACTCCCATCAATAAATATCATTGAAGAACCATGTATGCGACCTTCAGCTCGTTGGAGGAAGGGTGGGATAAATCATTGACCTAATTAAATACATGTGCATGGTGCTTGGTTGATATTGGGAGCGGCATTCTGATTTAATGTAGTTTTTCAAAAATAGGAATTTTCTATGATTGAAGCCTTCAACTTTTTCTGTGATTGAAGCCTTGCAACTTGAATGCAAACAGGAAGAGACTCATGCACACTTTAGGTCCCTGCAATTTGTGCGTTAATTAACCCATAATTTGCTGCTGGGCGCTGATGTGATCTGAACAGGACTATTATATGACAAGTCTTTTTAGATTTGATGGATTTGATTAATTCCTACTATTAATCATCCTGCTGAAAATACAAAATGCTCTGCCTCCAGCCCCTGAACCTTCTCATATCTTATCAGAGACTCGCTATAAATCTGTTCATTAATCTATTACTTTTTAAATGTAACTATTTTTTTTCTCTTAACATGCAGATTTCATTTCAAGTATTTTCAAAGATAAATAACACATACCCCATAGAGCAGCACAAAGAATTTCTGAATTGAAGCGTTTCTTGTACTTCCGGATCTCTGGTGTGTCGCTATGAGGACGAATATTGGTGGGGTTCACATTTACTACTGAAATTTTTCTTGCTTCATTAAGTTTGGCCTGTTCTTGCCTCAGCAGCTCACTGGTAAACAATGCTGGAACGGAAAACATACAACAGCAGCTTTACTTAGCATATAACAGAGGGGTTTATCAGCTACTAAAGGGCTGATTCAAACAGTTCCTCAGTGGTGTGGGAATTGCTTCCTTTGCCTTCTTCCCACACCTCTCTGGTAGTATATGGATGGTGGAACCTCAAGAGAAGTACTAATTATTGGCTCTTTCCAATGTGAATTTCATCTGGAGCCCTGAGAATGCAAAGCTAGTGAGAAAAGGAACAACATCACTTTCCCCATCCATACGATTGTTTCACCAACATGTCACAGGAGTAATGTGAGAAGAAACCACAGAGAAAACCTTCCCAGGCCATTGTGATAAGAGATAAATTGTCTCTGTTGAAATTGGGAAGATGTTGTATAAATTGCCCTAGAACCATATTAGGTGGAAGGGCAGTACGTACCAATTTTAAACACATACATAAAAATAAATAAAACAATTTGTTGTACTTGATAATTGATCTTTAATCATTACACAGTGATAGCCTAGCTATAAAGGGTCTTTGCAGACAGGGGATCCAGACTTTCCCCACAGGATAAAGTTTCTACTGCAGGGGTGTCGCACTTTCCCAGCATTCGAGCAGTAGTATGTGGTTGCTGGGAAAATGCAATTCTTCTCTCTGTTGCTTCCAGGAGCGTTGTGTGGAATGTAGCTGCATGAGCACTAGAGACTCCTATTGGATAGTGCCTATGACATCATCCATCATGAACAAGACTTCTCTTTCCATACCATTTTGTGATCTATTAAACTTGTTGCTTTATCATTAAAAACATTTTTAAGTAGATTAAACTTTTTCGCATAAATGCTTCCCAAATATAGGAGTATGAAATCAGCCTCTTCCTTGCAACAATGTCTAACACTTTATGAACATTTTCCTTTTGCATTGTATTTGGTTCTTCTCTCATTGTCTGCTTGCCAGCTTTGATACTGCTGGGGTTCTGCCCTGCCAGATCTAGACCCTGGGGTCTCAGACAATGAATGGAGGGACACCGCCGCCACCACCACCAATGCCTCTGAGCAGTCTACAGATCGAGATACAACAGCCACTTTTCCCTAGGGCTAGCAAAAGCCCAATGTATGTGCAAATAGGCCCCACGTGTCTTATACCCAAAGCAGTTTTCATCTCTCTGATATTCCTTCCTTTACCTGTGGCAGATGACTCCTCATCGTCATCTTCGTCTTCATCTGTAGGAGAAGTCTGAAACACTCTGGTATCCACAAATGGGGCAAAAGATGCTTTCGTGCTACTCCCCATGCCATACTATAAAGTATGAAATACAGAGGTGAATTAGTGAAGGGAAGGGAAGGATAAGTTTTTGGACTTCACACCAGATCACATATTCATAGTGCAAGGATTGTAGGCCCAGTAGCACAATGTGTGATATGTGTATGTATAAAGGCCCAGTTTCACTTCTTGGCATTTTCAATTATCCCTGGTCACTACAGGTCAGTTCATACATGCATTTACATCGCTCAATGACTGCAGCATGAAGTGGTGATTTGCATGTGTAAATGAGCCACTGCAGGTCAAATACTAGGGACAGAACTCCCATTTTCTCAAAACAAATGCTTCACTATCAGCCACAACCCCACTTTGAGTGCTGCTCTGGTGAATCTGGTGATGCTCAATACCAAGTTTATAAGGTTTTTCAGTGGAATTGTTTCATACTTTCAGATGTCCTTCACCATGTGATGAGAAAGCAAATAAAGTTACACGCATAGATGAGCCAGCTTGAACGCTAGTATTGGAAACCCTGCTGCATTCAAGTGCCAGTAACTGGACCAGCTTGACAAAATAAACCTAGACAAAACGTTGGTCTGAAACAGGACCATCTGCCACCTATATCCCAAGACCCCCTCAGCTCTCCCACCTGTCTCTCTGATTCAACTGATCCTTGTATTTCTGAAATATAAAAGGCAACACCCAAATCAGAGATGTTTGTTCAGTGCTTTAAAATAAAAAGGGCCTTGAAATACACTCTCAAAATCATATCTAACAAACATGTGGGACTACAATGGAAGGTTTTAATTGAGGCAGACCTTCCAGGAGAGCATCACAATGACCGGGTTCTGACACAGCTTCGGTATCCGTGCCAACTCCAAAGAGCACCATACTTATCCCCATTGATATCCCACTTGAGCCTCCCTCCCTCATGCACCTTATTCTTTATACTTTCGATATGTGTTGGACTACAGCTCCCATCATTAAGATGTTAGACTACAGCTGCCATCAACCTCAGCCAGCATGGCTGAAGGGTCATCTGGAGGGCACCAGCAGAGCCTTGGTTATTTTAGGTGTGATGGTTATCATTATCGTTATCACTCTTCCATTTCCTCAGCTTATGAATTTGTTCAGCATAATAGTTGATTTGTTTTTAAAAGAAAAGAAAAAAGAAAGAGAGAGGTGTTGAACCTCCAGCTTGGCTAGCAGTCCTGCCCCCACAACTTAACGTGCCCAAGGGCTAGCTGCAATAACACTCTCTACATTTTGTCTTAGCCACTGTCAGCATTCGCATATGGTCAGAAGCACTGTCAGCATGGAGAGACACGCTCCTCCTCTCCCAAGTGTGGAAGGTCTCCAGCTCTAAGCCCAGGTCTCATGAACATGTGATAAACCTGCTTCTGGGTAATGCCACTTCAGGTGGTAGGTGGCACTCACATGACTGAACATTCTGCATAACAAAAAAACCCACAATGTTAAAAAAAAACCCTGCATGTAAGAGAATCAGCATGCCAGGGAGAAAGCTAAGCTAGAGCCTCTCTCTCTGACATGATAGTTTTCTATGTGCAGGAATGTGTATTTGTAGGGAGAAACATTCAAGCATGTGAGGCTGCACCTAAAGTTGAGTGCAGCCCTAATAAAGGTTCACAGAAGTATGGAGCCTGATGCATTTTAAATATAGACCCATCTTTTGCAACAGAAGTGGAGGCCAAAGATTCAAGTTGGTTGTGCTTAAGACCATCCCTGAAGAAGGATCTATGTTTGAAATGTGCTGGGTTCAATAAACATACTTCTGTGTACCGAGAGGCCTTCCTTCCCTCCCCATTTTTCTTTTTGTTTCCTTTTCTGAAACAGGATGGCCACCTAGCTGCTGCTTTTGAGAACTACGCCCTAGTTCAGGCATGGCACGACAGTTCAAAGTCTTAGGAACGCCTTTTGAATTAGACTAATGCCTGATACCAAAGAGTTGTAATTCAAATGAATGAATAAAGGTTCTCCTATTGTAGCTGGGAAAATGACTGATTCTGGGCTTGGATCTATCATTCTCCCCTGCTGAGGACCAACCTGTGAGATAGACCAATTTCTTTCCATATTGCCTGCATAGCCTTGAAGAACAGGAACAGCATGGTCTGGGATGCCATTGAGGGAAATGCCAATAGAAATCCATTGACGATATTCCACTTCACAAGTCCTCAGGCTGAATTCTTCCTGAGTTCATGTTCAAATTAATATCTTGTATTATTTATTCTTCATTTCATGCCCCATTCTATCTGATGGATTTAGGATAATTACAGAAAATTAACCTGTGGTGCAATGCGTTTTAATAGTGAAATTGGGGTGGGTAAGATAAAAATATAGCGCTGGATCCAGATTTATGCACTGATGGAAGTGGCCTTTTCTGACCCCACTTTGCATGCGAGGACACATATTACCATATGCATTAAGAGGTGTATGGGAATTGTGATCATTATTAATATTAGGCAGGGGCAAGAATGGCTGCACTGGAAGCTGTATATTCAGATATTGATGCTGCTTCTTGAAAACTGCACCCAAGCTGGACTTCCTGGATACAGCAGTATCAAATACCCATATCTTTTTCAGTAACTGTATCTTACTCACCCCACATGGCGTCTCAGAACGCAGGATTTGCTCAGTGTTATACTCCCCCCCACACACACTTTTTATGTTTAAACTGTCCAAAGCGTATATCTTAACCTGAGACAATGCAGGGCTTTTGTGTCACAATTAGCTTAAATGACTGACAAGTAGTAAAAAGGTAATAAAAAAAACAAGGTACGTGAGCATAATCTGATTACTAAGTATGGCAAAACTAAGTTTGATTATTAGGAAATCAGGGATAATGAATTCCTAATAAAGAGATTGTTTTCTTTGGCAATCTCTTGCTGTGTTAGTATCCAAAAGCAAAGACAAGACCATCTCCCAAAGGAAAGCTGAATTCTTTTTGATAGCTGTATGGGAAGGATTTCCTCCACAGCAGTAGCTGAACCACACTATTTACCCGAGGCACGTTATATTTATGACCTCTATTTGGGGCTGTAATAATAGGAAGAAGCCAGGAGGGAAAACAAACACCTTCCATCATTGCTAGTTTATGCCTTTTCCTGGGACTTATTTGAAAAGCCACTGCAGGTCCAGAACCAAGTCTGCAATCCAGGTTGAAAACCAGAGCCAGGCAGCTGTCACACTGGATAATTGCCTAGCCTGTCGGCTGTAAGAAGATAACCAGCTTCATGAAAGCAACTGCTTCTCTTTAAGGTACACATACTCCTATGAGGCCGCCACTTGGGTTTCCAGAAAAAGACAACACTATCTCTTAGCAGAGTGAGAAAAGGATTAGACTAATGAGTAGAGGAGCAAACATTTAGCAGAATATCTAACTCTTCCCAGATGTTAAGAATCAGATGTGCTGGCTTCCAAAATCTGGTGGCATAAAAACCCAATAACCATTCCACAAACAGGCCTGTATAAATTGTGCAAA
This sequence comes from Elgaria multicarinata webbii, assembly GCF_023053635.1. Lineage (NCBI taxonomy): Eukaryota > Metazoa > Chordata > Lepidosauria > Squamata > Anguidae > Elgaria > Elgaria multicarinata. Next base: position 21,707,864 of record NC_086178.1, on the reverse strand, counting down.
TTTGCATCATTTCACTTACTTTACGAATTTCTTCTGCTTCTGCTAGACAAGGGGAGTGGCAAGGAGTTATTCAGGGCACTGAAACTCTGCCTTGACCTGGAAAGCTTATTGAATTAGTCTTTTGGCTTCTGGGAGCTCAGCAGGTTTTACTCACCTGCTTTTGAGAATGTCTGTGAATCCATTTCTTAACAACAATAAGGGCTTAAAAGAACTTGCTTTAAATAATAAAATAAAAATAAAAGCATAATGCTCAGGAAGCAGGATTCTGTACTGTAGTGGAACTGTGGCATACTACAGCCCGGTCAATAGGATATTGATGGGAATTGTGCATGAGGATGCCTTCCAGATTTTGGCTTTCTTCAATTATTATGCTGCCTCATGCTGACAACTCTGCTGATCCCCATATTGAGGGATGCTAGTCCGAGCGCACTAACTTGACCATAGAATCATAGAATCATAGAATAGCAGAGTTGGAAGGGGCCTACAAGGCCATCGAGTCCAACCCCCTGCTCAATGCAGGAATCCATCCTAAAGCATCCCTGACAGATGGTTGTCCAGCTGCCTCTTGAAGGCCTCTAGTGTGGGAGAGCCCACAACCTCCCTAGGTAACTGATTCCACCGTCGCACTGCTCTAACAGTTAGGAAGTTTTTCCTGATGTCCAGCCGGAATCTGGCTTCCTTTAACTTGAGCCCGTTATTGAGACCAGTTGAGACCAGTTGAACCCAAGCACTAATTGGGGTGTTTTCTATGATGTGCTTCCTGCTGCATGTCAGAGTTTTGTGGCTACCATTCATGGTAAAGGTTATATCTAAACGTGTCCAACAACAGATGGATTATTAGAGAAATGCAACTCTGCTTACAATGATAATTAGAGAATGCAAGCTGAGAAGAGGAGAAACAAAACCCACCAACAGCTCCTCTTTATAGCAGGATGTTGGCACTTAAACAAAGCAAAATTGAAGGGAGGGAAAAGAGAACATATTTATCCAAGGAGAACCCTGCGACCTACTTCTGCCACGGAGTCCATCTCTTGCCCATGTGTGGAGACTCGCCCCAGGCCCTCGGTCGGCGTGCCCGCAGGTGAGTGGCTTTGTTGTACCAAATCTGGAAGATTGACGTGGCCAGCAAAGCCATTGCTGGCTGCATGGCCAGAGCGCTTTTTGTCCCCAGCCGTCTGCAAAGACACAAGTTATAATGAAAAGAGAAGGGAAACAAAACAAAACAGAGATCCCATATTAACCCACGGACCAAACCAAGCGCAGACACCAGCACCTGAATTGGCCGTCTCATCAACAGGCAAACTCAGCAACCAGCAACATATTTACCCTGATGGAATCAAGAGAGAGTGCAACAAAGAGCAAATTCAGAAGCCAGGGGCTCTGTGCTCATTCAAACACCGAAAAAGACCAGTTATTATTATTTTTAATGCTATGAGGCTAAAAGCACATTTGGGACATTTCTGTACTATTTATACCAACTGTGAATGCTATGAAATGTGTGACACAATAATCATATTACAACTGAATCAACACAGGTTTTCTATTCGAATCAGGTATTTTGCAGGACCCCGTGTAAAAAACACCTGTGGGAATGTTGGGCGGCTGCCAACCACAGCATGGAGAAGCCGACTGTATAATCCTGGAACTGCGATGCAATTGCTGTCCACTCAGTCACCATGATTTCCTCCCTCACAGTAGTAGCCATGTCATAATGGAAGAGGACCTACTTTGCATGCGGAAGTTCTTAGGTTTAATCTCCAGGTAGGGCGGGAAAAACTCCTGCCTGAAACCTTGGAGAGCTGCTGCTGCCAGTCAGTGCCAACAATAGATGGGCCAAGGGTCTGACTCAGTGGAACGCAGCTTCCTATGTTCCTATCATATAACATTACCACGGTTGTCACATGCATATAGCCTCTATGTCATGGGTGGGCAACTTGCAGCCCACCAGATATTTTGGCTTACAAATCTCATTGTGCCGTATCATTGGCTATGCCGATAAGGCTGATGAGAGCTGTGGACCAAAACATCTGGAGGGCCACAAGTTGCCCACATTGGTTCTGTGTGATTCTTGTCCACACCACAAACTCATTGGCAGCTCCCATGGGCAACTGTGAGGGATCTATTGCATCTCTGAAATGGGCCACAGATCTTTTTTAAGGAAAAGCTGGTTTATGCCTTGCCTGTGAAGATGCCTTGAGATGCCAGCGTCATTGGGTGAAAATCCTCATTTCAAGATATGTGATGGTGGCTGGCTGGCTTTCTGTTTCTCCATGGCAATTTTGGTATGGATATCAGTAAGAACGAATTAGATCACTGGCTTTCATGGGCTCTCTAGAACTAAAGCCAGACTTTATTGGACTGTGTCACTTCTGAATACTGTTAATGTAGTACAGCACATAGAAGAGAGGCCGTTTTCTTAAGCTGACTACATATTTTATCCACATAGGTTTTTTCATTCAATTTACAGGGAAATACAAAACTGGTTTAATTGCCACATGTGAAAACAGCAATAGAGCTAGGGTAGAAAACACATCTGCATTCAGGCCCTGAGGCTCCTTTCATACATTCTTCAGTCTCCTAATCCTAATATACCAGATCCTAGGAATACCAGATTTACAATTCTAGCCCTTTGCCCCAAATGGGGGGAAATCATGTTTCCTTACCGTTGCTTCTCCGTTCCCGCATTTTCCCCTCATTACTTCCTCTTCTGCCCGGAGGGGAAAGAGGAAGTAAACCAAGACCACACGGCCCATTCAGAGGCCGTTTTAATCACACTGCTTTTTCTGCACATAGCAGGAGATTGCGGCATACTCCGTTTTAAAAAAGAGTCGGATTAAAAGGGGTCTATTTTGTGATGGAAAAGCGAGCGGAAGGAGCAGGAGGCGTGCAAGAGGTGGACGTTGTATCTAAAGGACATGCACTCATCCGTAAGTGGGCAGTAGTGAGGGTGTGATACAACGCTCATCTGATGAACCTCATTGTCAAGGGATATTTGTAGTAATTCCTACATACTGCTTGTTACCACACTGTTACCTGCTCATGGCTTAGGGTGAGTTTATACATGCAGCCAAATCAAGCAGAAAAGCTGTCCTGGACTGTACTAATTCATGGGTGAATGCTCCCCTTGAAGGAAAAAGACCTCCTATACATAGAAAATCAGGAAGAATGCAAGGCTGAACCTTTGTACCTGGCATCTAACTTTCTATCTGCAAAGGGAAAAGCACATGTGTTGCATCGCATGTGTAAATTGATCCAAGAGGCAGGCTGGGGGCTACCTCTTAGTGCCATAACCTAACTTTTCTATGTTGGGGCTAGCTAGCTCCCAATTTTATGTCCGTCCCCCCACCCTGAGAAGTGTTGCCCATGCAATTGTCCCTTTGGTGAGTGGCTGGTAAATTTAGAGAGAATAGCATGTCAGATTTGATCCTGCCTTCCAAGTATTCAGTGAACCAATTAAAGTTGTGCCTGCATGCTTCCACCTCCTGTCATGTGCAGGCTTCTACACTTGTATTATGACTTTCTTAAACTTGTTACACATCATGTCTGAAATGGGAAACTGTAGTTTGTTGTTGGACCATCAAACCACAATTTCTCATTCCAGACATAACAGAAAATCGTAGCTTTAAAAAAATAATGGGACAAGTACCAAAAACAGCATGTGAGAGGATGAAAGCTTCGGCTATTGGGCGGTATAAAAATGTAATAAATAAATAAATAAATAAATAAATAAATAAATAAATAAATAAAAGCACAGGTCTGATAAACTTGATCCTGGTTTATTAAGCTAGGATCATTATGTCTAAACCAGCCCACTGGCTGAATGTGCATTAGTAACATGCTCTCAATTGCAGGCAATTAGAAGCTGTAAGGCTGCCAGATTGCTGGCCTGATGCTCTTACTAAGCCTCAGAGGAAGCTGATATCTGGCTTTTCAGTTATCAACTTGAAAATATGTGTAACTATTCCAAAATGAAAATAAAACATTATATAGAGTTCAGCATTATTTTAATAACAATCAAGATGTTACATGACCTTTGGTGATGTCCATTTTGTGCCCCTTTCTAGGTTGTGCCTAGGGCAGGTGCCATTTCCTCACAAACCGATACGCTGACGTAAAAGCACAGCCGATACCTTTTGGCACAGCTATCAAGTGGCAGAATGTCTTATGTGTTCATGTCCCAGTTTGTAGAACTTTATGCCAGTGCTCACTTTTCCACCCTGTGTCCTTTTCAAACTGGCTACAATAAGTTTATGTGATTCAAGACAACAGTGGACAACCTCGGCTTCTCCCCCAGCACGGATTAATAGATCTCTCTTTGTCCTGACAGGCACGCAAAGCTCACATTAGCATCAATGAGGGTTATATGCCTCTGCAAAAAGCAGAAAAGCCTCTTCCGTCTGCAACTGGGGAAAGGCTACATAATCCAGCAAAAAACAACCTCACTTTGTTCTCTCTTGTCTCTACAGGCAACTAACAAAACAGACGGACTTGTCTCGATTGCAAAAAATCACCACTGATGCTTCTTTTGCTGAATTACAAGCCTGGCAGAAATTGTCAGCAGCATGTTACAGCTGCAGCAACCTGCTGTTTATGTCTAATGTGTCACTTATTAAGGAAAGGCCCAAGCAGGGTAATGTACCCGAAAGAGATTACCCCAGGCTGCATAAGCAGCATCTGCCACATTTCTTAAACTCTCAATCTAATCAGGTGGCAAAGAATGATTTATGTAAAAAAACTAAAAACAAACAAAAAGGAAATGCAAATATCTTCTATGGCACTCATCACAGCATGATTCTTAAGGTGTCTCAGGCTTAATGTCACATTCAGAGCCTTTTGCAAACGAGTTGTGCATTAATAAGGCACAAATCTACTTTTGCACATAATTTTTCTCCCCAAGACAATGAAGTGCTCTCTTCACTTTTCCCGTACCACTAGGGACCAGTTCACATTTTATGTTAGTCCCATGGGAGACCTCCTTTCCATACTTACCACTTGGATCATATATTTCATAACCACACGAGCAGGACCAGAGTCTTGTTTCCTTCCCACTTGAAGCTTGCTCCCCCCTCCCTGGGCGGTTCTTCCTTGTGTCATTCTGAATTACCAATCAACAAAAACTTGTTTTGGGGGAATGAGTGGTGGTTACCTTTCTCCTTTTGTTTTCTTAAAACAGGTGGGAGATCTCTGGCCTATGGGCCAGATGCAAAACATGGCACCTTTGGATCTGGCCCACGCGAGGATTAGGCTTAGGGTGGGGGGAAAGATTCTATTTGCCTGAATGGAACCTTTTCTTTTAAGATTAATTCCTGCATGAAATGGGGTGGGGCATGATTTTCAGAGGGGAGGGGAGGGCAGGTGGGGATGAAAGGAGAGGGAGAGGAGGGGGAAGAAACAGAGAGAAGGGAGGAGGAAAAGAACGGAATTGAGGCATGTGTGTGTGAAAACAGATGGATGGGGTGTATGTGAGACAAAGAGTTTGTGAATGAACTGGTTTGCATTACATGACAACCCACCATGGGTTAATTTATCCGTGGGGCATTTTTCATTGTGCTGGGCACACACAGGTGACATTTTTGCATGGCACCTGTGGGCACCCAGCTTTCCATGGGTTGCGAACACAAGCAGCGGGGTTGAGGGTGACACAACCTTCAAATAACTGTAAAACAAGCCAAATGTCATTTGAGGGTTGTCTACCCTCAAACAGCTCCTGCTGCCTGGGTTTGCATAACCCATGGCAAGCCAATGCAGTAACCCCTGCGGATAAATTTACCCACGGTAAGCTGTCTCTGCCCACCTTGCCTTCACTGCTGGCATGTGTCTCATACCAGATTTTCCTAGAGGGAATGTAATCTGTGATTCCCCATCCCTTTCTTAATAAGTCTTTCCTAAATGTAACCTCCTGTCATAGTAAGGTTTTTCTCCAGCAACTTGGCTAGCCTACCCCCTCTTCTATAACATGGCACAGTTGCAAATGGCCACCACTAGCAAAGCACTGAAGGATAGTAGTGTTACCTCTGCAGGAGGGGGCTTTTCATTTCATGGCTCTTTGATTTTGGTCTGCAAAGGGTTAGGGAAGGTATCCTTGGTGGTGAGAGTTTTAAAATGTAGGTAATGGCATCCACAAAGTATTATGGCTTTGCCTCTTTTTCAAGTTCACTAGAGATTTCATTCAAATGTATTCATGTATTCAGTGTGACGGTTTTCCCACATTAATATGCAAAATTACACAAATCCTTAAAACAAAAAGTATCCCACACATGCATTGGCCCTTGGGTTGACTTTACAGGATTCTTTCTTTCTTGTCTCCCAAGACATTGCAATTAGGGTATTCATATAAAGAGCTACAATTAAACTAAAGCAACTGAGAATCTTCAGCAGATGGCTTAGAAGGAAATTAGTGCAGAGGTGTATGGGCCAGGTTTCAGACTCACTTCCTACGGTGTAAATCTTGTGCAAGTCCTTCAGATTAGGAGTTTTTTCTTGTTTTAAGCCAGGGTGAAAGAGTATGAGAATCCAGGAACAACCTTGCAGTGTCCTACAGCATTCACTGCTGTTTACAGTTTGGAGACGCCTCTTTTGTTTAGATGTTATAATTATATTAATCAACCACTAACAAGCATAGCTTCATCAATCACTTTGTGCTCAGAATACACAATGTAATTATTATTCATAGCTTAGAAAGACAAAACCACTCAAAGATGTTCCATGGAAAATAGTTAACACCCACTTACCTCCCTTATCATTAAAGTCCCTTCTCTTGAAATATTGCTAAATGTATCGGTATGGGATGGCTCGAGACCATGGCTTGACACCATTCCTAGGTTGTAGGCCTCGTTGTTTCCCGAAATTCCTGTTGGTCTGCAAAATAGAACCAGTGGGTGTTTACAGAGCTAAAATAAGGGGGGGGGGAAGGAAAAGTATCATTTTGGGCCAGGTGTTGATTCCCCATGATAAGTGGGTATAACTGGACAGTAGACCAAATGACCACAGTGAAATTATTGTTCTTTAAAGATTAATGCCAACATACATAAAAATCCAAGACATGAAGTTATTGAATCCTTTCTCTTACACTAAAATCTTGATATCTTTCATCCTCATCTTCCTTTGACTAAGGACACAAATAAACATGATGCATGTTTATGGCCCGCAATGGCAACCCTGCATCCACTTGCCCCTTCTCTCCCCATACTGAAGAGGGAAATGCAGGACGTGACATTTGCCCTGCCCCTTCCTAACAGCATCTAGTAATGTCAAGTGGGGGTGGGAAAATGCAAATCTGACCATCTCACTTAATGTATTCTCCTCATTAAACATGATGGGGAAAGGAGAATTGGACAGTGGCTATTTTAATGTCAACCTTGAGATCCATATCACATCTGGTTCCACCCTAAAGACCAGAGCCCACATTATCATTCCAGAGAGATGCCACTAACAGCTATTCCCCTATGTCAGGTAACATTTTTAAATATTCAATGTGCTATTTGAATGTGTGCAATACAGCTAAAGACATGCCTTTCTCCCCACGAAAAACTAATACCAAAACTTTCTGCATGAATTTCCTCTTACATCTAACAGGAGGTGGAAATATGAGGCCGGGTTAGGGATACTCCTATTGCATGAGAAAGTCCCAAGCAGGCAATACTTGCCATAGTAGTAGAGCGGCTTAACGACAATTTTGTGCACATTGTGATACAAGTGTGAAATTTGGTATGGTAGCATTTATGACAATGTAGATTAAAATGAGATATCAGCCTTTTCTGTCTTTTCCTAGAATGGGGAAAGTCTGGATTATTTTCCCCAAGTGAATTTAATGCACCCTGAAGCCTCTGTGTAGTTCTGCCCTCCTGCTTTTTCCTTTGCTGGGGGCATGTGCTGTAAGGGAGAGCTTGCTGATGAAAGGGGAGGGTGGGGCGGTTCTCCTCCTCCACGTCTTTCAAACCAAGGGGCTGAGCCAGTGTAACATACTTTTGCTGCTCCAATCCTACCACCTCCTTGCCCACAGCTCCCTTATTTTTAAAGATAAACAGATTAAACTTGGGACCCTGAGAGCTTTTAAGTAGGGCTTTGGGTATGCCAAGCTTGAATCAGATCAGTTCATCCCTTGATTTTTTAAGGATTTTAAATCCCCCCCCCTTAAGCCATTGTCCTGATAGTCCACCAATGCGAAATTCCACCTGTTTGCCTCTGCGGAAGATCGGTTTTCCTTTATTTTGATAATGTTGAAAAATGTGTAAAATGTGACCTCTGAAAGTTTCAGGCTTGCAACACAACGTGCAAGACTGGAACGAGGGTGAGATAGTGCATCTTGTTGACTTCTCAGACAAATGGGTAGGAATAAAACCTTTATATCTCGACGAGGGTTGCTCCTATGAAAAGATTGTTAATGACTTTTTTGTAGCAAATTTTATGCTCTTTAATTTTGTATTGACACATCTTTTCTGTGAGATTACAAATAATAGAGTTATTGTGCGAAAACAGGATTTTGGCTGCCATTTTCCAAGATGGCGGCCGTTACGATGATTTCCCAAGATGCCCCTATATCTCATTTTAATCTACAGGGTCATAAATGCCACCATACCAAATTTCACACTTGTATCACAATATGCACGATTTTTTTGCTAAGCTGCTCTACTACAGGAGGTAGTTTTCAATAGCATTCTTATGGCAACTATTCTTAGGAAGAGAAGAAGAGCCATGCTGGATTAGACTCAAGGCCCAACTAGTCCAGCACTCTATTCACACAGTGGCCAATCAACTGTCTATGGGATGGCCATAAGTCCAACAATAGCACCCTCCTGCTTTTGTTCTCCAGTAACTGTTGCACATAGGCATACTGTCCCCAATGATGGTAAATATATCACCATCATGAGTAGTAGCCATTGATAACCTTTTCCTCCATGAATTTGTCTAATCTGCTTTTATACCCATCCCATCCCAGTTGGCGGCCATCACTACATCTTGTGGTAGTGAATTCCATAGTTTAACTATGCAAATATTTCAGCAATATCTGAAAATAGCAAATTAGAAAGATAATACACAGACCTCACAGGTACATAGCTTCAGTGCACACAGCCCACGGCGCAATGTGAAATTACAACATGCCATATTTTTAATCACATTAAGCAAAATATAAAGAAAATAGCTGCCCAGACTTTACCCATATATATCTGGATGGCCAAAATAATAATAATAATAATAATAATAATAATAATAATAATAATAATAATAATAATAGAAGTCAAAGAACTATGGCAACAGGAAAAGGTCACAATTATTCCCTTAGTCACATCAGTCACCGGCATCACATGAAAAAGTTATACAGAAAACCTTCAGAACTTGGACCTACCAAAATACATCTACACCAACATCCAGAAAGCAGTCATACTTAAAATATGCACAGTTGTCAGGAAATTCCTGAATCTGTAAAAGACAGCATGACTTGACAAAGCCCATCATATCTGTCTAGAAAAACCACCACAAGCGAGAAGGAGATATAATAATAATAATCAGCAGAAGCAGAAGCAGCTGCACATTTATGCCCAAAGGCAGAGAATGACCTAGATAAGGTTTTTAGAAATCTAGATTAGATAATGTTCTAATAATGGCCCAGATATACTGTTGTTTCAACAATATTGTGTCAGTCATCAGAACACTGAGGGACTGTTAAAATGGTATAATAAAATAGCATTCGGTTGTGAATTTCATTAACAAATATTAAAAACATTGGCTGCAAAATGAAGCCCACAAAATCCCAGTGTTTCCTAGCTCTCAGGCCTGTTTCACACACCGAGCTTTTGAGGTCTACTCCTAAGATCTGTAAGTAGACACTGTAATGTGAGAATGAAACAAACAGGTTATTGGAAACCAGCATGTATTATACAGGTACACTCAGTGAAGACTGGCTGTAGCTCGTCTATGAAAATCACATTCAGTCACAAACTCAGGTTTGCTACCCCGTAGTCCTGGCTCAAAATATTTTTTGTGAGAAGGTGTTTTTTTTGGTCAGGACAGCTTCAGTAGGCCTCCTTCTCCTCTTCACTGCCACTGCCATCATCTGTTCCTCCTTTTATTGCAAACATCCCCTTTCTCACCAGACAAAGGCCACTGAAGAAGCAGATGATTGCAACTCTTCCTCCTCTTCACTGCTGTTGCTGTTCACTGGCTCACCCCTTTGGGGCCAGAAAGAGTGGGCCAGTGATAATGTAGGGGCTGCTGGTACGGCGCACAGCATGGTCAAGGGTCTCTTGCTGGAATGTGGAGCTCAGCAGGTGCCCAAGCAGACTCGGGGTCCTAACTGAGAGCCGTACTTGGGGACAAGGAAAACAGTGGAAACATCTTTAGTGTGGAGTAACTTTTTCTCTGTGCGTATGGCTCTCAGTGATGTGAAGTAGCTGGGTTCATCCATAGAGAATTCCTGTATGCAGAATTCTGTTTTTGCCAGAACATTCAAAACAAAACAAAACAATAACCTGCGGGATCAGACTAAGGCCATAGCTAGACCTAAGGTTTATCCCTGGATCATCCAGGGGTCAAACCTGTTCATCTAGGTGACACACAGGGGATCCAGTGCTCAGGCAGGGGCGAACCCTGGATGATCCCAGGATAAACCTTAGGTCTAGCTGTGGCCTAAGAGTCTATAAAGGCCAGTGCCCTGTTTTCTACATTAGCTATCTAGAATATCTGGGATGCTCACAAGCAGGAGATTAAGAAAAAAGCAACTAGAGGATCCTGCTTTGGGCACCAGCTTATACATCATGCTCTTCTAGCCCAGTCTTCCCCAACCTGCTGCCCTCCAGATGTGTTGGACTATAAATCTTAGAAACCCCAAGCCAGTTGCTGGCAAGTTGGGTTGGCTTGGGATTCCTGATCCTATCAGTATGGTTCAAGTCAAAGAAGCAACAGCCCCATAGAACCCAACTGCATTAAACTGTTTCCCCAAGCACACACACACACGCGCGTGCGCACACACACACACACTGTAGTTGCAGCACAAAACTGCCTGCTGCCTGCAACGTGGGTCTGCTACCAAAAATGCCATCCCTGTGTTGAGGTTTTCCCTCTTCTCAGTAAAGCTGTGGGTCACTTATCCTGTGCTGTGAGTAGGAATGCTCAAGGATTTCATTCAGTCTGCATTTTTAAGAAAACCAACCAGATTCCTACTTCTCAGACCAATATATGGATCGGAATGAACTTATCTTTCATTCTTCATACAATGAATGATAAATGCAATATAGTTCTAAGCTCCAAAAAAGGAACAAAATCCATATAAACTGCATATTTCAGGATAAATGCGTACATATTCCAGGGTAAAATGAAAAAAAAAAGAGTATTTTGTGGGGAAATAAAAAAAAATGGTGCAGTTTTTCAAAGAAGACTTGCAGATTATTGCAGAAACAAGGTGGAATGGTTTTAGGAATGAACACATGGGAAATTGACAGAGATCAGAAATGGCTTGCTCTGTCCGTCATACTGCACATTTCCCTACTTCCGCCAGTTGATGCGGAGCAAGAGCAGAGAAACACACACCAGGATAGCGTGATGGCATGGGATAAGTGATCCAACACATTATGGGGAGGGACTTGACATGGGGGGATGCTCTTTCTAGTGGCAACCCTATTGTCGCACATAGTGTGTGGTTCCACCCACAGCTCCAAAGGCACGGTGTAATTATCATGGATTTAACTTCACAAAAATGTGCCTTACATAAGCCTTGGAATGTCACTGACAGGCACGGTCCCATCTTGCGTTTCACTCTCCCCATCCTCCTCCTCCTCTTCACTGCTTTCAGACTCCTCACTGGAGGACGAGTAATCGGTAACTTTCTTCAAAGGCCGGTTGGTTTCTTCAATGCGTAGCTCCCTCAGTTCTTTTGCTAAGGCAGTCAGATCCTGGAGAAGAAGGGAAAACACGGAGACCAACGTGAATTTCATATAAAAGCAGCAGGGGAAAAATGCGACACACATCTGACTGAAAGCTATACTGCAGAGCACAAGCAACAAAAAAGTATAAATTTATAGTATTCTTACAAACATAGAACAAATATAAGACAACACCGCATGTAGCTTTCGTTAAACAAAAATTGGCTTTATGCTTGTTGAAAACTCAACAGCCAACCTGCTAACTTTGTCTGACCGCATAGGTGTGTGTACATATCTGTTTGTAGTCTTATATGTACAGACACAACTCGGTTATACTTGTTAAAAACATGGACTTCAGTCATCATCATAGTAAACTTGAAAACCATGTGATCTTTGGAGGGTATTATTCCATCCTAAAGGCACGCATTTGGAAGTTCCACGAATCTCAATGAAGCTTCACACCTGTACACCTATAACCTAAATACATTTAACTGGAACTGAATGACATTAACATTACTAGGAGATCATTTCCAAGTACTTAGGGCTTTGGATCATGGTATTTCAGCTAGCTGGGATGTTATACTTGCCATGGGAACTAACATCCCTTTGGTGACTTTCTTTCCCACTCACGCCATCCTAACCATTAACTACAACTTATTTAGTACAGCTCACCCTGTGAGTAGGACCTTCATTTAGTGAGTTTTCTTTTCATGATCCACATCGATAGCATGCAGGACAGGGTATGGATTTCTTTCTTTTTTTCATGATAGCCTAAGTCACACAAGGTGCTAAATGTGTGTTTATATGTTTCCATGGATGTATGTGTGAGGTGGTAAAAACTAAACTGGCTGTTTCTTATTTGTTCTAGGGCATGAGCTGAAGGCTGGTATATGTATAGCAGCAACTTTGCTGATCCCAAGCAAACTAAACTACAAAAAACTAAAACATTCTGAAATTAGAATGAATTACACAAATTCAAAATACAATTACTAAATTGCTTGTTACATTCTGCTAAAAAATGGAAGTTGGGGGTGTGGTGTCTGTATGGAATAGACTGGGGACTAAACTAAACATTCATGCCTTTTGCACTTGAGTGGCTTGTTGTTGTTTTTTTTTTAACAAAGCAGGTTCAGGGCTCTCCAAATTGCATCAGGACCACAGTGTGTGTGTGTAGGGGGAAGAAGAGCTTATCCTTTCTCCCCACCATAATCTTGATATGGGTTGACCTTCCCTCACTTTCTATTTGCAGTGGAAGAAGAGCTCCTATTGTCCCCTAGGGGAGCTTTCCTCCTATTGCAAATAGTAGGGTACACACATCCAATTTGGATTGGAATTCCAGGCAGAAGAAAGGGCTATAGTCCTCTTTCCCCAACCCCCCATGGTCCCAAACTGGTTTGGCTCGGCTTTGTTAAAAAAAAAGGATTAAATTCATGGGAGAGTGGGTGTATAATGTGTATAAGGCAAGGGCTTATTGAATGGGCAACAGATCCATGTGAAATTATCAGGAGGACGATATCTTAACAGACACTTGTCAGTCTTTGACACTTTTGTGTCTATTTAAGATCCCCCCTCCCTAAAAATTATAATAATTGGAACTTTGCTCTTAAAAAAAACCCCTAAACCCCCAAGGTAAGATTTTCATTTTTTAAGAGCAAAGTGGTTCAAGATATTCCATAATTTTCAGAGTAGGCATCTAAACCTTCTGCAACAGGAAATGGTTTTGTGCGAATTCTGGTTCCACTCTCAGCCTAAAAGGATGAGAAGTCACTAAAGATATGTGTGCATGTAAAGCTTCTGCAGGTTTTACTATCTGACATCTTATTCTCAGCTAGTTGCCATTCCTCTCCACATTGTTCAAGAGGTAGCTATCCCCGGAAGATGCTCTTTTGCCTTTAGTGAATTAACTCTAGCTACTGCTGACAAAGGTCTAAACATATGGCAACTAAGAACGATATATAAAACATGATGTACGCACAAAATGTGAGAAATAATGTCACAAAGGACCTCTTCAGCTCCAGTAAGTGTAGAGTACAAATGAACTTCCCAAGACCTACATGAATGTACGCATACCCTGCACAGGGAAACACAATAACTACAATAAATGCAGATATTCTGAAAGCTACAGGTGGAAAGGGAAAACAACTAGGAAACTTAAAACGGAAGCCAACACAAAGAGTTTTCAGTTTACTATGACATTGACTTCACATTTATAGATCAACAGTGTAATTTCAAGACAAAAGGCACTACAAGCACCATGTAGAACAAATAGATTTCTTGTAATCTTACATGCTTTTATAGCAATGCAGGGGGAAGCAGTAGGACAAAAAATAAGAAGCATGAGAGCTCTAATTAGAATGGGTTAGAAAAGTTTATTGCATAAGGCATGCACAAGATGAACAAAGCAATTGCAATAGTCAGTCTTACCATTTCTCCCTATATTAGTGACCGAGGGAGCCATCAGTGCATTTGGTCAGAGATAAAGGGTTAGGGAGAAAGAAACTCATTGAAAAAGAAAGCTAATTTCCACATTTTGTTTTGTTCTGTTCTTATGGCCATATTCCCTCTTTGCTGCATTCTACAATGTCCCCAATTTACCATGAAGAGTTGAAGAGGAAAATGATCCTAAAAATGACCTTTACCAGACCCTAAAAAGAAATACTTGTCCATCATAAAAGTGAGCTAAAACCAAGGGATCCAGTCCCAATGTAGCCCTGGATTGATAATTAAACACAAAGAACACTTTAATTGCCATTATTAAGATCTGTGCCATAAAGATTTCACTATCCATAAATCATCAAGGTCAATGGCATCTTTCGAATTAGTTCAGATTGTGTAACGCTGTGGTCTTTTTCTTAAACTTTACGGCAGTACCGTAAACTTTACAGCAATACGGCAATACTTTGATCATAAATAGGGAGATGGGTAAATATTAGAGCTGTTAAGCAGTTGATTTTTTTTCTAAACAGTTAATCACTTGGTCTTTAACTGATAAATCAATTAATTAATAATTGAAAATGAATATATATAGTGCCAAAAATGCATTCAGATAAACTGAACACAGAGAAGCTCCCTCATGAGGCTACCACAATGGCGGTCAAAAGAGTACTGAGGGAATAAGCAGGAACCCACTAATGACATGTGCACTGGAACAGTGGGGGAAGGTCTCCTGCCAAAACTCCTCAGCTACAGAACATAGATGCAGAGCCCATATGTGTGATGCACAGAGACCACAAAGAACAACAACGATATCTAACTGAAAGGCGTACCAAGATAATTTAATTCTAATTCCGCATAGATTAAACCAAATGCCTTATTGGCACTTAAATTGCCCTAAGTTTCACCTAATTAGAGTCTTTTGTAGTGCGGTCTTATCAGAGATGATAAGCCTTTTCACACACACACTTATGGCTTTAAAAGCATGGCAGTTTTGTTCTGTATAGCAAGACCATGATTATCAGTTTATTGTCTTTGCAAAGATGTAGTGCATATTGTGGCCAAAAGGGAACTCCCAGCATTCTTAGTTTGCTGCCTGAGCATCAAAGCCCGAAGATCAGGAAGGAGGACTTACAAAAAGAGAAAATATTATGATGCATGGTTTTATGTAATCTTTCCCATGTGGATTATGCCACTACACCATGATTCCATGATTCCCTCAAGTTGTCTGCAAGAAGAAGCAAGGATGATCGGCTGGGGGACAGATCAACACAGCTGACACACAGCTTCCAAAGTTTGGATGTGCTGAATCAACACACAATGCACTATGGTGGGTTGGAAATGTGCTTAGCTCAAGCCTCATGGTATAATTTCAAGAGAGGGGAGAGGATTTCTATGAGTCACTCCTGCACCGAAAAGGAGTGCAAATGTATTAGCTAATTAAGGCCTTTGCTAGACCTACCTGAAAGTCCGGTCGGGGGAAGGGGCGAGCCTGCGCTGCAGCTAGCGCGGGTTGTTGCGCCCCAGTCCATAAGTCAGACGCGATGGGCTAAAGGAAAGCCCCGTTGCATCCGCCATTTTTTTTCCAGTTTTAAAGGGCCGGGTGTGCAGGAGCGCATGATCAACAAAGGTAAGGTGTTGTTTTTTAAAAAAAGGTTTCCCTGCTCCCCCCTGGCCCCGATCTCCCCCCCGGCTGCAATCTCCACCCCCCCGGCCGTGATCTCTCCCCCTGCCCCGTGCGTGGCTTCTCCCAGCTACGTGCGAGTAAACGTAGCAAGGAAAAGCCATGGAACGGGCTAGACCTTCCGCGGTCCCAGGCTCAGCCCGGAACTGCAGAAATACTGGGCTACAAGTGGAGCCCATTACCCCGGGGCAAGGGAGGGTTGACCCCTGCCTAAACCTGGGATCCCCTGTGCATCATCTGGACGTTCAGGGACGATCCCAGGTATCAGCCCGGACTAACCCCTCGTTTAGCAAAGCCCTAACAATACCTTCATGATATGAAGACCTCTATACTGCTGAAAATTATGTATGTCTGATTAATACCTAGAGCAAATAAGGCATCTGATTCATGAACTGACCCTGTAGCATCCCAAAATGCTGCTGCTGAACATCCCCAGGTATCTACCATCACCACAGGAGAACAAGAGAACCATTCTGTTGTCTGAGAAAATAGGAGAAAACAACTGCCTGTCAGTGTGAGTTCTTTAGGGAGAAGAATGTGTGAAGATAGGAGCTGCCCACAGTACCAGAAACTCTGGGACTGCTTTGGATCTTTTTAAGAATAGAGATTTCTCATGTGAGTTCTTCCATGTCTTGAAATTGTAACACGAGAAACTGTCCTTACATTATTTGTATGTTAAGGATGCAGAGCCCTATATTCAACAAAACTACCAAGTAATAATTCTAGTTTTTTGGTAACTTTGAGCAGCAAGAATCCAAGAATCCAGTGACGTCTTTCTGCTATACTTGCTCTTTCTTTGTTTGCCATTCTCAACTTTTTAATATTTGTTAATTAGGAAAATTTATTTCTAAAGACATATTCTTTTCTTTTCTCTACTGAAAAGCTATTGGGAGGAGGTTGTGAATAAAAGCAACGTACCAGATCGAATCCAAACACTGCTGACTACTGGCTGTTCAAGGACTGTAATCACAGATAAGTGTCTAATATTTGCTTCTACCCTCCAAATAATAATAATAATAACAATAATAATAATAATTTAATTAATTAGAATGTCCTCTATTCTGTTTAGTTCCTTTTTAAGACTACTGCTTGTAAGGATTTGTTTCCACTACCGAGAAACTTTATGATTAACACCTGGCCAAATACAGGAAAATATTTTCATTACTGCCAAATCCTTTGGTTTAATTGCTTGGGTTTTTTTGCTCCTAAAATGAAAAGAAAGCCCAATTAAGATTCAGGCAGCATGAATACACACTTCAAAGTCCAGTAATTGGTGACTCATTCATTCTGGTTGGATTGTTTCTAATTACCTAGAGCAGTACATTGCGCCTCTTTTAAATCAGTTATCTCCACAACACCCCTAATTTGAAAAATAGGATTGTGAAAAATGGACTTGTACATCCTCAGCTACAATTTTAAAACTATTATAGTTTGGATAAAGAAAGTATAGCTTCACTATTACTGCTCACAAATTATTAAAGTAAGAGGCAGAGAGTTTCTATATGGGCCTGAATAGCTAATTTCTTAAGCTTCTAAACTTCCAGTAGCATATGAAAATAATAGTACAAAGTACATTTCAGTATTTGGTATCATGTGGAATGAGAGCAGATTAATATGTTCAAAATGGCTTTGTGGAATGGCCTTCCTCTGACACTACGAGTTCAGAATTATTGATAGATTACATGTTTAAATACATGTTCTACACTGCATGTAGAAAACTAAGGAGAAAACTAGGGTGAATGTTTTCTTGATCTTTTAGGTGCATTTCATTTTTTTATTTGAGTGCCTAAACACTCAGGGAGGGCTGTGCCACATTTTTCTAAATATACCTCACTTTGACACTCTGAGGAGTACCTTTCTTCTACTAACTGCTAGCCTCCCGAATCTCCTCCCAACTCCCTGGGAGTAGAAAAGCCACACAGACTACAGTGGGTAGAAGAAGGAATTCTGCTCACTCTGGAGCACTCCACTCTCCCTTCCCACACATGGCTCATTTGAATCAGGCAGGCAGGCAGGCAGGCAAGGAAATCCAAATTGGTCCGCATGAGGGAGGGAAGTCCACTTCTCTGTCCCTCCCAGACAGAAGGAAGGGCAAGAAGGTGGCCCATCACATAAGAGGAGGATTCTTCTTGTCCTTTACATGGGGTAGTCTTATCTGTTGCTTCCCAGTTTCCCTAGGACTCAGAAAAGAGCAGAAATCCTCCTCTCACAGGTAGCACGTGACGGCTTGGTGGGGGAATAGCACTGAGGCTTGCTGGCTAACTTGGGTTAGAGGACTCAGTCCATACAAAGGGACTGAACAGCAAAATGTGTTAAGCTGGAGCATTTATCTAGAATGAGTCAGAATTCTAACTTGGCTGGTTGATGGCTCAACTGCACTGGCTTTTTTGGCAAGTGTGCCACAAATTTATTCCAAAGGAACAGTGCACTATAGTACGTAGGCAGCCTCTCTGAACTGGAATGACTTTGCCTCTATAGCTTTGTGCTGGGTTGGGGAGCAGGCAAAGGTGCAGGCCCAACTCTATCCACAGCCAGGCCCACAGACACTCCAGCTCCTGTTTGAAAGAGTCACAAAATCTAATTGCCCATAACACCAGTGACATCTGTGCAGCAGGTTGGCCAGCCATGATCAGCTGGTATTAGAATTTCTTTCTATTTTGCGAATCAGCTGAGAATTTTGAAATTGGATAATGAATTTGCCACATCACGTCCAACTTGGCCCCAAGACTTTAATTTTGTCAAGGGAAAGATTTGATGAGACAAACGAGGAAAAAGAGCAGCACTGGAAATGGGTAGAAAGAAAGAGAAGATTCAGCTTTAAAGATGAACTTACTGCAACCCACTTCCCACATTGAAGCTAAACTAAGATGTAGCCACCACCTACAAATGGGATAAAGAAGAGCCACTTTATTTTTGGTTAGAAGCTTATCTACAGGTAGGGAATATATCCCTACTGGTACAATTTATAAACAAGTCTTGAAATATCCAAATTAGTTGGTTGCCTGAAAGCATCATGAACAATGTATTCCCTCCCACCCCCATGATTTGTTACCAGTAACAGAATCAGTGAATGAATATGGAAATATTTTGAAGATCATGCATGGCCCCTTAACGTATCTAAAATGTAATACTACGGGCCCAACTAGGTGTAACAGAGAGGACATGTATTTTATACACATGTCCAGCCTGCTGAGATCAGAGTGCCTACTCTTTTCACAGAAGGAGACTTGTTACATAGGAGACCATTCAGAGTAGAGTGGCTGGGTTTTACACAGATGGAAACTGTGGAAGAGGAAAGCAGAAAATGATCCACTCCCCCATCTTACGCCATTGAACTCCGTGGCTTTAAGCAATTTTCTCCTAACCAGGTTCACAGGGGCCATAGCTAGACCTAAGGTTTATCCCTGGATCGTCCAGGGGTCAAACCTGTTCATGTAGGTGACACACAGGGGATCCAGTGCTCAGGCAGGGGCGAACCCTGGATGATCCCAGGATAAACCTTAGGTCTAGCTGTAGCCAGGCAGAGAAAACTGCTTCAAGCAGTGCGTAGTGTGGTAAGGCAGAGGAAAAGGTGGGTTTTCAACATGCTCCCTTTCTGTGTAAAGATTAGACTCAAGCCCTATTTATATATCTGTGAATATGTATGGTGTTCTGTGGCAGCTAGTTGGCCTTAACTCTTCTTATGCTCCTTAAAGGGCAGGGCACACAACTGCAATGTGAGCATTTTTAAAGTATACATGGGTTTTTTCGTCCATTTCACATCAAATTTAAAGAATCTGAAGGGAGCATGGCTGATGTTGCCAATCCCTGCTCATTAAAGGGAGGCCAGGCCTAAACCTTGTATGGTTATCTGAAAGCCACAGGATTGAAAGGAACCTATTTGAAAGTTGAGTAATAGGTAGACAGAGCTATATGAAAACCCCTCTACAAAGTCTAATACTGTTAGAAAAGCCACAAGATGAAGCTCTGAGGATCTATTGCATTTGTCTGAAATAATATTCTTGAATCAATAGCTGCCACATGTTAGTGGCTTTGAAGCAATCCCCATGGTGGGTATTTTCATACAGGAGGCAAGCTGTTCACTAGTGTGGGTTTGTGATGGAAAGATATTTCTCCATATGGTGAGTTGCTCCAGATGAATGGCAGGTGGCTGCTTGTTTGTGTGCACTGACTCTTAGGAATCTTTCACACACATTAAAGAATTAATGGGTATGCATCATGTACCCTATAACATCTCAGGAGTATACATGTCTTCCCCCCACCTCCACATGCATATGTGTACTATGTGTTTGCATAGGGAGTGCCAAGAGCCACTTGAAGTTTCCTGAAGTACATGCACACAGCGTGCACACAATAAAAAAGGCCCTGTATTCAATTCAAACACAACTTGTTCCACATACAAGCCCTATAACGGCATTCACCTGCACATGTGGGGGCTAAAACTGTGTGTGAGGAGGGGGTGCAGGAAGGCACATGCAAGCCCTGCACCCAATGTCCCCAGGCACATGGGCTTTTCTAAAGACCTTCCTGTGTTGAGTAGGAAGATCTGCAAAAGGTTTCTACTGTGTTTAGCTGAACGCAGTTAGAAGCCTCTGTGTGATTGGAAGTCCTGATAATTTATTTATTTATTTATTTATTAAACTTATATACCGCTCCCATAGCCAGGGCTCTCTGGGCGGTTTACAGGATTCCTGTAAAGCAGGATTCCTGATCATGTAGAAGCTTCTGCTTATCATGTGTCCGCTTTCAGTGCACCACTACAAATGCTCTATTATGTACAGTTACAGAGGTGGGCTAAAAACCTATGTATGCTGAACTCAGTGTGCATGGACAGCAGTAATATGAGCCTCCTCTTCTTTTGACATACGCCACTCAGATGGAAGTTGGTAAGAACAGATATTTTCCATTAAGAGCCACAACTGAGGGAATCATACAACTTGCTACTTGCTTTACAGTTGCACTGCTGTATACTGATGGATGAATCCAAAGTTGTGTAAAGAGAACCAGTGTGGTGTAGTGGCTAAAGTGTTGGACTGGGAGTTGGGAGATCTGGGTTCTAGTCCCCACTCGGCTATGGAAGCTCACTGGGTGACTTTGGGCCAGTCACAGACTCTCAGCCCACAGACTCACAGGGATGTTGTTGTGAGGATAAAATGGAGCGGAGGATGATGATTATGTACACTGCCTTGGGTTCCTTGGAAAAAAAAAGGCGGGATATAAATGCAATAAATCATCATCATCATCATCATCATCATCATCATCATCATCATCATCTGCTGCAGCTCATTCTAATTCGGTGCAATGAAGGACCTGGTCCAAAACAACATAAATTAATAAAACTAGCTCCGTGTTACAGTGATGATGAATTCCTGTTCAGACCGTATATGAAGGCTGAACAGCATGCATCCTGGAATCAAAATATGATCTCAGAGGGAAAACACACATTTGGAATCCCACTGAAGGAAATGCTGCTAGGGAAAAGTAATCCCCTCCATACTCCCATCCTAATTGCTCCTCTGGAAGTGGCTTTTGCTTTTTAAAAGGGGGCTTTTGAGGTGAAATTAGGCAGATCTGCATGCAACATTTAGTTTGATACTGGTTTGGTTTACCAATGTCCAGCATTTTTAATGCAGCTGTAACAACTTAAAATGTGGATGCTGTAACCTGAAAAGCTAGAGACAACGTTCTGTGTGTAACATAGTATTTAATGACCCCAAACCTAATCTTAACAAAGGCCATTAGAGTTTCTTAATTTGGTGAATATATTCGGTGTCCTTTTCCAGGCAGGAATGTTGTACAATTGCTTGAACAATTTTCTCCATAATCTCAGATATTTACTCCTTCATTTGCAACACATGAATTCAGCTTGCACAGATGCAGAGTTACTCTTCCAATGGGCTAAATGTAAGCAGTCTGCAAGTGGATTGTATAGAGCCAAATGGGGTAAAACAAAGGTTTTCCATCTCCACTCTACCCCACCCTTTCTTTCCCGGAGGAGCTTCCTGTATCTACATAAAACCTTTTCATCTGGAATCGTGATTGCAATACCAGCTTTTTGAATGTCAGCAACCAAGAAAATATGGCTTGATGTTAAGCGCCAACTAGTCACCCCTGCAAAGGCATGACCAACTGAGAAAAGGTATCACTAACCTCATCTATTGCTTTCTTATAGCTCTGGGAGTAAGGGAAGTTTAATCAGCATCAGAGGAAACAGATCAGGACAGGAAAATGCCAGAGGAAAGGCAAGCAGGTTAGAAATAAAATCAAAATTGTTAGCTCAGTGCTGTGAAGTGTAAAGAAAAAAAAAACATCAACAAAACAGCAAATACATATTCAGAAGAGACTCAGTGGAAATTCCTCCTGTGCCCTATGGCAGTATAGAAATACAATATGTGAAACACAAAATTAAACCAGGAAGAAACACTGGATGAGTTTGTTGTATGCCTTGGTGAAACCTCTAATATAACGAAGAGTTGTTCAAATCCACCACCAAGCTAGTGCATACACCCTGAAGGGCATGTGAGGCAGCTACCTGGATCACCATACTAGGTTGATTTCAAAGGAAAACATTCTGGTGACTCTCCCTGCTGCTTTTGGTTGGAAACTAGGACACTGATTAACTAGAAGCCTTTTTTACTTCACTATTATGTTGCAATGGCTTCAGTTTTCCTGCTGCTATTGTTTTCTGACCGCTGAATCTCACCCATGACTTTCCTGCCTAGACATAGGATTCCTGAATGTGAATGGGCACTCTTCTCGGCTTGGTGCTGTTTCCCTGGAACACACTTTTGCTATCTGCTGTCTATTTCAATTGGGCAACACGTTTTTGTCTCAGGTGAAGCAGCGATAAATTGTCTAGTTTCTTGCTTGTTTCTATAAAACCAATGACCTCCTAACAGCACCAAACACCATCCTTGTCCTTTTAGATGCCAGTTCTGGGTGGCACTAGATAAACCCAAGAACGACTACCCTGTGTTTCTAGATTACAGTGCCAGTTGGTAGCTGGGCATCATGTTGTGCCTCCTCTATATGACTGGTTTTAGAGGGCAGACCCCAAATTTGGGAGCTAGGCTTCCCTCAGGATTAACTTTGTGACAGTGAATTACCCGAGTATACTGATGAAATTCTACAAAGCATTTAACTGCATGAGTAACTTTGAATGTACTCATTCCATTGAAAGTATGATTTCATACAAATAGCCTCAATCAATGATATGAAACACACTTTCACTCATTTCTGCACTGACATTTTTTACTGGGCTGCAGCATGCAGCAACCTCGAACCATAATTTCTCTGAACAGTCCTGTCTTCTGCAGTCTTTTCCTACATGCTAGTCTAAACTGGGAGCGGGGGGACGGACGGACAGGGATGGGACGAACAACAGCACTTGACTCTTTTTCCTTGTTCCTAAAGTTGTGGTGAGATTGTTGCCCAAGGAAAAACTCAGTTAGCTGCTGTTGGTTATCACAAAACACATTTTAGACTCACAGCAGGTCTGCTCGGTCGCGTCATGTCCTTGCCGTCTTCCTGTTTTATCTTAGCTGGCTCATGAGGGAGGATGGGTGATCCTTCAGGCTTGGCATTTCCTGGGCAAAGAGCAAAGCAGGAGCAAATGGGATTAAAGATTTTCCTACCCCAGAGATCACAACAAAGAGAAAAAAGAGAAAAGCTCTGCTTTAGAGAAGCCCATTCTCTCTCCATCTGCTTCAAAATACACTCTAAATCCCTCTTTCTTTAGAACCCTTTATGCAAATAGATCTCAAAAAATGTGGTAGACCTCTCTATAGATATATAAGCTGCTGTTCAGGAAGTCCCAGTTTCTCTCAACTCATACACCACTGCCATTTTTCTTTGCAGTTTAAACATAGTTTGTTTAAGCTAGCCTGTAGCTGTGCTGTACCACTTCGCACTACAGGAGGGGTTCCCAGGACGGAATACACTTTTAAAAATAAATAAAAAATGCCCCTCATATAAAAAATAAACAAGTTGGGGAGAAGACTAGGGTAGAATGCTGGTCCATGACATGGTGGATTTTTACTTGGAGTGGATATTTTGTAGGAAGGAGTTTTAAAGGCTTTCCTGCCTCAGTTTGAACTAGGGCTTAATTAATCCAAGAAACAAGGCAGATAGTGGGTGGGTTTGCCCTAAAAGACTGTGCAGTGGCAGGTCCAGGGTCCTGCTTTAGGCCTTGGCACTATACCTTGGGGAAGGTATATTTGGCCCAGAAACATCTATTCCGAGAAGGGCCTTTCAGCCCTGCCTCTCTGCCCAGGGCCTGAGCAGCAGAAACTCCGCTCTAGTGGCCGGTACATCATGCAATGTGCAAATCATCAGAGTTTCAAAGCAGGAATGGAGAATTTCGTTTTCAGTGCTAGGGATAGAGAGCTAGGAATGCAAATTACTTTTTGTTTTACAAAGGTTCAGATGACAATCCAGATGACAGTCCAATGGGCAGAACGTTGCATTTAGCAGAACACAAAAACGAAAGAAAAGAAAAGCGGGGAGTCTCACCTCTGGCTCGATTACGTTCACTCGAACCAGCTTGGGATCCAGGTTGCGAGCCCGCCTGCGAACTGGGCTGTGAGCTGGGGGTGCTT
Source organism: Elgaria multicarinata webbii (assembly GCF_023053635.1). Lineage (NCBI taxonomy): Eukaryota > Metazoa > Chordata > Lepidosauria > Squamata > Anguidae > Elgaria > Elgaria multicarinata. The sequence continues at coordinate 21,683,292 of NC_086178.1, read as the reverse complement.
GAGCTGGAAGAGCTGCCACTGCTTGTCCTCTGTAAGGGGTTTTCTATTATGGGCTCTGTTCTCCGTAGGTCGGGGTTGCTAGAAAGGAGAAAGAATGGCCACCTCTGTAAAGCTATTAGGTGCTAATGCAGGTGGCAAAGCTGTCCCTAACCCATATCTGGCTGTCACGTCTCGGCACTTTCTGCCTCCAAAGCAGCAGATCCTCTTCATGGGCATGCTATGTTTGAAGACATTGCTGGCAATCACATTTTTGACCTGACTTTGTATACTCACTCCTTATCCCAGCCTTCTCCAACCTGCCAACTGCAACTCCCAGGATTCCTGACCATCGGCCATGTTAGCTGGGGCCGATGTGTGCTAAAGTCAAAACCATCTGGAGGGCAGTAGGTTGGGGAAGACTGGTTTATATGAACACCTGTGACTGCACAGGTGATAAGTATGTCTGAAGCTGTCCTAGGCCAACAGCAAAGCTACAGGCTGGTTCCTACATAATGGAAACCGTTGTTATCCTCTAAGTGAATGCATTTGCAGTGAGCCTTTCTCTCATGGCCACGCTCACCCTCTCCTATGGAAGCTTTCACTTCTGATCTTTAAACCACCACAACACTCTGTTACATCCAAGCTTGGATCTTGGTTAATTAACTAACAAAAGGACTTAAGAAGAGACATGTCACGTTAGGCCAAAGGCCGGTCTGGTTTAGCATCTGTTCCCATAGGAAGCTCACAAGTAGGACATGAGTGCAACAACACCCTCCTGCTTCTGTTCCCCAGCAACGGGTATACATAGGCATACTGCCTCTGGAACTGGAGGTACCATATAGCCATCACGACTAGTAACCATTGATTTAGCATGTCCCTGGGTTCCAGTATTATGAGATCACTCTCTCCACATCGTACATAATTTTATATACCTCTAACATGTTTCCCCTTAGTTGACTTTTTTCTAAGTTAAATAGCCCCCAGTGCTGTAACTTTTCATCATTGGGGGCTTCCTCCAGCCTGTTGTTCATTTGGGTTGCCCTTTTCTAGCTCTACGTCTCTTTGAGGTGCGGTGACCAGAACTTAGAATTTAAACTCAGTTCTCCGAGCTTCAGACATCCCCGGGGAGCCTCCAACCTCGGCCTTGCAGATGAGAAAGAGAAGGCAGGGCAGAGTGGGCAAACCTGAGGCTTGCCAAAGCTTGTTCACATAGTGCGAAACCTTGGTTTCCTATTATATCTGAACTGGAGCTACAAATCTCAGCTTTATTACCATGACGTTTTGGAAGGCATCCTGGAAATTATAGCTTTGTGAAAGTTGTGAGAAAGTGTGGTGTGTATGTGTTTGCACTCAGATCTTCATAGTTAAATAGCAATAAATTTGTTACACAGATATGATTTATTTATTTATAATATTTATAGGCCACTCCCCATTCAGAATTTCGGAGTGGTAGACAAAATAAATAAAACAATCTATGATCTGCCTACAAAAACACTTCACAGAACGTAATAAACAACAGTGACAGAGGTGCTGTGTGTTTTCTGTGGCCCTCCAGCTACTAACATATATCATTGTTTACCTTTTTGATTTACTTATATTGTAGCTTAAGCACTTTCTTATGAATCAGTCATCTACAATGGTTTGCGTGCGTGTTTACGAAGAAGTGGAATAGCATTATCCAAAACGGCTTAATTTACAGTACTAAAAATGCAACCAAAAATGAAGTTAACCAGCAACTTGCAGGCTAATTATTTCATTCCAAAACATATATATTCCTCAGCAGCTGCAAGTATGTCAATGGATTACATCTGCCGGGCTCCTATTCCCTGATGTTCATGGTTTCATATCTCAGCTGTTTCAAGCTGCAGGCAGGCTGATACCTGACACCTCATTTGGCAGCTCTATAATGCCTCTCATTCCATCTTCTTCCTGAAGAGACATGCTGCTTCTGCCCATATTACATTTTACGCCTTGGCAGCTGCACCAAGTAGTAACTGCTGGGTTTATTTTGAGGTACCTGCAAGCCTACTGGCACTTCCAGATGGACTGTTTTACAAGTGTCAGAGGCACGAAATTACAGGAGACTGTGGTGATCGTCATTCTGATTTCCTGCTAGTCCAAACAGATTATCAGGGCCAGCACTGGTGGCACAGTCCCAATCAGCAACTACAGTACTAAGGACCTTGTGTTAGTTGGTGCCACTCTTTCTTGATGCAACATTTCTCACAAGCCCAAATTCCGCTTTAGCACTACTGTTGCCAGGGGAAGCTGCCTACCTTTCATATAAACATAAGATTTCAGAGTTGGAAGGGACCTTGGAACTCATCTAGTCCAGCCCCCAAACAGTAGTTTGAAGTCATTCATGACAATTAAACGAGGAGGCAATGAGAAGAAAAAGCAGCAGTGCAATGTGGGATCAAGAGTAAAAATCAAACTCAACAGCCACTGCAGTGTGGCTTGAACCAGGGGTATCTGGGTTCAAACACTGGCTCTTTGGAGGATGAAAATGTTAGAGACTTATTACATATGCAATTTATCTATCACATACACATCCCACTTTTTTCCAAGGAGCTAGGATTTGAATTCAGGTCTCCTTGGTCCAATACTCTACACTGGCCTGGGACTTGGGTTTGGTTTTTACATCTACCCCCACGTTTATTTTGGGATCTTGAGTTTAAAATCCAAAAGTCACATCTGCACATGAAACAGTTTGGAAGTGCATGTAATGCACATCCAGCTGAATCTATTTCAAAAGGTTAACTGAATGCATAGAATGGGGGAGGGCTTACACTTCCTGGGGCTGTTCATGACTTTTAGCATTCAGCAAAAAGTGAGAATAGGGACTGGAAAACCTGATCTATATTTAGGTAGAGCCCTATTTGTACCTTCTGCTGAATATGTAGATATTGGGGTCAGAGCCAGCAAGTGTAATCTGCAAAGGTAAGTCCTGTCTCGCTAACCTATTAGAGTTTTTTGAGAGTGTCAGTAAACAAGTGGGAAGGGGTGTTTGGGTAGATAGTGTTTACTTGGACTTCCAAAAGGCTTTTGACGAAGTCCTCTCATGGATCAGTAACTGGTTGAAGAAAAGAAAGCAGAGAGTGGGAATAAATGGTAAATTTACAAACAGAGAGATGTAAACAGTGGAGTCCCACAGGGATCTGTATTGAGACCAATGCTTTTCAACTTGTTCATAAACAATGTTATTAGGAGTGAGAAGAGAAGTGGCCAGGTTTGCTGAAGACACCAAATTATTTAGGGTTAGTGAAACAAAATGGGATTATGAGGAGCACTAAAAGGATCTATCCAAACTGAGAGAATGGGCATCAAAATGACCAATGAGGTTCAAAGCAAGCAAGCAAGTGTAAAGTGATGCACATTGGGGCAAAAAAATCCAATTCCAAGTATAAGCTGATGGGATCTGAGCTAGCAGTGACTGACCAAAAAATACATTTTGGGGTTGTGGTGGACAGTTCATTGGAAAAGTCAACCCAGTGTGTTGCAGTTATCAAAAACGCAAATTCCATGTTAGATATAATTTTTTAAAAAGGAAACGAAAATAAAACTGCCAAGACCATACTCCCCTTATACAAATCTATGGTGCACCAACTCTTAGAATACTGAGCACACTTCTGGTCACTGCACCTAAAAAGGGATATTGTAGAACTGGAAAAAGTGCAGAAAAGGGAAACTAAAATGATCAAGGGGCTGGAACAACTCCCCTACAAGGAAAGGTTATAGAAGCTGGGGTTGCTTAGCTTAGAAAAAAGGCAAGTAAGTGGGGACATGATAGAGGTGTACAAAATTATGCATGGTGTGAGAAAGTGGACAGGGAGACATTTCTCTCTCTCTCTCTCTCTCTCTCTCTCTCTCTCTCTCTCTCTCTCTCTCTCTCTCTCATAACACTAGAATTCAGGGTCATCCGCTGAAAATTCAGGACAAATAAAAGGAAGTACTTCTTCACAAAGCATGTAGTTAAACTATGGAATTCACTTCCCCAGACGTAGTGATGGCCACCAATTTGGATGGCTTTAATAGGAGATTGGACAAATTCTTGAAGGATAAGGCTATCAATAGCTACTAGTTCTAATAGCTATGTGCTACCTCCAGTATCAGAGGAAGTATGCCTATGTACACTATTTGCTGGGGAACATGGGTGGGAGGGGGCTGTTGTACTCATGTCCTGCTTGGCGGTTTTCTGTGGCCAGCTGGTTGGCCACTGTGTGAATAGGATGCTTGGCTAGATGGACCCTTGGTCTGATCCAGCATGGCTCTTCTTATGTTCTTAATTGTGCTCTCTCTCCAAGCCTTCTGTCAATGCGTGGAGGAAAGGTGAGAAGAGGGTTGCTGTTGCAAGGAGAGAATGGGATAACCCTCACATATGCCTGTTTGAATGAAATACAAATGCGATAAAAAATAAAAGAAAATATTTTTCTTTTCAACTCGATCAGTCCAAAAATAGCCACCTAATTTGATCTTGCCTTTGTCTATAAGGGCAAGATGAAAGACAATATCAAAACAACTCCTAAGCAATGTAAATATTTTCAGTGAGTTTTCTGTCGGCACTTCAGTGGCCAGGATCTAGAGTTGTGTGTGCAGCACTGCCATAGCCTGCTGGCTGGAGCCAAGATTTTTCTGCCTTTCTGAACAAACACCTTTGTCTCCCGCTTACAGTGTTTCAAAAGCGACTTGAGCTTATGGCTGATTCACACTTTATGCTGTATTGCAGGTACACTGGCATGTGACTGAGGCTTGCTGTAGTGAATCCACACAATGTAAATAAGAAACCTGCCCCCCAAAACTCTCAGGGATGCACGATGGAAGCATGCCAGGGAGCTGCAATTGCTCACTGTTCGAAGATGCACATCTCCCATTTGCACTTTGTAGGTCTCCTTTAGCAAACGTCAGCAAAACACTTGATATATACCCGTGGGGCTACAAAAAAGCATGAACTGGGTGGGGAAAAAAAGAGTAGAAACATTTAAACCAGCCTTCCCCAACCTGTTGGATTACAGCTCCCATCATGTGGCCATGCTAGCTGGAGATAATGAGACCTGCAGTCCAACACTTCTGGAGGGCGCCAAGTTGGGGGAGGCTGCTTTCGACTGAGCCTTACAGGCAAAATGCAAGCATGCTAAAATGCTATTATATTATATGGAGAAACGGTGTGCGTGTGGCGGGGACACATGTGAAACTTCGTGGTGCAGGTATTAGCCACCGCCAGCCTGCCTGGAAAAAAAACTCAACGAAGCTACAGTGATTTTCCATTTTAAATTAACTTTTTTCCTCTGACTTTAATGAATTAGTTTAACAGCCTCATGGGACACAGGAAAGCTGCATGAAGGCAGGTCAGACAATTTGTCCCAGCATTGTCAAATATGGCTCTCCAGGGTCTTGAGCAGAGGTCTTTCCCATCACCTCCTTTGTCTTTTTAATGGAAGATGCCAGGGACTGAATCTGTGTGCAAATCATGTGCTGTACTGGTGAGCTACAGTCTCTCCCACTGCACCATGTCTAATGATTAATTACAGTTCTACTTCACTCCTCTCTGATAACAGGGAGGATGCAGTAGAAGGGACAGAAGAGGGAAGGAGGTTCTCTTCCTCTCTTATGCCCCTTCCCCACGAATCTTAAGAAAATAAGGAATCTTCTTGTCCTTATCACTCAATCTGCTCCATCTCTCCCTCTGGCCAGAATTTTGCTGATATGGGTGGAATGGGTGGTGGTGATGATTGTTAAATGGAACATTTTAGATATATGACCTATGCTGTGTACATCATTCGATAAACTTCACAGAAGGGATTTCTCTGACTTTCAGCTTGTATCCCTGGGGGGTAGGGGAAGAAACTCCCTTCTTTTTTCCCCTCCTCGGCATTACCTTGCCCTTATTGGATGTGATCCTAGTCGAGGTCCCAGTGCATTCCCATTTCCAGGAGAATTCTTCCGAGCTAATGCTGGCGAGATGGAAGTAGTTCGTTGAGGCACCTGTAAGAAAATTGAATTGTGCAGGCTATTTGAGGCTGTGCTGTTGAAATCATGTCCACGGTTCACACCCTGTGAATTGGAAGGGATCACCAAGTTTTAGCTAGCTTGCCAGCATGATCTTTGCTTTAATTTCCCAATGAAAAGTAGGAGGGAAATGGATAAAGTAATTACAAATTGCACTCAGCTCCTTCAAAAGAATCCTAGTTGCTTATGATAATAAAGATTTTATTTTAAACATCATCAATTTATTACCTCTGGTCATGAAGGCTGATTTCCTTTTCCACTGTATGCTGCTATGTTAATTACTTATGTCATAAAGCAAATGCTGATTTGCATACATACAAGAAGCACTCGTGCTGCTACTATGAATAGTGGGGTGTAGGTGGACACTGAAACACTACAGGCATGAACAGGTTTAACAGTCATCACTCTTCCTAAGAAATGCTGGGCACAACCATTTCCAGCCTCTCCGACTTTTAGCAAAGCACCTGTCAAGAGAAGAGCTGCGACTGCCCTGTGCATTGTTCAGTGGAAAAAGTGTGTGTGTGAGAGAGAGAGGGGGGGGCAGCTTGCCCACTTCAAAATGGCAACTTGTATGTTAAGAACTGAGCCAAGCCATGCAAACATTCAGCACAGCATTAGTAGATACGTCCTCAGTATGTGAGGAACAGTGATTGTGGGTGGGGCAACATTTTTGTTTCTAGTGCTAGACCTAGGCGAATGAATGTAAATTCTCAGGAGGCCCATATCCTGCCTAACAGTGCAGATTCTCTCATGTGTATTTCATGTCACTGGGAAGGAAGACTACATTCAATCCAGCATGGATAAGCTAAATACCTGGAATCGGAGCATAGTTCAAATGATTCATTCATATATATTAGTGGATATGGATGTTTGCTACAAAGCAGGAATCTATAAACAGACCGATAGATGTGTAAGTTGCCTTCTTGGGTTCATCACAAGAGCTGCCCCCAATGCAGGATGTTTAAATATCAGCAATATTATATAGCTGTTTTGAATAAGTACAACCTAAGAAAAGCTCTTGCCCTTCTCAGCCTTCAGTTAATGCCATCCACAATTTTAGATGGAAGACATTGCAATGCTCTGTACAAGATGTGGCGTTGCACCTACAGAGATGAGGAAATCAACGATTTGCTACACTATTTATTCTGTTGCTGTAAAACAGAGTGTTAGAATCAAATTCCTCCCTGAGATGTTGAAGTGAGATGTGCACTGGTCAAATTTACAAACAACAAAGTCATTGGAAGCTGCTTTATATAGTCAGATCGTTGGTCCATCTAGTTCAGTATTGTGTATGCCAGGTGGGGTGGGGTGAGGTCACCTGTGGCCTTCCAGATGTTTTTTGACTCCAGTTTCCATCAGCCCCAACCAGCTTGGCCAATGGTAAAGTATGATGGGAGTTGTAGTCTGTAGGTGGGCTACAGATTCCCATCCGTGGTCTACTATGACTGACAATGGCTCTCCAGGGTTTCAGCCATGAGTCTTTCCCAGCACTACCAGGGCTTTCAGGGATTGAACCTAGGACATCTTCTGTGCAAAGCTTGGGCCCTTCCTCAAAGTCAGCCAAAAACTTATTAGTTTAGCATCAGCCTTGGCCAAAGCAAGACACGATCTTGTGGGCACGCTTTTACTTGATTTTTATTTGCCCAAATGGTTGCTTTTTATGGGATGTGAATTCACGGCATTGGCTTTACTAATTGCACATTGTTTATCTTCCTGTGAAGCTTTTAATTATGCACACACTTTTATATGAACTTGTTATGGTTTGAGGCTCAAACCACAAATATATTTGAACTGGACAGAATAAGGAATAAAAATGCACTATTTTGTGGCCAGGCATTCTGTGAGCTGAGTTCTGCATCCAGAAATCCCTCCCCAAATATTAATGGCTGCCTTCGAAGGTGATACTAGACAGAAGACACTTCTGTCTAGGAAATAGTGTGTAAAACAGTCATGTGTGCCAGTTGCACATGTATGTTTTTTGTTGAAATACATGCATCTACAATAATTAAATGGGACAATCTACTTGCAGATTGCATGTTATTTCCTACATTTAAGTACCTTCTAACCATTTGTCAGCTGCCTTTATCTCCATGAATACTGTATATTCTACCGTAATCTGAACTAAAACCCACACTTGAATTCTGTACACTTTATAGCACGGGCAATTTTATGCATAATTATCTTATAACCGCCCTGGGATTTAAAATTCAGAATTTAATAATTTGCGATGAATTTTATAACCAACTGCAAAATTCAGGACCCACCAGCTGAAGAATCCTATGCTGATACTGTGAATCACTTACAGAAACAGCCAATTATAAACCCTTTTTAACTTCAGTGCAAGCTGTTCCTTTGCTGCTTTTAAATCTTCAAAAATCACAGTTGATGTTGCTGCATCTAATCAATTAGCGATATCTTTTCTTTTTTATAACTGCAATCCAAAGTAAAGAGCCGATTCAGCATGGGAGAAACTTGTAACGGCTCTTGAAATTCATCCAAAAAAGAAAGGTTATAAACATCACAACTGCATTAGTGTATTGGAAAAGAGCCTTAGGCTGCAATCCTATACTTTATAAACATCACAACTGCATTAGTGTATTGGAAAAGAGCCTTAGGCTGCAATCCTATACTTTCTTACCTAAGATTAGGCTCCACTAAATTCAATGCAACTTACTTCTGAGTAGACACATATGGGATTACACTGTTAATTAAAGAGTGCCTGCCATCATGTTATCAAGGCATAAAGCTTCTGGAACCCTTACAGAACACTTTATCAGGTATTGATTAAATCTGGAGGCATGATGTCAACCTAGAAAGCTTACAGGTTTGATCCAGTATGGCAAGTTTCTCTTTATAAATAGTTCTCTTTATGCAGGAAAAAAAAATAAGGAAAGCCAAGAAAGAGAGACTTATTTATATGGGGCTCAGGAGCTTTCTTTGCAAGATTATTTAATAGCAGTTTATGTACATGCCAATACAGTTCTAGTTTGCTGATGTATTGCTGATGTATTAATGTTTGCTGATGTATTAATGTTTTCCTGTCTTATTGGTTGACACTATAATCTGGGGCACCATGGCCAGAACACAGCGGATTAGGCTACAGCGCAGGGGTCTAGCATAATGTCATAAAACTCAAGCCAGCCCCAAGACCTAATTCTAGCTCCAGAATCAGTGCTGCAGCTACTAGTGCTACTGTGTCAGTGTTTGCATCTGCATTTGCATGAAAGTGCTATTCCATAACAGGGCCCAAGCTGTTTAGTATAAATCAATCCTAAGGGTCATTTGACCAATGGGGCGGTATATAAATGTAATAAATAAATAAATAAATAGGTAAGATATCATTACCAAGTGATTTCACTCTTCATACAGTTGGAAGGAACTACTTACATAGGGTCCTTATTTTAGGCAAGGTAACACTGTCCTTTTGGGGCTAATATGCCCTAGTAAATCTGCCTGGCTTTGAATATTTTCTGTGAAACGTTGCATTCACGTTGGTTAGACTGTCTCTTTGTAGGAGTTCAGATCTGTTCAGGAGAATTTTTGAGTTTGAGACAGTGCTCAAATTACAGGGGATCTCTTACCTTTTGCACTGTCTCACTTAGCTGCTTTTAGAAGGTTGTTCGGGGAAGTCAAGTGATGCTTGTGCCTTTCATTAAAGGCCCTACCTTTCCCCCCTGCAATTGGCTCATTGGTTCAATGAGGATTTCCGTCCAGTGTCCCAATAATTAAGAGCTGCTTTCCATTTTATATAGCAGATGGATTCCTGCCTAAATATGAATTGGACTCATGCCAGGGAGCCATGACCAACCAAGGAACATAGGAAGCTGTTATATGACCATCTAGCCGAGTGCTTTCACATCACTGCTACCTGATCCTTTTAACTGGAGATGCCAGAGACTGAACCAGCAAGAATTTTTTACACAAGCCATGTGCTCTACTACTGAACTAGGGTCTCTCCCTGCAAGGGACTCTGATGCATGTTCCCAAGTGTTTAGGGCTACATGTCTTCCCATTTGTGTGCATATTGCAGGAAGCACCGGTGCAATGCTGGTGTAAGAACATCTGGTACTGTGAGAAGTATAAACAGGGTCTAAGATGCCACTGCAGTTGAATTGAGCTATTTCCTATTTTAAACCTTGCAAGTTAGCAGCAACCCATTTTTTACCTTTGGCGGAATGTCTTCCTCCTGTCGTAACCAAGAACTTCGGTCAAACTTTTCAACACGAGGGGGGAGAGGAGGGTTTTCGGAGGTAGGGTCCGAGTTCTGCCTTGGCATCTCAGTGCGGTGAGAGGTCACCGTTAGAGCCTCCTGAAACCCAGCCATTCCCTTTGTGGGCTGTTCATGCAGTGACTGAGAGGCAGGCAAGGAAGGTCCTTGGGATTTCACACTGACCAGATGTGGAATCTATGCACCAAGTTAAAACAAAACCATCAGTACAAATGGGAAAAAATGTAATTAAAATAAATAAATCGTTTGCAGAGCACTTCTGGTTTGTTTTTTTAAAATCTTATTTTGTTATTTATTTATTTTTTAGAATTCCACTCAAAAATATAAGAAAATTCAGAGATTAGAATATTAAGATTAAGGTCAGGAAATGCAAAAAATGAGATTCCTCATTTAACCTTAATTCTGTCCCTCTCTACATCAGCCTTCCCCAAACTGGTGCCTTCCAGATGTGTTGGACTACAATTCCATCATCCCCCAAGCTAACAGGCAATTTAGTCTGCTGACTGGGGAATGATGAGAGTTGTAGTCCTACACATCTGGAAAGCACCGGGGGGGGGGGGAGGCTGCTCCACATATCACTTATAATGTGATCTTTAATTATATGATCATGTGTTATTTATGAAATGAATTTAAAATGTTATATATGAAATGGTTTTGCTTTGTTTTGTTTTGCAGGTCCAGGTATATCCAAAAACAGGAGACCTGATTTCCCCTTTAGCTTTTGTGTACTTAACAGTGTAACAACGCGCTAACTAATCTGATATGGAATTTCTTTGGAGCTTTGCTTCTTATATTAAAGAAAAATGCAAAGAAGAAGTGGCTGTTTTCAGGAGTTTCAGGCTCTGATGGGCTGCCAAAAATTGTTAGCACATTTTGCATTTCTACTCCTATTGATAGAAACAAATTTTATAGACCTTTTCACAAGGCTGGTACTCCTTTTTTTTGGGTTGCACTGAGTTGCCAAAAGAAAAAAAGGAAAGAAGGGAGGAAGGAAGGAAGGAAGGAAGGGAAGGAGGAAGGAAGGAGCTATGCTAAAGCTGTTTCATATTTTTTTTAAATGGAACTAGTTGACCAGCTATAAGAAGAAAACATTCTATGGTAAATGTAAGAAAAAATGTTTCTTTGGAAGATTTCATGTTTTGCAATTGGAAAGACACTTAGATCTCTTCTACTATGAGCACCCTTAAGCCCCGTGTTTCTCTCCAACCTGCGAGGAGTTTGGAGCACTAGGCATGAGGGGCTTGTGGTTCCCCCTCCAGACTTAACAAGGGAACTCAACATCTGCAAAACTATTTTTAACATGGATGATTATAATAAATGACACAAATGACACACACTGGATGGAGAAAAAAAAGTGAAAAAGGCATTTAGTGCAAGAAGTTGCTCACTAGTTCGTTTCAGCTTAGTTGGATGAAAAGATCCAAACTGGGGCACAGGAGGATTGCCATACTGGAGCAGACCATTGTTTTATATACATCTTTTAACATTTCCCCCATAGAAGCTACCACTTGATGGCTCCAAAGGGGGTGGGAGGAATTTTTATCACACATATCCTACTTTTCCTTTGGAAAGGTCAGAGACGCTTACATGGTGGGATTTGGGCAGGCAGAGACACCCATCCAGGCTGACATTTGCTTTGTTTTAACATGGGTTTTATTATACAACTGCAGAGAGGCGGATAAAGGATGTTCTGGCAGAGAACAAGTGATCAGGTAATGAATGAAACCATGAGAATGTCAATACCCCCCCTTATTCACGCACAAGCTCAGATATTCGTTATTATTCATTTAACTCACACTCTCAGGGCCATTGCAGGGCAGGAAATCTAGGTTTGCCAGAGAGCATAGACTTGAGAGGGATTTGCAGCCAATCTTGGCTCTCTGGTGAATGTACTGATAGGATGCATGTTTCCAAAGATGATTGTGTCTCATTCATACGTATGTACTATGTAAAGGGCTCCTTGATTGTTATTCTGCTGAGATGGTTTAAGAAAATGATGCAGACATGCAGGGCTTGGATACCCCAGAACTCCTCAGCAGTGACGGCTTGCTTTTCATCAGGCTGTGTGCGGGTAAATAATGGAGTCTGCATTATTTAAACCACAATATCTGAATTCACCATACACCTCCCCCCGCCCCCACAAAGACAAAATGAAGCCCCACATCAATATTATTTAAAAAGGCCTCTTTACCAGCATTTCTGGAGCCTGTTTATTTTGAACGTCTGTTCACTCAAACCTTGCAAGATAGATCCCTCTTATTCCCCTGCATGGTTAATGCTACATGTGTGGATTCTCTCGGTCAGGATGGGGAACTGCCGGCTCATGGGTTGGATGTGGCCATCGCCAGCTGGCCCACAGCCTCTCCTCTTCTGCCCACTGTGGCTTTTCAACTGTCCCCACCTGCCTGCTGCCGCCCCCTAGCAGCCTGCTCACCTAACAGCTTCTAATGCTTCCCTTTTCCTTTTCCTTTCCCAATGGAAGGGCAAGGGAAGAAAGCTCTGTTGAGTTGCCTCAAGACAGCCTTAGTGCCTTGAAATGGTGGCTCCGAAAGCTACTCCCTCTTGCCTTTCTCCACAGAAGAGAAAGGAGCAAAGGAAGCCTGTTTTATCAAGAGACTTCCTGATTCCCTCCTGGGTGTTCTTTGGATGGCAGCCACACCCCCAAATATCATTTTCAAGAGCACCCCTTTTAAGAGCACCCCTGCTTGGTAGTGGGACCCTGAGCAAGGAGGAGGGAGAAGAGGGAGAGTTTATGCTTGTGTGTGTGTGTGTGTGTGTGTGTGTGTGTATGTATGGACGGTGTGAGAGAGAAAGAGTGTGGGATGGCTCTGGTCATGTGCTGGCATGTGGCCCTGGCACTTTACCTATGAGGGAATGTAACCCGCCCAGAGAGCTTCAGCTATGGGGCGGTATATAAATGCAATAAATAAATAAATGAAAAAAAGATCTCCACCCCTGTTCTAGGTGATTTTCACATGCTGAACTACTGGGCTAGTACTGCATGTCATCACAATATCTATGAGAAGTGGGACTGAATCAGGCTGTCGCATGCTGGAACATGTTTGAGGATTTACAAGATTAGTTCAGCATTCCCAAATCAACTGAAAATAGAGACAGACAATTTGACTCAACATTAACATCATTGTAGTGTTGTCCTCGGCATTTTAAATATGGGTGTGAATCACTTCTTGCTTGATGAAGAATGATTAGGCAAGACATTACCTTGCATGAGAAACATCTGTCGAATTCCTGTTAGTTTTGCATAGGGCCAGCAAAGAAAATGAGGCTCCACTAAGCCACTGTACCTGTGGATCCACTGGTCTGAGCATGGGTGGGGTTCGGGCAGGCTGCACCCCGCTAATACTAAAGGACTCTGAACGAGGAGGCAGGTTTGGATCAGATATCCTGTTTGCCACTTTGTGAGGCATGGCTGGCGAACTTTGTCGGTTGAGCCTGGAACGTTCCTCAACCTAAGGCAACAAGAAAGAAGAAACAATGAACTCAAGTTATCTGAATGTACTTTCTGTAATATTTCTAAAACCTGTACAGCCATTTTCTCTGCCCAAATTTCCAATTAGCAGTTGTTGTTTTTTAAAAAATGGTTAAAACAGATTCTTGGCTACTGCAGAGGACTTTCATATCAGTTTTTTCAACAAAAATTAATTCCGCTCAGTGAGCAGATGGTGAAGTGGCACTTGCAGATCTCTACATCCACCTATTCTAAGTCAAAGAACCCATTGAATAGAGAAACTGATGTATGAATCCGTATCACTTCCTAGTGGGTGGCAGCAAGTAAAAATCAGCAGTGAGAATTAAGCTCACACAAAACAAAACCCCACTGAATAAAAGAAAAACCAGCTGAAAGAGAGAAAGAGAAAGGCAGAAGAAATGAAAAGAGTGGGTGAGAATGAGTGCGTATAGAAATAGATTAGATGACAGGCTGCCAGACACAGAAGATGAAATTGCTGTCTCAATTCAAAAGGGAATACTTAGGGGAAGTGTTTAGAACCCAAGAAGAGTCCTGCTGGATCAAGCCAAGGGGGCATCTTGTTTGGGATTTGGTTTGCCACCATGGTCCAAAAGCAATAGCCCTCCCATGCAGTTGCTCTCCAGCAATGGGCATTCAATGGCAGACATGTTTTGGCATAATGTATTTCACTTACGATTAAATAAGTCATCTGAGTGTATTAAAAACAAACAACTGCTAGATCTCACAACTGATCAACGTTGCATTATTCCTTTAAAACAGTGTTCTTTATACACGTGAAGATGTTTCTTGATTCCAAACAGCATGGTAACCTTAACACAAGGCAATAAAACAAACTAATCTCCCTCTAAAGAACTGAGAGAATTCAAACCTAGCAACTATGAGAAAATATGCATAGATAACTACAATAAATGCAAGACATTGTATGCATGCTGGGGTTGACAGTAAGAAAAGGTGTGTGAAAAATACTGAGTACTTTAAAACCAAGATATATTTAATAACTCATGAACATAAATTTTGGTGTTCAATTAATGAATGGTTTATAGCTTATCCTATCAAATGCTCATTAACTGGACACCACAATCAAATTTACAAATGATCCATCAACCCTACATTTCTGTTTAATGCAATGTGAAGCTATTGCTTCAAGTTTATGAAACAATTTCATAATGTCTCGTGTTTAACGTGCAATCACACAAACTCCATGTAGCAATAGTATATTTTTTCTTGCTTCAAGTGATTTCCAAAGCCATCAGTAGTCCTAGTAAACCAGTATATGCATTTTTCTTCAAAGACTAGTTTTGTTATTTAAAAACCGGTACCCTATTTTTTTCCACCCTGAACTCCTTTTCCTTACTGTGCAAAAAGATATCCCCATATATATTTGTACATTTCCCAATATGAAAGTCCTTTTTGGTTCATTTTTCAAAGAACACAATGAAAAGCAATATCTATGGCATATAGATTTCTCCAGAGTCTACAATGAATGGTGTGTGCTTTTACCATGTTACTCCAAACGGAGCACAGTTTTCATCCAAATGTACTTTTAGGGTACTTATTCTTAAAAATGGTTGTACAGGTTTCATACAGTTTCCTACTTGCCATGAGAAAGCAGCCCTCCAATCCTTGCCCAAGCAGATTGTTGACATTTGTATTGTTCTGGGAAATTAGGAATCATAGGAAAGAAAATGCATGTGACGCCATATTACAACAGCAGTGATCATGGATTGCTATCATTTGCAAAATCAGAATAATATCTTTTGGAAATCCCCTAGTGTGGCTCCAGCCGCAGCAAGATAAGCAAGCCCCATGGAAATGGGAGCAGGTAGTCGATAAGGAGGGCATGCAAAGACAGAGAATACCAGGCTCCTCCCAGAGAACGGCCTCTTTGGCTTTTGCGAACCCAAAGACTGTACGGAGAATGCACCGTATATGCAGCGTTATGAAACCTACAGACAAGTTACAGGTCACTGGGATAACCTCAGGTTTCAGTTTCAGAAAGGCAAGTGCAGCAATAACAGCGCATACCCGGAAGATAACATTTGGCAAACAAAAGCGTAGAGAAGTGATTCCCAAACTGGATGCACTGGAGAACTGCTAGTGTGTCAAGGGATGCAAAACTAAGGAATTAAAGATTGTTGTGAGACCAAAGACCATGTCCACCAAGGAGGCTGCCTGCTGAATTTCTGTATGATTTGCTGCTCTGGCCAGGCTTCCTAGCAGTCAGCTTCTGCTGATCATCCAGCTACTCCCAGCGTAGCACAGGAACATAGGAAGCTGCTTTATATGAAGTCAGACCATTAGTCCATCTAGCTCAGTATTGTCTACACTCTCACTGGCAGTGGATCTCCAGGATTTGGGACAGGAGTCTTTCCCAGCCCTACCAAGATGCATAACTGGAGAACCTTGGACTTTCTGCATGAAAACATGTGCTCTGCCACTAAGCTATGGTCCCACCCACATATAGAAATGTAGCTGAATTACCTGACCATAAAGGTGGCATGTCCCGAACAGAGACTCACACAGAAACACAACAGGACAGGGTCTCCTGGGGGCATGCAGTGTTTTACTCTTACACACTGTAAAAGTAAGTCTTCGGTTTTAATTCAGAAAAGATGTGGCCCCCAGTTTGGGAAACACTGGCTTAGAGTTTGCGGAACCCATTGACCACCATTTGTATTCCAAGAGGATTCTTACCTCTTCTGATACCATAAATGACAAAACACATGTTTCAAGTGAGTTTTCAAAAAGTGACACAATATGGCAGCAAGAAGTCAACACGCCGGTCTAAGAAATTATAAGGCCAAAATCGAATGATGTAGCTTGATTAAAAGACATTATGCTGACACAGAAATATCAAGAAAGCAAACCATTTCAGGCAAAATATAATTCCAGATCTGAATCAAATGCAAACAATCACAACAAATATTTAATTTCAAGAAAGCTTGTATTGTTACATACATAATAATATACTATCACCACCACCAGTGGATGCTTACCAAGCTTCTGTGGTGTTCCTAATATGATTGCGCTATAAAGAGGTTTGCAAAATAATAATAAAACAAGTACTTGATAGTTTGGATGATTATACTGGGCTATCCTTAACAGCCTTATCAAACTCAAGAGAGAGAAACAGTGAACCACTTTCAGTCCTGCTAAACATCTGGCGGCCTTCATTATGTTGAGCAGTAAGCCACAGGTGAGTTCTCTCAAAAAGAAGAGAAGCATCTGAGGAGTGGGGAAACCCTCTTATAAAAAGAGTGGGAGAACTGAGACAATACAAAACTTCAAACAGCAAGCAAAAGAAGGGGATGAGGATGGATGAGGTAAAGACTGCTGGTCTGTTGTGGCACTCTCTCGAATCCAACTTGTGAAGAGGAAAAAAAAAACCTAATTTCTCCTGGAATAAAAAAAATCTCCAGCTGCCTCCTCTGAAAGAACCTTTCTTTCGCTGAAGGCTGAACTATGACAGTGACAAACACCCCTCTCCAAGTACAGCCTTCAGTCTCGGATATAGTCTGTGTATTATAGGCCCAGCAGGGAAAATTAAATAAACTGATTCTGAAGAAATGGCAACTACCATGACAAAATCTGTAGGTAATTTTAAGGATTGTATACTGTAATGTGTATCCCAGTAAATATCCGTGGGCCTTTGATAAATTTTCTTTGACCCTCTAGTAATGTTCTTTACTTCACTTCATGTTTGCAGCCCTCCAAATGACCATGAAATAGTGGATAGAGCTGCCAAAATAGCTGGGCACTCCTGTTTTTATCCTCTGATCCCAGAGGAAATTTGAGTGCATTCTGGGACAGAATCCAATAATTTCACACATGGGACGAACAATCCTCAGGAGCAAACTAATAGAGGACAAGAGGATTGAAATAACCTTTCGCCTGGATGTGATTACCGAATGCTCAACCATTTTATTCTTAAGTGAGCTTGATGTGGAAGAGCATTCGACATATCTGAATCAACAATGACTTTCAAGATGGCAACCTTAATGTTAATAAACTAAACATGTCTTTAGGGGTGTTTCCCCTATAAGGCTCAACAAGCGTATTTGGGGCTACAGATGGTCGCCTAGAGCATTTGGCTATCCAAACAAGATACTGCTTTATGTTTCTCTTTTGAGAAATGCATTATAAATCTACTACATGGGTTATTTAGGGTCAATCTTAACAATCAGCTACTTAACAATCCTGTGTAGCAGCACATGGACACAAGGCAAGTTGGAAGACAGAAAAATAAATAGTATTTCTTTGGAGCAAAGACATGTCTGCATAAACACTGGGATGCTGTCCAGCTGGTGATAGGCTTATTCCAGTGTGTCTCCAAGGAATTTCAGAGAACATGTGTATTATTCAAACCTATGCCAAAGATGATCAAACCAAAATCTGTCTCTTTCCTGCCAAAGGCAAGAGGAATTGACCAGAGGAATGCCAACCCAGATTGCACAGCAAACTGAGGAGATGCAAACTATTTTTTAAAATGGAATGGAAGATGCATGTACATTCTCTTTTAACTATTTGCTTTTAACCAACAGCATTTCAGCAACACAACAAGTGAAGAGACACCTGGGCCTCCTGATTTGCAGATCTGTTTTACAAGAAACTTACTGACATGGCTGTAGTTCTAAGGTTCCTACTTCATACATGCAATTGGAGCTCTTCTCTTATAGTCTTATATGGTTCTGAATACATGTAAGTAACTGAAATCAATGGAACTTATTACCATGTAAATGGATTTACCATCAGTTTGCATGAGAGACACCCCTGCTCCAGCATCTTATGCACTTTTCTTTTCCTGGGCTTATAACTAAAGTTTTTCTTAGGCAAACAGCTGAATAAATGTACTTTGGAGGTAAAATTGATTTAGCCTTTATTTATGCTTGATCAGTCTCAGTTGCAACGGGGATACAAGCAGAAGCCCACCACTGCTGTCAACTAATAATTCTTTCAAGTAGGAAAGCATTTTACAATAAGAATGCAAGATTACCCTTTACACTTTTTATCCCAACTATTAGTAGTTGTAAAAAAAAAAACATTTTAAAATACACTTGATTCTTCTTCTCAATTGATATTTCATCATGAGTTTAATCATGCACTAAATATTAAGCAACCCACACTTCTGAACTTTTATTTTATACAAAAAGCTCTGCTCCTTGCATCAACAAGTCATCATTTCAGAAAGAAAAGAGAAAGAACATTTTGTAAGATGTACTCCTCTTCTGTGGCACCGGATACAATAACCTGCCACATGCACACAGATCATGAGAGATGAGGCACATTGCTGAAAGCCAGCAGACCAGAGTATTGGTCTGTGGGTGGGTGTGAGCGTGTTTGTGTGTGCAGAGAATAACATTGTCTTGCCATCCTAGCTGGTGTTTGATAAAGAGTAGAACATTTTGTGCCTGTGCACATATCTTCGTCCATGTTAGATATAAACATAAAAGAATGTGAAGTCCTGAAAGCTGCTATCTAATTTACAACGTTTTCATTGAGTCAGTTGACTTAAAAATTAATTATTTCTCTCCTTTGATTAAATTGTGAATATGAAAATAAATCTATGAATATGGAAATGCCAATGATTTACATGAAAAGAATCAAAGACAGCACAGCCTGCTGAAAGCAAGCCCCCTGCCTTGAATCTGCTTGCACTCCAATCCCCTTTGCTGCCCATTCTTCCCTCCGGAAGGAAATTAATTAACCTTGGGGAAGGGGGGTCAACACAGAAGGTGGTGAAGGGTGCTGTTGAAGACAGGAAAGGCCCACTGGGCACTACTTCTTACTCAAAGTAACTAAAATAAGTTATTTCTTTGGGTAGTTTAAGAGCAGCAATCTCTGGCAGTAAAACACACTGACAATGTCACTCATCTTACTTTCTTTTGGGAGAGAAGCCCAGCGGCCTCTCCTGTTTTTGGAGCCCTCTGCCATCGGCTACCTCAATTTCCAAGGTGATGGTCTTTTCTTTGGGGGTGGAGGACTGGGTTGCAGGTGGCAACGGGAAACTGATCTTCTGAGTGTTCCTTTCAAATGCCCCAAAAGCCCCTCAAAGGTTTCTAAATGTTCAAGAGGAATGTTCAAAGTGCTGGTTGATTTTAAGGTGAGCACCAGACTGCTCACCCATCACTAGTTCTGACTATTCAAATGTAAGGTTATCTTTTTAAAAAGTAATCAAAAGTAAGCAATAGTTCCTCCTTGGGGATAGACCTAAACATCTCTATATACAAAGATCTCAACATCCAGCAACGCTTGGGGGCATGTTGTTTCTGAAAAAGCACAAATGTAAACCCTTTTCAAAAGCAATTGTGGTATGACTGTAGCTCTGCTATTCAAAACAAAAAGATTTTTAAAAAAGTTAAACTCTCATTAGCTTAAAATGTAAAACAGGAAAGGATATATGGGTTTATTCGTGGAAAGTTGGGTTGAAAATAGCACCTCATGTAAGTAGAGCAGAAAAAAAATGATAAGATAGTTACACTGTGGTATAATACTCTTCCAAACATTAGAAATACAGATGGGTATACATATGGGAAGGATGGTAGTGTGATAATACCAGAAAACGGGGAGGGGTAGTAAAATAAACCAAATACTTTGGAAAGAATTTCTTGAGATTATTAGAAAAACGTGAGGCATTATATTGCTGCAGTATGAAAGGAGAGAGAGAAAGCAAGCACTCCATTCAATAAGGATAGAAGAGGTTCCAGTAGCCTGTAAACTCACATATGGCCTCTAACAAGTTGGGGAGGGACCATAGCTTAGTGGTAGAACTCGGTACGCAGAAAGTACCAGGTTCTATCCCTGTCATCTCTAGTTAAAATGATCAGATAGCAAGTAATGGGAAAGATCGTTGTCCGAAGCTGCTGCCAGTCAAAATAGATCATAGAATCATAGAGTCATAGAATAGCAGAGTTGGAAGGGGCCTACAAGGCCATCGAGTCCAACCCCCTGCTCAATGCAGGAATCCACCCTAAAGCATCCCTGACCGATGGTTGTCCAGCTTCCTCTTGAATGCCTCTAGTGTGGGAGAGCCCACAACCTCCCTAGGTAACTGATGGTACCGCACTAAATGGAATGACTGTCTGATCAAGGAAAAAGCATCTTTAGTCCCATTGAAACCAATGGAACATCATAACTGACTTGATCCATTGATTTCAATGGGACTAAAGTATGATTAATGTCCCTTGAGTTCAGCCCAAAGACTGAAGAACTTTGTTCACTAATTAAGAAGAAAATGAATGTTGTTTCTTCCTTTTCTGCTAGGCAAAACCAAGCTTTTGGTTTGGATCATGGACCCAAAGCTCTTTCCACCTGAGCTCCCTTTACCATTTTCTCCAAGGAGAGAGAACGAACATTTGCCTGGGTTTTGAGACTGTAAAGTAATCGAGAGTGACAGTCCTTCTGCAGACTGAGAATGAGGTGTCTCAGGATCATTTCCAAAAAAGAAAAAAGGATCTGGATATAGCTATGGAACCTCAGTGGGTGAGTACTATGGCAAGATTAATAAGAGCAGTGAATCTCAACACGTTACATTTAGACCAAGACTAAATGACCTTGGCTAACAGGGAAGGGAATGTTTGGTGGCTGTCACCAAATTAAAAAATAAAACATTGCTGATTTAACCATATATGTTTCGGCTAATTAAACAATTAAATATGGATAAATGTGATGAATAAAAAAACCACTATTTCTGAAGAAGAAATATGTTTAGATGATATAGACATTCATCTGAGTAGGTGTAATCTTAGAAGAAAATATCCCTCCTGTGTAATACAGAAGGTAGAATGTCTCTTTTAACATGACACCTATCATCCATAGATGGTTTGTGTAGGCACTTATACTAAAAAAATATTTTTTAAAAAGATCGGCTGTCCTGTAATAATAAAAAGGGAGACCCTTTTTAATCACACACAAAGCTTTTAATTGATTCATCTAACCAATTAATGCATTAAACATTGCAGCTTCTGGGCACTGAATTTTCTTTTTCTGAACACTGTTTCAAGATGCCTGAGGAACCACCCAATGTGTGTGCGTGCGTGTGCGTGTTTGTGATAACTGCCCAGGTGGCTTGTTTAAATATATTGCATTCAAAGCAGAACAACATCCAAGTGCTTTGCTTGGTGGCATTTATTCCAACCATGACTAAGCCCTTTAGAAAGTCCCAGCTTACAGAAGGGCCGGAATACTATGATTTAACGGCAATACTGGGATAATTCACCCCATGGAAATGGTTTTAAGCGACGCTGTCCAGAATATCGCAGTTCAGGTGTGCTTGATGAAAGAGATGTGTAATTATTCACATGCAAACCTAAAGCTCGTTTCTCATTAGATACCAGAGGAGAAAGCTTGGAAGAATAACAGGGAGAGTTAGAAAATGATCCCAGAGCTACCTGCAAAGAATTACCCTGGCAAGCTTTAGAAGACCGAATCAGATCAGAGTTGGAAGAAAATGAAAGGGCATTTAAAGATACTGAGCGAGAGCTGGAAGACAATGCTGCCAAATTGGGGACATTCAGCTGATCCAGAGAAGGAACAAAAAGCTGTTCCATGCTATGTCCTATTATTTTCCGCTGTATCTGTGCAGGATGGTTCCCAGTAGGATGCTGACCACGATCTAGGAGACTTTCCAAAGATGCATGGTGCTTCTGATCAGCTTGCATTTTCGCAGATCTCAAAAAGCTGGCTGGGCTAGAAGCACTTAGATCCAGATCATTGTGTGTTGCCAAGATATTATTCAAGGATGGAACGCTCCTTGAAGAAGTAATGACACTTGGGTGTAGATTTGAATGAAGGTACTTCCTTCCCTCATCTCTGTTGTGTTCTTGGAAGTTCATTTTGATTTTATAAGGAGGCAATGGTGGCTTACCTCTTTCTGGAAGATGAGGAGAAGATACACACTTGATCTCCAGCCTTGCTTGCCTATCAGGACTGCACCCTTGTGATCGGGACCCTTTGGGGGATTTCATGTTATCCTTCTTTTTCCATCGCTCTTGAAAACCAAGCCTAGTTTCAGAGGTTACCCAAATGGGTCTTTCCTTTGGCCCTTCTTTTGGACTTGGCATGGAAATCTTAATAACAGGCAGCAACATTTCTTGTTGAGCAGAGGCCAACAAATCCTTTCGGTGATGGTCTAACCCTTGAGGGTGTTGTTTACCATAAGGTACAGAAATATTAGTAAACGGTTTCGAGTTGGACTGCGGAGCTGCACCTTTGTCAAGGAAGGGCACCAGTTGTTTTGGAACGGAACTTTGTTTCGGTTTAGCGGGAATAACAGGCAGGTTATTAAAGGTTCGCTGCTGTACCTGGGGAAGTAGGATTACAGAAATCAAACTATTAAAACACACATTTTAGTCAACATAAGAGAATATGTAATTGTCAATGGCCGTCACCATACTTAGTTTATAAGAAAAGAAGTACCGGGACTCAAATCTGCTTAGAACGCCCTGCCTCCAGTTCAGTGATGCATAGAGCTAGGTGCTCAAGGTCCCAGATGAGAAAGAGTCGCTGTGCACCCACCCACAACGATGATTCTTCAGCAACCTTGATTGTGCAAAGCCTTACTGGATTAGTCCAAGGGTTCATTTAGTCCAGAGTCTCACTACTAACAATGGCTGGGCAAATGCTTTGGAAGTGCACAATAAGAACATAAAAGCAACAGCCCTCTCCTGCTGTGGCACCCTGCTCTACAACTGGCATTCAGAGATAGACTACCACTGTATATTTCCCATGAATTTCCCTAATCCACTTTTGAAGCCATCTAAGTCAGTGGCCATCACCACATCTTGTAGCAGTGAACTTACCAAGTTCATTATGCGTTGCACGAGAATGTCCTTTCTTTTAAGAACGTAAGAAGTGCCATGCTGGATCAGACCAAGGGTCCATCTAGTCCACCACTCTGTTCACACCATGGCCAACCAGCTGTTGACCAGGAACCCACAAGCAGGTCATGGTGCAATAGCACCCTCCCGCCCGTGTTCCCCAGCAGCTGGTATATATAGGCTTACTGCCTCTGATACTGGAGGTGGCACATAACCATCAGGATTAGTAGCCACTGATAGCCTTCTCCTCCAGGAATTTATCCAACCGTTTTTAAAGCCATACAAATTAGTTCAAACATTCCTATTCCCTCCCTCTAAGCCAGTCTCCACCAACACGGAATCCTCCAGATGTGCTGGATTACATTGTTGTCCACCACATCTGGAAGTCTACTCTAAGCCATTCATAATTTTATAAACATCTACATATCTCTGCTTAGTTGCTTTTTGTTCTGAACTAAAATGTCCCAGATACCCACTAGCCTGTTTTCATAAAGAAATTTCTCCAACCCCATGAACATGTTAGTTGCCCAAAAAGATACAGAAAGGGCAACTAGTAACTTTTGTGGGCATATCTATCCCAAAGGCTGCACGGTGGAAATGGCCCATGGCAGCAGAAAAACAGCCACAGAAGCCACAAGGTCAGATCAGCTTGGTCCAAGTGTGACAACTATAACATGGAAACCTTCCCTCTTTAAAACAGTGCAATCTGAATAACACCTACAGGGGTTTCATCTACACCAAATCCCAGCTATTTTTCACTGCAGTTTCTGAAGGATCAGTTCAAGTCAAATCCACTTCAACTCAGAAAAGAGATTAGTCACCATAAAGTTAGTACTGCATACAGGTCCAAGTTTGGCTGAAAGGCCCTCTTGATAATTTCATCTGAATAATAAATCTGCATAATGAAGGCATTCAGAGAGATGTATCTTTTCAGTGAACTGATATCATTTTGAAATGGGGCAATTAAATTGGATGTCTTCTTTCCCCATGGTGGCTCCAAATCTGCATTCAGCCACATCTAATTGACGCCGTGCCACCCTGGGGCAAAGAACGGAAGATGCGTGGCTGAAAAGTCAGGGACTTATCCTGACTTTTCCAGCCAGAGCAAGGGCAGTCCAGCTCTTCTGCTGGTCTGTCCTCGCTCCATCACCACTCCGTAGCCACTCCGGGGGTGTTCCTGGTGGATGGTGACCCCTAATTGGTCGCCGTTCGACCAGGCAAAGGGCAGACCAGTGAGTGGAAAGGACGCCGGAACAACCCAGGCTGCCTTGCTGTGGGAAGAAGCTGCCTCCTTCTCTTAAAATAAATTATTCTATTCCCCCGAGCTGCTGCCTCCTCCTCCTCGCCCTAGTCTCATGGAGGGACGGGGAAGGGGCAGATGACCACCATAAACCCTGCGCTTGCTCCTTGATGTGGAGATTATCTAAAACATCCCCACAGGAGCGAAAGTGTGGGGTTTGGGGGGGGGAATGTAGCGCCAACTCGGCACTGTGAAGATAGCCCCCTGGTCTAGTATATTTCACTGCTCTATTTACTTATGTTTGGCAAAGGGAAGCTGCTTTCATTAGGAATGACTGAAAGGTCTTTTGACTTTTGCAGTAAGGCTCTCCCCCTCCTTCCCCACTATATTTGTGGGGTGATCAAGCTGATATTGCGGTTTGCAGTTAGTGTCAGGGAAAAATTGCCCCACAGCCCATAGAGCCATACAATAAGAAAACGTTTTTGAAAACCTTCAGGCACCTTGTAACTGTGCATCCCCACAGTTACAAGGGCTAGAAATATGCTTTGGGGAAATGAAGGGGGGGGAGGAGAAAGTTGTGATTTTCAGGTACCTAGATTTTACACCATAAAATGTACTACCCTGAGTATAGGTCACTTATGCACATGGCCTATCTATAACAGACAAGAAGCTTTTGAAGTGATAGCAATTTCCATGCTCCAGTGACATCTAAGATGTTCTTTGGAATGGGCAATCCCTTCATTCAGGGTGCTTGGATTATGTGGGCATGCCAGTTTCTCATTCAGCAGCTGGCACTGCGATGATAATTACAGCAGTGATGAGAGCAAGCTGCTCCTGACCTTGACCTGCTAGCAGGAATCATCAGTAACAAACCAGCTGCAAAAACTAACTGGGGCTGGTGTTCAGGGATTTGTTCTGTTCTTTCATGTCCCCCTTCTGCCGCTCGCCTTACTAAGTTGACAAATAAACAGCTGTCAAGACAATTATATGCAAAAGGGTCAAAGGAGAAGATGATCCAACCCATGAAGTAAATGTGCAATGAAATACTTGCATACAGAACTGTGGCCAATCAGACAATACATAAAAACTGGTGGCACAACAGCAACGGCACAAAGAATGATCTGACACATTAGGCCAGATGACAGCTTCCCAGTATGGTCTGGGCCAGTGGTTTTCAAACTGTGTTCTGGGGAATCATGGGTTTCTCAATGTGAAGATCGGTAATGGAGATCACCTTCCCTCTTGCTCATCATGTATTAAATTCTCATGCAATGTGCAATCACAAGGAGATATTTGATGTTTGTTAGTGTGCACTCTCAGCTGACGTGGGGAGCCAAAAGATTCAACAGACCTGGGTCAATGCTCCCGCTTAACTGAATGCACACCTTAGAACATATTCCAGATTCTTCAGTAATGTGGTAGATGTACAGAAGTTCCTCAATGCATGATATGGAAAGAGTACCCTGAATATAGAAAGTTTGAAAACCACTGACCTAGGTTCAGTGCCTGTGGGTTATCCCAGAGATGTTCGGGAGCAGAAGAAAAGAGTTACCATGAAACAGTAAGTACCTTTTTAGGTGGGTCTCAAAACAAAATGCCTACAGTACAGCATTGGTACTCAAGAGTGACCACCAGTGGGGGATGAGCCAGAATAAAATGATGGGCAGTGGTGTTAGATAGGAATATTAGATGCCCAGTTCACTCACAAATACACTCCCCCCCTATCAACCCCTATCAAAACTGCCACCCATTTTATTTTTCTATGGCTTCTATGTGCTATAGATGATGCCAGGGTACTTGGACAATCTTTGGGATGATGTGGGAAGACTACTTGTTGCTTCCTCCTAGATACTGGGAAAAATGTACACAGCTGGTACTTAAAACAAAATTAAGAGCCCGTGGCAAACGTATGTTATAAATATAAACGTTGACACTAGGGCAAGTTGTCAGTAGCCATTATCCCCATCATCTATAGTAAGAACTGCTTCCAGAAGACCTGGCTAAGAAGCATTAATAATAATAATAATAGTAACCCACCTCTCCTTTTGGATCAAGGCGGGGCACAATGTTATTTATTTATTATATTTATATACTGCCCCACAGCTGAAGCTCTCTGGGCGATTCACAAAAGTTAAAACAGTAAACATTAAAAAGTATACAAAATTTAAAAACCATCAGAGACATAAAAAACAACAGTATAAAAACATCAGTATCCATTTAAAAACAACAGTTCTGGGGTCCGTTAGAAAACAAACTTAGCGTTGTTAAATGCTGTTAAATGCTTGGGAGAAGAGAAAAGTCTTGACCTGGCGCCGAAAAGATAACAATGTTGGCGCCAGGCAAGCCTCATCAGGGAGATCATTCCACAGTTGGGGGGCCATCACCAAAAAGGCCCCCTCCCTTGTTGCCATCCTCCGAGCTTCCTTCAGAGTAGGCACTCGGAGGAGGACCTTAGATGTTGAGCACAGTGTACGGGTAGGTTCATGTCGGGAGAGGCGTTCCATCAGATATTGTGGTCCCAAGCCATGTAGGGCTTTCTAGGTTAAAACCAGCACCATGAATTGGGCTCAGAAACGTATAGGCAGCCAATGCAAGTGGGCCAGAATCAGTGTAATATGCTCAAACCTCCCTGTTCCAGCTATCAATCTGGCCGCTGCATTCTGCACAAGCTGCAGCTTCTGAACCGTCTTCAAAGGCTGCCCTGTGTAGAGGGCATTGCAGTAATCTAATTTGGAGGTTACCAGAGTATGGACAACTGAAGCTAGGTTATCCCTGTCCAGATAGGGGCGTAGCTGGGCCACCAACTGGAGTTGGTAGAAAGCACTCCGTGCCACCGAGGCCACCTGAGCCTCAAGTGATGGTTCTAGAAGAACCTCCAAGCTACGAACTTGCTCCTTCAGGGGGAGTGCAACCCCATCCAGAACCAGTTGAACCCCCCCCCCCCATCCAGTCAGAAGAACCACCCACTAGCAGCATCTCAGTCTTATCTGGACTGAGTTTCAGTTTATTAGCTCTCATCCAGTCCATTGTCGCGGCCAAGCACCGGTTCAGCACATCAAAAGCCTCACCTGATAAAGATGAAAAGGAGAAGTAGAGCTGCGTGTCATCAGCGTATTGATGACAATGCACTCCAAAACTCCGGATGACCGCACCCAATGGTTTCATGTACATGTTAAACAGCATGGGGGACAAGACTGACCCCTGCGGAACTCCATACTGGAGAGTCCGTGGGGCCAAGCAATGTTCCCCAAGTACACCTTCTGGAGCCAACCCACCAAGTACGAGAGGAACCACTGCAATGCAGTGCCTCCCTCTCCCAACTCAGCCAGATGTTCCAGAAGGATACCATGGTCAATGGTATCGAAAGCTGCTGAGAGATCAAGGAGAATCAACAGAGTCACACTCCCCCTGTCTTTCTCCCGACATAGGTCATCATACAAACAGCGACGGAGGCTGTTTCTGTGCCAAAACCAGGCCTGAAACCTGACTGAAATGGATCCAGATAATCAGTCTCATCCAAGAGTGTCTGGAGCTGGCCCGCAACCACCCGCTCAAGGACCTTGCCCAGGAATGGAACATTTGCTACTGGCCTGTAATTACTAAGATTTTCCGGGTCCAAGGAAGTTTTCTTCAGGAGTGGTCTCACTACCGCCTCTTTCAGACGGTCTGGGACCACTCCCTCTCGTAGAGAGGCATTAATCACCTCCTTGGCCCAGCCGGCTGTTCCATCCCTACTAGCTTTTATTAGCCAAGAGGGGCAAGGATCCAGAGCAGAGGTGGTTGCGTGGACCTGTCCAAGCACCTTGTCAACATCCTCGAGCTGTACCAACTGAAAGTCATCCAAGAAAGCTGGACAAGACTGTACTCTGGATACCTCACTAGATTCACCTGTTATAACACTGGAGTCTAAGTCCTGGCAGATGCAAAAGATTTTACTCTGGAAGTGCCTAGCAAGTTCATTACAGCGGGTCTCAGATGGTTCTACCATGTCCTTGGGGCCAGCGTGTAATAGCCCCCGGACAACTCTGAAAAGCATCGCTGGGCGGCAGATTGAAGATTTAATAGTGGCAGCAAAGGAGGCACTTACTAGTATTTGATTGCATCCACTAGGAGCTCGTCTCCATCTGCCCTCAAGCTATCTCTTATTTTGTTTCATCGCTCTCAGCTCTGGGGTATACCACGGAGCCGTACGTACGCTAATGCAACATCATACAACTAATTAAAACATTTTAAACCAATACATCACTAAAAGCAAGATACATAGTTCTTTATGTCTATCAGGCCAAGAATGTGCCATAATTTTATAGCTGATGTGTGGACGGGCACGCTACTTAAAAGATTTTGGGCTAGTAACTTTTGTGGACATATCTATCTCAAAGGCTGCACGGTGGAAATGGCCCATGGCAGCAGGAAAACAGCCACAGAAGGCACAAGGACAGATCAGCTTGGTCCAAGTGTGACAACTATAACATGGAAACCTTCCCTCTTTAAAACCGCGCCATTTGAATAAAACCTACAGGGGTTTCATCTACACCAAATCCCAGCTATTTTTCACTGCAGATTCTGAAGGATCAGTTCATTTCAAATCCACTTCAACTCAGAAAAGAGATTAGTCACCATAAAGTTTGTACTGCATATAGGTCCAAGTTTGGCTGAAAGGCCCTCTTGATAATTTCATCTGAATAATAAATCTGCATAATGAAGGCATTCAGAGAGATGTTCATAAAGGTTCTCCAGAGTTCCGGAGTTCCGTTCCTCTTGTGATACATTTTATAGCCCTGGCCTGAGGACTTATTCACCGGGCACGTGAAAATCTCAATTCTATTTCAGAAAGTCTTTTTTTTTTAAGGTTATGCCACTGCTTCTTCTGTAGGCTTCCATCATGAACAGGAGACCAGGTGCACTACATTCCCTTCTCACCATACCTAACAAGGTTTTTATTTGAGCACTATTGAACACATATCGTCAAGGCAGAAGGATATATGCTGGACACATTCTCTGCTATTTAGACATTTTCAAATCACCTCATGCTGAAAACTCAATTGTGTGAAATAGGCCTGAGAAGGGTTGCAAGACCTGCCTATTTGATCTAGGGACTGAAGTAGGCCTCTTCTAAAACTATACAATAAAAAAGATGGTTATTTTTATATTTGATCAAGCGGCTATGTTTTTTCTTACAGTATAAATTTCATAGGATTTCTACTAGAGCTGCACCAAATATTGTCCGGTTTTAATTTTCAAGAAGCAATCAGCAATTTTGATAGGCTAGTATTCCACCCCCATCCCCACATACTTAGGGAAAATCCTGGCCTTTTAAAAATCCTGGTCAGTATCATTGGATTCTCCCTCACTGCTGATGTTTCTCACTTCTGAAGATTTCACCCAATTAGAGATCATGTAATAAATTAGATATTATCTTACAATGTAGATGCGGTTTCATGACAGAATCGAAGAACTGTAGCATCAGAAGGGACCTTAGAGGACATCTAGTCCAATCCCATGCTCAGTGCAGAAATTTGATGACATCAGAGTGCAAATCAGTGCAGTAGAGATGAAGAAGGTATACTGAATAAACAGCAAAAAAGAGGTGAAGGTTTCGCGGGGTGGGGTGCGTTGGCACTGCTGAGAAAGTGTACACACTGAGTTTGGGGTCATCTCTGATTTTTATCCACTCGAGGATACAGTGGGAAAGAGAAAATGTGATTGTCCCTACCTCCTTTGCCCAAGCTGGCTTCTCACTGGCATTCATCCCCTCCTTGTAATGATAAAGCGGCTTCTTCTCAGCTGGTCTCTGGTCTTGCCTCTGTTGTTGCTGCTGCTGCTGCTGCTGCTGCTGCAGGGAGACCAGGTAGTCTCTCTCCTGCTGCAACTGCCGCTGAAGCCTCTCTGCTTGCCGCTGTTCTTCCAACTGCTTGCGCTTATATTCCTACCAAGACACGTATGTCACACAAATGTTAAGAAGCAGCATGATGGTATGAAATCGGAGAAGGTGTAGTCAGGATGGTGTTGAAGGAAACAACGAAAGATAAACATAAATATTTATTATGTAAGTCCAAATATTAAGCATCCTAACAGACCATATGAACTGGGCCTTGTAGGTGGTGAAGTGAATTTTTGTGTAAGTGCCTCAACGTTCATTTTTTACTCATGTTGTTGCTTGGATAAAGTTAATTGTGAAGAGGATCTGGTTTAAGGGGAGATCCTATTAATCACTTTCTATTCTATTTGTCTGTGCACAATGCACTCTTTACCCTGAATACCACAATCCCAATTTACTTCATTACTTACTCACCACTGTTTTCTAAGGCCTACTCTATTACCTACAGCCCTTTCGCAACGGAGGAGAAGTGATTGCGACTTTTCCCGCCTCTGCGATTGGCTTTCTTGGGGCACAGGCGAGCAAAGTTTCCTGCAATGCCGTTGCAGGAGCACGTGTGCCCTGTTATGGCGGTTCCACATGTGTATTAGTAGAAGTGGGCAGGGCTAGGCAGATGGGTAAGGGGCACAGGATTATTATTTTTTAATTACTCATGAGGGATGCACACCAGTGGAGATACACAGCAACACATGGGGGGATAGAAACTCTGACGAGTATGCGCTCCCGTGCAGAGATTTTTATTTTTATTTTAAAAACACACAACTCAGCGGTGAAACATGCCGATACCCATGCACACACCCCTCACAGCTAATTGGCTGTTCACTGATCCCAGAACTCATGGCAAACAGCAACGACTTTGCAAAGGGGGGGGCACACCGCTCACGTTACTTGCAATGGACGCGAGAGAACTGAAAAAAACTTGACAAAAGCATTCAGGGATATTCCGGGAAAAGTGAGAGCGGAGCTGAGATCAGCATGGGAGCAGGTGAAT
Organism: Elgaria multicarinata webbii; assembly: GCF_023053635.1. Classification (NCBI taxonomy): domain Eukaryota; kingdom Metazoa; phylum Chordata; class Lepidosauria; order Squamata; family Anguidae; genus Elgaria; species Elgaria multicarinata. The sequence goes on along the minus strand of NC_086178.1, from coordinate 21,651,665 downwards.
GTCATGTGGCCCGTTAGTGACGACTACGATACAATCCTGCAATAAATGGCTTGTGTAGACTCCCCCCTAAGTTATGTGTTTCACAAACCTTGACACAAGGGCATTCATCTGGCCCTGATCCTGGAGGTATTCAATCTCTGGCAAAAAAAATTTCAGGCCCAATCAAGAGAGACAACTTTAGGAAAGAAAAAATACTCACAAAACTATGATCCATTGTGTTCTGTATAGAGGCTGTGACAGTGAAACCAGTATGAAACCCATTTAAATTTGTAATCTAAATGGGTCCCTCTAAATTGTGCATATTTGGAAAGTGGATGGAACCACAGAGAAGTATGATCTCCATGCCTCCAGCTTGAAGCTGTTGTGGGCACAGAAAAAAGCTTGAAAATCTGTGCTTTAAGACAAATAGATGATTTCTTTTAAAACACTTAATTTTAAAATAATCATTTTGTTACATTGCTGGGTTGATTTTTAATTTTTCAGTATGGAAGTCCTGCAAGGACTTTCTAGAAACACTTTCATCATTCAGGGTTATGAAACTGGTTGACAGGAAAAGCATTTTTTTAATGCAAGGAAGGGTTTGCGTACCCTGTGCCTATAGCTAATGGATCTACTAGGAAAAGGGAAATAAGGCATGACTGTACCAACAGCACTGATAAAAATAACACTGGCTTTAAAAAAAGAAAGAAAAGACAGACAACTCACATCCAAAAAATACTGATAAGATATAAATTTGGCTTAGGGGAGAAGGGAGAGAGAGAGCACAAGCGTAGGAGTATATGTAAGGGACTTTCAGCAATAAAAAAATGTCACAGTCGTAACTGCATGGAAAGGCAATGCAAAAATATTCCTGTCAGGAATGTAAAGCTAAGCAGTCTGCAAATGAAATATGCCATCAAACCCCATCAAACCAAGAAGAGATTACAGGGAACAAGTACATTTTAGTTAGAATCTATTCCAGCACATGCTGCCGGTAGCTTTCAATTAATAGCTCTGCAATAAACACAGCAGGCCTGAGAAGAAGCCTGTTCCTGTCAGGAAAATGGAGAACATTCTAGAAGCAGGCCAAGCAAAGAAAGGGGTGTACAGCAAAGGATGCTCCATCAGTGAACGTTCTCATTATTGAGAGAAAGGCACTAAAAAAAGTCAGAGCTTGGCTGTGTTTGCATTCAGGGAAGAAATCAACGTTACATGCTATCCTTCCCTTGTCAGGAGCTTGAGAGAATGAGGGAGATATGTATCTGTATAGGAGTTAGCAAAATACCTCCTCAGCATGACTCTCCACACTCACATGGGCCTAGTCTTTTAGGATTGCCACTTAAGGAGCTTTAAAACAAGAACTGCTTTGATTCCTTTCCCCTTTTTTCTTTCGTTTTGTGGTCTTAAAACACACTCTTAATGGGTAGCCCACATCTGCCCTTCAAGACTTTCTATTGACAAGGTGAGCTAGGAGCACTGGCAGGGGAGCCACTAATCCTGTATTTCAGACTGCATTACTTATTCCTCAGAAGCACTTGTATTTCTGGCCAACTCACTGACTCTACAGACGAAGTGACTATTGTTATAACGAACTAAATTGGCCGGCACACTAGTTATGCATGTCAAGGGCACAATACTCTTCCCTCCCACAATGTCGGGGTCCCAATCCAAATTGTCCTCCCTGGACCTGCCATTAGTTGCAGATTGTGCCTGTATATTTTCCCCACCATAACAGATAGCAGCTCAAAGAGAAGGGAAAATTTGGATTGGGGCCCTGGCTGGGGAGAACAGTTAGAATCCTCCATTCCAGTGCTGTGATCTTGATTCAAATTGGGTCCACCAACACATGCTTCTTGAGAGAAAAAAGCATCAGTAGATCCAATCACAGAGCTACTATATAAAATGTATCTGGAGTCAATGCTACCCACCCCCTTTTGAAAACAAATTTCTTTTATTCACAAGTGATCTGTGGTCTGATTTGAATTTGATATGTCCACATAAAATTGCTTCGTAGACAAGATCCAGCCCTCAAAGTGCCAGAAGGCCATCCCATCACTACACGCTCCCCAAAACGTTTGAGTGTGCAAGAAATGCAAATAACTACTGAATTTGTCAATATTTGAAGAAATTTCAGATACTCAAATGTAAGAATGTAAAGAAAATGGCTTTCCAAAAAAAGGTGGCAACCCTATAAGCCTCAAGCCACAGGTTCACATAGGTAGATAGCATGCAGTTCTCGTTTTACACACACACAAAGGGTTGAGATCCTGCCTCCTCATTACCAGAAGTAGAGCTTGTTCCTGCAGTAATTGCTGCTGCAGGATCTCTAACTGCCTCTGTTCTTCTTCTAACTGTCGCCTGATGTACTCCTGGAGATGTGGGCAGCAGGGAGCAGAGAAAAGGGAGAGAAAAGACAGAACCATAATTCCAAAGAGAAAGAAGTGGCTACTTGAAAAGGAGAAACTAAGGAGGCCTGGTTCATATAGGATGGAGAACCAATCCTGTTGTGATGTAATCCATTCGCTGAATACCAGACAACTTGGACAAACTGCTGCAGGAATTCCAGAAAGCTGTTATATTCAGGGCTACGTGTATACTTCAATAAAATAAGAAGAAACGTTCTGGGCCACAGTTATGCAAATTCTGCAAAATGAGGCAAGCATGTATTACACAACTGAGTAGAAATTGGTGGAAAATTAATCACAGTTGAACAAATCTATTCAACTGTTGCTAAACAGATTTGAAAACAAACATTCTACTCAGATTTGCAGTTTGTTTAAAAAAGTGCTTTCTCCAAGGTTGGCTAAAACACCCAAGTTCTGTACCAAGAAAAGCTGAAGTATGTCACTTGCTTCAATTTTGCGGAAAATGTAATATCTTTTAAACGCCTCCTAAAAACATATCTTTTTAAACAAGTGTTCCCTGGACTGTAACTGATTTTTAAAGTTTTAATTTGGGCTTACATTATGATTTTAGTTGTAATTTAAAACCATGATGGATGCCAGATTTCCAGCTCCCTATTCTTGCTCTTGAGATTGTACCATCAGATATCTCCCCACACTTTCAACTCCATCTTAACAGCCAGATGCCTAAAAATGCTATTTAAAAACAAAGTTGAAAGCTGAGATTCTTAGGATGGTAATTTGGTAACATATCCTAAATTCTGTGTTTGGGCAAAATAGCAGGATACACATAGCCCTAGTTGCATTTAGAGGGGAAAAACACACCCATTTGCTTAATGGCTGAGTTCAGACAGTAACAAGCCACAGTGATCCTCAGGCTCATGCACTCCTTCGTTCTCTTCTCCAGTGCAAGAGATCAGAAGCTTTTGTTTCCATTTATTTATTTCATTACATTTCTATACTGCCCAATAGCCAAAGCTCTCTGGGTGGTTCGCAACAGTTAACGCCATAAAATACAACTCTAAAAGTTTAAAACTACAATAGAAAATACAAGTAAAAAACCAAAAGAAACTGCTTTTGTTTTTATTAAATGCAGATTCTCATTTTGTCCAGCCCCGACAAGCTGCCTCTAATCTTAACGATGGCTTATTTGAAACAAGCCATCTTCAACAAATCATAGTTAACAACACTACAGAGTTTAGATGTAACACTAAACTGTGGGTAGTGTTCTCATCACGGCCTCACTAGAGAAGAGTGAAACAGGGAGCATGTGTGCCCAAGGCTTGCTACAGCTCATTCCCATCCCAATAAACCATGGTTTATCATGATGTCTACATGCAGCGAAAGAGTCCATTCTCTTTACCTGTCCCAATCCCAAACACATTCCTTACATGTATATCCCACTGAGGATCAAAAGAATCTAAAGATAGAAATCACCAGTACTTTTGTACAGAAAAAGTGAGCATGAGGGTGAGAAGCTTATAGACAGCAGTCCTGCATTAGTTAGTCGGCTAGTAGAATCATGTAATGGACAGCAAATCAACGTAAAAGCAAATGATGAACAGTTTTGCAGTGAAAGTAGTAGAGTACAAGTGTAATAAACAAAAAGCAGCTTCTTAACATTTCCAAGGGCAAGTGCTTCTTCTGAACAGTGGTGTTTTTGAAATGCCATCTGGAATTGCATGTGAAGATGTTAGGAATGACTGTGCTACTGCAAGTAATCTTTTTGTAAAGCATTTGTGAGGGCGCACTTAAGTTAGATTGGAAATGGAGACAGAACACTCAAATGACAAACTCATCATTTCTATATTCAGTTGAGATGGAAGGGGGAAGTGACCACAGACTGAAGGTGGGGGAGAGCCAGAAAGCAGTAACAGACCCTCAGAAAATAACAACTGTTGCTTCAAAGGACCTTATTTCTGTATTATGTATTTACTTAAAAGTGTATTTCCTGCATTTCCATTGCATCCATGTCCGTTGTGACTTACACAGGAAGCTTATTTTATCTGGGATCCTTTTAACTGTCCATCTGGGATTGTACCTGGGACTTTCTACATGCAAGATGTGTTCTATTGCACCTAGGATGACCATATGGGAAGGAGGACAGGGCTCCTGTATCTTTTAACAGTTGTAAAGAAAAGGGAATTTTAGCAGGTGTCTTTTGTATGCATGTAGCACCTGGTGAAATTCCCTCTACATCACAACAGTTAAAGATTCAGGAGCCCTGTCCTCCTTTTCATATGGTCACTCTAATTGCACTAATCTAAAACAAAATTGGAAAGCTGTAGCACTGCAGCAGAGAAACTAAGATTAAGGTCCACTGAATGGATTTTAAGAAACTTTTTAACTGGATACATAAACAGCACAATCCTAAGCATTTTACTTAGAAGTAAGTACCATTACTGCCAATGAGTCTTACCTGTCATCAAAAGACAATATTAGATTTTTGGATGCATACAGGTCAGGTTTTTATTTTAAGTGTTTTCCTAAAATGTGAAGTGTGTATACAACAGATGTATTAGGAAATACATATGAAGGCAAACATGTTGGGGAATTGCAACTGACTGTAGCTGTACATTAAATGCACACTCAGTGGCAAATCTAGGTTTTGACCTTGGAAAGCAGCACTTCTAATAATAAGCAGATTCATCCAGGAGCTGATGTAGGTCACCTGCTCATGCTCAGCACGCCTCCTCTCCTCTTCTCGACGCATTTGCTCCTCATAATGCCGGCGCTGCTCTCTCTCTTGCTGCTTCCTTAATTCCTTCTCCCTCCTTTGCTGCTGTAGGAGAAGGGGGCGGGAAATGAACCAAAAAAATCAGGCATAACCTTAAGGTGTTTGTCAGTACAAATAGAAGAATTCATAAGAACAGCACCACTGCAGAGAAGGAAGGAGCTTTAAAAGTCATTTTTTTAGAATATGTCCCCCTCAAAGTTAGCAAAAATGTACAGTGGTTGTTTGGGGGGCTGTTGGAAATGTGAAGAGCAAGAAGGAACCTTTTACCACATGTGGTGGTCTTGCAAAAGGGCAAAGGTTTACTGGGTTAAAATACATGCATTAATGCAAATGTAAAAATAAATAAATGTAGAAATGAAACCAGAAATGGTTTTGCTTGGACTGATGGGTGATTTACTAAAAGATAACGGATTGTTATTCCAATATATGGCAACGGCGGCAAGATTACTATATGCGCAATGTTGGAAAAAAACACAAGTACCATCAATGGAAGAATGGCTCCTCAAGGTGTTGGAATTGGCGGAGATGGTGAAATTAACGGCATTAGTAAAAGAAAGAACAATAGCTTCATATGTAACAGACTGGAAACCTTTTATTGAGTATATAATAGAGCTGCAAAAGGATGATTTATTTGTATGTGTATTTTATATATAACTTGTATTTTTGCCTCTGTTATATATACTTGCTTGCTTTTATGAAATTCGGACCTGGTAAACTAGAAATAATTGACACTTGCCGTCTGACACAAAGATCGCTTTAAATGGAATATAGCCATGATCACATATATTTGTGATCATTTTAGTAGTTGCTTACGCTGTGATGCAGTTTGTATAGTTGTATTTTTTTTTTACCTTTCCTTATGTGTTTTGTTTTTGTGGAAAATTAATAAAAGTATTAATGAGAAAACCCTCCAAAAGTCATTTGGCCCACAGTTGTACAATGAAAGGCACTAATGCCACTACTTCCCCAACAAATTAACCTAACCTGTCTAATACAATGGCAGGTACACATACTATGATTAATCCATGTCAGCCTGTTCCACAGTGAGAGGATAGGAGGACGCAAGCCTCACCAATGGTTGGGAAGATTTCAGGTTAATGAAGTAGTTTGAGCCTTGTATGTCATGAACCTGGCTAGATCAGGCATCAAACCAGAATCCTCTAACAGAATAATAACAGTGTACCCAAAACATTTGGTTTCAAGGAAAGTAACAAATATTATTTCTACTGAATTTCAAAGAACATAGACTCATTACAATAATTACATTAGGCCCCAAAACTCATATGAGGGAAATATCCTTCCAAAGGGACTGGGAATATGACATCATCCCACACAATCACATGACAGGCCCTCATCCAAAACATCTGGGTGGTGAATAGCTGGGGAATGCTGTTTACATTGAATTCAGGTCATCAGGACTGCCTTGGCAGTGGTACACATTCAAGCATGTTATTCTCAATATGAACCAGAGCCATGATCCCCAAAGCCCCTTGAGATGAAAGAGAGTGATGGTGGGTGGATAGTCTGAAGACAATAACCTGGCATTTATATTGTGGTTTTGAATGTTCAAAGAGCTTCACATAATTATTTTTATAATCCTTACAACATTCCCATAAGGTAGGTCAGTCTTATGTTTCCCATAATGCAAAAGGAGGGCTGAAGGTGATAGAGGGTGGCATGCCTAAGGCCATCTAGAACTTCTCTACATTAAGCAAAAATCCTGCACCCTTACTGGGCTTTCTTCTTCTGGAGTCTTTCCAGGTTTATGGTATTATGATGGGCTCCTTTAGACGGTGAACACACAATTTGGAATTGAAAACTTCCTTTCTCTGCAATGCTCTATATGTTCAATGAAACACCGCCATTTAGTTGCTGTATTATAGCGCTATGCTGTCATTACACACTGCTGATATGGCGCTATTAACTTTTATTACAGCTTATCTCTGATCTTTTTGAAAGCAGGACAAGGGGGGGGGAAGCACAGGAGATGACATTGTATAAAGGTCCCGCAAATTTCCGTGAGTGACCAATCACGAGCATGCAATAAATCACTTGCGTAGAGAAGCTCCTAGTGGGTCAACGAACAACAAAAGATACCAACTAGGAAGTTCCTGATTCAGTCTCTTAGCCACCACACTACACCACATCACACCAGATCTCCAAAGTTACCAATACTTTTTGAAAGTAAATATTTAAAGTTATTGAAAGTAAATATTAAAAGTTATTTATACTAATAGCAACCACCACAATTTATTCTGGGAAGAACTTACGTAGCCTTATATTAACATATTATGCAGGCAAGAGTTCATATGCAAGCAGACTGTGCTTTCTTCCCCTTGCCTTTCTTGGTGGTTGCTTGCTGGGAAAGCACAGAGACCTGATTCCAAAAGGAAGGGACTTGAAAGCTCTGCTGCACAGAGAGATCTCAGAGCAGCCAAAATAGGATGCACTTGAAATAATATGGAATGACCAAGATTTATAATGGGAGAGTGACACACTCCTTACATTTTTACCACAGTGTGATTTGAAGTCCCAGTACAGAAATTAGAGCTTTTCACACAAGCCATGTTAATTTTCTCGCGGAAAGAAAAGGCTGTTGGTCTAGTCATTTGAAAGTCAAGCTGCTTTTTGTACATTAGCAACCCCTTTGCAGGGAAATCAATACAGTCTCATAATTACATGCCACTCGGGTACACAATGCAAGGCATACTCAGTATTGATTGCAACTTTGGATGAGCTGTGTCTACAATTGGGCCGGTGTGTCTTGAAAGACGAATTAAGATGTGTAATATCCTTCATTAGTAATGGCATTAAGCAGTCTGGCACAGAGAGAGGTGGCTGGCTATTTTAGTTAAAATGTATCTTTCCAACCATATTCTAAACATGTTTTCACTCCACTGTATTTTCACAGGTTTCCTAGTGCAATACTTGTGCTTCTTTTGAAGAATTGACTGTCCAGCAAAATCAGATTTTAGTGCATTATGGGCACTGTTTATTACTCGGTTTTGCTGGGGTTCAAGCAAGGCTGCACTGCTGTTGTGAAGATTCTACAACAAAACCACCATCAGATGCATTATCTTGTGGTGCAAACCCAATGTCGGAGCCTTCAGCTGGTCCTATTTTTCAAAAATAAAAAGTTGCAAAGAGGAGCAAACTATTCCTTCCCCACTCTGCCCTGCCGTTTCAGAGATTATCTATTTACTGCTTATTTCTGTGGCCACTCTGAGTCCTCCTTTGGCCTTACTTTTTAAGTGGTGAAGAACAGCGATCCACCCCTCCCCAGATCTCCCATTGGTGCCAGTGGGAGGTAATTTTTATTGCAATTGTGACTGGCAGGGGAAGGGTTAAGCTTCCACTCCCAGCATGCTGTGCGCCTGTTGGATATCCTAACCTTCACCCTCATGCCGAAGATTAGTGGGTGTTTTTTTTTTTTTTTTTAAAAAAAATCCTCTAGCAAGGCTGCAGGCCATGCAATTAATGTAACATGTAGTTAGGCCCTGAATATGTTGAGAAAGAGAAAAGAAGGTACCAGGAGTGTGTGTCTGTGGTGAGAGTTCAGATGTATCTCTAACTCTACAAAAGTGAAATGTAGCTTGTCTTTTTCTGTGTTTTGCTGCTACTACTACTATTAAAGAGCTTTGGCTATTGGGCAGTATTGAAATGTAATAAATAAATAAAATTGTTAACTAAAAACTCATTTATAACATATATGAAAATATATCACAGTGGATCCTATGCTGGTCTGTGTACCATGTGGTTTTTCCAGACATCATGCTTACATAACTATTCAAATTATTTACATAAAATCTTGCTATTTTTAGGTAATTTAACTTTTGTTTTTTTAAATTTTAATATTGTTATTTTGTTGTTGTTGAATTATTAGTTGCCTTGGACTCTTAGGAGAGGTGGGGTATAAATTTTCCAAAATAGTCAGACCATTGTGGAAGCAACTATGGCAGTACAGAAAAGTGGATGGAGACTCAGTTCATATCCTACTGGTGCAGTGTAACTGATGCTGAAAACCCTCTTCCTTGTGGGTTGTGCTTCACATTACACCAGCAGTGTAGGCAAATACTGATAATGTCAGTTGCATGGATTGCTCAGTTATTTCCTATGCCAATGCCAGTGGTCCAGACACAGCCATGGCCCTAGTATGGAAACTAACCATACTATCTGGGAGGGCACTTGTAATTTCCACATTATTATTATTATTATTATTATTATTATTATTATTATTATTATTATTATTATTTTATATAGCACCATCAATGTACATGGTGCTGTACAGAGTAAAACAATAAATAGCAAGACCCTGCCGCATAGGCTTACATTCTAATAAAATCATAATAAAACAATAAGGAGGAGAAGAGCTCACATCAAAAACACCCCCTACAAAGCTAGTTCCTTTATACAGAGTCTATATAAAATAACAAATAGTTATGCAGGTATTGTGATACACTGGCCACCAGAGGGCAGTACTGTGGAAACACTGAAACAGACACACATGTCAGGATTTATAGGGTATCTTTGTCACGGAATTTCAAGCTGAAATACCAGTTAGTAATGGTATAAGTGTGCACATAATCAGCTATTAAGGTGTATGCTATTAAATGAGAATTATTAATCCTGTACCAACATCTCTTAATTGCAGCATTTTCCTACTCTTTCCATGTTGCTACATTCCCTCCTTTATTGTCTTCCTTGCTGCTCTTAATTCCCTCCAAAAAGAAATTGCTCCCCATGGAAATTCCCTTTGGATACCATCCTTCATAACTGCAATCATTCCAGCACTGCAGTGTCAGCACTGTGTTTAGCTAGTGAAGGGGTACAAGTGTTGACTCCTTAAGAAGCATACTTTTGGAAGAAAGGGGGCATGCATTTCTATCAAAATTTAAAATTTTGTATGTTAAGAATTTTTAGCCTGTGTTTTATTATAATGTTGTATTATGTGGTGTGGTGATTATTATATTGTGGTTGCAATTATTTATTTTTTGCATTGTTGCGAATTGCCCAGAGAGCCTTGACAATTGAGTGGTATAGAAATAAAATAATAATAATAATGATGATGATGATGATGATGATGATGAAGAAGAAGAAGAAGGAGAAGGAGGCGGCAAGGTCAGGAAGGGTTCACTGCTTCCTTCTCACCCACCACTAACTTGATCTAACCTCCCCACCCCCACCCCACGGCTGCAATTATTTTTTAAAAAAAACCATGGGAAATCCTAATGACAGATATCCTACATCACAACTACTAGTGCTCTCAGAGGTTGACTCACCAGCATCAGTGAGTATGTTTAGCTTCTACCCCACTGCCTGTCTGTACTTTCTCTCACAATCTCTCCCATGAGGAAAGATGTTGCTATTTAGGAGACTGTGGCACCAGGTAGTTCATGGACAGAGATCCTACATGGTGTGCAAGTAAAATGGGTATCTGAGTGCAGAGCTCCAACAGATGCCCTGCACTGCCAGTGGGAACTATGGAGAATACAGGTGCCCCATCTACCCACTGCATGCCATAGCCATTGGCATTTTGCTAGTACACCTGTATCAATAGGAAAATATAGCAAAGCCAGCTATCACGTTTCTGGCTCATGACCTGTTCAGATCATAGGCTGATCTTAAAAGCTTTAGGAACCCGGAATATTTAGAAATCACCATAAAGTATCTCTCTCTGGCCTTAACTATTCAGCAAACTGCAGCTGCAAACTATTCTGCTGGCTTGCATTTCCAGTGGGTTCTATGTTGATCCTATACTGCTTAATAGCACATCTGCAGCATAAAATATAAATAAACTCTTTGGCCTTTTCAAAATGCTAAAATCCATTTTGATATGCTCGTCTAGCGTGAAAGATCAGAACCAAACATTTTCCTTTCGACTAGTACGGCAGTCATGCGTCAGGTCACATTAGACTGACTGTTAACCAAAATAATGCTAATTTTCTTCTATGACTTATGGGCGAATCAGCTCTGTGGTTTTACTGGCTGCTTGGCTTTTGCAACTGACAAGAAAAGTATCTCAAACATTGTGACAGATACCTAAATTGGATTGCAGTCAGAATGTGAAAACAGAAAACAGCACAAACATGAAACATAACTCTTACCACAACTGGGGGTAACAATTTGCAATTCATGGACTAAACTCAAAGGTTCACATATAACAACAACCGACAGTATGAGTAGAGAATTGTGGGCTGTCATTGAATTGCTGACTGTTGTTGAATTGTAGATTGTCGTTACATGCAAACCATGCATTATGGTTTAACTCTGAGTTGTTAAGCATAAACAATTCAGGAAGAGAACACATGGTTTGTTGTTGGGATGTGAACTCTGAGTCATTCATGGTTAACAACCCACAGTTAACTTATAGAGAACAGCTCGTATGTAACAACAACCCATAATTCAATGACAACCCAGACTTAGGGTTGTTGTTACATGTGAATTAGGTCATTGTGTGTATGACCACCATATGTAACTTAACAAAAGGAAAATACAGGATAGACAGATGGCCTGTTTCATATACAAAAACATCTTGTATTTCTAGGCATTGTCATTTGTGGCTTCAGTTGTATTACATGTTCATGTTCATTTCTATGGGAGAAGATAGCCATCATCACACACTTCTCATCCACCTTTACCAATGGCAGTCACTTCCAAAAGCTCCAGGTGGGATTATTGATGTTTGGGAGATGCCTAGGAAGAGTTTCTTTTCACCCCAGTCCCTGAGGACTATAGTCACAAATAGTGACATGGATACAAAGAGACGCAAAACAAAATACATCCTTCTTACCAAACTTCCTTAACATTCCCTTTTAATGACCTATCTCCCTTTTCTCCCATGCTTCTCTCTGAAAATACTTTGCTGATTTCCTTTGGTTCTGGGTGATGTTCACAGAACACACAACTATTATTCATTGGCAGCAAGGCCACCAATTCATTCCGAAGCATATTTTACCCAACTTCACAGGTGATGCTTCAGGACAATCTTTCTACCCCCAATCCCCACCCCTATTCCCCAAACCCTTTTATTTTCTTGTTCCAAGCCACAAAGGGAGCTTCTTTCTACCACATTCAGGCCTTAAATATTGATGAGGGAACCATTTGAAGCCATAAGCCTCTAGGACACATTGTGAAAAGAATTCTGATGAACAACGGTTCACTTGTAAGCTACACTCCTTTGGGAACTGGAAAATTAACTAGTTTGAACTACTAGACAGACTAGTTAACCAGAGAAGTGCTGAAGCCAAGGTGGGGAGAAATTCACCTAACAGCTCTTGACATATGTTGTCCTCAGACCGGCCATGCCAGTACTATCTCACTGAGATTAATACAATCTCCACTGACTTGTGGGAAGATCATGCCTGGAGAGGAGTGATGGTGTAAGAAGCAGGGCCTTTTCTGCTGTAGCACCCTTGCAGTCAAACTTTCTGCTCAGCCAACCTCTCTTTGTTGTCTTCAGGAAACAGTTACAAAACTGCTTATTCCAGAGAGCTTTTGAGAGGACGAGTCGAGTGCTACTGCAGTCTTGTTTATTTATTAAAATCTGTTTAACACACCTTTCTATCTGTTCAGGGCCTTCAAGCCACCTTGAGCACCACTTGTAGTGGAAAGGTGGGATATAAATAAAATAAAGAAATGGCTTCTAGCAATAAATAACAAAACACTGATTAAAATAATGTAATTACCATTGCTAATAAAACACCAATCTGCAAAATTCTAGAACAATTCAGATGAAAGAGCAGAGAAATCAAACAAAACAATATAAGTGGACCAAACCAATCCATCCAAACCAACAGTGCATCCTGATTTGTCATCAAAGGGTAGACAGAGGGAGACAAAGATATATCACAACGCAAAAAGTTCCAGAAGTTGGCCACTAACAACAAGAATCTGTGTACCCACAGCACTATATCTAAGACATCAAACATGATATATGTTGAAGATGTAAGCTTGAATAGGGGTTGCTGTGATCACGGTTTGATGGTGATTTTATGTTATTTTTCATTTTCTGTATGATAGTATTACAATTACTACTTTTCGAAGAAAAGATTTATTGCCAATTTTATATTCTGTGACACCTACATATGCTGAAACTAGGGGATGTGTCAAGCACAGACAGTGGATTTAAGATACATTTACACAATTGAGTTTTTCCCCTAATAGCAGGATCATGGATTGTAGGCTGACACAATTTAAATAGCTCTCAAGTTGCCATATTAGCTCAGAATTTTAGACCTTCTTTTGGACTCTTCCCTTTCCTGGTGATCCACTTCCATGTTAATCTCCTGCACGACGCAATCCAAAGGAATCATTCCAGAGGAAATGGAGGGGAGACAAGTAGTGCAACTCCATCAATATGGTTCCTGTGAGTGAAATATGCAGTTACACTTGCTTTTTTATTCGTTTGTTTGTTTTGTTTTATTTATTAATTAAATGGGGGGGGGGCAATTTCAGTTTCAGAACCTGAGAATTACAGTCTCAGAGTCTGTTTTTTATTGGGGCAATTTTTATGTGTTGCTGTAATATGAAATGAAAAAGAAAACCTGATTTGTCCTACCGTAATTATGAGTGGCTGATTTTTTAAATAACATTATAAGCTATCTAAAAACAACAACCACCTATTGAAGTTTTGGTAATATGCAAATATCTTTAAATTGTATTGATGAATTCATCAATTCAATGCATCAGCAAGGGGTTGACCTTTGAAGTTCCATCCAACTCTATGATTCTCAAATTGATCAAGGTGGCTGATTAATCAATTAATTAATTGATACCTCAATCTCTATACTAATCAGTATTCTTGATAGGCTAGGGAAGGGCTGCAGCTCAGTGGAAGAGCAACTACTTTCAGTTCAGAAGGTTGCCTGGTTCAATCCCTGGTATTTTCAGGAAAGGCTGGAAAAGACAAACTGGAGAGTTGCTGCTAGTCAGTGTGTAGATGATACAGAGTTAGATGAACCAAAGTTCTTTCCTATATGTTTTCCAAATGGTATTGAAGTCACTTGTGCAAGGAAGCATATCTGGTTTTCCTTTTCCTAAATGTCACCCATGGAATAAAGACAACAGACCCCAAAGCTGATAATGTGGCTTGTTTTCAGGCACAATAAGTTCAAATGGAAATAATTTAATTGGCAATGACTTTGAACATTCACTGCAGAGAATCCAAGGGAGCAATGGAACTCTGTTTCCACTATTAACTCCTCCCCTACCTGCACCAAATCATCTCCTGTCTTTCTCCAACAATGTTTGCTGTTTTAATGCACCATTTATTATAGAACTAATAGGGTATGGATTGCCTGTATGTTAATGCTATGCTATTCTCCATTGAGACGCTAACTAGTGCAGTAAATCATACCAATGAAGAGGAAGAAATGTTTATAGCAACACAAGGGTATAAAACTGGGAAATGGAAGTAAGCACTGAGCAAAGGAAAATACAATCTGAATTAAAAAAAAAAGTCTATAGCTGGTCACTTAAAAAACTACAAGGAATTAATAGTAATTCCCCTACATATAGCTATCAAGAATTTACAATGAGTGGTTGGAGCAAAAGAAATGTCATTTTCCATAAATCTATTTTTTCCATGAGCTTAATGTAATTTTCTAAGTATTTTTAGGGCTAAGTTAAATATTTGGGAACAAGCACTTTCTACATAGAATGGGGACTTTTGAGAAAAGGAGACGTCCCCCCAACTATGTCCAAAAGCTTGCCTTTTTTTTCTTTTTGCACCACTTTACTGCTGTTCACAGCTTTACTATATGCTTCAACTTTACTATAATTTTTTGTTTGAAAATAAATCTTCCTACTAAGAGTGAGGAGCAGCTAGTCAAATTTGTCTATGTGAAAGTCAGTGAGGGCAAATCTAAGGTGACCATATGGAAAAGAAGACAGGGTTCCTGTATCTTTAACAGTTGTATTGAAAAGGCAATTTCAGCAGGTGTCATTTGTGTGCATGCAGCACCTGGTGACATTCCCTTTTCATCACAACAGTTAAAGCGGCAGGAGCACTTCCCTCTTTTGTATATGGTCATTCTGCAAAAGAGGACAGGACTCCTGCAGCTTTAATTGTTGTGATGAAGAGGGATTTTCACCAGGTGCTGCATGTGCACAAATGACACCTGCTGAAATTCCTTTTTCTATACAACTGTTAAAGGAGCAGGAGCACATGAAGCTAATTCAGAGGGAGACTAGTGCCTTGCCTTCAGTAGCATTGTCATATAGGCAAATCTATTTGACTACATGGGAACATCAGCTTTACTAAAAGGGAAAAGAAAAAAATATGGGTTATGTCTAGGGCTGATGGGAGTTGCAGTCCAACATCTGGAGGGCCACATATTTCCCACCCCTGCCTTAAAAGCTGAAGGTTTCTTTGATGTTTTCACTATATGCTAAAGAAGGGACCCACTTTTCAATTAACATTTTAATATTTTAACTGAAAAGAGTCTTGCCTCTTCTGTAAGAGAGGGGGAAACCTCTGTGCACAGTTCAATTTCTAATTCTAAGTGCACAGTTCAATTTCTAATTCAGAAGACTTTCAAGCATCCATTAGGAAATAACTGTTCCTCTTGCAAGCTCTGATCTTTCTGTTCTCTACAATTCTTTCTGCACATGCTTGATTCCAATCCCAAAGGGTGCAACTGTAAAATCTGCAGACAGTCTTCCACCACCAAACTCCTGAAGATCAGCCCTTATGAAATTTATTTATTACTTACAGAACTTCAGACAACTGCAGTCAAACTGTCAAATTAGTTATCTGGCTATGAAACCCCAGAGGCTAGACACTTTCACTGTCATGCTCTGATTCAGCATCTTTAGAAAACCACCAGTTTCCTGAAGGAGGCATTTGTTGATGCTAAAAGCACCAGCTGAAAGGACAAGATATATTATCGGATGCTAAGCCAGCAACTTTGAGTCAGATGGTTTTTTCCTTCCTTACAACAGATACATGTGAACTGGGTAATATGTCTGAGCAAGAGACATGATGTGCAGTTCAGACAACTTAACCTTTTACATGAGGACCCAGGCCACTTTTTCATGGATGATGAAAAAGGCCTGAACGATGGACCCCTTATCCTTTGTATCACTAATTAAAAGTTCCAGTCCTGGCATAATACTGGAGCTATAGAGTGACAATATGGCACACATGTCACTAGCCATCAAATAATGTCAAAGGCAGTAGCTGATAAGTGCCCATAATTCTTGGCCAGCAAGAAGAATTCTGCAGGAATAATTTGTTGTGGTTTGAATACATGGAAACTACCAAATAGGCCAAACAGAAGGGCTTCCCTAAGGAAAGGAATCTAGATCCTGTGTCAGGGATGAGCAACGCCTATGCATTTCCTGCAATATAAACTGATCTGAAAGGTTAAGGTTCAATAATGGGCTAGATAACTATTTAACCTGTTACAAGGCAGCTTTGGGAACAGATCTCTTGTAAAGTTTCTCTGACAATTTTCAACAGTAACAGAATGGGGTGTTGATACACAAATTACATTGGGACTTAAGAGACAATCAATAAACAATACCTAGCTTATAAAAACAGATGAGATGATAAAATGTTTCCAGGACCGTAACATTTCTGATTGTGGGAAAGGAGAGATCACACGGCTGCATGTTCCTCTATAAGAGAACATTTCCTCGGATGATCAGAATGCATGCTAGGCCAAAACTCTTCTTTCTGCCATCTAGTTTTCTTCATGAAAGGACCTTTTCTTTCTTTTTCTTTTTTTTAATGGAGGATTCAAATTAATTGTGATCCTCAGTGTGTAATCTGAAATGGTATCATCCAGGAAGAATGTTATCTCCCTACTTGCTATTTTTCAATAGGCCTTAAACTTCCTTTCAATAATGACACTTTGGATGCCAGCTTCCTCAGTGACGGGAATAGCTAAAAAAAAAGGTGGAACTGGAATTTCTGCACAGAGGTGCTCACCAGCATGGAGTCTGATGCTAAGCTAGTTCATCTGTAACTGGCAGAGTTCATATATAAATGGCCTGCTTTGAATATACTGATAAGAACATAAAAAAAGCCAAAGATCTATCTAAAGTATCCTGTTTCACACAGCAGCCAACCAGATGGTTCTGGGAAACCCACAAGCAAGACATGAGTGAAAAACACTCTCTCACTTTTGTTTTCTAGGAAATGATAATTCAGAGGCATACTGCTTCTGAACACAGAGGTAGCATATGGCCATCTTGACTAGTAGCCATTGATAGCCATATCTATCATGAATGTCTAATCCCCATTTAAAGCCATCTAAGCTAGTTGTCATTACCACATCCTGTGGCAATAAATTCTATAAACTGTCTGTGTGCTGTGTGAAGAAGTATTTCCTTTTGTCTGTCCTGAACCTCCTGCCTATCAGCTTCCACTGGATGATCCGGGGGTAGGGGACACTTCTCTCTCTGTCCACTTTTTCTCACCATGAATAATTTCATGAACCTTGAATATATGCCCCCTCCCCACATAGCCTGCCTTTTTTCTTAACCCAAAAGGGCCCAAATAAAGCACAGTTTACACTCACAAAGCCTCTCTATCTCTCTACTGACCTGGATTACTTCGGTACAGTTTGTCAATCAAAATTTGAAAAGGGCACACTGGTTGAGAAAGAAGCATCTTGGGGTGACTTTTCCAATCATCTTCTGGAGCAGCTGTACACTGCCCAGAGAGCCTAGGCTGTTTGGCAGTATAAATATGTAATAAATAAAATAAATAAAACCATTAGTTTCTCAGTGCCATGCATGCAACTACTTGTTTGGCATCTATATAGGCAAAGAATGACAATGATCAGGCCAGCTGCATCCAGCCTGGGGTTGGGGAAAGGACAACAGGAGTACAAAACCCCAAAACTAGGGCCAAATGCAGTTCACGGACTGCCAGATGCCCACCCCTATCATAAGGAATGGGGGTGAGGGAGAAGAGGATTTGAGGAAAAACAATATGTGGCATCTCTAGGCATAATTCAGCAAGCTGCAGAGTCTCCTTAGTTCCTTAAGACCCTTATGAGGACCGAGAAATGGTAAGCCAAAAGCCAGGATGCTCACAAACGAAAACCTCTTTGGGGAAGAAAGGCAGAAGAAGATTATGATTTGCTTCAGTGTAAAAAGAGCATTTGACTACACGAGTAAAGCATTGTGTCATTACAAGATTGTAGCTAATCCCATGTCTGCTTTCATCTTCCTGTTGTTCAGCATCTCCTACTCTCTTTTTTGCAGGCAGTCACATTTAATTGCAATGGCAGAGCAAGATTCCTTACAATAGATCACGGCTGCACAGCTCCCATCACCCTGAGGGCCAGTTTTATATTTTTATTTTGCCATGGAAAGGCATTTTTCTTTCCATTTTAACTATGTGCTTTCTTCTTAACCCTTTCTCTCTTAACCTCTTCTTTTTCTCTGCACCCCCATAGCATCCTGTCCCTGTTACTTCACCTTTTATCATGCCATCCCATAACATATATTCTCCTTTCTATTGCCCATCTCTAAGTTACCCCCATTTTTTCTGTTTCTCCATATCCAGGCCTCTCTGCATCCCATCCTTTCTGCATTCCATAACACTCTTTCTGCACTCCCTCTTAGCTGTTTTCTCACTGCATCCTAGAATGAGCTTTGTATTCAATTTCTCTCTATTACCTCTTTCCTCATTCCGTAGACCTCTCAGCAACCCCATCTCACTGATCTCCTTTTTTCCTTCATCCTCTAATTTGCTCGGTTTCTGCTCCCCTTCTCATTTTTACTCCTACTCATGGAGTTCAGTGGCAACAGCACACAAGGCTTTCACTGTCCCAGCAATTTTCACACACAGTCAGATGCAGGCAGACTGTGCAGTAAGACTGGCTGCACTATCTCCACCAGGAGATAATGTGCAGGATAAAGGTTATTATTAATCACCTGAGCGGTGGCAGTGGATACCTCTTAAATAGACAATAAAGACTGTCTTTTTGCTTGTCCTACCTCACAGGGATGGAAGTGCAGACTCCTGTTTGTCACAGACTCCTCTTTAGGTGGGCCTTTCCGAATAAGTATATTGTTTTGTGTGTGTTTTTGCAAAGAGGCTTTAACTATTACATTGCATGGGTGATTTTTTTTTAATTGCATGAATTGTGTTATTAACTGGTTGTAGGCTGGCTTGAGAGCACCTTCGATATAAAGCAGGGTATTAAAATACTAAAAACAAAACATATTCAAGCTCCTTTGTGTTTAAAAAGGAGCATGTGATTGTGCACTCAGGAACTACTATTGTGAAGGGAAGAGAGAAGACACACAGAGCACGTGGAGCCTGTTGCATTGTGCTTTGGGTTATAACAATACAAAGTAATATCTGAAACAATCTTCATATATTTATCAGACTGAACAATGCTGCAGTCTGATATAGTTTTGCCTTCTCTTTTTAGTCCTGGAGCGGGCTGCAAACAACAGCCTTGGGAAAGGGTTATTCACTTTTCCTGGAGTGGCACAAAATCAACTGCTTAACATTCTTTCATGTTTAAATTACTAGCCTCAGGCTTCATTGTGCATTGCCTAGAAACCCTGGGGAGCAAAGAGGCGACTTTGACTGAATATAAAGGGGGAAATGACTGGTTCCATGTAACAGGAAGATCCATTTGTTTGAAGCCTTTGTCCAGTTACTCCCTAGCACAGACAGCTAATTGTCTTTTTAAAATGGGATGGGATGACTTCAATATGAGTGGCTATGAGAGCATCACAAAGGTAACAACAAATGGGCCACTCTTTGTCAGCATGTACTTCAGTGAGAAAACAAAGGGCTCATTTGATTCAGTTAAAGAGGTCTGAGTTCCGAGCAAGTGGGATGGACATTCAACATACTGGGTGAAGTTGGTTTGTGAACATTATGGAGAATTGAGTATTGTAGTGGGATAATACATGGGATGGACTTAGACATGGCCCAGAGTAAATAAAACAACAATAAATAGAATGTGCATAGCCAGGGCCAGCCGCAGCATATGGCATGGTTGGGCAAATGTTGGGCTCACAGATCCACCAGTGCTAGTGCTGGACTATCCTTTAATTTTTTATTTTATTTATTATTTATTTAAAATATTTCTTGGCCACCTTTCAGGACAGAAGCCATCCCAAGGCGGCTTAACAGGAATTTCCCCAGTGCTGTCAGGAACACTGGGTCGGAATGGCTGGATCTATAGCTGTGATAGCTATTTCAGTCACAATGCCCATGACCTGAAGGCAAATTGAATGGTGGCATTGAATGGTGGGAAGTCCAGCTACATGGACCCAGTGTTCCTGCCAGAGCTGCAGTGCTGCCATCCTGGCTGGTAGCATTGGTAGAATGAGTACGGAGTACATGTGACTGGACTCATTGGTCCAGCAGCCATTTTAATTTCCCCATGTATTTGCAAGCGTTGCATTGCAAGAAAAATTTAAATGGCTGCCACATCGGTGAGCGTAGTTGCATAGGCCTGGCACTGCTGCTGCACACTTCCCGCACAAACATTGGGCCAACCCCTGCCACTGCTTGCCATCTAGTAAACCTGATGCTGCCAGAAAGAGGCCCCCACTTCTACCACCAGGAGGGGGGTACTGAAGGGAAATTGCCCAGCAGCCCCTGAAATCTGCCTAGATTGTATTTCAAGTATTCAAAGCACTACACATACATTATCTCAAGCCTTACAACAGCCTAGTAATGCAAAAAGCCTTACTAGTGCGGCTTTATGGGGGGAAATGCTACCTTGTCCCACTTTTCTTTCCTTTAATAAACATGTTTAGATTTTTTAAATTTTTAGATATGTTGTTATTTCTGGTCCAAAGGAACTCCTGCCACTACAACTCAAAGAGTTCCACACATTTGATCCTTTTCTGCTGCCACCAATTTTCTTGGAATGCCTTAAAACCTCCTAGTAGCTTGGTATAAGACATTTAGGCGTGTGATTTATCGAGTAGATGGCGATCACATAGGCATTCAACACAGTGACCCCTGCCACATATCACATAAGCAGGAGGGAACTGCCCTCTCCGTTACCTAAACCCCAGACACTATCCAAAGGGCAATTTACAGCTTTGTGATTACTGTTTGGTATTTACAACTGTCCTTGATTGCTGTTATCTCAGGACAAAAAGATATTGGCGTCAAGTTATTTCTGTGACCTTAGGAAATAGAATGTTTATGTTATATAGTTTGGCTGGCAGCTTTCATAGAATGTAATCTAACAAAAGGAGAGCACAAAGGAGGGAGGGAGGGTCATGAATTGTGTTCGAAACGGTGTAAAAGTTTGTCTAGTGTTGCCGTAGGTAAGAGAGCCCAGCCTCCGGGCAACTGAGGGCTGTATCTCCCTCCTACACATGTAGTAACTGGAATAAAGCCTTTGAATCGGAATCCATCTGGAGAAGTTTCTTCCTTTGCAACTTTTCCTAACAGGTTGTTTATTAAAGGGATATTTTGTACATAAAGGAATACTGATATTCAAGCATCAGCTATTCACCTTTTCCCCAGCTTTTCCCTGGTCCTCCTCTCACACCACACACACCAACAGACTCCTCACAACTCCAACTGCTCTTTTCCACCTAGCTAGAATTTCCAGCCAATCAAAGAATGATGTTTCCCAGACCAATCAAAAATACTTCATCTGATCCAGGCCCTGTCTGTAAATACTTTTTTTTAAAAAATGTCTCTCTCCTTTTCAGAATCTGTCACTGGTAAGCACTACTCATACACAGGCCTGCCACACAGTAACAAAGCCGACCTCAGGCCTACTCAGATACATTAGAGCCTCACAGAGGGCACACAAATGATTTAACGTTAGAAAACACAAATAAACAGTGTTATAAATAGCATTTCTCCACATGCCTCTGCTTTGTATTCTGTCTTAATGAAATATTAGAACATTTAAAACAAGTTACGGGGCTTTCACAGCTGCAGCCTAAAGATTATAATGACCTCCAAAGTGACTTCCGTTTTGTTTTATCTTTCCCTGCTTTTGGAAAAAAATAAATGTAGAGCTTACTTGTTTTGCAGGGTCTTTGGACAATAAAGGTCGGAAGGCTGGGCTTGCCGAGTTATTGGATTATTGAAACTACTATTGACCTCTGTGATGGTTTTTAGATCTTTTTCAGTATTCTAGAATTTAGTAGAGGGGACATTAGTTCTGTGTGTAAGTATACAGTTCTCACACCTGTAAATACCAGTTCTAGTTCTAACTAATAAAGAAATAATTTTTACTTCAATCAAAGATAGGGTCTCTTTAAGAATAATTAACTGCCCGTACAACTAGTGTTAATCCATTTTGGTCTAAGATTGCATTATTAAATTATATCTAATCCTAAAGGCACTTTTTTGTGATATTCCTTCGTTGCTCTTGCCATCTGCTCATGACACACTGCAGCCTGGACTATGTGTCTACCTGACCTTTTCTTTGCAATTCCAATCGTTGCCAAACCATCCCAAATTAACTAAAAGGTGGATTTTAGTAGGCAGATTCAATGCTGTTCAAATAAGCAGCCATATATGAATATATTTGTTTTAAAAAACTCATTCTTAGTACAGATCCTGGATTGTTAATGCAGTATGGCTGTACAACAAAGGTCCCTAGCAAAAAAACCCATTTATCCATCAGTTAAGAAAATATTTAAGTCCAGTGTGTAGCGCCAATCCATTACCTCTTCTAGCCTCCGTCGCTGTTCTTTCTGTTCCTCGATCCTCTTTTGCCGCTCTGCCAACAGCTGCCGCTTGTGTTCCTCATTCTCACGTTGCTGCTGCTCCAGTTGCTGCCGACGGAGGGCCTCTGAGCGTTCCTTATTTGCGAGCTGAAGTCTCAAAAAATCCCGTCTTAATGTTGACTCTCCAGGCAGATTTAGGATGGAGCTTCAAAGGGAAAGACAAAATCCCATCATTCCAGAACAGATGTGAGGTGCATCTAACATACAGATGTTCTTGAACATTCCACATACTCCTGGTAAGCAACACCACATTATAGGATCACCCCAGTCTACATGACCATCTTGCCCTCCTGTTCTAAAAGGGACCATCACATGCATTTCTCACATCTCTTGTTTGGTACTAAACCAATACCACGTGAAACATCATGCAGATGTTCCATTTCTGCCATTTTATTCTCCAAGAAAAATGTGTGATTGAAACACAAATCAAAAAGAGAACTAAGGGCACCATCATACCATGGAGGGCCAAATTTAAGTCTGCCATTAGTAATAATGGGGAGTGGAGTAATAACAACGTTCTCCTCTTTGCAGTATGGAATTTAGAAAATAACATAAATCTCGAAAACATAGTCTATTAATTTGGGAAATGTTTTCGTAACATAACATTTTAAACACATAATTGCTGTAGTATTGCAGTTGGGTAATATACTTTACAGAGACAACAGAGATTGGCATTTGCTAATACTCATTTATTTGCCTCTAGTATAAGGTTATAACAAGGACAGATCTGATTGTCAAGGCTCGTGCAAAAGCCCATGGATTTTTTGAGATGGGTGGGGCTGCTCAGAAAAAACCTTCTCAATTGCAAAGGGCTGCTGGTAATTCATGATTGTCATCCTTCATTACTGTATTAAATCCTGTTTATAAACGCAGTGAATCAAGTGATCCAGCCTTTTCTGGGCTGTATCACCTTAGGCTGCAGGTGGAGGTTGGCATGTTTGAATGCATCCACATGAAAATTCTGCTTGCATGTAGGAGAGGAAAGGATTTAGCCTAGTCTTCTCCCTGGCATGGAATGTCTATATGCATGGAACTTTTGTAGCTATCAGATCACCAGTTGGAGCCACCTAAGGCATGGGAAGAAAGAACCACAGCTCAGTGTTGGAGCATGTGCTTTGCATGCAGAAGGTTCCATGAGCAATTCCTAGCAACTGCAGTCAAAAAGATATGCCCGAGATGCTGCCAGTCAGAGTAGAGAATACTGGACTAGATAAGAGGTATAGTCTGGCCTGGTTTATGCCTATGTATGAAAATGTCTTGACCTAGCCCTGAGTCTGAGTTGCACAGTTAGACTCACTCCAGGTCTGAAGTCTGCAGACTTCTAAACAAACCATGTTGTGAGAGCTGCCCTTTCACTTGCCATCAGTATGCACGCTGGCACTACTACTCATGTGGCCAAACCACCACAGGCAAAATAATCAAATTTCTTAGCATGGCCAAATGATTGTGGTACATCAGACCAGAGCCAGGACTGAGGGATGCAAGATGATGATGATGATGATGCCTACCCAGATGAATTTTAAGATGCCTTTTTAATAATATTCTGCTTTTAATGATGTATTAGTTTTAAATGTTTTAATCAGTTATATGTATTTTGTGGTGTTTGCATTTGTGTTGTACCCCGCCTCGATCCAGAGGGAGAGGCGGGTAACAAATAAATTTTATATTATTATTAATATTATTATTATTTTTATTGGAAGGAATCACTCACAAGTAACAATCCAGTTTAGAGAGAACTGCCCCCTCCTCCCCAGTTTTGGAAGACAACATGTTTTCTCTTTCTCTTCCCCCACAAGCCCACCCACCCACCATTCCATTACACTCTTAAATTCTACTCGTCTTAAGCAGTGCTACTCAAGATCACTACATATGGGCACACAGTCAGAAGAGAACAATTGTTCATTACCTGGGTTCCCCAGAGTCATTTTCTTCCTCTTCCTCCTCGCTTCCACTGTACTCATATTCAGTCTCATCTAGGAATATAATTGAATGTCAGCGCCCTTTATGTAAGTCATTCATTTTTCTTTTAGATGAAGTCCCCAGGGCTCTGGTGTGAGAACATAAACCTTTTCCATTTTAACGTGTGTGTGTGGGGGGGGGGATAAATTATTATTGCAAGACCTGCTTGCCCTAACCTCACAACCTTCCAAACAACATGAATTTAAGGCAAAAATAAAAACCTTGTTAAGGAGATCACTTTGAAACCCTACTGCATTTCATTGGCGTTGTGTATCTGAATATGGAAGCCAGAGGAATACATTGCAGTCACACTATTGAGCTGAGGTAAAGATAGATATCTAATGTTTCTAAGGACTGAATTTTATAATCTGTATAGAACCCCTAGCTACATATTCAAAAGATCAGTTGCATAATGTTAATGGGACAATCTATCATTTGGACTGGATAGATCGATTCATCCATTCTTACCATCTTGTAGTCCCATAATGGTAAGACAAGGAATCATGGGAAATCACCAAATGATCCCTAACTCTTTCCAGGATGGGGTCTGAACATATATATGACTTATGTTAATAGCTCATAAGGCACATGGGCTGAAATATGATGCTGGGTGACTTGGAACCAAGATTTAATATTACTTTAGCAGAGCAAAATGAGGTATTTTGACTCTATAAGAAGGCGGTCAGGGACAGCGCAAAAGCCCTGAATACAAAAGATGCTGAGTTCAATCCCAGGCATCTCCAATACAGACTCTTTACTGGGCAAACAAAATTGTTGCAAGAGAAAGAGGCTCATAATAGCCAATTATATGTCATCTCTATGGTACAAGTATCATTTCTAAAACAAAACATGTCTAACACTACACTAAAAATGGCCTTTAATCATTATGAATTATATTTGAATTAATGATCTACAAATTGTGCCAAGAAGGGGCACAGGGGGTGGCCCCTTTACCTTTTGTGGTCTCCTTAGTTACTGTTTTTAGAAGGCTATCAGGGGTCATGATTTGACTAAATTTGGGGTGTTTGTCAGGAGATGGGGGTTTGTAGATTTCATTAAGGGCCTCCTACCTTTCTCTCTATAATTTGAACCAGATTCACTTGCATTTCAAGGAGAACACCCACCCCATCAATTTGGCAAAGTTAGAGAAATAGTGATGTGTTGATTTAAAATATTTTCTATAAATTTTTACTGATATTATTTATTTATTTATTATTAATTACATTTCTATACCGCCCAATAGCCGGAGCTCTCTGGGCAGTTCACAATTTATTGAAAATAGATATTCAATAAATTCACATTGTGAAGTTAGTAGGCTGAAAATGCATTCATTGAACTTTCTTCTGCTAATAGCTCTTCATTTTATTACCCAATTCAATCGAAAGTAAATCTGTTCATTCAAATAACAGATGCCTTCAATAAATATCACAGCACTAAACACTGTTGTGTAATAACCTGGTAATTTGTTTTGTTTGTTTGAAATATTCAGAGTGCTTTTGCAGCACCATATAACATAACAAAACACAAGAAAATTCGATCATCATTGGTTCACATACTAAAAAGAGATAGCTAAAACTACATTTAGCATGTGTGTCTATTTGAACGTATTCCTTTATTTAAATGCACGCAACCCGAAACCTTGCTATTGCCTAGCAACGGAATAGAAAATTAACTGGCCAAATTGGAAAAGAAAACCCACTGAATTCAGCACAGTTATGCCAATTTAAACCTGGATGGTGGCAACCCAAGCTTTGATGGGAAACACATCTACAACCTTTAGACAATAAGAAGTATGACCGTAGATATTTATTTAATCCTGAACATATATGTAATTTGTAAGTGTCTTTTACATCTTGTCTCCCACATGAAAAGGCTGTGGTCAAAAGGAATGTGGGACCACTTTCCTCCTTGATAGCACTTAGAATAACCTTCTCTACTTACCTTTCTCTCCACGTTTTTTCTTAGTCCTGTCAATATGGTCCTTGAGCTGGATGCGAACCTGCCTTTCGTTAGGTTGGTCTCGAATAAATGGATGCTTCATCAGCTGTTCAGTGGTTGGCCTCTGACCATGATTCTTTACTAGGCAGCTTTCAATGAAGGACTGGAACTTTTTGGACCTACCCAAATCAGACAATTAGGAAAGAAAAAACATGGAGAAGAAAAGAAGTATGGTAACATTTACAAATCCAGTTCTTGTGTTTGCCCCAGAGTAAGTTAGGGGTGGGGGAGTATTATTTGAACAGAGACCAGCCCTTTCTTTAATTTTCTCCATGTTAGGAAAGCAAGTCAAGATGGGCAACTTCCCTCTCAGCTCGCAAAAAATTGGCTTGGAAAATAAGCTGAGGTGGGAAATAGAAAGCCAACCCAACTTTGGAAATCTCAATGGAAAACCTTGGGAAAACTACATTTCCTAAGAGCAATGGGAGCCTTTCTTACTGGTGCACTATAAGCATGCTAGAGAGGGGAAGGAGAGACCAGATTTCCTTCCCTATCTCTTCACATGGGCAAAAACTGCAGCCCTGACTCTGTAAGGCTGCAATCCTTTATACATTCCCTGGAAGTAAATCCTATTGAGTATACTAGTGTTTATTTAGGGCTCATCTACACCAAGCAGGATATTCCACTATGAAAGCAGCATGGAAGCGGTATATAAAAGGCAGGAGTCACACTACTGCTTTATAGTGGTATTGAAGTGCACTGCAGGATCTACACTATTGCTTTATGGTGGAACTGAAGTGCAGTGACAACTGTTGGGGTCCATTGACACATCTACACCAAGCAGGATATAGCACTATGAAAGCAGTATGAAAGCAGTATATGGTATGTGTCAATGGGCCCCAACAGTTGTCAGTGCACTTCAATACCGCTATAAAGCAGCAGTGTGGTTCCTGCATTTTATATACCGCTTTCATACCACTTTCATAGTGGAATATCCTGCTTGGTTGATGAGCCCTTAGACATGTATAGGATTGTTCTGTAGTTCTTGTTTAGAGAGGCGTGGGGGGATTTGAAGGGATGAGTGAGCCAGGAATTCATATCCAGCATGGATTTTAATCTGAGTTGAGTATAATGAGCCCCTGAAGTTCATATCCAGATCTGAGCCCAGTAAGCTTTGACACCATCTCCTATAACAAGCTACTGCTATACAGCAAACCATGCTACTGAATTCTTAGAATTGCTCTCAGTGTCTTCTTTTATCACAAGTTCTTAGAACTCAATTTTACCATTTTTTAAAGCACAAATGAGTAGTCAGGATGCAAAATAATGAGAGATTTTGATGGACTACAACATAGCATCCAGCTTTGGTAAATAAGAAAATTAGCAAAAATTAGTGTTGGAAGCTGACAGTTATGACCAGAACAGTACTGCGGCATAAAACAATAAGTTTTATCTTCTAAAGCTGACAGATTTATAATAGTTGCGTCTCTCAATACACTAATTCAAATAAGGAAGTAAACTATCTCCTGATTCAGTAAAAGAACAAAAGCAAAACAAAGTGAAAATGCCCAGTCCTCACTCAAAAAACCAATTTGTGAAACAAGCCAAAGGTTTAATATTTTAGTAGGCTGCATGGGCTGGTGTGTGTGTGTGTGTGTGTGTGTGTGTGTAAAAGAAAGAAAGAAAGAGAGAAACACCAATGTAATGATGTCACATTCGTCACATTACAGGCTTTTTTAAAAATAAGAATGAATTGTTTATTGTGGCCTATACTTATTTTCCCTAAAGCAATACAAAACTACCTCATCATTTCCTTTCCTATGAAGATGGGGATGGGAGGAGAGACACGGGTCGGGTCAATGGTACCCCCATGTCTTCATGTAGCATGTAGTTAGGGCTTTAGATGAGCCTCTGAATGGACTGAGGGAGTGCATGCAACACATTTTCCACTGTATTTGTAATGATGAATTCAATTTATAGAAATCATATTGGATTTATGAGGGTTTAGGGTTTACATCAAGACACATCAATAGCTTTGTAAAAGTCTATAAATAGTGGTTGGTGGCCACTTTCCAACGTTTCGTCTACCATAAAATCTTGAAAGTAGGATCATACTGACCTTGACTGTGACATATAATCTATAAGGCTGCTTTCCCAACAGGAAGTAAACATGTACTAAGCCTAAGGATCACCTGCCTTAGTAGGTGCCTCACTGACCACACGGTCTTTCAGCTTCGTGGGTGTGAGGCATTCAAACTTGTCTATAATTAAACCACTTTCTATAATAAAACCATTATAAACCGCCCAGAGAACTTTGGCTGTGGGGCGGTATAGAAATGTAATAAATAATAAATAGTAATCATTTCCTCATAGTATCCATATCATTATGACCGAATTTTGCATTCAAATTGCTTATAATTACAGTTGGGAATCTAGAATGCTTCTCACTTAACTCTTCTACGTAAGTTATCAAGATATTCCTACATTTTAATGTTGCAATCCTGTGACTCTTAGGTGGCAAATAAACTTACATACAAATAAGAAAAAAGAAAAAAAACCTTGGCCAAACTATTTACAACACCTTAAAAAAGAAAAGAAAAGAAAAGAGCAATGCTTAGGTCACAATATTTATTCCTATAGATCAGGACTGGGCAGCTTGTGACCCTCCAAACATTTTGTTCTACAACTCCTATCAGCCCTAGCTAGCATAGTCAGTGATGAGGGCTGATGGGAGTTGCAAGCCAAATTTTTTGGAAGACCACATGTTGCTCACGCCTGATATAGATAATACACAGTGCTTATTCCCATGTACTCTCCAGGGTTTCAGACAGGGGTATTTCCTAGCCCAACCTGAAGATATTGAGGATTGAACCTGGGCGTTTTTTCATGTAAAGCACAGGCTCTACCACTAAGCTGCAGTACTTCCGTTAGTACCCCTACAGCCAATGGAACTCTTAACAACTTTCTTGCCATGCTTCCCATGACTCAAAGAGTTAGGTTTGGTCTTACTGTTTCAATTCTACCAACATGGGGTCAGGACTCCATATTTTCAGTGGGTTATTTGGACAGATTTTAATAGAGTTTGGAAACTTCACCAGATGAGCAAACTAATACTTTTGGATTTCAATTCCTATCATAATAATGTTTTTCGTCTAAAAGATCCCCAGCTAATAGTAACATCTAGGTTATGGAAAGTATATATCATGTGTGGCCAACATTCCTGCTTCCTTGCCGTGATGGGGCTTATTTCCTTATTGGGTTTTATATGGAGAACAGAAATACTACAAATAAATAAATATCCATGATGCCATAATTCTACTGTATAGATAGCTTCTTCAGGGTTTGAAGGAAGCATAGGACAACTTCTGATTATTATTCAGAGATTCTTGTGTCTGGATATAAATCTTTCAACAACCCCTCCATTATAAAGGCTTTTGGTGAATCAGCTTATTAAATTCTTTATTACTATTGTTCTTTAGAAGGAGAGTTCAATCAAAGATAATCAATTTTGCCTTTAATTCTCAGCCTCACAGGTTAAAATTTGCCCTCACAGATCAATCAACTAAAACTTTAGGCTGCAATCCTATACCCACTTACAAAGGAATAAAACCCATTGAACTCAACAACATTTGTTTCTGAGTAGACATATACAGGATTACACTTTTAGTTGATAATTCTAGACTTAAGACTGTGAACCCCTACTTTCCGCATATTTCAGAAGGTTATCAGAAAGAAGGGGGATCTCTTCAACTCAAAAGGTGCTGTAGGAGAAACAGGGAAGGGATTGTCCTGTGCATGGTGCCACCAAACATAATGATAAACAGTTTCAAATGATTAAAAAATGGAGATAAATGCTCATAGTATCAGAACATCAAGAGGTGATCTATTGCTACTTCACTACAAACTTGACAGCAAAAACCGCTTAAGAGGCACAATTTAGGTTATGTAATCTGTTTGCATAAAACAAACGTTTTGTGCAAAATCTGCAGACCCTTATGAAAGCAAGCATGCACAGCTCAATATGTTTTAATCACCAATTTTACAAGAGACTTTTATTAGGCTATTATTTTTCAGTAAATACCAATTGGTTATGAACTGACTGCTTGTTAATGTTTAACAGATGTAAAAATTGCATGAATTCAGCTCTGCAGCAGCTGAGCCTAAGCCCCAGCTGCCATTGAGTTGGATTCTCTTATATATTCTCCATGTGATTAACAGCTTCTGCGTTACTCAGGAAGGCCTATCTATAATGGATATATTCCTGAGTTCACAAAGGAAAGAACTAACTACCATTTTGTCAAACATACAGCTTTAAGCCTATAACTCGACAAATTATTGTTATAGATCCAAATAAAGGGAAGAAATGAAGCATTTTCTATCTAAGTAATATATCAATTTAAATTCAATTTCTTTATTGTTTGTAGCCAATGGCCATCACAACATCATAAAACATTAAAACATTAAAAATCTTGTTCAGCCATGGTGTTAGCTGCTGAGCCACAAAGCTTACTGGGCGACCTTGGGTCAGTCACTATCTCTCAGCCTAATCACAGGGCTGTTGTGAGGATAAAGAGGGATTCTCTGATCTCCTTGGAGTAAATGTGAGATAATATCTATTTCTAGCATCATGATATGCGTATGCATAAGGGACTGCACGATAAAGAGCTTGTATACTGCAGGGGCCCTTGGGAGGGAGCACCTTGCATCTGCACAAAGGCACATGCTGCATTCCCCCCCTCCCTCCGCTATTTCCAAACCACAATCCCACTGCAGGTTCCCTCTCAGGAAAGGCTTGGCAATTCAGTGGGGAATGTGTTAGGTTCCAACTCAAGACCTTGTTTATGGGCTTTTAACGTGAAAGCACCCCAACACTAAGATTATGTTCTACTCTTCTAGCCAAACCATTTAAGGTGCACATTATACAGTTCTAGCACGTGCACTGTGAACAGTTAGAATGTTCCTCCTTTACAGCATGCAAGGCAGATACACACATTTCTTTTGCTACTGCTTGTCATGATCAGGCCTGTTCCTCTTCGTGTAGGGGAAGTAGATTCAGGCTATCAATCGCAATCAGTTTCTGAACCAGAACTAGAAATGTACCAGCCTACACAGGAAACGGGAGAGGAGATTCTCCCAGGCTCTTCAGGAGCAAGGGATGGATCTTCACTGGATTTTATCAGAGAAAAGGCTAACAACTCAGAGTCTGTAGGAACTCAGCTTTCCTCAGAGGGGGAAGGGACTTCAGAGTTTACTGATCCCAGAGTCCGCCACAGACTCAAATGGGCAGAGCTAAAAAAAAGCCGAGAAGTGATCAGCTCAGCTAGCTTCTTGCCAAAGTCTTCTTTAGAGGAATCCTCCCTGAAGTCAAAGTGGCTAAGGGGAAAAAACCTTTCCTTTTGTTGAAAGGACAATTGTCTAGCTTAGTCATTTATAGCCTAGAGAAAAGTTCCAAGTGTTTACATTCTCTTCAGGTGCAAAGAGATGTTTATTTGCTGAATAAAATTTTGTGGATTACTTGGCAGACCTCTTTATTATCTCCCATTGCAGCGGGAGGGCATGGAAATGCGACACTGCTAAACATGCACTGCAGGAATTTGTGATGCCTTTTACCATGTATACAGAATGAAACAGAACCCACGTATCCACTTCATATGTTGCCAGGTTCAAGGAGGTATGGGCTAATCCTGTCAAGTTTATGAACTATCAGTGAATGGTAAGAAACTCTGCTTAACAAAACAGGGGGGGAAAGTGGAGGAAAAACTCTGTGTGTGTGTGTGTGTGTGAGAGAGAGAGAGAGAGTCCACAAGTTCAATTAACAGCAGAGTTGTACAGGAGAAGAAAGTGGTTAACCAGTTGCTTGCAAAGCAGCAAGTGGTTAACAATCAGGCTTTTGTTTCAACATCTCTAAAATGACCAAAAAAAAAAAAAAAATAGCATGCAGGCTGCTAATCCTGTCCCAAGCCTATGCATGGACACTTAATTTCCCTTTTACTTCATTCCCCAAGTTGATTCCCCTTCTCTTGTCATATCCTTCCTATTCAAACAACTGCCCTATGCCGAACTATGACGGATGGATCAACTGAAGAGGATACACAGCTTTGTTTATCTGGCCCACACAGCTGTCCAGCTTTTGCTGACTACTTTTCATAGCCAGATTGCCTCCCTTGTTCATTCTCTTTTGCTGCTTTCAGAAAAAAGCAAATCCAAGGCAGCAAGAATCATGCAGGGCAGTTACAACATATCTACGACCACAGTTTCATATTCATATGACACCTTGCCTAAGCACTCAAAGATTACCTCTCCATCTTATAACCATAACTTGTATAACCCTCATCGTTAAGATCCCCCACATTATTGTACTGATGTTATAGCAGGGGAGCTAGTGCTGAAAGATAAGACCATCCTTAAGGCCATTCAGTCATTAAATGACCACCAAAATTTGAACCAGGAACCAATGGCAGAACGAGGAAAAAAAATATTGGGGATGATACAGAAAAAGCAAAATTCATTTCTGAGAAGAAATGTGTTCCTTATGTTCTATTTCTGAAAAGGAAATAACAGATATTCACATTAACACCTCCACCCTAAACGTATTTCCTCTGAAGTAAATCCTATTGTTTTTGATGGAGTGAACTTCCAAATTAAAAAAAGAGAGTCTTGTGGCACCTTGAAGACTAACAAATTTATTATGGCATAACAAGCTTTCAGGGGCACTGTCCGCTTCATCCACACGCCTTTCCCCTTTCAGTAGGGGTTCCGCAAGGCTCGGTGCTTGGCCCGTTGTTGTTTTCTTTATACATGTTGCCCTTGGGTAATCTTATGCAATCTCATGGCCTCCAATATCATCTGTATGCCGATGATACACAATTATATCTTTCATCTCCGGATCTTTCTCCTGATGTTCACGATCGTATCTCGGCATGTCTTTCAGATATCTCAGCTTGGCTGCTTCATCGTCGTTTGAAACTTCATATGGCAAAGACTGAATTGCTTGTTTTTCCTCCTAAACCTTCTCCTCATCTCTCATTCTCTCTTACTGTCAATGATGTTACGCTTACTCCGGTCAAGGAAGCTCGTAGCCTTGGCTTTATATTTGATTCCTCGCTCTCCTTTATTCCTCATATTGAGGCAGTAGCTAAATCCTGTCATTTTTTCCTGTACAATATTGCCAGGATTCGACCATTTTTGTCTGTCTCTTCCGCCAAGACTCTTGTTCATGCATTGGTTATTTCTCGGTTGGACTACTGCAACCTTCTTCTCACTGGTCTTCCTTCTTCTCACATCAGTCCGTTGGTTTCTGTTCACCACTCTGCTGCTAAGATCATCTTCTTGGCTCGCCGCTCTGACCATGTTACTCCACTTCTGAAATCTCTTCATTGGCTTCCGATTCACTTCAGAATCCAATATAAACTTCTCCTGTTGACCTACAAAGCTTTTCACGGTCTAGCTCCTTCCTATCTCTCCTCTCTCATCTCACACTATTGCCCCGCTCGTGCTCTTCGCTCCTCTGATGCCATGTTTCTCACCTGCCCAAGGGTCTCTACTTCCCTTGCTCGGCTTCGTCCATTTTCTTCCGCTGCCCCTTACGCCTGGAACGCTCTTCCAGAACATTTGAGAACTACAAGTTCAATCGCAGCTTTTAAACCTCAGCTAAAAACCTTTCTTTTTCCTAAACCTTTTAAAACTTGATTTTGCTCTGACTTTATACTGTTAGTTTTACCCTACCCTGTGCCTGTTTGGTGCATTCTCTTCCCCTCCTTATTGTTTTATTATGATTTTATTAGAATGTAAGCCTATGCGGCAGGGTCTTGCTATTTACTGTTTTACTCTGTACAGCACCATGTACACTGATGGTGCTATATAAATAATAATAATAATAATAATAATAATAATAATAATAATAATAATAACAACGCCTTTCCTTCAAGTAAACACAGTGGTCCATCAATGGAGGAATCGGGAGAGCAGCAAGCTCCTTCTTTGAGGGGTAATGCCCGCTCCCCTCTGGAGATGCCTATATAA
This sequence comes from Elgaria multicarinata webbii, assembly GCF_023053635.1. Classification (NCBI taxonomy): domain Eukaryota; kingdom Metazoa; phylum Chordata; class Lepidosauria; order Squamata; family Anguidae; genus Elgaria; species Elgaria multicarinata. The sequence goes on along the minus strand of NC_086178.1, from coordinate 21,616,940 downwards.
AGGACGCCCCACTCATAATTCTTGTGCTTAACTATTATTCTAAAATTTTGTATCAGCTCATAACTTGTGCAGAACCCAGTATCGTCTACATTGACTGACAGTGGCACTCCATGATTTCAGGCAGGGGTCTTTCCCAGTACACTGCCCTGAGATCTTAATGATATAGGGCGGGATACAAATGTTTTAAATAAATAAATAGTTGGAGATGTCAGGGATTGCTGGAACCTTCCGCATTCAAAGTATATGCTCTACCACTGAGCAATTTTTGGTCCACATGTTAAGACCAACTCCGCTCACATGTTAGATGCATCAATTCTCAAAACCTCATCTTACAACAATCCTGTGATAGGCTAGAATGGAAGAGTTGCCATCTTAAAACTTAAGACAGGTATCTTTAAATCTCGCAACCCAATTGGGGTGGGTGGGTAAGGAAATCATGGCACCCAGTCCCTCCCTTATCGTGCTATCTACCCTCTCTTGCACTGTTGTGCAACACAGCTGGAGGCCCGCTTGGTAAGGGAGAGGTGACACAACAGGAACAAGACATTAGCAGGAAGGAGAAGGCATGGCTGCCTTCTCTGCTGATGCACTGGGGAAATTCAAAAGTATGTGTCCCAAGAAGCAGCCAAAGCAGTCTTAGCACATGTAACCCCCTTCAGCAAATGTCGGCTTTCTTTTGTGTTTTACTAGAAAACGCCTATTTCTCCCTGCTATTTCCATTGTCTCTGCCTAGTAGCTCTCCCTGCCAATATATCAGTTCTCCCCATTCCTCATGGTATCCTAGGCAACACTGAAACTGCTCCTTGCCAGTTCTTTATGTACTGCTTATTTATTACATTTGTATTCCACCTTTTCTTCAAAGGGCTTATGATTTGCCCCTCGAATTTCATCTTCACAACAACCCTGTGGGGTAAGGTTAGGCTGAGAGATAGTGACTGGCCCAGGGTCATCTAGTGAGTGGGGATTTGAACCTGGGTCTCCCCAGTCCTAGTCCAACTCTCTGAACTACTACACTACACTGACTCTCATGCATAATGTAGGACCTGCTGAGATTATTCCCTCCATTCTGTTCTGAGATTGTATCTGGGGAGAAATCAGGAGTGGACACTGGGCCAGGATACTTGTATTACCGCAGGTGGAAGCCAACAGCTAAAGCAGGCGATCCCAGAGGTATTTAAATGTGGATCTCTCCTGACCTCATGAAATTATGCTCTTTTTAAAGAGCAGAGGAAAGAGAAGGCCAGGAAGCCTGATCTCTCTGTGGGTACAATTCATGGGGGATGGGGGAAATCCTCAAATAGATCCTTAGTCACAGTTACATCAAAAAGATTGTAGACTCTACATGGATGGAGAGGTGGAAGCTGACCACACCCTCTCCTCCTCTTCCTCTTGGTCGTCTCTTCCTGCTTCTGCAGCCCAGAAAATCATGCCAGCTTTCAGAATGATCAGAGGGCTATGGATGAGGTATTAAAATACAGCCAATAGAGCCTGTTACCAATTCCTGCTAATACCAGCAGCACTGGAGAGGCTTCAGCAATGGCCAACACCCAGGCCACACAAAATTCAGCCACAGGCCACAGCTTCCCTAGAATCATAGAATCATAGAATCATAGAATAGCAGAGTTGGAAGGGGCCTACAAGGCCATCGAGTCCAACCCCCTGCTCAATGCAGGAATCCACCCTAAAGCATCCCTGACAGATGGTTGTCCAGCTGCCTCTTGAATGCCTCTAGTGTGGGAGAGCCCACAACCTCCCTAGGTAGCTGATTCCACTGTCGCACTGCTCTAACAGTCAGGAAGTTTTTCCTGATGTCCAGCCGGAATCTGGCTTCCTTTAACTTGAGCCCGTTATTCCGTGTCCTGCACTCTGGGAGAATCGAGAAGAGATCCTGGCCCTCCTCTGTGTGACAACCTTTTAAGTATTTGAAGAGTGCTATCATGTCTCCCCTCAATCTTCTCTTCTCCAGGCTAAACATGCCCAGTTCTTTCAGTCTCTCTTCATAGGGCTTTGTTTCTAGACCTCTGATCATCCTCGTTGCCCTCTTCTGAACACGCTCCAGCTTGTCTGCGTCCTTCTTGAATTGTGGAGCCCAGAACTGGACGCAATACTCTAGATGAGGCCTAACCAGGGCCGAATAGAGAGGAACCAGTACCTCACGTGATTTGGAAGCTATACTTCTATTAATGCAGCCCAAAATAGCATTTGCCTTTCTTGCAGCCATATCGCACTGTTGGCTCATATTCAGCTTGTGATCTACAACAATTCCAAGATCTTTCTCATTTGTAGTATTGCTGAGCCAAGTGTCCCCCATCTTGTAACTGTGCATTTGGTTTCTATTCCCTAAATGTAGAACTTGGCATTTATCCCTATTAAATTTCATTCTGTTGTTTTCAGCCCAGCACTCCAGCCTATCAAGATCACTTTGAAGTTTGTTTCTGTCTTCCAGGGTATTAGCTATCCCACCCAATTTGGTGTCATCTGCAAAGCTCTACAACCCTATAAGAGTTGTAGAGCTTACCCCTTCGTTAAATCACATCTTGACCATCTACAGTGAAAAACACACACCCAAATCTTCCTCACAAGATGCTTGTATAGAAAATATCTGTAATTACTCACAATCCCTCATCAAAACTTACCAACAGGTTTGCAAGAAAATGGCAAGAATAACTAAGTAAAAATTAACCTGCAGTGTACTGAAGAAATGCTAGCAAATAAAGAAACAAAGACACTGTTTTGTCTTGATTTTAGTCTGACTGCAAGTCCTTTGCTTTTAACAGAATTAAGGCCATTTGAAAACAGGTAGAAATGCCAAGCCAAGAAACAAGCCAAACATTTTTCTTCCATTTTTTTCTTCTCCAATTTGCAGCAGCAGGAGAGACTTCAAATCCTCTCCTACTTATCAGTGGATTCCACTGACTTAACGTCTTCATCTTTAGCCCTCAAGGAGTTTACAGCCAGCGACCCATTTTTCTCCATATTTAAGGAGTGATCTCTAGCCCAGGGGCCTAGGAACACACTGAGCCAGACACTGCCACATTCTTGAGGCAGGCAAGTCTAAACCCACTTAAGACCACTTCTCCTTGGACTTTGGAGCTACAGAGCGTGGGAGGGAACTGCTGATCTCTGACTCTGAACAAATTGCACTTTAAATGTTGCTTTCTTCTGTGAATGTAAGGCTTGATTCAAAATAAAAATAAAGATGGAAAGCTGATACAAATTAGAATTCTTAGCATGCTCTGTTTCCACTGAGGCAGGATGTACTGCTGATATTTAAAAAGTGTATTATTTTTCTCCCGCACTCTTCGTTGGAATGTTGAAGGCAGCTCACAACAGCTCCCTGTGTTCACCTATCCAGGAATTCAATAACTTAGAGCCAAACTAAATAGTAACCATGTGATTACTCAAGCATGGGTAGTTTATGTTTACTCAAGAGCAGCAATGTCGGTGAGGTGGGAGCTGATTTGGATTGGTACCACAACGCGTGGGGAGAGGTAATTTGCTCCCACCAAAATCCCAATCTGGATCCAGGCCTCACCGCCATAGGTGCTATTCACACCAGATGGGAAAATGCCATTAGCACCCCTCCCAGGCCTAACCGCATCTGTGGCAGGGGGAGTATGATCTGGATAGGGACAATGGTGGGGACAAAGGGTTGAAGCCTCCCTCCCCGCCATGAGCCCAAAAGCATGCACACAAGGAGAGAGGCCAGGACTGGTGTTCATCTCTAAGGTGGACATCAAATTTGGAGCTGGTTCTTTTGAACCCAGCATATGGTCCTTATATAGATATTAAATAACACTGGGGACAGTATGATGCTCTGTGGCACCCCACAACTGAGTTGCCAGGGGGCTGAGTCGCAGTCACCCAAAGCTATTTTCTGGAACTGATCCTACAAGTACGAGTCGAACCACTGTGCCTCCAACTCCCAAATCACAGAGCTGCTCCAGGAGGATACCATGGTATCAAAAGCTGCTGAGAGATCAAGAAGAAGAAACAGGGTCACACTGCCCCTGTCCCTCTCCTGAAGAAAGACATCTATTGGAGCGACCAAGGCTGATTCTGTCCCCAACCAGGCCTGAATCCAGACTGGAATGGATCCAAATAATTAGTTTCATTCAAGTGTGCCTGCAGCTTACACACTACCACTCTCTTGAGCACCTTACTCAGGGATGATTATTAGCATCAAGGGAGGACTTTTTCAGGAGTGTTCACACCATTGCCCCCTTCAAGGCAGTAGGTACCAGCCCATCATTCAATGATGCATTCACCACTCCCCTGATCCATCCGGTCAGTCCTTGACAGGTAGGTAAAATAAACCAGGAAGGGTAAGGGTTGAAAGAACATGTGGTAGGTCATACAGATGCAACGGGCTTTTTGCCTATCTAGCAACAGTGCTTTGGAGAGGAGGGAAGGAGGCTGGAGAGGCCTCAGGATAGCTATCCTGGCCTTTCTGGTCTCCTCATGTCCCTGCCCACTGGAAGGCCACTTCCTCCTCTCCAAAGGTTGATTTCCTACCTCGGAGGCCAGCTGACATGGTTCTTTCCACACCAGCTATGAGGGAGGGGGCGGATCTTCAAATCCCCTTTACAAGCTTGGGGGTGGATCCACAATATCCTTTAGCCCCTCAGACAATGTCTAGGGGCCACAGGATTGCTCCCAAGCCAACTTAGTGAATTCATGACCAAGGCAAGATATGAACTGGGGACTTCATGAAGCTACACGACTATACCAACTCTCTTAGGCTACAACTCTATACCTACTTACCTGAGACTAGACACCATTTTACTCAACAGAACTTACTTCCAAGTATGTATATATAGTATTGCACCATAAGTCTCTAATTAAAGCTCCGCCATTAGAGACTTCCTTTGGCTGAAGAGTGTTTTTATCATAATTAACATTGATTAAAGTCAGTGTTCTATAGCTTAGACACAGTTTGGAAGAAACTAGATAGACAGATAGATAGATAGATAGATAGATAGATAGATAGATCAGATTTAAACTGTTCTGTCTGATTAATCAAGCAAGTAAAAAGAATGTTTGAGAGTTACATACTCTGTATTAAATCAACTGGGGAATTAACCCTACTCTATCTCTTCAGATAACAAAAATTCTGATGCGGAAGTTCTATTCAGCATAGGAAAAAGTAGGAAGGATGATATATTAACAATCTGACTAAGCAAAACAGTTGAAATGGTTGTTATGTATACAGATGGTGTTTCATAAGAACACCACATATACACATTTCACAGGATTTTGATTTTCAACAGAAGTGTTTTGTCTAGTGTTTGTGTTCTCCAGACTTCTTCCATTCTGTTTGGCAGCTCAAGAATAAAACAATGCATTTGAAGAACAATGAATAATATATTCATTTTCTATTGAGAATAAGAAGACCAAGCCTGTGAAAACTTCCCTCTTCACATGGTAGAAGCTTCTCATGGAGATGGTCATGGAATTCAGCCTACATTGGTAGAATTTAGCTTACAGTATACTGGCCAGTGTAAGCACTGATTCTCATTTATTTTTCCAGGCCCAAGTCAAGGTGCTGATTCTGACCCTCATGGATTAGGACCTATATATCTCACAATGTTCTTAACATTGGGAGGAGTAGACAAGGTAAGAGAGCACTTACCACTTTTATTTGTCCCATCAATAAAATGGGTAAATTCTGTAGACTAGAGGAAAGGGGCCTGTTGCAGCTGTGGAATGAGCTCTAAAGTACAAACATCTCTCTCTTAAATTTTAGGTAAAAATGCAAGAAACATTTTTTTAGTATTAACTACCTTAGAACTGTCCTTCCTGATTTGCTAGTTAAGAATATGCAGGGAGTTTGCTTCACTGCGATTTGATTGTATCATTCTCCCTCTTGCATTCCAAAATGGTACATTCCAGGAAAATTGTCAGTGCTTTCTTCATCACACATCACTGTTAGGATAGAGGACTGTATCCCAGACTTGTATTTAACAGCTTATATTGTAGCCATAGACGACCAGAAATTCCATACAGGTGAGTGCAGAAAACACCATGAAAGCAAGTGAATGGGCTCCATTCCTCCTCTTCCAGTTGGCTTGCTTTCCATGCTGGTTGCAGAGGGAGGGAAAGCCGCCCCTCAGCTCTGTCCGTTCTCCCCCAGCCTGTTTGGTAGAAGGCAATTTTTGCTTGTTTTGCAATTAGCTGACTATGAGGGTGGTTTGCTGCATTTCCATGCTGGCTGCAGAGTAGGGGGACTTCCCCTCTTCTGTGGCTACCATAAAAACACAGGCTACTAGCCTCTTTGCAGGCTAGTAAAAAAATGGCAAGCTAGTTACTTTTGTGGGCTTATTTACAAGGCTGTAGTATGCTCCAGTTTGTGAAATGCAATGTTGAGGTAGGGACAATGTTTCTTTTCAGGGTCAGTCTGGGCTCGTTTAATTGGCATAGCATAACATGAAAGCCAACATCGTTCAAGTTCCCCAAAAATCTATGTGTGGGAATTACACTGTGTGCCATGGCGGCATTACAGTGCACAAAGAACAGAACTATGTCTCAAGGTTACTGGGTCCATGTCAGCTGTTTCACTTCCTTCTAGTGATCCCCAAAATATCGAACACTCCTCAAAGCCTGTTCGCATGGCCCTCTCTGTTCATGACACAATTGTGGCTTTTTTCAGTCAGCCTATACAGATTTCCAGCTACATCAATCTGCTGCAGGGTTGAAGCTAGACACCACATACAGGATTCAATGTGGGCCCATGCTCAATATGCCACAATTGCTCACAGCAACCGTTCGAAAGATCTCTTGGCCCCACTGACACTTTTGAATCCTTCCACGCACAAACTTTGACATCAGCTTTAATGGGCATCAAAACAGACAATATTTCCTGATGAGGTGTTTTTTTATTTGCTTGTTTCTGTGTGTTTGCAGTGCCCAAGATGTACATAAGGTATAACGGCTTCTTACAGCATGCAAATGAAATGTATATGTAGAGAGCAGAGGGCGGACACACTCACCATTTCTTTGATTTCAACCTGGGGGCTGGGTTCCGGGGAATGAGGAACAAAGCTCTCATGGGATGCATGTCACAAAGGGCTGAAAAATCACAACAGAAGGCATCAGGTACAGCACAAAACATAATGGAATACACATAATGTTCTACCAAAGACATTCAGTTCTACAGTAAGATCCTGATGGTGTTCTCTCTACACTCAAGTCACATGTGATGTGGGATGCTGAACCTATTGAGTTTCTTGTTAATGCGCTTTAATGCTGCTCTCACCATGAGAGAAGACAATGAGCGACTCCTGCTAAGAGGTGGGTGCTTATCAGTACAGCGCCACTGGTCTTCACCAACCTCCAAATGGTTTGGACTTCAACTCCCATCAGCCCCAGCCAGCATGGCCAATATCCAGAAATGCTGGGTGTTGTAGTCCAAAACTTCTGGAGGGCACCAGGCTGGCGCTACTGGTCTATCCTGAATTTATATGAAACAAAGGGGATAGTTCTCTTATTTTTGTACCAAGGCCACATCCTCAGGACTTGGTACCCCAGAGGTCTGGTAGAGCTCACCACTGTTGCTGATCCTGGCCATTTTGAGTGGCAGCAGGGTTTGTCAGCTGCCCACCAGTTTAATTAGAAGCCAACAAAAAAGAGGAATCCCACAGGAACTGCCAAAACAGCCAAGGGCAAAAGGGTAGGAAAACAGCAGACACAGCATAGGAGACTGGGGTTATGGAGTAAATGATATCCATTGAATTCCAATAAAGTATCTTGAAGAAGGACCTAAAGTTCCAAAACACGTCGGAGTTCTATTATATTAAACAACCCTTTTTTCTACACTATTTTAATTACCCACAGTTCTTCTAACATAGAGTCACACAGAGTGAGTATCAGAAATTAAAATGACAGTGCCACCATTTTAATTTCCCACAGTGCTCTGAAACCACATTACTCCAGGCCAACCTACAAGTATGTGTTATAGTATTGCTGGATAGGGGCCTGAGGACCTTTGGCCTCGTTACAGCATTGAATCAGTCCAATCTGCCTCTCTGACTGTTGACTGTTTTTGGCTCATGAGACCAGAGGCAAAACCACTCACCAAGACTTGAACAGAGAGGGACTTTGCCTATGTCCTGAAGCATAATTACAGTGGCATTATCTCATATTTTGGACTTTGCACCATATTTTGAACCCTGAAGTCATCAAAAAGGTTGGCCATCACCGTGTTAGTTACAGGTTCTTTCATGGTTATTTATTTAGCAAAATAATAGGTTCCCTGACAATTGTAGGACATTGGGGCCCCAGAAACCTCCAGCCCAAAGGCCTAACCTGGCCACAGAAATTCCCCATTCAGTCTGTGGAATTTCCCCATTCAGTCTGTGGATTCCTCCAGGAGGCAAGGCTTCGCCCCCGGAGGAATCACCAACATTATCTCTTTCCAGTGCTCACCAAGTCTGTTCATGCACCACCCAAAGCTACAGGAATTCCCCACAGGGGAGGAAGATGGGGCATGCAGGTAAAATGTGATTAGCTGAAGTATTCCCCCTGTCACTGATTGACTCAACTGGCACAGCTTCGCTCATGCTGCATCAACACCAACACCACCAACACCCCGGTGAAAGTACTGCACAGACAAAGTGTCCCCTGCTGAATCAGCAGCTGGAGTGTTCTTCCACCCGCCAACTCATTCAGAGTGGCTTTGTGTACATAGCACACACACACCATGGGGGATGGCAGTGGGCAGCAAAGCAGGGTTGTGACTGACATGCTGGGTGGATCCACCTAGTGTGCTGGCCGGGAGCTAAGTATGTCAGAGGGTGGGTCTGTTCCCTCTGATGTTATTTGGCCCACAGAAGGCTTTGGGGGCACTCCTGGTGTAGACCAATTCACCCACTGTTACCTATGGAGGAAGGTTTTTACACTGTTTTAGTGGATCACTTCATTTTTCCCCATGTGAGTGAACGGCAGCCATTAATTTACATGGGAGAAAGTAAATTTAGGGATGTCCACTGAGGTTGGGCTAATACTTAAGGGAGATACTGTGACTCAATGGCAGAACACCTGCTGTGCATGCAGAAGGTTCCAGGTTCAATCCCTGGCATCTCCAAGAAGAGGTGGAAAATGTCTTGCTTGAAACCCGGAGAAGCGCTGCCAGTCCGTGTTGACTGGGCTAGATGGACCCATGGTCTGACTTAGTATAGGGCAGCTTCCTATCTTCCTCTGGAATGGTGAGTCCAGTGTCTACACACATTTTGTCCTCTTTCAACAATATTCTAGACTGCAATTGATATTATTTTCTCCCGAAGTACTCAATGTGCAGCACTGAGTACCTGGAAGAACTCTCAACTGCCTAGCCCCACTCCTCAAGAATTTAAGAACAGCCAAAATGGATCAGGCCAAGGGTCCATCTAGTCCAGCATTCTGCTCAAACAGTGGCCAACCAGCTGTCCATGGGAAAACCACAAGAAGGACATGAGTGCAACAGCACCCCCCACCCATGTTCCTCAGCTACTGGTCTACATAGGCATACTGGATCTGATAGTGGAGGTAGCATATAGCCATCAGGACTAGTAGCCATTGTTAGACTTCTCCAGGAATTTGTCCAATCCACTTTTAAGGCCATCCAAATTGGAGGCCATCACTACATCTTGTAAATCCTCATCCAAAGTTTTGTTTCTTGATATGGTGACAAAATCTTGAGCTTTAAGTGTGTGACATACACATACAGAATGTTGGGAACTTAATGGTTTAGAGTGCTTCAAGTGTTTCACACAATTATCTTTATTTAATCCTCTGCCACTGATGCAGAACCCTTTCCACCTGCACCAATTTGGGAGAAATCCTTGGGCGGGATTTTGAAAAGATTCAAGCAAAAGCTCTGAGCAATTTAGCTGACCTCAGTGACATACCGGTAGATTCTTGGTGCAGCATCTCCTACTGGATGGTTTCTGGAGGCAATGAGTCACCTCAGGTGCCCACTAGGGCAGTGATAGGGTGGCTTGTGTCTGGATTGGATTCAATTGAATGAAGATATGTAATTGGGGATGGATATGTAACTGGAAACTCTATCAGTTTCACCCATAAATCTGTTCAGTCCCCATACTGCAGAAGGGAAAGTTGAGACTGAAAAGAAGGGGTTCATCTAAAGCCACCTAATAAATTCAGGGCAGAGACGAGATTCAAACCAAAGATTTCCTGATTTGTAGCTCACAATCCTAGCTACTATGCTATACCAGCTATATGAATATATCTACACACACACACACACACTGCAAGAGGCAGAGAGATTACCTAAAGGCATGTCAAGTTTGACAGGTGGAAGAAGGGGGAAGGAATGGAAAGCTCAAACCCTTTTTTTCAATTCTTCACAATGGAAAAGCTGTCCAATTATATGCACAACAATTATGTTGCATAAGGCTGTCAGTAAATCTAGTAAAATACCTGTCATTATGACAGTCAGGGCATATGTGTATGTGCGTGTGTTAGGGTTGGCATGCTAGTCAATTGACAAGCCAAATACTGTCAATTGACCAGTCAATTGACCGCCTAATATTTGACTGCTGCCAAATATTGTACATTATTATATGAAGCCATAATGCATGAAGAACTGGACTGCTGCCAACTTAGCACAATTGCCTTTAAAAACTAACCTTTGGGGAAGTTACTTTGCTTTTTTAAAACAGTTACATAACACTTAACTAAAGAATTAAGCCTGTTACAGTTTGTCTAGCCTTGCTGTGGTTTCTGCTTCTTGGTCATGCTAGACCTCGGTGGAATGCTGAGATAGATATATAGATAGACAAAGATTTGTTCCTTCTCTTGAACCTGTCAGTTCATCCCACGAATCCCATGTCTATCTCATTTCAACACGTTGCTTGGAGAACATTTGTATACAGTTTATCACACAGAACTGGACTTACTGCCAATGCATAATGAATCTCAACAAGCAACACTCCAAAGTATGATAATGCGTGAAATTGGGTTGTACTCACGAGGAGCTCCTTCTGCCATCTCGATGGCTGTTATCCCTAAAGACCACAAATCGCTCTGAAAGAAACAATCAACAAAACTTTTAAAGAAATATCCAATGCTAGCTAAGCCTGTAACAAACTGGGGGAGCTGCTGCCCTGTCGGAAGAAGTTCTTGGCCACTTGACTGCTCTAAGTTTGATCTATATTGTCTAAATAAGTCCCTGATCTCCTAGGCTCAGAAGATTTAGCCCTTTCAGACACCAATTTTTATGTTCTTCCCCTCTTAGAGCTGCAGAGTTCAGTTCCCCTCCCCGCAGACTGAAAAAAACAATTGCTATATGAGAACACTGAAGCTATGTAATCCAATGTGATCCTCTTTCAATAACAAAGGAATAACTCTTTGAAATGTAAAAACCCAAACAGCCTGGCAGTTAATCTTTCTGCAAAAGCAACAGGCAATTATCTGCAATCCCACCTCCCTCTCCTCCCCTCCTAGCCAATATTCCCAGCTCCTTACTCCCTTGAACTTTATCATATTACCTTTATTAGAACAAAGGGGAATAGGGGTAAAATACCCATGAAACAAACTCAGATCTTCATGTACCATACATATAAGATGTGGCTACACATCAGAAAGGGAAATTGGCCACACCATGTCCCCAAACAGCATAACACCACCATCTCGAGAGTTTTCAAGGCTTTCTTTTCCAGGCATCAGGGAGAACAAGGGAAAATACTTTATCTCAAAGACAACAAACCAGTTCTAGCAGTCTTTATCACTACCTTGAGTAGGTTAATGGGTGTTCATAGACCAATCAAGACCAAGCCACCCCAAATTACTTTACATTATAACAGGGATAGCTTCACAATAATAAATTGTTACTGGGAAATCCATTAATTCCTCCACCCACAGCCACTGTGAGGATTTGCAGCTAAATCCAGAGCAACCTTGTGGCTCCACCATACCACTGATGGAGAGAGGGAGAAGTCATCATGGGAATGCCTTTTTCAGTGGAAACTCTGTGGCAAAACTTAGTCCTGCCTAAGACCCCAGAGAGCCTCAGCAGATCTAGCAAATTAGGCTAAATTGTAAGAGATACTTTGGCAGGATACTTGAAAAGTAATTTCTTAAAAGTGTAGGGGGAATTCCATTAGGCAGGGCCTTAAACTGACTGTTTTAGTGGCCTCAGCTAGACCTAGAAGTCCTGTGGGATGGAGGGGTGAAGATCTCACAATATTTTTATTGCAAGATCTCCCCCTCTGTTTACACGCGACGAGCAACGGCCTCAGAGGGCGAGGACGTTGCGGCTGCTTTTTTTTTTCTTAAAGAAGAGCGCACGAACGTTCATGCACAGAAAGGTAGGTTTTTTTAAAATGTAAACTTAATTTACCCCCTCCCCCCCACCCCCGATGGGTGCAGGGCTCCTGAGGAGCTCTGTGCCCTGTGCGTGGGTCCCGGCTCCTTGCGAGGAACCAGGACAACCCGCGATGCCCGCCCACATGTTCCGTGGCCTCAGGATCATCCCGAAACCGCAGAAAAAGCAGGCTCAAAGGTGAGGGTGATATCCCAGTGCAAGGGAGGGATCATCCCTCCCTGATCCTAGGATCCCCTGTGCGTCATGTGGATGCACAGGGACAATCCTGGGGATCGCCCCGGGATTTCGCACCATCTAGCTATGGCCAGTGTGCACAGACTGACTTTTAAAACTACAATTAATAGGCTTTGTTCTATGTTCTTGGTTCGTATCACATGCTGCAGTTCTCAAAGAACTAACACTTTAGACTGCAGCTAGACACCTCTTTTCACTCTTTTTTATTGATTTGGCTTCCTCCCATCAGTTCTTACCCACTAGTCTTTCCATTTCAGCCTCAATAAGTATGCTTTCGAAACCTTGTTAGTATTACAGTTTCACAGCAGCAATATTGTAAATGTCTCTCAGACAAGATGTGTGCTTGCCAGCTGTAAATTTTTGCTTGTTTATATGACAGAGCAATGCATATAGAATCAACTTATTTACTAGTTTATTATGAAATTACACCAGATGCCCACACATGCCCTGAAATGGCCTGGTAAACAACCATCCTGTGAAGTGACCTGAATATCCTGTACCACAGGTTTGGTAGTCATCCCCTCTCTCCAAGGACCCCTGGGAAGTATAATTCTATGGCATAGGCTAAAGAGCTCTAAAAGATCATTTCTGAGTGTTGTCTTCAAACTACCATTTCCAGAATTCTTGGGGAAGGCTGGGAGCCATGTCTGTTAAACTGGTATAAAACTGACATAAATTTCTAGTGAAGATCTGCCCTAAAAGTCCCCCAAAAGGATCAATGATCACGCCCCATGTTTCAGAAAACAACACAATAAATGCTCAGACTTCCAGCTGGTTTAAAACAGTTAGGATTATAGGATATTAAGGTTTAAATATAATAAGGGAGAAGTCTCAAGTCTTCTTTTTAAGAAGAAGAGATACTAACGCATCATTATTTTTTCTTCCAAGGAAGACTAATCTGCTACTTTCTTTTGATTTTGAATAAATTTGGTAGCTCTCTGCAAGAAAAAAGAAAAGGGGAAAAAACAGAAGAGAAAAACAAAATTACTACAGTGTGGCCTTTGTATGTTTCCTATGTGTCATGGAGTGGGTTTTGTGAGGTATTAAGTATATAATTTTGTAGATTATGAAACAAGCTCTGTTTGTCTAAAGAAAGCAGGGAGATCAGAGGCATTTTATTTCCAGTGGCTGTAAACTTTGGAATTTCTTCTTTATACCAAGTCATCAAGGCTTTTGTGTTTATTATCTTATATCCAATATGACAGGATCCAATTTGTATGCCTTAAAAAAAAAGTCACATTGCTTCGTTTTTAAAAAAAGGAAAAAAAAAGAAGAAAAAGAAAAGAAAAAAGAATGAGAGTTGCATTAATATGACCCAGCAACTGCTATTACATCTAAAAAGTTACATCTCAAGTGCATCAGGTCTGAAAACTCCCTATAGTAATTTGACTGCAGAGGTTGCTTAAGACGAAACATTGAAATTACTAAACTTATCTGATCCTTCATGACAAACGGACAATTCTGATCTCATCCTGCACTACTGGAAATCATATTCCCACAGGAAGGAGAGGAGCATTACTTTGAATCGAACTACATTCTCTTTGGCACTCCTCACTCAGCCCACAAATATGTTCAGAGTGTTATTTGGGACTGGTCCTGGATTAGATGAGAAATTAAAGCACAGCTTGGTGTCATTATGTAGGGTGACCATATGAAAAGGAGGACAGGGCTCCTATATCTTTAATAGCTTTATAGAAAAGGGAATTTCAGCAGGTGTCATTTGTATGCATGCAGCACCTGGAGAAATTCCCTCTTCATCACAACAGTTAAAGCTGCAGGAGCCCTGCCCTCTTCTGTATCTGGTCTCGAGTGACCAGATACTCTAAAGCTGACCATACACCAAATTGGGAAATTTGAAACAAGGTTACAGTTGTTCAATTTTTATGGATTCAAGGACGTGTTTTTTCTAGAGCCAAAATAGGATCACTTTGGATTTAGTCTGGGTTTTCTGCATTCAAGTCACCTTCATCTCCTGGAGTTCCTGGTCAAATCAAGGGGACAACCTGTTCTGCTGCTTGGTGAGAGGGCATCTGGGAGCAGTTGTGTCAAGAACCAGGGACAGCTGTTCAATTTTAGTTGTCAAACAGCCTAGTGACCGGTAAGCTCATATCTATAGTCGAGCTTTAGTGTCTTCCAGGACTGGATGATTGGGCTGCTGATGTGTCAAGTGTTTCCTTTACTCTCCTTCTCCAACACTGGCAGAAGAACCAAGAGTGCAGCACTGTGGCTCAGGAAAGAGCAGATGATGTGAATTGGCTCTCAAGTAAATTCTCCAAGGGAATCACTCTTTTGCTCCCACTTCTCTCTGTTTCTCTACTTCACCAGTATCCTGGCAAAGCAGGTTCCATAACCTAAACTGTACATATTCCATTACCCACCACCACCCATTCTCCCTTGCTGTTCCCTATCACTAAAAACAAGCCTCCTGGTAATCATCTGGAGCCTTTTATTGCTCTGTGTCAGGTTTGGGAAAACTCCAGATGTTGTTGGACTCCAATTGCCATCAACCCAAGCCAGCATGGCCAATTGTCAGGGATGATGGCAGTTGTAATCCAAGAACAGCTGGAGGCCAGAGGTTCCTCACTCATGGTCTATGTCAGTGCTGGATTTAAAAAAATCATCTCTCCTCTGCGTATGAAACATATAATGTATAATATATAATTGTGAAAACGTATATACCTTAATTTAGTAACCCAGAGAAGTGATGTCTTATTGACAGTAGTATGTATTCTCTTACGGATTGTTTATACAGTATGTATCATATTGCTTTCATTGTATGGATAATTTAGAATAATAAAATTAAAAGGATGCCCCCTGAAAAAGTTGTCGGACTTTGGGAAGACACTATCAGCTCTTTCATCTGTCATTCTGAAACAGATCTCTCCACTTGATGATTTTCCTCCATTCCACTTTGCTTGTTTTCCTAGCTTCTTATATAGATTGCAAGCCAAAAGGCATGGTCTATGTCTTTTATTTGGTTTGTTTTACACTGTGCCTACATTCTATTCTAGAAATAATTATTATTTTCAAAAAGAACCTGGGGAAAGGTGTGTAGTCTCATACTACTGGCTGAGGTCCAGAACCATCTGGCACTAGGCCTGAAATCCAAATTTTTAATGACAATGAAAATCCCTAACGAATATCAAGTTCGCTTTCCAGTGACTGCCTGCCTTATGGACTGCTCATCTCTCCAGATTGTGCTCAGAATAGAAAAATTAACAAGGAATCAATCTGGTGCTGGCAAAGCAGAGCGCCTTCACAGACAAGTTTTTGACAGGCTTCACTCACTCAGAAAACCGCCGCTGCTGTCCGTCTGTAAGTGAGCAAGTTTATGAGAGTGTGATTTCCACCACATTTTCCAGAAGCTCAAGAAGAGTGGGCGCCTTCGGCCCTCTTCAAAGTAGCACAATGTGAACCACGGAAATTTGGCTTTGAAGACATATGTACTGACCTCACATATATTTTAGTACAGGTCAGCCTTTCCTAATCTGGTGCCCTCCAGATGTTATGGACCGACTCCCATGAGCCTCAGCCAGCATGGCAAATAGTCAGGGATCCTAAAAATTGTAGTCCAAAACATTTTGAGGGCACAAGGTGGGGGAAAGGTAGTATAGGTGATACACATTAGCTGCTGACTAAATAACAGTGTATTTTTAATATGACCTTTCCTCCAAAAAGCTCATGGAAGCATACATGGTTCTCTTCCATTTTATCCTCACAACAACCCTGTGAGGTAGGTTAAGCTAAGAGACAGTGACTGTCTAAGACCACCCAGTGAGCCTCATGGCCGAGTGGGGATGCAAAGCTGGCTTTCCTTGTTTCTAGTCTGAGATACTCCCCACAAAACCACACTGGCTTGAGTTAAATCAACTGGAACTTGGTACTCACTCAAGATAAACACATGTAGAAAAGCCCTGACAACTGTAGAAGGAAGGAGCAAGAGAGCTTTCAGACAATGGCAAGCAATGTAAGATACGCAACAGTTAAAAGGCTCTTGCAGAATTGGTACGGGAAAATAATGGAAAGCACTCCATTTCCTGAAGTGACTGAGAGCCAAGCTACTGTTCCAATAAGCATGCTTATAATCATAGAATCATAGAATAGCAGAATTGGAAGGGGCCTACAAGGCCATCGAGTCCAACCCCCTGTTCAATGCAGGAATCCACCCTAAAGCATCCCTGACAGATGCTTGTCCAGCTGCCTCTTGAATGCCTCTAGTGTGGGAGAGCCCACAACCTCCCTAGGTAGCTGATTCCACCGTCGCACTGCTCTAACAGTCAGGAAGTTTTTCCTGATGTCCAGCTGGAATCTGGCTTCCTTTAACTTGAGCCCGTTATTCCGTGTCCTGCACTCTGGGAGGATTGAGAAGAGATCCTGGCCCTCCTCTGTGTGACAACCTTTTAAGTATTTGAAGAGTGCTATCATGTCTCCCCTCAATCTTCTCTTCAGGCTAAACATGCCCAGTTCTTTCAGTCTCTCTTCATAGGGCTTTGTTTCCAAATCCCTGATCATCCTGGTTGCCCTCCTCTGAACACGCTCCAGCTTGTCTGCGTCCTTCTTGAATTGTGGAGCCCAGAACTGGATGCAATACTCTAGATGAGGCCTAACCAGGGCCGAATAGAGAGGAACCAGTACCTCATGTGATTTGGAAGCTATACTTCTATTAATGCAGCCCAAAATAGCATTGGCCTTTCTTGCAGCCATATCGCATTGTTGGCTCATATTCAGGGTATTAGCTATCCCACCCAATTTTGTGTCATCTGCAAATTTGATAAGCGTTCCCTGCACCTCCTCGTCCAAATCATTAATAAAAATGTTGAAGAGCACTGGGCCCAGGACTGAGCCCTGCGGTACCCCACTCGTTGCCTTTCCCCACTTTGAGAAGGTTCCATTGATAAGTACTCTTTGAGTCCGATTCTGTAGTCAACTGTGAATCCACCTAATAGTTGTTCCATCTAGCCCATTTTTAGCTAGTTTGTAAATCAGAATGTCATGTGCTACTTTGTTAAAAGCTTTGCTGAAGTCAAGATATATGACGTCCACAGCATTCCCACGGTCCACAAGGGAGGTTACCTTATCAAAAAATGAGATCAAAATTGTCTGACAGGACTTGTTCTTGACAAATCCATGTTGGTTTCTAGTGATCACTGCATTGATTTCAAGGTGTTTACAGATTGACTTCTTTATAATCTGCTCCAGAATTTTCCCAGGGATGGATGTCAGACTGACTAGTCAGTAGTTCCCAGGTTCCTCCTTTTTGCCCTTTTTGAAGATAGGGACAACGTTAGCCCTCCTCCAGTCGTCCGGCACTTCACCCGTCTTCCATGATTTTGCAAAGATAATAGACAAAGGTTCTGAGAGTTCTTCCGCTAGCTCCTTCATTACTCTAGGATGCAGTTCATTGGGCCCTGGAGATTTGAACTCATTCAAGGAAATTAGGTGTTCTTTGACCATTTGTTTATCAATCTCAAACTGTAATCCTGCCCCCTCAACTTTTGCTTCATTTTTTCCAGGGGGGGTCATAGACCTGCTTTTGGGAGAAGACTGAGGCAAAGTAGGAATTGAGCACTTCAGCCTTTTCTTTGTCATCTGTTATCAATTTGCCATTAAGCAGTTGAACCACCATTTCTTTCCTCTGTCTTTTACTACTCACGTGTCTGAAGAAGGCCTTTTTATTGCTTTTAGCATCCTTCGCTAATCTCAGCTCATTCTGAGCTTTAGCCTTCCTGACGCCATTTCGGCACTTCTGCGCCACCTGTCTGTACTCTTCTTTTGTAGCCTGGCCTTCCTTCCACTTCCTATATGTATCCCTTTTTGTTTTCAGGTCATCTCTAAGCTTTTTGTGGAGCCACATTGGTTTCCTCTGTTGTCTTCTATCTTTTCTCCTTGTTGGAATTGTTTGTAACTGTGCCTTTAAAATTTCCTTTTTTAAATACTCCCATCCATCCTGCACTCCTTGCTTAACCTGGATACTTTTATTTTAGAGGAAAACCAACCATGTGGCCCTTATCCACAAAATCCTCTTGATCTGGATTAAGGACTCACACCACTTTTCCGCTGAAAATCCATACGCACCCACCTTCTTTTTGCTCCCCAAAGTGCTGTTTACTGCAAACAGAGCCTTGAGGTGCAATTAGCAGCCAGGTACGGAACAGTGGTTAGCAGAAAACTGCACAGGGGTACAATCTGGAATACATTTCAGATTGGAGCCCCACAGTTGGTTTTTCTATAAAATAAAAGCTGAAAGATTCTGCACATTTAGTTAAACACTTGACTTTGACCCTGAAATTCTGCAGTTCTGTGACCTGACTATTAATTAATCTTACATACTGACTGAGTTCGCACTCTTTGTGGCTTGTTTAAGCCACAACAAGCCATGGCACCCATAGGCATGGTGATGTTTGCCCTGTTCTGGAAGGGGTTGCACTCTCCCTAAAGGATCGGGTCCGTAGTTTGGGGGTGCTCTTCGATCCAGAACTGTCACTTGAGGCACAGGTGAACTCAGTGGCAAAGAGCACCTTTTATCAGCTTAGGTTGATATACCAACTACGCCCTTATCTGGACAGAGATAGCCTAGCTACAGTTATCCATGCTCTGATAACCTCTCGCTTGGATTACTGCAATGCGTTATACGTGGGGCTGCCTTTGAAAACGGTCCGGAAGCTTCAGCTGGTACAAAACAGGGCAGCCCATTTACTAACAGGGACTGGCCGGCGAGATCACATTACGCCAGTCCTTTTCCAGCTTCATTGGCTGCCAGTCCAGGTCTGGGCCCGATTCAAAGTGCTGGTATTGACATTTAAAGCCCTATTTATTTATTTATTTGTTTATTTATTACATTTTTATACCGCCCAACAGCCGAAGCTCTCTGGGCGGTTCACAAGCCCTAAACGGTTTGGGGCCAGGTTATTTGAAGGAACTCCTCCTCCCATATGTACCTGCCCGGACCTTAAGATCATCTACAGGAGCCCTTCTCCATGAGCCCCTGCCAAAGGAGGTGAGGCAGGTGGCTACTAGAAGGAGGGCTTTCTCCACTGTGGCACCCTGGTTGTGGAATGAGCTCCCCAGAGAGGTCCGCCTGGCGCCTACACTGTACTACTTCGTCGCCAGCTGAAGACCTTTTCTCTCTCTCAGTATTTTAACACTTAATTTTAACTTAAATTTAAATTTTACTGTTCTAACTCTGTATTTTAATCTTATATCTTTGTTCCGTGGTTTTATCCTGGTTGTGCTTTTTATACTGTATTTTGTAATTGTGCTTTTAACATGTTGGTTGTTTTATTATGGTTTTAATTTTTGTGAACTGCCCAGAGAGCTTCTTCTATTGGGCGGTATAGAAATGTAATAAATAAATAAATAAATAAATAAATAAATAGGCACCTTTCTGGAAATGCAGGCCACAACTGCAGCTTGTCGTGTTGTCCCAACCCAGCGGGATACGTTGTTCAGGAGTTAAACAACTAATCACTTAACTTTAAAACAATGCCACGTAACCCTCACAGAACCCACCCCTGCCAGGTTTGGATAAGCTACAGTTGCGACTTGAATATTGAAAATGACTGCCCTCCTGCACTGCAGCCTAGTTAATGCAACAGGCCCATTGTATTTCCCTCAAAAAATATCTTATCAAGACTGACTGCAATTCAAACCAGGATTCTTCAGGTGTGTGCAGCAATGCCCTTTGTGGTGAGCCCCTTGAAGCTACAAGCACAGCAGCAAGAATGGCAGCATGGTCCTTCCATGATCAAAACCTGACTCACTCCACCCGGGCAGATCATTGGTTCCATGTAAAATGGCTCTGAATGCTTGGAGGTTAAACCTGGGTGTTCGTCTGGGCCAATGGCCAAACTCCAGCCGTGACTGTATGATTCCTCAGTCTTATTCCAAATGTTTGCTTATGAACTTGCATAATTTCCTAGTAACCACGTCCCCTCCTGGTGGTTTGCCGGCCTGTACCCTGGTTCCATCCCCATTTCGGGATAGATTTCTTGGCTCAAACACTAGCCTAAATGTCAGGGCCCATCCACCTGTGGAACTGGCCCAGTGTGTTATCTAGCTCCAGTGCTAAACCTGATAGGTCTTGTATTCTACCTTCCCATTTATAATTAACTCACTACAGGTCAGTGCTGATAAGTGAAGATTGCATTGGCCATTATTTTTAGATACCTTGAAGTCATAAGTGGCATCAGGGTTTTCATCACAGGCGATAACTTCAGGCGCCATCCAGTACGGAGTTCCAATGAATGTATTTCTTCTCCCAACTGTTCTGTCGAGCTGAGCGCTGACTCCAAAATCCACTGGGAATGAAAAACAATAGTTAAGAGCCATGCTGGATCAGACCAAAGGTCCATCCAATTCATCATTCTGTTCACACAGTGGCCAACCAGCTGTTGACGTGGGACCCACAAGCAGGACTTGGTGCAACAGCACCCTCCCACCCGTGTCCCCCAGCAACTGGTATATATAGGCTGCCTATAGGCATGGTTTGACATGTCACAAACGACATGAATCTTGAAGGGAAGAGTATTCAATTCAATTCAAATGAGCTAGAGCTCAAGGAATCCTGAGAAAGTTCAGCCCAAAGCCTTTCCCTGTATCCACTGAATATTATTTATTTATTTATTACATTTTTATACTGCCCAATAGCCAAAGATTCAAGTCATTGGGCAAAGTCCAAGGATCTGAGGACCCATTTCTGCTCACACACCCCACCCCGAGGAAAGCACACCCACCCACCACCAAAATCATCACCATACCGCTAAATTTCAGCAACAGGAAAAAAGCCACATTTTCTATTTAAAACAAGACAATATGGAGAATGCGCAGCCCAGTTTAATACAAAATCACACTCCCAGAAGCCCCAGAGGAGGGTGATTTTGCTTTTTAAAAAGACACACACATGTGAAAATGCAGCTATTTTGCCCCTGGTGGTGTGGCAGCGATTTGGGGGCAGCGGAAGCGGCAAAAGTTCTGTGAACTGCATGCTATCCACCCCTGTATTAGAGACACAGGCTCAAAATGGAGGCACGTGAGATTCAGCTGCCACTTTTGCTAAATACTTATAGGTGTCAAAAATGTATGTTCACAAGTATCTCTCTCCTTGCTGGATATGAACCCATATCCAGAGTACAGCTTGGAACTTTCCTTGGCCCAGCAAAATAACAAGCATCCTCCAATATTTTTCATTCCCTTCTTTCTTTCCTTGGCAATCTGTCTACTTCCCTTCAAGGGCCAGCTGATGCTTAACTTACAAGCTTATTAGATAGGTGTCTCTTTGTAGCTAGAATTGCTGAAATCCTCTACCCACCACATATTTGTCTTTGTTGAAAGAACAACTGAATTTCATGGAAAAATGCAGGGCTGGAGAGAAAAACATGTCTCTAAGAGTGACAGGGAGAGCTGGGATGGGCTAATAACTGTGTTAAAGAGGGGGGAGGGGGAGAGAAGAAGGCCCCAAACACTGATGATTGATATCCCTAACCAGAATTTCTTTGTTTTCTAATTTTTTAGCAAAAGCTACCAAGAATTTTCAGGGTTTGCTTTGTTAAAATAATGAAAATCTCAGTTTTCAGTATTCTTTCCCAGCTTATGGTTTCACATTGTTCTGCATTCTAAAGCCATGAAAATTCCTCAACCTAATTTCCAAATTACATAAACGCGATATACTGGCATAAAAGACCAATATCCTCTTCAACTTCTTAGAACTTGGAGGAATTCTCGACTTGACTTTAGAAAATGGATTACAGAATGGCAGGACCAATGAAGTCATTTCAGACCAGCCTGATTCCATGCTTCCTCACATTTTCTGCAAGCTGGTGGAAGAAATCCTTACCTAGTTTAACTTCTGCATTTTCCGTCAGCAAAACATTCTGTCCCTTAATATCTCGATGGATCACTTTGTGCTGATGCAGATGACTTAAACCCTAGAGAATACAATAAAAAAGACATTACATTACATTTCTTTTATTTTTTTAAAAAAATGATTATATTTATTTATGTATTTATTTATTTTAGCACTTTTATCTTGCCCTTTAGCCAAAAAGGATCTCAAGGCGGCTTACAAAAATATTTCTTAAGACAGTCCCTGCCCACAGGCTTACAATCTAAAAAAAATGACACAAAAGGAAAGGGGATTGGGAGGAAGGAGGGGGGAAAAGAAGCAAATTCAGGTGCTAGATTCTTAGGGCCTTGCTAGACCTGTTGGAAAATCTGGGGGAGAGGAGGGGAGACCTCACGTTATGAATAACACGAGATCTCGCCCTTATTCACACGTGAGCTGCGACGAGCTCTGGAGGAGAGCCGTCGCGGCTGCCATTTTTTTTTAAAGTGGCAGCAGCAGCGCAGGAGCCAGGAAAGGTAAGTAGGTTTTTTTTGGTTTTTTAACATTCTCCTTCCCCCCTACCTGCGATCTCCTCCCCTCCCTGGCCCTGTTCTCCTTCCCCCCCGTCCACGATCTCCCCCCCAGCCCCGTTCTCCTTCCCCTGCCTGCCCCCCTCACCCGAGATGTCCAATCCCCCGCCCGCTGCTTTTCCTGGCTACTCGGGAGTAAATCCAGTAGTCGGGAAAAGCGGCAGACCTGGCTACACGCCTGTGGTCTCGGGCTCAGCCCAAGACCGCAGGAAAAACCGGGCCTGAAGCGGTGCCGGTTACCCCAGGCCCAGGGAGGGTTCACCCCTGCCTGAGCCCGGGATACCCTGTGCGTCATCTGGACGCACAGGGGTGAGCCCGGGGCTCACACCGGGCTAAAGCCCCATCTAGGAAAGCCCTTAGTTGCAAATTAGACAGAATGTGACATTTATTTTCTATGCTCTTCTTTGAAGGATGACCTGGATCCCCCAAGCAAACATTGTCTAGGAATCTTGAGGCAGATCGGGAGGGTCCTGGGCCCTCAAGGGGGATAACAGTGGACCCTACCCTTCATTAGGTATTTAGCCCTGTCTCGGACTCAGAGGCAGACACTGAGTGGACATGTAGCCCCAGGGAACTCAGGCATCTAAAGATTTGAGCTTGGCCAACTGCCACACACAGAAGAGCCCACCTGAAGAATAAGAAATCTTTGTGAATAATGATCTGTTTGCATAAGGACCACTCCTCAGATGGCACTGATGGCTGCAGCTGTGCTCTAGGTGGGGCTTTGATGGCCATCAGGCTTAATTGTTTTTAGTTCTAGACATGTCTACACACCAGCTCCTGGAATCATGTCTACACACCAGCTCCTGCTGTGTCTTCCCCTGCTAACCTTGCTGTTCTTTGGGCCTCACTGGCTGTGTTCAGAAGACACCTTAAACCACGGCTTTAACCACGGTGAATAAAGCAAAAATCCTTATTCACTGTGGTTAAAGCCATGGTTTAAGGTGTCTTCTGAACACGGCCACTGTGGTTGGTCATTGGACTAACAACTGACCTTGGCTAATCCCCTAGAGTTTTGGAAGAAACTTACATGGAGCCCATGCCACAATAATTCTATAAGTCTTTACGGTGTTACAAGCCTCTCTTTATTTTCAGTATAACTACTTTTATCTGCTGCATTTTAGTTTTTTAGCTATTGCATTTTTAAGTGGATTTTGTTTTGTTTTGTAAAATTGTAAACTGCCATGGAATCAATAATGATGAAGGGCTGTACATAAATATTTTAATAAATAAAAATGATATAGTTACATTTCAAGGAAGCCATTTGAGATCCTAATAACAGGAAATGATTATTTCCTCCAGTTATTCCCACTATCACTGACCTGAAATTCCTTATATATTTGTGAAATAAATGCTCAGGGGGAGGGGGGAACCACCACAAACACACACATTGCTGTAAAGCTTGAACACTACCCTAATCGAATCATAGCTCATATTAAAAGCTTGTCTTAAAAGCTAGAAGTAAACTAGGTTGCAGTTTTACCTTTTTATTAGGTCATTAATTCTTCTTTCTTTTCTTTGTATGCTCAGTTTTTATTTCATATCCATGTTGGAGGGTTTAAAAATATCTGCCTAAATTGCAATCCTAGTAAAGTGTGGTTTACTTTCATGACTAAATTCATATCTGCTTTAGATCCACATTAGTATTCATATTTTCGAAATGAAAATTATTCTGTCTCTACTGCCAGCATTTATTAGTCATTTTATTCTCAGTACATCAGGGCTGCATTTTTTTTATGAGGATACAGAAACCTGGCTGTATTGTTAACAGAGACGTTTCTCATTATTTTATATGCTGGATACTAGGACTTTAAATGTAATTTTTAAGATGTAGGCATATGAAGTTACCTTATATTGAATCAGACCATTGGATTCTAGCCCAATTCTGAGAGGGTCTCAGGTGAAAGTCTTTGTTAGTCTTGCCACCCAAGATCCTTTTTTTAAAAAAAACACCTGGGGTATTCGGCATTTGCAGCATGTGCTCAACTACTGAGCTATGGCCCTATCCCGATTGCTTTAATAGCCTGTAAGTGTTTCAATTAATACACATTTTCAAAAAGCACTCCAGTGGGTATTAGAAAGTACACTGATAACTATATGATATCAAATATTTGAAATCCTGTACAGTCAGCAGTGATCAGATGAGACCAATGTGCAAGTATCTGGTGGTTCTCAATTGACGAACATTATTATTTTTCCTTTATACAAGTGGATGTCTTCAAAAATCTGCATACATAGTTGGATCCGATATGATCCCTACCCACACCTGGAGCCTCCAGTGAGATCTCTGCTCCAAAGGACTGGGAAACACTCTGGAGCAGATTTCTGGGAAGTGCAGAAGGCTACAAAGGAGAGAAGGGAAGGAGAAATTCCTGCTGTAGGTTTTACACACTATTCTGATCTCTCTCTATTCAAAAACTGCACTATCTAGACTTATTTTTTCCTTCTCTTTGTCAAGCAGTTCGCCCTTATATATCCAAAGTTATTCTGGGATAATCCAGCCCAATTCACTAAAGTCTTCCTGCTTGTAACCAAAGCCAGAATCATGGCTGACATAAAGTGCAGCACTCTTTGAAAAGTCACACAGTTGTGCCTACTTCATTCCCACACATCTACTTCCCTCAGACTGATCCTGGTGAACTCGGGGATCAGATCTCATCTCACTTCCTGGTTTACTTTTTCTTAAATGGGCACTTAGGATCTGATCTGGCTTTGGACACAAGATGCACTGGGCTTTCCCACAACACAGAGCCCTGTGTAAACCTTGTAATCTAGCAGTGAAGGCTGAGAGTTCATAGCTCTAATGTGATTGTCAGTGATAGCACTGACTACATGTTTGAAAGGGAGGGAATGAGTTCTGCCCGCAGAACTCTTGGATGGACAGTCTTCCTTCTCTTCCTGTTCTAGGGATAACTGTGGTTAGCACTACATTGCATTGCATTTTCGGGAAGCAAAACACAAAAGCAAACTCTGCAAACCTACTTTTGTCTATGGCTTCAAAGTGTTGTTTTGTGCTAATTATACTTAGCAAAAATACCGGGGAAGGCATGGGTCTATGCATAGTTGGTTCCAAAACTCAAAGGGAAGGAGGAAAACTCATGCAAAACGTGATGAGCTTGGTGGAAGAAAAGAGGAGAGCCCATAGGGTGTTCCCAATTGATGCTTAGGAGATTGTGCACTGGTATGTTTGCACTAAGCCATTGGCTAAATGATTCCTCTATAAATCACACTCACTCTTTGCAAACCGTGGGAGCTGCTGACTCACAATACCACAAGACAACTGCATATCCACCAACCAAACTGACAGAACTGGCTGATCTTTTGACATCCAAAATATGTTGCACTGGTGGAACAAGTCAACAGTCAGAACTTGACTCACTGCACTTGGCCTATTTTAAGAAGCTCACTTCCCGGATTGTAAATATAAACCCTAGCCTGTGTAACTGTGGCTTCCTGAGACAAAAATAAAAAGTCAATACAATAGTTGATTAGCCACAATGTCGCTCGCCTTTCATATCAAGTTGCTAAAGTGCTGCAGCTGGGGGTGTTTACTGTAAATGAGCAAGTGCTTTGTCACCATCATATAGCAAGTGCCACTTTGGGAATGTTTTAGAGCCCATTTTTGCTTTCAGGTTGAACATTTCGCTGCTTCCTCTCTGCTTTTTGTACTAGCAACTTAACCCTGTAGGAATCTGAAAGAATATTAGAAAAATGCACTTCTGAGTACCCTAGTGGCCATACGGATCACTCATGCACTAAAGCTAAGCATTTAAGTGTTTTGCTAGCCTGAGACTACTACGTACCTGTGACTGTGTCTTCATTACTGCTGGTCCCACATGATCATTGCGCTTGCACTATTGGACATTACATGACTCTTGTAATCATAGGGATGAGCCAATTACAATGTAAAAACACTGTGTAGATTAGAAGGAGAAGAAACCAATTACTACTGGGCAGCAGCTATTGGCTTCAAGGGCACGGAAACCACATAACTGAGCTACGGATGGATTTGATAGCCCTCAACTAGTTCAGTAACAAAGCGCTAGATAGCTGCCACCCTTTGTTTCCTTGGTTTCTGTTGCTGCCTTTAGTCATTACTTTATTGTTAGAGCTTGGATATGTTCTTTGCAGGGGGGGATGTGTTATCGCCTCCTTCTGATGATATGCATCTAGTTAAATTTTTGTGAACTGCCCAGAGAGCTTCGGCTATTGGGCGGTATAAAAAATTAATAAATAAATAAATAAATTGTGCTTGGGTTTGATTTGATTTGATTTTGGATTGATGTGCTCTTAGAGAGGATTCCAGCACAAGAGCCAACACATTATGGATTTTCACAAGGGAAATAGTAGGTAATGCACATATAGGTCATAACGCATGACAATCCTACCAGCAGGTTTCTTACTGCAGCTATGCGTTATAATTTGCCTTCCATGTAGAAAATCAGTAACATTTTTAAGTGACCCTGATTCTTAGTTTCAATGCAATTTGAACTGTAGATGGTGGTGAATCGCTGGCAAAAAGCATACTTTCCCACCTCCAAAGTAATGCAATTCAGAGACTTTGGATCTATCTATCTATTCTGAGACCCTGTTTAATAAAAAGCTCTTCCCAACCCACCTTTTTGCATTTCTCAAAAGGGAAATTGAATTCTAATTTACATACACCTTTGCTCCTATTAATATTAAAGAAGGATTTTTCCTTTGAAAGAAACAACAGGGTTAAAAGTCAAGGAAGGAAGACAACCAACTAACTCTCACTCATTCATTATACATCATATTTAAGTGACTATGAATCATTCATACCTACATGCAGCACCTACAAACGTCTCCTCTTATGACTATCCACAAAGCCTCAAGGAG
This sequence comes from Elgaria multicarinata webbii, assembly GCF_023053635.1. Lineage (NCBI taxonomy): Eukaryota > Metazoa > Chordata > Lepidosauria > Squamata > Anguidae > Elgaria > Elgaria multicarinata. Next base: position 21,589,114 of record NC_086178.1, on the reverse strand, counting down.
ACTCCTTCTAAACTGTGTCTCTATTCTAGCCATCAAAATTCAGAATAAAAACTTGGTGCAGACATAACCCTGGCTCTCTGCAAACTGTGCCTTATAACTCTGGAGCCAACCTCGGGAATGTGCACACCCCCTCCTCTCTCTTCCCTTTTCCAGTGGAGATTTCCACTCTCTTATGTTGTTGACCTGGAGCATGGTTTAGTGTTAAATCTGCACAGAAACTAACTTTGCTTAACACTAACCAAAATTATAATCTTAGCAAAGAACTGAAACTGTCAGTTCAGATGTGATGCTTAACTATGATTAAGTCTGACAAGAGAAAGAAGGAACCTGATTTGCGCTAGAGAGGAGCAGAGAGAGGGAGGATACATTTCCAACCTGAGCTGTGTCTACACCAGCCATTTATTCCAGGATAATATCAAAGTTGTTCCTAACGGGCCGCATGACACACAGCTGATCCCGCTGTGATCTCGGGTCAACCCCTCAGTTATTCAGGAATATCACTGACTGCTTTTGTCACTGGTTTTTCGGCTCTCTTGTTACAATCCCGAAGTCCGTGGCTGGTGTGCCCCCCTTCGCGAAGCTGTTCGGCACAGTCTCTTGGCTCAGCGAACAGCCAACCTGCTGTGAGGGGCGTGTGCATGGGCATTGGTGGTTTCATCGCTGAGGTTTTTTTTAAAACAAATACAGCTCTTCGCAGCAGCACATTTTCAACACAGTACCAATCCTCCCTTGTGTTGCTACGTGCCTGCACTGGGGTGCCTGCACTGGGGTGTTATTAAAAATAAATCTGTGCCTGTACCCATCTGCCTAGTCCTACCTACTTCTGCCGATACACATTCAGAACCGCCATCACGGGGCACACGTTCTCCCGCAACAGCTCTCCTTTACTTGCAGGATCCATTGGTGGCGTGAGCGCCGATCGCGGAAGCCGGAACCATCGCAATTATCCCTCCTCTGTTGCGAAAGGGCTGTAGGTGTAGATTAGCTCCCAGTTTCCTGATGGGCAAACTACCATTTGGAAGGAGCGGCAATGCATATGCACTGGGTCTAAGCAACATATGTTGTCAATGACAGGCACAGGGGTGGTTAGCTCACTTTGGACACGTACCCGTAAAATCTCCCTGCAGATGTAGGCAATCCACTCCTCCTTCAAAGTGTTCCCTTTTGTGTTCTTGATCAGATCAGTGACAGAGCCAGCGCCACAAAACTCCATCACCAGCTGGCAAAGGAAACAAAAGTGCAATTATTATAATTAAACAGAAAGCATCCTCCGGGTTGCAACAACCCAGTGGAACACATTGGAGTTGGCAACAGGCAACAGTGCTAAAAGAGAAAAGCAATCATTAAATAATGGCAAGCCTTTCTACTTTCATGTTTCCCTTGGCCTGGGAGGTTTGAAAAGCCAAAAGAATTTAAACGAGATACCAGGACCACCTTCTTGAAAAAAGGGGGAAATAATATGAAATATAATTTTTATAGCACTTTATAGTATGAAACACACTTTACAATGCCTGTCTCATACATCCCCTGCAACAACATCAGGAAGTAGACGATAAATATTCCCATTTAATAGATCAGGACCTGAAGCCAAAAGATAGCAACAATCAAGCTCTCCCATGGAATTAATGGCTCAAGATGAATTTGAATAGAGGTCTCTTAGGTCTATGAGTTTCTGTGAACTAGAAACCCAGAGGGGTATAAGTAGCTCCCACAACTCTGCATGTATGTGTCAGTGTGTAGGAAGGCTGAGTTGTGTTTTTTTAAAAAAATAAAAAGGAAGAATAAAACATCACAAAAAAGTGAACAAATCACATTAAGATCTTCAAGTTAGGCCCTGCTTCAGATTCCATTTTGTGAGAAAGTTAAGCTGGCCTTCATAAGAAGCACTACTTTTCCATCACAACCCTATCACTAGCCGTGTTTGGACAATAAACCTATTAACCCAGGATTTCCACAAGTTTTGTGCACCCACACACAGCCCCTTTGCAGTTACCTTAACACGAATGGTAAAACAAACCAGGAAAGCACAGCTAACCATAGTTTACCATTACATCTAAACAGGGAACTATGGTTAATGGTTTCCACAAAAGCCAACGGCTTCTGAATGATGGCCCATGGTTCAGACATTACAGAAAGCTGAGATTAACTCTGACTTCCTGGTTTGTTTCACTGCTCACATGGTGCCTATTGTCCAGACCAGATCATTGAGAAATATATCTTCCTACAAGGGTGCAAATTGTTCCTTCCTTGATATTTTTCCACTGCAAATGTCAAGAATCTCTTGTTTCAAAGGGCTTTTGACTGTCAGCTTTGATGCTGTTCTGTTTGTCTTTGTATTCTAATATTTAACTGTATTCTAATATTTAAGGATACATTGCTTTCAGATTTTTTTAAAAAAATGATATACTTTTAAAAGGAAAAGTCACATCAATTTACTAAAAAAGTATATACTTTCAGCGTTTGTACAATATTTTTGCCACCAACCATAAAATAGAAATATTTCCAAGTTCACTCAAGACAAAGGCACACAAGGATGCAATTACACTAAACACAAGTGGTCATTACACAACATACCCAGGTGGCAGATTATATGTGGACATTTGAATATGTCCCCTACTTCTCTCTCTCTCTCTCTCTCTCTCTCTCACTCACACACACACACACACACACACACACACACACACACCCCTCTAGCAGTACTTTACACATATGGTACTTCTACAATTTCAGGACCAAATAGCCTTATATTACCTAAGCTGGGAAGCGATAGAAGAAAAAAATTATCAGTCCTGGACAACTTCCTTGGATGATCTAGTTAAAAGACTAAATCCTAAAAGGGTGGACTTCGCCCACACCTACCCCACAAAAAAACAGCCCAGTGAGAACTGAGCTTGCTGGCTGACTGTTGAAAGCGGGGAGGGACCCAAGAACCAGCAGAGTGGGGGAGAAGTAGGCAATATGGTACCCACCAGATATTCCAGAATACAACTCCCCATGATCCCTGGCCATTGGCTGGGGTTTATGGAAGTTTAAGTTCAAAGTGTCTGGATGGCACCACATCGCCTACCCTCGGAATAGAATACTGAAAAAGCATGGCTGGTTGGCTGGCTGGCAGGAATCCTGATAACCTGGTATCACATCCTATTGCTAGACTTCTATTGTAGGTCAGAAATGCTCAGTCCCCACAGGCTCTCAGCTCATCTTGAATAAGACCACCTGTCCTCTTCCAGGCATCTACCTGGAAAGTGTGTGTTTACCATGAGCATTCAAGTGCACTTTGAATCTATGCAAACAAGGAATTCAAGATTGTTTTTGACCCAGGTCCAGCCACTGCTTAGAGACAACCAACAGCTATTGCTTCAGTAACCATTTATACAGAGATGTAAGAGAGGTGAGACAAGAGCCCATGGTCATATTAGAGCTTGCTGATGCTGTCAATTCACTTTGGATCTAATTCTTGAATGTTTCAGCAAGAACACTCCACAACGCAACATTGTGTTGCAGGTTCCATGTGTATGTTACAATGTACTGTTAAGTCCAACTATGGAGGATTTCCTCTCCCCACTACTGCCACTACCTATGGGGAAACCACTCCTTCACTGGGCAGTCCCACCTATGGGGTTTCTTAAATCTAGCAAATGCTTATATTTCTGTGCCTAAGAAACTCTCCGTGGCTATAAGTCAGCGTTTCACAAGCTGATTCTTTCTCGCTGCCACTAATTCTGTTAGAATACTATAAAACCTTCCAGTAGGTGGTATAAGAACCTTAGGCGATAGATGGACCAGAGACAAGTTGAACTATTAAACAAGTAATTTAATAAAGGGATATTTTGTACGTAAGGGATTACTAATATTGACTTTGGGGTTTTCAAAAGACTGTTTAGTGACAATTCTTTAGGACTCAATAGACACTGTTGCTGTTATAAGCCTCCAAGGACTTCTTTTACCTCAGGCCAAATTGCCTAAACCTCCACTCCAGCCAAATATTCTTACAACCAGGTCCACTTCACCAGCCACTTAAGGTTATTCCACACAGAAAGAATAGCTTTTTCCTTTCTTGGCAGCTTAATCTTAGTCCTTTCTCAAACACCACACACCAACCTGCAGACCTTCTCCCTCTCTCTTCACAGACTAACTTCGACTATGCTCCAGACTATCAACTGCCATACCTTAACTGTCCTTTCCTAACAGCTCCTTTCCACATAACTAGAATCCCCAGCCAATCAGAATTGAATTTATCTGATATAGGCCCCATCTAACAATATTCAAAATGATTCTCTCTCCCTCCCACTTCAAAATGGCACTCGGCAACTACTACACAGGGAGAAACCAAGACCTCAGACAGGGCCTTTTCGGTGGTGGCCCCCAGACTATGGAACGAGGCTCACCTGGCGCCAACGCTGCTATCTTTCCCACGCCAGGTTAAGACTTTCCTCTTTGACCAGCCATATAGTGGCACATCTTAATTACCCACATGTTTAGTTTTTTAATGGCTTTTAATGCTTTATGTGTGTATGTTCTGTATTTTAGAATTTTAAATTTTGTATACTCATTTTTATCTTAATTTTAGAATTTCTGTAAACTGCCCAGAGAGCCCTGGCTATGGGGGCGGTATAAAAGTATAATAAATAAATAAATGAATAAATAAATAAATAAAATATTCAGATACATTGTAATTTCACAACGGCCACACTGAGGCCTAATCTACACCAAGCAGGATATTGCACTATGAAAGTGGTATGAACAGTTGTCAGTTCACTTCACTACCACTATAAAGCATGGATCCTTCCTTTTATATATCACTTTCAACAGTTATATACAGGCATTTCTTCACAATGACCATGGGGGATTATTTTATTAGTGAAAACTAGGCCACATTAAAAGTATATGAATTGGACGTAGAACTCAGCATGTTCTGGTCTGCTGACTTTTCAAAGGTTTTCTAAAGGTATATAATGACAAATTCACAGGTTCCACATACAAAGTTCTTGACAATTGGTTCATGATGACATCAATGCATGAAAACAAATGGTCATAGGAATCAACCCTTTCAAAACCATATTTTATTGAGCCTGCACATACTAACAGCTTATAAGACCAGGCTTATGAAAACTTTAAAGCTGAAAAACACTATGTGTGATTTTGTGTGGCTCACACTAAGCAAACATTTTTGTTTGGAACACTCCAGCATGAAAACAATAAAAACATGGACAAACCAATGTACAGCCATTTGTCTTTCTCACTTGAGGCCAAAACAGAGAGCACACCTTTTTATGTACACACAGTTCAGAATTAAAAAGTGATGAAAAATGAACAACACATTCCATGACACATAGCGATCATGAGATATTAAAGAGATGGGACCAAACATTATTAACAGTATCCAGTTCATCCATTAATTTGAAGATTTGTCTTAATAGTGCTTCCAGCTCTCTCAGCCCTCTGTGGCCTTCTGCCCTTGATTTGTCTCTCTACAAGATTAATTTTTAACAGTAGAAGCATGAGGCAATCCATTCACCTGGTGTATTAGAACCCCCAGAATAAGGCTATGTAATGTTATGAGGCAAGAGAAGCAATTGCTAATTGACTGAAATAATATTGTGAATGGCTGTAGAATGGAAATATATATAAAAACTGACACTGTATTGTTTATTTGTAATTTTTAAAAGATGATGATGATGATGATGATTAAAAAGAACCCCCTGAAAAATGTAAGTTCTCTAGAAAGTAAATGAAATCAGCAAAATCTATGAGGAAGCATACAGCACAGGGAGGAAGAACCTCTTTCAACCTGAATTCTGAATTTAATTTCAGAGAAACTCTCAGTGGCTGATTCCAGTAATGGGAGGGACTATTGGCAAAAAGAGTGAGGCCAAAATACCAAAAATACCAGCATATTTTACTGCCATTTAGTGCCTTGAGTGCAATTTTTTCATAGAAAGGCACGGTACAAATAAAACAAACAAATAAATTAAGCCTTAGGAGAGGCATTTCAACCATTTAGAAGGGGAAGGGGGAATCACGCAATAGCTGGGACACCTCTGAAAGATCAGTAGTTGGGGGACCAGTGGGGGACGGACCAGGGGAAGGGGATGTGGCCTCTGAAGAACCCTGGAGGGCTGGACTGGAACCTGTTGAGGGCTGGATTTCACCGCGGGGCTTGAGGATCTACACCACAGGTATTGCATCCCTTCTGCCTTTTGGTACTTTGAAGCACATCCAGAATGTACAGGGGGGTAGCCAGTCCCAGCAGATGTTATCACTGACATTGACAGTGGAATATTAATTCAGAAGAGCAGGTGTCCCAATAGGACATAACTGTAAGCACTAGTTGCTAAACGAGAGACATTTCCGATTAGCTGTGCTGTGAATGTTTTAAGTGAAGAGCTGTCAAGAATATTAAGAAATCTGACAACGTAATCTCAGCCACATTAAAACACAGACACACACAGACACAAATGAGTGCCTGAATAAACACACACAAACACACATTCAGCCTCCTCAATACCGCAATGGGTATAAAGAACAACAGAGGGGAGTAAAGAATATGGGTAATGGGAGTAAAGAACAACATATTGCTCCCTCAGTATAGTAAAGGGTGTAGAGCAACAAATGTATAGACAATTCATCGTCTCCCCCGTTAAAACACTGTACCTTTGGAACATGTTTACCCCCTGGTGCCCATGGCTGAGAAACTGAGAAGCATTAAGTAAGGTGTAGGACTTGGTGAAGCTACAGAAGCCTGATTCCCTATATCTTTAGAACTTTGCTGCTGAGAGAAGGAAAACAAAATGGACCTAGACCTCCACAATTTACCATTTGCAGGCCTCAACCTCAGGTCCATTAGTCCCTTCCCAACAGTTACTGGATGAGAAGACAAAACAGGCCAGAGCTGGAGGCCCTCCAAGGACTGCACAGCCTTAATATCACCTCAAGGGTGATGCTTGGATACTTGGCAGGCCTCTTTCAGTATATTACTGAAGCTGAGCTGAGTACTTCTTCTGCCCATTACGAGAGCATATGAAACAATGAAGCTGTCTCATACTGAATCAGATTATCGGCTCAGCTAATCCAGTACTGACTACATTTGAATAGCAGGGTTTTAGACAGGGGTTTTTCTCAGGCTTACCAGGAGATATTGGGGATTGAACCTGGAATCATCTTGATGAAAACCATGCACATCTCTCCAACAACAGCTGCCTTTTCTCAGAGCTCTCCCAGATCCTGCAGATGTAACCTGTTATCACATCCTATTGCTAGACTCCTATTGTAGGTCAGAAATGCTCAATCCCCACAGGCTCTCAGCTCATCTTGAATAGAACCACCTGTCCTCTTCCAGGCATCTACCTGGAAAGTGTGTGTTTACCATCAGCATTCAAGCGCACTTTGAATCTATGCAAACAAGGAATTCAAGATTGTTTTTGACCCCGGTCCAGCCACTGCTTAGAGACAACCAACAGCTATTGCTTCAGTAACCATTTATACAGAGATGTAAGAGAGGTGAGACAAGAGCCCATGGTCATATTAGAGCTTGCTGATGCTGTCAATTCACTTTGGATCTAATTCTTGAATGTTTCAGCAAGATCGGAGGTCAATGCAAGTTCGGCCTCTGAACTCACATTATCCTCAAAAGAACAGATTACGTAACAGACCCTCTAAGAACCGTACAGTTTGGGGAAATCATTGAGAAATTGCCATCTGACTTGCACGGTGGAATGAGGGCAGGAATGCTGAACATCTCCACCTTGCAAAAGAATACATCTGCGTTGCAGGTGCTGCATGTATTTTTTCTTCTCACTCAACGCCTCCTCCAACCGATTCATTATAAAATCGACCAGCAATTCCAAATCTAAATTGTGAGGGTTGCCATGGAAGCAATCCATCCTTAGGTAGGCAAGAGCCTCTTCGCCCCTAGGGAATGGCTCCGTCACCAGCACTCTGCCCCCAGCTTTCACCAGCCTGGAGCTCTTCCTGCCTGAATGCTGCATAAATCCAGATACTACAAACAGCAGCAGAGAAGCAAAGAAAAAACCTAAACGGCATTGTACATGCATGGCAGCACCTTTCGGTTAATCACTTCAATACACCCTAGACAGCAAGGACAGATGACAAACATCCAGCAGAGTGGCACCTATATTACCCTGTGGATGTATGCTTTGTGTTAACATATTGAAATTAAAGAAGGGCTCCACAGCTTGCAATAACATTTCCAGAATCAGCTCTGGAATACCAATGTGAGTTGAACTGGTGTTTATTTTTGCCTTACTCCGTTCGGTAAGACTTAAGGCTTCATGTTTCCAGTATCTCTACAAAGATACACTATTAAAAAGCCTGGGGAGGTATTGTCAAGTTCTCAATGCTGTGGTCCCGTGAAATCCCACAAGGGCAGGTCCAGGTAAGGTGATGGAGAGTAATCAAGTCAGCTGAACAGCACTAGAAACTGGGGTTGGATGCTTAAGCTGACTGATGTTAGGCTCAGGTGAAAACACCCTTTCTTCCTGCGATGTTAAGAAAGCAATCTGGTGGGTTATTTATGCATTACTATATAACAGGAGTGAGGTATTTCTTTCAGTCCACTGACTGAATTCAACTTCAGAGGGCATGTCTAGATGGGGCGATATCCCGGGGATCATCCCGGGATCGTCCCTGTGCATACACAATATGCACAGGTGATCCCGGGAGCAAGGAGGGATAATCCCTCCATTTCCCCGGGATATGGCCCTACACTTTAATCCCGGTTCTTCCCGTGGTCCCAGGATGATTCCGGGAACGCAGGAGGTGTGGCTGGGCATCCCGTTTTGTCCCAGCTCATTGCAAGTAACCACGAGGAGCTGGGAACTGGGCACGGGCCACAGAGCTCCTCAGGAGCTCTGTGCCCATCAGGGGTGGGGTTGGGGGAGCAGGAGGGGTTGTGTTTTTCTTAAAAAAACATACCTTTTGTGCTGGAGCACTCCTGTGCCCAGTTTCGACAAAAAGGCGAGCGCGACATCCTCTTCCTCCCAGGACGTCATGCGCCACATGTAGACACAGGGCAACAATCCTGGAAATAGGTAAGTCTGGGATCACCCCCTCTCCGGCTCTCTACATGCGTAAGTGTAGACATTCCCAGAGAAACTCGGAGGGGGTGCAATCCACTTCAGCTAAAGGCAAAAGGGGCCAGGCCAAAGGCAAAAATGGTTGGGGCCGAAATAAAAAAAATTTCAACATATTTTAGCTTAAAGCTCTTCTGTCAGTAACTAAGCCTTAGGGGAAGCATTTCAACCTTTTAGAATGGGAAAATATATGCAAAAGCTGGAAAACCAACCAATGATCAGTGGTTAGGGGAAGGGGTGGGGATGGCATGACTATTTGAGGAACCCCAGAGGTCTGTATTGGGATCAGAGGAGAGCCGGATTTGACTTGCAAGCCTGAGGTTCCCACCCCAGCCTTATAATAAAATAGGGAGCTGGCTGGTGGAGAGTGTAAAGATTGTTGGATGTTAAGAGGGGAAGGATTTGCAGAGCCATCAAAATAAATGCATGCCTACTTCATAATACAAGTCTTCTTTATAGTCTACTTTAGTCCATAATTCTACTTCATAATACATCAGCCTGCCCCAACCTAGTGCTCTCCCGATGTTTTAGGCTACAATTGTCAGCACTGCTGACCACTGGCCATGCTGGCTGGGGCTGATGGGAGTTGGTCCAAAATATCTGGAGGGCACTGGCAAAGATGAAAGTAATTAATGTATGTTGATCTCTCTCTCTCTCACTCACTCACACACACACACACACCATACTTAATCCTCCTCCTCTCCATTTTATCCTCACAACAACAACCCTGTGAGGTAGGTTGGGCTGAGAGTCTGTGAGTGGCCCAAAGTCACCCAGTGGGTTTCCATGGCCAAGTGGGGACTAGAACCCAGATCTCCTGACTCCCAGTCAAACACTTTAGCCACTACACCACACTGGCTTCTATGAATGTATGTAGTTAGTATCTCCCAAACTTGGAGAAAGAAGGTGGAAGGTGAGGCAAAGCAGAAATGAAGTGAGGCAATCAAGAGGCAAAGAAGAAGCGAGGCTGGAGAGAGTCCCCACATCACCACAATGCAAGTCAAACCTGAACACTTTTTTAGGACTTAGGTCTTAAAACACATGACCTGGCCTGCTTGCATCCTGGGAAAGCAATGCTTCTATCAGTATCTCCTCACACACTAAGGGCGTTGCTAGACCTACCGGGTGTTCCGTCGTTGAGGAGCGGTGAAAGCGGATTTTCCCGTTCAGCCGTGACGCCTCATGATCCACACCTGCCTTCGATTTATGGCGGAAGTTTGCGCCGGTTGTGCTGCTGCCGCCGCGAGCACGGTTGCGCAGCCACACCGGCCTGATTGCCGCGGCTTTTTTTTTCGCTCGCTGCACGGTTTGCGCACGTCCGAAAGACCGCAAACTTGCGCAGCCGTCAGCGATGCCGCCGCCGGCCCTGGCGGCGGCAGCGGCGGCAGTGCCAGTGCCAGCTGAAGTGCTGCTGGTGCTGTTGAGGGTCAACATTGATGCGCTCACTTCCTGATGGGGGTCGTGGCGGGTGTCATATGACCCGAGGTCAATCGTCTGCATGGCCACTGTGCCTACATCTCCCATCATGCCTCTGAGGTGTCGGCGGCGATGACCGCCTCTGTGCCCTGTGCCCCATCCCAAGGAGCCAACCCACATCTGGCCGTAGCCATGGCAGCAGCCCACAAACAGCTCTGCCCTCTGCCAGCCTGGTACCCACACTAACAGGCAGCGTACAGCACCGCCATTATGCGGCCACGGTAGCTGCCCACCGCAAGGAGTCACCAGCCACTTTTCCGGTCCTCCGTTCCTGCGCAAACTGTCACTGGGGAAATAAAAAAAAAAAGCCGCTCCGCCGCGCTGCCCCAGCTGCCGGACTGCGCGCAAATGGCGGAGGCGGCTTGACCGAAGCCGCTGACCACTCCCCCTTAGCACGCCTTTTCCTGACCAGTGCCGACCGCAGTGACCTCACATCCTCCCACACGTACTCCAAATTACCGCGGGACAGCAGGAAAAGGCGCACTACAACTCACTTTTTTAAAGTCGGGAGAAAGAGGCTTCACCGCAGGATAACGGCGGATCCTCGTGAACGTCATCTGGAAGCCTCGACGTGGCTGCGGAAGGTAACGCGCGCTAGAGCCTCGTCTAGTAACGCCCTAAGGCAGGGGTCTGCAGGCCAAATTCAGCCCCCGAAGTACTTTTGTCTGCTGCTTACCAAATTTTAACTCAGGTGTGGTTTTTAAAAGCTTGCCCACAGTTTCTCTTTTACAGAAAAGGTATATGTGTGTTTTTACTCTGGAGATATTCCACATACTGATTTAACATCTCTCTTTCGATTTTGTACGTAATGCACCAACAATGCACACGTGCTTCATAAGCATGAAGACCTCACAGCCAAATACTGCCACCTTGATTAAGAAGACTGTTATGGGGTCAGTTTTTGTGGGAAATTACACTTACTGGGCCTCTGATCAATCCCTTGAAAGTTGGCAGCTCCTAAGCAGTATTTTTTTAAATTTAAAACAATTATATCCCCTCTTCCAGTGCAAACATAGTTCTCAAGTGGCTTCCAATTTAAAAATAATAATTACAAACCATGAGAGCTAGTGATGCATCTAGGAGAATGTTCATAATCACATATTTAGGGTACTAGGAAGATTATGTTCAAAGCATAAAATTTTGTATGCCTCTATCATGTTTCTCTGGGTCATGTTAATTTAGAATTACTGTGTGGTGAAACAATTAGTGTGGTGATCTGGAACTCAGGAGAACGGGTTCTAGTCCCCACTCAGTTATGAAGCTCGTTGGGTGACTTTGAGCCAATCACTGACTCTCAGCCTAATGTATCTCACAGGATTATTATGAGGATAAAGTGGAGAGGACGAGGATCAGTATGCCACCTTGGGCTCCTTGGAGGAAAGGCAGGGTATAAATGCAACAAACAAACAGATAAAGCTACAAATATGATATGGGAGACATTACAGCTTTTTAAAAAAGACCTAACCAGTATCAATTTCCTAAAAAATCCAACTCTTCAGACCTTACCCCTGTCGACTGCCCAAGCAAAACAAAAAAAGTATTGGCCACACACCAGAAGCTACAAGAGATGGAGCCAAATGCCCTCCCCCACCCCACCCTTGGCAGGGAGTTCCACAACCTTGGCACGGCCACAGAGAAAGCCCTCTCCAACATTCCAACCTATTGTGCCTTTGCCACTGTCTGCCATGTTTCTCAAAACCTCACACCTTCTTGGGAGACAATAACAAGGTCTGCTAAGTTATCTACAAAGCTTTATTCAAGCAATAAACATCTCTTCACACTTGAAGAGAGTCTAATCTCTAGGTACTTTCTTCTAGGCAAAACTATGCAAACTAAGTGAGACAATTGTCTTTTCAAGAAGGATGGAAAGCCTTTTCCCAAGACATGTTAACTTCAGAGAGACTAGTTCTGAGGCAGCTTCTAATGGGATGCGAGCCGGGCCGACTTTCTCTCGCCTTCCTTAGTCTGTGGTGTACTCTAGGATCTGCTAACCTGTCCATGCTCTCTCCTTTGGCAGAATGTTGGCTTCCCAACATTATTTGCCCTTGACGAGATAAGCTCTGGAGAGAGTTCACCACCAGCTGGTGAAGAGCCCATGAGAGCTTTCTTCCCCACTGGTACAGGCTGGCCTGTTTCTGGAGCCAACTCCTCTACTACAGAGTCAGATTCTGATTGATCACCTGAAACACCTTCTTCCAACCCAGGGGGAGCAGGGCTAGACATGACACTGTCAAAGAATGGTGCCCTGTTAGAGATACTTTTAAAAAACAAAACATGTAATTCTACAGATCCTGAATCTCATTTCAAGGCTTCCACCCCACCCCAAATTTTCTTTGCTTCAAGTACTGTGGCACTGCACCTGGGTTGCCAGGAGAACAATTAGGCTAGAATTTGTTGTGCACAGCATTCCAATTTGTGGAAGGCGGCTGCATTTATGGGACTCGATTGGCTTTTCTTCTGTTGCTGAGCAATGTGTGCAGGGAAAATAAAAGGTGGACGCCAAGCATGATGGCAATACAATATGTCAGAAACCCGCCTTGCTTTGAAGAGATCTTAATCTGTATTGAAAGAGCTCTGGCTTTTCCCCCCTCCCTGTATCACCTCACCGAGCACTGATAAAGAGAATTACTTGGGCATTATCAGCAAGGAGTTTTATTCCATCAAACACGGCGGTGAGAAATAAACAAACATTTATCTCCAGAGCAGGAAGGATAGAATTCTCACAGGTTCTAATTCAATCAGGCATCTAAAATGTAGCGATTTAGTAGAGTGGGTCAAAATACAACACGTAGCTCTCAACTATGGCCCAAAGGACACCTTCTGAATGTTTAACACTGGCCCAGGAATTAGGGAAACCTTATCCATAGGATCACTTTTAACATCCAACTGCAGCTACTGCCAGCCCCAGTTTTTTGGGGGGCCCTGGGCAAGACACTTTCAATGGGTCCTTAGTGAATCTATCTTCTCACCATCATTATCACCAGCAGGGATGAGTGAACATCAGGCTTTAGAGGTTACCCAAATTCCTCCTTGAATTTGTCCCCCGATCAGAAAAATTAATATTTTAAAAAGTGTGCTTTTTCCCCCCAATCGAAAATGCACTATTGCTCCTCCTTCACATCACCATGATTGACTGGGCCAGAGCAAGAGGCAGCTGAACAAGCAGGCTGCAATGGTGAAGAGACGGAGCAACTCCAAGGAATTCTTCTCAATGGGGCCCTGCTGAGGTATGGGCCCAATGGCAGGCGCCCAACCATATCTACCTTGATGCCAGCCGTGAATCACACACAAGAAACAATGCTCACTTTGTGCCACTTCTATATCACTAAACATGACAAGAAATGGATAATATTTACTTGCCGTAAATATTTATATTTCAGCTTCCCATTGAATCATACCAAAGGTAAGCTGTGAATCATACCCAAGAACAGAGCTGCTGTAAAAAATGGCAGACAATTGTAGAGTTCCCCTTTCATAATCTCCAACACAACTTACCACATGTCCCAACATTATTGTGCTGTGTGTTTCCTGCCTCTGCTAGCAGCAGTCAGTAGTGAGCAAAGGGAGCAGGGAAATCAAATCATACTGATGTCAAGACTGATGTCAAGGGCATATTTGGAATTTTATGGGAATGTTGTGGATACTCACTCGAAGTAGCTGCCATGGGGGCAGGGTGTGTGTGTTGCACATTCAAACAAGCACCCATTTCCCAGAAGGCAAACTGGTAAGACTAAAAAAAAAAGTAACTGGCCCAAGAACAAGGCAAGTTCAAGGCAGGAATGGGGGTCTGAGCTCTAAAACACAAAACCACTCTGTTGAACCCAAATAGAGATGGCACTGCAGGGCAGAACTTCACTTTGCAGCATGCTAGCCTTCTAATTAAAAGAAGGGGAGCCTGGTAGATGCTGTGGGCGCATGAGTGCCAACAGGCACCAAGTTGGACACCCCAGTTTAGAGTTTAGAGAGTGTCTGTGGGATGGGAAGGGGGTAACAGGCATGCTATTGGGCTGCCATTTTGAGTGGCAGCCCTGTTTCTTTTAACATTTCATGCCCTCCTAAGCAAGCATCCTAATATATAAAACACATTGGGGCTGTTCACACAACACTCTAACCCACACTCAGTGATTGAGTGTGAGTTGTTGTTGAACTGTGGATTAGTGTGTTGTCTGAACCCAGGACATTTTCTGCAGGGTGGCTTGTTATTCATGCAGTATCCGAGGTAACCACCCTGAACAACCCAATAACAAACCATTGGTTCTCAAGGTGGCCTGTTTGAGAAAAATAAGTCACACTGGATGATTAACAGCCAGCTTGTGGAAAATGTCTGGAGTTCAGACAACATGCTAACCCACAGTTCAACAACAACCCACACTCAACCAATAAGTGTGGGCTAGGGCGTTGTGCAAACCCTGTCATTGATTTTACTGACAGGGTTTTCACAACGCCCTAACCCACACTTATTTCTGTATATAAAACTTCTGTATATAAAACCTTCCTGACTGTTAGAGCAGTACGACAATGGAATCAGTTACCTAGGGAGGTTGTGGGCTCTCCCACAATAGAGGCATTCAAGAGGCAGCTGGACAACCATCTGTCAGGGATGCTTTAGGGTGGATTCCTGCATTGAGCAGGGGGTTGGACTCGATGGCCTTGTAGGCCCCTTCCAACTCTATTCTATGATTCTACGTCTGCTGCACTCCCATTTTACTATCATTTCAGTAATGCATGTTACGTACAGTCATGTGAAAAAGAAAGTACACCCTCTTGGAATTGTATGATTTTACATATCAGGACATAATAACAATCATCTGTTCCTTAGCAGGTCTAACAATTAGGTAAATACAACCTCAGATGAACAACAACACATGACATATTACACCGTGTCATGATTTATTTAACAGAAATAAAGCCAAAATGGAGAAGCCATGTGTGAAAAAGTAAGTACACCTTATGATTCAATAACTTGTAGAACCACCTTTAGCAGCAATAAGTTGAAATAATCGTTTTCTGTATGACTTTATCAGTCTTTCACATCATCGTGGAGGAATTTTGGCCCACTCTTCTTTACAACGTTGCTTCAGTTCATTGAGGTTTGAGGGCATTTGTTTATGCACAGCTCTCTTAAGGTCCTGCCACAGCATTTCTATCAGGTTGAGGTCTGGACTTTGACTGGGCCATTGCAACACCTTGATTCTTTTCTTTTTCAGCCATTCTGTTGTAGATTTACTGGTGTGCTTGGGATCATTGTCCTGTTGCATGACCCAATTTTGGCCAAGCTTTAGCTGTCGGACAGATGGCCTCACATTTGACTCTAGAATACTTTGGAAATGGCCTTATAACCCTTCCCAGATTGATGGGCAGCAGCAATTGCTTCTCTAAGATCATTGCTGATGTCTTTCCTCCTTGGCATTGTGTTAACACACACCGGAATACTCCAGACCAGCAAACTGAAAAAACTTTGGCTTTTATAGAGGTGGTCATACTTGCTGATGATCAATTAATCACGGGCATTTGATTAGCAGCACCTGTCTGCTACTTAGCATCTTAATTCCTATGGAAGCAGTAAGGGTGTACTTACTTTTTCACACATGGCTTCTCCATTTTGGCTTTATTTCTGTTAAATAAATCATGACACGGTGTAATATGTCATGTGTTATTGTTCATCTGAGGTTGTATTTACCTAATTTTTAGACCTGCTAAGGAACAGATGATTGTTATTATGTCCTGATATGTAAAATCATACAATTCCAAGAAGGTGTACTTTCTTTTTCACACGACTGTATTTGATAGCGCTGTAATTTTAACCATATGTAATTTTTACCATATGTAGTATAGTAAAATGTCAAGTTTGTATGTGTTGCAATGATCTGTGGATTGAGCAATAAACGTATTGTGGTTGTTTTTACTGAATCCTTAAAGCAAGACAATTTACCTGTTTCAAATTATGAATTACATCAGAAGAGATAGAAATGTTGTCTTTCTTATACTGATATGCAGATGATTTAAGGGATATAAGAAACAGAGGCATATTTAGGCATATAAGAAACACCACCACCATCCCACATACAAATTCTAGAAAAGGTAAAGAAACAATCAGCTCTCCATGAAATGGCTCAGGGATTTGCATAGTGCATACAGATAAATTATATCAAACCACAGAGAATGAAAGAAAACCCCAAAACAAACACTTTTATAAAAATCAGAACACTGCATACCCAGAGCTGATCATCCATTCCTGGGGGGTTCTTTTTAATAAAAGCACCATAATAAGTAGCAATATTTCGATGATGAGAATATTTCTTTAGCATGTTAATTTCTTGTTTAATCTCCTCCTCTTCATCCTGGATAAAAAGAAAAATAATCAGTGTCACCAAATCAACAACAGGCTTATCAACAGGCATTTATTCTCTTCATCATTCTTATAACTGATTCATTTTTAATTTCATCCCTCTTCTTTCCCCTGCTTCCCCCTTTAGTACAGAACAATCATAGCTCAACACATTACATTCATTTCCTTTATGTCAACAAGCTCAATAATAAAGTTTATAGCAAATGGACCAGGAGAAGAGCCTTCAGTGTAGTGGCCCCTTCTCTGTGGAATTCTCTGCCCCTGGAGGTCAGGCAGGTGCCTACACTAGGCTGCTTCTGGTGCCTCCTAAAAACAACTCTGTTTTGAGAAGCCTTCCTCAACTGACTAGCCACTGTTTTTCTGGTTCCTTTGTTTTTAAATTGAACAGTTTTAATTTCCTTTTTTAATCTTTCTTTTACTGTTTATATCTATGTTCACCACTCTGGAACCTGCGTTAGGTAATTGAGTGGTATATAAATATTGTAATCAAATAAATGGGTACATAATATAATGGAGTAAATGCACTGGGTTGTGATCGTAAGTTTCCTTTTTGGTGAATAGAAGAATTTTCCTCCAACAAAAGAATGTCTTCCGACAGAAAAAGAAAACCTTTGCATCCATGCGATCATTTTCAGCCATGGTGGCTTAAATAATTATGGAACTTACTACCACAAGATGTAGTGATGGCCACCAATTTGGATGGCTTTAAAAGAGAGTTGGATAAATTCCTGGAGGAGAAGGCTATCAATGGCTACTAGCCTTGACGGTTATGTGGTACCTCTAGTATCCGAGGCGGTAAGCCTGTGTGCACCAGTTGCTGGGGAACATGGGTGGGAGGGTGCTGTTGCACCATGCTTTGTTGGTCCCCGGTTGACAGCTGGTTGGCCACTATGTGAACAGAGTGTTGGACTAGACGGGCCCTTAGACTGATCCAGCATGGCTCTTCTTATGTTCTTATGTTTGGTGTTCTCATTGAGTAGAATGTCTGCATCACCACTACTATTTTTTTTTTACTTTTGCTCAATTCATTATTTAGCCTGGTAGTCCTTAAAGCTAACATAGCTATTTTTCTAGTATTCTTTATTTATTTCATTTCTATACCACCCAATAGGCAAAGCTCTCTGGGTGGTTCATAAAATCCCTTCTTTTCTTTTTTTCTGGCACACTATTCCTCAACCCTCCCTACTCCATTCATATCCTCTTTAACCCCTTATTGTTTATTTATTTATTTATTATTTATTTATTACATTTTTATACCGCCCAATAGCCGAAGCTCTCTGGGCGGTTCACAAAAATTAAAACCACAAAAAACATCCAACAGGTTAAAAACACAATTACGAAATACAGTATAAAAAGCGCAACCAGGATAAAACCACACAGCAAAGTTGATTATAAGATTAAAATACAGAGTTAAAACAGTAAAATTTAAATTTAAGTTAAAATTAAGTGTTAAAATACTGAGTGAATAAAAAGGTCTTCAGCTGGCGACGAAAGCAGTACAGTGTACTTTCTGTTCACCACTCTGCCGCAAAGATCATCTTCTTGGCTCGCCGCTCTGACCATGTTACTCCGCTTCTGAAATCTCTTCATTGGCTTCCAATTCACTTCAGAATCCACTATAAACTTCTCCTGTTAACCTTCAAAGCTTTTCACGGTCTAGCTCCTTCCTATCTCTCCTCTCTCATCTCACACTATTGCCCCGCTTGTGCTCTTCGCTCCTCTGATGCCATGTTTCTCGCCTGCCCAAGGGCCTCTACTTCCCTTGCTCGGCTCCATCCATTTTCTTCTGCTGCCCCTTACGCCTGGATCGCTCTTCCAGAACATTTGAGAACTACAAGTTCAATCGCAGCTTTTAAAGCTCAACTAAAAACTTTTCTTTTTCCTAAAGCTTTTAAAACTTGATGTTGTGCAGACTTTATACTGTTAGTTTTACCCTACCCTGTGCCTGCTTACCCAACCCTGTGCCTGTTTGCATTCTCTTCCCCTCCTTATTGTTTTACTATGATTTTATTAGATTGTAAGCCTATGCGGCAGAGTCTTGCTATTTACTGTTTTACTCTGTACAGCACCATGTACATTGATGGTGTTATATAAATAAATAATAATAATAATATTATAATAATAGTGTAGGCGCCAGGCGGACCTCTCTGGGGAGCTCGTTCCACAACCGGGGTACCACAACGGAGAAAGCCCTCTTTATTGTTCCTTCCTCTTTCTGTAATCCTTTGCCATTACTCCCAATTTCTTCCCTCTTCTATTAACCTTCTTTCTCTCCTTATGTACTTCTTTTCAGGTTTCCTTTTCCCTCCACTCACCATTCAGCTCATTCTACTTTACAGCCTGCCTGAGATTTGAGATCTGTTGGAGGCGCCCTCCTCTGCATCCCACCAACACAAGACATATATTATGGTGGGACGTGGGAGAGGGCATTCTATGTTGTGGCACCCTGCTTGTGGAATACCCTTCCCTTGGAGGCCCGACTGGTGCTGACACTGGCTTCATTTTGGCGCCAAGTTAAAACATGGCTTTTTATCAAATCCTTCAAGGACTAAATTCTCCATGGTTACACATAGTTTTAATTGTTTTTAATTGTTTTATTGCTGTAAAAATTCTACTGGTTTTAATTTGTTAATGATTGAATACATTTTTAGCTGTGTAATTATTTATGTTTATATTGTTCTGATTTTATCTGTATGCTGCCCTGAGATCCTAGTGATAATAGGGTGTGATACAAATGTTTTAATAAAACAAATAAATAAATTTACTTCTTGTTGGTATGTTGAATTTCTTTTTTTTTTTAAAAAAAAATTATAATTCTGCATTTAACTTTAGCAACTTATTCCAGGGCACTAAAGACCGTGCATCAGAGGTAGACCTGGTGTTGGTGTTGCCTCCTCCTGTTCCACCAGAAACAGGAAAACCTGTTGTCTTCCTTTCTCTTCTCCGACTGCTTCTTCCTTACCTTCAAACCATCTGTTTGATACCAGCTTCACTTTTGTTTTATAGACCAGAAAATGGACAGACACCCCAGTGCTCATCTAAAATGCACACACAAGCTTCTTTTTTAAAAAAAGAACTGGGCATTCCGACCAGCTGTCCTGCAACATGTGGAGAGAGGCACCATTTTTCCTTATGAAATATTACAGGGAGAGACACTATTCTTGTCATCTTTGAAGAGAATTCACAGAAGGGTAGCAAAGTGAATAAGGAGCTTAAGAAAAATGCCATGAGGGAAAATGAAAAGGACTGAACAAATACAGCTTCAACAAAGAAAGCACAAATCTCTATTTATTGCCTATAAGAATCTGAAGGAAAGTGGAATTTCACAAAGGGCTAAGCCACACATGCGTACGTTTCGCTGCATTTCTCATCAACTGATGGTGCATAGCTGAGGTGATGCCATTGAAAAGCGTTGCAGTTAGGGTGGCATGAAATGATATGCAAATTCTCTTCCGCATGTTAGATCTTTTGGTGTTTATTCAAACAGTAGCTGATATGCCCAGCGTTGCTCGGGTCCGTGAATAATGTTTATAACTATTATTTGATATATAATAAATTTCTATGCAACGTATCCATCTTTAGGTTGGTTTTTTTTTTAAAAAAAAAAAGTTTGGTTGAGTTAGTAAATTGTTTCGTTAGGATAAATGAAAAATTGTGTTAATAAGAACTGTATCTTAAATTAGAGCTTCGTGATAAACCACACTTTAAAAAAATATTATCTGTATCTGCGGAGCTCTGCAGATACAGATAATAAAAATAAAAAGAAATGGGGGTGGGTGGGGAGCAACGGGCAGCCAGATGGAGGAGAAATGGTTTGCCCAGTCCCTCTCGTGTCCTCCTCTGGCTGTCTCGTTCCTCCCCCATTTTTATTTTTATTATCTCTATCTGCGGAGCTCCACAGATACAGATTATAAAAATTTTAAAAAGGGGGGAGGAACGGCCCCATTCCTCTCCTCCTCCCCCCCATGTTTTTTTTTTTTTTAACTTTTACAGAGGCATGGGGCCGGAAAATTCACACTTGCCTTCCTTCCCATAAGGACGGGGGCCTGATCTGGTGAAAATCTGCTAATTATTCCAAAAGCTATGAGATTTTAATACTCACATTTAAAATAGATAATTTAATTAAGGGCCAGTTATGAACACATGTTTAAGCACCGAATTGAGGCTTCTCTGTCTGAGCCCAAAACAAAAATGGCTGCCACAGTCCAAGCAGGTTTTGTAGTAGAAAAATCCTGACACATTAGGGAAATGGAACAGCATTGTGTGGGGCTGATAGATAGATATAAAGAGGAGGGAGGTGTGTGTGTGTGTGTGTGTGTGTGTGTGTGTGTGTGAGAGAGAGAGAGAGAGAGAGAGAGAGAGAGAGAGAGAGAGAGAAGTTGCTGTATGTATGTGAGAAAACAAAGGAAGGCCATTGCTAGACCTAAGGTTTATCCCTGGATTGTCCAGGGGTCAAACCTGTTCATCTAGGTGACACACAGGGGATCCAGTGCTCAGGCAGGGGCGAACCCTGGATGATCCCAGGATAAACCTTAGGTCTAGCTGTGGCCGAAGTTGGCTTAAATCCTATATTTAATTGTATTTTAAAAACAAGCTCTTTCTGAAATCTCATGCTGTATTTCCAGGCAAGAAATGTAACAAAGCGGCTTAAAAATGGCGTGTGATTTTTAGTGAATTAAGACTCTTATTAAGTAATCGCTAAAGTGCTTGTTTCCAAAAGCTTTAGTAATTTTATACTTTCTTCCCCTGTGGCTTTTTGGCAAGTGTATAGTTTGTTTTCTTCCTATTAAAAGAATAACAAGCTTAATACCTTGAAAATCCCTGCTCTTTTTGTCATGCAAATTCCTCAGTGACCATATTTATGCATTTTCTGAAAGACATTTTTTAACTAAACCCTAGCTAAATAAGCACACTCCTGTGTAGCTGGTTCTTGTGAGGTGCAAAACCGAAGGGTTCAGAATTTGAAATGCTCCTCACACAGAGTTGTGACATGCATTTTTTTCATAGTATTGGTAAAATGACTTAGCCCATGCAGCATTTCTTGACTCAATTAATTCCAGCCGAAACCACTCTGGAAAGCTGCCATCCGGTAAAGTGAGATACAGAGGACTAGCAGCACAGCTGGGGATAAAGCTTCAGGCAAGTCCAAGGCCTTGCAGTGGCAAACAGTCCTGGCATCAGCACCTGCCAAAATGTCTTTTTAATTTTTTTAAAAAATGTGTTATAGTTGGGGCGGGGGGGGGGGGGAGCTGGCCCTATGTTTACAGTTGCTCATTTTATTATTTTTACTGTAGAAGTCTATTATCCTTTTGTATACCAAGTAAATATGTTTTGCATCAGCACAGCAGAAGCAAAGTTCATTTTAACCCTACAAAAGATCACAAGAAATGTGCAAGCTTTAGGGATCTCCAGGTCTCTTCATCAAGCAAGATTTGGCTCAATAAAAGCATTATACTAATATGGATTTGGGATTTTTTTTCCCTTATGACTAACATGGCTACCTATGTTTTTAATTTTATTCCAGTAGTCGTGAACGTGCTATGATTTAAATGAGTTTAAAATGCAAAGTGCACACACTCACAGTATTTCTTTATCACCAGGGTTGGCAAACGTGTTGGTTTGGGTTGGATTTTATGCTCTAACATATCAGAAATGTAGAAGCAGTTGTAAAGCATAGAACAGCAGCAGGGTAGAGTGGGGAGAAGAGAAATGTTAGTTGTATGCTTCACAAATGAAGCCTGCACATATGGTCATCTAAAAGGCGAGGGGCTTATGAGCATTATGTTCACAGTCTAAAATTATCACTGCACCACTGAGGACTAGTAACAGGAGAGGAGTGAAGGAGTAAAAGGGACTAGCTTCCTTTCTTAAAGCCAGCTCTCAAGACTCCATCTTGCATTCAACTGGATCCTGTTGAGCTGTCCATCAAAAGGGGCAGGGCAAGGGACACAGCAAAGAAAAAATGGACCTACAGATTTAAGATGGCAACTCATCCCTCTCAGTTGGATTAATGGAATTGCCAGTCAAAGAAGGCACAGTTGCCTAGTGCTAGCCACCTGCAGCTTATTTGTAGGTGTAAACTACTCCACAAATTTTGTGAAGGTGCATAGTTATCACATCTTTTCATATCTGTCAGCTATGCTTTAAAATGGATTCCTGCATTGAGCAGGGTGTTGGACTTGATGGCCTTACAGGCCCCTTCCAACTCTACTATTCTATGATTCTTTAAGCCAATTGTGTACCCATCCATCTATTCATCCCATTTACATTTTTTTTTGCTGGATTTCCCACAAAGTACTATACTCCCACCTTAAAACAAATTCAATCCTATGCTACTTTGTAGAATGAATGAAGATTCCCTCAGGTTAGCCCCACTTTTAGAAAGGTACACATAAGACCAGCACCCCAACAAACCCATGAGCTGAATGTACTTAAAGCCACCTAGACTCGAGAATTTTCTAGGCACATAAGAACATAAGAAGAGCCCTGCCAGATCAGACCAAGGGTCCATCTAATCCAGCATTCTGTTCACACGCTGACCAACCAGATCACCACAGGAAACGCACAAGCTGGACATGCGTGCAACAACACCCTCCCACCCACGTTCCCCAGCAATTGGTGTACATAGGCATACTCTCTCCGATACTAGAGTTAGCATGGAGCCATCTGGACTAGTAGCCTTAGATACCTTTATCCTCCGTGAATTTGTCCAATCCCCCCTTTAAAACCCATTACAACGTGGCAAGGTTACATATTCAAATTCTTAATTCTTGGGTCTTGTTTCTACAGTAACTATCAATGCTCAAGGAGCCTCATGTAAAAATATACAAAAATACATTCAAAACAAGCTCAAAACCATTTTTTAATGCAAACAATCCAGCAAATAACAGCATTGTGTACATAGCTGTGAAATAGTGTACAAAGGGGCTGTCTTCACGGTGCCAGATTGGTGCCACCTCCCTCCAAAAACCCCATTGTTTCTCTCTCCTGGGTTAAACCCGACACCAAGGAGGGAGTGTGGGGTTCCCAGCGGCCATCCAGGAGCCACCCTCATCCTCTTCCTGGTGTAAGGTGACCAATCGCCGGTCACCTTCCACCAGGGACTGCCCCCGGATTGGCCCTGGCACAACGTCGGATGACGGAAGAGCCATACCGACGTTACTCCCATTGAAAAGACGGGGTAAGTCAACTTTTTGCATAGCTTTGTGGAAAAGCCTCACACCGGGTGCAAGCTGCATTTGCGTCATATAACCGACACAACATAGATCCGCAGCCACCGTGATGCTTTCCCTGTGTTTAGACAGCCCCCAGGTTGGTGGAAATGGTAGGAAGGAAAGGAAGGACATTTCTTGACAGATCTCCTTAGACAGAGGGAATCCAAATCCAAATTTTCTTCATCACATAGTGCTACAACTACGTAGCTTCTATCAGATTTGTATGGATATGATACACTGGGTTTTGCTCCTCAAGGGAGCATTTGTAAGCCAGAACGCAGGTTACAAACTTAGCACAGAACGCATGTGGAAGCCAGTAAGAGAAAGTGAGTGGCGCGATAAGAGATGAACGCAAGAAAAGGGGAGACCAAAAGAAAGGAAGAGAGGAATGGCCTATGAGTTACTCATAGTGGCTAAAATGTTGGACTGGGAGTCAAGAGATCCGTGTTCTAGTCCCCACTCAGCCATGGAAACCCCCTGGGTGACTTTGGGCCAGTCGCAGACTCTCAGCCCAACCCACCTCACAGGGTTGTTGTTGTGAGGATAAAATGGAGAGGAGGATTATGTATGCCGCCTTGGGTTCCTTGGAGGAAAGAAGATGGGATATAAATGCAATAAAAAAATAAAATAAAATATGACAAGCTATTTAGAACAGCTTGCCATACAGATCCTCTAGACTGTGTGGCAAGCTTAAGAACATAGGAAGAGCTGTGCTGGATCAGACCAAAAGCCTATCAAGCATTCTGTTCCCACAGTGGCCAACCATCTGCCTATGGGAAGTCAACACAAGTGTAATACTAGTGCTCTTCCATTCATGCTCCCCAACTACTGGAACTGGGAGGCATACCACCTCTCTATCATTATTTATTTATTACAGTTATATCCCACGTTTTCCCTTCTTGCAAGGAAGTCAAGGCGGTGTACATAATCCTCCTCCTCATCATCTCCATTTTATCCTCACAACAACCTTGGTAGGCTGGATTGAGGTGGGCTGGGCTGAGAGTCTGTGACTGGCCCAGAGTTACCCAGTGAGCTTCCATGGCCGAGTGGGGACTAGAACCTGAATCTCCTGACCCTTAGGCTGTTGCTAGACGAGGCGTTAGCACGGTGTGAGGCCCGGTTTCCCTCCTGTGCATCCAGATGACACACAGGGGAATCTGGAGTCAGGCCGCGCTGAAACCTCCCTTAAACCGGCATAAGCGAATTCGCTTATGGCCCAGTTTTTCCACAGCCCTGGCCTAAGGTCTAGCAGGGTCCGTGGCTTTTTGCGGCTGCTCGCTTACCCACGAGTAGCCGGGAGAAGCCATGGACTGGGCACAGCGCACATAGGAGCGCTGTGCCCATCGGGCCGGGGGGATCTGGGGGTGGGGGGGGATAGGGGCCGCGGGGGAAGGCTGGACCTGGCAGGAGAGAGGGGGGAAGAAGGCACGGGGCATGGAGGGAGGGCAGAAGGCATCGAGGGAGGGAAGAAGGCATTGGGCGAGGGAAGAAGGCACGGGGCATGGGGGGAGGACGGGCGAGCGAGGGGGAAGGGGGTCATCAGGCATTGGCGGGGAATCAGGGGGAGCTTTATTTTTTTTAAAAAAAAAACCACTTACCTTATCCGGCAGCTCTCCAGCGCACATGGCCCCTTTAACGGAAAAAAAAAAAAAAAAAGGCCGACGCTACGGGGCTTCCCGTTGCCCCTTCGCATCTTCCGTGTAGAAGCCGGCGACGGCACGCGCTAGCTCTAGCGCGCCGTCGCCCCTCCTCCCTGCTGGCTTATCTGGCAGGTCTAGCAAGGCCCTTAGTCAGGCACTCTAGCCACTACACCACACTGGCTCCCAGTAAGCAGCATGCAAGTCAAAGGTCAATGCTGGGCTCTCCCAGGATGCTGAGCCCCCATTGTTGACCAAGGATGCTGACCCTTGATGCTGGCCTTGCTTTGAAATTAAAGTTATCACTCAGGGTGTTCTGCAGTTCTCACTGTGTTCTTTTCCATGGGTGTTCTTTTCATACCAATCGAAACCCAATCAAGGTTTAAATGGATATTTTCACATTCTTCAGTGGATTTCTGAAGACTTTAGTTGTGAAGGTACAAAGTTAAGTATGCAAGAAAATAACAATACATTACCCCAGTGACGTCCATGACTTTAATAGCTGCAAGCTGCCCTGTTTTAACATGACGACCCTAGGAGAGAACAAACACATAAATAGTTTAGGTTTCCTACTTACACACTGGTACTAAGAATTCAGTGACAAAGCTTCCAAGCTACCAGCCCTGATGAAATCAGAGAGGATCATTCCTCTGAATACACTTTATCACCTGTGGTTAGTTGCTTCATTCCCCTGAGAAATCAGCAGCATCACTTCATTACCCATTACGGGTATGAAGTTAGCAATGACCATTACCAGACAATCTGCCCTGCTATAAGCCCAGAGAGCAGCCTTCCCCATCGTGGTGCCCTCCAGATATTTAGCATTAAAGTCAGCAGTTTAAGGATATTCAACGGACTTTCAACAGAGGCCAGCAGACAGAAGGCCTGAGAGATTTAAAAAAATAAGATGGCTTTCACATAGGCAACCATTTCACCACATACCTACACTGGATTTTCCCTACCACCTAGCAAGATGATACAGATGATGAAGATAACTCAATCCTGGTTAAAAGAGTTCACCCAGGCTAAATCTGCTAATCGACTTGGGCTCTATAGGGGTAGTGTGTTTTTAAGTGGGAATGCTGTGGAAGCAGTCACTGGACAGCACTGACTGTGTCGCTGCTGGACAGGAATATCTAAGCAGGGCTGAGGACCGAACTGGTCGATACATGAAATGTGCAACTGAATTTCATGTTCTGTTATTTAAGAACAAAAATAGCAGCTGGCGGGGACCCAGTGAGAATTAAGGGTAGGGGCCCTCAAGAGGGTTTAAAAAAATTCCCCTCACCCCACTTCAGAGGAAAATCAACTTCTACCCACTCTTCCTTCTGTCCCTGAGAAAACCATTATTGCCACTGGAAGCTTGTCCCTGTGGAGGAATAGCAGCTGGTGGTGGGCAATTTTCATTAAGACCACAGACGGGGTAAGAGGGTTAACCTCCTTTGGTTGCTACTTTTCAAAACACAGATCATTTTATCTAATGTAGGGTGACCATATGAAAAGGAGGACAGGGCTCCTGTATCTTTAACAATTGCACAGAAAAGGGAATTTCAGCAATGTGTCATTTGTATATATGGAGAATCTGATGAAATTTCCTCTTCATCACAACAGTTAAAGCTGCAGGAGCTATACTAGAGTGACCAGATTTAAAAGAGGGCAGGGCACCTGCAGCTTTAACTGTTGTGATGAAGAAGGAATTTCACCAGGTTCCCCATATATGCAAATGACACCTGCGGAAATTCCTTTTTCTATGCAACTGTTAAAGATACAGGAGCCCTGTCCTCCTTTTCATATGGTCACACTAATCTAATGTCTTCTTTGGCCCTGAATCTTAAGGCTCTTTTCACCTTGCATATAACGGCAAATGTAGAGAAGACTCCTCTAAGAATTAAGAAACTATTGTTTTTCATTCTGAATTTTTCTTTCTAGCCCGAAGCAGATTTAGTTTGAGGTTGAACATACAAGCGACTAATAATATACTTCAGAGCCGACACTTTGATGCTACATAAGGTCCTGGATATGGAAGAATTAGTAGATTAGGCCTCATTCCACACAGAATGAAATGCAGTAACACGGCATAACTGTCAACTTCTGATAAGATGAGCCCTTACAATTTGGGGGAAGCGGCAAATGAGCGTCACATTCTTATACTGAGGGGGAAATGCCAAATCATGTTAGAATTCAAATTACTTGCCCCAAAAAAGCTAAAGGGAAACTGGAAACAATAACCCAAACTGATTAACCAGCTAATAACATTACACATTACCACTGCAATTTTGCAGTTCACACTTAAGGCAGACATATTGCTTTTGAAGCCGAAGGGACATTGCCGATGCCATATCTTCCTCACATTTATTTAAAGCGGGAAGAGAAGTATGTATGTGAACAGTACAGTCATATAGAAAACAAGAGGACAGTCGCAACGTAGAATTGTTTTAACAGTGACATCTTTCCCCTTCGCTGTAGTTCAACCTGGTGCCCACCAGATGTTTGGGACTACAACTCCACACAATCCCCAACCACTGGCCATGTTGGCTGTGGCTTATGGGAGTTCTCATCCAAAACATTTAGATGCTTCTAAGAATGGGAAGCAGAATAGGGTCACCTGGAGCCTTTTCAATAGTTACTAAATTAACAAAAATGTTACAAGATACTGGGATGCATTTTGTAAGGCATTTTGTTAGGGTAAGGAGTAAACCTGGCAGTGTGTGTGTATGTGGCAGGGAACACAACAGTCAGCTGGAATGTCTGAATTCAATGGAGGACGAAACCCAGCCATTACATGCAAGTCCCATGACTGCGACTACTCATTTATTTGCTCTGTAAAGCAACCATAACAGAAAGGATTTGGACCAGGACTATGGAATGGGGTGGAAGAGAGGGCTTCACCCTTTGCCTCCCACACCAAGTCCCCAAGTTAAACCATCATCCTCCCACCCCCAAAGCTGCTATTAACCATGGAAGTGAAAACATATAGGAACAAAACCTATGCCTGTATGTTTTCCTCTTAGCAGGTAATAGCAGATTCAGGGAGGAGGGAGCCATTTAAGTCATGGAAGAGGCATGGAGGCAAAGGGGTAAACCCCATCTACCCCTTGAGTCATTGCCCCAATCCCAGTCCCCTTGCTGAAGATCCTTGTTTTTGTCCATCCAGAAGACCAGGGCCAGATCTACACTAAGCAGGATAAAACACGTTGAAAATGTTTTGAAAACTGTATATGGAGCCCCAACAGTTGTCAAAACTGTTATAAACTGTTTTAAAGCAGTAGTGTAGATCCTGACTAGGAGATAAAGTCCCAGGCTGTTTCTGGGGCTGAACTTTTCAGCACTGTAGGAACAAAACAAGGTCACTGGAGAAGATCCCAGAGGCCTGAGAGGAAACAGTGTTACATTCAGGTGCCAGAGAGCACACACTTGCACACAGGCAACCGGGGTGAGAGTGGGGAGGAGATGCAATTGGGACAAAAAGGCAGCAAGCGTCTGATGCAACAGATTAGGTGCTTTCAGCTACCACTCTTTGTAAAGGAAAGCAGTACACCCACCCACACATTATGCACACTCTACCGATTATTTCTCTTCCAGGAAAATGGTACAAAATAATTGTTGGCAGCCAGTGTGCTCAAGCTAGCATTTCACATCTGCTCTTAAAAGCTTTTACTGGATAACACTGCAGTCAGTGTGGCCTCCTGCCTCTAAATGTTGTCCATACTGTAATATGTTTTGATGTTTTCAGGTATGTTAATGATGCCAAATTTGGAACACATGTCACTTCACTCACGGCCGTATGATTCCACAGGAGGGGCGGGTGGGGGGCAAGGCACATAGATATAGACCCCCGCGCACAAAACATGTTACTGGCAGATTCAACTTCCTAGGAATCTCAGCTTCCATTTTAAAAAAAGCAAGTTTCTAGTCTTATGATTCGAAGTGTAGGGAATTGCCTGCTAAAATTCTCAAAAACCAGAGAAGTAAATGAATAAAATGCCCAGTGGGCAGAAACATAACAAGATAGGCAATATTCATTTATATACCACCTTTTCTTCAAGAAGCCCAGAGCATATGTGGTTCTTCCTCACCCCTTTATTTTCACAACAATCCTGGAATGGAAATTCAGGCCAAGAAAGTGAGACTGGCTCAAGGTCTTCCTGTCAGCTTCAAGGCAAACAGGAGGATTTGAAACCAGGCCTTCACAATCTTAGTCTGAGGCCTTAGCTAGACCTAAGGTTTATCCTGGGATCATCCCGGGGTCGTCCCTGCCTGCTGCCAGGATCCCAAGTGTGTCATTTACATGAACAGGGATGACCCCAGGATGATCCCGGGATAAACCTTAGGTCTAGCTAAGGCCTGATACTCTGACCAGTATCCAACTGTTTCTCAACCACTATCCAATGGTTGAAGCGGAGATTTCAATTACTTTCATACCTTCTTGCCATTCCTTTTAAGTAGCAAAACCAGAATGAAATTATAGAACAAATTATGCAAAGTAAGGAAGCATAAATTAGCAAAAATTACACAGGTGTCATCATTCAGCTGTTTTTTCTTCCACACATTTAAAGCCATGTGCCCATGAACTGCTAGAGCCAACCCAGGTGTTCTACACAGAAGAAAACACAGGTAGCGTATTCTCCATTAGTACTTGAGAATAGGCACAGTACTTATTTCTCTGTTATATTTACAGGAGTTGAATTTGCACCCAATAGTGTTGTTTACCTGCTAAAACGTTCCTACTTTAATTTGACTTCAGAAGCACAAACCGCATCGTATCCCAGACCTTTCTCCGGGTACACACCATGGTACACATACACACACACAGTGTATTTATTGCATTTGTATTCCATGCATTATGTACATGCATTATGTAGCCAGAACTTTGAAAATGGAAAGCAAGTACAGATAAAAATAGACATGAACATGACTATCACTTAATATACTGCCATAGCAGGAGGACGTCATGCTTGGCACAGTTTCAGACACATCGTGTATAACATGCACTCAGTCTGTATGTTGAAACTGAAGGGGATGCAACTGAAATTCATATAGGTGACCTAAATGCCACTTAAGCATTCCAGTGGAGTGGCATTGCCTGCGTTAGATCTGCTTTGTTTTCACAGAACAGCATAATGGCCTGGCTCTGTTCGAGGAATTGTGCAAAGCATACCAATGTGCTTCTTCTGGCAAAAATCTTTTGCCTCCTAATGAGAGCCAGCCTGGGACCAGGGTGAACTGAGGTCACCCGAATGAATTTTGGAAGCCTGAGCTCACTAGTGCATTGCCTATGCCCAGACAACGTGCATATGTTGCTTGCTCCGCAGTTCTGATCATTAGTTAACAGTCAAAGAAAATGGGGGAGGGAGAGGGAGAGGGAGAGAGGGAGAGAGCGAGAGAGAGAGAAGTTATAGCTCTATTCCTACAGCAAATATGAGATTAAAAACTAAGAAGCAGACAATGTGTACACACCACACTAGAGTTGTTAGTTGGGTGTCCTGATCAATTATGCCTATCATCCAGTGCTTGAATTATAGTGCCAGCTGCTTTTTGGAAGGATCCTAACAATGCTAAAATTAGGGGAAGTCCAGGGGGTGGCATGTGGATTGCATTAAAACTCCATTTCCTCCCATAATACAAGAGCTGACACCATCAAGGTTAGGACTGTGCACTTTATAGAGTTTCATAAGCAACAACAACAGACAGACAGACAGACAGACAGATCCCGGTCTGCCACGACCTTACAAACTAAAGTCAGCACAAGGGAGGGAAAACAAAGATTTTCAAATTCTTACCACCTCTACCCCCGAACAGAAGCTCTGTGTTTTAAATAGGTGCATGATCTGTCAGAAATTCAACATGGGTGATCAGGAAGCTTTTGACGGTTAAATTTCTACCTGCCATGCAGCTATTCAAAGCACAAGAGCCCAGCTGGGAAGAAAAATGTGGCCATCCTACTATGTTGACATGGCAAGCTGCACTGGACCAAAAGCCTTCTTCTTCACAATTTCTCAAAGTGCAGGAGCCCTGTCCTCTGCCACATCTGCTCATCCTTTATCGGAGGCATTACTGGAGGCTGCTCCTCAACAATCATTAGTTCAATGAACTAATTCCTTACACACACACACTCACACACACACACACCGGGGGTGGGGAGCGCCAATAACTCTGATATGTGCCAATCCTCATCTGAAAACACTGCAAGACTCTTTCAGTTCTTCCAGTTCATCGCAGATAAGGTTGTGCAAGAGACAATACTGTGGCAATTTTCATTTTGTTGGATTTCATTAAACTTAAGCTTGTATATTTATATGTTGTACTTCTGAATATGTTGCTGGTAATCTCAGATGTGTTGTGATCCTCCTTGAGTTTTCAGAGAAGGCAGGTAAAAAAACCAGCTGAAGTATAAGCGGCTGACCTCTGCAGCACAGGTGCTACCAGCGGCACAGGCAGCTGGTGGCCAGCAAGCAGGAGGCATTTCTGGAATGTCCCCCTTCCCACTAGTTGGCTTATCAGGAGACTAGAGGCAAAGCCATTCAAAGTACTGGGGTCAATGCATACATTCTGCTATGTAGTAGGAGCGACACTTTTTTTCATAACTTCTAGCACAATGGCCAGAAAAGTTGGCCACCACTGAAATAATCAATACATTTTGTCAAGCTAGATCCCAAGCCATTAGGCAGGAGAGGTGGCCAAGTAGCAAAGAGGGGTTAAACCTCTTTCATCATTAAGCCAAATTCTATGTCTGAGAAGCTGGGGTGGGTGGGTGCATTTCAGTGTTGAGCAGGGCCAAAGGCAGACCCAAACCGACAAAATTACCCAACATACAAAAAATATTGAAGCTTAAAGCTTCTTCTGCCAGTAATTTGGCCTTAAGAGAGGTATTTCAACCTTTTAGAATGGAGAAAACGACTGCACAATTGCACCAACCGATGAGCAGTTGGGGGAAATGGAGCACAGCCTTCTGAAGGGTTGGATTGGGACCCTACACAGGCCAAACATGGCTCATGGGCCTAAGGTTTAACTCCCCCGAAGTAGCAGGTTTCGGGCAGAAGTGTACATGGACCACTGATGAGCAGCACAGTAGTACTGATTTGAATAATCTAATATTTTCATCGCCATGGGAGGTACCATTTGCATTTTCAGCCTCAGGCACCATAATATCTCCAGCCATCTCTGTGCTAGTTAAGTAAGATTTTCAAAGCAAATTCAGTCATTACCACAGCTTCCCAGCCCATCACACATGCACCTACGGATCTGCTTCTTTGTCTGTATTCTGCTTTCTGCATTACACGACTGTGGCACACATGATGTCATTGGTGTAGCATCACTCGGAATGGTTTTCATCCCCAGACATGCTGTCAAGGCTTATTTGGGGACAAACCCAAAGTCTCAATTTGATGTTTATCCAAGTGGGAACATCAAAGCTGTCACTGTTTTGGACGGAGCACTCATCCGGGCATAAAGTGATGCTCCTAATTACCTTTAAAACGTTGTCCCAGATATCATCGACACACGAATGTCAAGGAGTTTATGTGGACATGAGTCAGACTTCCATGAATAAGAGCAGGAACAGGGAAGGTTTCATTTAGAGGGCTGAGTTGGGTTGAAATAGATGTACGTGTACGAACATGACCCTGTTCGGACGACACGCTAAGCCACGGTGGTTAAGCATTTTGAGCTAAACGTTACGGCTTAGCGTGTCATGTGAACCATGACTGAGGTGTTTGCTAGACTTACCGGATATCCCAGGATGGAGGAGGGGTGATCTCGTGCTGTCAATAACACGAGATCCCACCCTCATCTACACGTAATGCGAGGCGACTCAAGTAGAGAGCTGTCGTGTCCGCCATTTTTTTAAAGGAACAAAGCACACGAACATTCATGCACCAAGGTAAGGTTTTTTAGTTTTTTTAAAAAGGGTTTCCCCGCTCCCCCCACCCTGCTCCTGGGGAGCGCTGCGCCCCGTGCGTGGCTCCCGGCTCCTTCCGAGTAATTGCGCAGAGCTGGGAAAAGCCACGAAAACGGGCTACACGCTCTTCACACTGAGAGAAAAAGCGGGCCCAAAGGGGAAGGCTATATCCTGGGGCCAGGGAGGGTTGATCCCTGCCTGAGCCCAGGATCCCCTGTGCGTCATCTGGACGCACAGGGGCGATCCCGGGTATCAGCCCGGGATAACTCCTTGTCTAGCAAAGGCCTTAGTGTGTCGTCTGAACCATTCCAAACCATGGTGGCTACATAACCACAGTTTAAACATGCTAACTAATTATTTGCTGCAAAGGGGTTAGCAGCCTAACCATGGTTTAGCGTGTTGTCTGTCCTGCTGGAACAGACAGAGCGGGTCTGTTGCAGCTTTCTCCAAATTGGTGCCCTCCTGATGTGTTGGACTGCAACTTCCAACACTCCCTGCCAGCATGGCTGATGGTAGTTGCATTTCAGCCTCTCTTGGGGGGGGGGGCACCAGTCTGGGGGTAGCCTGGTCTATCTGGAACACAGGAACATAAGAGACTGCCTTATACTGAGCCAGACCACTGGTCCATCTAGCCCAGTGTTATTGGCGCTGACTGGCAGCAATGGCTCTCCTTGGTTTCAGGCAGGAGCTTTTCCTGCCCTACCTGGAGATGCAGGGGATCAAACCTGGGACATTCTGCATTGCAAAGCAGATGCTCTATCAGTGAGCCACGGCCACGCCCCCTAAACATCTGGTCTAGCGTCAAGTTTCAAGCAATGGTCAATCCAACACTTCTAGGAAGCACACAAGCAAGGTGTAAAGGCAACAGCTCTCTCTTACTGTGTGCCTCCAGCATCTGGAATGCAGAAGTATACTGCCTCTGAACATAGAAGCTCTATTAAATTATCACAGCTAATAAGGCACAGACAGGCCCATCATCCATGAAACTGCCAACTTTTCTTTTCTTTTTAAAAGCCACCTAAGCCACTGTACACATACTGCTACTGAACTGTAAAGCAGGCTTTCCCAATCTGGAGCCCTGCAGATGTTTTGGGCTTCAACTCCCATCAGCTTGGCCAACGGTCAGGAATGCAAGGAGTTGTAGTATAAAATGTTTGGAAGGCACCAGGTTGGGAAAGCCTGCTCGAAAGCAACACACACATGCTTAAATTAAAACGACACACCCTCCCCACAATAATACAGTTAAAATTACATTCCAAATTCTGTACCAAGGGAAGCTGAATCCTGCACCCATATAAATTATACTAATTAAATATATTTGGGATATGTGCTTCATTTGCATAATTTATATGGCTTCTGCTAGGCATGAGGAAGGGAATGAGCTATGCAGGTCACTGAAAACTATGGGAGTAAAAAATAGCCAAAGGCAAGGGTGGAACCAAGTAATCTTCAACAATAATATTAGTAAAAGTTTTATTAAAGTGCCAGGCACCTGGCACTTTAATAAAACTTTTACTAATATTATTGTTGAAGATTACTTGGTTCCACCCTTGCCTTTGGCTATTTTTTACTCCCCTACGGGGTTTTCCTTGCTTTCGCACTCACTGAAAACTATGTACACACACACACACACACACACACCATACATATACATCAAACACCAAGCCCACTACATCACTAGCCCTTGAGTGTCCATTTTAACATTCATTTTTGCCATTCAAAAAGCTAGGGGTTTGCTTTTAAAAGAAAAAAAAATTCTGGCCAGAGAATTAGGTATCTGGACATTTCAATATTTGCCATTGCAATCGTAGTAAATTCTGTAAACAGGAACCTGGAGTGTATAACAAAAGAAAGTTAACACTGTGAAAACTGCTCTACCTTTCTCTTAGAATCATAGAATCATAGAATAGTAGAGTTGGAAGGGGCCTACAAGGCCATTGAGTCCAACCCCTTGCTCATTGCAGGAATCTACCTTAAAGCAGGAATCTTCCTTACCTGGTGTTCCCCAGGACTGTTTCCCTGAGCGAAGCGACTCAGGGAACACCTTGGCGGTTATGTCTGACCCTAACTGTCCACCAGCAGAAGAGAAACTAGTGGTGGAATGGTTTCCCTTCTTCCCCTGCATCCCGCTCCCAAATCTGGTCCAGAGGGTTGAAGGACCCTCGGGTGCAAATTTGGAAGGCATGCAGAGGGTGGAGAAGGGCAAAGGAAGAATTCTTTTGTGCAACATTGGTTCCTTGATTCCTACTTTGAGTCACTAGCATTACAGCCAACATTAAATTCAGTGACCTTCCTGCACTTTCATGGAACTGAGGCAAATCCAAAAAGTTATGAATTTGGACAACAGTACCAAATCCTTTGACATGGCCAATACATCTGACCATAGTGGGGAAGATTTATGACCAGATGACTTTTACCTGCCTGTTCAATCTGCTGTCCAGGTGCTAAGTATGGATGGGGAACTTCAAGGGCCCTGCTTCCTCTCAATGTAGTTCTTATATCTTTAAACCAGACCTGGACTGGACAGCTCCTCAAATAGAATCATAGAATCATAGAATAGCAGAGTTGGAAGGGGCCTACAAGGCCATCGAGTCCAACCCCCTGCTCAATGCAGGAATCCACCCTAAAGCATCCCTGACAGATGGTTGTCTAGCTGCCTCTTGAATGCCTCTAGTATGGGAGAGCCCACAACCTCCCTAGGTAGCTGATTCCACCGTTGCACTGCTCTAACAGTCAGGAAGTTTTTCCTGATGTCCAGCCGGAATCTGGCTTCCTTTAACTTGAGCCCGTTATTCCGTGTCCTGCACTCTGGGAGGATCGAGAAGAGATCCTGGCCCTCCTCTGTGTGACAACCTTT
The DNA here is from genome assembly GCF_023053635.1 of Elgaria multicarinata webbii. NCBI lineage: Eukaryota > Metazoa > Chordata > Lepidosauria > Squamata > Anguidae > Elgaria > Elgaria multicarinata. The sequence goes on along the minus strand of NC_086178.1, from coordinate 21,552,592 downwards.
TAAGTATTTGAAGAGTGCTATCATGTCTCCCCTCAATCTTCTCTTCTCCAGGCTAAACATGCCCAGTTCTTTCAGTCTCTCTTATTTATTTATTTATTTATTTATTTATTTATTTATTTATTTATTTATTACATTTCTATACCGCCCAATAGCCGGAGCTCTCTGGGCGGTTCACTCTTCATAGGGCTTTGTTTCCAGACCCCTGATCATCCTGGTTGCCCTCCTCTGAACACGCTCCAGCTTGTCTGCGTCCTTCTTGAATTGTGGAGCTCATAACTGGACGCAATACTCTAGATGAGGCCTAACCAGGGCCGAATAGAGAGGAACCAGTACTTCGTGTGATTTGGAAGCTATACTTCTATTAATGCAGCCCAAAATAGCATTGGCCTTTCTTGCAGCCATATCGTACTGTTGGCTCATATTCAACTTGTGATCTACAACAATTCCAAGGACTGAGCCCTGCGGCACCCCACTCGTTGCCTCTCCCCAGTTTGAGAAGGTTCCATTGATAAGTACTCTTTGAGTCCAATTCTGTAGCCAACTGTGAATCCACCTAATAGTTGTTCCATCTAGCCCACTTTTAGCTAGTTTGTTAATCAGAATATCATGGGGCACTTTGTCAAAAGCTTTGCTGAAGTCAAGATATATGACGTCCACAGCATTCCCACAGTCCACAAGGGAGGTTACCCGATCAAAAAATGAGATCAAATGAGAAGATTGTCTACTGTAAAGTAGGACACCTACACTCTAGCCTTGACAGAGAGACTGAATACGTTGTTCTGTGTTGTTGTCTGATTTTCTCCTGGCTGTTTTCTTCTAGTTCATTGCCTTGTTTAGACAGTTGTTCTGTTTTTAAATTTTATATTTATAATCGACTGAAAGTGACTTTTACTGACAATAGGGGATTGGATGCCTTGTTGTGGTGGGAGGGTGATGGCTTTAAACAAAGCAATAAAATAATAATAAATGAATAATATGAAACAAGACAGTGTGCATGCAGTGATCTGATTTGCATGCAGTGACCTGATTTGCATGCAGCATTAATCTGTATGAATGCTCCGATTTAAATTTAGGTTTCTAGGCATGACACATAAACTGCCCATACATCTAGATTATATATAAACACATACAGGTAATATATTCACTTTCACACATATATTTTAGCAATATTACGTAACTAGGTTGAAAGCCTACTTTTATTTTTTTAAATAAGAATTTAGATTTTTAAAAAATTTAAATTTGATTTTTAGGATCTAGGACATGGATTCTGCACTGGGTATGTGCTACCTCCAGTATCAGGCATTAAGCCTATATACACTAGTTGCTGGGGAACATGGGTGGAAGGGTGCTGTTGCACCATGTCCTGCTTGTGGTTCCCTGCTCCACAGATGTTTGGCCACTGTGTGAACAGAGTGCTGGACTGATCCAGCATGGCTCTTCTCATATTCTTATGCATTCACTGTCAACACACTATAGTTCACGATGCAATTGTTGATGCTATCCCTGTCTGCTGCTTTAACTTTCCTAGTCTGGGCATTGCAACAAAAATGTGAAACTAAAGATGATAGCCGCTTGGCGGGGACGGGGGAACGTTGCCCATTCTGAGTGGCTGGCAGCAGATGGAGAAAGATCTGCCCAATGTTCATTCAGACGGAACTCCATGGCTTCATTAAGGACACGAGTGTTCATAAGGGTAAGCATCTGGCAACACTAACCTAGATCAAATTCCAATGTATTATGGGAAGCAGAGCCCCCCACTCCACCCTCTCTCAGTCACACACTCACTCACTCTCTCTATCTCTCTCACACACACACACCTCTGGCAATTTCCCCAGACATTTCATTCAACCTAGTCACATAAATGAATAAATATATGATATGCTGGCACTTTCAGAGACAGGAAAAGACAGGGTGAACCTCAACACTTCTTTCCACTACTTCAGAGATAACAAATTGATCCATTATTAGCTGCTGCTGCTTTTTTTAAATGAATAATGCCAAGCACACCAGTAAAACTAGCTTAGCATATGGTGTCGTACAAATAAAGTCTCTTTCCATCCTTTTAAGTTAGAGACAGAATAAGCGGTAAAAATACAGAAGCCCATGGGTTCATATTATCACCCTCTACCCACTAACCTCTCACTCTTTCTGGTCCATCACTACCTGAAATCACAAGCACGGACGTGCAGAACAAGCAGATTAAGGTAGGCCAGAATTTCAACTCTTTAGGAAGGTGTGGACTGCATGCAGTCTTGAAGACACTTGAAGTGTCCATCCAGCTCCCAAGTACATCAGCTCCAATAGGTGGAGGAAGAGACTGCCATGGAGAGGCAAAGCAGGCATCTCAAGACCCATAAATAATTACAAAAATCAGAATTTGGGCCCATAACAGGCCACTGTTGTGCCAAACCAGCAATCAGTCTTTTAGAAGAATACCTCTCTCTCTCTCTCTCTCTCTCTCTCCCCCTCCCTCCTCTTTTTATAGAGAATTTCTTTCTTTAGGAGAGTCTCTCTCTCTTCCCCCCCTTTTTTTTTAAGGGGGCAGAGAGAGGCATTTTCTGTGATATGAATGAATTAACACACACACACACCAGGTTTTGGGCCCATGGTGGGAAATTGCTATGCCAAGTCTCCAATCAATCTGACCTACGTACTTGCTTCTCCTAGGAAAAGACCAACCATGGCAGTTATATGGATTTGCTGTTCACTTAACCAGGTGAGATGTAGCAGTGACAAATTCAACACCCCCATCTACAGGAGCAAGAAACAGATTTTAATACAGTAATCCGGACAGATGTACGGTGGGGGTGGGTGGGAGGAGAAGCACATAGGATTCTTGCTCCTGAAAAACTGAAATATCTCATGATAAAATGTCCTAGATTGGGACTGGAGGGGGAGTGGATTCTTGACACAGAACATTCAGCATATAACTAACTGATGGAGAGCATCTATTCAGAATGTGACTATTACTCCATTGAAAGTCTGCAGGTAGGCAGACCTGCAAAGGTGACAAAAATAAGAGGCACCAGTGGTGAAGACTGGGTCACATCTAAAGTAATGTGCATTAATGGTTTATAGCATTATAAAGTAACATTCATTTGGGTTCCTGTCACCATTAAATAACCCACCACTGTTGGCAAACCAAATTTCTCACTTCACTATGCAATTACAAAAGTGCCAGCGAATACATCTTCACTGTCACATTGCATTAAATTGGAGCGATATTTTACCGTGGCCAACATAGAATGTGGTGTTGCCTTTTAAAATGTAAATATCATTGCATTCAACACACCCTTTGGCCTCCCAAGGGGCATAACTCAAGAAATCTCCACACTTAAAGAGAGTGAGAATACTAAGCAAGAAATTAAGAATCTGTGGGTGCCTTTTGCATAATATCTACCTTGAAATCTGCTTCTAATTGGCCTTCCTGTTCCCAGGTCAGGGAGATGACTCTCCTTTTAACCTACTCTTTTGTAGACTGCAGTTCCTACATGGATGTTTAAGGACGTGGATTTCTCGCAGCTCATGACCTATATTAGGGTGACCATATGGAAAGCAGGACAGGGCTCCTGTATCTTTAACAGTTGCATGGAAAAGGGTATTTCAGCAGGTGTCATTTGTATGCATGCAGCACCTGGTGGAATTCCCTCTTCATCACAATAGTTAAAGCTGCAGGAGCTATACTGTGACCAAATTTAAAAGAGGGCAGGGCACCTGCAGCTTTAACTGTTGCGATGAAGAGGGAATTTCACCAGGTGCTGCATGCATACAAATGACACCTGCTGAAATTCCCTTTTCTATGCAACTGTTAAAGATACAGGAGCCCTGTCCTCCTTTTCATATGGTCACCCTACCTATATCCTATCTGACTAACATTATGTTAGGAAGAAGCCCTATACCAGGGGGCTTCTACTGCCTTCTTTCAAGTGCAAGTCATTGTTTCCTGCGGGAAGAGAATAACAGGGAATTGCAATGCACTTTCCACATTTCAGAAGGCATCTTGTCATTCTCCTCTTTATTAGTCTGCCATTTCCTTTCTACATATGATGGCACAGCAAGATGAGGATGCAGCAATATATAACAGAACACTCAACCACAAAGACCTTCCCTTCACATGGGGGGGGGGGGGGAGAGTACCACCAGGCCTAGGATCAACAAAATGAGAAAATCTGATCTGCAACTGGGGCAAGCCCATCAGCCTCGATTTCTCTCTTTCCCACTCCTCTCTGGGCCTTGCTAGACCTACCTGTTAATCCGGAGAGGAGAAGAAGCAAGGCCGCACTGCAGCTAGTGCGGGCCATCGCCCTTTCTACACGTGAGACGCGACAGGGTAAGGGAAAGCCCTGTCGCATCCTCTATTTTAAAAAAAACTTAAAGGGGCCATGTGCGCAGGAGCGCACCAACGATAAGGTAAGTCTTATTTTTTTAAAAAAAGGGTTCCCTGCTCCCCCCTGCCCCCGATTTCCCCCAATGTATGATGCCCCCGCTCGCCCCTGTCCGCTCGCCCTCTCGCTTGCTTGCCCGCTCACCTGCCTTGCTCGCCCATCCACCTCCCCGCTCGCCATGTCCACCCCCCCGGCTCACTCGCCATGTCCGATGCCCCCTCCGCCCCGTCTGTCTGTGATCTCCACCCCCCCCCAGCCCGGTGCGCTGTGCCCAGTGTGCAGCTTCTCCCGGCTACTCGCAAGTAAGCGAGCAGCCGGGAAAAGCCACAGAATTAGCTAGACCTTCCGCAGCCCCGGGCTCAGCCTGGGGCTAAGGAAAAACCGGGCCACAAGCGGATCCGGTTATCCCGGGTCAAGGGAGGGTTTAGCCCGGCCTGACCCCGGGATCCCCTGTGAGTCGTCTGCACGCACAGTAGAGAGCCCGGGCCTCACACCGGGCTAAACCCTCGTCTACCTTTGGAATTCTACTGCTTTTAATCATTCCTAAAGTTTTTACTCTTGCTAAATTTAATGTTAATATGTCAATGTTTTACTGCTTGTGAATAGGGTACTGAATATGGGGGACCGTTTTCAATCAGCATAAGCAGATATAGTACATATATCGCCAGGGATGGAAGAACCAACTTAAATTAAAAGGTGTTTGGAACATCATTAGTGGCATCATGTTAAATAAACAGTATCAACTTAATTCAGGGCTTCTGTCAACACACTGGAGCCTCAGAGCACACTCCCATTGCATGTGTTTTGCAGCTGCCAGGAGTGAAGCTAGTGGTGCACTCCGGGTGTGCTTGCTGAGTGTACATATGGGACGTCACTTGCTGGCAATAGGAGGGAATTGACGGTACAAGGCTCTTCCTTGACTGTCGCCAACGTCTCTGCAACATGCACAGGCTGGCTTTGCTGGATTGCAGTCAACAGGAACAGAAGATTCCTTCTTGAGAGAAGATGCTTGAAAATTCAGCTGTATTATAATTTATTGATATGAAAATGCACAAACCATTCCGAGAAGATAAACTGCAGCCAATAGAGCTTGACAGCTCCTCGAGAGTACAAAATTTCCATTTGATTTCATCCGCGGAAATCTATGCATGTGTCACACAAATTATCTCACAGAAAATGAAGGGGAGGGGAGAGGAGGTGTCGGTACCCTCTGTGTGTCGGTTGCTCGACAATATTTGCAATACAACAAAGACTGCGTAGTCTGCATAGCATATACAATATCCAAATGCTGGAGTTAAAGCATGAGGCATTCTAAAAAGTGTTGTCTGTAGCTCTGCCTATTCGTATCAGTACTGATGTCACATACCATCTAAGGCTTTACTCTGCCAGATGAGTGGAAACTGGGCAACTACAAAATGTTTATTGACTGTTTACTGTAAGAGATTGGGAGCGGAGTACACTACATTTGCAACCTTGCCTGGGGCACATCAAAGCCTTTGAGGCAACTCTGGATGAAAGAGAATATTTCTTCTTCTACTTCCCTTCACATGGAACAAAAGCAGCAATGGTGTTAGGTTTCAGATGCAGTTTTGATTTTGAAGGGTGGGTAACCCACCAGGTCTAAGGAGTTGTAGCTTTCAAGTCTAGGAGTCTCTGGGCGCTTCCAGACGAGGCTTTTATTGTGCAGTCACCCTGCATCATTCATGGAATTTTATTGGGGGTCCAGACATTGTTGCCTTCAATTTGTAGTCCTCCCATTATTTCTTACTGCTGCTTCCATCTTTTTTCTTCCCAGAAAAAAAAAACGTCCAGGAGAAAACAACTGAATAGCTGCACAATGCCTTTTGATTGGTAAAGCTCGAAGCCCCCTGTCTGGAAGCCCCTCAGTCCTAACCAAAGGATTAATATGCATTCAAATCACAGTTCCCAAAATGAACATCTGTGTTGCGTACAATAGCATAGCTGGGGGGGGGGGGCTGCATAGGTACATCTGTTCCCAGGGCCATATTGATATATGTAAAGTGGGCTAAATTAATGGCAATTACTTCTTCTTTTCAGTCCTGAATGATTTGACATGTTTTCATGGTTGTAGTTGAAAACCCAGACACAAGATTAATGGGAAGCTTTGTGAGAGCCACAGGCTAGGCGTAGAGGCAGGTTTTGCAGCTTCTCTGGGCTCTCTGCCTGCAGCCTACTACAGCAAAGCAAACTAAGATGGTGGATGAGCAGGAGCACCCTTCATGTTGGACAACCATTCTTGCCTGGCCCCAGGCTGGCCAATCACACGGGGATGAATCACACATGGGCATGGCTACACCAGGGCCTGGAGGGGGGAGGATCTTGTGATATGGTGATTGTGAGATCCTCCCCCTCAGTCTACACGTGGCGCGCGGCGTCCTGAGAGGAGGAGGAGGATGTCACGCGTGCTATTTTGTTGTTGTTTTTACCGGAAAAGAACGCACGAGCGCTTGAGCGAAAACAGTGGTTGTTTTTTTTAAAAAAAAACCACACACACACACCTCCCGCTCTCCCCCCAATGGGCACGGAGCTTCTGAGGAGCTCCATGCTGGTTGCTGGCTCCTCGTGGTTACTTGTGAGGAGCCAGGATGAAACTGGGATGGTGACCTACACCTCCCGCGGTCTCGGGATCATCCTGAGACCGTGGGAAAAGTCGAGATAGAAGTGGTGTCCGTTATCCCAGGGAAAGGGAAGGTTCATCCCTTCCTGCCCCTGGGATCCCCTGTGTGTCATGTGGACGCCCAGAGATGATCCCGGGGTGGTCCCCGGGATATCACCCTATCTAGCTGTGGCTATGGTTGTTGTGCTCCCCTGTTTGCTCTCTCTCTTCCTCTCTCTCATCTCCCTGAAAGTAGGATGCTTCTTTTTAATATATGCATAGTGATGATGCAAATGAAAAATGGGGAGACAGGAGCATAGCCATGTCCTGGAAGAAAGGGAAGACCAAAATAGAGATGCTGCTGCTTGCATGAATGCAAGTTGCATGATTATAAGCAAACCATCTTTTCGTCATGCCTGACTTGTCATTTTTATTTCAAATGAAACACGTCTGCTTTTTAAAGGAGGACTGGTGCAACTCTATTATTCTGTACTTGCATGGAGAACTATAAGCATTACATCATTTCAAATTTCAATAAATTTTGTAGTTTATTTCAAATGAAACGCTTCCACTTTCGCCTTAGGAACAGTGAATTCTAGGGAAGGGGTGTATATGTTGGGGAACAGGAGGGTTTCGGATATGGTGGATCCAAAGCTTTCCCAGAATTGCTGCAAAAACACCCCTCCCCCATTTTGCCTCCAATGGAACACCAACAGCAGAAATGCAAGGGCAGTGGAGGTATCTAAACCCACAATGGGGGGACTTCTTTCTCTATTTGAGGCCCTCCATCTCTGCAGGCAGAGACTGAGATCCACTCTATCCTATGGGTCCTGGGTCACTAGGGTGACCATATGGAAAGGAGGACAGGGCTCCTGTATCTTTAACAGGGAATTTCAGCAGGTGTCATTTGTATGCATGCAGCACCTGGTGAAATTTCCTCTTTATCACAACAGTTAAAGCTGCAGGAGCCCTGCCCTCTTTTGTATCTGGTCACTCTAGCTAAAGAGAGCAGGGCTCACACTTAAAATCCAGCCCACACTTTAAAGGCAGTAAGCAGGCAGGCGATGACTTGCTTTTCTTCAAAAGTTTAGTTATTTAAAGGTTCTGGACATTCCTGATGTCCAGCTGGACATCAGGAAAAGCTTCCTGACTGTTAGAGCAGTACGACAATGGAATCAGTTGCCTGGTGAGGTTGTGGGCTCTCCCACACTAGAGGCCTTCAAGAGGCTGCTGGACAAGCATCTGTCAGGGATGCTTTAGGGTGGATTCCTGCATTGAGCAGGGGGTTGGACTCGATGGCCTTGTAGGCCCCTTCCAACTCTGCTATTCTATGATTCTATGATTCTATGAGCAACATTAAAGTCGTGTGCAAGTAGAAATGATCCTAAATAACTGAAAATCACCAAGAAATACATCACTTCAAAATTACTGCCGTAGGTAATATTAAATTAAAACATGTGTATTTAAAAAGTTAATAATTACTTCCAACGTGCACCTAACATTCTCCATACCTTCTCTGCTGCAATTGCAAAATTATCTACAGGACTAATTACTTGAATATTTGTACTCGAAAGCAAAAAATCCATACACTTTTGAGCAAACAAGTTAAAGGGTTTTTTTTAATTACTAAAAAGAAAACAACACACAAACCACAATGCAATTAGTCATCATCATCTGAGTTCAATACCTTCCATGGTTAAACACTATCTAAATACATAGGCTGAAAAGAAAAAGAAAGATGCCAAGGAATCTATGTGAACAACTGGGAGGAGCAGACCAACAGCTGATTCTCCACCTTTGCGGGCTGTCTATACGCGGCCAAAGCCCTGCAGTGGCTGCAAAGCTGTGCTGCGTCAGTTATATGATGCAGCCACAGATTCACAGCCACCGTGGGTCTTTCCCGCAAAGCTGCGCATAAAAAAAGTTGGGGACTTACCCCGACTTCTTCGGTGGGAACAAGGTCAGTATGGCTCTTCCGCCATCGGACCTCGCTCCATGGCAGATTCGGAGGGCAGTCCTGGTGGCAGGCGACTGGTGAGTGGTCACCAGAAACCAGGAAGTTGGTGGGAGGGCAGTTCCGGGACCCTGATAACTGCTGGAAACCCCGTACTCCCTCCTTGGCGTCGGAATTACCCGACACCACCCTGGGTAAGTAAAACCACAGGGTTTTGGGAGAAGTCAGTGGCGAGAAGACAGCCCTCATAATGAACATAGACTTGCTAAACACAGGTGCTAAACATTTACTTAGCACCACTACAGGATGCATTCAACCTTTTCTTTTCTTTTTTACTAGAACCCCAGTGATCAAATGATGTACGTATTTTAACTATACAAGTAGGCACATTAAGATCTCTTCCCAGTTAAGGGGTACCTAATATGCCAGCCATCTCCAAGCTGGTGGCCCTCCAAATTATGTGTTGGACTGCAACTCCCATAATTCCCAACTAGCATGGCCAATCATGCTAGTTGGGAATTATGGGAGTCGCAGTCCAAAATATCTGTAGGATGCCAGCTTGGGGCAGGCTGTGTTATCCTGAGCATGCATTCTTGCTTAACATTAGAAGTGCCCTGAAGGATCTGAGTAAGGTCTACTGAGCAAAAGCCAGTGTGGTGTGGTGGCTAAAGTGTCGGACTGGGAGTCGGGAGATCTGGCTTCTAGTCCCCACTTGGCCGTGGAAACCCACTGCGTGACTTTGGGCCAGTCACAAACTCTCAGCCCAACCTACCTCACAGGGTTGTTGTGAGGATAAAAGGGAGAGGAGGAGGATTATGTACGCCGCCTTGGGTTCCTTGGGAGGAAAAAAAGCGGGATATAAATGCAATAAAACATACAATACATACTTAGCCCAGCATTCCTTGCAGAAATCCCAGCAACCAGCAGCTTCCAAGGAGCTTTGGCTATTAAGCAGTATAGAAATTAACAAAAGCTATCTTCTAATTAAATCTACTGACATATAATTCAGCCACTTCGAATTTCCATTGCCTGAATTTGGCTATCAAGAAAGCAAGAGGACTTACAATATAATATAACTGTTACGGATCCTATTTACTGAGAAAAAAATGTTAAAATACAACCAATAGGGTAGTTTTTTAATGAGCTTTATAGAAAACTGTAGGGGGTTCTCTCTTAATTATAACCTGGGTGTGTGAGGGAGGCAATATCATTTCAAGGAAAGATGGTTTTAAAGTATACATAGCTCTAGAAACCTGATTCACATCTTTATGGAGAAAAGAGGGGGTGCATGTAACCGTACAAGCAAGTACACGCAATGGCCTTTATGAGGCCAGATAGAGATCTTTAGCGGCTACTCCCCCATATTTAAACTGGTACAACCCTTCATACACTTTGCTTGAAACAACACTTTTGCAACCTCGAGAGCTTTCTGGTTTCAGTGGAACTGTGAACATATTTTGGATTTATTCTCTGTGCTGAACCCAGGGCTGATTGGGTCTGTTGTTGTGATCCTCATGAGCTGATTCTTGTCAGGGAGCTACGCTGTAATCTCTTAACTGTGGACCTTTATTGGAACTGTAAAGGCTTATATCTAATTATTGGAATTACTGCAATAAAAGGTTTTACTGTGACTTATGCCTCAGCTCCGGGAAGTTAGGTTCCGACACTAACGAGCCATGGTTTACCAGTCCAACTAGCAAAATCATCTTCTGTAAAGAAACTAAATATCAAACTCTGAACAGCCAAACTGGAGAGCCAGTGTAGTGTATGGGTTAGAGGGTTGGATTGGAACTTCAGAGACACGGGTCCTTTTCCCCACTCAGCCATGAAGCTCACTGGTTGACTTTGGGGCAGTCACTGACTCTCAGACTTACCTACCTCAAAGGGTTGTTGTGAGATGTGAGAATAAAATGGAGAGGAAGCCGCCTTGGGTTCTTTGCAAGAAGAAGAAGAAAAAGGGCGGATATAAACATAATAAGAAACAAAATATTAAATAAATAGATTTTGCCATTCTACACCTTTCAAATTCAGTTCTGGCTCCGCTGCCCCCACCTGATGGATTATTTATTTATTTAATTAATTTAAAATATTTATATCTACCCTACATCACTAAGATCTCCGGGTTCTGCTCTGGGTCCATCTCCACACTGTGGCTGGGGGTGGGGATTTTTTTAAAGCCAAAGGTGGCAATGCTAATGTTTCCATTGAATGGAAAAATCACCCTAAAAACAGAACTATTTTAAGATGAGGGAAAGCAGATAAACATCAAAATACATGTAGGCAGGTCAATTTCAATTTGAAAAAAACTGCCCAATAATACAGTGGAACACTCCAAGCACAAAATTGAATCGTTTGGATTCATTTGCTGGACTGCCGGTGCTGTATTTTGCTGTTTTAAAAATCCATATTTACACAGTTTGCTGTAAACACCTCTTCTAATAAAGGGCCAAGAAAATTGCTTCCAGCTATTTAAAGAAAAGAAATAAAGTTGTGGAAGATATATAATCTTGCCCTCTGCCATATTGCTCATCCTATGGGATCAATACAGCAAGCAACAATCATCAGCTAACTGGTTGCTTTTAACTTGCTTCAGAAAGGCAGCTTGGTGGTGGTGATATGCTACTGAACTCTTAACCTGAGAGAGCAAGTCCCTCCAGCTCTAGACCTACTGGAAGGTCCTTGGTCAGCCCTTAATTCCATATCTGGTTTTGCTTTCGCAATTTAGATGTTCTCACTGTTGATACATTGCAGAAGCAATATTACCAGCCATTACGGGTTACTTTGTAGCTGGATGGATAAAAATCAATGTTGTTTTTAAAAAAATCAAAACTATCGGTTTTTGATTTAAATCAGATTTTTTTAATTTAAATTGTGTTTTTTTAATAAAATGCTTTTTGAGGAAAAATCTATCTAAAGATAGTTTTCTATTCAAGATACATTATAGTCCAAAGGTTATTCATCATGAAATTAGTTTTTAATTATGTAGCATGAAGCTGTATATACATGCAATGTTTAATTTTTTTGGCAAATGAATTCCATTAATCCATTCACAATGTCATGCTCTTCCAGAGATTTCTGTAAGATTATTGGGCAATTTTTCTTTCTAGAAGATATTATCACAGATGCTTCGTTTTACAGTTCTCAAAACTGTGAATTTGTGTCTGCAGAGATCACAATCCCATTGTTCCTTTGCAAATCTATGTACACAGAATCGACCCCGTATGTCTTAAGTGCTAAGTTTCAAAAAATTCAATGAGTAGATTGTTGGAATACATCTGCACAAGAAGCTAAGATTAAAACTAATTGGAAAAGTTGTTATTCTAAAAATGAAACCTTCATCTGGTTGCAAATATTAAGATTATACCAGCAGGAATGAGTCTTTGGTAACTCTTTCTGTAAAATATAGCGAGGAAGAGTGCACTTTGGGGTGGGGAGGGGAAATCACATGATTAAATCAAGTCTTTCTGAGTAGTGATTTAAATCAAATCCACCCTGCTTTGCAGCATACGCAGCTTGCTAGGAACCGTGAACTTCCTTCACCAGAGAGCAGCCCAATGATTCTTTAGCATGTCTACCTATCCATTTTCTGTAACAAAATTATGCATGGCGTGGAGAAAGTGGATAGGGAGATATTTTCCTCCTGATCTCAAAATACTAGAACCCAGGGTCATCCCATGTAGTTTTAGGACAAAAAAAAATGGAAGTACTTTTTCACACAGTGATGGCCAACATTTTGGATTGCTTTAAAAGCAGATTGGATAAATTCCTGGAGGAGAAGGCTATCAATAGCTACTAGTCCTGATGGCTATATATTACCTACAGTATCAGAGGCAGTAATGCCTAACTTACACCAGTTGCTGGGGAACATGGGTGGGAGGGCACTGTTGCACTCATGTCCTGCTTGTGAGTTTCCCATGGGCAGCTGGCTGACCACTGTGTGTAAATTTCTTATGTACTTACGTGTCAAGAACCTGAAGTGTACAACCAGCCTAGGACCAGTCAAACTTTATTTATTTTAACTGAAATAGCTTTAGGCCATGTTTAAGGGCAAAAGCGCACTCATGCTGGCTTACTCAACCAAAACCCATACAATAAAATAGCAAAAATTAATAAAATCTATAAACACCAGCAATAATAACAAACAGATAGCCCAGCCCAGATAGTACTAAGAGTCTTGTTATGTCTGTGTTTCTCAGGAACCAGAGCATTGGTGGGAGAGAAGGTAAGGCACAGGCAGATTGGCTGTTGGAGGTCCTGGTTCGAGGACATCTCCTATTTTATGTATTTATACATTTATTTCATTTGTATCCCAGCTTTCTACTAAGAAAATGGCACTCAAGGTGCCTTGGAATGATAAATGAAAATTGATTAAAAGGAATATAAAACAAATTCATGAAAATGCAGTTAAAACCACAACAATAACAGAATTAAAAACAGCACCCACACAACAGAGCTGTTTATATGCCAAAAGCCTGCTTGAATAAAAAATGCCTGCATGATAGCGGAAGGACAGGAGAGAGGGAGTCAACCTAGCCTCCCTTGGCAGGGAGTTCCACAGCCTTGGAGCAACCATTGAGAAAACCCTCTCTTGCATCACCACCAAACACATCTCATCCTCATCCTCATCCTCATCATATATTTCTTGATAAGGTATTTGTGGGAGAAATGAATGCTGGCGTGTAAACCATATATTTCTTACCCGCCTCTCCGATTGGATCAAGGCGGGGAACAACAGCAAGCATAAAATACATAAAATACTGATTAAAAACATAGCATACACTGTTAAAAACATCCTAAAAGCATCCTAAAAGTATCCTAAAATTCTACTGGATAGGCCTGCCGGAAGAGATCAGTCTTGATAGCTTTCTTGAATGCTAAGATTGTCAAGCTGAAGAGGTTCCTCCAGCAGGCTATTCCACAGTCCGGGAGCAGCAGAAGAGGAGGTCCTCTGGGTAATGGTTATCAGCCTAGTCTTTGCTGATTGAAGTAGATTCTTCCCAGAGGACCTGAGTGTGCGGGGCGGATTGTACGTTGATCCCAAGTCACATAGCACTTTATAGGTCATAACTAGCACTTCAAATTGTGTTCAGAAACAAACCCAGTGAAGCTCTTATAAGAAGTAGCCAGCGAAGCTGCTGTAACAAGGGAGTCCTGTGTAACTGGTCAACACTCTGGTAGCAGCATTATGGACCAGCTAAAGTTTCCAAATGGTTTCTGAAGGCAGCCCCACATACTGCGTGTTACAGTAGTCCAAACGGGATGCATCTAAGGCATGTGCGATCATAAAGTGCAAAAGCAAGGAAAACCCCGTGGGGGAGTAAAAAGAAGCCAAAGGCAAAGGTAGAACCAGGCAATCTTCAAAACGAAATATTTACAAAGGTTCTGCAGACAACTTAACGAACTCTATAACAGCCCTGAGGAAGAGCGCAGTTTGCGTTCGAAACGCGTAGGCGGCACCTTGGCACTGTAAATAAACCTTTGTAAATATTTCGTTTTGAAGATTGCCTGGTTCTACCTTTGCCTTTGGCTTCTTTTTACTCCCCCATATGCGATCATAGCCAGACTACAGCCTTCCTACACCATTCCACCACCTAGTAGTGCAGGGAGCCAGAGCCGAACTTTCACCATGCCCCATTTGAGCCCTGCAGCGCCTGACAGGAGAGCAGCAATAGAATGGGGTATACAGCAAAATGACAAGGCAGCATTGGACTGTTACACAAATGCTGATTCTGTCACACAAGTTCTGTCAAAATCCAGCACCCCACACCAAGTTGGTTGGTTTGTTTTAAAAGACCAAATAGGATGAATGGCTTCACAGAGGGCTTTGTACTTTTATCAGTAAGTACTCTATGGAAGAAAGCATTTGTACCTTGTAGGGGAATGGAAAGCTTAGGCCTAATCTACACCAAGCAGGATATTGCAGTGTGAAAGTGGTCTATAAAAGGCAGGAGCCCCACTACTGCTTTATAGCGGAATTGAAGTGTACTGACTACTGTTTGGGTCCATTGACACATACCATACACCGCTTCCATAGTTCTATATCTTGCTTGGTGTAAATTAGGCCTTTGTCTCCCAAGATAATGTTCATGCAGCTGCAGAGTATTCTTAATGTGTCACCGTGCAGCGTTAACGAGGAAAGGAATGGATAATTTTCACAAGCTCAGAAAAGTGTCAGGCACACACCAAAACGGCATTGCTGCTGCTGTTTTTCAAATGTTAATACAAAACGAGCCTTTCTGATTATTTCTTGTTTATCAATATGTGCTTCTAATATAGGAGCCCCAGGCCGTGCAGGGTATGTTTTGGGAATCTCATTTGTTTCCCTTCCTGTGTACGGTGAGAAATAGAAAATTGTTTTGTAGCCGGTGCTGAAATTTCTTTCTGTTCTTGTATGTCAAGAGCAAAATAAGGGCTGTTCACGCCAATGTATCACAGGCCTTCAGTGACTAGAGTCCAGTGCCTCAGTGCCTGACGCATGAAGGATTTTCCTCTGCATCTCATAGCTGCATGATATGGAAGAATGGCAGTAGGTGTAAGGCGGAGTTCTGCTGATGGGGCTGAGCGCCGTCCGAGAGGCGAGAAGTCCTTAAGCATTAAGTGAATGGCACCGTGTGGTGATGACAGTGGGCACAGAGGGAAAGCACCTGTTGCACCTGGAGAGTGGCTGGCAAAATCTAGTGTGGGCCTTGTGCCAGCCATTCTCCATGCTTCCATCTCCCAGTACTGCCTATCAGTAATGGTTGGAGCTCTTTCCCGTAACGTAGTCACCACTCAGCAGGAGGGTGACCATATGAAAAAGAGGACAGGGCTCCTGTATCTTTTACAGTTGTAAAGAAAAGGGAATTTCAGCAGGTGTCATTTGTAGGCATGCAGCACTTGGTGAACTTCCCTCTCCACTGGTTAAAACAGCCATCTGTCAGGTATGCTTTAAGGTGGATTCCTTCATTGAGCAGGGGTTTGGACTTGATGGCCTTATAGGCCCCTTCCAACTCTACTATTCTATGATTCTATGAAAGCTGCAGAAGCCCTGCCCTCTTTTGTATCTGGTCACTCTACAAGAGAGGGCAGGGCTCCTGCAGCTTTAACTGTGATGAAGAGGGAATTTTACAACGTGCTGCATGCCTACAAATGATACCTGCTGAAATTCCCTTTTCTATACAACTGTTAAAGATACAGAAGCCCTGTCCTCCTTTTCATATGGTCACCCTAGTCAGCAGTGAAGGACTTCCCAAAAATGCCACCACTGTTACAGTGACTTGGTGGTAGGTATGGCTTAATTATAGCTATATCAGGAGAGAAACTACAATTGCTGATTTAGTCTTTGCCACACAGCTATTAAAACAGAGGAGACCTCGTTGGGTCCTTGGTCGGCAGCCATATATCACTAACAGTTGTGGCTATAGTCCTCCAGGTCTTTTTCCTAGGTGGCCCATTGAAATGGTTTAGGACCAAGTTCAGTCACGCTTGATGGGAATATTTTTTCACCAAAAATTCAGCTTTGACCTATACTAAGAACGTGTGTTTTTATGCATACAAAAAGGTTAGGTCTCTATGGTGAGGACATTTTGATACCGCTACCTGTGCTATAACTAATTACAACATGTAATAATCAGTTACAAGCCACGTTACTCAGTCTTATGCTTTGTTTCCCCAGGGGATAGGAAACAGAGTAAAAAAAAGGAAAGAAAAAAGGATGATTAGAGCAGGTTGGAAGTGATTTTGCACACAGTACACTTCAGAAGTGTTGGCGTGGTCTGCGATTCTTTTTTGGTTGTTTCTGCGTTGTCTATATTTAAAAAAGCTTGGCTGGCTATTTTTAAAATGCAGTAGTGCTGGCCGTACTATCTAAGGGTTCAGCACATGCCCCATCCTCTCAAACCAGGGATGCTGAATTTCATAACAGAGCAGTTGAGCTATTTTTAGCGTTGCTGGGATGGCTGAGAGTAACTGACATCTCCTGCATACCAAGGGGCTGCTCTCCAAAAAACACTGTATGCCGCTCATCTTTTAAAGGGACAGGTGATCATTTGTTGTTTAGCTATTCCCTGCCAGATAAAGAAGCAAATATTGGGGATGGATAAACATTTAGCAACATAGGGCCAGGATCCAGTTTGTGACTCGCTGAACTACTGGCACAGCTGCTTCAGGGGAGTGAACGGCAGGCAATATGGGACAACCATTAGCAGAAATTTCTGGGTCTCTCTCTCTCTCTTGAATGAGGGAATCAGGCCTGCTGTGTAAAAGTCAGGGTCTCGAGCTGACCGCTTGTTGCGAAGGGCAACCACAGTGCTTTCCCCCTTTTGCTAGAAGTGCTTTTCAAACATTCTGCCTTCTGGATCAAGTTGTCTGCAGCTAAACACCCATGTATTGTGGAGATTTCTGAGGCTTGCCGTAGGCTACGCACTGCATTCATAGGGAACACTGGCCAGGCCCTTTAGGCTTCACAGCTCTGGGCCAAATGTTAACGACAGTGATGCACAAATGCATCCTTGTCTCCTTCCCGGGCAATAGCAGCCATGCATGATCAAAAGAGTGCCACAAGGTGAGTGTGGGTTTAAGTGGGTTGTCTGTGTCATTTTCCTGATGAAAACACCACTGTCATCATCTCTGATAGCAAAAACCTGTTACATTTTTGCAACCAGGGCAAATGGAAGCTGTGGGGGAGATTTTCAGTTGGAGAATGGTTCAGAGGAAGCATTTATTTATTTATTACATTTATATCCTGCCTTTTTTCCTCAAAAGAACCCAAGGTGGTGTACATAATCCTCCTCTCCATTTTATCCTTACCACAACAACCCTGTGAGGTGGGTTGGGCTGAGAGTCTGTGACTGGCCCAAAGTCACCCAGTGGGTTTCCATGGCTGAGTGGGGACTAGAACCCGGATCTCCCGTCTCCCAGTAGTGGCTCCTTAGCCTCTACACCACACTGGCTCTCAATTAAACCTCTGCTCCTCCCAAGCAGTTATCCTGATCTGGATCGAGGCCACTGTGCTGCTGGTGGAAAGAGATTCCAAGAGATAGGAGATACATTCATGTTCGTAAATGTATAGTTTGTCCCCAAGAGTGTACACTACTCACCGAATGATTCTGCTGTGGCAGAATGTTGCAGGGGGAACTAGTAGTAGCAAGCAAGCTATCTTTCAGGGAAGCAAGAGTGCTATCCTTCTCACTGAAGAGCCCCCAACAAGCTTCCAAGTTTGAAAACTACTGGGCTACACTATCCTTCTACTTGCCTCCCATGTTTGCTCGCCCATCTACTTCTCGATTTGTCCTGCTCTGCAATTTCTTGTCCTTTTATCTATAAGGGAACAATCCTATGGCTCTCTGACATTGCCTGAGGAGCTATGGGATACTGGGGATTCCCCTCAGAAGGAGAAATCAGAGATCCAACTCTACTCCCTGCCCCCTCGCAACTGGCATGGGAAGAACCACACCAGCTGGCCTCCAAGGTTGGAAAAGCAACCTCCAAGAGGGGAGAAAGGGGGTGCTTCGGTGGGCGTGGAGGGGGAGGAGACTGGAGAGGCCAGAATACAAATTATCCTGAGGCCTCTCTAGCTTCTCTCCCTCCTCCTCTGAAACAGCTCAGTGAAAAAGCAGGGCAGGAGGACAGGAAGGCAATGGTTGGAGGCTTCCAATCAGTGAGGGTGCAATTGATAGGATTGCACCCTAAGCCGCTAGCCTAGGATTGACCCTTTGAACTACCTGCAGACTCCTCATCAACTCACCCTTCCTATCAGAGTTGCCTGGAGTTGCTCCGTCTGTGGCTGCCTCATTTTATGAAGGCCTGGGATACAGCTTGTGACAAGACAGGTGGATTACCCGTGTTTGGTAGCTCCTGCTAGGAATTTGGGTGGCTAGCTTTGTCCATCTAGCTCAGCATTGACTACACCAGGGGTGTCACACCTATTTAATCTTCCAACCCGAGGGCCAAATTCCATTTTGGAGATGCTCTCAGGGGCCGCATTCCAGTGGTGAGTGGGGCCAAAGGCAAAATGGGCAGGGCCAAAATGCCAAGAATGCCAGCATATTTTAGCTTAAAGATGGTAACTAAGCCTTAGGAGAGGCATTTGGACCTTTTAGAATGGGGGAAAACCTGGGGCAGGGCCATAGGAAAGCAGGCGGGGCTATGGAAAATGGGCAGGGCTTCTGGGAAATATCAGAGGGCCAGAGGTTCTGCATGCCTGGTCTACACTGCCTGGCAGTGGTTTTCCAGGGTCGTGGGCAGGAAAGGTCTTTCCCATCACCTACTAACTGCTCTTACAGAGGGGTAATTGACTTTATCATGTTGCTTTGACCTTTAATTTGTTTGCAGGTTCAAAGGATGAAACAAAGATTACCAAACCCCAAGTCTGAAACAAGACAAGAGCGTTATATTATGTGACTGCATTGAACCCGATGCAGCACTGTGAGTAAATAATAGGTTATTTCTCTTCTACCTACAGTTAACTATTTTTTGTTTAAAAGGTTGACCTGGAAGAGAGCTCACGCTCTCTTGGTGCAGTAAGCATCCTGCAGGTGCAGAATTTTCCCTTCCCTCATAAGCCTAAACAGAGACTTAATTACTGCTTCCCGTAAGCACAACACAAAATAATGTAATAGAACTGTCAAAGTGTCCTTTCCTTTTAATCTGGCAGTGACGTTAGCCGACTTGCAATCTATTTATAACCTTTGCTGCATGGGCACCTCTTGCGTTCATAGAGATCTTTTCTTTCTCCAGCAGGGTTTAATTTGCTGTTAAGAGTAAAATAAGGACATACAAGATGAGGGCTTGTGAGGATTGACTGCGGGGAGGGGGCCCTCGTCCTCCCTTGATGCAATCACGGTGCGGGGGTAGGTAGTACTGGTAGTGGGAGAATGGTGGGACGGCCCCCATCCTGAGCGACCCAAAGCACTTTCCCCCAAAGCACAGTTGCAAAGTCCTTGGTTAGCCTACAACCTAAGCAATATTGTGTGGGGAGGGAGGCCTTAGGGCGTAAACGCTACACCATTCTCCCAGTGGTGCCTGGGTGAGCTCCTCTCTCTCTCGGCACAGCTAGACGGGGCGATATCCCAGGGATCGCCCCAGGATCGTCCCTGTGCATCCACATGATGCACAGGGGATACCAGGAGCAGGGAGGGATGATCTCTCCCTTGCTCCAAGATATCGGCTACCCTTTAGTCACGTTTTTTCCTGCGGTCTCAGGATGATTCTGAGACCCCGGGACGTGTGGCCCGCCATCGTGGTTTTGTCCCGGTTCCTCGTAACCGCGAGGACCCAGGAACGGAACTCTTCAGGAGCTCGGTGCCCATCGGTGGTGGGGTGGGGGAAGCGGGAGGTTTTTTTTTTTAAAGTCACTTTTTCGGTGGAGTACTCCTGTGCAATTTCTCGCTTAAAAAAAATAAACAAAATGGTGGGTGCAATGTCCTCCGTCCTCCCTGGACGTCACGTGTAGGCTGAGGGGGTGAATCTCGTGAGCATAATACCACAAGATCCTCCCCCCTCCCTCCCAGAAAGCCAGGAGGTCTAGACATGCCCCCCCTTCTCTCTCTCTCTCTCTCTCTCCCTCGGGAAGAGGAGAATTGATCACCCTTGATCCAGTTTCTCCCTGCTCCCATTCATGTGTAGAAATGGACAAGTAAAATGATCAAGGGCTAAAGCAACTCCCTTATGAGGAAAGGTTACAACAGCTGCGATGGTTTAGCTTAGTAAGGGGAGACATGATATAGGGGTACAAAATTATGTATGGTATGGACAAAGTGGAGAGGGAGACATTTTTCTCCCTCTCTCATAATACTAGAATCCAGGATCATCCCATGAAGATTCAGGAAGTACTTCTTCACACAGCGCATAGTTAAAACTATGGAATTCGCTACAAGTCATAGTGATGGCCACCAATTTGGATGGCTTAAAAGTGGATTAGACAAATTGATGGAGGTTAAGGCTATCAACGATTACTAGTCCTGATGGTTATATACTACCTCCAGTATCAGAGACAGTATGCTTATGTACACCACTTGCTGGGAACACGGGCAGGAGGGTGCTGTTACACTGTTGTTCGGCTTTTGGGTTTCCCGTAGGCAACAGGTTGGCCACTGTGTGAACAGAACGCTGGGCTAGATGAACTCTTAGTTCGATCCAACATGGCTCTTCTTTTGTCACTGTCAGGGCTTCTAAATTATTCTTAACCACTGGCCCATATAGCTTGGCACAATCTGCTGAGGTGTGAAGTGTTTCTTAGATTTGTGGCCTGTCCCTGGAGAGAAAACATCCCTACTAGCAATGGGTTGTATTAAAACTCCTGACCAACAAGGCAACACACTGAACCATTGATTTAGAGATCAGGGTGTAATAAATAAAACAATTCTCTCCTTCCAAAGGAGGTGAAAATGCATGGTTGCCAACCTTGCCTGGCCAGAATCTTCCTCAGCAGTTGTCAGATAGTTTGAATGAAGAGATGTGTTTGCGTGTGCTTTTAATTTTTAAATGGAGTTTAAAGGAAAGCAAAGACCCTTCAGAGGGGGGCACCTACAACCTGTTCAAAAGACACTGTCGAACTATATTTACATAGAATCTATACTATAAATCCACTGTTAAATGGCTATTGCCTAACTCTTTCAATAAGATGAACGCAACCGGGCAGATTTCTTTCCGATGATCTGCAGTAAAGTCATATTAAATGTATATATTGGAAGCTACCATGAAAGGGTTTGACCCTGAAAGTTGACCTATAAATATTTTAAATAAATAAAATCAATATATATTGCACTTGATTTATGAAGTTTGTAAACCACAGTTATAGATGCAGAAAGTGAAATTTAACTCAGTTTGTTGCTCAAGACCACCCAGTGAGCCTGTCGAGGGGGAGGATTTTGAATCTGCTGGTCTTCTGTATGACAGAAACACTCTGTCTGTTAATCACACAGCCCTGGGTTATGCTTGCAGCATTTCTTTGTGAACTTTGCATTCCAGACTTAAGACTAGATGATACTTTGAGATGTTTTCCCTACTCTGTGGTCAGGTGACACTTGTGGTCTTTCATAATTTGGTGAACACTTAGGGCTCATGATCCGAAACTGACCTATAGAAATAAATAAAGACAAAGGCTAGTCCGTGGTTGGGAGGTATGAGGAAAGTTTTGTGCAATGGATATAGTGTTTTGTGTGGTATGGGAGATCCCAGTTTAGCCTTGCTCAATCAATCAATCAACTTATATTTGCTTAAAAGCAAAGACCATTGTTAAACAGGAGTGGGGGGAGGAGAAAAACCCAACACAAATCCACAATAAAGAATCAACCTTGCTTAATCAAAATGTTCCATGAGCAGCTCCTGATACACCACTGTCTTTCGGCCTCAATAACAGCTGTGAAAGGAACTGATCTTGTGAGATAAGTGGAGTGAGAGTTCTGATAATGGCAGCCGGCCCCACAGTCTTCCCATACTTGACCTCTGTGTGTTAGTTGGAACATGACCTACAATCATGGATGGGAAAAACACTACTGGTCCACCAGAAAAACGGGGTGTAACAATCATGCAATTTCCTCCTTTTCGCATAGGCCACAATGTGCAAATTCTCACTACTGCATGAAGATCAGGCATGTGAAGGGGTTGGGACAGTGGCACAATCGTTACTCATGTGCAGAAAACAATGTCAGCACAGGGCTAAATGTTATCCCAACACAAGGGAAGAGACCTATGGGTCAAAGTACTCAGAATTATATGGCGTAACCTTCTAGGGCCTAAGAGTGAAAAGTGTAAAAGCTGTGTCAAGGTTTAAATGCCTCTTAAAGGCATATTTCTTTACGCAGGCATTCTCTGACTTGTCATGGCTTATGACAGCACTCCATTTTTATGATGATCTTGTTGTAATGTTTTTATGTATTGATCGTTTTTCTCATTCTTTTATTATTTGTACATTGGCTTTATATTATATTTATTATTGCATTTATAGCCCGCTTTTTTTCCTCTGAGGAACCCAAGGCAGCATACATAATCCTCCTCTCCCTTTTATCCTCACAACAACCCTGTGAGGTAGGCTGGGCTGAGAGTCTGTGACTGGCCCAGAGTCACCCAGTGGCTTTCCGTGGCCGAATGGGGACTAGAACCCGGATCTCCTGACTCCCAATCCGACACTTTAGCCACTAAACCACATATTTGTTTGTATTATGAACAGCTTAGAGATCTTAGGATATCAAGTGATATAGAAGTAGTATAAATAAAAAAATAAATGGCCACTATCCAACTGCAGCATTCTGTTTGCACAAATGACGTTGCACTAGCAGAAACTAGCTTCTGAACTATGCGCAAAATGACAATCCAGCTGAAGTTAAATTTGTACAAGTGCGTTTGCACTAGCAGTTGTGTAAGGCATTGTGTATTACACTTGCACAACTCATTGTGTAACTTGTTGCACAACCGCTTGCACAGATTGCACAAGTGTAATAGCCAACTGCTTGTGCAATAGAACGATTCAGCCAAGCTCTACTATTATTATTATTATTATTATTATTATTATTTATTTATTTATTTATTTATTTATTTATATAGCACCATTAATGTACATGGTGCTGTACAGAGTAAAACAATAAATAGCAAGACCCTGCCGCATAGGCTTACATTCTAATAAAATCATAATAAAGCAATAAGGAGGGTAAGAGAATGCACCAAACGGGCAGTATAAAAGTCAGAACAATTCAAGTTTTAAAAGCTTTAGGAAAAAGAAAAGTTTTTAGCTGAGCTTTAAAAGCTGCGGTTGAGCTTGTAGTTCTCAAATGTTCTGGAAGAGCGTTCCAGGTGTAAGGGGCAGCCGAAAAAAATGGACGAAGCCGAGCAAGGGAAGTGGAGACCCTTGGGCAGGTGAGAAACATGACATCAGAGGAGCGAAGAGCACGAGCGGGGCAATAGTGTGAGATGAGAGAGGAAAGATAGGAAGGAGCTAGACAGTGAAAAGCTTTGTAGGTCAACAGGAGAAGTTTATATTGGATTCTGAAGTGAATTGGAAGCCAATGAAGAGATTTCAGAAGTGGAGTAACATGGTCAGAGCGGCGAGCCAAGAAGATGATCTTAGCAGCAGAGTGGTGAACAGAAACCAACGGACTGATGTGAGAAGAAGGAAGGCCAGTGAGAAGAAGGTTGCAGTAGTCCAACCGAGAAATAACCAATGCATGAACAAGAGTCTTGGCAGAAGAGACAGACAAAAATGATCGAATCCTGGTAATATTATACAGGAAAAAACGACAGGATACTGCCCAGTCAGGGTAAAAGTCAAGGCCACCTTCAGCATTTTCCTTTGAAGGCCCATGGGTCTCGGAAACCGATCCTTGAAATAAACCAATCCCATGCACAACTTACAGCGTCCTGTTCATAGAGTCATGCTTCTCAATCCACTTTTTGAAATGGGGTGGGGTGGTGCCTTTGTGTCTGAAATACACATTTATGGTACTGTGGTGTGTTTTTTAATTGCGACCTCTAAATGCTCATAAGGCTGTTACTTCAAAGTATTATTTCCAGTGGAAAAAGCAGCTTACTTGTGTTATTGTTCACAATATCCACACAGATTTTCATGCTACAGAGAGGTGGCTGGCTGATTCCCTGGCATTAAAATCTTCCTAAGTGAGCGCTGACACAGTGCACCACAAAGACCTCAGAGTCGTGCCAGGTCAAGTAAGGTCTGACAAGTCCAGGCCCTCTCAGATTAACAGCTCCCTAAGCTGCTGCTGGAACCATGTACTGCTCAGCTCTGAGGCTAACATTACATAGAATCTCGTAAGGATCTTCATTTAATAGGAACTTGTCTGATTGCAACTAGAATGAGCAAAATGTTAACTTTAAGATCATTCTCCTCTATTTTACTGCATGGCACAGCAAGTTAATTCTTCAACACAAAACTTGACCCCCCCACCCTTAGATAATAACTATGACGACTAAATACTATTATTATTATTATTATTATTATTATTATTATTATTATTATTATTATTATTATTATTATTCCCAGTACTGGGAATCAAGGCAGTTTACAAAATTAAAACATGTACAATTAAAACATATAAATATAAATTACAAAAGTTAAAATAGAATTAAACCTACAGTAAAATTAAAAACATTTAAAATTTTAAAAACTGTAACAGGTTAAAAGGGAGGGAATCCAATACATTAACACATTAGTTCCAAAAGCCTGCTGAAACAAAAAAGGTTTTGCCTGCCTCCAAAATTGCAGCACAGAGGAAGCCAGCCTAGCCTCCCTGGGAAGGGAGTTCCAGAGCCTTGGAGCAGCCACCGAGAAGGCCCTCTCCCACGTACCCATCAGGTGTGCCTGGGAAGTTGGTGGGACTGAGAGAAAGGCCTCCCCAGAAGATCTCAGAGCATGGGCAGGCTCATATGGGAGAATACAGTCTTTCGGATAACCTGGACCCGAGCCATAGGTGATAACCAGCTCTTTGAATTGTGCCCGGAAACAGACTGGAAGCCAGTGAAGCTGTTTTAACATGGGAGTTGTATGCTCCCTGTAACAATCTGGCTGCAGCTCTTTGAACCAGCTGAAGTTTCTGAACAGTCTTCAAAGGCAGCCCCACGAAGAGCGTGTTACAGTAATCCAATCGGGATGTAACTAAGGCATGTGTCACCATTTCCAAGTCCAACATCTCTTAATAGCTGCTATCTAAGAAAAAAAATGTAGACATCCTTTTCTCTACTGCCCTCCTAACTAGTAGTCTTGTTGTATTGTTATATGGGATTCTCGCTTTTTGTTGCTTGTATTTTAAACTTCAATGGCAAAATAAAATCATGTGTGCAAAAAATGGAAAATCATAACATCTTTGGTTAGTGAATCTGCAGGCTGCATGTATTCAAGGTTTTAAATTCAGCCATCACTCTTCCCAATACTTCAGCTACCGTACAAACACTAATAGTATCTCATGCTTTGATCTTCCTGCCTGCTATGTTGTCTGCTTGGCCTCTTCAAGGTGCTGCAGGTCTGACACTGGGAGCCCTGCCAATCAGACACTGGTTTTGTGTGTTCCCTGAATTGCTGGTCAGAGGATGAAGCTAAAGGAAGTTCCCACAAGATGAGTTAGTACCAAAAGGCTGCCCTCGCCCTCAACAGTTGAATGCTCAGAAATCCTCAAGGAGGGTCCTCTGAGTGTTTAATTTTAATGTTCGAAGGGTGCAGTGTCAGTTCTCCTCCATATCTGAGCATGCTAGTAAATAACAAGAGGTAAAACATTGTTCTTCTTTAATAAGGAGCTATTTCAAGAACTGTCAGCCAAGCATCATATATCTTCCTTGGTTTTCTAAGCGATATGTTGGCTAAAGGTAAGGCCCACCATCCCCAAGCTAGATACATAAATCAAAATGGCCCTGGGTTTAGAGATCCGGAGCAAACTTAATTTCCCACTGATGTCTGATCACAGAAAATGTGGGAGCAGTTGGCAGAACATTGATATTGACTCTTTGGCTATTCACTTAGGACTCCCTATACTGGCTGCCCACACTAGCCAAGCCAAAAATTGTGGTCACCAGGTTCAGTCCGCTGCCCCCCCCCCACCCCCATTCCTGCCTCCCAACAGATGGATGGAAGTAAAGGAATCCCTCCCAGCCTTTCCTATGGGAAAGGCATCAGAGTAGCATTTCAGCTTCAGCCAATGCTGAGCAAAGGGGCTTAGAGAGTCAAGAATACTTCTAATCCCTCCCTCAGTTTCCTTCCAACTTTGCAGCATGGAATGGCCACGGAGCTGTCAGACGATCCCCGCCCACTGCTCAACTTCAACCGAAATATTTCCGCTTGTCTTGCTCACCAAAAAGCGGTGCCACACTCACTTTGGCACGTGTACTTGTTGAAGCTTGAAGACTTGTATCCGTGGTTTATAATTGGCCAGGATCAAGTTTCTTGATCAGGATTCCTGCATTGAGCAGGGGGTTGGACTCGATGGCCTTGTAGGCTCCTTCCAACTCTGCTATTCTATGATTCTAAGTGGTTATTTTATTGGTTCAATTCACAAAATACCTTTACTTCTGCAGTTTGACTAAAAAGCTGGTTTCAGTTGACGAAATTTAAAGAGAAAAGGGAAGGGACCCCCCTTTTTTTAAAACTACAAGCTCAGCAAAGATAGGCTACATTTTTGCAGACTCATTTTTCAAAGACGTTGCTGTTTGCAAGGCACCTTCATTTTTCACACTCGGGTTCTGCATTACTCATCACTTTGAGAGGCATCACTTGTTGATGGGGTTTTCTCTCGCTTAATCACTGTTGAATACGATTTCTGTTGGGAACACCAAAACAAAAGCCCTTACTCTGCCTTTTGAGTCATCCGTTGGAGGGTGCCCCAGGGCTGGGGGAAATAATGAAGCCTTTGCACAATTTTTTAAAAGTCTCAGCTGGACTTTTATGCAATTTTACATTTATGCTGTAATACCTGCCACAGAGCAGGCAAAGTTGACTTCTGGCATCTGCCAACAGCTGCTTCTTGATATGCTCTGGGAAATCATGCTGAACAATCTGGACAGCTGTGGAAGGATGCTTTGAAAACAATGGAGCAACATTTGATATTCAGGTAGAAACCTGGAGTAATGTTAATTCTTAGTCAAGATTATTCATTTTCGTAATCCCCTGTGGTGAGTAAGAATTGCCTGCATGGCAGCCACGTTTTATCAAAAGTTAACAATCTAGATGTGGAAAGAGTCTGAAACTTGGACTATTTCAACAGCTGCCGGGGACCAGAAGACATAGGGTGGGCATAAAGACGTCTGGGACTTCTACTCCCAATAGTCCTGACCACTGGACATGCTGGAAGGGACTTCTGGGAATTGAAGTCCCAAACATCTAGACATCTACCTTCTGCCCACCTTTACTGTAGACCAGCCTTTTCCAACCTGGTGCCCTCCAGAGGTTTTGGACTTCACTTCGTATTAGCTCCAGCCAGCATGGACAATGGTCAGGAATGTTAGGAGTTCTAGTTGAAACTATCTGGTGGGACTGGAGAAGGGTGCTTCTGTGGGCTAGCATCTTTACCATCAGCCAGCCTCCAGGTCCACCTGTGGCTCTTCCTTACTCCTGCCTCTAAAAAAGAGCCTGGAATCTCGCCTACATTAACTGTCAGGAATCAGAAGAGACGGCCATAAAGTTAAAGACCTCCATGTTTTCCTAGTATAGTGTATATTTTTGTGGATTTTTTTTTAATTATAAGCCATTTTATGAGCCAATTTTGGTTGGAAACAGGGATAACAAGTGTGTATGTGTGTCCAGGTAAGCTAGTAAAAATATGTAGGCTTGTAAACTTTTGGTGACTTTTCTTCACACAAGTAAACTTAGCCAAATCTGATATCTGAACAGAGCCCAAATCCATTATTATTCATGGGCATGTTCAAATATGTTCCGTTATTGAAGGGTCAACTCATTGACAAGCATGTTAAGATTAGATGTCTAGGTTCTAATTTTACCTCAGCCCTGAAATTCAATGGATTCAAGTCATCTTCTCTCTTGGATTTTGTTCACACCATGTAGCAAGCAAGGCTGGGCCTTCTGCTTGTTGTGGCTTGAAGTAACAATACTTAAACTCTGATTATCTGATTCATTTTCTGGGGTAAATTTGAGGGTAGAACTAGAACATTTAGGATTGGGATGTTTAAATGCATCCAAATGTATAATAAAAAAGTATTCAGCTATATAAATGAGTGATCACAACAATACAAACAGAAATCTTACTCATCTTCTTGCAACAGATAATCAAAACAGCTGAAATTCCTATAGATCTTTCAAGACAGGTACTGTGAGAAGATTAACCAATTCCCATAGATAGGAAAAGGTTTGTGGCGAAACTACCTCATTATGTGTTATACTTTCAGTATCTTGTGTCAGAAAATTCCAGAAGTGCTATGAACATTGAAGCATGTCTTAGGCTGTTGAACTTTCTCGGTGTCTATGTTACATTTAGTGACTGAAACATGTATTTTAGAAAAGGTAAGAATTCACTGTGTGCAGTTTTCTCTTAGAGGTCACAAGCATCAGCCACTTTCTTCACCTGTTTAGCCTGTTTTCCCAGTTGTACAAGTGCCTCCATTAGCTTAGAAATGTCAGTGTCAATCAAATTTACGATGGAGGGCAAACAGCTTATAAAAATGCTGCTCTTCAGTTGCGCTCTTCCATGTTTTTTTTTTACCTGTCAAATCGTTCTTCACTTTAGTGCACGTTTGGGTGAAAACGCAGCAACCATGAACAGAGGCTAGTTAAAAAAACAAACCCAATAAAGGGGTCGACTCTTGCGACCATTTAAAAACAACAGCAACTACTAGGCCATTCAATTGCTACATCTGCAATTTTGGCACAGTGAATATTGACTTGCGGATTATTGTGCCATATTGCAGTACATGAAGCAAACTATGGCTGAGCCTAGTTTGAAAATGTCTTGCAGGAAGCTGTGATTTGCAGTTTGAACATGAGTTGGAGTGTTCACCACACGACTTCAATTTGTTTGCTTATATGCTTGGCAGCTACACGACTAGGCCTCATATTTTTATTGACAATATTGTATACACGAGAAGAAAGCAGGGTTGATAGCGGAGAATGGTCTGACCCACGAACCCATTGGCTGGAATAATTAGTAGCCTTTTAGAGTGCTTTTGAGTGTTTTGGAGCCCTTTACATATATTATCCCAGTAATCCTTAGAACAATCTTGTGAAGTAGCCCAGCATTATACCAGTGGGCCCTCAAAAGAAGCTTGAAGTTACAAGGGTCCATAGGGCTAGATTTGAATCTGCCTATTCATTTGTCAAGTATGTTTTAGGGTGGATTCCTGCATTGAGCAAGGGGTTGGACTCGATGGCCTTATACTGTAGGCCCCTGCCTTCAAACTCTACTATTCTATGATGATGATCATTATTATTATTATTATTATTATTATTATTATTATTATTATTATTTGTATCCCGCCTTTTGCCCAATACTGGGCCTCAAGGCGGTCTTACAAAGTTTAAAACATACATTGTAAAACCTAGGAAAAGAAACGTAAAAAACCCACATGTTTAAAATACACAACAAAATTATAATAACATAGATGGAGGACCAAATTACTCTCCAAAGGCCTGTTGGAACAAACAAGTTTTAGCCTGCTTTCGAAAACCCATCAAGGAGGGAGCCAGTCTAGCTTCCCCAGGAAGAGAGTTCCAAAGCACTGGAGCAGCCATTGAGAAGGGCCTCTCCCATGTACCCACCAAGCACGCCTGTGAAGATGGTGGGACTGAAAGAAGGGCTTCTCCAGAAGATCTCAAAGCATGGGCAGGCTCATAAGGGAGAATACAGTCTTTCAAATAACCTGGACCCGAGCCATATAGGGCTTTATAGGTCATAATCAGCACTTTGAAATGTGCCCGGAAACAGACAGGAAGCCAGTGGAGCTGTTTTAACAGGGGAGTTGTGTGCTCCCTGTAACCAGCTCCGGTCAACAATCTGGCTGCAGCTCTTTGACCCAATTATCTCATCAGAATATATGAATCATCTCCACTGTGATGGCCATGCTTGATTCTAGGTCTTCACATGCTTTAGAAAGAGGTTGGAATGAGGGAAGGAATGCTGAAGTGAGGGAATTGACTGTAGTACCTCAAGACTACAGATGGGAGATAGCACTCTTTCATGCTCCTGCCAAAACAAAGCTCCCTCCAACATCAGGGAGAAAGATTTTAGCCTACCCATTTGCTTGTGGTGCTCATTTTCTAGTTACAGGAACTATTTAATGGAGCTGTGGCACTTAATCTGTGGTGACTGATTCACACATGCCAACCCACTACTTGATGCTACATCTTCATGTGATGAACATGCAGGTTGATGACAACCCCATCAAGAACCGTTCCCAGTGGCAGCACCACAGTTACCTATTTATTTATATTCCAACTTTCTTCCATGGACCTCAAAGTGGATGCCACTGGGAACAGTTCTCGATGGGGTTGTCATCAATCTGCATGTTCATCACATAAAGATGTAGCATCAAGTAGTGGGCTGGGCATGTGTGAATCAGTCACCACAGATTAAGTGCCACAGCTTCCCCCTTCCTGATTAAGTGCCACATGCTTCCCCCTTCCCGTCGGTTAGGTGGAGAAATAATGCCTAGCGCATTATTCAGCGCATATACTCAGTTCCTGCTTGGGTAGAGACTTGAACCTGGGTCTCTCCAATCCTAGCTCCACTATGCCAGAGTTACAGAACGTTGCTCCTGCTAGAATTCAAGCCTTAAGTGTATTCCAGAAACAGCCTTTTGGTACGGATTGTGCGGTAATGGCGGAGTTAAGAATACGCCGGATCATTTTAACTCGCTACAGTTTTTAAGAACTCAGATTTGTGAAGACAAACAGCATCTCTCTTTCTTTCTCGTCTTCCTCTGCCTTAAAAGGCCAGTATTAGAACAAAAAACTGCCTACATCGGAAAAAATGCCGAATGTTGTTAGCCTTCATATCGGCAGAGCTTGTCATACCAATTCACGTATTCTGTTGGAGTGACTCTGTCACCAGAGATTCAGGTTGTGATCATCAAAGCTTTTTCTGGCAAGTAGCAGGAAGCTATGCTCCTATTCAGCTCTTGTCTGACCTCACTTTGCCTCTTCCTGCTGACTGACCACAACTGATTATTAAAGAAATGAGTCCTGCTTGCTGCTGCTGCTGCTACCACTGACTTGCTCATGGTATATGATTCACTTGCTTGAAGGGGAGAGAGAGTGAAGGAATGTATAATAATGCACCCGCACTTGCATTATACTGTATTATATATTTCTATATATCTGCCTATCTGTATCTATCTAGTGATCTGTTTGGCCAATAGTAGATTTTAAACATAGGGCATGTCTACACCTCCTGGTGTTCCAGGAGGGAGGGGGGAGGATCTCGTGATATTCTGATCGCGAGATCCTCCCCTTTGGACAGACGGCGTGCATGACATATAATCCTTGTTTGAGCTCTTCTTATACTGTTAAGTCATTGCACCCAATACCAATAATTTACAAAAACATGATGTACTGTCTGTTAGATGTTTATTATTTAGTTACTCTGTACCAACTTTATTTGGGACCCAATATTTCTATAATTAACCAAATAATTAAAAAAATCTTCCTGTTGACTTTTCTAGAGGAGTTGTTTTATGTACCTCTATCTATTTTTGTAATGGAAAGGAACCATTTTGTTGTTGTTTCCGACTGTATCTTGTAAAGTATTTCATTACACTTCCCTTGTAATCACACAGACAAGTTGTTAGCGTGTACACAAGTTTAGCTAATGATGGAGGACTATGTACCAACATACCAGCTGTTTTGACAGCTAACAATTTTGTCACCAAGAAGCTAGTCTTGAGAATCTGATTACTCAACCTTCCCAGTGCATACAGGGCTTTTTTAACATCTTAAAAATATCTAATCATGAAAAATCTGCATTCTAAGTTGCAGGAAAATATAAATGCTTTGAAGTTCATATTCCAATACAAATTTGCCAGGGCAAGCCACCTCACCCCATGAAAGCAGCATTATTTTACCATGAATCCCATGATCTCTGAGGCATGATCCCACAGTGAGGTTTCCGCAGGAAAACTTCTGGTGAATTATATCCTAGGTTTGCAAGCGCCGTCCTGAAATTTCCAGTCCCACAAAGAGTTTAAAGAGCCAAAAGTGCCCCAATGTTTGATGATGCCACATAGAAATGTGTTAAGTGCCACACGAAAGATGGTACTTAAAACACTCCATGGCAGGGCAACAACAAAAAGTGAAATATTTTTCTAGTTCTGAATTTGTATATTTACCTAGGCTCTACTGCCTTGCCTTCCTTAGAATGGAGGCTCTTCCATCCGTAAGGGCTTGGGGAAATTAGGAACTTAAAATAACAACTACTTTTACAATTCTTTTGCAGTTGATGATACCAAAAGGGTGAAGTGCTTTTTCTTGGCACATATCTTCATTATGAGAATTTGCCACCTCTTAGCTTAGGAAGGAAGAAAGGGAATGGCCAGCTTTCTTTTTGAGGATACAAAGGTTCTTACTGTGTGTGTGTGTGCATGGGTTTCCTGGGAAGGGTTCGTTTTGAACTTCTTTGAGCACATGTTAACAAACAAGCAAGTCTGCGCTGGGGAGGAAGTTCTCGAATAGTTTCAAGTATTGACACCAAGACTGGCATCTTGTTAAGAACTTCCCCTATTCCCTGGCATTTGTCAGCATACACGATGGCCAGATCTAAACCAAGCAGGATATAGCACCATGAAAGCGATATAAAAGCAGCAAATAAGAGGCAGGAACCACACTACTGCGTTATAGTGCACTGAAGTGCATTGACAACTGTTGGGGCCCATTGACACATACCATATACCGCTTTCGTAGTGCTATATCCTGCTTGGTGTGGCTTCTGCCTCTTATATACCACTTTCATACTGCTTTCACAGTGCTATATCCTGCTTGGTGTAGATCTGGCCTAAGTTTTTAACAGGATTTTTATTATTGGCTGTGCAAAATTGTTCCTTATTTTTGTATGCCGGTGGTTTTAAATTACAAGATATTGTATTTTTACATTTTTAATCTTTGTAAGCCCTCCTGGAGAGCTTTGGCTATTGCAAGGGTAGGTATAATATACACAACGAAATGAATCATAGAATCATAGAATAGCAGAGTTGGAAGGGGCCTACAAGGCCATCAAGTTCAACCCCCTGCTCAATGCAGGAATCCACCCTAAAGCATCCCTGACAGATCGTTGTCCAGCTGCCTCTTGAATGCCTCTAGTGTGGGAGAGCCCACAACCTCCCTAGGTAACTGATTCCATTGTCGTACTGCTCTAACAGTCAGGAAGTTTTTCCTGATGTCCAGATGGAATCTGGCTTCCTTTAACTTGAGCCTGTTATTCCATGTCCTGCGCTCTGGGAGGATCGAGAAGAGATTCTGGCCCTCCTCTGTGTGACAACCTTTTAAGTATTTGAAGAGTGCTATCATGTCTCCCCTCAATCTTCTCTTCTCCAGGCTAAACATGCCCAGTTCTTTCAGTCTCTCTTCATAGGGCTTTGTTTCCAGACCCCTGATCATCCTGGTTGCCCTCCTCTGAACACGCTCCAGCTTGTCTGCGTCCTTCTTGAATTGTGGAGCCCAGAACTGGACGCAATACTCTAGATGAGGCCTAACCAGGGCCGAATAGATAGGAACCAGTACCTCACGTGATTTGGAAGCTATACTTCTATTAATGCAGCCCAAAATAGCATTGGCCTAAGTGGGAGGAAATGTTTTTCTGCTGTAGAGAAAGATGTTTCTATTTATTTAACACTGAGCATTTCTCTCTTAATTTATGATAAGTTGGTGGTAGACAATATGTGGCCCGCCAACGTTGCCTCTGCTGTGCCACCGAGAATTGCTTCCACCACACTGCAGCAGGGAGTTGTTTGGTGAGCCGAGGGGAGCACAATTCTACTGGGAAATTGCCCACACCATGAGGCCTCCGACCCTCTGAAGGTGCCCACCTTTAACCGATGCAAACAATGGTGCACCTATATATGCTTCCAACATTGAGATTTACTAATACCGTATATACAGAAATTCTGAGGTTTGGGTCAAAGGTGTTATTTTTTTAAGCAGAAAAAAAAATCACACACACACCCTCACCCAGTTTAACCAGAAGGAGGGGAAATGAATCTCCAGAAGCAGCTTTTCTTTAACCCCTGCTGTAATCCACTGAAGATGA
Organism: Elgaria multicarinata webbii; assembly: GCF_023053635.1. Lineage (NCBI taxonomy): Eukaryota > Metazoa > Chordata > Lepidosauria > Squamata > Anguidae > Elgaria > Elgaria multicarinata. Next base: position 21,517,975 of record NC_086178.1, on the reverse strand, counting down.
AGGGGGTCTGTCTTTTTTAGAACATCCAAGACTTAATAATGTCACAGGGAATAATGCAGATGGTGAGGCTCCCTTTGTGGTTAAGCAGCTTTCTCTCCAGTCTTTAAATACTCTTGGAATCCTTTATTCGTTCTTGGCAACTGATTTGCCAGAATCACACGCACCAAAGCTCCACACTCTTTCCTTTAGTAACCGTATCCCCCAATAGATGGAGAGAATTATACTTCTATAGTAGCCTCCCCATGTGTTTGTCATATCCTTCCCCCACTTGTGGCTGCTTGTCTCCCTTATTTTTCCCATCCCCACCTCCCAAGGTCTGCCTATAAATGGACTCTGTAACTGAGAAATGCCAATTGTAGTTAAGGAGAAAGGGTATATTAGTGTTGGATCTTCAGACCCTCCAAGCTAGGCCTGACCTTTTAGCTAGTGGCAATGCGTGTACCACTATAGCAGTGGTTTCCAAAGCTTCCAACTTCCAGGGAGGTCTTTCCAGGGGGACAAGAGTACTATGGAACCTCCCTGCATATTGCAGAGGATTTGGGGGCTTGGTTTATGCGGGGCATTGGCCAGGCCTCTTGGGCCTCACTGTTGCCCTGTGGACTCCATGGAACTGAATGTGCACCTTGCAGCTCTCCAAACACTGCTCTGCATTCTTCAAGGAAGCCCATTCACTATTACTGCTCTTCTCTCTGAGGAATGCCTGGCACATTCCCAAGGAACTGGAAGGTTCCCTCGATCACAGTTTGATAAACCCAAGAGTTCTCCTATTTTTCTCCAGAGTGCAGTTTTTCAGTATTGTGGCATTTCCATCATATGTCGGTTTTCCTTTTTAACTAATCTCACAATTGCTGCTACCTAACAGCTCTGCAGTGTCAGCAGTGTATAGAAGGCTGGATAGAACACAAGCCCTCTTTAGGCAGCTGAAAATGGTATTCATGGAGGGCAGATGGGGATGTGGCTCTGCCCACTCTATCTCTGAACCCCCTGTGTTGACAGAGACGATCTGAAGAGGAACTGTAACCATGTTTGGTTAAATGCAATTACAGTTCTCCACTGGATTAGGAATCCTGTGCAATTCAGACCTTCCTGATCTACATGGGGAGGCTGGAGGGGCAGAGTGGAAGCCCCATCTGCCTTCCTGTTTATAGTTTTTGAACACCTGAAGAGCGCTACAGAGGTCACAGTCTTCTTGGATTACCAGCTTTTGATCTAGCAACTTGTCTTAATAGCTTGGGAGGGACAAGCTATTTATACAACAATTTTGTCGCCCACAACTATGTTGCAGTGATCTTTTACCCACCTGACTCCTTTTTCTGCTAGAGTGGACTCAATTACGCCCCATGGCTGGCAGGAGAGATAAGCAAGGGGAATTACTGATGCTGTGGAGGGGTGGAAGGTGATACAAGTGCCTAATGTTTCATTCACAGCCATACCCTCCAGTTCTAGAGATGACATCATTAGTTCTTATCCAAAAGATTTCCAGTGTAAAAGGACCTTCTGGTGTGATGACCCCAAACAGCAAGCTGAATATGGGGTCATTCTTGCACTGGGCTAGCAGCGTAGGATTACTGCATCCTAAGGGGGAGGATCCGCCAGCTGCACGCAGAGCTATTTTTTCTGCTGCTTTTCCTTGTGAGTTCCCCCCATCTGATGTGAGCAGCCAACATGGGAAGTGAGTGTACTATTAGCAGGGGCCATAGGTAGGATCACCACATCTGAAGCTGCCTTCAGTTAGACGTACGGGACCAAGACAAAAAGAGACATCTGGACTGCATTTTTATTTCTTTAAGTTGCAAGAACAGGTTGGCAACTATGAACTATTGTAGCTTCCCCAACGCTAACAGATCTATCGCCTTAGCTTAATTTCTTTTTCTACCCACATCCCATGGAAGCGTCCACATAAGAAGTAACAATTGCTAAAACTGAATGGCTGAATGATAAATTAACATGTAATATTAGATTTAGAAGGGGAATAATGAAAAAAAAACAATGATTTTGAAGAGATATGGAAATTGTTCCTAGAACATGTATTGTTAAAAGGGAGAGGAACACCGCCAGAAGATTCAATGCAATTTTGGAAACTAGAATAAGATCCCGAGGGGGGGGGGTACTTATTAATGTGAGTTAGTTAAGAAGTAGAATGTATAGCTAAGAAATAAGAGGAATGTGTTATGTATGTATATGATTTATTATGTGTTGTTGTTAAAAAATAAAAATATTAAAAAAACACTGAATGGCTGTTTGGCACCAGCTACCAGAAGCCAACATAAGCAGCTGCTGCCATGCTCAAGAGGAAGTCCTGAGAACAGGTGTTGAGAACAGAGTTGTTTCCTCTGCCAATACCACAGCTTGCACTCCTGAAAAGGATCTCTTGTTCTTAAAATCATAAGAGTTGGAAGAGGCCAACTCCCTGTTTGGTGCAAAAACCCAGTTTGAGGCATCCCTGACAGATGGCTGTTCTACACAAGATGATCATCTCACACTCCCATCAAACACTGATTTGGGTCATCGTTTGCAGAATGTTTGGCACCCCTGGCTACGGCGCAAATCTTAAGTCATTTTGTTATTATTATTATTATTATTATTATTATTATTATTATTATTATTTATTATTATTTAATAGCACCATCAATGTACATGGTGCTGTACAGATAACACAGTAAAAAGCAAGACCCTGCCGCATAGGCTTACAATCTAATAAAGTTGTAGTAAACAATGAGGAGGGAAAGAGAATGCAAACAGGCACAGGGAAGTGTAAATAGGCACCAGGTGGGGTGAAGCTAACAGTATAGAGTCAGAACAAACTCAATATTTAAAAGCTATAGGGAAAAGAAAAGTTTTTAGCTGAGTTTTAAAAGCTGTGATTGAGTTTGTAGTTCTCAAGTGTTCTGGAAGAGCATTCCAGGCGTAAGGGGCAGCAGAAGAAAAAGGACGAAGCCGAGTAAGGGAAGTGGAGGTCCTTGGGCAGGCGAGAAGCATGGCATCAGAAGAGCGGAGGGCACGAGCGGGGTAATAGTGTGAGATGAGAGAGGAGAGATAGGCAGGAGCTAGACAGTGAAAAGCTTTGAAGGTCAACAGGAGAAGTTTATATTGGATTCTGGAGTGAATTGGAAGCCAATGAAGAGATTTCAGAAGTGGAGTGATATGGTCAGAGCGGCGGGCCAAGAAGATGATCTTAGCAGCAGAGTGGTGGACAGAGACCAGCGGACTGATGTGAGACGAAGGAAGGCCAGAGAGAAGAAGGTTGCAGTAGTCCAACCGAGAGATAACCAGTGCGTGAACGAGAGTCTTGGCAGAAGAGACAGACAAAAATGGTCGAATCCTGGCAATATTATACAGGAAGAAACGACAGGATTTAGCTACTGCCTCGATATGAGGAATAAAGGAGAGCGAGGAATCAAATATAAAGCCAAGACTACGAGCTTCCTTGACCGGAGTAAGCGTGACATCGTTGACAGTAAGAGAGAATGAGAGGTGAGGAGCAGGTTTAGGAGGAAAAACAAGCAGTTCAGTTTTTGCCATATTAAGTTTCAAACGACGATGAAGCAGCCAGGCTGAGATATCTGAAAGACAAGCCGAGATTTTGCTCATGTAGAAGGGACCTGCCACTTATCAAGAAGGTTGAGATTTGAGAGATGGGGTTGGAACGTTCCTGTGCGTAAAACTCAACTTCTGTAGAAATAGGAAACTTATCACATACTGATAAAATATGCATGTTGCTGCAGCTGAATTTTGCCCTACTATAGGCTGGCTTACGTGAGTGTATAGAGCACTGGATTGATTTACTGTAGGCACGACGACTGTGGTCCCTAAACCATGATGAATAAATGTCAGGCTCTTCTACTTCTGGACAAGTTTTATTTATTACATCTCTGTCAGGGAGGACAACCTGTAGCCGAGACCACGGAAAAAGTGTGTGTGGGGGGAAAGGCTATGCCGATATCCCAGGGCAAGGAAGGGATCATCCCTTCCTGCTACCAGGATCCCCTGTGCATCATGTGAACGCACAGGGATGATCCCGGGGCGATTCCTGGGTTATCGGCAGGTCTAGCCATGGCCTAACTTAAGTCCTACTCATTTATTCTAAGTAGAACTATCACCGGATACAACTCATATGCACCAGGGCATGCATGGTTTCTCATGGTTGTTCAGATGCAGACAAAAATTACTGGGATTCCCCTTATATCTTGGGGAACAGGAGAATAGATGACTGACAGCTCACCCAATAGGAAGATGACTTGTGCCAGCAGGAGGATGGTCATATAAACAGGAGGGAAAACCTTTTGAGATTGGCAGTTGGGGCCATTATCGCTTTACCTAGGTTGAAAAAGAGGTGAGAAGCAAAACTTTTCCCAGGCTATCATGCCAGACAGTTCTTTTTAGCATCTAAGGCTTGCCTTATAGAAACAGGCAAAATGTTGGAAGGGGGATTATTATCTTGTTTTTTCTACAGAAAATTTGCATTCAGTTTTGGATTCAGTAAGCACACCATTTTGCATCTTGAGTTTTGAGCAGCCTACAAGTTGGTATTGATTTTATTCGCTACTGGCTCAGCATTTTCACGGGTTTGTGTGTTGCTTGCGTCTGGAATCCGCAGCCCACAGAAATAAAAATATCTCTATCGACGAGTACGCTGCATACTTGCTGATGGTTGGAAAGGTCAAGAGAATTATGATGTGATGACAGGATCTTTCCATCAGTGTATAATGAAAATACAAGACTGCATATGTTCGTTTTGTCAGCTAAAAAAGCAGCAGATATTAAGCAGCGTTGCACGTCACAACAGCACTTTGCCTGCTCTATGTGCGCACAAGCACATGTGGATTGTAAATTTTTGGCCATAATTATTTTTGGAAACTTGGAACACTGAGACTTATCTACGTATAAAAATGCATCTATGTGTATCTATTTGTCTTGATTTTAATCCATGTTCAGCTGCTTTTAATTGCTGGTATATTCATGTTTGATGTGTGATTCTATATTGACTTTTTTTGTTATTTTATTTTGATGTAAACCAGCCTTCCTCAACCTGGGGCGCTCCAGATGTGTTGGACTACAACTCCCAGAATGCCCCAGCCACTGGCTGGGGCATTCTGGGAGTTGTAGTCCAACACACCTGGAGCGCCCCAGGTTGAGGAAGGCTGTCCTGGGAACCATTTGGTTGGAGGGTGAGATACTGTTCCACAAATTATGTCTAGGCTTATTAATCAAAAAATATTTCTACTAGCCAGCAAGAATATAATAAAAATGCCTGTAAACACATGCAGGGTGTGCTTTTCAACCAGCAAGCACCCTTTCCACCCAGCAAGTGGTAAACTGCCCCTCCCACAGAATATGTAATATAGTGAAATGCATTTTTCAGTACCTTTATTATGCAAGTGGAGGACGGGGTCCTAAATGGTGCCTGCTTATTTTAATATGGAATGTGTTCAAAAATACATTAATGTGCCCTTCATACCTGATGACTGCAAGTGCATTTTCTACTTGTGTATGTGCAAATGAGAAAGCTAATGTGGACCGTAGAATCTGTTTTCACAACATTACCTCAAACTACCTTTCAAAACTAACACCATTTTTCAGGGATGTATGGTGAAAATTGCAAGGCTAGCATGGTAAGCTACTTGACACAGACTGTGCCTCCCATATAAACCAGTTCTCTCACAATTGCAATATTTGGTCATTATTATTATTATTATTATTATTATTATTATTATTATTTACATTTATATACCACCCCATAGCTGAAGCTCTCTGGGCAGTTTACAAAAGTTAAAAACAGCGACATTAAAAAGAAATACACAAAATTTTAAACCATAAAAAGCATAAAATGCAAACAAAAACGAACAATGTCAATTTAAAAACAACTATTCTGGGGTCAGTTAAAAAACTCAGTATATGCTGTTAAATGCCTGGGAGAAGAGAAAAGTCTTGACCTGGCTCCAAAAAGATAACAATGTTGGCATCAGGAGAGCCTCGTCAGGGAGATCATTCCACAATTGAGGGGCCACCACTGAAAAGGCCCCTCTCCCTGGTTGCCACTCTCCAAGCTTCCCTTGGGGTAGGCACCCGGAGGAGGACCTTAGATGTTGAGCATAGTGTACGGGTAGGTTCATGTCAGGAGAGGCGCTCCATCAGGTATTGTGGTCCCAAACCGTGTAAGGCTTTATAGGTTAAAAGCAGCACCTTGAATTGGGCTCAGAAACATACAGGCAGCCAATGTAAGCGGGCCAAAGTCGGTCTTATATGCTCGAAACTTCTGGTTCCAGTTATCAATCTGGCTACTGCATTTTGCACAAGCTGCAGCTTCCGAACCATCTTCAAAGGCAGCCCCATGTAGAGGGCAGTAATCTAATTTGGAGGTTATCAGAACATAGACAACTGAAGCCAGGTTATCACTCTCCAGATAGGAGCGTAGCTGGGCCACCAACTGAAGCTGGTAGAAGGCACTCTGTGCTACTAAGGCCACCTGGGCCTCAAGTGACAGAGATGGTTCGTAATTTGCACAACTTGCAAACCCTTCTGCATCCCCTACCCCAAACAATAAAAGTTCCTGTTCAGGGAACAGCCTGCAGCTCAGCTCATGGGCATAAAGCAAGTCATACACGCTGGGGAACTACGTCAAGCCCCCCCCAAAAAAGGAAGATGGGAAAAAAGAAATGGATTTTCCAGTGACGGCCATGCCTAAAACTGACCGGCTTCAAAAGCTACTGATATCTCATTTGAGGACAGAAGGATTCAGACCTATGCCTTTGTTTACTACAATTAAGATGCAAGGAAGGGTTCGTTTATAGGCAGCACTGCAAATCTTAAAGGGCAAAGGAGCTCAGACTTCATACTAACTAATCTGGGAGCCAACATGGGTGTAGTAGACAGTGGTACAGTATTGTTGTGAGGATAAAATGCTGAAAGCCTTGTAAAAGCTGCTTTGAACTCCCTGGACGATGGGCAATATAGAACTATATTAAATAGTAATAAATACAATCTCCTTACATTAGTAAGAGAGACTAAATCAACAAAATGGTGGTGCTAATAACTCATACATTGAACTGTTCAGTCTACAGCCAAGTAAATCAAGAGGAAAACTTGTGGAGGGGGTGGGAGTGACTACAGATCAGTATTCTTTTTGGTGCTACAGTGGGAGCAACTAAGGAAACCAAAAATGAAGGTTTCCCTATTAACACTGAAGTCAAAATGTTGGGAACATAATCCCTTGTATTGCAGTGATTGAGATATGGGGGATATATGGGTTGCAACCCCATTCCCTTGGGTCTATGCCGAGTCATTTTTGACTGGTTTGCACATAATGCAAAACTATGATTTCCTACTATGAGGTTAAGGCTTCGTCCTGGCCATGGGTGTCAGCCCAGCACATAGCTTGGACTAGTTTAGATAGTCCACACAGTGTTAAGGTTTAATGGGCAAACAATAGTTTACTGGCTAAGGGCACAATCCTATATATGTATGCATAGCTGGCTGGGGAAGCTTTTTTGTGTGTGTGTGTGTGTCTAAACGTACATAGGATTGCATCCTAAACCAGCCTTTGCCAATCTGGTGCCCTCCAGAAGTTTTTGACTTCAACTTCCATCAGCCCCAGCCAGCATGGTCAACAGTCAGGAATCCTGGGGGCCGTGATTCAAAACAACTGGAGTGGACCAGGTTGGGGAAGGCGGCCTAAATCATAGTTTAGCTTTATGTGGGCAACAAGGAAAAAGTGTCCTGAGACATATTCATGGGCCCCTGTAGAAGAGCCAATGGTCATTCAGAATCTCCGACATTGGTTGCTGAAGCATGAGCCAGTGGGACGAAAACCTTGCATGCAGGTCTAGCCCCCAACAGGGTGGTGATTGAGACTTTGTAAATTCTGTTTGCTTATGACGAATGCAAACCGCACATTTAAGAAAGATGAAGATTCCAGATAAGGCCAGAAGCAGAGTCTGAACACAGTATTGAATCTCTTTTGTTCTTTAACTCTGCAACAGGGTAATGATAACCTTTAAAAGCCACGGCTCCGGAGAGGGGAGCTGAGGGGGTGGGGAGACAACTGCCAGTCTCCTTGTGACACTCGGGTTATATCTGTCTTCTGAACGATTGATTCTACTGTATTAAATATTGGAACGTTCAAACTGGATCCGGCAGATCACCCCCCACGTCAATTGGGGAGGGGGAATGTAGGCCTCCTCAGTGGTTATCGAGTGCTACATACTCAGCTAAATAGTACCATGGATATATGTTCAGCTTTGATTATTCTGCTTCTCCAAAGCTTATAGCAAGGGGAGTTGTAGCTACATGTGAAATAGGACTATCACTGATGGGGTACAATGCATCTGAGAGAGGAGCCAATCACTATTGATATTTTCCAACACCAGAATCCTTTGTCCTTCTACAATCATTATATTTTAATAGTTATGTTATTTAAAATATTAATAGCCCATTTCCCCACCAACTAGTGTTCAAAACAGCTTACAATTACAAACGATTGTAATAAAAATAAATGCCCAATCAAATAAATCAACTCATCATCAGCAAAATGCTGAAAATTAAACTCTGAAATGTCAGCGGTTTAAGCATATTCACCCATCTTTGAACAGAGGTCAGACAGAAAGCCAAGGAGAACAAGATGACAGCCTACGGGGAAGGTATTTGAAAGATGTGGGGCCACCACCACCAAGGCATTGATCTCAAGTCACCAGCTGTTTTTCCTCTGAAGCTCAGGCACTTGGCATAGGGCCACAGATGTTTGTCTAAGAGCAAATAGGCATGTTTGTATGTAGGGTGGCCATGTGTCCTACTTTACAGAGGACAGTCCTCTATTTGAAGGCATTCTCTATTTGAAAGGCTATCCAATCCAAGTCTGGTTTAAAGATAAAGAACCATATAGAGCAGGGGGCCCTTAAAGTTGCCAACCCACAGTCAGCAGTGGACAGCAAACTGTGCAGGCATACAGATCAGCTGGTCATAGTCTTCCTCACTAGGGTGAAACACACTGTAATTCTCTTTAAATTAATTCTTTAGAAATGCACATCAATACATGTAAATTAACATATGCACATTTATGCAAATCTATGCCCGCTCTTTCTTTCTTTCTTTTTTTGGTGCTGCATAAGCGGCCACCCTATTTGTATGAGAGTGGTTGTTCTTCAAAGGTGCAGAAGGGGGGTGTTTGAGAGAAAAAGCTTAGTGTGAGAATAACATAGTATTCTTTTGCATCAGGGTGGAGGTGATTTTTCAATTTCTCCCTAAAAATTTAAGACCTAAAATGGTAACGGTTACAGTAAATGTATAAATTATTTATAATAGCCAGTGGGTACTCTAGCCAAACGCTCTCTCTCTCTCTCTCTCTCTCTCTCTCTCTCTCTCTCTCTCTCTCTCGTCTATCTCACACTATTCCTATAGGGTTTGGACTTTAATTTAATGGTTCCAGTGCATCTATTCTAGTGAAAAGGGGCTTTATATTGCTCTTCGAAGAAGGCTTCACACCTTTCCCCGGGGAAGGAATCTTCCTGTGTGTCAAATGTAATGGATTTTATGTCCTTTCTCCCTTCTTTGCACAACCCCGCCGTATGAGTGTACAATATCATGAGGCTGAACGCTTCAGATGTCTCCAAGCGATGTAACAGCTCAATAAGAGACTATTTTGCTGCGGCGCGCAGTCCCATGATGAACTGCCTTGTGTGAAAACAACACTGCTGTCTATTTTCAGGCAGGCTTTTTAAAAAAATAACATCCATGTTCAGACCCTTATTTTTCCAGCTAAGGGAGGGCAACACTGTGGTCATCACCTGCTAGAAGGATGGCAGACTGATGTCTTCCAGACAGCATCTGGGGAGCCATAGGGCAGTGTTGAGCTCCTGCTTCACAGCCACAGACAGAACTACAGCCGCAGAGGAGGAGATCTTCCCAGCCACCACAGAAAGCTTCTCTTACAATGTTGCAACTGCAACTTTGTAAGAGAAGTCAGAGGTGGGGGAAGAGGGGATAAGACTCGGGGTGTGGGGAGAGGAGAGGCCTGGATCTGCTTAATCCATGAGCCTCTTCATCACTGCCCACTCCCTGGGGAGCAAGCCAGGCAGGCGGAGAAGCCTGTCTAGCAGAAAATATTTTAAATTGAGAACAGAGAGGCTGTAAAAGCTTCCATCCTCCTCTTGCTCTGCCCGGCTTTTGCTGGCCAAATCATCCACGTGAATTTTGGGCACCGTTTTCCAAGATGGAGGCCATTACAAGATGCCCCTATATCCAGTTTTAATCTACATGGCAATAAATACCACCACACCAAATTTCACACTTGTATCACAATGTGCATGGTTGTGATGCTAAGCTGCTCTAATTATAGCATACTCTTATTTGTGAATGAAGCTGGTGCTTTACACCACAATGTTTCACATGTTAAAATCTGTTAATACATGCATATGTTTAAAAAATTTAAAGTTCTAAAATTTTATATATTTTTTAGATTTTTTTTAAAAATTAAATTTTTAAAGAATTTAGAATTTTAAAAATGTTAAATCTATAAAATTATAAATGGCATGTGCTACTAGTGGTCATTGTTTTGTTTGGAATGCATTGCATCTTCTGCTTATGGGTTAATTAGAAATAAAAATTAAGCTGTTGATCATTTTCATGAAAGTAGTTAAACTCAACACTACAGGAAAGTTGAAAAGTAACAACATACATCAAAAATCCAATTATTGTTCTCATTCCCATAGCTGTAACAATGACATGTTCTATTTAATTTTCATGAAATTCGGTGTGATTTTCTTTTACCCTTAACTGATCATACATTTGGTGTTTTTTTTCCAGAAAGGTAGTATGAAAAAAGATTCATTTATTTACAAATTATAAAATTAATAAATGACATATGAATGCCAATGCTGCAATTAAAAGCAAAACTGGGAAAACATTTCTTTGGATTTGAGGGGAGGAAGGCAGTGGGGATGATTTATTTGGACCACTCCAGTTATGGTGAGTGGCATTCGGGGATGGGATTCCTGCTGCCTTTTAATGAAAAAGCAAGACCTTTGGGCTTCAGTGGAACTTATGAAGGAGTAATTAGGCAAAGGATTGGAGCTCAGATCTCTATAATCTTACCAAAGCTTCCCTTTGCACTGCTGGGAAAAAGAAACACAACTGGACTTCTTTGTTTTTCTTTTGAAATGCTAGCAGCTTACACTTCTGACATTTCATTCAATTAAATTTTTGCTTCTTGCAACCTATAAAAAGCCGTCTTGGAAAACCTTGAATGTCTGCTGTATCAAGCTGCTATCAATAACCCTTTGGCTGTTTAGTCAGAGCTGATTGCTCTGAACAATAAGGGAGTCAGAAAGGAAATGGGTTTCTTTGAATTGCTGGGTTTTCTGTCCCCAAGGCAGGTCTATCGTGCCCACTCCCTCCTTCAGTCTCTTAACACTTTGTATGAACACCTCCGCCCCAAACGTGCCATCTTGGGCCCACTTATTGCGAGACCAAATATAATACTGGCTCCTCATGTGAATGGTTTGCAAATTATGAGCCAGCAACACGCTAAGCCATGGCAAGGCCGCTAACCCTTTTGCTGCAAGTGGCTGGTGAATTTTGTTTAAACTGTGGTTATGTAGCCACCATGGTTAGGAATGGTTCACATGACACGCTAAACCATAACGTTTCGTTCAAAATGCTTAACCACTGAGGCTTACTGTGTCGTCTGAACACAGTCATTGAGGTCAACCCACCCCTGCCCTCTCCTTCCTGCTGTTAACCATGATTTTTGTATTAAAGAACCACTGGTGCAATCCATGGTACTCTTGGGCTCTTCCACATGTCGTACTGAAAGTGCTTCCATCCGCCCCCAGTGCACCCCGAAAACGATCGTGTAGCTTGCCTGTAAAAGAGCCGAGGAAGAGGCGTCCTTGCTGCCGCCGCCACCCACCTCCCTCCTCGCCCGCTGGGATGGAGAGCTCAGCAGAAGAAGGCCGAGCTCTCCGTCCCGGCGGGCGAGGAGGGAGGTGGGTGGCGGTGGCAAGGATGCCTCCTTCCTCGTCTCTTTTACAGGCAAGCTACACGATCGTTTTCGGGGTGCACTGGGGGCGGATGGAAACGCTTTCAGTACGACGTGTGGAAGAGCCCCTGCAATCCATAGGCTAAGACCATGATTTGAATCGAGCTTGCTTAAGGTTAACTGCAGTGTGTAGTTTTCTTTTCTTTTCAGCACATCCATGAAGGACCAAGCATGAGCATTTCCCCTTGATAAAAGACATACTCAGAATTCTTTAGGAACTTATCTTGCACCTGCCATGACGTGTTTTCTTTGCTCTGTGGGTTTGCAAGGCCTACTAATGAGGGAACCTGGTTTGCATTAACTGTATTTTTTACTGTGAAACTGTGACTCTAAGGAAGAAGTGAACTGGCTGAAATTAGCTCCCGCGCTGGCCTTATCGCAGCCTTGTCCTCGGCACACCAGCCCGTTGACATGTTCTGAACTCAACAGAGCTAATCAAGTTATTTGTGGCTGTAGCGTAATGTTACCATTTCTAATCCCTTCATAGGATAATTTTCAGTCACAACAAAATCAGTATAATGAGAGAATATCAGAAGGTTTTTTTTAAGTGTTTGGAAAGCCACATTTCACCCCAATACAGAACAGAAATAATTCAACATTCACAAAGTGCTTTTAAAAATTAGTCTTCAATGGAAAAGATAGTACCAAATATTAAATTTATATAACACAAATACAACAAAACCCCTGAGCATAAAGATTCATTAGAGCAATAATACCCTATTTCTTCGATTCGAAGACGCACTTTTTTCCCCATATAAACATCTCTAAAAATGGGGTGCGTCTTAGAATCGCGGCTGTGTCTTAGGTTTTTTTTTCTGTTGGTGGTACTGAAACTGGTGTGCGTCTTACAATCGATGGCATCTTACAATCGAAGAAATACGGTAACTGAAGAGTTGGGCCATGGGGAAACCTCTTACGTTTGTGCGTCGGAACAGAGGAAGCTCCCTCATGGCTTATTTGTCCATTTAACCCAGTATGGTCTATTCTGACTGCAGAATCTCGGACAGAGTTCCTATCTGATACTAACAAGATGCCAAGGATTGAACCTGGGACTTTCTGTATCCAAAGCAGGGATGAAGAACCTCAGGCCTGCAGACAAAATCCAGCCCACCTGGGGTCTGAAGGTGATTTTCCAGGATAATCTTTCCCATGACCACATATCGTTTGGCGGTTTCCAGGGTTTTGTGCATTTTCCCCCATTTTAAAAGGTTGAAATGCATCTCCTAAGGCTTAGGGTCAGGAGTGGTCAACTTGATGACCTCCAAATGTTTTGGCCTACAATTCCCACCAACCCTCAGCATTGACTAAGCTGGCTAGGGCTGAAAGGAATTGTACTCCAAAACATCTGGAGGACCACTCAGTCTTAGTTACTGGCAGTAAGAGCTTTAAGCAAACTGGCTGAAATGATATTATTGGAATTTTGGCTCCACCCACCTTGCCTTGGGGCTCGTCTGCCAGAGGACTGCACCCCCCAAAGCGCTTCTCCAAATTCAGCTCTTGGGTTGACAGAAGTTCAACACCCCTGATCCAAAGCATGTGCACTGCCAGTGACCGATGATCATTCCCCAAGAGCATGCCCCAACGCATTTAAAGGTCGTTATTGCATATGTCAATCCATTTTTTTTGTAGCATTAGCATGCCTGAACCATCAATGAAAGGTTCCACACAAATGGGCCAGTGCAGGTGGTAATCGCATTTTAAAATGACAGGGCTTGCATAGAATGCTTACAGAGGTAAGGGCTTTATCCATTGTCTATATCTTGTATAAATCAAAGAATGAATCAAAGTTTGCCATGTCTGGAGATGGTTTTGGGGTGGATGAGTTATTTAATCTACACGATTATTGTGGATAGGAAAGCTGAGTACTCTGAATGGAGGCATACAACTCACCTTAGATAGGGGTCGTACTCCTCCCCGTAAAAGACTCTCTTTGAGGAAGCTCAGGTAGCTGTGGTGACCATGAGTGCTTTTTACCAGTGTGATGCTTCAGTTTGAGGGATTAAATGTAAAGGAGGAGCAGCTGGTCTTGAGAGTGTTTGGGGCATGGTCCTTCACAGGAACAGGCAGAAGCTAGCTAAAGGCCCCTGCAGCTGATAACAATCCCCAATCACCACACTCCCCATAAAAGACTTCCCTGAATTCAGAAGCAATGCTGGAAGCAACTATTGTTTTTAGTGTCTTGTCTGTGTTACTTGCATACCAGCTCCCTGTTCTTGCCTGGACTTATTGTGACCTTGGACCAGACCCTGACTATGCTTTGATACCTTTCTGATTCCAGTATTGTTGACCCAGCTTCGGACAGATACTTCGGCTTTTAACCACGGACTGTTTGCTGACTTTTCCCTCCTGCTTATCTCTCTAACAGCGGTGATTTATGACAACCAGCTAATAAGTTAATTAGCTTATTACAAATCTCTTCACACAAAAAAGAGTCCCAAAATACAAAAAGAGGAGAAAATACGATATATAATAATATATTTATTAAAACCATTCATTAAACCCAGTAGGAAACTTGTGCAAGTTGAACTGGGAATCAGAAACGAGACAAATCCGAGCACGCATTTGATAATTTGCAAATATTTTTAGCGCATGTGCTCATACTCACGTTTAGGGCTTTGAATGGGGCATGCACATATGTTTTGCAAGCCAAAACGAAATTCTCATACATCCCAAATTGTGAGTAACATGCACAGATAGAAGGCCACATACCTAAAGCCTCAGGAATCAGTAAACATGCCAGTACCGATTTGACATCAGAATGAATAGAATTTCTAAGACAACATAGTTAGGGACTGTGAGTAATAGCTGCTACTCATTTTAGTGGTAGACCAGATGTTATGCTACAGAAGGCCCCAAGTTCAATCCCTATCACCTTCAGTTAAATGGGTAGCAGGATTGGGAAGAAATCCCTCCTGAGACCTCTGAAAGCCACTTCCATTTAGAACAGGCAATACAGGTTTGCCACAGGTTGGACGGACTCAAGGTGTGCCAGTTTCACATTCTTAAAGGAGTGTTTCTGTGTTTCTGAGGAGATTGGGGTGGAGGAAGGGAATCCAGAATTCAAAAGGAAAGCAAACTTCACTGGCAGATATAAATTATGCCTAAAGGCTTTGGCAGCAGTGGACATGTAGCCCTCCAGGAGCGCCGCCACTTGAAAACAGTGATGCTTCTCAGCTCAATCCCACCATTCTGTAGGGTTCCTATGTGCATACGCAGCTTTGCACAACTTTAGGATCTGCCCCCATTCCCTTCAGTCACAACGGATTGTCTATCTGAAGCTTCAATTGACCCACTTTTGGTTCCTCTCTCAATTCAGGAAAAAAAGGGATTTCACGTTGGGTTTTCATCAAAGTCGACACCCTGAGCAAATCTTCCCTTGACCCTCCTTAAAGGTCATGTTAAATGCTTCAAGCTTGTATTTTGATCATTGCTCTTGGACCAACCCCCTCCTGCCTCCATTGGAAGTCAAAAGCATTCTGCCCATAGCCAGGTATTGTTTTTTCTCAGCATCAGAGGCAAACCAATAGGAGGCCAATAACACAGCTGACACACTGGCTCCAATAATCACTGACCTGTATATATCAAGTGCTAATCAGTGACCCAGTTGCACTTCACAGGCCTGGATTTCAGCTCGAGTTGATCTATTCAGTGTTTTTCATTTATATCTGAGCAGGGGAGCAATCAATGAAAGCGACTATTACAGTAAAAGATTATGCAACTTCAAGACCCACTGAAGAGCAGCATTCACATAATTGGCGACAAGTGATGAAATTTCAGGAGCCAAATAGGATTTTGGAAGCTGTTAAATGCAATACTTGGACAGGCAAATGAGAGATTACAGACTCAGGAAATGGTTCCATTTGCACCCATATAGTCAAAAAACAAGGCAGTATGTTATTTTAAAGGTACTGATGACAAATTCCCTTTGGGCATCTAATAATACAGAGAAGTGATTGGTACAAAGAGAAGCTTCATCTTGAATGAAGAGGTTACCCGTAAGAAGCATGCCTGGTACACCATATAGTGTCACACACCCATCTCCTGATATCTTTTTTTTCTAAAGGTGCTTTTCCATCGCTCCTAGCTGGGCTACTATCCAGTTATATATTGAATATATATGTTCTAGTGGTAAGAAAATATATTAGATAAATAAATAAACTCTGCATAATATTAGAAGTGATAAACATTTTTTAAAATGTAAGTTGCCCAGAGAATTATTGTTATAGGAGGACTAAGAAAAGAATAACTAAATAAATAAAACGATACAGATTAGGAGCTGGGCTGATAAGGATGCCTTTCCTAAGACTACCTAGTAAATTAATAGCAGAAGCGAAACTTTATGGTTAAATTGTCAGTATACTACATCAGCTCACCCAACATGCTAACCCACACTTAGTGGTTGTTGTTATTATTATTTATTGCATTTATATCCCACCTTTTTCCTCCAAAGAACCCAAGGCAGTGTTCATAATCCTCCTTCTCTCCATTTTTTCCTCACAACAACAACCCTGTGAGGTAGGTTGGGCTGAGAGTCTGTGACTGACCCAAAGTCACCCAGTGGGTTTCCATGGCCAAGTGGGGACTAGAACCCAGATCTCCTGATTCCCAGTCCAACCCTTTAGCCACTACACCACACTGGCTCTACTATACCACACTGGCTCTGGTTGAGAGTGGATTGAGTGAGTTGTTTTGAACTATGGTTTCTTTGTTGGACCATGGTTTAGTGTGTTGCCGGAATGCAGCCAGGGTGGCTTGTTTACCATGCAGTGTAGAACAAGCCACCTTGAGAACCATGGGTTGTTGTTGGTTAACAAACCACACAGCATGATTAACAATCCACCCTGGCTGTGTTCAGACAACACGATAACCCACCCTGCAGAAAACATCCTACGTTCAGACAACACACAAATCCATGGTTCAACAAAACAACCATGGTTCAAAGCAACCCACAATCAACCACTAAGTGTGGGCTAGCGTGTTGTGCAAACAGCCCCAATGACTGAGAGTTTTTAGCTTTGCATTCAGAAAGCTTCTGGTTCAATCCATGCTGTCTCCAGTTAAGGGACCGTAGCGAAGAGGGACAGCCTGAGAATTTTTGCCTGAGTACTCCGAGAGCCACTCTCAGTCAAGAATAGATAGCACGGGGCTAGATGAATCAATGTTCTGACTTAGTATATACAGCAGCTGCGTATGTTCATATGTTGGTGGCCCGGGGGCTGCTTTGGGAGTCCTTGTTCCCACCAGAAAGCAGGGTATAAATGCCCTCATAAATAAAATATACACAATCAGTACATAACATGTTCGTTGTCCCGCCCCTTTGCTCCTGATGAAGTAGGCTGTTCTCTACCAACGATCTGTGCCACAGAATCTAAGGGGTTTCTCATTGCTACAGACACAAGTGCTCTTTATAATTTCTATTGAGAAGTACAGTACATATACAAGACCTCCTTAGATCTCTCTCTCTCTCACACACACAAACAAAATGTGGCAGCCATTTTGCTCTGGCGCAATCCTACATTGCTAGGGAGTGTGTGTGTTCATGACCCACCCACCCCCACCCCCACCCACACCCACACCCACACCCACACAGAGAATAATCGCAAACATCCAACTTGACCTACACCCTCCCTTCCAACAATGGATCCGTTAGGTAGGAGAAGCCCATGTGACTGGCCGCATCCACATGGTTGGGATCTTTACTACAATTGCCAGTGTTATGGGATTGCACTACAGGGAAGTGGTTCCCACAATAACAGAGGTGTGTGTGTTTTCAATAGATCTGCAAGGTTATATGTGGGTGCAAGAGGGATCCAGGTTTAATATCTTGCTTATCACAAAGCTAAATGGAAAGCTTTGGGCAAAGCAAAGCTTTCTCCCCCTCATCCTTATCACTGGGATATACAAGCTCGGAATCCCAACCCACTTTGTACATTGAAAAATTCTATATGAGATGATTAGCAGAATAGCCATGCTGGGCAATGTGTTGGACTAAACACAAAGAGCTAAGAGCGAATCAATACAATGCCTATCAGTTTTGAACATGAACACCTGTGCACATCTTCAAAAAGCATCTCCACACATTCCTCGGTGTTCTAAAGATAGCCTGACTGCAGTTTATTTAGCCTCTTAAATGGAGCATAAATACACAACGTTCGCAGGCTTACCATCATCCACCTTGTAGAACAGGATAATGAAGAATCATATGTTTCGAAAATGTACGGTATATATAAAATCACTGTTGTTCAGCCAAAAAAGGGAGGCTAATCAACCCCCCAAAAAGAATAATCTCAAATGAGCTTCAATCGCTGAGCAGGCATTCCCTTTTTCAGAGGTCTGCCTGGCAAAGCTCTCTCAGATAATGGCTCTGATTTATTGCGTCCCATCTTGAATGCAGGCAATTTCATTCCGAGAATTATTTATCATTCTGAACATTCCATTCTCTCCGGGATGACACCCTCTGACACGGGAATACATTTAACAGTCATTGAGTGAAGAGCCTTAAAAAATACCTCTTTTTTGGTGTGCAGTTCTACAGACACAGAGATTTATGTCTGAATACTGCTTGATTTATTAGGACAGGCAAAATGGGAGAGTTTACAGCTCTGGTGCCCAGGGATAGATTTAGCCTATTAATTTAAATATGTTTAATATTGCAAGCAAGTTCTGATCCTTAGTAGGCTCAAACTGGATTTTACGTGGTGTTGTGCCTGACCTTTTAAAAAGCCTTTTTTGTGGCTCATGTTCAAAATCCTTCACCCCAGTAAGCCTATTTCCCCTTTTATACTTTTGCCAGTGCCTGATCCTCTGAAAAGCAGTGGACTTAGTCCACCTTATTTATTTATTGCATTTTTATACCGCCCAATAGCCAAAGCTCCCTGGGCAGTTCACAAAATTTAAAACCATTCAAAGTATAAAACAAACAGTATAAAAACGTGATATAAAATACAATATAAAAGCACAACCAAGATAAAATCAGCAGCAGTGCAGAAATACAAATTTAAAATACAAATTTAAAACAGCAAAGTGAAAATTAAATTTATAGACTGTTAAAATGCTGAGAGAATAAAAGGGTTTTCACCTGGCATCTGAAAGAATGTAGTGTAGGTGCCAGGCAAACCTCCTTAGGGAGCTCATTCCACAGCCGGGGTGCCACAGCAGAGAAGGCCCTCCCCTCCTGGTAGCCACATGCCTCACTTCCTTTGGCAGGGGCTCACGGAGAAGGAACCCTGAGGATGACCTTAGGGTCCAGGCAGGTACAAGGAGGCGTTCCTTCAGAAAGCTTGGCCACAAGCCATTTAGGCCTTTAAATGTTAATACCAGCACTTTGAATCGGCCCGGACCTGGACTGGCAGCCAGTGAAGTTGGAAAAGGACTGGCGTGATGTGGTCTCGTTGGCCACCTTCCATGCTTAGCATTCATCTTAGGGGATGAGGTTATAGCCCAGTGGTCAAGCACATGCTTTGTGCAAGCAGAAGGTCCCAGGGTTCAATCCCCAGCATGTCTAAGCAGGGTGTGAAAACCTCCTGCCTGAACAGCTAGAGAGCCAATGCCAGTCAGTGTCGACAACACTAGATGGATCAATGGTCTGACTCAGTCTAAGGCAGCTTCCTGTGTCCCTATGATCCACTCTCATGGGAAAAGACTTCCATATCCTCTCCTCCTTCTGTAACCATCCCACTCTGCTTTGGAGTGGGGAGGAGAGGGCGCAGAAGTCCTATCCCACCACTGCTATCCTTCCATTGGCAGAATGAAGATTCTGGACCCAAGCCCATGTTTCTCATAGGAACTAAATAACTCAAAGCTTTGTCTTAGTTCAGAAAGTTTCCTTCCACCTCCACTCTCATTTTACCTGGTCCAATTCCAAAAGCATTTGAAGAACGAGAAACTGCATGTACAACCAGATTCAAAACTTCAATAACGTATGGAGGCTGCCATCTTGGATTTGGTCACACGTGCATAATACAAGACATGTCTATGTGTAGTAAATTTCAATATGGTAGCATTTTGCTCACTGCAGCTCTTCCAAGACAGTCAAAAAATCCACTGAGCTCCAAATACTCCCAAAGCCTTTGAGGTCTCCTAGTACTTAGTTTCATCTGCTTCCCTAGCACTGAGAAGTAGGAACAGAAGAGGCTTTGCAAAGCCACAATGCAGCTTGAAAAGAATGAAAGTCAAAGCTGGTTGTCCCTCGTGGTGAGGTATATCCAAGGTAACATGGTAGATTCAATGAGGACACAACTCCCCCAAATGCAGAGTCGAGTATAAATGCTTCCTACAAGCATTTATTCCTGAATGCATGAAAGAAGCATCAAAAGACAGGCAAGTAGCATGAGTGAGCACTGCTTTGGGAGAGGGAGGTTATGAATATTCTATATTCATAATATAAATATGTTATAAATAATAACGGCCCAGTGAGCTTCATAGTTGGGCAGGGACTTAAATATAAGCCTACCAGTCCAAATTCAACACTATTACCCCATATTGGGGCACTCCCTCTCAACTGCTTTCTGAGCCATTTAAGAAAATAAGAAGAGCCATGCTGGATCAGATCAAGGGTCCATCTAGTCCAGGCTTCTGTTCACACAGCGGCCAACCAGCTGCCCACAGGAAACCCACAAGCAGGACAGGAGTGCAACAGCACCTTTTGTCGATGTTCTCCAGCAACTGGTTTACATAGGCATACTCCCTCTGATACTGGAGATAGAGTATAGCCATCAGGACTAGTAGCTACTGATAGGCTTCTCCAGGAATCTGTCCAGTCACCTTTTAAAGCCACCCAAATTGGTGGCCATCTCTACATCTTGTCGAACTGAATTCTATAGTTTAACTTTAGCTAAAGGGTGATTGCACAATAAAAATCTGGACTAGAAGCACTCAAAGTCTTCAGATAAGGATCTCAACTAACAGGTGGATTCATACAGGAGAAAGTTATATCTGAGTCCATGAATTATGTGCAAGAAAGTTGACACATTCATCTCTCAGAAAGCAGAAAGCTTCCTTAGACTATTTGTCCATCTGGCCCACTATAATATACTCTAATCGGTAGACAGTTCTCCATGATCTCCAGATGAGTTGCTTCCTTTCATTTAGTTACCTGATCTTAAAAAAAAAGGGATCCCAAGAACTGAACCTATGACTTTTTCCATAAAAACTGTGCTACCACCGAGCCAAGTGGCTAAATGGAATGTCTGCTGTAGAATGAAGAGACGTGTGGCATCTGAGAAGTAAAAGTGTGATATATTCTTTTGAACTCTACAATAAATACGATTTTAGAATATTGATTATGTTAATAATCTAATTAGGTATGATTATTTGCATGTGTGTCTAGTATATCTGTCATATTTTACACATTAATGGAATGGAACTATGGAGTGGCAGTTTTGCTGGTTCTATAAACTGTTTTTAAAACAACAAAAAACAATAAACCCACATTCAATACTCTAAAGCTTTATTTTCTCATTCCAATAAATGAATGGACCTTCTTTAAATCTGTATTTATTTCTTTACAGTCTGTTCCTCTAAGATTCTTTTCCCCTTGAATTTAAAGTTTGTTTTGCTGCTAAGAGTATGTGGACTTGGATATAATCCTGATGCACAGTTGTACGATAGCTCAGGCCTATTAAAACAGACACCTACCATTATTTTCCTTTGCCCTTTTCTCCCATTTTCTAGAATTACCTTTTATAATAAAGTGTGCAATTTAAATGAATTGTACTACTGACAACTGCATAAAGTCTACTTGTTACAGAAAGTATTGCTCAGCTATAAAAGCTTTTATAACAGTTGTAGTTTTTGGTGTGTTTTGTTCCTCAGCCATATATGTACGAATGAGATCTTTTATCATATAGGTTCATACAATAGCGTTGAACTTAAGTGAAGCTCATACTATTTAAAGAGAGACAGAGAGAGAGAGAGAAGGTGGAGGCGGAAGATTTTATCATGCAACGGCTGAGATAAAAATCTAAAACACAAATTCCAGTTAGTGAAATGTTAGCTTTGAATCTACATTTTCTAACCATTTAAAAATCACCATCAGGAATTCACAAACACAGTCATCAGTACTGAATTCTGGTAACCTCCAGATTTAGCCAGATGGTAGGGTTGTGCTAGGTTGCCTTGTTCTTTTCTTGGCGTGGTCTTCAGTAGGGATGTGTAAGAATTTCAATTCAGTTCACAACTCACTCAAAAATGCTCCATCCACAATCCCAAATGTGAACAGGAGTGCATTTTCTCCGAAAATGTTTGCAAATTCCCAAACTTGTGTTTGCGTTTGCAAAATGTCCCCTTGAAAAATGCACAAATTCCTAAAAATGGAAAACTTTCTCAAAGTATACAACTTTTAAATCCATCCACACTATGTGGAAAATTTGCACAAATGTGGGGATTTGGGGCAGAATTTTCATATCGGATAGCTGTTCATTTGTGCAATTTTCCTGCTCGCACAAAACGAACAACAATCACAAGCTGAAATCGAGGAGAGAAGAGCAGCGAACTGATGTTCAGAGAAACTTGGCAAGCTCAAACATCACTTGTTCACCCATCCCAAGTCTTCAGCACCCATAATGGCCACGGGCAGAGTTCACTGCATAGCTTCTGATCCAAGATGGGAGGCATTTGGCTCTCCAAAGTTGCTAGAGCTTCAGGTACAGACCACATACTTCAACAGGTGGCCACAGCAGCACCCTGTGCACATGCTATGAACAAGAAGGGGAAGCACAACATGACCAGGGCAAGGCAGAATATGGGTGTGATCCTCATGAACATGGGACAAGGTCAGATGAGAGAGAGAGAGGAATAATGGAAAGAGAAAGTAATAGTTGGTTACTAAGCCCAACCAAAATGTGTGGACCTCTGATATACAGTATTTGAACTTTAACATCTGTATTAGAATTTTCTGTGCTGTAGTTACCAATCCAAAGATCCTTCTTATAGATGCTTTCAGTGCAAAACTGCTATCCATTTCAATCACACACACCCAACAGATCCTTAAAAATTTACAACTGTCACTGCAATGTGTATTGTGTAATAGGAGTTAACTGTTCTTTGCAAGCTATCCAACATTCTTTAGCTTGCATCTAGAAACCAGAAATGATTAATCCATAAGAATCACAATTTCCCTTTGGACTGATCAGTTTTTCTGTTTTCAGCATACTATTCTAGTCTTTTGTTTTCATTTATATAACCTGTCCTCCCACAAAAGAGGGGAGGATTATTCAAAGAAATTTTGATTTCAAAATTACAAAGGAGAATAGAGGACCATGGACCTCGATACAATTTCGCAAGTGATCTCATTTCATGAATCATATTATTGAATTGCCTTTCTAATGCCAAGGAACTTGGGCAAAGGTGCAAAAACAACAAACTCACTTAGTTAGAACTTTCAAAAATTAACTATTGCACAGCCAGAAACTCAGTGAGATAAGTTAGGTGCACAACTTCACACGCCACTGCAGAAAAGCTTGCACAAATGAAGTCATTCTAGAGTTGGCATGTCCAGGTACTTTGTTTCAGCTAATAAACATCTGTTCCTTTTGTTCTGTAAGATTTGCCACTACTACAACACTCTACCATTATTGCTAGCTACCCTTACAGCAAGGTTCTCTTGAAGTATCCACCCATATCTCAACCCTTAGGTAAGTAATCTTTTTTTCCTATTCTAAATATTTTCTTCTATATTGCTGGTAATTGCCAATCAAAGCTGTAAGTGTCAAAACTCTTAAGATTACTAGAATTCATTCTAGAAATGATTTTGAAACTTCCACTGTTATGAGACAGATATAAATAGTCTGAATCTCGTTTTAATAACTAAGACCAGGTAATATACTAAAAAGCAACTAAATTTCTTTTCCCTTGTATTTGTCTTGTGTGGAAATGCACAAAAACATTCCAAATTTGTATTCTCGTCAATTCAATTGCCTCTCAGTTAAATTAAATCAGGGGTGAGCAACTTGTGGCTCTATAGATGTTTGGCCTACAACTCCCATCATCTCTCACTATTGGTTGTACTATTGGCTGTTGGGAGTTGTTGGCAAAAACATCAAGAGGGCCAGAAGTTGTCCACCATTCAAAGAGAAGGGAAGATAATCATTCAGCAACAGGACTATCATTAAAAATGGGTTGGCATGGATCCATGTATGCCAGTATGGTGCAATGGTTAGAGTGATGGACTGGGGCTTGGGAGATCTGGGTTCTAGTCCCCATCTGGTCATGAAGCACATTGGGAGAGTTTGGGCAAGTCACTGATTCACAGCCTGCCCAGCCACACTAGATTGTTGTGAGGATAACATAGAGAGGAGGAGGGCCATGTAAGCCACAAAGTGTTCCTTGCAAGAGCAAAATGGCAGAATATAAATGTTGCTGTTGTGGTTGCTGCTGCTGCTAGATGCTGAGACTTACATTCCAACACAATCAGAGGGCATTAAATTGGGGGATGCTGACATAACAAAGTTGGTAGTGGTGGGCAAGCTAATTTTCAGGGTTCACCATTAATGAACTCTTTCTGAATATAAAAAAGCAGTAAAGACTGATGTCTTCCAGCAGGCCTACCCAGTCGAATTTTAAAAAGTCTGGCTGTTATTTTAATAATGTAAAGATTAAGATTGATTCCTGTTCTAATGTTGTTCCCCGCCTCGATCCAAAGGGAGAGGCGGGTAAGAAATAAATATATTATTATTATTATTTATTCGTTTTTATATGTTTTAATCAGTTTTATGTATTTTATAATATTTTGTATTTTATGTTGTTCCCCGCCTCGATCCAGAAGGAGAGGTGGGTAATAAATATATTATTATTATTATTATTATTATTAATAATAATAATAATAATAATAATAATAATAATCAAGGAACCCTTGAGAGCTTTTGAGGACCCACAAGGTTCCTCATAACACAAGGTGAAAACCATCCAGTTAAACCATAATCCAAAAAGTATTCCAATGTTATGGACTAACGACCAGTGCTTTCAGGATTGCCATTTTGAGGATTTCCTCTTGTTCACAATCCTATCATACACTGGAAAGAGAATTTTGCCTTCTCAGAATATACTTGAGGCATACAGATGCAGTTCAAGCAGGTTTTATGAACAGTTAAAAATCAGAACCTGAAAGACAGTGAAGAAGAAAAATGGTATCCATTACCACTTTGATTACTCAAAATATGAAACCCTAAATACAGCAAATAAAAAAGAGCATTTTCCAGTCTGCCTTTTATTGGAACCAGCCATTAAAAAGACAAAACACACTTTGCTAACTATACGCCAATATGGATGAAAAGCTAGTACAAATTCAATAAAACATGAAGCAATCTCTAATTCGTTTTTACAACGTGACCTACTTTCCAGAGGGCTTTCCCTCCCCCTCTTATTTACATGAGCAACTAATGCTCCAAGGAGCTGATTCTGCACCATTTGTTTGCTAAAAGCCCTCCTACCTCCCCCCCTCCCCCGTTAAGGCTTTCAACTTCAAATTATACGAGCATACTTCCCCAGTTGTAGGCATCTTCCAAAAGGGCTCCCCTTGGTATAAATCACACACTGAGGCACAAAACAGAGACGACATTATGTAATAAATTATGAAATAACTACGTGCAACAAAAACACATGCAATAAAGAGGACTGCTCAAGTTTTGCCGGCTGGGAAACATTAGTTCACGTGTATTTTAACATTCTTTTGACTAATGGTCTTTGAACTGTCTTTCAAACCACCTTGGGTGGGGCCGAGAGGGCGGGGGAGGTCCTTGGAAGCTTATCAAGGTTTCCTCAGTGAGAGATCAAGCTTCCGTGGAAGGCAAGATCTGGCTGGCTACGGTTCAAAAACAAATGTTGGGTAAGATAGGGTGACCGTATGAAAGGGAGGACAGGGCTCCTGTGTCTTTAACAGTTGCAAAGAAAAGGGAATTTCAGCAGGTGTCATTTGTATATATGGAGAACCTGGTGAAATTCCCTCTTCATCACAACAGTTAAAGCTGCAGGAGCTATGCCAGAGTGACCAGATTTAAAAGAGGGCAGGGCACCTGCAGCTTTAACTGCTGTGATGAAGTGGAAATTTCACCAGGTTCTCCATATATACAAATGACGCCTGCTGAAATTCCCTTTTCAATACAACTATTAAAGATACAGGAGCCCTGACCTCCTTTTCATATGGTCACCCTAGAGAAGGACGTTTGATCTGACCCAGCAGGACTCTTTTTGTATTCTGAATGTCAGTAACGGCAGACAGGTTTCCCTAAAAACTATGCCCAGTATTACAGGACCTTTATTTATGCATCTATTTATCTGTTTGTTTGTTTATTATTACACTTATATCCTGCCTTTATTCCTCTTGCAAGGAATCAAATAGCCCTGTTCAGAAGACTCCTTAAACCACGGGTTTAACCACAGTAAATAAGGCAAGAAGACTTATTCACCGTGGTTAAAGCCATGGTTTAAGGTGTCTTCTGAACAGGGCAATTATGTCTTAGCATGTCATGTGAACCATTCATAACCATGGTGGCTACATAACCACGGTTTAAACAAGTTCGCTAACCTCTTGCTGCAAAGAGGTTAGCGGCCTAACCATGGCTTAAGTGTGCTGTCTGAACAGGTCTAATGCACTTACATGGTTATCTTCCTCTCCATTTTATCCTCACAACAACTCTGTGAGGTAGGTAATGCTGAGAGTCAGTCCAGTCATCCAGAGAGCATCATGGCTGAGTGGGCACTAGAATGGTTTTAACTTTTGTGAATCGCCCAGATAGCTTCGCCTATTGGGTAGTATAGAAATGAAATAAATAAGTAAATAAATTGGGATCTCTTGAGTCCTGGTCCAACGCTCCAACCACTATACCACACTAGATCTCATGCAACACATACCCAGATAGAGTGGCTGAGTGCATTCAAGAATACACTTTTCAGTTTGCACCAGACAATAACAAGGCAGGGCCAGCCAGTGGGCCGCTTATGCCAAAAGCATCGCCTACTGGTAGATCTTTGACTTATTTGTAGTAGATCCATGTAACTGTGAACCGCCCAGAGAGCTTCGGCTATTGGGCGGTATAAAAATGTAATAAATAAATAAATAAATAAATAATAAATAAACTGCCCATTTTTTTCCAGCACTCAACCCACAGCACCAGGCAGGTGAGAGCTGCCATTTTAATTTCCAAATGTGCCACCCAAAGTAGCTCTGGGACATTGTGGAAACATCAATGGTGGCTCCACGCTGTTTCAGAGAGGTGCTGCTGCCATCAATGCCATCAAGGAAGGCCACCAGGGCCCACCAACCTAGGAGTCGTTCCATCAATGTAGAGTCCTCAGTCACGGCCTCCTTCAACCAAACAGCCAGGCCTGGATTCTGCAAGCACGCCCTGGCCATCCTTGCCCCTCATCATGAACTGCTTGCATGGCAGATGTTCAGCCAATAATCTCATGTGGGAAAGTGTTTTTCCTGCAAACAGAAACTCTGAAAGCCAGTGTTAGCCTGTGCAGTCTTGGAATGGTTACCTTGTTCTCTCTCGTTTACAGAAAGGGAAACCACCTATACCGGGGCTGCAATCACTTACCTGGGAGTAAGCCCCACTGAAATCAATGGGACTTGCTTATGAGGAAGCATTATAGGATTACACAGTGAACCCAGGCATATCAACTCCCTGGCTTCAGGAAATTTGGACGATTGTTAATAGCTTGGAACCAGCCACTTTATATGCAGTGGAGAGAAAGATGATTTTTAAATAAGCCATTAGTTATAGTTCTTAGTCACACTGCATGGGTCCTAGATCAGCAGGCCTGGCTGAACCCTTGGCAAGTGTAATTGGAGAAACTGATTTCCATTTTTTTATTTCAACAGCCTATCTTTCCCACACACTTACCCCCTTCACTGACATGCAACCCAGAGCCAGCTGTTTTCCATTCAGCCGTGCCCAATAACCTAGTACTGTGTAACACATTCATCTGCCAGGATGGGACTCAGAGGAAGAAAGACACGCCTGCACGAAAATCACTGTAAAATGTTTATGTTAGAGCCAGATACTGTAGTCTTCAAACAACAGGAAAGCGACCTGTTTGGATGAGAGGCCCACATCAGAAATATATCATCAGATAGGGTCTGGCTGCTGCTATTACTAATTCGCTTAGGATTAACACCCACACATTGTCGCAACGAGCACCCTAAACTAAATGCCAAATTTCAGTCAGTGAGACTACACTATCATTCTTTTATAATATTGTTATTCTAAAAATGTTACTGCCGCCGCAACCAAAATGTGAATTTAGTTCATGAAAAATAAGTATCTTGGAAAGGACGCTACTCATTCATGAGATTTTAGGAGGGAAGCCATAATGAATTTGAGCCCTTCCCAAAGTTATTGGGAAGGAAGTTTGATTCCACCCGGAAAAAGGAGCAAATTAACAGGGTCCATTTGGATAAGGCTCTAAGGAGGGAAGGGCGAGAAATTTATTCCATCAAAGTTTTCTTTACAGATTTTGCCAATTTGGACTTCCCAAGCACATAACTGTTATCTGTTTTATGGTTTTTAACATTTTGTATATTATCAGTTTTATGCTTTTAAGGGTTTTAAATTTTGTATATCTGTTTTCTTAAATATTCAATGTTTTAATCTTTGTAATCCGCCCAGAGAGCTTCAGTGGCGGTATATAAATGTAAATAACAACAACAACAACAACAACAACTACTTAAGCTAAGACAGAGTACCAAAATCCACATTTTGCAAGCTTCATGATGCAACTCGGCAAAAATGAACACAAAATGCAAATATTTGGGGAAAGTGGACACAAAATGGATCTATTTGAGGAAATTGTGCACAAAACTGCATTACAGCAATGGGAAGTACATGGGGGAAACACATACATTTTAACAATGTGCCCCCAAAAATGCACACCTCAGGAAAAATGTACACACAAAAATGTACTAATTTCTGTAGTTTTTCCTTTTTCAAATTGCAAAATCATGTGGAAACAGGACAGAGAGAGCTTGACCTAACCCCCCCACCCCGACAATCTCTGTGAGAACAAGATTTAAGGATCAGTCCAATCCCAGCTCTAAGTAAGTAAATAATAATAATAATAATAATAATAATAATAATAATAATAATAATAATTTTATGTTACTCGCCTCTCCCTCTGGATCGAGGTGGGATACAACACAAATGCAATGCCATAAAATACATATAACTGATTAAAACATTTGTGTGTCATATGTATGTTGAGCGAGCAGGATCACCTGGGCCCACTTAATATTCAGGACCTGAATGTTTTATTTACATAGGAATTCAGTGCGGACAGTCCCACATCCATAGGATCACACTGCTGTTTTCTCGAAGATTCTTTAAGGTTAACCAAAAAACTTCACTACTGGATGAGACCAAGGACCCGTGGAATCCAGCATTCTGATTCTCACATTGGTCCAATAGATGGGATGTGCACAAACTTATTCACCCACCGTCTGCAGGATCTACCCCCAGGGAGGGATTGTAGCTCCAGGACACAGCACATGGCTTGCCTGTAGAAGGTCTCAGATTCAATCACCGGCACCCCCAGTTTAAAGAACCACGTATCAGATGGTGGGACAGATTTATTTATTTAAAATATTTCTCGGCCGCCTTCTAGGAGAGAAGCCCTTCCAAGGTGCCATACAGCAATAAAACACATAAAAAACATTAAGAGAGATAAAAACATAGTAACACAGTAAGAATACAATAAAAACAGAAATAAAACAACAACAATCATATCAGGGGGAGGCCAGAGTAAAATAGTATGTTCTCAAAAGCCTGCAATGATTGAGCCTGATGGACCCCCAATGGCAACTTGTTACAGAGGTGTGGGGCCTTCACAGAGAAGCTGGTAAAACACTGGTTCCCAGCCTTAGCTGGTAAAACCCACTCCTAGACATTGCACTCAGTCAGAATAGATACTAATGGGCTAGATGGACACCTAGTGTAAGACAGCTCCCTACATTTCTACACTTAGGGCGCAATGTTTTGCATGTTTAGACAGAAAACCACCTGAAATAAACTCCCCTTTTCTAAAAGCAGCAAGATGTTCTGCATTCAACTGATTTTAAAAATAGTAATTTAAAGAGTCCAATCAGTATCCATGCACTGTGTCAGCACATCAATTCCTTGGCAATGCTGAATTATCAGAAATGCAAGGTGACAATTGCCATAACGACAGAATAAATAATCAGCAATACAAATATTAAAAGAAATCGTTCAGGTTTTTTTCCGCCTCTCTCTATATAACCCCCCCCCCCCCGGATTGTTAGACAAAAGCCATATTCCTCTTTCAGGTTGCATCTGCCAATTAAATTCTCTTACGAAGGGCAGCTGTTCTTGCTCAAGGAAGACAAGTGTTTGATCTAATATTCCACAGCAGCAGGGAATAAAAAAAAGTGTGGAAGGGCTATTTTTTAATGGGGAGTTTCTACCCCAGAAAACTTTGGATTTAAAAATCTTGCAAGTGAGATGTGCAACAAAGTGTTGCAGTTAATCCTCACCTTCCTACTCAGCGTTTCGTTCAGTAATCTAGAATACTCAGTTATATTATTTCACTTCCCACCCTCACCACACACAACTTTTCCAGTTTTCTTTTCTGTGAAAAATGTGGTATAGTGGCTAGACTGTTGGACAGGGAGTCGGGAGATCAGGGTTCTAGTCCCCCACTCAGCCACGGAAGCCCACGCTCAGCCCATCCTACCTCACAGGGTTGTTGGGTTCCTTAAGGAGGGAAAAAAGGTGGGACATAAATGGAATGAATGAATGATGACAGTCAACATTCTATGACTACTGAGTACACTCAGACCTCATTGAGTCATTTTGTAGCTTTATCACCCCCTCAGGTGTGTGTGCTTGTGTGTTTGGTACTTCTGCAAACCTTAGTTACCCCAGACATACCTCTTTTGCTTCTTAATAGCCCTTTTTTGACACCATTTCTGTCACTCCTCACCAATTTCGCTGTTAGAGGGAGCAATGTCTGTGGAATGGGGGAAGGGCGTAGCTCAGCATGGTAGAGCACCTGCTTCACATGCAGAAGGGCCCAGGTTTGATCCCTGGCTTTTCCAGGTAGGACAAGAATCCTGCCTGAAACCCTGGAAGCCGCTGCCAGTCAGCGTTGACAATACTGGGCTAAACTCAATGTAAGGCAGCTTCCTATGCTCCTAGTTCTGCTACTGCTTTTAAGGCCACTGCATGATTTTAATTGTGTACAAGCTGCCTGCAGAAGCCCTCTATAATTAAGCAAATCTTCTACATTTGTTCCTGGACAGCCTGTGCAAGAGAAGTCCTATCCCTGATTGATAATATTTCTACAAGACCGCCTGTGACAATTCCCCTGGAACAAGTAGACACGTTGCACCCCAGGATTCTGACATTTCTCTCCCGGCATTAAGCAGACCTCAGCCAGAACATGACATGCATCCATTTCTATCTTTGTATTCCTCCTAATGAGAAAAACATAGGCAACAGGATCATCAACTGACAAAGGCAGAAAAAACAAAAACAAGGATGAGTCTGCTCCTGAGCCTTTAGCAGACAGGTGATCTGCAATAACCAGCAGGTAAAG
This sequence comes from Elgaria multicarinata webbii, assembly GCF_023053635.1. Classification (NCBI taxonomy): domain Eukaryota; kingdom Metazoa; phylum Chordata; class Lepidosauria; order Squamata; family Anguidae; genus Elgaria; species Elgaria multicarinata. The sequence goes on along the minus strand of NC_086178.1, from coordinate 21,486,396 downwards.
ATCCCTATGAGAAGACGATAAGCACGAACTAGTGATAAATGCCCAACGGTAGGAGCTGCAAAAACGTTGACAGCCCAAGAAGGCAGAGTTTGGGTTCCTTCCCTCATCTTTTAGTATGTTATGTATTAGGATACAATTAATTAATAATATAATAATAAAATTAATAATTACTATCTTAATAATTATTTTAATGATTAATATTCTGAATATTAGCATATTTACAAGTAGGACCTGCAATAAAATGTTGTAGCATGGAGTGCCTCCTGTTCAACCAAAAGGTGTGGCATAGCTAAAAGAATTTGGCACATGACAAAACACCATTAAAGAGTAAGCCAATTGGGAGAAGGGATTCCATGACCTAGTTATGGGAATGGGAAATGTTCTATCCCATGTCCCAACCAGAAAACAAAATAGGTTTAAGGAAACTGATTAGAAACAATGTCAAATTCTGGTGTGCACTTAAAATTTGAACAGAATGGTCCACAAACATATGTTCAAATTTTAAGTGTACATATTTGTTTTATGATTAAATATATTTTCTATGGACACATGATTTTATTTCAACAGGCATAGTTACACCAGAATTTGACATATTGTTTCTAATCAGTTTCCTTAAACCTATTTTGTTTTCAGGTTTGTTTTTAGTTTAAGGTAACACTTTTTTATCAGATCCATGTCCCAACCAACTAACCTCCAACGGCAACAGAACATGAAGCAGGGCCTCTGACAATGACTGCAGTGGACAGAGAGGCACATGCAGCAGAAAGTGATCCTTCAAATATCCTGGCCCCATAACACTGACAGCTTCAGAGGTAGAAACCAGCAATAACAATAATATTTTATTTATTTACAAGTATTTATAAACCACTTACATCTACATATGACAAAACAGCCTACAAAAATCATAAAAACAATCACATAAAACTAATATAGAATTCGCTGCCACAAAAGGTAATGGTCACCAATTTGGATGGTTTTAAAAGGGGGGCAGACAAATTCTTGGAGGGTAAGGCTACTGATGATTATTAGTCCTGATCATAGAATCATAGAATCACAGAATAGCAGAGTTGGAAGGGGCCTACAAGGCCATCGAGTCCAACCCCCTGCTCAATGCAGGAATCCACCCTAAAGTATCCCTGACAGATGGTTGTCCAGCTGCCTCTTGAAGGCCTCTAATGTGGGAGAGCCCACCACCTCACCAGGCAACTGATTCCATTGTCGTACTGCTCTAACAGTCAGGAAGTTTTTTCCTGATGTCCAGCTGGAATCTGGCTTCCTTTAACTTGAGCCCGTTCTTCCGTGTCCTGCACTCTGGGAGGATCGAGAAGAGATCCTGGCGCTCCACTGTGTGACAACCTTACACATAAGGGCCTATGCACAGGACATGCCTTCCATCTAGTAACAAGTGAAGTTACCTTGTACACTGCTGCATTGCTGCTTAACCTTTATTAGATTGTAAGCCTATGCGGCAGAGTCTTGCTATTTACTGTTTTACTCTGTACAGCACCATGTACATTGATGGTGCTATATAAATAAATAATAATAATAATAATAATAATAATAATAATAATAATAATAATAATAATAATAATTGAAGAGTGCTATCATGTCTCCCCTCCATCTTCTCTTCTCCAGGCTAAACATGCCCAGTTCTTTCAGTCTCTCTTCATAGGGCTTTGCTTCCAGACCCCTGATCATCCTGGTTGCCCTCCTCTGAACACGCTCCAGCTTGTCTGCTTCCTTCTTGAATTGTGGAGCCCAGAACTGGATGCAATACTCTAGATGAGGCCTAACCATGGCTAACCATGGTTAGGCTTGATGGCTCAATGCTACCTCCAGTATCAGAGGCAGTAGGCCTAGGTACCTAAGTTGCTCGGGAACATGGGTGTGAGGGTGCTATGGCACTCATGTCCTGCTTTTGGGTTTCCCGTGGGCAGCTGGTTAGCCATTGTGAACAGAATGCTGGACTAGATGGACTCTTGCTCTGAGACAGCATGGCTCTTGTGTTATGTTCTTAATACATAGAATACATGGTATTTACATGTGTATGTGATGGTAGGCTAAGTTACACAGGGAAGGCTCGCATAAACGGAAGTGTCCTCAAAATGCACCCAAACATAAAATGTCAGTGCATGTCTAATCTCACAGGGAAGAGGATTCTGCACAGTGGGTTCAATTAACATCAATACTCTGGGCAGGCATTTATATCCCACTCTTCTACTAAAAGTACTCACAGCATAACCATGTAAATATGAAATATAAATCAATAAAAATACAAGTATGTCAAACAATTTCTGAAAGCATCAAAAAACAGATCATATAACCAACACTTAAAAAACCACACAAATAGCAAAAAATAATAATACTAACCGCAGTAAGCGTAAAAAGAAGTTACAGATTAAAATTGGCAGCAGTAAACTAGGTATTACACATTATAAGAAAAGGAATTGAGTTTCAGACAAATAAAAGGAAGTACTTTTTAACACAGCGCATAGTTAAACTATGGAATTCACTACCACAGGATGTGGTGATGGCCACCTATTTGGATGGCTTTCAAAGGGTGTTGGATAAATCCCTGGAGAAGAATCAGCGGTTATATGCTACCTCCAGTATCCGAGGCAGTAAGCCTGTGTGGACCAGTTGCCTGGGAACATGGGTGGGAGGGTGCTGTTGCACCATGTTCTGCTTGTTGGTCCCTAGCCGATGGCTGGTTGGCCACTGTGTGAACAGAGTGCTGGACTAGATGGACCCTTGGTCTGATCCAGCATGGCTCTTCTTATGTTCTTATCAAAATAAAAGTCTCTTGAATTTCTGACAAAAGGCAAATGCTTTGAATTATGCTTTGAACTAGCTGGTAATCAGTGCAGGTTGAACAGAATTGAAATTATCTGCTCTGAAAAGCAAGCCCTAAATGATATCTTGGCTCCTACATTTTGCAGCGAATAAGTTTTTTGAATACTTTTCAGAGACAGTCCCACACAAAGTGAATTGCTGTAATGTGATCTGGATGTGATTAAGGTATGTGTGATAGCTGTGCCTTTGGTACAATTGGCACACCAACAGAAGCTATGCAAAGACACTCCTGGCTACAGCCAATACAGCCAATATCACATTAGCAAGGAGCATTCCTTAACTGCAAACCTAGTCCTTCAAGAGGAATGCAATCTGATCCAGAACCCCACAATATGGTGCTTGATAGCAAGTCAGACATGGATCTGGGAGATCTCACAATGCTTTGAGCTCAGCATTAACTTGCTAGTTTGCTTACATAGGGTTTGATCCAGACTTAATCAGAATAGACTTGTTGAAATCAATGGGACTTAAGCTATTCATGATTAACTTAAGCCCCATAGATTTTGACTAGGTCTACTCTAAGTATGACCAAGGCCTAATCCACACCAAGCAGGATATTGCACTATGAAAGTGGTATATAAAAGGCAAGAGCCACACTACTGTTTTATAGTGGTATTGAAATGCACTGACAATTCTTGGGGGCTATTGGCACATACCATATTTATTTATTTATTTATTACATTTCTATACTGCCCAATAGCCGAAGCTTTCATAGTGCTATATCCTGCTTGGTGTGGCTGCTGCCTTTTATACACCGCTTTCATATCACTTTCATAGTGCTATATCCTGCTTGATGTAAATTAGACCTAAGTCTAGATCCAGCCCATAGTTTTACACACTTTTGTGTATGCAATATAGATTAAATGGATAAGACCACCTTTCGGAAAACCAGGTTTCTACTGGTGAAAGATCATAGAATGATAGAAAGATTAGAAATCACACATTATCAATCTACAGATGATGCAGAGTTTGCAGTGCAAACTATCAGCTTAGTCCTATGTGAATTTGAAAGACTGAAGATGACACCCATTGAACTTCTACAAGAGTGGGCAAATTCTGAAAAACCTATAATGTACAAAGCAGAGCCAGGGGTATGCACAAAAATACAACCCAAGTCCTCCCTTTTACACACTGGGAAACCCATGTCAGCTACCCTCAGTATATCACAAAGACTGAATAAATAAAACAAAACAAAACACCTTGAATTCCATAAAACACTTAACCAGAAAAAAATTAAAGAGCAGCCACTAGTCTCATAAATATTCAAATTCTATGTGCTAGAAGAGCTGAGTTACTTATAAACATGAATGCACACACTTTATATTGAGCATTTCAAATAGATTTGTATGCTCACATTAACCAGCGGGGGTTGGGGGTATGTGCAGCTCTAATGATCCCAGAAACCCCCAAACCCTATCAAAGTAATTATTCATTATATTTTAACGAGGTTATAAATTTTAATTCCCAGGAAAGTCTTTTCAAGGTCTGTTGGTTTGCTGTTTTTAGGACAAGGACTGAGAAAGCAGAAAATACACGGGTCATGTTGAAATAGAAGATGTAAGGAAAACTGAATAAACTGTGAGATATGAGAAAGGGGCGGATCTTATCGCCAACAACAATCACATATGTAGCAAAGGTAGATGAGATACTATAAAAAGGCTTTTAATGTGCGAAAAAAGGTCACTGGTCACTATTTTAATTCCTGTGACCAGTGACCTTTTTAGTGCATTAAAAGCCTTTTTATAGTATCTCATCTACCTTTGCTACATATGTGATTGTTGGTAGCGATAAGATCCGCCCCTTTCTCATATCTCACAGTTTTGACTTCAAGGGGTCTGGATAGGTTTTTTCTTACCTATTTAGGGAAACTGAATAAAGCAGAACCTTGTCCCCAGTACACCCTGATACAGGGCTGTCGAGATTTCAATGGGTTGGGTTTCATTTAACCCTAAAGACCACAATCCACCCACAACATAACAGCGCATAACTGATTTATGAAATTCCCAACCAAAAGGTGTGGTGAGCACCATTAGGATAGACAGCTTCAATAGGGGTTAGACAAACCCAGGAAGGATAAGTCTATCAGTGGTGACTAGTCATGGCAGCTCCACGGAACTTCCTGATTCAGAGGGAGCATGCCCCTGAATACCAGTTCAGAGCAAAAGCAGCCTTGCTTGGGGGTTTCCCAGAGGCGTAGAATATATCAGGGTGCGAGCGGTGCAGGAAGGAACTCAGCTGGAGCTTGAAGCAGCCACCCCCTGCAAGCCCCAGCCAAGTGGAGTGGGGAAATCCCAAGCGTCTCTCTGATTGGAGATAACAAAGGGTTTCCCCCATGTGCCACTCGCCCTCTGATGGAGGATGAGCAGCACAAAGGGCAATCTCTTTGTTATCTGTGATTAGAGATAGCATGGGGATTCCTCTCCCCCCCCACCCCGGGGTCGGGGCTTGGAGAGGGGCTGGATTGGGCCCAGCACAGACCAAATTAGACCCCCTGGTCCGGAGGTTGCCCTCCCTTGGCATATATAGTTGGTCCTTGTCATATAATGAAACCCTGTTGTGAATTTCACATGTGGTTCACTGGATTCGGTGTTATTAATTCAGAAAGTTGGTTGAGGTGAAGAGATTCTGAAAAAGAAAGGAACGGGGAGGGGGGAGCCCCTCCAGAGTAGTGAGGGGAGCTTTTTATTATGAAGCCCATTCTATTTCAAACTGTAGTTCTACCTCAGGGGCACTATAAACAATATGAAGCTATAATACAAATATTTTACAAGCTTTGATAATGAAATTTGAAATAAAACCAAGAGACACTCTCATAACATTTATCCACAAACAAAGGAAATAAACAGCAAAATTGTTTAGCGTTTTAAGACACCAATTTGATGTACACGGTTTAAATAATTATAACACTAAAACATGAATACTAAATTTAAAAACCTATAACTAATCAGTGAAAATGTCTCTGATGAGAAAGACAGAAAATGAGAGAGAGAGAGAGAGAGAGAGAGAGAGAGAGAGAGAGAGAGAGAGAGAGAGAGACTGTATTGGGGCAAGTCTTCTGGGATTGCAGCATTAAATCTCATGCATATGAGCATGAGCATACATAAATCAGAATGCAGCATAAATCAGAACATGGTATCAAGGAGCAGAGTCTTACATGCATTCAATATACTTTTCTTATAAGTGAGATATTCTCTTTCCCAGCCCATTCTACTCATAGAGGTGGGCCATTTCCAGTAACACTCATGGAACACCATGCCACTAAAAAGCAACCTTCATGCTTCAGTCCCATTGATTTCATCGGGTCTGTTGTAAGTATGGGCCAATCCTATATGTGTGTGGCGAGGCAGCGCATATTTTTTTTAAAAAATATTGCTGATCTACTTGCATAAAATACAAATAAGATAGACTTTTGTAAAGGAAGGGAAAGAAAGAGAAGTAGTCATCGATGTAACTACCATTATGCAGCTGGTAAGTAGAGAAACTGCTTTCCTGTGGTGATACCCTGACTCCAAAATACACTCCCTTCAGGTGATTAATTGCTGCCTCATTTACCAAATTTCTTGTTTGTTCAGAGTTTTAATGTTAATTGATGTCTCGCTCTCTCTCACACACACACACAAACACACACATGTTTTCCTTCTACTTTGTTGCTTTCAATTGTTGTTTCACTGCAGGTACAACAATGTCTAAGGCTGGCCTGACAGTTCTCCTCACTGCCTGGCTGGGCCGGACTGCACTCTCCTTGGTCCAGGTCAGGCCTTTGTGGGCAACAACAAAGATGGCTGTCTAATCACTTCAAAAAGAAGCTGTATCAAATAATAGGAGAAATAGGAAAGCATCTAAAGGCAGTCTGAGTAGATGCTTGTTTTCCCATTTCTTCTGTGGTGATGTAACTCTCTTGTTTCTGGCATACTGGGCAAACCTTTTAGAAAGTAGTCAGTCTTCTATAGAACCTTGGGATGCTTTCTGGCAGTTTCTTCTTTTAAAAACAGCATCTTGGACAGATGGCCTACAGCAGGAATGCAGCCCAAAGGCCAAATTCCTGCCTGGTTTTGTGAAGGACAAAGGAAAAAGCCCATAATATGGCAAATGGGATACCCATATCTGAAAGCCCCTGCTGGGAACATGGGCAGCAACCTTTGTCAATCCAGCCCAGTTTTGTCTACACCAGGTGTGTCACACCTCTTCCAACCTGAGGGCCAAATTCCATTTTGAAGAAGCTCTGGGAGGGGGGGGACTGCATTCCAGTGTTGAGTGGGGCGAAAGGCAAAAGCAGTGGGGCTGAAAGCAAAAGGGGTGTGGCAAAAATACCAAGAATACCAGCAGATTTGGCTTAAAGCTCTTACTGCCTGTAACTAAACCACAGGGGAAGCATTTCAACCTTTTAAATGGAGAAGAAAAACTGCACAAAACCTGAGAAACCACAAAACAATCTGGGAGGAGGAGAAGGTGTGGGGCCACAGGCCAGGGAAAGGAAGCATGGCCCTGGAGGGCCAGACCCACACCTGAGATTCTGCAACAGTGGCCTACGTAATCTGTCCTGCAAAGCTCTTGATCATGATATCGGCCTCTTTTTTTTACAGAGGAAGTTACTCTCCAACCTGTGAACTTCATCCCAGTGAAAGATGAGCACATTCCAAGTGTCCTTATTTGCTTGAAACAAAACTGGAGCCCAACTTGCATTTACCCAGTCCAACTGTAAAATATTCAGTCCTTCGTGACCCAGATTAAGATCCCTGCCCTGCCCTGCCCTCCATCAGGTTGCAAGGGGACACTAAAACCACCTCTCCGCTCCTCTTTACTTTCAAATGGCAGCTAACTCATCAAGCCTCTCATGTTTCCAAAGCCTTGGCAGCCTACTTACTACATTCTCAGTCTCTCCAATAATATACAGCCAAGGGCACCCCCATGGAATCTCCTCTTTGCCATCGCTAAACTCTATTCAAGGTCCTCTTTTGAAAGTCAACCTTAGTCTTATAAAAGCTAGCAATTCTCAGATCTGAATAAGAACATAAGAGCATGTACAAGTTCAACCACAGCTTTTAAAGCTCAGCTAAAAACTTTTCTTTTTCCTAAAGCTTTTAAAACTTGATTTTGTTCTGACTTTATACTGTTAGTTTTACCCTACCCTGTGCCTGTTTGCATTCTCTTCCCCTCCTTATTGTTTTATTATGATTTTATTAGAATGTAAGCCTATGCGGCAGGGTCTTGCTATTTACTGTTTTACTCTGTACAGCACCATGTACATTGATGGTGCTATATAAATAAATAAATAAATAAATAAATAAATAAATAATAATAATAATAATAATAATAATAATAGCATGCTGGATCAGACCAAGGCTCTAACTAGTCCAGCACTTTTTTCACACAGTGGCTGACCAGGGACCCATAAGCAGGACATGAATGCAACAACACCCTTCCACCCATGTTCCCCAGCAACTGATATGTATATAGGCTTACTGCTTATAATATTGGAGGTTGCACATGGGTATCAGGATTAGTAGCCATTGATATCCTTTAAAGGTATCCAAATTGGTGGCCATCACTACATCTTGTGTGAGTGAAGTGCCTAGGTTCTTCAGTGTAAGGAAGCTAAGAGGCCTCACACCCTTTCAACTGTATCAATCACATTGCTCCTGATTAGAAACAGAAACGAAGCTAATGAGTTGATGCTGGATTCTGCAAGCATACTTAATTGTGCAGGAAGAAAGCTGGTCAGGGATGAATTACAAGTTACCCACAAACATATGCAGCAAAGCCAACGGTCCTTTTTATGGAATGGAAGCTACTTTCCACGAAATAGGATCCCAAATGCATGTTTGCAAACATCTGGAACCCCGTGGGAAAAGCAGTTTGGATGCACGTTTGACCTTACGGGAGAAAGGAAGCAGCTGGCGAAGGAAACTATTTTGAATAGAAAAATGACCACCAGGGAAAGGGTGATGCAGCCCCCTGCCGCTTCTCCGCTCAAAATTGCAGCTTCCCAAGTCCGTTTTCCATCCATAACAATAAAAGATGATGTATGTTTGTCTGTCCATCTGCCAGCACCCTAGCACCAAGAACATGAAACCATGATCAGTGAAACCTGGCATGTCTACTAAGGAGATCCTAGGGGTGTGCATTTCAGGGTTATTTTGTTTCTGAGATGCATTACTTAATTTTAATTAATTTTAATGTATCCATATGGTTGTAGCCTGTAGTAACAACCTCCACCACTAGAGGCAGAGGTTCCTAACCAGCTTTGTACTCCATCCCATTTGAAGGCCAGTGAGTTTAGTAGAATGAAGGTTGTATTTACATGTCTAGGCCCTAATGTGGGCAGTCCCCCTTCAGGAGGTGGACAAACCCCTCCCTCCGGAGGCTATTGGGGTGCACCATGGCATAGGAGCTATGCTTAGGGGGTGCCAGCAGACATTCCTCACTCCGATAGGGCAGCCACAGTGTGTCCAACTGTGTGCTTGTCTGAAGGCTTCACTTTATCCAACTACAAGCTATTTCAACCCATGCAAAGCCGGGTTCATTTGCTAGTTTTGAAAAATAAAGAGCCATCTGGGCTTCATTACACACATTTTCAGATAATATATCCTAATAGGAAATGTCCTGTTTTTCTTATACAGTGCACACACAACCCAATGGGAGCAATCAGTGGGAATCTCATTCCCACTTGTCAATTTGCCCTCCCTAGAGAGGCCTGCCCAGTGCTTTGAGACACACCGCTTGATTGAACATCTCTCTCTTTCTCTGTCATTCAGCCATGTACACCATTTGCTATCATAGCACATGGCATCATTTCACATTTAGCTTTCCAGGTCACTGGCATTCAGAATGAACAAAAGATCAAGCATGCACCTGAACCTCCTGGCAAAACTCTCCCATTTCCATCCACTTTTACCAAACTGGCATTACTCACAGCTTTATTTATTTATTTAAAACATTTGTATCCCACCCTATATCATTAAGATCTCAGGGCCGCGTACAGATAAAAGCATACAGTATAAAACAATAAATATACACAGCTCAAAACAAATTAAACCATGAACCAAGTTAAAACAATATATAATTTATTAAAAAGCCATGTTTTCACTTGGCGCCGGAATAAAATCAGCATTGGCGCCAGTCGGGCCTCCAAGGGGAGGGCATTCCACAGTCTGGGTGCCACAAAAGAGAAAGCCCTCTCTCTTGTCCCATCATAGCGTATGTGTTGCGCTGGTGGGATGTGGAGAAGGGCTCCTCCAATAGATCTCAGGTCTCAGGCAGGCATATATAAGGAGAGGTGCTCCCTCAAGTATCGAGGTCCCAAGCCGTTCAGGGCTTTAAACGTCATTACCAACACCTTGAATTCTGACCGGAAGCATATAGGTAGCCAGTGCAATTCCTTTAAGACCGACTTTACCATTTTTCTGCATTCAGCCAGTCTTCTTCATACATCTAAAGAAGAAAGACGTTGCCTACAAAAGCTTAAGTTACAATAAGGCTGGAAGCAGAGAGTAGTTCTTTTAAGTAGTTAAAAGGGAATTGAGAAAACTTTCTATTCTTTTCCAGCCTGAAGCTGTTAGGGCAGGTTTGTCCAAACAATGTCCATCGTTGTCTTCTTTGTGGATTGTGTCATGTTCTATCGTAATGGATACTTCAAAATAAGAGGCATGAAAAGCGTTAAGAAACTAAACAGCAGTTGATTTTAATAACTCAGATTCCATTCACTGATACACTAAACGGTTAATGACGGGCAAACTCCTCTCAACTCAGAATTGGGCTCAACAAACCAGGCTTTTCCAAAAACCAAACAAAAAATAAATTCATAGAACAGCAACTAGTTTTTCTCCAACTCCAGTTTCACAACTTGGACCACATCATGCTTCCAACAGTAACACTGGGAAAATGATATGGACTGAATGCTCCCCCAACATACCTATAAGCTCCTAACCCCCTTGCTGATTTATTTAACAGACAGCAGCAGGGGAACATCCTGGAGAGCCGCCCTCCCTTGCTTAGCCAGACACTAGGGATTCTGGGAATCAGAATTTTCCCAGGGCACCCTGTTCTTTACATGCTGCCATTGCAGCATTCAAGGTCCCATGGAAGGAAAGAGATTAGAATAGGCATACAAGAGTAGGAAGAAATTTGTGGGGAGGGGATACATCTGGTTTAGTAACATAGCTGAACTTAAGATCAGGACGAGTTTGCATTCTAAATTTGGGTGACCTTCCTCCAAAACACACCCCTGTCCTCTCTCTCAGAAAGCCATATGTCCTGAAAAGACAATATACATCTTTTAATAGACCAGTTTACAATTAAACGTGGGGCATTCTGGAATACTGGTTTGGATCAAGTATTCTGCCACAAATATTGCCACAAGTAGAAGACTTCTTTGACTTTAAATTTGGGATCAGACAATGACCTGAAAGTGTCATTTCTGAAGCTATGCAAGTCTGAACATGTCTGTGCATGCACACACACACACACACACACACACATATCAACTTTTATTTTATCAAAACATAGTATTAGAGCACATAGGAATGTGCCCCTAGATCAGATCAAGCTGCATTAGGAACCTAAAAATCTGCCTTACACTGAGTTAAAGGATATTGATCCATCTAGCCCAGTACTGTCAACTATGACTGGCAGCAGCTCCATGAAGATGCAGGGGAATCGAACCTGGGATCTTCATGCAAAGCAGGTGCTCTACCACTCAGCCACAGCCCTTCTAGGTTAGCTTAACCTTCACAACAGCAGCCAGATACCGCTGGAAGCTCATATACAAAGTATGAAGGCAATGGTTATTGTCCATTGTTCATCCACGGGCGTGCGATCCCTGAACAAAAAGCTTCCATTTCTCATTCACAGAAAATTACCATTTAAAGACCCAAACAGCTTCATTCTTCCTTAAGACCACAGACACATTAAAAATAAAATATAGGTACCCAAATACCTCCTTCCAAAATAAACCCATGACACATTCCAACTAACCTGTCCAGTTCAACGGAAGCAAACTGTAGCACAATACATCTCAAACAGGCCCTCATGGAAACAAGAACAACAGTATGCTCACCACAAAACAACAACAACAACCCCAAAACCCGGGGGGGGGGGGGGAAGCATCAACCTGTAGTAAGAGAAACCCACATGGGTTTCAATAGAAATGGATTTTAATTCTGCCAACAACTGTTGTTCTGGAAAACACAGATCTCATTCTAGTTGACACAGTTGTGCTTCCACTTCAGAATTTCTGCAAGTTTCCCGAAGATTAACTTGGGTGAAGAGGTGACTCATACATTTACGAATACAACAACAACAACATTGTCCCTGGGGTGAAACTCTGGCCCTCTCCAGGAGCTCCTCTACAAATACAACATAAAGGAGAATGATCCAGCATACAAGGATAAGAAAGAGCAACATATGTGAGATCTGGATTTATATCCTAATTGTGTTTTAATATTCGGTTGTTTCCAATGGTAGCTTTGCACTAGCATTTCTAGTAGTACAAGTCAATTTATTTATTTATTTACATTTATATACCACCCCACAGCCGAAGCTCTCTGGGCGGTTCACAAAAGCTAAAAACAGTAAACATTAAAAGTATACAAAATTTAAAAACCATCAGAGACATAAAAACAACAGCATAAAAACAGCAGCATCCATTTAAAACAACAATTCTGGGGTCCATTAAAAAACGAACTTAGCGTTCAATGCCGTTAAATGCCTGGGAGAAGAGAAGAGTCAAGGGACTCATTTTTTAGTGACCCCACTCACTGAGCCACTAAAGTTTCTCAAATGCCAAAGCAACCATTTATTTCCTGCAAACTCCCACATGTGTTAACCAAAAAGCTGACCCACCTACTCAAAAATGAGTATTCAAGCTGGTGCCAAAGACATGGAAAAATATTCATTTGTTTCTCTTTCCAGTAATGAATTGCTTTGAATAAAGATAAGCAAGCTTTAAAAAAAATACGAAGCACATGCACACTCTCTGTTCTTTCATACTCAGGAAATCTTGGAAGATTAGAAGTTGGGCAATTTGAGAAAACCTGCCCAATCCCTCAGTTCCTCGAGACCGAGTCGGTCCCAGACCTTGGGATAACCCATACCTCGGTACCTATAGGTTAAGTGACACCGAAGCGGGGACGGGGGGGGGGGGGTTAGTGTGAATGCACAGATGAGCACTTGAAGAACCACAGTTACAGGTAAGCAACCTGCATTTCTTCTTCGTGGTCTCTGTGCTTCACACTTAATGGGGCGATTACAGAGCTGACTTATCGGAGGTGGGTAAGGTGTCTCAGTGCAGTACGGATGCCAGTGCAGCTTTTCCAAATCGGGAGGCGGATCTGGTGTGTACATCCATTTTATAGTGCCTGATGAAGGGGTAAGTAGTAACTCTAATCCCGACGAGGCAACGCCGACGGCGGTCGAAGAGGAACTGAGGGATTGGGCAGGAACATGGCTATATATACGCATGACGGTGGGGGCGGAGTTCCCACCCCAAAAGTTCTCAGCTATTAAAATTCCGATCGAGGCTCCGCGCAGGCGCAGAACCCCCATTAAGTGTGATGCACATTGACCACGAAGAAGAACTCAAAGTTTCAGAGTGTTCTGATGAAACATACAAACTTTGGGATGTTACACAGAACTGGTTTCACTGGCATCTTCACTTCTGCCCTTTGATGCTCTTATATTCACTTAGTGCTAGATCATCTACACTCCACGTACATTGCCTGAAACTAGTACTGCAGCTTCTAGTAGTCCCTAAACCAGCAAAGCATATCACAGTGACATTTCTTCTAGTTTTTGCACATATACATGTCAATTCCGCATTTCCAATTCTCCTTCCCAACACATTTCCCCAAATGACTTAAACTTCTGCTGGATACAATGGATAAATATTAGTGACAGGAAATGTAGTACTGATTCTTCATCACATTTTCTGTGCTCTGCTTAAAGTGAAGGGTGCTAGGGTTCTTTGATCAACATAGGAGACTTCCAGACAGAGAACACCTAGCACTGTCAATATTCAATCTTTTCTTTCTTAATGGATTTTCTGTGGTAAGAGAAAAGACGGAGGAAGTGGTGAGAAAACACACTTCTTTTATTTTTATGTATTACCTGATATATGTGCCACCTTTTAGGACACAATTGACCCCCTCAAGGCAGTGTATAAGATCTCATACGCTACAACAATCACAATCATTAAAGACAACGAAATAATCTTCCAATAAAAACCACATTGGACCTCCTTAAAACTGAGCAGTAGCAGTTAACATCACAGCAATTAATAAAAGCGACAGCACTTAACAGAGCAGACTGAAATAAGTTGTTTCCTAACTATATTTGAAACAATGTTATTTGTGTCTCCAAGGAGCTTGTGGTAATGTACATCAGGGATATCACGTTTTGCTTCTCACAACCATCCTGTAGTTAGGTTGAGAGGAGACTGGTCCAAGTCAAACTAGCTTTCTGGCTGACCAGGAATTTGAGCCCAAGTCTCCCCTGTCCAATATCCACCCATATACCGCGCACACTCCCATGCCATCCTTGCTCCTGAACCCCATCCTAACCCAACCTTTCAAGATGAGAGTTACACCACTTTTTAAAAACATCCAGCACACTAAGAAAAAAAAAGAGCAGCCTTGACTGGATCAAACCAAAGATCCATCTAGTACAGCAGCCCAACGATGTCCAGCCAGATGCCTTCAGGAATCCTACATACAGATCATTTCTTTCCCCTTGTGCATCACATCTCACTTCTGAATCTATTTAGTAATATTGGGACAACAGAGCACTCAAACTGAGAAAGAAAACCTTCCATTGGTACCAATTGACACTCAGAGCTCTGGGGAAATGATCCAGGGATGGAGTCTCGTAGGCCCATACCTAGCAATGCTCCTGGTTGGGAGTATCAATGGCTATTGGTAGTTAACTGGAACCTCCATGTTCAGAGGCAGTATCCAAATGTCCATCTCACTTGCCCAAACATTTACAATGCTGAACCTGACCATCTCTCTCTCTCTCTCTCTCTTAACTACACTTCTTGGTGACTACCAGGAGGAGAGCCTTCTCTGCTGTGGCACCCCGTCTATGGAATGAGCTCCCTAAGGAGGTTCGCCTGGCACCTACACTAGATTCTTTCAGTCCTTTTTATTCTCTCAGTATTTTAATGGTTTATAAATTAAATTTTTACTTTGCGGTTTTAAAATTGTATTTTAAAATTGTATTTCTGCACTGCTGCTGATTTTATCCTGGTTGTGCTTTTATATTGTAATTTATATCAGGCTTTTATACTGTTCGTTTTATACTTTGAATGGTTTTTAATTTGTGTGAACTGCCCAGAGAGCTTCGGCTATTGGGCAGTATAAAAATGAAATAAATAAAGAAATTCTTTTGCATCAAATTTGAAGTGCCATTAAAAGAGAGAGATAGTCAGGGTCCGCATTTTAGAGAACTCAGCAGGAGATCAACTGTACCTCAGCTGGTTGCTCAGCTCTACTTAAACCACTCTTAATTGCTATTTCGGCTGCTGCTGGGTTTGTGGGTGGGTGGGTGGGATGGGGTTTGAATAAATGGAAGATGCGCTTGAAGTGCGATATACTTCCCCTTCAACTGTATCACCCACCCACTTCAAATTTCTCTCTCTCTCTCTCTCTCTCTCTCTCTCTTTTAAAGCACTACCATTTACCATTCACCTAAAGCTAAGCCTTCTTTAATGCCACAGCTTTTGTCTCCTTTTTCTTCCTTTTTCCTCTGCACGACTTACAAAGTAGCTTTAAATCTTCATTTCACGTGTAATTTTATTGAAGGTGCAGATGTATTATCTAGAGCGGACAGCATTAGTCTCCTAATTCTCCTTGTCAAAAGATGCAATTTGACCTTGTAATTGCTTCCAGTGCCTCTGCTTTGATTCAAATTGTGGGATACACACAGACACACCCACCCCAGGGATCACCTTCTTGTATCAACACCCACCAGTACCCCCCACTGAACAAATGCAGCAATGTTTTCAGGCAGAGACATATTATAGCAACAGAGATACAGTCTACTGTGTAAATCACATCCCGGCCAAAGTTATTGATGACCTCATTCAGGTGAAGTATTATACGATCAGGCTGCCCTACGGATTTTTATCATCTCGGAACCCTGGAATTGGAAGTCGCCAGCTCAATTTTCCTTGAAAACATATAACAAAAGCCATTATCTGGCAAAAGCTACTTAGAGCATTTCTCTTAACATTATCCCATTTCATACTAGCAGTTGAAAATACTTATTCTCTTTGTTAAAGTAGAATCCTTCCTTCCCACCCACCCCATGCCTTAAAGTGCTTCCTATCTCATTTTGAATTTAAATGCTTCTGGATTATCAACTCTCTCGGCTAGGACACTTCTGCTGGGGTATTATGGACTTGCATATAGCATCTAATTTTAACGCGATGAGAGTGAATCCAATATAGCTTCTTCTCAAGGCTTATGCATCTCTTCCCATTTGCCGAGATTAATGCCTGCTATGTAACACAAATCATCCCTTCTGGACTTTACTTCTACCATTTTGCCGGTTTTCATAAACTGGTGCTTCCATTCTTCTAAATAATGAGATAATTAACTTGTTGGAGAGCTGGCAGATCCAGTTTTCTTGTAAGGCTTTAAATTGTCCCCAGTACAAGAAAATGAGAACACAATTACACACATAAAATAATGCTTATGTATGATCTCATATGTAAAATAAAGGCTGTCATGTTTGTTTTAATGGCTTGTTTTGGAGGAGGGGTGGAAAACAGGAGGTTCCGAAAAAGCTACCTTGTTATGACACCTTGGAAACCAGATACCTATGTAAGATATACGTTCCTATTTTTTATTTATTAACACGATTTTTATACCACCCATTAGCAATCAGATCTCTGGCTAGTACACAAGATTTTAAAAAATCAACAGTAAAGTATTAAAAATATAAAATGAACATAAAATTAAAAATAACTTAAAAGTGGCATCAAAATAAAACCAATAACAGCAGTGCCCAAGGCCTAAAAAGCACCGAATCTGTTTTTAATACGGAAAACCCTAAGCAAATAAAAAGGTCTTAATCTGGTGTAGAAAAGAACATAATGTAGGCACCGGGTAAGCTGCTCTACAGAGGACATTTCACAACTGGGGTGCTACCACTGAAAAGACCGCAATCACACAAGACAGAATTATTGTTGTTACAAAGGAACATAGAAAGCTGCATTATGCTGAGTCAGACTATTGGTTTATCTAGCCCAGTATTGTTGACACTGACTGGCAGCATCTCTCCAAGGTTTCAGGCAGGAGTCTTTCCTTGCCCTGCTTGGAGAAGCCAGGAATCATGTGCTCAATCACACGGATTGCTATTATTATTATTATTATTATTATTATTATTATTATTATTACTCCAAGGGAAGCTCGGAGGATGGCAACAAGGGAGAGGGCCTTTTCAGTGGTGGCCCCCCGACTGTGGAATGATCTCCCCGATGAGGCTCGCCTGGCGCCAACATTGTTATCTTTTCGGTGCCAGGTCAAGACTTTTCTCTTCTCCCAGGCATTTTTAACAGCTTTTTAACAGCATTTAACAACGTTAAGTTTGTTTTTAATGGACCCCACAATTGTTGTTTTTAAATGGATACTGTTGTTTTTATACTGTTTTTATGTGTGTGTGTTTTTAAATTGTATACTTTTAATGTTTACTATTTTTAAATGTTGTAAACCGCCCAGAGAGCTTCGGCTGTGGGGCGGTATATAAATGTAATTAAATAAATAAATAAATAAAATTATTATTATTATTATTATTATTATATTTTACTGTGTAAACTTCAACAGTTTACAAGGCACCTGAAAACAAAACCATCAATTTATAAGAAAACCAATAACAACATATGCTGAGTTTTTTAACTGACCCTAGAATAGTTGTTTTAAATCAATATTGTTGTTTTTATGTTTTCGATGGTCTTAAATTTTTGTATATTTATTTTTAATGTTCACTGTTTTTAACTTTTGTAAATTGCCCAGAGAGCTTCGGCTATGGGGCGGTGTATAAATGTAATAAATAAATAAATAAATTACTACTATTACTACTGCTAATTCTACAACAGCACAGGCAGAACAAAGAAATAGCACATACATTATCATTTCTACCAGCAGCGGTTGACCCACTCTATGAGGATTCCTACATCAATAAAAAAAGAAGAAGGCCACAATAAAGCACAAGTGGATATGTACATTTGAATTAACCCACTAATAGCTCTTCTTTATTTAAGGTTTGATCCTATTAGTCATTACACTAAAGCAGTGGGAGGGGGGTTTACACGTTGCCCACCGAAAATTTGTGGATTGTTTAGCAGGACATGCAAATGCAGACCTCTGGCTTGTCTCTCCTCTAGCAAGCCGAGAAATAATCCACCAACAAACCATGGGTTATTTCTTTGGTTTGTTGGGGGACAGCAAGCCAGAGGTCCCGGATCACAGGTCCGATTGGGCAGAGTTTACAAGCATGCTGGTCATACGTGACAAGCTAGGTCCCAGAGGATTCCAGAGGTTTATCATGATGTGCGAACCGAGACAGTCACTCAGAAGATCCAGTATAAATTGTCTACAGTACTAGAACTTGAGATCACACAATAAAATGGATTGGCATAGTCACAAGAAAGACAATAGGAAGGATGTCTTCACACAACATATAATTAAATCATGGAATTTACTTCCACAAGATGTGTGGTGTTTCCAGGAAAGACTTTTAATGTGCAACTGCCCTGCCTGATTCACAGAATTTTACCGGGGGTGGGGGTGGGGGGAAGTCCAGATGCCATCACCATCTGCTTGTAATCTTCCTGTGTTTTTTCGTTTTTTCTTACAGTAGAAAATCCATTAAGAAAAAGAAGACAGAATAGCTGCAAAAGGACCCGCTCCACTTGGAAGCATCTGTAGTGGTGGCCACTGACTTAGGTAGCTAGTAAGGGGATCAGACCCATTCATGGAGGGAGGTCTATCGACAGCCATGATACCTGTATGGAAACTCCTTGTTCAGAGGCAGCATGCCACTGAATACCCTTTGCTGGAGGGTAAAAGTAGGGGCAGCCCTAATGTCCTTCTTGTGGGCTTTCGAAAGGAATCTGGTTGGCCATTGTGAGAAACACGTTGTTAGGCAATATGGACCTTTGGCCTATTTCTTCTGTCTCCTTACAGAGCACAAATTGGTACACAGAAAGCCATGTACAGCACATTGGGATATGTGGAAAGGTAGTCAAACTGGATTTCCCAGCAATGACAACTGGTTGGAACAGATTTAGGAAAGAGGAAAACTTTAAGAAGCCATATTACACTGAGTAAGACCATTAGCCCATATAGCACAATATTGTGTCACTGACTGGCAATGACACAACAATCATTTGCAACCACATCTGGAGATGCCAAAGTTTGAACTCACAACCTTCTATACGCAAATCATTTGCTCTACCAGTGAACTACTGCCTTTCCCCAAAGCTGATTCAACAAGAGCCCCCACAATTTTTGGTCTGCGTATTGTACTGGTTTCTAGCAGCCATCTAGTGTACCAAAGAGCAGAAAATTGACTTTCCCAGAGTGTTACAATTAGATTATTGCTAAATGTATTCAAACTGCAACAGCTTCCAACACATGTTGATCTGAGTTAATTAAAGATCCACAGGAGATCTTATCGCTAACCTACCATGCCATTTGCTCCACCATCTATTACCGAAGCACATGCAGATAGTAAATTGAGTGCCCATTTCCCACGCAATTAATAAGACGTTGTTTCTTCACAGAGGAATAAAGCATCTATTGTCTTTT
Source organism: Elgaria multicarinata webbii (assembly GCF_023053635.1). Taxonomy (NCBI): domain Eukaryota; kingdom Metazoa; phylum Chordata; class Lepidosauria; order Squamata; family Anguidae; genus Elgaria; species Elgaria multicarinata. Next base: position 21,466,738 of record NC_086178.1, on the reverse strand, counting down.
TCCTACCTCCCACCTATTTTTCCTTTGATTGGATTCTACTATTACTTTCTCCATCTGTCCATTTGCAATTGTATTTTACAGATGGGACTATCACTAGTTGTGCCTATTTATCTGTACAGTTTGCAATTCCCTATGGCAGTTCATTTTTATTTAGTTAACATTGGAAGATAACGTAGTAGTTCCAATTATCCAGGGCCAGCCTTAACAAAACGCAAGCTCAGAACTATAGTTGCCAAGCTGGATCATATCAATAGTCCATCTACCATTTCATTCCTTCTACTAACAGTGGACCAGCTGGATAATTTCAGAACCTAGAAGAAGACCAGCTGTGGCTTCCAAAAGTGAGGAATATATTTCATAAAAGAAATGACTGCCTTGAGTGTTATTTTTTGGTAGAAAGGCAGGGTATGAATCAAATAAATAAAGCCATATTAAAGGCAGAAATTACAATCATAACAAGAGTGGATATGGATAGAAGGTCTGTCTAGTCCAGCTTTCTCTTTCAAATGGCTACTAGGAGGAGGGCTTTCTCTGTTGTGGCACCCCGGCTGTGGAACGAGCTCCCCAGAGAGGTCCGCCTGGCGCCTACACTGTATTCTTTTCATCGCCAGCTGAAGACCTTTTTATTTTCTCAGTATTTTAACACCTAATTTAACTTAAATTTAAATTTTGCTGTTTTAATTCTGTATTTTAATCCTATATCAATTTCTGCTGTGTGGTTTTATCCTGGTTGTGTTTTTTATATTGTATTTTGTATTTGGGTTTTTAGATTGTTGGTTGTTTTATTATTATGTTTCTCATGGTTTTAATTTTTGTGAATCGCCCAGAGAGCTTCGGCTATTGGGCGGTATAAAAATGCAATAAATAAATAAATATAAGCCAGCTAGATGTTTCTGGAAAAATCACAAGCGTGGCATGAAGGTGATGGCCTTCTCCTTCGCATACTCAGAAGCACGGTGCCACGGAATGTGGCGGATCCATTTAGCTATCACGGCTAATAGCCCTTGATAGAATCCTTCTATCATGAAGAATTCTTCTACAGATGTATATAATCTTCTTAAAACTCACCTACAGTATGTGGGTGGCCATCACTACTCCTTGGGGCAACATTAGACTTTCCGTTCACATTTCTACAGATAGGGCCATTTTGCCAGGCACTGATGAAGAACACTGCTCCTGCCCACATTTATTTATTTATTTATTTATTACATTTATATACCGCCCCACAGCCGAAGCTCTCTGGGCGGTTTACAACAATTAAAAATAGTAAACATTAAAAGTATACAATATTTTTTAAAACATAAAAAACAGTATAAAAACAACAGTATCCATTTAAAAACAACAATTCTGGGGTCCAATAAAAACAAACTTAACGTTGTTAAATGCTGTTAACAGGCCTGGGAGAAGAGAAAAGTCTTGACCTGGTGCCGAAAAGATAACAATGTTGGCGCCAGGCGAGCCTCATCGGGAAGATAATTCCACAGTCGGGGGGCAACCACTGAAAAGGCCCTCTCCCTTGTTGCCATCCTCTGAGCTTCCCTCGGAGTAGGCACTCGGAGGAGGACCTTAGATGTTGAGCGCAGTGTACGGGTAGGTTCATGTCGGGAGAGGCGTTCCATCAGGTATTGCGGTCCCAAGCCACGTAGGGCTTTATAGGTTAAAACCAGCACCTTGAATTGGGCTCGGAAACGTATAGGCAGCCAATGCAAGCGGGCCAGAATCGGTGTTATATGCTCAAACCTCCCTGTTCCAGCTATCAATCTGGCCGCCGCATTTTGCACAAGCTGTAGCTTCCGGACCGTCTTCAAAGGCTGCCCCATGTAGAGGGCATTGAAGTAATCTAATTTGGAAGTTATCAAAGTATGGACAACTGAAGCTAGGTTATCCCTGTCCAGACAGGGACGTAGCTGGGCCACCAACCGGAGTTGGTAGAAAGCACTCCGTGCCACTGAGGCCACCTGAGCCTCAAGTGACAAAGATGGTTCTAGGAGAACCCCCAAGCTACGAACCTGCTCCTTCAGGGGGAGTGCAACCCCATCCAGAACCGGTTGAACGTCCCCATCCGATTCTGTGCACAGCCCAACTAGAGAGGAAGGGTCTAGAGAGAGCACTTTGAGGGGGGCATCAACCTGGAAACAGCCCTGCTCTAAGGGGTGAAGTAATGCTACTGAGCCAGAAGGAAAGCCCAGGTTGCACCAAGGCCTATCACCAGCCATTCGAAACCCAAGAATGATTTTGTGAAAATTATGGGGAGAAATGGGGGGAAAGAAGAGATGAAAAGGCTATGTAAGTTGCTCCATTTAGCTTGGTGTCCTTAATGTGGCTCAGCACATGAGAAATACAAGACTCTGACTATTATGATTGCTAGAACTACTTTTCAACTAGGTTTTTCCACTCTGACTAGAAAAAGCAGAAGCTGTCCAAAGAACACAGGGCGCTGGCATCGGTTCCGTCAAACACAGAGGCATAACACTTCAGTTATTTCTTTAATGAAGAAGGAAACATGCAGGTGGAATTTGGGGGAAAGAGGGAAGACAATACGATGGCTGATCTCAAAGGGGAGTTGGGGAGGGAAGAAAAACAAATACAAAACAAAAAGCCTTTTACAATATTCCAGCAATGATAAATTAAGCTTGACAGTGTGGAAGAGCAAAGAAGAGCACATTACAATACCAAAGTACCAGGAGACAAAGGGAAATGCAAATTCACGTGGGTGGCATCAAAGTTGGCAAAATGTTGAACTGTACTGTCAAGTGCTTGCGGATAGCTATGGCTGTAAAGATGCCAAGCCACAGGAAACAGTAACCAGGATTTGACTGGACAGCATGTTCCAAAATGCTCTTTCCATTTGGTATCCACAAGAGCGTATTATGCTAACTGACAAGGTGTTTTTTAAAAAGAGATTTGCAACCCAATTCTACTTCTAGATATTCAGTTTGTACCAACAACATGCTCGGTTTTATTGTGTTTTTAATTTATTTGTTTTTATGTTACATTTTAATTAAGATTTTAATTTTAATCTTTATTTCTTTATTATATTAAATAATTAAATTAAACAGCCACCGTGAGTGCTATTTTTGGAGGAAAGGTCAGGTACAAATCAAATCAATCAATCAATCCATCCATCCATCCATAAATAAATAATAGCTATTGTACAAAAAAAAGGAGGCAATATGCTTCTCTGGAGGATGTCTAAGGCCACAGCTAGACCGAAGGTTTATCCTGGGATCATCCAAGGTTCGCCCCTGCCTGAGCACTGGATCCCCTGTGTGTCACCTAGATGAACAGGTTTGACCCCTGGATGATCCAGGGATAAACCTTAGGTCTAGCTATGGCCTAAGTTTCTATTTTTTCTATAATTCATAAGCTGGGCAATAGCTTGATAAAGACCAACCAAAATTCCTTAGATTTCAAGTTCTGCAAGATCTCTTTACCAGGCTTGGCAGTACAAAAAGCAAGAGGTGATCAGTGTATATGGGATTTCACAAAGTAACAAACAAAAGGAGACAAATTCCTGTTCTGAGCAGTTTATAATCTAAATTTTGACAGTAGGGGTCAAAAGGGGGAAGGGGGAAGAAGTAAAGGGAACAAGGAATGAATGTGTAGCAGTAAACACAGTTACACACAGCTAGACATTATTTTAACAGGAGTTCAGGACTAATGGCTTAAGCCAAAGGTTTCACAAGGAATATGGGTTTTGAGGAGGGATTTGAGTACTGTCTGCACAGGTGCCATTAAACAGATAAAGATGGAGACATATGGGATTAATCATGTGTGCTTGGATTAGGACGTTTCAGGTAGGACCGGAGCAGCAGGTAGAGTTGTTTGGAAGAGTTTGCTCTAAAAAAGATCTCTTCAGGAACTTAAACAGGAGAGCCTGATGAAAAGTAAAGAGACATATTTCTTTTGAAGGGAGTCCCAGTGGTTCACGTAAATGTGCTTTTCAATTATCCTTAGACCTTAATTCACAAGCATCTCGTGACTAAACACGTGTGCTCTCATATCCTTGGAGCTTTGGGGCTTTTAGAGATGTGGGCTATAAACACAAGAAATAAATAAACCAAAATATCTATCTCCAAGACTACTGTTAATATGGCAGCAATGCCGGCACACAGCCACATGTTTTCTGATATTTTGCTTGCTTAACTCTCGCTAACCCCAAATCTAAAGATCTTGTTTACTTTTGCTGCCTGTTGGAGTTTATACCAATTTCACACTATGATGCTTGGAAACACAAAGCCACTACGTGGGCGAGGAATACATGTCCTAAACTATTAGTAACATTTTGATAAGGGAATTAAACCATCACAAACTGCCCCCCAACTACGTATTAACCACCTACCCCAAAAAGCACTCTCATACTCTATTAATCACACATGTAAAATCCAAGATATATCATCACGGCTAATAAGTGATCTAAGGATGATGCCCCAAACAATCAAGTGTAGACAGCAGTGGTTTTCACAGAGTTCTGGGGAACTCTGGCACTGCTTCACATCCTACTGCTACCAATTTTTTCTGCAATGTGCAGCCAAAAGAGCATGTATGTTCCTGGGTGTGCCTTGTTTAACAGCTTTGTGGTGTAGTTCCACATTTGCTTAGCTGCACGTTTTGTGCCAGAAGGCTAATTGAACTGCAGTACAATCATATGCATGGTTACTCAGATCCAAGTCTCACTGAGTTATATAGGACCTACTCTCAAGTAGGTCAGCCTTGGTCGCCCTGATGGATGACCTTTATCGAGAGAGGGACAGGGGGAATGCAACCCTGTTAATCCAGCTCGATCTCTCGGCGGCTTTTGATACCATCGACCATGGTATCCTCCTGGATCGACTCTGTGGGATGGGCATCGGAGGCACTGTTTTACAGTGGTTCCGGTCCTACCTACGGGGTCGTTTTCAGAGAGTAGCATTGGGTGATCAGTCCTCGGCCTCTTGGCAATTGAACTATGGAGTGCCGCAGGGCACCATCTTGTCCCCAATGTTATTTAACATCTATATGAAGCCGTTGGGAGCGGTCATTAGGGGATTTGTAGCTAAATGCCATCAATACGCTGATGACACACAGCTCTATCTCCCTGTGACAACTGAATCAGGTGAGGCTGTGCAGGTCCTGGACCAGTGCCTAGACTCAGTAATGGGCTGGATGAGGGCCAATAAACTGAGACTGAATCCTGGCAAGACGGAAGCCCTGTGGGTGAGTGGTTCCCGAGTCCGGGAGACAGACTCATTGCCTGTTCTGGATGAAGTTGCACTGCCTCTGAAAGAACAGGTTCATAGTTTGGGGGTACTCTTAGACCCATTTCTGTCATTGGAGGCTCAAGTAGCCACCACGGCTCGGAGTGCCTTTTACCATCTTCGGTTGGTTCGCCAACTACGGCCTCTCCTGGAAAGGGATAGCTTGACCACAGTGATACAGGCATTGGTAACCTCAAGATTGGATTACTGCAATGTGCTCTATGTGGGGCTGCCCTTGAAGCTGCTCCAGAAGCTGGAGCTAGTGCAGAATGCTGCAGCTCAGCTGTTGTCTGGAGCTGCCCCTTTCCAGCATGTAAAGGGGCATGCTGAGGGAACTGCACTGAGGGAACTGCTGAGGGAACTGCACTGGCTGCCTATTCGCTACCGGGCCAGGTTTCTTGTACTTGTGTACAAAGCCCTAAACAACTTGGGACCAGGATACCTGAGAGAGCGCCTTCTCCCTTACCAACCTGTCCCGTCACTGAGGTCATCCGAGGGCCTGCTCCTGGTGGTTCCACATAGATCCATCCTCCAATTGGAATCCACCAGGGGAAGAGCCTTCAGTGTGGTGGCACCCCTCCTGTGGAATTCCCTGCCTCTGGAGGTCAGGCAGGTGCCAACCTTGTACTCCTTTCGGCGCCTCCTGAAAACATCTTTATTCCAAGAAGCCTTTCTTTAACATGCAACCTTGGATTTCTGTTATTGCTTCTTTTAAATTTTGTTTTAACTGATTTTATTCTGTTTTTATTTTCCTTTTACCTTGTACACCGCTCCAAAAATTTTCAATGGGGAGCGGTATATAAATATACTAAATAAATAAATAATAAGTAAGTGTGTGTAGGATTGCAGCCTAGGATTCTCAGTGGTCCTCCGCATCTCCTTGCCCCTCCTCATAATACAAAAGCAAAATGAGTTGCTTTTGCTAGTTTACATAACAAACGTGTGCATAATTTAATTTGCAGAATTTCTACGCGTCACAGAATTCAGAATAATTTGTTGGCACAGAATTTGGAACTTTGGGAACAAAACTTTGCTAACTTGGAAGCAGATGGTGCTACATATAGCCCAAGCAGCTGTAATTGACCCTTTTCAGACAACATGCTAAGCCACAGTGGTTAAGCATTTTGAGCTAAACGTTACAGCTTGGCATGTCATGTGAACCATTCCTAACATGCTGGCTACATAACCATGGTTTAAACACACTCACTGACCATTTGCTGCAAAAGGGTTAGCAGCCTAATCATGGCTTACCGTTGCCTACAATATGTCTGAAGCTGTCATTTTTAAAAACAAAACTAGTCTAGCTTGTACCAACATTTTGGAAACTGCAGCAGAACACAGTGGCCTGCCATGTGTTATGTGTGCACATAGCTGTTTTGCAAACAGGTGGCTTCCCACATTCACACTTTATACTAGTGTACATTTAAAGCATCTTAAGTGTACCTCAAAAGAATAGATTATGTCAAGAAATTCTTAGCAGGTTGTGTTCCAAAGATGCAGGGCAATTTCAATACATGTTTTAATTGATCGTTGCTGGTTTAACTGATTCAGTTGGCTTCATTTGGTCTCACTTTCAAGTATGCTATGCACAGAGGGGTGAGGGATGGAGGAAAACTCTAAATACATTCAATATTTTTCAACAACCCCATCCTCTGAGCTCATTTCCTCTCATTCCAATAACTTCCAGCGAAGTTCTTGCACCCATAATAAAATATATTTTCGTTAATAATGAAATCTGTTGTTTTCCAATGGGGTCAATCCAAGACTCTCTCTCCCTCTTGACTGGGTTTAAAATGTAATTCCATTGAAAGACAGAGGTCATGTATGCCAGAGAAAAGGGGAGCAAGACCGCATCTCTCTTAGTAGCGTTAATCTACAACACTGCCTGCAGGTCATTTGATGTTCTTCTCGGCAACAACGAGCCAAATAAAATCAAGATTGTACATCCCCAGAGAAATTAGGGAATACAATATATTAGTACTATTGCTTATTTATACTTCTATGTGCAGGCTTGGGGATTTTTAAAAAAGCTTTCGCGCACACACACACATTTGGAGGAGATGAATAATTCTTGATGTCAAAAGACTACTAGACCAATGGCACAAACACACACCAGAATCAGAGAACTGGAAAATAACAAATCGTTATTAAAATTCCCTGCTTAGAAGATCCATTAGGCAACCTCACCTCCACAGCTTCTGCCAATAGAGTAATAAAACAACAACTTCGTTTTGAAGACTTTCTCTAATAGATGATATATGGCTGATTATTGAATGTTGCTGCTGTACACAGTGTTGTATTTAGTGCTGCTGATAATGTTTATGGGTGGTAATGAAAGCAATTTGTAATTAATGTGGACGTAGTTGCTTTTCTAGATAAAGGAAAGGTCCTCAAAGCATCTTACAAATATAAAAATGCAACAAGAATTACTTAATAAATTTCTCCTGACATTTTTGTCTTCAATTTTAAGTGAGATTTCTATCTTCTTGTGTAAGAAAATAATATATTTTTTAAATACAAACCGAGAGGATTACATTACAAATTAATAGGGCATGATTTCCCAAAGCATGATTTCTCAAACTTGTATCCCCCCTCTGAACACACTCAATGATCCCGTCTCATATATACAATCTCATGAGTCATGAAAGAAAGGTTTCTACTTTAATTATGAATTTACATTTTCTACGTTTTTTAAATTACACCATGACCCATTCCAGGTCTTTTTACTATTTTTGTTTACATAACATAACATCTAGCATGAAACATAGATGGCTACAAATTACTTAAGGCTCAACTTCAGAAATGGAGGCTTTAGTGATTATGGAAAAGGAGGAAGGTGGCAGCTCCCTGATTTGAGGACCTCAGGACCATCAAAGTGGTTTTCAGCTCACTAGCTGAGTCTGAGTCTAAGGGCCCTGCAAATCCATTGAAAAAGCAGCCTCCATTCCTGTCTACATTTGCAGGTGAAACAACGTGTTTAAAATCTTCTTTTTTTTTTTTGAGAAAAACAAGAGTTGCTCAAGAGCCCTGCTGTCTGGAAGGCATATCAGAGAGAATCCCTCTTCAAACAACTTCAGGCAATCCCCAAGTGTGACATCGCTACTAAAGGAATGTTAAGGCCAGGCCTACAGTCATTTACCAAAGCCTGCGGTTTCATAACTTCTGACATATCCTAATTGTAGCAATTAATATTTCAATCATCATTTTTATCTTTGCCAGGGAAAGAATTGTTTGTTCCAACTGACGTGAAGAAACCAAAAAACTCAGTTTCCTGTCTCTATTTTCACACAACTCCATTCTTTCCTATTAAAAATAAGCAATGATTACAATAAAAGCAATATTTATCTTATTAGCTACTCTTTAGATATTGTTATTAAAGGGGGAGGCTATTTACTGCCTTCAAACTTTACAGTTTTGAATCTAGATTGAGTAGTATCTAATTTAGCCTTCTAACTTCCATAGCCCTATTTGGAAGCTATGGCCATTTTCCAAGGCCTTCCTCCACGTGCCCCTGCCAAAAAAGGAAAGGTTGGTGGCTGCAAGGAAGAGGGCCTTTTCAGTGGTGGCACCTCATCTGTGAAATACCATCCATAGGGAAGCTTTCCTGGCACTTTCGTTATATTCTTTTCAGTGGCCGGTAAAGACCTTTTTAGTCTCCCAGGCATTGAAATTACTGTTATGTGGTCAGCCGAACTTGCCCATTGTATGTTGTTTTTATCATTGTTTACTGTTTTGTATTTTGTTTCTAATTCACTGCCCAGAGAATACTGATTATTGGACAGTCTAGAATTATAAAAAATAATAAATAAGAAGCCCAATAATGCTATCGTGTATTATTTAGGGTGACCATATGAAAAGGAGGACAGGACTCCTGTATCTTTAACTGTAATGTAGAAAAAGGAATTTCAGCAGGTGTCAATTGAAGAGGGTGAAATTCTCTCTTCATCAACATAGTTAAAGCTGCAGAAGCCCTGCCCTCTTTTGTATCTGGCCACTCTACTATAGCTAATATAGCTTTAACTTTTGTGATGAAGAGGGAATTTCACCCACTTCAATTGACACCTGTTGCAATTCCCTTTTCTATGTTACTATTAAAGATACAGGAGCCCTGTCCTCCTTTTCATATGGTCACCCTAGTATTATTTATTTATTTTATTTATTTATTGCATTTTTATACCGCCCAACAGCCGAAGCTACTACTCTGAGCGGTGTAGTATCTAATAGACTTGGGCTGCAATCCTACTTGGGGGTAAGTCCCTTTGAATTTAATGAGACTTACTTCTGAGTAGTCGTTCTGCAATGTGAGAGTGAAAATGAATGGCAATTTCAATGAAAAAGGCTAGTGGGGAAACAACTTTGATTAGAAGGCATGTGACAGGAAGTGCGTCAGCAGTTAATAGTCTTATATATGTTTATTAAAACGAGTCACTTTTTCAACAAAATGATGTTTGAGCTGATGTGCCTCTAAACTGACCATATAAAAACAATAAAACAGCCAGTTATTTGCAATAAACATTGCTTGACAAACACGCAAAGGTGGTGCTCTGAGGTCTTAGGGAGTACTGTTTCCTAACCTTGCTATTGGAGATCTTAACTACTAATGCTCTTTGGGGACATAAACATAGCAAATATATAATGTAATAGAGGTAGCAGCGATTGAACCTGGGACCTTGTGCATCCAATGCATGTGCCGCACTACTGAACAATGGACCTTTCTCTATTTTTCACAAATATTTTCTTGGTAACATTTGCAATGAGAAAGGTTTATACTATCCCATATCAGAGATGAGGCTGAGGCCATATTAGAGACGAGATGTTCACCAGCTTGTCACGTTCACATATTTTTAGATACATTCTTAAAAAAAAATAAAAAATGAGCTGCATTCCTTTGAAATAAAGTGTGATTTGCCCCTCTGTTTCTTAGCAACAACTACACAAAGTTGCGTTTGAAGAATTTAATCGGAGTTTTTAGATCCCATATACATAGCCAGAAAATGGTCTCCTGAACAAACTTAGTAGACATGGAATAAGAGAAGTCCTCTTACGGATCAGTAACTGGTTAAAGAACAGAAAGCAGAGAGTAGGAATAAATGGTCAAGTAAATATTGGGGGACCCACAGGGATCAGTATTGGGACCAATTCTTTTCAACTTGTTCATAAATGGTCCGGAATTAGGAGTGAGCAGTGAAGTGGCCAAGTTTGCTGATGACACCAAATTATTTAAAGTTGTTAAAACACAAGGGGATTGTGAAGAGCTCCAAAGGGATATCTCCAAGCTGGGAGAGTTCAATTTCATTGTAGCTGCTGCTACTACTGGTGCAGGGTCATGCTAATATATTATAGAGAATTGCTTTTTTTAGAGAATTTGGAACTACTTGTAGGCACAGGAGTTTTATACATTGTAATGTTTAGAGGATTTTTAAAAAAACAACTACAACAACAACAAACCTATAAATTTTTTTAAAATACTAATCTTATAGTTCAGGGAAAGGAACCTCGGATCTGTAGCACTGGCCAATCCAGCGCCCTCCATGGGCTCCTCCTCCTGATCTGGGGGGGGGAGTGGTGCAAAAGGGGATCTCATCATTATCTCCGATCAGAGATTCCCCTGTTCTGTTAGGGCCTGCATGACTGAGTCCTGCAAACCCCTGCTCCGCTCACCCCATGATTGGGAGATGAGTGGGGTGGGAAGGAGGTGCTCTACTCACCCGGCAATTGCAAGGGGCTGGCTCCGACAAGCACCAATGGAGTCGGTTACTCCAGGCAAAGAGGGGGAAAGTGGGTGCGTCAATGGACAATGATTTCATGGGATGGCATCCCACCCCCCTCCCCCCGGGTGATGTCATTCTGCCCATCGGCTTAGTCCAGGAGGGCAGCAATTCAGGGCACGGGCGAAAATACATTGCCTGTCTTTGTTATAATCCTTACAATCTTGACATTATACCTCTAAGGATGAGAGTTCCACGTCTGCATGTTGGGCTTGCACAGCTTGCAACATACCAAACTGGTCTTATGTGGTGAGGGTCTCAACCACCTGGCCAGCCTAGAACATGAGAGGTGGGCTACAGCTGTTTTGACAGCAATTGTGAACTGCCCAGAGAGCTTTGCCTAGTGGGCAGTATAGAAATGTAATAAATAAATAAATAAATACAATTAAAATTAAACAGCGCATAAAGTTGGCCAACTTGGCTTGGCTTTAAAAACACACACACACACTTCATTGCTCAAATGTTAATCAGTGCTGGAAATGCATTAGATGCTGGGGAAATTGTGAAATCCGACGTGAAGAAGAATAGTACTGTCAACCAGACAGATGCAATGAGCAGGCAGGCTCCAGCACAGATTACAAACTTATCAGCTAGGAACATGGGCGATGCTCCTGAGTTGCGCCACATTGCAGAAGAGGCTTGCTAAGTAGCATAGGAGGTGTTTTTAGAATGGTGTGCCTGTGCGTGCTCAGAAACATGATTGTACGCAAGGCACCCTATATATCTCTTTGGACCTCAGTGGTCTTGTTCTGGCTAGTCTGAAAGCCCAAGGGAACTCGCTTTAAGCACGCAGCAACAAGTAGTAGGATCTGTTTAGCAGATCAAAGTTGGGTTCTGCAGAAACTTTGGGGTGGGTGCATAAGAAATACTCCATCTGTGAAGCAGGTATAGTTCGAGCTTATGAAGTTAACACCAATTGGTGGAACAGAGGAGGAGGAGGAGGAGGAAACTATTGGTTGTTCTCAAAGAAACCTTCACCCCAGCCACTGGAATATTAAGAGTGCCAACAACAGCTGCAGCGAATGGTTATGCAAACCCTCTTGGCAGGAATTAACGCCAGCTGTGTGCCAGCAGTTTTACAGTGCCTGCCGAACATGTTTAGGTATGTGGGACCTCTGCAAGAGGGAATAAACACCAGCAAAGAGAAACGTTCAAGACCTCTTATCTAAGGCCGCTTCTGCGAACTAAGACAATGCAGGCTGGATATCTCTCCCGACAATGTCGGTGCCTGATTTCTTATCTCCTTTGCAATAAAGAACATGCACATTAGTACTTCCAAATAGGATCTGCAACAAAATGTGTTTGGTGTACAATGCTTCTGATCCAGATGCCAGCTAGTCAGCTGTGCCCTTTTATAGGATTTCTCCATTCCATTCTCTTTCCCCTGCTTCCTCCTACCAGACAGAATGCTCAATCCTCACTGAGCTGGGTTTGTTTTTGGGTACGTGTGTCTATGAAGCTTGAAGATTCCCCAAGCCTGCTAATACTTCCATCTTGTGTGTGTAGATGGGGCTGTTTTGGTTGCATTAAAAGACTGACGCCTGCAGAATGTCTTCACTATTAGTCTGTAGGACTGAAGTGAGGAATCCCATGCCCCGGATGTCATCCATCCTACAATGGGCCTGGTGGGAGGGGGGAGCGGTGTCATTCTGGCCCTCAGCCTAAAACTGTTCCCCACCCCTGTGTTAAGACAACTCTTTTCTGCCTATCTACTTGGCTTCTGGCTGCTCTACCTGTATATATTCGCATGTACAAACTGCAGAAAACACTACACATCTCACTATCTGGAAATTGATCCTGCAAAACTGCCCTGGCATTTTATGCATTTCTGAAAGGTCATATCCAAAAATGCACACGTGAAGGCCAGCATAGACCAAAATAGCACACAGGATTTCAACTCGGCTGCAGCCGTGGAAGAGCTGATGCATTCATAGGGCTCTGCAGATGCCAGTAAGGCGAGATTGTAAAACAAAAGGGGGAAAAATCCCAAACTACCTGGTAGCTACAAATCGCTGATTCCCCTCCATCATTTCAGCTGGAACCCAGGTAGCTTCAGGGGACAGAAGGGCGAAAGCACCTTTAGCTCAGGCTACTCATAAAGTCCAAATAATAACACAACATAATGGTGTGAAGGCGTATGTGGGCTGACTTCTTTGTTTTGGTCCCCCTCCCCTTTCCAGAATTCTCTGTATCTTTCGCACAAATCAAGTAGCACAAGATGTACCAGTTGCTCTGGTAACAAGACTCCCCCTCCTCCTCCTCCTCCCCCCCCCCCCCGGCCACTCTCTTCTGTCAAAGAAACATAACTCTGAAGAGTTCTCCTAGGAAAATGTACTTGCCTAAGAAGTCAACATTTCTGAAGCTCAGCTTTCTAATACACAATGTTGTTCTTCTAAAGAAGATGAGGCAAATACACCAGGAACTTTCTTCGGAGTACAATTTATTTACAATTGGGTTGGCATTAAACACATTGGGCCTGTTCCGACAACACGCTAAGCCATAATGTTTAACTCAAAATGCTTAACCACCATGGCTCAGCGTGTCGTGTGAACAGGATCAATACATACCAGAGCAAACCAGGGTTTGACATCGAAAATACCCCTACCCCTAGGGTCTCCAACATTCAGCCCAAGGGTATCTCTCTTGCTACAGACCAGGTTCCCTGCCCCTCCTGATTTTCTTAAATTTCTTAGGCCTTTTTTTAAAAAGTAATTTTAAAAAGTAATTAAAAAACAGAGCGGTTGAGAGGATGTGAAGCAAAACGTTTCCCTCCCATGCCATCTGTATGTGGAATCAGAAGAGTGGTTTAAGAGTTTTGGAGCTCAGACCCCCACCTCTGCCTTGTACTTAAGTTTTGGGGACTTTTCTTTTAGTCTTATCAGTTTGCCTTCTGGGAAATGAGTATTTTGTGATTAGCCATGACCACCATGGTAGCCATTTTATGAATGGGTAAGCCCCCACCCACCCACAGGTGAAGTTTTGTGAAAGCACCCATGGCACACTCTACAAAAGTACCCTTCCCTAGTTGCTGTTTTATTGGACATAATACTATATAAACATATACAGTATGTATAATTATTAGTAGGAAGCCAATTGTGTAAAGTAATGCCTTTTTTGTCTTGTTACTTGATTACTTATTATTGTAGTTATAACAAGTCAGTAAGTTGAATTATAAGCTTCCTTATTAGTTAAACTGGATTGTGAGGCAATTTTTGTATGAAATCTTGGTATTAACTTTTACACATTTTTCTTAACGTATTAATCACTTTCACACCATATGTTTTCAAATTTATTGTATGTTCGCATTTCATAATTTATGAAGCAGCTCTAAATTTTAGAGTTTATATGCAACTGTTTGCATATTTTCAGTTTTTACAACAACCCTGAAGGGTGGATTTAAATGATTTAAATCAGCAAGAAAAAAAAGGCTGATTTAAATCAAGTTTCCCATTGGTACTTCTCCATGGTGCTAACCTCTAAATCATGTTAATGTATAGCTAACTAGAGTATTATTTATACTGTTTATTCTCACAGTCTTGCATTTATTTCTGTCGCACTGTATATGGTTTGGATGCTTTCCATTTCTACTTATAGCGAGAATGGCCGCATTGACATGATCCACCAAAATTGCAGAGAATTCTTAGTGTTCACAAGCACCAGGCTAGTGCACACAGCCTGTTCACTCTCACTTGGCAGCTCAACTAACTAGAAACTCACCAGGATTCAAAAAGTTAGTAGTATGTCCAAACCAAGACTCCAGCCTTGTTACTGCCAAACAAGCCAGGAATAGGAAACCAATATCCTGTCTTCAGGCTCTGGCTTGTTTTCAAACCTTGGTTTCTGAACCTGGCTTGTGTTAAATTTGACGGGGCTGTTTACACAACATGCTGAACAACCACCACGAACAACCCAACAACAAACCATGGGTTCTCAAGGTGGTTTGTTTGATAAAATAAGCCACAATGCATAGTTAACAGGCCACCCTGGCTATATTCAAACAGGACACTAACCTACAGTTTAACAAACAACCCACAGTTCAAAACAACTCGCACTCAACCACTGAGTGTGGGTTAGCGTGTTGTGTGAACAGCCCCAATGTAAACCATGATTTCCAGTCGACTCCGGAAGTTGTGGTTGACTAAAAGTGGAACTGGAAGTTCCCAACCTTCTCCAGTGTTTTAACTAAGAAAATGTTTCAGTGGCACTTCTGAGGAGTTTTTCACTTTTTACTCAATTACCTACTCTATGACAAGTACAATCAAAGAGCTAACAGAGAGGCTAGCAGATCAAGTGCAAAATACAAACAAACACAAACACACACACACACCCCAAATTACAGCAGTAGGTTTTGGGATGCTGCTGTTTGATAATGAAAGTCAAATTTGATTCTGTTCAGCAACAATTGCCCAGGAAACAATTCTGTTGTGCTTTATGGTAATTTTTCTTACTCAGCTAAAAAGTCTGTGATTAATTAAACCGTTCACCATCACTCTCTCAGACAGAGCAGCTTTCTCCAACCTAGTGCCCTCCAGATGTTTTGGACTTAAACTCCCATCAGTTCTAGCTTGGGAGTTGCAGTTGAAAACATCTGGAGGACACCAGGTGGGGGAGGAACCGAAATGGAGAGATAATAGGGCAGTTGATTATTCAAACAATGACAGCCATCACTGCCTTGGCATCAACCCCATCAAATTCCCCAGGGTCCTCCTAAGAAGTGTCGACAATCTGCAATAACTATTCCCATATGAGAACCACATTTTGCGACACACAGAAAATGTTAACAATCTCGACTTTCTGCACCAACTCAGAAACAGGCACATTTCAAGAGCTGATTCTCACAGATGCGGTTCAATTTCTTTAGACTAGATTACAGGTAGCCAACTCTTGTGAGTAGAGTCCACTGGAAAGCATTGCATTTGAGGTGAGGTGGGTTGTTATGAATGCAATCTCTCTGGCTTCAAATCTGAATGTAAGAACATAAGAAGAACCATGTTGGATCAGACCAAGGATCCATCAAATCCAGTAGTCTGTTCACACAGTGGCCAAGCAGCAGCCCGTGGGAAACCCACAAGCAGGACATGAGTGCAACAGCACCCTCCCACCATGTTCCCCAGGAACTGGTGTATACAGTTCTGATACTGTATACACTGGAGGTAGCACATAGTCATCAGGACAAGTAGCCATTGAAAGCCTTCTCCTCCAGGAATTTGTCCACCCCCCTATTAATCTGTGATGGGCTAGTCACATATGGAAGTCATCATCTGAAGTTGCAGCCACCTTTCAGAATCTTGACTGAAAGAACTGGGCATGTTTAGCCTTGAGAAGAGAAGACTGAGGGGAGACACAATAGCACTCTTCAAGTACTTGAAAGGTTGTCACACAGAGAGGGGCCAGGATCTCTTCTCGATCATCCCAGAGTACAGGACATGGAATAATGGGCTTAAGTTACAGGAAGCCAGATTCCAGCTGAACATCAGGGGAAAAAACTTCCTGACTGTTAGAGCAGTACAACAATGGGACCAATTACCTAAGGAGGTAGTGGGCTCTCCCATACTAGAGGCATTCAAGAGGCAGCTAGACAGTCATCTGTTGGGTATGCTTTAAGGTAGATTCCTGCATTGAGCAGGGGGTTGGACTCGATGGCCTTAGAGGACCCTACCAACTATTCTATGATGCTATGAATCTATGATAAATGATGAACAAGGATATATAAGCTCCCCATTTGTCAGCCTAACACTACAATCCTAGTTACTGTTCCTCAAACACATGAAAGGAGAGTTAATATGCAAAGTGTACACACATGTATAGCATTTCTGAGCTTACTCCGTGCCATCATTCAGGGGTTAGGGTGACATCAGGGCATTCAATTGGACTTGAGATCCACAGGGCCTAGCGTCCTATGGAATTCACAGGATAAATGAAGGATAGCTCGTAACTTGATCCCCAAACAATTTTTAATTGTGCTAATAATTTCTTAGGAGTCTCTTGGTGAATACAGGGAGCAGCAAAAAGAATTGTCAAATATTTAAATAAAACTGTCTATATAAAATTACTATTGGAAAACTACTTATCACTTTTTTTTAACATGGCTGTGTGGACTGTAAAAACTACAGCACAAAAGGGGACGGGTTAAAAAGCCTCTATCCTTCCATTGCTGATCTTTTCTTTTAAATTGCACCCTTAATAGTTGCAATATTTAAAACGGGGGGGGGGAGGAAAAAAAAGAGTCGACCTGTCACAAAACTCATAAAATGACATGTAATGTTATCCCACCTTTCTGGAAGTACTTACCCATCCCAGGTTACAGACAGTTGTATCGTCAGCACAACAACTTCGCCAAGAAAAAAATAGTTTAACATCATATCTAATAACAATATCTATCCTTCATTAACTAGCTGTTGAAATTCACAGATGTTGGCTTTATGTAAAGTATCTGCTGCAGCCATCAAGTTCACAGAAATCCAGCTTTCGTATTTGTAAACAAGTAGGTTTCTAGACCTCACCATATTCAGAATACTTAAAAAAAAAAACACTGAAGGCTTTATCTGTTAAAGACTCTAAGGCAACCTGGTGCCCTCCAGTTCCTTAGAACTGCAACTCCCACCAGGCCCAGCCAGAATGGCCAATGTCAAGGATTATGGGCATTCTGAACTAGAAGGCACTGCTTATCTGTCCCTGGTAAGGGTTTGTTCCAGGTGATCCTAGGAGTAAATCACTTCCCACCACCACTCATTTCAAGTGCAATTTCCTTCTTTAGGTGATCCTTCTTTATGTAATTTTTGTGAACCGCCCAGAGAGCTTCGGCTATTAGGCGGTATAAAAATGTAATAAATAAATAAATAAATAAATCCTCCCAACATGTTACATCCATTCCCCACTGAACACAGATGGATGTGTATCGCTCAGAACTTTGTGGGTTTGATTTCTCTGCTATTGAAAAGAAAGCAGGGAAAATTAAGAGGGCTCCTCCATTAAAAGGCACTGCTGTGTCTCTGTGGAAAAGGGGTGTGCATTGCACAACCTTCCAAAAAAAAAAGCTATTTAAAGCTCACTGGGCTTGCAAAATAACAGAGGCGCGGTTGTAAGGGCAGGCGGTAGTTTTGTTAGAACTAAGGTAGTAGCAGTTATCTGCATGTGGGAGGTGAATGAAGAACAAGGCGTTTCAAAACAAACCACTACCCCCTGGGCAACAGCTCAGGCCTCGGATCTGACAAGCCTTGATCTAAAAGATCGGAAGGCATTTCAGAGAGGAAAAGGAAACAAAGAACACACACACACCCCCGAGTGAACCCTGTTCAAGGTTAAATAATTCCTCCCTCTTGCCACAGACAAGAAGCAAAAATTATTGCCTATAGCATATCCAGCTACAATTAATGTGCTCGCTATCCTAAAATCATTTCTCAGCAGAGCAAAAGAGGTCAAATATGGTTCAGTCAATCTTGAATTTTTCAAAGAAGACGAAGAAGCTCAGCAGATTCTTTCCCCCAGCACCACCGCTTAGAACTGAAAAGCCTTCAGCCGTGAGCATACAATGAATTTCCGCAGTCAGTTTTCCCCACAATTCCTTATGTTAATTTTAAGATGCTAGAAAATTAACATGACAACAACTTAAACAGATTAGAGAGATGCAACCAGAGCCTGTTGGTGATTGCTAAATAATATAACAACCTGATTGATTCACTTGAAAGAGATAAGCGACACCGATGTCTGTTCTCATTCAAGTAAGAATTTTTCCGATTAAGCTATGCTGCTAGGAGGGATGAGGATTCATTCATCCGCTTTTGAATGACCAGACTTCACTTAAGCCACACATTTACAGGATCATTTCCAGCCAAGAGAGAATTCTTTTCTACTATTTCTGCCCAGTTTTTCTTCCTTTCAGCCATACACACTGCTAAAATTCTGGAAAGCTTTTCAAAACAACCTCATCTCCTGAACACACACACCCAAAGCCCTGAGCCCTAAATTATGATCTGGTGGTGAAAACTTAGTGAAGAAATGATGCGCAGGATGGCCAGAGGAACTCCCCTCCTGAGTCAATTCTGATATGGAAGACCCAGGCAGTAGGGCCCACGTCAAGGTTCGGCATGGTCCGGCACCCACCAAGGCCCTCAACTGAGTAGGGGGCCATGACAAGAGCTCTCTGGAGTTGCTCCTCCCCTTCACCACTGCCACCTCCTTGTTCACCCGCCTCTCATTCTGAACCAGACAATGGTAGTAATGAGAAGGAGAACATAAAAATATAAGAGCCCTGCTGGAACAGAGCAACTCTGTTCACAACATGGCCGGACAGCTGTCGACCAGGGATCCATAAGCAAGACACAGTGCAACAGCACTCTTCCACCCATGTTCCCCAGCAACTGGTATATATTAGCTTAGTGCCTCTGGTACTGGAGGTAGCACATAGCCATCAGGACTAGAAGCCATTGATAGCCTTCTTCTGGAATTTATCCAACCCCCTTTTTAAAGCCACCCAAATTGGTGGCCATCACTATCTTGTGGCAGTGAATTCCATACCATTGCCAACTTGCTCACTGGCTCTCCGCCAGCACTGCCAGGTAGAAGCCAAACTCATCTAGTAAAAGTAAATACAAAAAGTTTCAGGATGCTTCTAGACAAGACTTTTATTGTGCAGTCAGTCACAGAATTTTAGGGGAGGTAGGTCCAGATAGTGTTGTCTTCCAGATCTAACCTTCCTGTACGTGTTTCTCACCACTAAAAGTAACTGATGTTACACAAAGGTTTTTTAGTTCAACTGAGTGAAATGCTTTTTAAGAGTAGATTTTACTCATTCAAAATTTGTAGTATTGCAATTTTATGTAAATCAATCTACAGCATTAGAGGACGATAAAACACCACTATATAATAATATATAATATATAATATAATATATAATATTGAAGAGTTCAATATTATAAAGTTTAAGTCAATATCCAAAAACGTTGGTAGTCTTTAATATTGTGGCTGCATGGGAGTATTTCTGTCCAAATGATGCATTTTTTAGTCCCGGCCCCCCTCCCATGCTGCCCAGATGGGAAAAACTAAGCTATATATACTTCGCAACTCGTGGTAACAAAGTAATTAGAAGACAAAGACTTTCTTGACTTTAGTAGTGGCAACTACTGAAGGTGCCTTGAATAATTTAATAATAGTTTCAGTTACTCTTGCTTATTTCTAGTGATATTTAAGTAACCCAATGGATATCACTGGCATCTCAAAAGGGGGTGGAATCCAACTCTCAATACAAAAAAACAAAACAAAACTGGATACAAATTATGTTTTAGATTTGATTGCAACCTTAGCATCCAAGATTTCACTAAAAAAAAATAGATAGCAAAATGTCAATAAAAAGAGATGGGAAACAACATAAGCTTTGGGAGATAATATTTCTCATTTGCTTTGCCACTGAAACATTAAGCTTTCAAAAGGATGTTGTAGTCACATTTTCCAGCAGTACTTATTAGAAATATGCACATGCTTAGAACTAGGTCAACTCTACAGTTATTTTACCAGCAGAGAGAAACTGTTTAGACATCACTCTAATGCTCTTAGCCTCAGCAAACCAGGGCAGAGCAGTTTTGAAATTAAACAATATAATAAGAAGAAAAATAGCTACTCAGTAGAAATATCTCCTGTGCCAAGATTAAAAAAGAAAAAGAAAGAAGTGGAAGATTCTGCAGAATGTAACTTTAGTAAAGGTTTAACACTACTTTGGAAATTTATGCTCCTGGAGAAATCCAGAAGTTTCCATTCAATTTTGGTTCACTTGCATTCTTCTATCATCCTTACTGAAAAACTTCGCCTACAGCAATAGGAGGATACAAAAACCAGAATAAGAATGAATGTTTCCTGACAGATTATCAGCCTATTCTACTTCCCTCTTTTATTTGGGGGGTGGGGAAGGAGAAGAAAAGGAAATGTCATTGCATCTTAACATATAAATGCAAAAGGCATCACTTTCACAAACATTGTCTTAAAGGGAAAACCCAAAAACTGTGGCGGTAGGTAACACAAATTTCTGGTTAACGTGTTGCCTCTTGCTTAGGGCCAGTTACCATTTAAAAAAAAAATCCAGGTAAGAATCAGTGCAACATCTATACACCTTTAAAATCTTTACCCTACCTCCCAAGGATTAGCCCAAATGAAGTAATAGTGTAACTTTTCTGAAAAATGTACTTTGGCTTTGGACTTTCACAGCCCACCAGAAGCCTCTGCCCACACACCTTTGGTCTCTCTGAAGATAATGATGAGAATAGTTAAGAACATCTTCTTGGCTGTTCCAAGAGATCAGGATGGGCAACAAGAGAAGATGCTATCTCAAGAATTTAAGGTTCTAAAATAACTTGGAATCTTGTATCAAAGAGATAACCCAAGATGTTTGGGTGCCTGAAGCAGATCATTAAAACGACACTCCCAGAAAACAAGAAAACAATTCAACACAAGATCCATGATATCAAAGGTTCGCTACCTGATTTCAAATTTGCTACCTGAGACGCCACAGCCTGCCTTATGGTAGGGCCGCTGAGTGTTTTGTGCCAATCCATGGTGGAATCACAAAAGAAAACAAAAGCCAAGAAAGGAGACCCCACTGAAGATGCAAAAAAAAAAAAAAAAAAGGCAAAGGCAAAAGGGTAGAACAAAGGATTTTTTTAAAAATACGATAAACCAAATCAAATGCGTTTCGGACCCTTAGGTCCTTCCTCAGGGTAATTTGACACAGTCTAAAGTAAATCATCTGCGAGACTTGGGGTTATGAAGTAGATGATATTCCTTCCACTGTGTCAAATTGCCTTGAGAAAGGACCTAAGTGTCCCAAAAGTGTCAGATCTGGATTATTGTATTAAAAAAACATCCTTTGTTCTACCTGTTTGCCTTTAGCTTTTTTTTGGCATCTTATGGTAGGGCCGGCCATGTCTTGAAACATACAGACACTGGAACAAACATACCCCCAGTAAGCCCCAACAAGTTATTCAGACTACCAGATCATAACCCACGCACACCTAATAGCTCCACAATAGCAAAGATGAAGCAGCCATGGCTTTCTTGCCCCATTCCTTCCAGCCTTGCTACTGAACCCGCCACCCACCCAGCACAAATTCTTGGCTTTCTTTTGCTGGAGCAAGGGTGACTCATTCTGCCTCACAGAAAGTGGGAGGGTGAGGTGGGGGAAAGGACAGGATCAGGAGAAGCCTTTCTGATTCATCTTTGCCTACTGCAGGACTTCTAAGGGACATGCATGTTCTCCAGGGCCTGTGATCTGTCAACTTTAACTTCTACCAGGAGCCAGCCACAACTTTCTTAATCAGCCTGGGAAGATTTCTCTTCGTTTTGAAATATGTTTCTGCATTAATACAAAGTATTTCCCAATTATAGATCCACAGCCTGGCACATGATGTTCTCTTTCACAATTGTACATTTTAGAAAGTGGGCGGGGGGGGGGGACATGCCCCAGTTAATCACTTGGAAACCAATAGCAATCGAAGACAGATAAGCAAGGAATGTTTAGCATGTAATCTCATGTATGGGAAAGTTACATAACACATACCTTATAAACTTGCCCGTAGGTTCCATTGCCAACAAGTTCAACCAATTCAAAGATGCCTGCAGGATCCTAAGACAGAGAAAGAGAAAAAGCAAGAACTTTTAAAGATAGCTAACAAAATATATTGAAAAGTGGCAGCAAAAATACTTTGTTACACCCATCCAGTCAGCATTTCACAAGGGCACTATTTAAAGGGTGGGGCAGAGACAGTTTTTGGATAAGTGAGGGCAAGATTCAGAGCAAGGGTCAAATGCCTTCTGTAGGGTAGATGTCCATTCATTCATTCATTCATTCATTCAATTCATTCACCACACTTCTATACTGACCAAAAGTCAGAGCTCTCTGGGCAGTTTACAAAAATTTAAAAAACTAATATACAACAGCGCAATACAAAACCACAAGGTAAGGAAATATAAAAAGCAATTTTAAAAAGCAACAGCAAAGATCCTAGGACGTGTTAAAAAGCCTTATCATATGTTGTCAAATGCCTGGGAGTAAAGTCTTAACCTGACGCCAAAAAGCAGGTACCTAAAGTACTTCACTGCTTTAGACCAGGACACCACACTGCCGCCTGGTTGGCCAATGCCAGCATTGGCCTGTTTACACCCGCAGGCACCCAGTGGCCACAATATTTTATTATTAGTAGTAGTATTAGTATTAGTATTAGTATTAGTATTATCATTTCTATACCGCTCCAAAATGAAGCTCTCCCCCAATAAGGGGGAAGCGGCAGCACACGATATGAGGTTGGACCAGAGAGGCCAACCAGCTGCTCAGCATGGATGGACTCCTCTCCATCCGCACTGCGCGCTACTCATCAGATCCGTGCTGCCCACCTGACCCTGTTTGCTGCATGCATTAAGCCACTAGGTGGTCCACAGCTACCTGGCACATGGCTTCCCACTCCCTCGCCGAGCTGCCATTTTGCATAAAAATGGCAGCTTGGTGTTGTACATAAAGGGCCATTTTGCACTATTTACGCCTGTAATCTTGTGTAAATAGCCTCTTTATGGCCGCCATTTGCGCAAAATGGCCCTTTTGCGGCTTGGCAAGGGGATCCCCACATTTGCTCGACCTGGAACACACCAAGTTGGCAAGTGCAGGGATCTGTGGACTGGCATCTGGGGGGCCGAACCGGCAAGAAATCACTGCCCCTCAAGGCCCAGCTGAAGACCTGCAACATCCCTACCTGCTGCTCTCTTACTGCGGCAAATGTTACAGTGGGAGAGTAGCTGTTGGGGCTCTCCAGAGCACTTGCTGGAGGCAGTTATGAGGTAGTGGTAGGCCTTCCTGGTGGGGGCAAAGGGAGAGCAATGGTAGCTTCTCCACCACCTGAAACGGTGTTTTAGCCCATGTAATGGTAGAGCTGGCCCTGATGAAAAGGTAACAATGGTGCCAGGCAGGTCTCTCTGGGAAGAGCATTCTACAGTCAGGGCGCCACCCCTGAGAATGCCCTCTCCCTTGTTGCCATCCTTCAAACCTCACTCAGAGGAGGCACTTAGAGGAGGACCTCAAGTTATAATCGTAGCATATGGGCAGATTCAATTTAAAGTGCAAAAGAAACAATGCAATTTAAGAACACTGGTTTCGGTTACTCTTTAATATGCCATCCCAACATTACTAATCCTTGTGCTTTCAGCTTCTGTTTTAAACATTTTAAAAGGTTTAACTGATGCATTTTTGCATTTTAAGCTTTGGTTTTGTAATCTGCTTAGGGATCTTTAGATATATAAATTGCTTAAATAAACAAAAAAACAATCAGAAATGTACATGTTCTAGAAAAGGGGTGAGCATAAGGTAGATCGGAATAGATCTCTGGATGATTTGCAGTAAAACGGAAAGGATTTGTGACTCCCAATTTTATAACATATTGGTCAGTGAAGCTTTCCCCCTCTGAAATTAGTTTGCTTACAATGAAGGGTTTGGGGAAGATTAGGGCAGTATCCAACAGTAGTCCTATGTAAATTACACTCATCCACTTCAATGAGTCTACTCTGTATAGGGAGAACACTGGGATACTACCCCAGGAATGGACTTCTGTGCAAAAGAACTAGTGAGCTTGGTTCTGGTTACCGATCACAAATTCTGGGCTGCGAATGTGCTCAGAGGCACCCTGTTCCTTAATTCTTGGCATGTGATCACCTGCCTGAGCCACTATCTTGCACTTGGCTCAAGTTGTGGGATCTCAGAGTTTCAATAAGAAAACAAAGTAGATCCTGCAAGCCTGAAATCTACCCAATCCCCACTGTATGGAAACATTAACGTGTTGTGCGTAGGGCCCTGTCAGGGCAAGCCTGCTTGGCAACTATCAACACAGCCCTCGCGCAGCAAGAGATACCACAGCCAATTTTTAAAATGTTGCCTTTCACGTCACTGTAGACTACGGAGAGCGTTTTGCAGGATGGGGTTGGGCTGAAACACTCAGCCACAAAGACGTTAAGGGCCTCCCAGCTGGAAAGGTGCCACAAGGCAAGGAGAATGTAGAGCACAGCTGGACCCACAGCATTCACACAGAAGCACACAGCTCAAAATGGACAAAGACGTGGGATGTTTCTATAACCTAAAGGGCATTTTGTGCCATTAGAGCAGCAGGTTCCTATTGGCAGAGAAAAGGGAACAGGGAACAGAGTAAAAAAGCAGCAGCTATTGATTGTCAAGCTTATCCAACTGCATGAAACAAAATTGAGGGGGGTGGGGAGAAGATAAATATGTTTTTAAAGAACACTGGTGCCAAACAAATACGTTCTTCTTTGTTCGTCATTAAAATCGAGAGCCAGAGAATAGCTTGCCATAAACAAGACATCACAGAAATGAGGCTAAAAACGCGCCAGCCCTGTGGACCACTGGGAGGGAAATGGGAGCTACAATGGAAGCTCATTCTAAATATGGATCAGCAATTGGATGCGGTTGCTAAGAGTCAGGCCACACTGCTCTGATGTAGAAGGCTTGGTGCATAGTGGAAAGTTTCCCGCTTTGCTGGTAGAGGTATCTGTCAAGGCAGAAAGGAGAACCAGTAGTGTGTGTGTATGTGTGTATTTATTTATTTATTTATTTAATTACATTTATATACCGCCCCACAGCCGAAGCTCTCTGGGCGGTTTACAACATGTGTAGGTCACATTGTGAACATATGCAGCATCCACTTTCATACAAAACAAATATGGAGTTTGTCACAGGACTCCACCTTTTGACTGGGTTCGGATGACACAGTAACCAACAGTGGGTTAAATACTCAATGGTAGTTTAAATAGTCAATGGGTGGTTATTATGTTGTCTGTCTAGACTTTTTCACACTACAGTTGGTTATTCGGCCAAAATAACCAACTCAAATAACCAATGCTGTGCAAAGCTGATTAATTGAACAACCACTGGTTATTGTGTCATGTACCATTGACTACTTCATCGCACACAGTTGGTGATTTTTGGCTACTACAGAGTCCCCTGGCTAGAACGACCAAAGCGACAGCTGCCGCTCTAGTCCTGCTGGCAGAACTCACAATGGCTGATGGGATACTAGCTGAAAAGGGCAGGGGATTTGTCAATCAAACACACCGTTCACTATTTATTTATTGCATTTCTATACCGCCTAATAGCCGAAGCTCTCTGGGTGGTTTACAAAATTAAGACAATTCAAAACAAAACAACATTATAAAACCATAATATAAAATACAATAAAAAAGCACAACCAAGATAAAAACAGCAGCAATGCAAAAATACAAATTTAAAATACAACTTTAAAACAGCAAGGTTAAAATTAATTTATAGACTGTTAAAATACTGGGAGAATAAAAAGGTCTTCACCTGGCATCTAAAAGAATATAATGTAGGTGCCAAGCGAACCTCCTTAGGGAGCTCATTCCACAGCCGGGGTGCCACAGCAGAGAAGGCCCTCCTCCTGGTAGCCACCTGCCTCACTTCCTTTGGCAGGGGCTCATGGAGAAGGACCCCTGAGGATGACCTTGGGGTCTGGGCAGGTACATATGGGAGGAGGCGTTTCTTCAGATAGCCTGGCCCCAATCCGTTTAGGGCTTTGAATAGTCAACTTGACACTGGCCTTAATCCACACCACGGTTGATTATAATCATGTCATGTGGAGAGTACCCCCTCGATAATGAACCGTAGATTTGACTCTTGACCCACCATTGACTACTGTGATGTCCGAACGCAGCCTCTGTATCTTCAGTTTAAGCAATCAGACTGTCTTAAGGACATGCCTGTACAATCTACTACAAGTAGATTGAACCACCCAGAGAGCTTGTGAACCGCCCAGAGAGCTTCGGCTATTGGGCGGTATAAAAATGTAATAAATAAAAATAAATAAATAAATAAAAAAGTAGCCAAACAAAAAGAGGGTGTGCAGTCCATAGTGCAGTCCTTGATCCATCCTCCATCTACTGTTCTCGCATCCAATAAAAAGCTTGTGAGCTAACCAAGCTCCACTCCCCCACCCCCAGACCCAGGCAAATCTTCTTGCCTGAGCAAAGATTTGGCCCTACATTACCCTAGTCCAACCCTAGCAACATCCATCACTGGAGGACACTGATCCTCATATACACCTCTCCGCACACCTGCATTTCATCATCTCCACATATCCCCTGCCCACAGGGAGGAAGGAGCAATTGAGGACACCAAGAATTGGAGAGCTGTCTCTGTCTACAGTCCTTTGTAGTTGGCCAGTGTCCAAGGAGCCCCCCTGCCGCAGACACTTCCGTCCAAACATTCACCTTTTGCTATGTGATTAGGGTTGTCAGTTTTGCTACATCAGGTGCATGTTTAGAACCAAACATCCAAGCAATTTATTCTGGGACAGATGGCAGCCACAGCATGCGCAAGGACAAGAATCACATGTACTGTGGTGTAGTGGCTAAAGTGTCGGACTGGGAGTCGGGAGATTCAGGTTCTAGTCCCCACTCGGCCATGGAAACCCACTGGGTAACTTTGGGCCAGTCGCAGACTCTCAGCCCAACCCACCTCACAGGGTTGTTGTTGTGAGGATAAAATGGAGAGGAGGATTACGTATGCCGCCTTGGGTTCCTTGGAGGAAAGAAGGCGGGATATAAATGCAATAATGCATACATACATACTGCATTTTACCACCACTGTTAGTGCACCTTATTTTTTAAATGAATTCCTCCAGGGAGGTAGCCATTTACTGCCTGGCTAGCAGAGGTCCTTTTAACTACAGATGCCATGAGTTAAACCCAAATTCTTCTGCATGCAAAGCATGTGCTCCAACATTGAACTCCTTCACCTCCTACTTGGGCACCCATTTTGAAGGAACACAGTGCTGGACTTTCAAAAGCATTTTCTGTTGCATTCTTTCTCTCTCTCTCCCCCCCCCCCACATCTTTTATTCCTGTTTTCCATAACCACAGTTAGTCAAACTAATCTTACAGCTTGCCGTTTCAATAAAGCCATGGCAACTGGAACGGAATGCTAATTGTTAACAAATATATAACAAAAAAGAAAGAGTAGGAAGGTTGGTCTTCATTCAAGCTAACAACGGCTTGGTCCTTGCTTCTGCTTTTACTAATATAGCTTTCAATAGAAGAACAATGGTTCTCCTGGATCCTGAAACTCTCCTCCCAAATATGTATAAAAAGTAATATTGTTAGCTTCAGAATGCACAATCGCTAGCGCAGATCAGAAGCCTATCTTCTGCCATAAGCATGAAAGAGGAGGTCCAGAGTCCATCCTATTAAAACTGTGACTGGCTGCAACAGGGTAGTTAAAGGGTATTGGACTATATACTCCACATTTAAGTGAACTAGAACAGCGGTCCCCAACCTTTTTGGCACCAGGGACCGGTTTCATGGAAGACAATTTTTCCACAGACCGGGGTGGTGGTGGTTTGAGGGGATGGTTTTGGGAAGCCACGCCCACCCACCCCACTCCAGCATCCTGGCTTCGCTTCGGCTGGGTGGGCGCCCAGCTGAAGTGAAGCTAGGATGCTGGGGCGGGTGGGCAGCTTCAGAACGGCGTGCCCAGAAGTCGCTCTCCCAGAGCGGCTTCCGGCTGGGCGCGCCATTCCGAACCTGCATCACCCCCACCCCAGCATCCTGGCTTTGCTTTGGCTGGGCAGGCGAGATGGCGCCCCGCGCCCAGGTATGCTGGGGTGGGGGCGGGTGGGTGAAAGCAGCTCACCTGCGCGGCCCGGTTCCTTACAGGCCACGGACCGGGACCGGTCCATGGACCGGGGGTTGGGGACCCCTGAACTAGAATATGTATCTGTGGTAATGGTTATCAGAGGATGTGGCATTTTTTCCCATCTTACAGAAATACATCAGATAACCTTATTAGCTTGGGTAATTCGAGAACTTTTCACAGCCATGTTAGACCAGACACACTTCAGGTACCAAGTCAGAACCATTTTCTGCAGCTAAAATTGGACCCAAAATCCAGGAGACAGGATTTATTTCCAGGGCTCAAGCAGGGAATCACCTCAGCCAGGTACAAATATATTCGTTCAAATAAACCTGATAAAACGAGCTGGAGCCCCAACCCACCCCTAAGGCAGATAGAAAATACAGATGTACAGGAACAGGGAATCAAAATATTCAGGTGTATAGTACATGTATTTATTTATTTTTGATACTTCTATACACATAACATAATAAAATCCCTAAGCAGTACATGCCACCACCAATCCAGACTGCGCCAAATGCCTCATTAGTGCCTCTTTTATAAGTAGCATCTCCCAGAGTTGTGCATTCAGTGCGTACAAAGGTCTAGGACTGACACTGCTCAGTTCATAATCTGAGAGGGCTTCCCTCTGGTTGGTTCTTGCACCTAACTGATTCTCACAGCAGCAGCCCTGCCTCCTTCCTTCCTCAGCACATGCATCACAGCAGAAGCACAGCTAGCAATGTCCACAATGGCAACCATTTTATGAACAAGGCAAGCCCCCTCCATGACAGCCATTTTGTGAGAGCACCCATTACACCCCCTGAAAATTTTAAATCTGCCCACTGATCCAAAAAGATAAGGGACCCCTGGTTTATGGTTTGTTCAATGTCTTTATGCCAAAGCACTCAAGGTGTTCTGCATTTTATAATAACGACTTACCGTCTAAAAGACATGGTACAAAAGGGGGAAAGAATGACGGGAAACAAAAATATAGGCATCAGTTATTTTTATACCATCACATAATGACAACAAAAGGAAAACCCTGTCATGCATTCAAGGCACATGTGAAGGGGGCATGGAGTGTGACAGTATGCACATAGAGCTTCTCCACACAAGTGGGGAGGGAGTATTCTGGACCAATCAGGATCCCCTTTGTATAGAGGGGGAACATAGGAAGCTGCCTAATACTGAGTATAGCCACTGGTCCATCTAGCCTGGTATTGTCAACACAGACTGGCGGCAGCTCTCCAGGGTTTCCTGTACGATTCTTTCCTAGCCCTGCATGCAAAGCAGTTGCTTTACTACTGAGCTACAGCCCTTCTAAGCGTGTATGGGAACCAGTGTGGTGTAGTGGTTAGAATGTTGGTCTGGGACTTGGAAGATCCAGGTTCTAGTCCCCACTTGGTTATGAAGCTCACTGGGTGACTTTGGGCCAGTCACAGAGTCTCAGCCCAACCTACCTCACAGGGTTGTTGTTGTTACAAAGATAAAATGGAGACGAGGAGGACCATGTAAGCCGCTTTGGGTTCCTCATGAGAAGAAAAAAAGGTGAAATGTAAATATAATACAAATACGAATATGCCTGCTCACGTGTAGGGCTCCTTCAAATGCATGGCCAGCTGGGGGCAGAAGTTTGGACAGGGGGTGTTTAAGCAGCAGGGGTGGGGTTGATGGGCATAAGTCCACTCCCCCTGTTCATGAATACTAATGGCATACTAATCTAATAATAATAATAATAATAATAATAATAATAATAATAATAATAATATCAAGCTGCACCATGAAAATATTATGCATGACCTTTGATGCAGATTCCCATGCTCTACTGGGAAAGCCACCTAGCCTACATGGTGAAGAATTTCACACGCATAGTTTGTGTCCCGAGCTTGTGCCTTCGCATGGCCAACCACGGGGTTACTTCTGCATGTGAACTAGGCCGAATTCTGTTGAGCCAGTCCTTTGTTACAGAAAGGGCTACGTAAGTAAGGGCTATTCCATACAGATCTCATTTGGGGGAAACAGGACTTTAGTTCAGGATTGCCAATAGCCAGCCATGCGACGCACTAGAGCCTAGGGCTGTAGCTACTAATTTCTATGCCCTGGACAGAATACAAATGTTGCACTCCACCTATATCTGGGACCAGACACACTTCGGTTTTTATATAAAATAGAATCAATTTGTTAGCTCAAAGCTGTTGGGCAAAAATCCTGATGGCTGCTAATGCCAAAGCTTCTCCTCCGCTATGAGTAGTATTCAATGGCTGAATGTGTGCTACTGTGCTAGGAGGCACGCACAGAGAAGCTGCAATAAGGCCACTCTGCTTGGTGACTAAGAGTGCAATACTATGTATGTTTAGACAGAAAAAGGAATCCTCCAATTCCCAGCGTTCCTGGAGTTGGAGGACTTTTCCCCATCTAAACATGCACAGGATTGCGCCCTAAGTCTCTTATCAATGTAAACTGCCCAGAGAGCTTCAGCTATGGGGCGGTATATAAATTTAATAAATAAATAAAGGTGAGATCTGGCTTTACTTAACACGTTGGATATGTGCGCAATCTTTCTGAAATTTATATTATGCATGACCTTTAATGCAGATTCCTTACACCTTTCCAGATTGTGTCTTGAGAAGCTATCGAACCCTGCCCTAGTTACTCCACGGCCAGGCCACACAGCTGACAGTAACACTTCGAAAAGCAGCCCACTTTGCCTTTCTCATTCTTGTTTTGCACAATGCCAATGATGCAGAGAGAAGCCAGCGAAACTCCCTTAATTACCCAAGTTAAATTTAAAAGGAGAGAACTCTTGTTGCAATTTATTAAGTTCCTGTTAAAAAAAAAATCAATCAGGCTGCGTTGGAAACAATGCTTCTGCTCCAGCTGAGCGAGCCTGGGAAGCCATTTTCAGCACAAAACTCCATCTCGGTTGTTACCAGTGACCGCCCTTGTCCGCCATTCCACTAATCCAGAAATAATGAATTAAAATGACCTTTTAGGCTTGAATTGTCAAGGATGCAGCCGTGATTTAAATAGACACTCATGTATGCAAAATTATGGGGGCGGGAAGGGAAATCCTCCTGCAGGCGTCTTCACACCTCCTTCAGCCATTTAGGGTGTCAAAAGACCATGCTGTGGCACCTTGTAAAACTAGCAATCTCCTGCGGCAATAGCAGTCTAGCGTTCCCAGGGCAATTCAAGGGGTACCTACTGTGCCAGAAGCAGGCTACTTCTCTGGCCTCTCAAACTGCCCGTGGCATGACTTGCTCTCTGCTGTGAACTAGAATATGGGGGGAGGGGGATGCTCCAGTTTACTCTCGTCTGGGCTTCCTCTACCACAGCTGGCTTCCTGTCCGAAGGGTGTGTGCGCCCTAGAAGCCACTACAAATGACATTTGGTTCTGAGGTACAGAATCAAATGAGTTTGGTTTTCTATGAATTTGACTGTTGGATTCCACAGCAAACCAGTTTTTCCTGAGCTGCACAGATTCTGTGGACCTTTTTTTTTAAAAAAAAAAACTTTCTGGAATATTATGCAAATTTAGTCATAGAAAAATATGTAATATAAAAGAACACCTGCGGAAAAGGTGAATTCCCACCCCCCAGACTGAAGCATGAAAATGTGCATTGGGGTGGATTTGCGCAAATGCAAATTTGTGCAAATTCAGAAAATTGTGGGGAAATCCGATTCTGTCAATGAGAGGACGACGGAAAGAAAGCCATGAACGACAGATGGAACAGATTTTATAAAATCCGTACATCTCCACACAAGAACACACTGTCCTAGTCCAATCGAGATCAGCCTAAAGAAAAGGTTTTGAGTCTTCCAGACTGAGTAGTAGAATAGAATACAAAGCAGAATACACAGTAGAATACACAGATTAGTAGAATACACAGATACAGCTGAGTAGAATATTCAGTGGTATGTAATCAAGTTGGGAAGGGGTTGCCAAGACATTGATCTTTGGTATCAAAAAGGGGGAAGAAGAGGTGGGAGGTGTCTTCCATATGTGTCCATATTTTTTGTTTGTGAAATGCTGGCGGGTGTATGTAAATACTTAAGAGTTCCTTCTAGGACCAAGGTCTAATTATCACACACATCACAAGATGTTTGGAGTTCTCAAATGATGGCTTTGCTCATTTGCAATACATTATTATGTCTCCGTGATGTGCCGGGTTTTCCTCTTCCCTTCAGAATTCTGAGATAGTTTGGTGTGGCATCTTACTCACATGTTAAGTATAACATTTACATTATGCAACATAATAGAATGAAGGGTTTTTATTGGTCTGCCAGAGCACTTTGTGTGGTGGAAAGAACAACCAATCTTGAGGAAACAACATAGACCCCTTTTTCTCTATGGTTGCCCGTCGGAGTACTGACACAAAAGGAGGGAGTAGTCGTATTAGTTAAAGAGCAGACATTATAGAAGAAGAAATAAAACTTCTGCTTCAACACTACCTATGCTTGATGGGATAGGTTTCCAAAACACATTAACACACACAAACACAAACACTGGAGGGTGGGGGAATGCCATAAATCACATCAGACTCATTTAGAGTAAACACCACACATGGAAAATTTACACCTCACTTCCCACAGTGTAACCACATTTACCAATCACATGTGTTATGAGTAATAACACATCTTTTTAATTTCGCTTTTTAAGTTATGTAGTTGTCTTAATGTTTTACTGTTTTAACATTGTTTTTGTTGTGTTACATTTTTATTGTTCTAAATTGTTGTACACCACCTTGATTTAGCGCATAAGATGGCATATAAATATTAATTATAAATCAATAATAAAGAAATAAAATAAATAACACATTTAGATGTGGCTTAAGACCAGCTGACTGATGTTTGGCAAGGCCAAATAAATTTACATAGGTCATGGTGATGGCATCTAGTTTTAGAAAAAGGGACAAGGCAAATTCACAGAGGACACGTGGCATCTATCAACCGCCCCAGACTAAACGCAGACTCCATATTTGGAAGCCGCTGATTTCCAGTGACCAGATACTGAGGGAAAGCAACAGAGCAGGACTGGCATCAAGGGTAGGCGTGGTTGGGCACCTGCTGAGGTCCCACACCACAGCAAGGGCCACTGACAAACCCACCTAGACTTGCTCATCCTCTTCACCACTGCAACCTGCTCGTACCCTTGCCCCAGACAGTAGTGGTGGTGAAAACAAGGAGCAGTAGATGCCATTGTGTACTTGCTTACTGGCTTCTGTCTATCAACTAAGCAATTAGTAGGGATGATGAGGATGAGAAGCAATAGCAGCTGGTGACAATGGCACTGAGCGGAAGGAGGCCAACGGAGATTGCCTTTCCAAAGGCCCTCAAAAGCCCAGAGCTGGCACTGCAACAGAGGATGACTATTTCCACCTTGCAGGTTCCCCGGGGCATCTGGGTGGTCACTGTTGGGGACAAGGTCAGATGCAGCATAAGTAGTTAGGCTTGTATCGCTTTTTCTCACAATGGATGAAGGCTGGGTCAGGGAGCAATACAGATACCAGTATAGAGAGTACATTGTCTTGTTCCTCTCTGGATTGGCAAAGGGGGGGGGGTATGGGAAGGCATGGGGGGGGGATAAAATGGATGGGGGGGGGGGAGAATCAGAGAAATTCAGAAATAAACCACTTTGTTTTCCCCAGGGATTTTTGGAAAATTTGAAGGAAACTTTTTTCCTGCTGGTTTTTTCCTGTTCCCCCATCCCACCCCAAGCCTTCATGCCTCTAGATGGAGGATGCTGAAGCAGCAAAACTAGCGGGTCAAGAATTACAGCTAGAAGTAGCAGACAGTACAGAAAATGTGAGTCTACGATGGCTCAGGTTCTTCGCAGAAGATGTGAGGCATATCTACACAAAAGGATAGGGAAGAAATTTGCTTGGACTGAATTTTTAAGTGAAATGACCTTATATTCACATTTCTCAGACTAATATGCAGGTTAGAACACAGGTATCTTTCAGATAGCACATTTTGCAGTACAGTTCTGGGATAAAAAATGGTATACAAAAACGTGTATATTAGGGAAAGTTGCATACAAAACACGTTTTAGGGAAAGTTGGGTACAAAAATAAATGTGAGGTTTTACCCAGTTTTTAAAGAAAAATAATTGCAGTATGATATGGAAATTAATACCGACCAAAAATAGACTTGTTTTTCCATCCCTATCTATACTACAATCTGCAATTGTCCTAAACAGTCCTTAACTCACTTCAAGAAACACAGAAGTTCTGCAATATGGCCAGTGATTTTGAACTGAGTTCTCAGCAGCCTTCCCCAATCAAAAATCCCAAGAATCTCTGAAGGGAAACTAAAACTGTAACCGGTATTAAAATAAAAAAAGATTCAACAGGAGATGATTCTGAGGAAGCACTTGAAGAGTTTCGTTTTATGGCAAATTCTTATCCTGTCAACCAAAGAGACTGTCCAAACACACACACACACACACACACACACACACACACACACACACACACACCAATTGACAGAACGTAACAAATATGTACACACTCACATTTTGACTTAATAAGATAAGCCACATATATTGTTCTTTGGTGAATATTTCACCCAGAACTGAGCAGCAAATGCAATTTTAGTGGAAGGAGCTCAGGAGAAGGACAACAATTAATATGGCATTGCCCTCTGCATTAGAGACTTCACTGTGGAACCAAAGAACAGGCACCTGTGACCCCAAAGCAAGATTTCATTAAGAAACTTGAAAAAGCCAATTTGTTCACCTACTGGTTTGTTAAATGGTAATTCAGAGATGATCTCTGTATACAAGGAAGTGACTCTATCCTGAATAGACTCAGTGCCAAAAGCTGCAGGTGTTTCTCCAGATGAGATATTATTATTATTGAATTAAAAAGGAGCAGCCTGAAATATTGCTCTACTCAAAACACATTCTGCAGCCCTGCACACATTCCATTAAATTAATAAGCCAGACATGTTGCAGATCCACATCCACAGATGAACCAAACAAACGAAACGCACAGAAAAGATTTTTTTATCTCAAACTTCCAACTGTACTCATCTATGCAACACAATAAGCCCACATCTTCCCCTCCCCCACTCCCACCCGGCCTACCACTTTGGGTTTTCCATCATTTAGTTTGCTTTTGCTCCAAGGAAGTTTTATCTCAACGTATGGAGTGAGACTTCCTAATTTAGTGATCTACAAACTGGGTTCTGAAAGCTTGTCCATCAATATCAACCATCCCCTAAAACAACAGGGGGATGATGAGCTGTGGCCCTCCAGATGTTTTAGTCAACAACTCTGATCAGCCAATGGCAAGGGATGATGGGAAGTGTAGGCCAAAAGATCTGGAGAGCCACAAGTTGCTCACCCTGTCCTACAACAGGAAGGCTGTTGGGTATATTTTAGTCTCAATGCATGTGAGGCAACAGCTCATCCTGATACGGCAGAAGCCCATACGATCTGGTTCCCCCACCACACAAATAATGTGCTCTGGAACCTTCTAGAAAAAGCTGGATATGCAGAGATTCCTCAACCGATGTGGAAAGGGATCTCTGTGAGTAGAAAGATTAAAAACTACTATCCAATATTGATCATGTAGAGGGCTGGAGCTCTTGTACTTGAGAGAAAGATCTACTGCCCAACAAAAACACACACCCTTAGCAGCAGGTCAATTTTGCAGGGAACAGACCTTGTCTACAAGTGGATCTACTCACAAGTAATTTCTTTGACGCTCTCTGTATGGGTAGAAATAGTCGGGGGAAAGGGACATGCTCAGGAGAGAACATGGTGTCTTATACAGAGTTAGGCCATTGGGCCATCCAGATCAGTATTATCTCCTCTGATTAACCCCAGCCCACTGCCTTTCTAGACGCCCAAAATCAGTGATCGACCCCCTCATCAACCTTCTGCATGCCAGGGATTGAATCTGAGACCTCCTGCATGTCTGCTATTTGAACCCAGGTCCTCCTGCACCTGAAGCAAGAACCACGCATCTAGGCCAGAGGTAGGCAACCTTATGCCCTCCAGATGTTTTGGACTACAACTCCCATAAACCCCAAGGAAAATTGTCAGGGATTATGGGAATTGTAGTCCAAAATATCTGGAGGGCACCAGGCTACTTACCCACGATCTAGAGCAACAAGCCTCTTGTGAAGGAGAGAATGGGCGAGGATAGAGCTTGGGACATACCTACCGCAAATTTGACCCTGAGAGCTGAATTGAGGCCACAAGTAACATGCACGACTCCATCACTGGATCAATAAAGGGCCTGTTTGTGTGTGTGTTTTTAGACTGCAAAGGAGTAGAGTTTGCCAAGCACCCAGTGAGTTACATTTGGCTTGGAGGATCGCCAATGGTGGAGACCTGACCTAGGACAACTTAGTACTCCAGAGCTCACTTTTGAAAGTAGAACAGACTTCTAAAAACATCCCACGGTCAGGAGAAACGGATGGGCTGATCTGTCACAAAAGAAACCCAAGAAGGGTAGGAAATATTCAGACACTTCTTTTCTACTGCTTTCATTAAAAAAAATACCCTAATAAGCAGAGCCAGCTGTTTCTACTTGTGAAAAGAAAGTCCTGCTTAGCCTCTTAACTGCAGTCATGGATAATATTGTTCCGATTTAGGAGGCCTATAGGCAAACCGGGTCGTTTTACAGAACAGTTGCCTCTTATAAATTCATGGTAATCTGACAAGTCTATGGGCAATTCGCATGCGAGGCAGAGCGGTAACTCCAAGAAAGGTTAGCAGAAAGCAGTTACTGTTGTTCGTGCCACAAACCATTTTCTTGAGTGTACTTGATGAACTACTGTTCGCTGAAAGGGTGGGTGGAGAATCACTGAACATGTGCCCCCAACAGAACAGCGTGATAACGGCACAGCAATATAGTTTTGTGTATACAAGGACACAACTCTACAGCATTATAAAACCTTTTCTTAACACAGTGTAGGCACTGTGGGAGAGGTGGAGCGCAGGAGAAACCGCACTGCACATCATCATCCAAGGGAGCGGGGAGAGGAAAACGCATTGCACATCACCATTCAAATGGTTTTAAACTTGCATTTTAAATTTGTATTTTTGTATTGCTGCTGTTTTTATCTTGGTTGTGCTTTTATATTGCATTTTATATTAGGGTTTTATACTATTGTTTTATACTTTAAATTGTCTTAATTTTGTAAACCGCCCAAAGAGCTTCGGCTATTGGGCGGTATAGAAATGCAATAAATAAATAAATTAATAAAATTCACATCGGACGGAACATACAGTTGTCATTTTATTAATTACGTCTTTCCTCTGAGGAGATCGAGGCTCTGTATATCGAATGATGCCATTCTGTCTTGATAAGAACTTCAAAAGTTTGATAAGAACTTCATAAGGCTCGGGTTTACAGAAACCAGGATTGGAACTCTTGGGGGGGATCCACACGTCGCTCCCAGAGCGCTTCTATGCGACCCCAGAGAACCCCGAAAACGATAGTCTGACTTCCCTGTAAAAGAAACGAGGAAGAGCCGTACATGCCGTCGGCGCCGCCAGCGAGGAGAGCTCTCCGCCGGCGAGGAGAGCTCGGCAAAAGAAGGCGGGGTGAAGAGCAGAAGAAGCTCTCTACCCTGCCTTCTTTTGCCGAGCTCTCCTCTCCGGCGGAGAGCTCTCCTCGTCGTCGTCGTCAGCATGGACGGCTCTTCCTCGTTTCTTTTACAGGGAAGTCAGACTATCGTTTTCGGGGTGCTCTGGGGTCGCATAGAAGCGCTCTGGGAGCCACGTGCAGATCCCCCCTTGGTCATCTGTTGTAATAAATTTGCAAGGCACTTTGAGGAGCGAGTTGCTCGTATTCGCTCAGAACTTGATGTCACAGTTATCGCAGAGCCTGGGGAGGTGTCCAGTGCCCTGCCTGGTCGTGTTTCCTGGCATCAGTTCCAGTTGTTGCAGCGTGATGATTTGGACAAGACACTTGAAGCAGTCCGTTCCACCACTTGTAAGCTTGACCCCCTTGCCCATCTTGGCTAATACTATCCAGCAGAGGTGGATTGATTGGGTAGGCCCAGGGGGTGGTAAATGCCTCATTCTGTCAGGGGGTGGTGCCTGCTGCCTTGAAAGTGGCTGTAATGCACCCTCTCCTGGTCCCAAAGGTATGTGAGAACTACTGCCCTATCGCTAATATCCCCTTTGGGGGCAAGGTGCTTGAGCGTGTGGTGGCTGGGCAGTTTCAGGCGTTCTTGGAGGAAAATGATTATATGGACCCATTTCAGTCTGGTTTCAGGCCAGGGCACAGCACTGAAACAGCCTTGGTTACTCTGACTAATGACCTACTCCAGGTGAAAGACAGGGTGAGTACTACTGGGTCAGCTCTGCAAGATGGAAATAGGAGGCACTGTGCTACAGTGGTTCCGCTCCTACTTGCAGAGCCAATTCCAAAGAGTGGTACTGGGGGATTCCTGTTCCACCCCATGGCTATTAAGATGTGGCATCCAACTGGGCTCTATTTTATCCCCCATGCTGTTCAACATCTATATGAAGCCGCTGGGAGAGATCATTAGGGGTTTGGGGGTTGGGTGCCATCAGTATGCTGATGATACTCAGCTCTATTTGTCCTTGTCATCCGAGTCAGCTGGGATGCTGAAGTTGCTGGACCAGTGCCTGGAGGCTGTAATGGGCTGGATGAGGGCTGATAAACTAAAGCTGAATCCTGATAAGGAAGCTCTGTGGATTGGTGGGAATTGGGTAAATGACCTGTTCTGGATGGGGTTGCACTCCCTCTGAAGGAGCAGGTGTGTAGCTTGGGAGTACTCCTAGATCCATCCTTGTCACTGGAGGCCCAGGTGGACTCTGTGGCCCAGAGTACTTGGCGACAGCTGATCTGCTAGTTACGGCCTTTCCTGGACAGGGTCAACCTAGCCACAGTAGTCCATGCACTGGTAACTTCCTGATTAGACTACTGCAATGCACTCAGCTGATCTACCAGCTGCAGCCTTTCCTGGACAGGGACAACCTAGTCACAGAAGTCCATGCGCTGGTAACTTCCTGATTAGACTAGTGCAATGCACTCTACGTGGGGTTGCCCTTGAAGACAATCCGAAGTTGCAGCTGGTGCAAAATGCAGCAGCTAGACTGCTCACCGGAACATCTTATAAAGACCATATAACACCAGTCTTAAAAGAATTGCATTGGCTGCCTATACACTTCCAGTCGGAATTCATGGTGTTGGCAATGACATTCAAAGCCCTAAACAGCTTGGGACTTCGGTAGTTGAGGGAGCACTTCTCCCTATATATGCCTGCCCGAGATTTGAAATTGGGTGGAGGAGCCCTCCTCTGCATCCCACCAACACAAGAGACACATTATGGTGGGATGTGGGAGAGGGCTTTCTCTGTTGTGGCACCCTGCTTGTGGAATACCTTCCCTTTGGAGGCCCAACTGGCACCGACACTGGCTTTATTTCAGTGCCAAGTTAAAACATGGCTTTTTATCAAATCCTTCAAGGACTAAATTCTCCATGGTTACACATAGTTTTAATTGATTTTAATTGTTTTATGCTTTTAAAAAAATTCTACTGGTTTTAATTTGTTAACGATTTAATACATTTTTAGCTGTGTAAATTAAGTATGTTTACCGTATTTCTTTGATTGTAAGACGCCATCGATCATAAGACGCACACTAATTTCAGTACCACCAACAGAAAAAACAAACAAACCCTAAGACACACCCCATTTTTAGAGATGTTTATATGGGGGGGGGGAAGTGTGTCTTAGAATCGAAGAAATAGGGTATATTGTTCTGATTTTAACTGTATGCCGCCTGGAGATCCCAGTGATAATAGGGTGGGATACAAATGTTTTAATAAATAAATAAATTTGATTTGGATAAGAAACAGCAATTCGCATAAGACTACCAAGGAAGTAAAATGGCTGATGCCCAGATCCAAATCAAACACCTTATCTACTTCCCTATATGCCTGCTTGCTCTTCCCACAAGATTGGCACACAAAATTTGAATCATGTTTACACACACAAACACACACACACACACACAGAGGACATTCATTTCTAGAAAAAAGCAATACCTCTGTGATAAAAACATCAGGATTTTGTGAGACCAATATAAGTTATTCCCATTCCTTGCGCTAAAAATTGGTCATTTTTAAAGCTTCAGACACCATATAAAATTGTGTTTCTTCCCTTCTCTACACAAAGCAGTGTACCGCACAGGATTCTGGGAAGCAACTGCTCTGCATTCTGGGAATTTCAACAGCTTGTGTCAAGCAGAACAAAGCATTTATGTCTTCGAGGCCATGCTGTGGGCTACAAAATGTAGTCTTCCCTCAGGTTTAGCACACCACCTGCTCTTGCAACCAATGTGAAATTTTCTTTATTCGTTTAGTTTTGCTGTTTCCCCTCTGTATTGGCTTGCAGAACCATTAATGGAAGAGTGTGGAAAATGCCCACGCATTTGTCCATGAGGCTTCACATAATGGTGCACCACCCGAGGCCAAAGAGATCAGAGGCTTTTTAAAGATTCCATAAAAATATTCTAGGTCAGTCCAGGGCCAGTTGACTGTCTATAATGTATTCCTAGATAACATCCCTTTGTGTAATGGTCAGGCTAGTACGGGAAGCAGACAAGAGACATTCTCTTAATGCACACACAGCTGCAGAGAGCTGCCAGCAATGGAACCAGTGTTGTTAAGGTTAGAAATTAAAGACAGATGGCTTTTTTATAATAAAAAAGGTCCATCTTGACAGCTCCTCAGTACTTCTTGCCACTAATACAAACCCCTCTGTATAAATCAGCCAGATACCAGGAAAGTCTCCTGAGACATGATGTCATTTATTTACTTTTTTGATATGCTGCTTTGGTTATAAGCTGAATAATGAAGCAGAAAACTCACTGAACGAGTACAACACAAACCTTCACAGGTGACTTACTACCTTTCCTGTGCTTTTATTTTTCTAAGGCAAAATATTTTCCCTTTCCTCCCTCACCCCGTTTCCAAAGGAATCTCACAATGCAAGTATTTACAGAGGCAGAACATTTCCACACCTCCCCAGTCAATGTTC
Source organism: Elgaria multicarinata webbii (assembly GCF_023053635.1). Classification (NCBI taxonomy): domain Eukaryota; kingdom Metazoa; phylum Chordata; class Lepidosauria; order Squamata; family Anguidae; genus Elgaria; species Elgaria multicarinata. The sequence continues at coordinate 21,425,036 of NC_086178.1, read as the reverse complement.
AAGATGCATTACATAGAATAGTAAATAAAGATATAAATATATCTTTGCAAGAAACTTCAATTTTTTCTTTCTTCTGTCTCCAGATCCAAGCAGGGAACAATTAGTCAAGAAATAGTATCATCAGTATCCATCAATTATTGGCAAAATATAGTTTCTAAAGACGTAACAAATGCTGTATTTGACAAATATTGGTTTACACATTTATCTCCATCGTTTCATCCCAGCATTGCAGAGTGCTTTATCTCTTTTGTGATGTCTTATATTACAATGATAAAAAAATCTTCTGCTTTACCTATCATCAGTTCTCAAGTCACATATCATGCATAGGTTATTTATATGTTGTCCAAAAGGGAACAGAAGCCAAATGGAAGCCAAAGTTATAATGGGATTGTGCTTCTCTTTGTCCAAGCACAAATGCCTGGCTGTTAACAGGGAAAGGCAAAACTTTTGCAGACTTAGGGCTGGTTCTCACAGATACATATTACATACAAACACATAGCTTTCACATTGGAACGGTCTCCACTAAGATGTATTCTTGTTGATACTGGCTAATAGCAACGTTTATTGTTGGTGATAAATCTGCAATTAATGGTTCATTCGCACATGCAAATCATGACTTAATAAACATGCATGTGTGAACCGGTCCTCCGTTTTAAGATGCATCAAAATTTAGCAGGAAGACAGTCCAGTTTGCAGTAGCCTTCAATCAAAAGAACAAAAAGGGATATTCTCCGGAAACATAGCCCATCTCCATATCCAAGAGTTTTGAGCACCAGGTAACAGATTTAGCGATCAACTAGGAAAGCAGTTTCAATTTCCAAATCCTAGGCATGCTAGGGCATAGGGACAGCAGATATTTCATCAAAAAGAACTAGATGACAAACTTATCTAAAATTATTTCTACGTTGCCTTTATTTATTTATTTATTTATTTATTATTTATTACATTTCTATACTGCCCAATAGCCGAAGCTCTCTGGGCAGTTAACCCTCTCAATTAGCACTTTTCAAGGAAAGGCAAGAGAGTGAATATCCTCCCATGGTTCCTGATTAGATACCAAGGAATCATAGAATAGTAGAGTTGGAAGGGGCCTATAAGGCCATTGTGTCCAACCCCCTGCTCAATACAGGCATCTACTTTAAAGCATCCCTGACAGATGGTTGTCCAGCTGCCACTTGAATGCCTCTACTGTGGGAGAGCCCACGACCTCCCTAGGTAACTGGTTCCATTGTTGTACTGCTCTAACGGTCAGGAGGTTTTTCCTGATATTCAGCCGGAATCTAGCTTCCTGTAACTTGAGCCCATTATTCCGAGAACCTAGGAGGTACATTCTGCATAGCTAGTGGTTACAGAAGGAAGGAACCTAGGCCAACCCAAGAAATACTAGAGGCAAGGGAGGAAACAGCTGAGAATTTGTTGCTCTTTAATGGTCCTCAAGATGTTACCTCTGTCATCCCACCAGTAATGGGGGGGATTCAGATGCATTGGTTACGTGGAAACCCAGTTTTAATTTCTAGGAGAGCAGGATAACAATCACACTCCAGGAAATAGGAAGAAATGTCCCACAGCTTCTGTCTCACACCATTTACCACTTGTTAATACACTTCCTCTTCCAAGCTTCAACTAAGTAAATATCCTGCAACTGGCAAAAGTAATTAAGGAAGATCATCATCCAGATAACAGCTGCAGTATCCCTGCCATCAGCTATTAACACCCAAGCTTTGGAGGCCTACTTCAAAGCCCTCTCCTTCATTTGGTGGACCAGATTTGCAAGTGTTGTTAAACTCCTGTCTCTCGCTGGTACAAGGGACCCAGAAGAAGGCTCTGCCTCCCAGAACTGCTGGGTTGGAAAGAGACTTTTAAAGAGCAATCCCATGCCAGCTGGGGAATGCTGGGAGTTGTTGGACTTTTTTTCTGTCTAAACATTCCTAGGATTGAGCCCTTGCTTACAGAAGCATCCAGTTTCATCAACCTTGGAAAGGCTGTTTGTTTTATTCCATAAAGCGATGTGGATATACAGAGTTCGAGAAACGTAGATCTTCGTGCCAATTCTGCAAAATTATTATTATTGGGTTTTATTTGTTGCATCTTACTTTGGGATCATATAAGTGACCTACACAGTTCATAAAAATAAATAAATAATATGTACATACATACAACTATGTTATTATCAATTCAAATACCTCTTTTCATTTAAATGCTCTGACATAAAAGTGCAGCTCAACAACATGCCCTGTGTTCCTAGACACCCTGCAATTATATCAATCGGGGTAGGAATGGATGATAGGAAGGTTGGAAAGATCCAGCACTCCGAGGAGAACTCACAGGACTACCTTACTAGGTACCTTTCTAATCCAGCTCCAAAAGAAGGGCACCTACTATAGCCTCCTTTAGGTACAGCAATTTACTGTACGTAAATCCCAAAGGAGGTATAAAAGGCAGGCAGAAACAGAGCAAGTTACAGTCGTCAGACTGAAAGTAAGGGCATATGTTTCATTGTTTTCCCCACATTAACACATACTCGTGCCACCTTGTACATGGAAATCTCACATGCCAAGAAGGAGTTAGGCCAAAACTATTCCTCCAGCACAGAAAACATACCAACTAACTCACCATTTGTTTCACAACACAAAATGTGCTGAAACTGCACCGTGTTGGGTTTATCCAGCTCTGCCCAGGCTCCCTTTCCTTTGGTTCAAATCTTTGCCCAATAAGCATACTACAGTGGCAAGAAAACATTAACTTAATATGCTTGCTTGCAACCATCTCTCAGTATTCTTAAGGCCATACCCTAAATAAACTGCTAAATTGGGGCATGTTCGCTCATTTAAGCACACAAGCGGCACTGCCAGGGCTCTTTGGTTTCTTTGTGATTTCCCACAGCTTCACAAAGCTACTTGCACCATATGGTCAACATTAACTCTCACATCTGCAACTGTGAGGCAAAACGAACAGTAGTACCATGGTCTGTTAACTGAAGACGTCAGGAAGGAGAAGTTAAGAGGGACTTTAATTACAAGATGCCTTACTCGCCTCATGTTGATAAGATAACTTTCAGAAAAGTTGGAGTAGGAGAACGGACGATTTCACTCAAGAAAACAAAGAACATTAAGTGATTAAAAAATAAAAATCAAACCCTGGGTCAACAAGCCCACAATATGGAGCTGAATGAGAAAATCAAAAGCATGTTCTTGGTGCAGATCAACAAAGACATATTCTGGGAAACCTCTGGTCTATATAACAAATTTGGCATGCCTGGCCAGCCTGTATGGCCCACAGGGCCTCCAGTGAGATCAATCTCCTTCCCCAAAGTACCTCAATAGGCTTCACTCTGCCCAAACATCCCTGACCAAGGAGCAGATTAGAGGAGCTCCAGCTTGGGCTTTTAGCTGGGGACCCAATGACATCAGGGTTGGGGATCTGCCCCTGATGTCACAGATGGGGGCCCAACAAGTTGTTGGCACATGGAGGTCCATGTGTCATTCGGCACATGGAGTCCAGGATCAATCTGGCCCAGAAAACCAATATGGTTCCCCCAACCATCACAGAGCCAACAAAGAAGTTGCAAGAAATACTTGTTACAATTGAACATGGCCAGATGTATGACTTGGAAGACATCCCTGGGCATAAAATACTTTAAGTTAGCTCACATATGAAGAAAAACCATAGCTTCATGGTGAAGCATGTGCTTTGCAAACAGAAGATCCAGGTCCAATCCCCAACATCTCCTGGTAGGACAAGGGAAGTCCTTTGCTTGAGACCTAGAAGAGTCACTGCCAGTCAGAGCAGACAATGCTGGCCTAGATGGACCAAACAATAGTCTCCCTTGGTATAAGGCAGCTTTCTATGTTATAACCTAGGAAATTGTCTTTTACCAAATCAGGCCACCGGTGTAGAAGTATCCAGACCTTCTGCATGCATACATGAGCTCCACCACAGAGCTAAGGCCTTTCTACCACTGCCTCCTCACCATGATACTTCAAAAAACACTTCCTCCCCTTTCAAACGCAACCACTATTCCGGACCTTATTACACTTTGGGATGATTCATACATGCACATACATGATTGGAGTTTTCCATCACTTGACTCACAGCTGAGTGCGTGAACCATCTCCTTTGAAAGGCACCATGTCTGGAACGATGCAAAGGGAAGTTCTATCTGTGGCTTATTCACATATGTAAGTAATCCAGCGACCAACATGCATGCAACCACCAGCACTCACCCTTTCTCAACTGCAACCAGACACCAGGTTCAGGACACATCCACTTCCTTTTAGCGTCTTGCAGACACTCAAGGCTGCCCACACAGTGTGTTAGAATAAAGAGCACGTCTACTTAGTTCAGTGAGCAGAAGCAGAAGGCCTTTGCTACATGCATATGAAACCTTGAAAAAGCTAGACTCCAACATAAAGAAGAGTTGGGAGGTGAGTTCGCAGGGAGAGCTCACTTGCTGATCTGATCGTTCTGGTGCTGAACCTAAAAAGCTTTTTACATATTAGTTACATTCTTGCACATTTGTCTGCAGCTGGAAATTGCTGCTGTTTTAGTTTCTTGCACTTCACAGATAGGCCCCTCCATCACATCTCAGGCACTCCTTGTAAAGTTGGGTCACCACAGGCTTCCCAATTGCAGGTTACAAGGAATCATGGAATCATAGAATAGCAGAGTTGGAAAGGGCCTACAAGGCCATCGAGTCCAACCCCCTGCTCAATGCAGGAATCCACCCTAAAGCATCCCTGACAGATGGTTGTCCAGCTGCCTCTTGAAGGCCTCTAGTGTGGGAGAGCCCACAACCTCACCAGGCAAGTGATTCCATTGTCATACTGCTCTAACAGTCAGGAAGTTTTTCCTGATGTCCAGCTGGAATCTGGCTTCCTTTAACTTGAGCCCATTATTCTGTGTCCTGCACTCTGGTAGGATCGAGAAGAGATCCTGGCCCTCCTCTGTGTGACAACCTTTTAAGTATTTGAAGAATGCTATCATGTCTCCCCTCAATGTTCTCTTCTCCAGGCTAAACATGCCCAGTTCTAAACATGCCCAGGGATCACACAACTGGGAAGGGTTCCAGTAAAGGAGGATATGGAGAAGTAGCTAGTTCAGGCTTCCCCAACCTAGTGCCCTCCAGATGTATTGGATTGCAACTCCCACCATTTCTAGCCAGCATGGTCATTGGCCATGATTTAGGTATTCATAGAATCACAGACCTGGTTTGCACGTAATGCTAATTCAAGGGCTGTTTAACCCATGAACTGGTAGGGCTGCAAATAAGGGAGTGAGCACGCCGTCTCTTGCACAACCCTCACTTCCACTTTCAATCAGCTTTAATCAACAACCCAGGAATGCCCTGTTCCTGCGTAGTTTGATATGACTTCCAAAATCAGAACACTGGTTTGTTGCAGGGTTAAACAACACAGAACTTAATCCAACAACAAACCATAGTGCAAAAGCCCCTGTCAAAATATTTACATCATAAGGTACAAAAGATATGACAGTCTGGATAACTTACAAAAGTTGTGGCATCTCTAGAACCACCAGTCTTATGCACAAACACTGGGGCATTTAGGGGGGCTGGGCCCCCAAACCTCTTTTCAGGGCCAATAATGACATCATAAGGTACAATGGATGAAATAAGCAACATCTGTAGTGTATATAATTCCAGATCTTGCTTCATTGGGGTGTACCTCCTTTCCAACGCCTCGAAAGGGGACAGCTGATTATGACATAAGGTACATGGCTGAAACTGGTACCACTTAGTAGAAATCACTATCCTGTAACCAGGCCTGAGAGTTAAAGGGTTTTTTTGAACTGTCAAGCTCAATTCAGGAATCCAGTTTAAAACATCTCTGATAGTTGGCTATCTAGTCTCTGCTTAAACACCTCCAGGGACAGAGAGTGAATTCCATAATTTAGCTATGCACTGTGTGAAGAAGTACTTCCTTTTATCTGCCCTGAATCTCCCACCAATCAGCTTCACGGGATGACCCCTTTGGGTCCTAGTATTTGGAGAGGGGGGAAAATGTGTCCCTATCCACATTCTCTATACCATGCATAATTTTGTACACTTCTATCATGTCTCCCCTTAGCCTCCTTTTTTCCAAGCTAAGCAATCTGAGCTGTTGTAACCTTCCCTCATAGGGGAGATGCACCAGCCCCTTCGTCATTTTAGTTGGCCTTCTCCGCACTTGGTACATTTCTCTCTCCAGCATTTGAATCAGCATAAGATCTCCACTTTTCACATTTCACAAGCCTTCCTAACAAAGTGGCAATGTTTACCATTGCAATTTCATAAGCTTTGCCTTAGTACAACTGTTCTTTTATAAAAGGGAAAAGCATATAAACTTTTCAACCAGGTGTTTTGCTGGAATGCAGCAGTATTATTTATACAATGGTATCATTGTATATATAACTCCCCACCCGACACGTGCCCCAGTTTCATAAGCAAAAAAATGTTCCTGCCCAATTGCTAAGATCATCTTCAGAGTTTCTTGTCTGGGTGCCGTGGCCCTCAATGGTGCAAGAGCCTTCTCTGTAGTGGCCCCTGGTCAATGGAATGCCATTCCCAAGGAGATCTACCTGGTGTCTTCACTGTATACATTTAGATGGCAGGTTAAGACCTTCCTCTTCCAACAGGCATTTAAGCTTTAATTTGTGCCTCTGATTCTTAACTTTACTGCTGGCTCTTTTAATATTTTAATATTTTGTTATTTTTATTATTTTATCTATAGTATATTGTTGTTTAAGGGTTGTTTCGGGATTTTTTCATGGTTGTAAACCATCCTGAGGGCTTCTGCCATTTGTGTGGTATATAAATTAAGTAAATAAATAAAAGTAAAAAAGTAAAAAAATAAATTAAGACTGTCATAGAAGTTGTTACAGAAAACAGTAAAGATAACAGAGTGGAGGGAGACACAAGAAACGTAAGGGGAGAGAAAACGTCTGGCAAGGAGCGCCACACATAGCAATGAGAAATGCGTGGGATAGTTAGAAAATAAAAAACATTTGAGTACCCAACATGATAAGAGTTGGAGAAACAAAAGGACATAAATGGGGAAAAAGAGCCTAAAGACAAGTGGGACAAGGCCACAGAGAGCTTTAAAGATAAAAACAAGGAATTTTGTGTTGGATGCAGAAGCGACACTATGTCATTAACAACCAAATAAGCAGAGGTTCACAGATGCAGTACATCCCAAACTATACCTCCATGGTGAGAAAAGCAACATTTTTTGGCAGTTCCAACAACGCAATTCTCTCCTGAGGATGACCTGTCCAACGTAATCCATTCGCCCTTTTAGGACGACGCTAAAACTAATTCATAAACATAGACTGGCAGGTTTCTTGGCTGTAAACTAGGGATGTGCTCCGCTTCTAATCGGACCGGCGAATTAGAAGCGGAGCGGGTGGCTTCGCCTGCCCTTAAGGCGGAGGCGAAGAGGATTGGGGGGCCGGCGAAGCGTGGCGAAGAGGATCGAGGTGAAGGCGGATCCTTCGCCACGATCCGGAGCTCCGCCGGAAAGGTAAGTGGGGTTTACTGGGCCCTGCTGCTGTCGCTGACGCCCATGCGGCGACGGCGGCAGGGCCCGGTAACCCCCCCGCCCTCCTCTCCCTTACCTGCCTCCGTCCGCGGTCCGTCGGCTTCTTCAATTGAGCCCGCGCGGGCTCAATTGAAGAAGCCGACGGACCGCGGACGGATGCAGGTAAGGCCCCCCTCCCCCTTGGTCCCTTACCAGGCTCTGCTGCCGTCGCCGTCGGCTTGTACCTTGGCGTGCATGTTTATCCCTGGATATGCTATCATGGTGGCGAGTTTGAGTTTTTTAACGTGCAAATTGACGGAGCTATCGAAAGGGGTGTGAATGAGGTGCCCGGTTTTCATAAATTCCCCAAAAATCAGGGGATGATGGGATTGCCTTGAGTCTTGGCGTGCATGTGTATCCCTGGATAAGCTTTCATGGTGGCCAGTTTGAGGTTTTTAACGTGCAAATTGACGGAGCTATCGAAAGGGGTGTGAATGAGGTGCCCGGTTTTCATAAATTCCCCAAAAATCAGGGGATGATGGGATTGCCTTGAGTCTTGCCGTGCGTGTGTATACCTCCATGAGGCGTCATGGTGCCAAACTTGAGGATTCTAACTTTAACAGAAAAAAAGTTGTATACTTTTTTAGCTTAATGCAAGCCTATGGGGGGGGGAACGGAGCTCCGATCCGGATCCGGAGCTCCGCAGCAGAGCGGAGCGGACATAGGCAGAGCGGGGGCGGAGTGGCCCGATCCGCAAATCGCGGATCTGGAAGAGAAGCAGAGCGGGGGGTCCGTGCACACCCCTACTGTAAACCACTATCATTAATGCCATCTCATGCTTTTGAATGGTTCCAAGGGTTGGTTTCATTGTGGTTGCTGAAATTATTACATGTTATTTTTAAACGTGTCTGCTGTTTTGGAAACACGAGGTTTGAAAAGCAAGGGACAGACAGAACGAAATTAGACATACTTCTGCCTTGACACAAATACTAAGAAGGAAATAAACTTTGCAGCGATTTGCCCTGTCACCACAACTCTGAGGCCTGGTTCATACTTCCTGTGCATGGCCAACCTCAACATGTTTTCTGCTAGGTATCAAGCCTGTCACATGAAGTAAAAATGGAATACAATAAGCCCACCATAGCTAGTACAGAGCAACTCCGGTCATCCCAAAGTTGCGATTATGCTACATGACTTGGTATCATGTTTCCTGCTTTTCCTCCAAGCCCGGGAATGAAACTGCGTTGAAGGCAAATCCAGCCTACAACTCATTGGCTGACCATCCATATCCTAGAGTGGTCCTGAATTCAGCTCGGGACCTGCCAACCCTGAAGCAAGCTCTGGAATGACTGAAGGCATGTTATCTCCCCATGGACATAGCCTTCAGCTCCAAGAAAAGCACCATAAGATTCTTCCAACAGAGTGATGGATCGAACCTCACAGCTTGGAGTACTTTTTGCTGAGGCTTCCTCTGACATGAAAGTCCCAGCGGTGGCTATTAAGACCTTATAACATTAGAAACACTTGCCAGGCAATCTGCTGTGAAAGAAGAACTGTAAATTACATTAATCAAGTGAAGTAGGCTGAAGGGATTAATTAAAGGAGGAAAAAAGGAAAACCCAAAGAAATTCTAATTGACACGTGGCCCATGTGGAAGAACAGATAAGGGTGTGCTTGCTTGACATGGGAGTGGCTGAATGAGGCTCCGTTCAAAGTCCCCCTCACTTAGCCATTCAGCTCCCCTTGAAACTGCTTAGAAGGCTGCTTTCCATCCACTTGGGAGCATACTAGGAAAAAAGTGAGGTATTCTTTTCAGTAAACTCTCTACCTCATTTACCTTGGATGGATCCCATGACCTGGTACGCCTCTCCCCATAAATCACACGGTCCTCGCTTTATCTTTGGGAGGATGCCATTTTAATCCGTTGTCTTTTAAGATAGCAAGCGGATGACTTACAATATTGTACAACTAGATTGGAATCTAGTTTTGAACCATTTCCATTTCTCACTTTCCCCCCTCTTGGTTAAGAATTGCACGCTGCAGTTCTTCTCACGCTGCCTACATGCCAGTTCTCAGAGTGTTGGGGTTGTCTTTGTGCCGGACCATCTGGCTGCCACTTCTAGCTTCCTCCTTCCATTGCACCTGGTATGGCAGGGTGGTAATCTTCTACAGCCACTGTTGCTGTGAGCACCGTTTCATTTTGAATATTTTTTGCTGCTATTCAGATTTTTGTTTTTTTGTATTTCTTATTTATAGCCGTCGTAGGAATTATTAGTGGATTGCTTAATCTTCGTACAATATTTATTAATATGAGGTGTTTTAACTCTTGCTGTTCTATTTGGATTTCTTGTTCCCTTCCTAACTGAGGAACAGGGAAATGTAAGAGAGGAAAGATGGGTTTTTAATAAATTTAGGACAAAAACAGAAAAAACATCAAGCCTGATCTTGGCCCTTCTCCATGAGCCACAGTTTGAAGTTGGTTTAAGATCCTGGCTTGTTCTGAACCTGATAAACATAGTTTTCTGGTACGGAAGGCACCACATCAGTGAGAGAGGCCCATGCACACAGGTGAGTCCCTGTGCCCATCAGCTCCACGGCTATTTCCAATCTCAAATCAGAGACAGCAACAGAAACTGGGGGAAGCCTGATTTCCTTTTTCCCCGTGCCCCCTTGCAACACAAAGAGAAAAGAAAAAAAGGGGGTGACATCAGGGCAGGACTCTATCCCTTGATGATGTCAGGACTAGAACTACACCCCCGGACATCTTCTGACACAAGGCAGGCCTGGTGGGGGAGGGGGCAATCCAGCCCCCCACCCATAAACAGTTCTGCACCCCTGCCCTCCCCAATATGAAAATAAGCTAAGAGATCATGCCTAAATTTGAAGGCCAATGACTCATACTATGAAAATAAGGCCATCAGTGATGTGACATGTGTGCCCATGCAGCAAAGGGATGATTGATCAATATTCCACCTGCTGGGATGTCCACATGGTGGGGCTTTCACCAGTCTGACCCCAAACCATCTAGGGCTTTACAGGTAATACCCAGCACTTTGAATGGTGTCTGGAAACTATCTGAAGGTCAGTGCAGCTCAAACACCACCAGAACAACATGCTCCAAAAAAGACGACTCTACCCAACAACCAGCTAAAATTTCTGAACAAGTCTTCAAGGGCAGCTCAGAGTGCTACACTGGGCACAGGCTCATCTCAGTAAGAACAAGATTTACTCTTGAGCATTCGGAAAGTAAACCCTTTTGGATGCAAGATGAAGCATTCATCCAATTTTAGTTGAGAAATGGTATTTTTACCAACCAATAAACTAATTGCAGCTTTTGTAATTTGGTTTGCTAAGTCCTTTCAAGTTTAGATGATGATGATATTATTATTATTATTATTATTATTATTATTATTATTATTATTATTATTTTAATTAGAACACCACTTTTAAAAAGTGACTATTCCTGCTGTATCTTGTTCCCAATTGGGACCAGCATATTATTGCACTGGAGAAAGGGGAACTATTCAGGATGTGAAAAGCTTTCTTCGCTAGGAATACCAAAACAGGGCGGTGGATTTATGCTTGCAGCAGAGACGCTGGGGGGAAATAGGAACGCACACTATCAAATACAGGTGCAGGATAAGAAATGGTTTCATATTTCACAGTTGGCTGCTATCACACTTGACCTTTTCAAGAGGCCACAGAGGTGGGATAGCTGGCATAAATCACAGCTTCTTTAAAATGGGACAAGCTGTATTCGCAACAATGGCATTCTCCCACCAGACAAGAATATCACTTAAAATTAATCACCACCATCTTCCAGGGGATGACAACATGGTACATGCCGTGTGTGTGTGTTTTAAAGGTAGGTCTTTCAGTGTTGTTTCATGAGAAGGGTTTCAAGGGAATTTTGAGAAAAGCAGTGGGAACCTTGCGCCTTATTTCTGGTATCACACAGACAACTCCGCTTCCTCCGGGCTGATTCTCACATTAGTATTTTCCCAAAAAAGAGGTAAATCATTTCCATTTATGAACATCTTATTTATTTATTTATTTGTTCATTTTGAAATATTGTCTCTAGTAGCAGTGTCAATTCCATGCCGACGCCAAAGGAACCAGGCTATTGAGTTTCTTTTCGGTAAAGAGGGTTTATTCTAGTGGCAGCAGTTAAAAGCATTTATACTTAAGGCAAAATTTCCTAGTGGTGAAGTCTAATTGAGAACTTTATTAAAAACTGTAGCAGTGAGTTCCATAGACATAAAATCTCAAAGATATTTTTTTTAAAAAAGGTGGGATAACCCTCAGGCTGTTCTGACGCATCTGGTGACAGGGTGTACGTGCTTTTTTCACATGTGGGTTTTAGATTAGAACTACATTAATAGACTGCTACAGCATCTAAACAGAATCCGCCCAGAAACACAAGACTCTGTGGAACAAAACCCAAATCATATTATGATTCAGTAACTCCATATACACGTTGAGAAGCTGAGCATGACCTGAAGCATCCCTAAATGTCTATCAATAAAAGATGCATTTGATCAATAATTTTAATAAGAAATAGAATAAATAACTACAGTATGCTGGGAATCATATAGAGAGGATTTTTTAAAAAATCCCGCATGGTTTCGTTATTCCCAGACATTTTATAGGTCTAGTCTTCCTACAAAAGCTTTCGCCAGCTGAAGACCTTTTTATTCTTTCAGTATTTAATTTAATTTTAATTTTAAATTTAATTTTAAATTTAATTTTAATTTAATTTTACTGTTCTAACTCTGTATTTTAATTTTATATCAATTTTGCTGCGTGGTTTTTATCCTGGTTGTGCTTTTTATACTGTATTTTGTATTTGTGCTTTTAACCTGTTGGTTGTTTTATTATGGTTTTGATTTCTGTGAACCGCCCAGAGAGCTTCGGCTATTGGGCGGTATAAAAATGTAATAAATAAATAAATAATTACATAGTTTTTAGAAATCATTTGTGGGTGAGGAGTAATGGCTGGGTAACAATATATAAATGCCTCGTCTTAAATTCTAAAATATTTCATAATCCAAAGCTGTTCAATTTTTCAGATAAAAAACCCAAAAAATGGTCCTTGGGGGGAAAAAAATGAGGGGTAGGTATTCCGTATTTTTCCAGGTTTTTTCCAAGCCTTTGCATTGCAGCCCTAGTTTGAGTATGCATGGAGGTTGGTTAGAATGGAGGTTGGTTAAATCTTTTCTAGGCCTTCAGTTATTCTAAATATTTAAACAATCCATTTTCAACCAGACAGAAAGAAATGGTTTTTATGCCTTCTATTTAGAATCCTCCAGACATTAGCCTATCACACAGAGAACTAAATCAAAACTCCTCAATTACGCTTTCCAAGCGTGTTTCTTATTTTCTAGTGCAGGACTGGGTCAATTTGTGTCACGCACAGAAAATGTCAGTATTAATTCAGTCAAGTCACCTCTGATAAAAAGCAACGCAGGCAATTTCCCCACCCTGGGCTGAACAAGAGAGGAGTAAACAATTACAGTACCAGATAAGGGTGCTCATAAGCAGATATCATCTTTACAAAACAATTTTCTGTGACAGGAGATACAGTCCATGACGGTAGATACTGTCCAAGAAAGCAAAATACACAGAAGGCAGCTGCCTTATTCATCAGAATCCTATGCGGCTAACAACCCTATCACTTGCACGTTCTACATTATTTTGTGAGGCTGATGGTATAAGTCATCTATAGCACCACGTAACCACTGGTACTGCTGCACTAAGAATGCTCATTTTCCTCTGCAACAGATGCAAAGACAATATTTCCTTGGCCATTCCAATGACAATACAACTGCAGTTATGGGGTATTGAATTAAGAAAAACTGCTATCACTTCAAGTATAGAAATTTAGGTAAGGGGCATCACCCATGAACGTGGCCAAATCAAGATCTAGAGATGGTATTATACAGCTTAAGGTCTGTCCCTGGTGGCAACAACTGGAGTTTTGCAGCTGGAGTCTCAAGTGCAACGAAGAGAGCGCACTACTCTTCTGACCAGAACGGCAGAGTTAGCAGTCCAGGCTCCCAGTATTTATATCAGGTCTGGCCAATACCAAAGCTTCATGATGCCTGTGAATTGCAAGGGCCAACGTTACACTCCTTTGTTCCCTTCTGTGCCTAAAGAGAGCTCCTGAGGGCTAAGCACATGAAGTCCCAGGTAGCTCTCTAACGGGTAGGTCCTGGCCTCAAATCATGAGATTCCGGTTTCAAACCCTGCACCCATAACTATGTACTTAAAGTGGCAGAGTCTACATTCTTACTACCCCATTTTGCAATATAGCAGGGCAACTGAAGATAAATTATTCTTTGTGAGGCCCTTTTGCTAGAACATGTTCAAAGAAGAAACGCGAGGACTCATCGTCTTCACAATGACCTGGTTCGCGCATAATGCTAATCTACTGTTTATCTAATCCAAAGGATTGTTGAATCCTGGGTTGTCGTGATGTGCAAACCCAGCCATGCTAACAGATCATGAAAGAGAACCTACGGTTTGTTCTTGGGTTCTGAACTCTGGGATTGTTGTTACATGTGAGCCCAGAAGCATGAGTTGTTTATGGGCGGTTTCACAAGGCTACAGAGGTGGTGGGCAAGAGTGGTAAAAAACAAAAACAAAAAAACCCAAATCCAGTACTAGTGCCACAAAGGCTTTTGGGATACAGGGAAGGAATGGATAGAAGACTGGGGAAACAATCAACCCAGGGATTGAGAAAACAACCGATAGTTTATTCAGTCATCTGCCAGACAAACCCTGGTTAGGCAACAAACCATGGGTTAAATAAACCCTAGGTTAGCATTACTTCTGAACGAGATCACTATCTGCAAGGCTTTTAGTGCTTTGTGAGATTAGATAATTGCATATCTAAAATCTGCTGGAAAAACACCATCCAAGAGCTACACAAAGTAAAATCAAGAAGAGGCAGGAAAATTACATACAGGCAGGTAGAAGGATGTAGTGCTTATGCCACAGCAGTTATATAGGTCAAGCTTTGCTAGGTGAATGGTAAAACTGGAAGAACAGGAAGCATGGAAACTTTATTGCCTAGATGTAAATTAAGTTCCTCGCCTCACTATGGGACATCTTTGATGGGAATCCCAAAACTATTTTCTAACAGTCTATCCTTCCTTTTCCCAACTGGGATTTTCCAATCTAAAATGCATTTCCTCTTCCTATTTTTCAAGTCTTTCTGCATGCCTTGGCAACAATACAGAACATGCATTTGTTTAAATGGATTTTGCTCACCAATGCGATAATCAGAACGCTTGGCACCACACTTAATGGTGTGACCAAAGTATAGGGGCATCAAATATATCTCACAATTGTTTCCCTGGTTGCAAATTCTTTGTCTTTTCCAAATTAGTGACTTCGATAATCCCACCCAGTTAAGGATCAAACAGTCAGCAAAATGACATGAGAAAAAAAGAAGGCATGAATGGCTATGAAATCACATAGATTACATCAAGGTACAAAAATATGGAGGAAAAAATACAACCAGAAAATAGTAGAAGAAAATAATACAACACGCAGAAACTGCATACAGGATGTGGTCTTGCGATATATAGATACAGAATGTACTATCATGCTATTTGAGCATGCAAATTCATTAACATATATTCAAAAGAATATAGCTAAACTGGAAATGCAGAATGTTATTGAAAACATACACACTCATGTGACTAAACTTGTATGCAAAACAGGTGAATTGGCCAATGATCAAAACTTATAACACATCCATTTAATATGTATAATTGAAGTTATTGTCTGTGATTCAGTGTATTTGTGCATTTCAGTCTTCAGGTTTCAGTACTAATCATCCACCCCTTTCTTTTCTTTTTTCCCCATGGATGACATCACTACACTATGACCATGTTCAGACGTCACACTAAGCCACAGTGCTTAAGCATTTTGAGCTAAACGTTATGTCTTAGCATGCCATGTGAACTATTCCTAACCATGGTTTAAACACCATCACTAACCATTTGCTGCTTAAGCGTGTTGTCTGAACAGGTCTTATGATGCCATTTATGGCTTACATCAGGGGTGGGTAGAAAGCAGCTCTGCATCTCCTGGTAGATCTCTAAGTGATTTGCAGTAGATCAGCAAGGATTTCGGACTTTCAATTATTTAACAATAGCAGCAACCCGTGCACATACATCCAGCCCTAACTTATACTGCCTAAATGAAAGCTTAAGAGTAGCCAGGAGTGGATATGTGTGTGGATGATTGTGGACTCTGTTCAGTTTTGGTACTCAAACCAAATTCCTGGGTTTAGAATTATTTAATTCCAAATGTACAGTATGTGTGTTGCACCAGGCCCCAGTTGGTTCATCTTAGGGCTCTAGTTAAAAAAACTGACCCCTGGCTCACATGAAGAGGACAATGTCAACACGTAAGCAAAATATTTTTTCCAAGTAGTGCTTAAAACTTGCCAAATATGAGAGGGAGTTCTTTTTCGACATAGCCAAACCAAGCTTGCAAAAAAATGTGATTAACCTGGGCTACGCTCTAACAAATTGCACCATTGATAGGTATATTAGATACTTGGTAGTCAGAAAGATGTGGTAACCCAAGGGCTAGAATCGTGATCAGTTAATTGGAACATAAGAAGAGACATGCTGGATCAGACCAAAGGTCCATCTAGTCCAGTATTCCGTTCACACAGTGGCCAACCAGCTGTTGACCAGGAACCCACAAGCAGAACACAGTGTAATAGCACCCTCCTGCCCATGTTTCCCAGCAACTGGTGTACATAGGCTTACTGCCTCAGCTACTGGAGGTAGCACAAAGCTATTAGGACTAGTAGCCATTGATAGCCTTCTCCTCCATGAAACTGTCTTTTAAAGCCATCCAAATTGGTGGCCATCAATACATATTTTGGAAGAGAATTCCATAGTTTAATTATGCACTGTATGAAGAAGCCCTTCCTTTTATCTGACCTGAGCCTCCTCTGGTTCTGTTCCTGCTGTGAGCTCAAAGTGGGCGGCAGTGCAGCATTATGGACACATTTAGGTGTAATTCTACAAGACTGGTTCCCGGAGGCAGGGCCAGATTTGGGGGTCACTACCCTCCTCGGTTTGGGATGAAAATATTTCTTAATTATGGCATCCACATGTTTTGGATAGGCTGGGGGGGTGTTAAATAAAGGTGCCAGGCATTTAAAACATGCCATTGAAAGCCAGTTCCAGGTTGAACTGAATGGCTTCTGTAGGGAAGCGTGAGAACCTCCTCCTATCTGGAACTCAGGCTGAAACTGCTGTGTTTTTATACATGTATTTTATTGTATGTATCTTGTCAGGGTTTTCTAATATTATTGCTGCTGTTTTCTGCTTTGCTGGTCCATGACCGAAATAAATAAACTGAACTATCTGGAACTGCTGAAACGCTAGCATTTTAAGAAGCACCCATATAAGCAGAGCATTTTGCTTGCTACAGGAGCCAAAGCGAGCCTCTAGAAAGGACATCTCAATGTTTTGCAACCACAGAATTTCCTATTTGCATCATCATGAAGCCTGCACAAAACTCGCGCCACAACTGCCAGGAAGCGTTAACATAGCTGGGGCTTTCCTGGCGACCACAAATTGCACAGTAGGTTGCCACGAAAGAGTTCTCATGAGCTAGTGTAGTTTATTACTAGCACTTCGACTGCTTTATTTTCGTGGTCTTCTTTTAGAGCCAAAGGCACACTCCACGCTTTACGGGTCCCTAGCAGCAATAGGGAGCTTGCAAAGGGAAGCATTCAGACACTACCTCATTAGTACAAAGAGCTACCCTTATAAGCTTGCACACTTCCACTTCCCTTTTAATTACAGAGAGTACAAGTGAAGGACCACTAGGATCTGTCTTATTGTATTGTACCCACAGATGAGCCATTCAACATGTCTTTCCAGGCTCCAGTTTTGCTCCACCCCAGACAGTCTATTGGTTCTCTGACACAACTTAGCCATAACTACTTCCAGGTTAAGCCTGGGCAACTTCCTCCTCAACATAACCTTCTAGTTTCTATTTCCCCCCCCCCAATTTATCAATCTGCCCACCCATCCTTTGGTCTTCCTGTGGGACTACTTCCTTCCACATCTTTCTTTGAATCCCTGTCCTAGCGAAATACCTTGGCTCAACTGGTCTGTGACTGAAAGCCTCTAGTCATAGGTGAGCAACACTTGACCCACAGTTGCCCCTGCCTCCTCCTGAATTCGGAGAGTGGGAGTTATGGGGAGAAAGACGCCCATAAGCTACGAACACCCTTTTAATTTTTAATTTTGTATTTATTTTTTGGGATACCTGTGAGAGAAATGCCCCCAAACTTCCATAGTTGCCCACCTCTGTTCTAGATAACTCTCCTATACTACTTATATATAGCCCTATTCTCTAAATAGGTTGGTTACCATTCTAAATATGCTTGGTTACCATTTCTGATAGGTAAGAGAGTCTTCCCTAGCTAAATGAGTTATCCATAGATTTTCTTTCAGACTGATTTTCCTGAACTTCACCCCAACCAATTCTTCACAAACAGGAACAGATACTGTACACCAATCTTCCTCTGGATCCAGCTGTTCCTGCTTCTTTTGGCTTCTATGATGATACAGATGTTTCAGGGACTACTTGCTGAAGTTTCCTCTGGTCAGACAAAATAGGAACTGAAAATGTGTTGTGTATAACTTTATTTGCTCAAAAAAAAAATCACGGTTGGTATATTAAATTTATATAGTTTATTCAGACAATAATTACAAATGTACTGAGTATACTTTTAGATGTTTTTAATTTTAATGATAATTTTATGAACACACCAAGTTACATATGATACATTTTATGTTCTTAATTTACAAAATGACTATCTCTATTAAGAGCACTAAAAGAATGAGTATTGCACATCTTCCATTTTTCCAAAAATGACGGTCTTTTCCAGAAAAAAAAACGCAATAAAAATGTGTGTGCTTTTCCATGGCAGTAAAATATATATAACAAATTATATCTCTGCTTCTAGCATGGGAGTCCCATTTCCCATCAACCCGCTTTCTTGCGGGGAGGGAAAAGACAGAAAATTTGGTGGGAAAACATGGGAAGGTTACAAAGGGAAGAAGACAACGTCTGTACACAACTCCTATGAATGAGGCAGCCCATGTGCACAATAAGGCCAGAATCCAATGGGTTCTGTCCTTGATGATCATAAGCCCCTGAACCCAGACTCTGAAAATCATCTATACAGGGAGGAAGGAGCAGTGGAGGTGATCTTCATCTACTCATCTTTCCACCCTGCATTTTTCACTAGAGGATTTGTTTTTGGCCCATCTAGCTAGGACCCTTCTGAGGGGGGGGGGACAGGCGGAGGAAGCTGGAGAAGGCTCAGGAAAACTTATATCCTGCCTCTCCAGCCTCCTCCCTTCCCACCCACTGAAATGCCCCCTTCTCCCCTTCTTTGAGGTCAAGTTCCTGACCTCAGAGAGCAACCAGTGCAGTTCTTTCTGTAAGGGAGAATGGGGTCAGAGTTCCAATTCCCAGCTCCAAGGTCAGAGCACTGTCACCGATCTCAAAGCTGGGAATCTGAACTATCCTATGGCCCCTCAGATGCTGTCTAGGGCCATAGGATCACTCCCTAAAATGTTTGTCACTTATCAAAAGATTGCTAGCACACATGTATGGCCTGCAACACAACTGGAAACAAAGCCCTATGAGGAGAGACTGAAAGAACTGGGCATGTTTAGCCTGGGGAAGAGAAGATTTAGGGGAGACATGATAGCACAATACTTGAAAGGTTGTCACATAGAGGAGGGCCAGGATCTCTTCTTGATCATCCCAGAGTGCAGGACACGGAATAATGGGCTCAAGTTACAGGAAGCCAGAACCTCCTGACTGTTAGAGCAGTACAACAATGGAACCAGTTACCTAGGGAGGTTGTGGGCAGCTGGACAACCACCTTAAAGGGATGCTTTAAGGTGGATTCCTGCATTGAGTAGGGGGTTGGACTCGATGGCCTCATAGGCCCCTTCCAACTCTACTATTCTATGATTCCATGATTACACGCAGCAAATGTATTTTTGTTGGGAGCATGGACCATCCCCTAAAAATGAACGAAATTGTGTGTGTGTGTGTGTGTGTGTGTGTGTGTGTGTGTGTGTTTAAAGAGTGTCACATTAAAGAGAAGTAGAACACAAGGGTGGGCAGGTGAGAGAGACCTGGAACAGAGAGAAGCCCAAAAAAGTAACTAAGCCATGAGGACAGCAGAAAGGGGAAATGGAATAAAAGCAGACAAAGATTAAGTCAAGTGACAGGGTCATGCAGAAGGAAAAGAAGGGGAGTCAAGGGAAATCTCCTTGCTTCAACCACTGGAATTGTGCAATGATGAAGTAATGACTGTGCTGGAGAAGCAAACATGAGCAAGGCAACACTTTTTAACCAAACCTCTCTCCATTAACGTGGGAAATGCTTCCCCAAGATAAAACTCTTAGGAGATCACAGTTCTGTGTGTGCCCCTCTACATTCTAATGCTGCATTGGACAAGTGATAGTCATATATATTTCCTGGGCTAAAAATATACACGATGGCACCCAATTCTCAGTCTAGATCAGATGGGAAGGACAAAAAAGAGAAAAAATAAACAGACAGGGCTCGATTTACCACTCTAGTAAAATAGCGTGAAGGTACCAGTGTAGAACCTTAATAAAGGAGGGGGCCAACATGTCACAGCAAGGAGAGAGAAGGCCTTTTTCTAGTACAGGTATCCTGAGTTGATTGAAGAAGCAATAACATTTTCAAAGCAAACACGACAGCATTTCAGGGAACGGAAGGAGGTTGCTTCATTAGGGCTGCTTCAGGAGGGGGATTTCCCATTCTCCCACAACCTGGGAAAACAAGCCAACCATTAAAGGTGGAGGTTGTTTACTAGACCTAGCTTCGCAATGCCAGGGCAAAGAGTTGAAAGATCAGGGTCATATTGGAAGAGGGAGGAACAGCAATTAACATTTCACAACAAAGATAAGAAGCAAAAGATGGAGTCCGAAATCATTACCTCCCTCATCACATCCTGAACCTACTTGCTTGGCAGAAAGCATCACTGATAAGGCCCAGCTGCCCCAACTACCCCAACTCTACTGAGTTTCCATGGAGAGATTAGAGAAAGAATATTGGAAATCAGAACAGCCACCAAGAACTATTTGGGAGTGGTCACTTATCCAAGGACCTACCAGCCTACATCAGGCAGCAACCATCAACTGGTTAAAGGACATCCGAAGCAGCACACGAGTCCAAGGTCTTGCATTGCTTATTACATTTATATTTTGCCTTTCCTCCGAGGAACTCAAGGCGGCCAGATGGAGATTTGAAAGAGGGCCTCTCCCCAGTCCTAGCTCAACACTTTAAGCCAGATGTCCTCAACCTGGTGCCCTTCAAAGGTTTTAAACTACAATTCCTATCAGTCCCAGCTAGCATGACTAATTGTCAGAGATGGTGCAAGTTGTAGTCCAAAACATCTGGAGGGCACCAGGCTGGGAAAGGCTGTGATTACCACTACACTACATTGGCTCTCAATGTAAATGTGGATAACTTGAGAAATGGGAAAATGGAAGCTGTTCCAGATATATGCATAAAGGGGGCATTGTTTCCAGCATGTGTCAGATTCTTAAGGGACATAGGAAAATGAAGGTAAATGGTCTGAGCAGAGTAAGGTTTTATTACAACGTTTTATTTTTATTATACTAACTTTAGTATCAAACAAGTACTTAAAATTGAGGCCTACCAGAACCTTTCATGGCTGCCTGACCAGCTCAAATTAGTGCAGAGAGAGAGACCCAAATAAAGTCTAGGTTGGAACTGCCCTGGATTCTAGTATGCTAAAACCTGTAGGAAAATATGGCATGAACATCATAACATTACCAAACAAAACAGGAAATGTATCCCAACCCTAAACTGAAAAGTGTTAAACAAACTGGAGTTTGCCAATTGGTGATGATATAAAATATACAAAAATGACTGATATTATTCTATCTAAAAACATATATTTTAAAAAAAAACCAATGGAGGAAAATTCAATACGATTGTGCTATCATATCCAACAATATCATGAGTAACCAGTACCAAGCAAAACCAAGCACGTTTTGACTAAATGTCTTTGTCAGTGGTTTAGTACGTAAAAATGTCCTAATATATAAAAGGTATATAAGAAGATAACAAGGCATATATATACACACACACACATATATATATACACACACACACTTTATCGTCCACGTTCCTCACAACTGGCCTGAGGCAATGTCTTTGGACATTATTAGATGCAAGGTGAACAGAAGGGATTGTTTCTCATACATCCTGCTGTGCTGCACCTTTGAAGGACCTAAACTGGAGGCCCAACATGTCACATCTCCCTTTGTGATAAACACGTATAATGAGATGGGCAAACTCTCTGCGTGCAGTAGAGAAGTGAGAGGGCGGGGGAATTCAGAAGCATACATTTGCACAAGAGCACATTACATGTACTTCCTATTCCCACGCCAACTTCCATTATCGAAAGCTACCCTGTGTGCCTGTGTTTGTATTCCACAAATCAATGTCATAATCAAGGGAGTTCTGGGGATGCATTCACCCTACCCAAGCAAGCAAGGAGAGTTGAGCAAGCCTTAAATATCCCGGAACCTTCAAGGAACATAGGGAGCTGCCTTATACAGAGTCAAGCCAATGTTCCATCTAACCCAGTATTGCCAACACTGACTGGCAGCGATGGCTCTCCAGCATGTCAGGCAGGATTCTTTCCTAGCCCTACCTAGACAAGCGGGGGACTGAACATGGGACCTTTCAAATGCAAAGCACGTGCTCTAAAACTGAGCTACGGCCTCCCCCCAAAGCAGAAACAACTCAAAACTGTCTTCTTAAAGTGCAAAAAATATTTACACAACCTTATTCCACTGTCTTATTGTCAATATGTTGCCATAATTAAGTGGTTCAGATTATGACTGGAAAGAACCAGGATAAAATCCCTACCCACAGGATTATTGGGAGGATAAAATGGTGAGGGGGGGATATAAAAGTAACAAAAACAAAGAAACAAAAACATTATTGCAAGAGTTCATTTACAGCTCCCTTCCCCAATCTGATGCTCTCCAAATGCACTGGACTACAGTTCCCATCATTCCCTGCAAGAAAGGATGATAGGAGTTGCAATCCAACATGTTTGGGGAGCACCAGGTATTACAGCGTATTGCTTCTGAAGAAGACTGCTGCATAGATTTCTATTTTTCCAAGCATGAGTTTGAGGCCTGGGTGCTTTTAAAAGTTTTGGGTTTTATTTCTCATAACCTCCAAGCCTTAAGCAATGGAATCTTTTGCACATGCTCCCTGTGTTTTTACAATTAGTCACTCCAACCACTAGAAGACTTTTCCCCCTATACAAAGTAGAGTCTCTTCTCTCCCTAGATATCAGATTCTCTTCTGTTTATTTGCCTGTCTCTTTCTCCCCAGTCAGTAACGAAGCTCTTCAAAAGGGGAGACAGATCCTGTAGGACTGCAAAGCCCCGATGCAATATTAGGAAAGAAATGTAGCCACAGACATACAATGCAGACTGAAACTGTTAGAGAGACAAATAATTACAAAGTTGTAAAAAATAAACTCTGGACAGGATGTGCCAGAAACTATGATGGCCTTCCAGCACAGCTTTTGAGGGAGGATTAGGCACAGGAAACGAACTTTATTTATTTATTTATTACATTTCTATACTGCCCAATAGCCAGAGCTCTCTGGGCGGTTCACAAAAATTTAAAAAATTACATACGGATAAAGAGCCAATGTGGTGTAATGGCTGCCTTCAACTGGGAAGACCTGGGTTCAGATCCCCAATCAGCCATGATGGCCACTGGGTGGCTTTGGGCCAGTCATCCTATCAGGTTGAACTACCTCACGGGGTTGCTGAATGGATAGAATATTGGTGGTGGGAGACTGGGCTATATATGTGTCTGTGAGGTCCATAGGGTGGTGAATCCACTCCAGATTTCAGTCAGAACTCTAAAGGAGTTATCCAAGATCCTTACTGAAACCTAGAACAGATTCACTGAGCTCACAGCCACTAGCCTCCACTGCCTTGATCTCCATGGAAAAACAATACCATATCAGGAAATAAATCTGTTACTATTTAGGGTGGCAGGATGAGCCATTAGCCAGGGGCACAAAACTAGCACAGGGCCCATGGCTCTGACAGCGCTGCCACTCTGACCTTCCCGCAGAGTGTCCAAGACACTCATAGATAGCAATACAGAACTCTCAATTTGTATGCCCCACCTCCTACAAGTGGAGAGGGCCCACCAAAACAATCTTTTCCAGAAGTCCCCAGAAGCCAGCTTTGTAGTCATCACTCAAATTATCAAGGACAGCCCTCAGATAAAATTTACAGAAGGTTGTTGTTGTTTATTCGTTCAGTCGCTTCCGACTCTTCGTGACTTCATGGACCAGCCCATGCCAGAGCTTTCTGTCGGCTGTCACCACCCCTAGCTCCCCCAAGATCAAGTCTGTCACCTCCAGAATATCATCCATCCATCTTGCCCTTGGTCGGCCCCTCTTCCTTTTGCCTTCCACTTTCCCTAGCATCAGCCTCTTCTCCAGGGTATCCTGTCTTCTCATTATGTGACCAAAGTACTTCAGTTTTGCCTTTAATACCATTCCCTCAAGTGAGCAGTCTGGCTTGATTTCCTGGAGTATGGACTGGTTTGATCTTCTTGCAGTCCAAGGCACTCTCAGAATTTTCCTCCAACACCACAGTTCAAAAGCATCTATCTTCCTTCGCTCAGCTTTCCTTATCGTCCAGCTCTCGCAGCCATAGGTTACTACGGGGAATACCATTGCTTTAACTATGCGGACCTTTGTTGTCTTAACTATTTTATCGAGATTTGTCATTGCTCTCCTCCCAAGAAGTAAACGTCTTCTGATTTCCTGGCTGCAGTCAGCGTCTGCATAAGGTAAGGGGAGACTTGATAGAGGTGTACAGAATTATGCATGGTGTGGAGAATGTGGATAGGGAGACATCTTACTCCCTCTCCCATGGGGTCATGCCATGAAGCTTATTGGTGGGACTCAGGACGGATAAAAGGAAGTACTTCTTCACAAACTATGGAATTCACTACCAAAAGATATGGTGAAGGGCACCAATTGGAATGGCTTTTAAAGGATGTTGGATAAATTCCCGGAGGAGAAGGCTATCTATGGCTACTAGTCCAGATGGCTAAGTGCAACCTCCAGTATCAGAGGCAGTAAGTCTGTATACACCAGTTGCTGGGGAACATGGGTGAGAGGGTGCTGTTGCACCGTGTCCTGCTTGTCGGTCCCTGGTTGACCGATGGTTGGCCACTATGGGAACAGAGTGTTGGACTAGATGGACTCTCGGTCTGATCCAGCATGGCTCTTCTTATGTTCTTTAAGAATTATTTGCATTCTGGGTTATTGCAATGCTTCAATAACCTGAATGTTTGTTTACAACAGGGGTGCAAACCCTCAGGCCCAGGGACCAAATCCAGCCCTCTGCGAGCTTCAGTTCAGCACTCCAGGGTTCCCCAAAAGGTCACACTCCCTTCCCTTCACCCCACTATCCTTCCTCTAACCACCAATTGCTTGAGTGTTTCCCAGGTTTTAGCAGACCCCCCCCCCGTCCCCATTTTAAAAGGCTGAACTGACTCTCCTAAGGCTTAGTTACTGGCAGTAAGGTTAAAAAAAAGTTGGCCCCACCTCTTTTACATCTAGCCCTGCCCATCACAAGAATGCTGCCCCTGAGAGCTTCTCAGCAATGGAAATGGGCTGAAAGAGGTTCGCAACCCCTGGTTGACAACATCGACACAAACACCCACCCCACCCCCCAAAAGACAGCCCATTGCTGAAATTTGGTAACTAGATAAAATATGTATGATTAAAGAATAATACTACTGTGCTGAAAGAAAAAAAGCGGGGGGAGCCAACAAAAACAGAGCACAACCTGCTTGTGGGTTCCTGGTCAACAGCTGCTTGGCCATGGTGTGAACAGAGTGCTGGACTAGATGGGCCCTTGGTCTGATCCAGCAGGGCTCTTCTTATGTTCTAATCTGGTTTCTTGGGGTAGCAAGTTCCATAGCCTGTGTGCCACCACCAAAAAGGACCCATCCCGTATCCATACCAACTGCACTTCTGATGGAGGTGGGATGCAAAGCAAGGCCTCCGTCAACGACCTTGGTGAGCAGACAGGATCATTGGGGACGGGGGAGGCAGTCCTATAAATATTTAATCACCGTGTGCCAACTTCTGCAAATGTAGATGCTGTTAAAAATAACAGATAAACAAACTGACAATCCTACAAGGAACTTACAGCGATATCTCATCAAATTACAAAGTAAGGCTCTATAGGGAGAGGTGAAGAAAAGAAACCATAAAAGTTTTTTTTAATAGTTTGGGACCAGAGAACCAGTTTCCACCTTCATGGCTTCATTTTTTGTCCTTGCCAACTGTTCTTCCTTCACAGCACTACTGGCACCCATAAAAGCTCACAAAATATTAGTTCCGACTTTATGACTGTGAATTCTGACCATTATTACTAGAGAAAGGTGTGCTGGATTCAATGTACCCAGCATGGGAAATCTGCTTTTGTCCATTAATGGCTTGTCAGTGAGCAAAGCAAACTGTTCCATGCTGCATTTGGATTTATAAGCAGGTAAACTCCAAGAGAAAGGGTGTGGGGTGGCAATGAGTATCATGAAACATCACTCTAGAGGACTTGTTTGGTCCTGGAATCCCATCTTGCCATTACAGTCTGTCAACATACAAATGCAGAACCATGGGGAGTTCAGTTGGACAGGGCAACAGCAGCCTTGGGGACTATTTTTCAACTATTTACTGAAGCTAATTATTATTAATTAGCAACCGATTTACCTTTAAGAAGATGACAACATGATGGAGGGGCGGGAGAGAAAGATAGGTGAAGTAAGGATGGATTCTCAAGCAAGTTTGTATTTCATACATGCTACTTTCCAAAGTTGATAGCTTTAAAAAGAAAACACACACATAAATATATAGTGTGACCCTATAGAAAAGAGGACAGGGCTCCTGTATCTTGAACAGTTGTCTAGAAAAGGGAATTTCCGCAGGTGTCATTTGTATGCATGCAGCACCTGGCAAAATTCCCTCTTCATCACAACAGTTAAAACTGTAGGAGCCCTGCCCTCTGTTGTATCTGGTCTCTCTAGTATAGCTCCTGTAGCTTTGAATGCTGTGATGAAGAGGGAATTTCAGCAGGTGCTGCATGCATACAAATAACACCTGCTAAAATTCCCTTTTCTGTATAACTGTTAAAGATATGGGAACCTTGCCCTCCTTTTATTAATTTATTTATTAAATTTATATACCGCCCCATAGCCGAGGCTTTCATATGGTCACCCTAAATTTCATATATATGCCGCCTTTCTGCTCAAAAGCCCCCAAGAGGGGAAAAACCAACAAGTAACAATTATAATTCAGATAACAAAAACGGCAGAAAAAACAGTTAAAAAAATATGTCAAACCAGCTCAAAAGGTGATGAAGCAGTACAATCTTGACAGCTCAATCAAAGGCCTCCAGCGTGGGAGCTAAATGGACCTCCAGGGGGAAGGAATTCTATGGAAAAGATCCTATCCTATATCTCTACCAAACAAACCTCTGTTAAAAATGGGAAGAATTTTGCCCAATCCACATTTTCAAGCAAACTGAGACTTTCTAAACTAATATGCAATTTGAAATGTGGTTATCCTTTGGATTGTGCACTTCTATGTATTTTGCCATGCAGTTCTCAGCTCAGAAAAAACCATTTCAAAACGCATGCATTAGGGGGAAATAGCATACAAAAACAAATGAAATTTTTGGTGCTTTTTTAAAAAAACGACCTCTCACATGCGGAAACAAGATAGAAAGCACTTATGACTGAGAACATGCAAAACTGTCATGGGCCAGCAAACAGGCTGCTTTGTCCATGCCTACTTTGAAAGGTGGTGGGACATGAAGCAAGTCCTTAGATATCTCAACAGGCAGGCAGGTTCATGTAAGAGAAGATCATCCTTTGGGTGCTGTTGACCTAAACTGTATAGTGGCCTTGTTTTTCACTACAATTCCAAGCATTACTGACCACTGGCCATGCTATCTGGGGTTGATGGGTCTCTTCATTTTCAGCAATATGATTCAGCGCAGGATCAGGTAGAGAGACGTCGTGTTACTGTTAAAATTGGGAGTCAGATATGCTTGCTTATCCACTGTAGATCACACAGACCCGTAGATCCACATAGACCTGTCCACGCCTACATGAATGCACCACCATAATGGCTACATCAGGCAGTTTCTACATTGCTTCCGCAACAGCAAGGCCACAATCGGTCAAAAGGACCACTGTGTATCGCAATACCGGCGTGTAGCACGTGCAGTGAGATTGCAGGACAGCCTCTGGTCTGCAGCCCAAATACAGATGTTCTGCCACGTCAAACAAAAAATTCTAAAAATATTGGAGATTTGACTCATTTCTCCACCACTTCAGTTGTAGGCGGAAGAACAAACAGAATATTTGCTGAGCCGTTACTGAGTTGTCATTCTTCCAGCTTGTATAGCAATGGCCATCTCATGCAATTATTTTTTTAGTTACACAGCTCCCTACACATTGCTATTAATAACGCAGACCTAGGGGCTTGGCAAAACGAGTGTGTATGTATGTATGTATGTATGTGAGTAATGCAGGAAATTAACGATCCGATTTTGGATTGGAGAAAGGGAAATATCACAAAAAGGGAGTGTTTTTATTAGCAACTGGTTTTCAGAACATTTGTAATTAAATAGAGCCAAGACACAGAGGATTAAAAGAATTATGGTTTTGTTCTCGCTGTTAAGTGCCTTTTCCCCAAACCCAACAGCTTTCTTGTCCCTTTAAAGGAATTAATAATTAGGCCAATTATTCAAGTACAAAATAATGAGGAACCACTTCTATTAATTGCTGAGAACTTTGTGTCAAATTCCTGCTTGGTTTCTCCACTTCTACAAATGACCCTACATTTTGTAAACAGGAAAAAAAAAATCCCCAGGGGCACATTTTAGACCTGTAGATTTGGTCCCTGGTCCAGGAAATGTCAGAGGTTCCTCTGAAGTTCAAAGTGCCAAAGAGGCAATCCACTCTTCTGTATGAATGTCCATGTTTCAAGTGAAAAGCAGCTTGCCTCATCTGCATTATAAACTTGGAGAGCTGGGAAAAGGGCAGAAAAGGACAACTAAAACCATCAAGGGACTGGAGCCTTTTCCCTATGAGGGAAGATTACAACAGCTGGAATTGTTTAGCTTGGGGGAAAAGGAAGGTAAGGGGAGACATGGTAGAGGTGTACAAAACTATGCATGGTATAGAGAATGTGGATAGGGAGACATTTTTCTCCCTCTCCCATAATACTAGAACCTGGGGTCATACCATGAAACTAATTGGTGGGAGATTAGGGACAGATAAAAGGAAGTACTTCTTCACACAGCACATAGTTAAACTATGGAATTCACTACCACAAGATGTGGTGATGGCCACCCATTTGGATAGCTTTAAAGGGGCATTGGATAAATTCCTGGAGAAGGCTGTGAATGGCTTCTAGTCCAGATGGCTGAGTACAACCTCCAGTATCAGAGGCAGTAAGTCTATATATACCAATTGATGGGAAACATGGGTAGGAGGGTGTATTTGCACCGTGTCGTGCTTGCGGGTCCTTGGTCGATAGCTGGTTGGCCACCATGTGAACAGAGTGCTGGACCCATCCAGCATGGCTCTTATGTTCTTATAAACAGTTGCGGCAGAAACTTCAAAGAAACCCACAACTACGTACACATTTCTACTTATGAAGAGGGGGAACGATCTCAAAGCAAGTGAAAAGGTCATCAGTAACAAACACAGTGGCCCATTCAGAAGCTTTCCAAGCATCATCTAACTTGATGGCAGCAAGGTAATAAGACAGCCTTCCTCAACCTGGTGCCCTCCAGATGTTTTGGACTACATCTCCCAACATTCCCAATCATTGGCCATACTGGCAATAGCTGATGGGAGTTGAATTCCAAAATATCTGCAGGGCACTAGGCTGGGGAAGAGTGTAGTAAGTTGTGACAGCATACAAACCAAAATGGTAGCCCTCACTATTGCTAATCTTAACAATCACTACTAAAGAACACTCCACAAGCTAAACCTTGATATTGAAAAAAACATATGGCTGCTGCTGAAAATGGCAGCCATGTGTCTAATTCCTCTTCCCTTGTATGAAAGTATGAAGAAGCCTTATACTAAATCAGATTATTGGTTCATCTAACCCAGTATGGTCCAGTTTGCATGGCAGATCCTGGCATCTCCAGGAAGTTAAACAGGATTTTCTCCTAGACGTGATGCCTGAGATCATTTAACTCGAGATGACAGGGATCCTTCTCCATGCAAAGCATGTGCTCTACAACTTGATCACTGTTGTGACAACACGTTATGGGTGTTTCCCCTCCAGTAGGAGCCAACTGATGTGGAGAAGGGAACCAAAGCTATACTAGACATCATGGAAGAGGAAATGGAACTAGACACAATGCTGCCATTTTCAGCATAAGTCACTCAGGTATGATCTTAATATTTCATCTCAGCTTCAGAGATCCTCTACTCAGAACGTCAAGACATCTTTTGGACATTTTTTTTCATCTGCAATGAGATATTCCCTATACAGAAAACAGGAAAGGTTTTACAAATATCCACTAAGAAAGACACAGTCCACATCAGGCTACAGGATACCCACAGACAGAGGGAACACTAATATTCCTTGAAAACGGATGAATGAACTAATGTTCTGCCCAGTGTTCATTCAGAAGGTCCTTTCCGAGTAGTCTGCAAATGAACTCATAGCCACATTTGACTCCAAAACTATCCACACTTTTTGAAATATCCTAGAAGGGACAACAATTAAGCCACTGCTTGATTTTCCAAGAGTATTTTTAATAACAAAGTAGCACTGATCAAGAGCAAGTCCTACAATGGTATGGAAGCCTCCAACAGTTCAAGCCATTTTCAACTACCATAGCAAATCCATTGTTCCTCTCTGAAGTTTCTTTTCAAGAGAAATGTATCATCAAAGGAGTTACACCACCATTTCCAGCCACATATGGTGCAGGAAGACTGAAATATTTATTTATTTATTTATTTAGAATATTTATATACCGCTCCTCATTGAAAAAATTTCGGAGCGGTGTAATACATGTGTCCACTACTGCAAGGAACCAATGTACATTGAGCATCCCACAGTGCAAGCCTGTGGTTAGTGAGCTGTATCTGAAAGATGCACATTTATTCTCATTTCCCCCCTCAAAGCTTTAGAAACAGGTAGGTCTCCCAGGTGCTGAGAAACAGGGCTGCAGGCCATTCAGCAGTGGCTGCCTTGGGAGAGCCACGTGTGATTGGCAGAAGGAGATGACAGAGGATAAAGACACATGGCTACTGCAGGGTGCAGACGATGGAAGATATCACTTGAAGGGTGGAGAGTATGTACATCTAACAGGACCTAAGCAAGCCTGGTGCCATCCAGATGTGTGGGACTACAACTCCCAACACCCTCGGCCGACATGATAGTTGGGGATGTTGCAAATTGAAGTCCAACACATCTAGGTCAACCATCCTAGCCCTAAATCTACCATCACCCAGAAAAAGAGGGACAATTCCCATTAATCTTTAAGTCTAAAACCACCTGCTCTGGCACTGAGCTATAGAAAAAGAGGGTAGATCATCTTAAGTGGTCTGTGGATTTTGTGCTCACGTGACATTTATTCTTTGTTGCTATTTATATATCGTTTCTTCTTCAACAACAACAACAACATGTTCAAAGTAGCAGACACACAGTGAAAAGACACGGTTTTTAAAAGCTAAAGAAAAAGGTCTCTTTGAGAGCCAGTGTGGTGTAGTGGCTAGCTAGAGTGTTAAACTGGGAGTCAGGAGATCCAAGTTCTAGTCCCTACTTGGCCATGGAAACCCACTGGGTGACTTTGGGCCAGTCACAGACTCTCAGCCCAACACACATCACAGGCTTGTTGTGGTGAGGATAAAGTGGAGAGGAGGAGGAAGAGGATTATGTACGCCGCCTTGCAGGAAAAAAAGGCAGGATATAAATGCAATAATAAAATAAATAAAAAAGCCAGCAACCAATTCAATGTTCTTCAAAATGCTTTCAAACCAATACAACAGAACATCAGCATAAAACAGAATATGCTACTACACTGCAGCCAGCAACATGATTATGGCCAAGGCCTAGCTGGGCGCATACACACACATCCCACAAGGCCTTGATTGCACTTTCGAGATGTAATGGCCACATTTTCCTCTAAATTAGCACCTCTAAACACGGCCTGAAGGCAGCTGATCTGAAAAGCCAGTCAAGGGCTCCGCTTAAGAGTGCCTATACCACTGGCTTCTCTTTAGCATAATGTGAAAAGAGAACGCATCTATCCCATGGTAAATGCAGCAGGAACATAATGTGCACAGGTCTCTTTGTGTATCCTACATCTTTTCTATCTTTTCTATCTTAAACGTGTTTGCCATTCGAATGGAACTGATGGAGTACTGGCAACAGCGCAAAAGCTGCATTCTGTTTAGCATACAAGCGTCTTATCTTAATTGAAAAGGATTAACTATAATATAAACAAATGGCTTTTGAAAAATTTACTGTTTTTATAGACACAGGGCTATGGGAATACATAGTTACACTCTTGGATGCCGTCCAGTTCCACTCTATGACAAACCCATAGCAACACGCGGCTCTGCAGAAGGGGCCTGGAACCAATGCAATGCAATGCAAAAAAAAAACAAAAACCAAATCACAAGGTGCTGAAGATTATGGGTAGATTGTGCCCAGTTTCTGAAGGGCCCATCCTACACCCAAGACAAACTTGAAGCATACTTCTGAATCCCAAACTTGAAGCATATGCCGTCGCTTTCATCATCATATCAGCAAGCTCACACTAATGTAACCAAAATGGCACCATCCATGCAAAAAAGAAGAGATAGCAGCAATCTTTAGAGAACCCCAAGTTTGCATAAGTGCCCCCCCAAAAAAACAACTAAGGTAGGAGAAGCCCAAAAATTCCTTTGGGGGAGAATGAAAATTATAAAACCAGAGGGAGAGGCAATGGAATGGAGTATGCAGGAGAAGGGGGCAGCTGGCTGGCATCCTCAACAGAAGCACAGTGCAATTTTTCATTTGTGGCCTCTTCAGTGCACAATGGAAGTAGCATGAGCAGCTTTCTTGGGCAGCAGTAAACAGTGCAGGATGGTGACAGTGGGGCAGTGAATCCACTTCAGGTTTCACTCAGAACCAGTCATAGGAACGATTCCAGGACAATCCCCGGGATATCGCCCTGTCTAAACATGTCCCTAGTTAACCCAAGCGGAGTGAACAGGCTTTCTTCAGCTTTTACATGGGAGCAGAAAGCCAGTCAGCTACACTCTCCACTGGCGAACCAATCTCTCTGCTTTGCCTTCCCTCCCTCAGTGACTTTCTCAGTAAAGGATAATCCAGACAGTCAGAATAGTGTGCAGAGAACCAAACAGCCCTTGAAGCTGTAATCAGGAACCATAGCCCAATGAAATTCAGTTTATTAAAGATAAAAACAATATAGTAAAGGAAAGCTCCAAGTCTGCACAATAAAATAAGAAAAGCAAATCCTAGATGAGAATGCTGGCCTTCCTACATTGCTGTAGCAAATAATCTATCAGAGCAAATAGACATACACCAGGGAGTGCCTCATGTTGGTCAAGATGGATGATGAGGGAGACAACTCAAAATGGACGTTATGCCAAATTTTATGCTGCTTGATCTTGACTAACTGCAGCAACCCCTCCAACCAACCGGCACAGGTTCCCCTATATGGGATGGGCCCAAGGAAAGTGGAATCCACATTGGAGTTTACCTCAGGGAAGTGAGAATTGGCGAGGAATGGGCTAATCCCTTCCTGCCAGACTGCTCTGTGTATCTGAGGAAAATGTAGGATGGGATGTGGAAGAACGGTCGCAAAACAGAAGCTTCTATTTCAGCTCTTATGTAAAAAGCAAAAATGTTAACCTGACTTCAGGCTTCTTGACACCCAGCACTGGTGATCTGCAAAAACTTAAACAATTAGGAAATGCCAGAATAAAACAAGGTGTATAGCAAAACTGCCTAAGCTCACTAGGCCCAAAAAACCAAGAGATTTTTGAGAAATATTGGCAACCATTTAATGAATTTAAATATAAACATGGTCTTGAATATGTATGTCAGGTTTCTCAAGCTTTCTAGGTTAACGTCTGTAAAATTACACTGTTTTGTTATTTTCTGGTTTTATATATGAATGAGAAGAACTCTGGGGAGAGAGAAGCCAGAGTTCCTGGTTCACATGTCACAAACAAACAAACCATGGGCAGAAGGTCCATGTTTTGCTCAGCCGCTACCTCTTGCAATAGGAGTGATCGGGCAGTGAGTACCAGCATGCTGCCTCATTCACAAGAAGCCAGAATTCTTTAGGCTTGCACCTTTAGCAATTAAGAGGTCTATCCCAGCCTCAAGAACCTTTTGAGAGCAGATACTAAGGACCAACCTGGGATCTTAACAGTGCTATCACAGTGGTAGAGCACATGCTTCATATGCAAAAGGAGATACTATGCTAGGAACTAAACCCAGGGCAAAGTAGGGCTGTCTGAAAACTTAAGAGAACCACTGCCAGCCAGTGTAGGCAAAACTCTGCTAGATGATCTGACTCATAACAGGGCATCTTCCTAGGATCGGCTGCATGCAAAATATATACACCAATACCTTATAACCTCACCTGAGGCACAGTGAGGCTGGTAGCTCCTATATCTGTGGGGTGGTAAATCCACTCTGGGTTTCAGTCAGAACTCTAAAGGAGCTTTCCAAGGTGTGAAGTACCTCTGACTGGTTCTGACTGAAACACAGAGGGGATTCGCAGCCCCACTGACATCGGAGCCACCAGCCTCCACCGCCGAGGCATATATAATAAAAGCGAAACTTTTTATTTTATTTTTATGCAGCAACTTCTCTATCTTAATCATCTAGACTTGCTTCCAAGTCATTTCAAGGCTGCTGTCCTACCAACATTTACTTAGAAACTGGATCCGTTGAACTCAGCAGGACTTACTTCCAAGTAAACAGACACAGAACAAGCAGCACATTTCTCTCGTATGACTATTTGACTGTTTAAGCAAGTTTTAAGATCTCAAACCTGGTGGAAACATCTCGCCCTCAAATTCCTTTCAATGTTTTCTGTCCGGGTTTTAGACAAGAACCATTTTTTATTTTGTTTTTGCAGGGCTTGGATCAGGTTTGCATTTTCCTTCAAAATATGTTTGAAGCCATACTTTGCTTCTCTGTTTCTCACACCTGATGTGAAGCCATATGGACCTGCTCTGATTTCCTAATAACCCAAACCCAGTGTGACTTATGTAATTCCTCCTGGCTGTATACTTTTGTGCTCAGGCAGCAAATTCACTATTGATTTCTGATTGCTAGTCTCTGCAAAATGATTGGATTGCCTCATCATACACATACAGCACCTTCAACAATTATTGTAAGTGCTAAGTGAGTTTAGTCGAGCCAATCCATACACTTTTAACAGATTAGAAACCTATTCTTCCCGTATGTAAATAATATTATTATTTTTCCAAAAAAAATAAGGTTTTACAGCATATGAATACAGTACCATAAAGTGGAACCTGTAGCATCCTCCAAGGAAAGTGTGACTATGTGGGTTCAGTATGGTGCTTTCACTTAGAATGGGTTACTGGGTTTGCAGATTCAAGCCCTGTGATGTGTCATGCTCTGGAGGAACATGTTCAATGATGGAGCAAATGCTTAACAAAGGCCTGTTTCTGAAGGCCTCTGCCCAATTCATGAGCGAGTATGGTATCTTGTTTCTGTTTTGTTATACGGATTCCAGCTTGCTTTGGTCTGAACTTGTATTTTCATGAAGTTATTTAAGTAACTGGGGGTTTTTTAACTTATGTTGGACATCACCATGAGCATTGGAAGAGGATGATGAGAAATGTTTCAAATAAAGGGCCAGGTTCAATCCCTGGCATTTCCAATTAAAATCACTGTACCTGGAAATGCCAGGTAAAGCATTTCCCTGGCATTTCCAAGAAAAATGACTGGGAAAGATGTAGACACACACTACCAGCCAGAGTAGTTAAGAACCGTCTTATACCAGGCTCTTTGTCCACTGTAGTACAATACTGTCTATTCTGTCTGTTTCAAGTAAGGGGGGCTTTGCCATGACCTGCAACCGGACTCTTGATGGGATTGAACTTGGGTTAAGAACATAAGCGCCCTGCTGGATCAGACCAAGGGTCCATCTAGTCCAGCACTCTGTTCACTCAGTGGCCAATCAGCTGTCGACCAGGGACCCACAAGCAGAACATGGTGCAATAGCATCCTCCCACCCATGTTCCCCAGTAACTGGTGTATACAGGCTTACTGCCTCTGATACTGGAGGTTGCACTTAGCCATCTGGACTAGAAGCCATTGATAGCCTTCTCCTCCAGGAATTTATCCAACGCCCTTTTAAAGCCATACAAATTCATGGCCATCACCCCATTTTGTAGTAGTGAATTCCATAGTTTAACTATACGCTGCCCTTTTATCTTTCCTGAATCTCCCACAGATCAGCTTCATGGGATGACCCCAGGTTCTAGTATTATGGGAGAGGGAGAAAAATGTCTCCCTATCCACATTCTCCACAACATGCATAATTTTATAGACCTCTATCAGGTCTCCTCTTTGCCTCTTTTCCCCCCAAGCTAAGCATAAGCATGTGCTGTACCTCTAAAGCTATGTTCCCTCCCAATTCGTTCAGATCAGTGAGTTTTGCCAGTGATTTTCCTGCTTACACCCTAAGATTGTTAGACCAAATGCCTTTATCTCTATATCTGAATTGCAGCCCAGCCATCATTCAGCGAAGCAAGGCATTTATTCCTATAAATAATGTCCACCAGCTTCCTACCCTCATCCCCCAAAGACAATAGGTTTCTTTTTAACAAGCGAACTTCTGTCTCCATGGGGCACCTTGTATCATCCTGCCAAGTAGCAAGAACACTAACATATACCATAAAAGCACCTGTAACGAGAAGAAAGTGCGTAGCTAAGGGTTGGTCTGTATCCACCCATGATTTGCTATTTGGGATTCCTTTTTCCTAAAAGCAATTTTCTTTACTGTACCATGCCAGTATATTCAAGCCAGAATGGTTCAAATTTAAATTCTAGCTTTATGTGCACCCTGATGGTTGGCTTTAAGAAAGCATCTCTCATCCTCAAACCTTCATCTCTGGCAGGCTCAATAACTCAACACTAGTGTACATGAATTGCATGCAGAAAACCCCAGGTTCAATCCTCATTTCTCCATTTAAAAAGGGTCAAGTACCAGGTGATGGGAAATTCCTCTTCCTGAGACCCTTTAGAGATGCTGCTAGTCAGAGGAGACACTACTGGGTTAGATGGACAAAAAGTCCAACTTGGAGTAAGGCAGCTTCATGCATTCCTATCTGTTAAATGGGTCTAAGCAATGAATTTACTCCCATGGGATGCTGTGAATATCACCAAGATAAGGGAACGTTTGAGTCGTAAGATACAAAGGTTATAAATAAAAATGTCTTTGGTGGTAACAGAATACAGAGATAGATTCTGTTGCTTAACATACATTTTTGTTTTAAATCTGAAAAAGACAGGACTGTGGGGGGGGTTTAAGTAGAAGAAAATTAAAACAGGTGTCAAGCAGATCATTCTCTGCGGCCTTCAAAAATGCAAGGCCACAAAAAACCTTTCTCATTTATTCCATTTTGGCATATTGAAATGAATGGAAGTACGAAGGGATGCCTGGGTAAATAGAGAAGAGAATCCCGACCTCTGTTGCGGTTTGGTTTTCCTATCTCGGTATCAAGCATTCCAGCGTGCTCCTCTGTCATAGAGCCAGAAGCATAAGGAGAGTAAATAAAACAAATTGGGTTTTTCCTGCCCTTCTTTCTCTCTCCGCAACAAATCATACTCTCAAATCAAGCTGATAAAAGAATAAGCACACATGGTACAATAAAACAGGCACCAACTCATAAGAAACAACCCCACTTGCACTTTCTATTATAAATTCCACTAGGGAAAATTGGAGCTCTCCAGGTGCTGTTGGATTCCAACTCCTATCAGCCCCCGCCAGCTTGGCTAATGCTCAGGGATGATGGGATCATCAAGGGGGGCACAAGTTCCCCACTTCTGCACTAGGCCAAGGACCAATTCCACACACAACCAGAACAAAGACAGACATGCTAATGACACAGTGATTTAAAACTTGGCCCATTTAACTTAATTAATTTAAAGAGAGAGAGAGAGAAATTTGCAAGAGCTCAAGCCTTCCTGGGAAAAGCAGACTGGGTTCACACAGCACGATAACCCACCATCAGTAGTTGATTGTGGTTTGTCATTGAACTGTGAATTGTTGTTGAGTTGTGGGTTATTGTGTTGTCTGAGCCCAGTGCATTTTCCACAGGGTGACTTTCTAACCACAAAGGTGGCTTATTTTTCTCAAATAAACCACCTTCAGAACCTATGTTTTGTAGTTGGGTTGCTCAGGGTGGTTAACAAGCCACCCTGCAGAAAATGCAATAGTTTCAGACAACACGATAACCCACGGTTCAATGACAAACCACACTCAACCACTGAGTGTGGGTTATCATGTGTGCACCAGCCACACACTTGACCAATAAACCCTGCCTCTAATCTGAGATGGGGAGAGAATGCAGAAAAGGGGCCGTTCACACAAGCAAAGAGGCAGACTTCCTTATTTACTGTTCCACCTATTTCCAAGGCTGAAAAAGGTCCAGGTACTCCAACTGCAACAGGACCTCACCAATGAAAGCAAACACTGAAAGTCTTAATGAAAGAATACATCATAAAAAGGTCAACAATTCAGAGTGCAGAAATCCTTCTCTTCTCCCCCATGACATACACACAATTTTGTAAACTAAGAATTCAGCTAACATTTGTATTTTTTTAAAGGAGATAAGTATGATCAGCACATCTACTCAAAGGGAGCACATGTTTTACATGGAAAAGGTCTGAGGTTCAACCCCTGCCATCTCCTAGCAGAGTTGGGAAATACTTCTGTTTGAGCCACCGCCAATCAATGTTGACCTGGTGCATGCAAATGGTAGATCTGGATCTACTGGTAGAAATTTGGGTGATCCGCAATCGATTGGCAAGGATTTTTGACTCCTTTAAACAGGAACAACCAAATGAACACACACACACCCGGCCCCAATTCTAAATAATACAACTGAAATAAAGCTCAGGATAATCAGGAATGGATTTTTGTGTGGAAATGTATTGTGTATTCAAATTCAGTTTTGGGCTCAGGATTCTTTACTTCTAACTATATGCATTTGCACCAGGCTCCAATTGATAGTGGTGTAGTGAAACCAGCGCTCACAGGGAAGAAGCACCAGCACTTTTTTATTAGCAGGGATACTGATGTCATTTGCCATCCCCTCAGAATTCCCTGTGCCTTGTGAGTTCAACTGCAATTCACACTGTAGCTGGTGAATGAATGAAATTCCCCAGCAACAATTTATTATTCTTTGTTGGAACATGAAGTATTTTGGGGGTGGCTTGAACCTGAATGAGCAATTAAGATCCAGCAGCTTTACTAGAGTAGCTTCATCTGTTGCTAGCAGATAAAAACTCCTAGGACTGGTTTACTGATTTGGATCAACACAACTGCCTGCGATTTTGGACTCTCCTTGGATCATGGCTGTGAAGACTATCATGATGACAGTCCTGTTGAGGAACCTTGCAATTTTTGTAAGTAAACAAATTAGATCCCACAATCCTGAAGTCTAACCACCACTTGTCCACACAAGATTGGGCTATACAGATCAATGGTCTAACTTGGGCCACAGCTAGACCTAAGGTTTCTCCTGGGATCATCCAGGGTTTGCCCCTGCCTAAGCACTGGATCCCCTGTGTGTCACCTAGATGAACAGGTCTGACCCCTGGACGATCCAGGGATAAACCTTAGGTCTAGCTATGGCCTTGATATAAGGTAACTGTGTCTGTATGAGTGCGTGTGTGACGAGGGGAGCGGAATAAATGCTGCAAGATGAGATCTAGCATAAGCGTGACAATAGGGGACAACACACTTATGGCCCCATTCCATTTATAGGTGGAGCCAAGAAGCCATCCATTCCTTCCAATAAGTGAACGCTTCTGCACATGTGTAAATATTAGAGAGAGATGCTAAGAATCTATGCAAACCAAAGTCTCTCAGTCAAAGCATTTATTAAATCAATTCTCCCTGCCTCAGAATGTAATACATATAGTAAGTCATGTGGCTAGGAGGTGCACCCTCTACCCTCAAGAGAGTTGGAAGGGATCATTAAAAGGTTCATGTGATTCGTTTCATTCCGCCAAAATGGACACTTATAACAGCCTTTAACATCCACACTAGAAGAGCAACCGCTGCTGCCAAACCTTTTTTGCAACGGAGTGTGTAACTACTACTGCATGCACACCGATCCAGTTATGCGTGGGGACTGAGAAATGTCCCCATTGCATTTGTTAACAGCCTCGTGAAAATTCACACATTTTCCACCCCATAATTGTTTTTTTTTTCTTCTAGAAAGGGGGGGGGGCTTGTTTCTTTTGTTGTAAAGAACCAAGCTTAGGACATAAAGGTCAGGAAAGTGAAGTGTGAAACCAGCCAAAGGTGATAGGAAGAAAGCATCTCAACAGAGTATTTTACAACAGCCCAATATCTTAATAATAATAATAATAATAATAATAATAATAATAGGGCCCTGGAAACATTCACATGCATTCCTACCCACATATAGTAGTGCCACTGAAGATTCTAAAGCGGAAAGAGGGGAAGGAAAGAAACACTTGATATGCGTGTGTGAAATTAACAGCCTTCCACATTTGCAAAAGGTGACATTCTCCAAACACCTTGCATTTCAATCAGCCTTCCATATTAGACACACATTGCCCTGCAGTCGATCGAGGGAGGAAAAGCACCATTAAAACAGATAACAAGAGGCTATCTGGAGACAGATGCTTCTCCCCAGCTATGCTCGGTTCCTCCGTCTTTTTGCCCTCCCCTCTAATTTTTATTCTCAAGGAGCACCGATGCTTCCTACACGACCCCCATCTTCACTGAGTAGAGGTACAGCAACATCCGTACGTGTTCCGGAAGGGAGTAAATAACCCTATTTATTGCGATCGTTCGCAGATTGCTGCTGCTATTATCAGCTATTTTACCAAGTTAGCTGATGCTCGTCAGATAAAAGGAAGGGAAGGGGCGAATGAAAAGGGGACACATCACGCTGACCGGGTGGGGATATTTTTATTTTCTCTCTCCCACGATTTCCCCTCTCCTTACCCTCAAGGCTGATAGATCGATCTCGTCCAGGCTCCGAGCCGGAGAATCACTCGCCATGTTTATCGGGACTTCTCAGGCGATGGAAATGGACCGAGGACAAGACCAGGCTGCTGCTGCTGCTGCCTCCGTCGCCGCTACACAACCGTGCGAAGCAGTCCGTCTTTCGCTTGGAGCGGAAAAGAAGGGAAAGAGAGTGTCTCCTCCACCTTCCCTCTATTTCACTCCTCTCTTCATGCGCTGGTGCCAATGGAGAGAAACACACACACACCCTCCTCCTCACGCTCCCCACCAACAGGGCACCAGGGAAGGGGGAAAGAGAAGGGACGAGATCTCAATCTAGAAATCACCCAGGAGAGGTGGAGGAGGAAACGCCAGCCCAACGCGCGGGGTCGCTTTGCGCGCACACGAAGCCCAGATCCTCCCGGGCTTGCAGCCGCAGCAGTCCTGGGAAGGTGTCAGAAGGAGGCAGCAGCGGAAGGGCTAAAAGGGACGATCCTGCCGGCGACTGGGCGCACTGAAACAGCGCATGGTGGCGGCTTCTCTTTCTCCTCCCCCTCCCTCCACCCCGGATGGCGACGGCGCCGCTCGCTTAGTCCTTGCGCTCTTCTCACGAGGCGCCGCTCATCAACTCCTGCACACGGATGCAGACCGGCGAGAGCCACACAGAATTGCCGATCGCGGCGGCGGCTTCCTGGGAGGAGAAAGCGCCGGCGAAGGGGCGGTGCCTGCGCTTCCCTTAGGAGATCCAGCCGGCGGCGGCGGAGTCGCGTCGCTGTGGTCTTCTGGCGTGCCGCTACATTGGAGGCAGGAGAAGGGAGGACGGACGCGCTTTCGACTTAATATGTGGGTGAAGCGGAGCTGTAGGAAAAGAGGGAGGATGTTGGAAAGAGAGGAATGCAGCTCAAATCGAATCCATTCTACTACGTTTACTGCTCGCACGCTGTGCCCAGTTGTATCGTTGGCAGCTGCCTGCCAAATCCCACCTAACACACACCACGCGTCGCTCCTTCGAACAAGTAGAAGCATTGCCCAAATACTGTTGTTGTTTTTTAGGCTGCCATCCTATAGCCACTTGCTTGGGAACAAGCCCCATTGAACTCTTCTGGCTGTGGCTTCTGAGTAGACGTGCATAGGTTCAATGGCATGCATACTTTAGTGGCTCTTCCTTCTGAATAGACATGCCTAGAATTGCACCCCCAAATACATAACGCATCCGGATTGGGAGTGCAACCGCTGGATCAGGCCCTGCAAACCCCCTAAATTCCAGAGCACAGTAGCACCCGAGCGAAAGGATTCCGTTTACACGGGATTGAATCGCAGTCGCCCCGCCCCCCGAGTAACGGTGCAAAAATCAATAACCGTGTTTACTCGGATAGAAGTTCCACTAAAATCATTTGGCTGTATTCACAAATCTGCATTTGGATCGGGGTCGATTTACTGGGATTAACTGGCACTGAACTCAGTGGGGTGATTTTGAGGTTGGCTAACGCTGCAATCTTTAGGAGTAAATTCCTTTGCACCCAGTAAGACTTACTTTCAAGTGAATCTCCATGGATTGGGCTCTAGATTGCACAAGGCATTTTGCATTAATAGCAAGCAACTTCCCTTCCTATGTTTGGTCCTAATCATGTCTATGAATTCCAAATTACACGGGGCGAGAAGGGGGGAAGAGAGAAACACAAGCATCGTTTCATTAATCCCAACCCTCCCATTTCCCCCCCACCCCAGCCCTGAATATATCCAATAGCAAACTGTTGCAAACTGACCTTTCCCTATTTGAATATGAAGTCGGCCACGCCTTAGCTCCAACTGTTCCACCACCCCGCCATATTATTTTGTAATTTTCCTTGCAGATGCTAACAGTTTGAATGCAAAGTATACACTTCAAAAAGCAGCCGTTTCAAATACATTGCTAAAATTCCAACTCTCCTAACTGCAGCTGTAAGATGACAGAGGCAGGCATTCCGGGTGTTGCCCAACACATACCATTAAAAACAAGCAACAGGAACATTTAAAAGAAATCACCTGATTTTGCACTTGGTTTAACTTGCTTAGGCACTGCCTGTTTTCTGCAGAAAGAGTTTAGAAGATTTCTAAGAAACTTCACCTCTTGAATTCGGTGCCTTGCTATTGATCTGAGGGAGCTGGAAGCTTATTTTGTTTATCTGTTGTAAGAGTTATAGATGCTCCACATGCTCAGAGGCACCCTTGATTAGTTGTTCCAGGGTATACACCCTGTTTCAATATCAGGCTATGATCCAGTAAGTTTTAATGCTCCTCCAGCCCTTTGCCAAAAAGGTCTCAGATTGTTTATGTTTTTATAACTGTATTTATAAAACAAATGCAAGCTGTATTTATAGCATGGTCCTTGGAAGAAAGTTCCAGCAAGGTCAAAGCAGCTTACTCCAAGGTAAGTTTTTACATAGTATTGTAGTCTTACACTGTAGTGCTGGGCATGTTAACTTGGAAGTAAATCACACCACATTTAATAGTGCTTGCTCCCACATAAGTGTGCACAGGATTGTGCCAATGCTACATATGCACA
Source organism: Elgaria multicarinata webbii (assembly GCF_023053635.1). Lineage (NCBI taxonomy): Eukaryota > Metazoa > Chordata > Lepidosauria > Squamata > Anguidae > Elgaria > Elgaria multicarinata. The sequence goes on along the minus strand of NC_086178.1, from coordinate 21,381,552 downwards.
CTTATATAGGAGTAACTCCAATTGAACATAGTGGGATTTGTTGTTTGAATAAACCAGCACTGGCTTATTAATCAGTTTTGCTGGAAAGGTAACCAACTAATGCCAGGATCTGAAAGACGTGCATTAGTTCTGCGTTCCTCAACCTGGTGCTCTTCATATAGAAGAATCATAGAATAGTAGAGTTGGAAAGGACCTATAAGGCCATGGAGTCCAACCCCCTGCTCAGTATAAGAATCCACCTTAAAGCATCCCTGGCAGATGGTTGTCCAGCTGCCTCTTGAAGGCCTCTAGTGTGGGAGAGCCCACAACCTCCCTAGGTAACTGGTTTCGTTGTTGTACTGCTCTAACAGGAAGTTTTTCCTGATGTCCAGCCAGAATCTGGCTTCCTGTAACTTGAGCACATTATTCCGTGTCCTGCACTCTGAGATGATCAAGAAGAGTTCCTGGTCCTCCTCTGTGTGACAACCTTCAAAGTATTTGAAGAGTGCTATCATGTCTCTCCTCAATCTTCTCTTCTCCAGGCTAAACATGTGTTGGACTACAACTCCAACCATCCCCCACCCAGCAGAAGGAGGGTTGGAGGGGGGAAACACAGAAAAGCCAAAACAGGCAGTGATAGAAAAAGAAGGGACACCCCCCCCTCTGCAAATTCCTTCTCTAATACAGAAGGAATCCCCCCCTCGGTGGGGGGAATCCCTTTGCAGACAATCAGTTCAGACCTCTATCCTCCCTAGAAACCTGCTGGGTGGGGAAGAAGGAGAGCAAGTAGGTGGCAGAAAGAAAGAAAAAAATGGCCAGCCCTGCCAGTTTTGGGGTCTGGCTCTGTCCACCATTCGAATGTAGCCCCTGACAGCATGTAACCCTCAACAGATAAAAAGATTTTCTGTTCTGGGTCTACTGGTAGAAGCTCAACAGAGTCTCAACCAAAGGTTTGTTCCAGTAGTTGCTACCTGATTTCCTACACCTTTAAATTGGTGGTGCCGTGGACTGGATCTGGGATGCCACTGACCTGTGGACCAGCAGAGGCCCATTTTAACTGGAAATGACATGTTTCACTGTGTGGCTGTGAATGAAGGATGAACTTTTTGGCCCTGTTTTGGTTGTGGTGTGTTACTGCAATACGGAATTGAAAAATAGAAATGTTATACTCTTTCCTTCTAACAGTGATTCGTAGCTTTTTGTTCATTAAATTATCTCGTTTCTTTCAGTAGCTCAAAAATGCACCTTCATCGATGTTTTGGTAATTTGCAAGTTGATTTCAACGTCACCCACTAATTAATCAATCCAATGGTTAAAAGGCAAATGATGAATCAACCCAAAGTTATTGAACTGGTTGGCAGCCTTATTTTCTCCCTCTCTTTTCCTGAAATGAGGCTCCAATGTCAGTATTGCACTCGTCTGTTCATGACATTTTCAAAGTTGCATATTAAAGCAATTCAGGCTGCAATTCTATTCATATTTGTCTTGGAATAATTCCCAGTGAGTAGACACACCTCAAACTGGGCTTTGCTCCTATAGACTAGGGTGACCACATGAAAAAGAGGACAGGGCTCCTGTATCTTTAACAGTTGTATTGAAAAGGGCATTTCAGCAGGTGTCATTTGTATATATGGAGAACCTGGTGAAATTTCCTCTTCATCACTTAAAGCTGCAGGTGCCCTGCTCTCTTTTAAATCTGATCACTCTAGTATAGCTCCTGCAGCTTTAACTGTTGTGATGAAGAGGGGATTTTATTATTTATTTATTTATTTATTTATTTATTTATATAGGGCCATCAATGTACATGGTGCTGTACAGAGTAAAAAAATAAAATAGCAAGACCCTGTCGCATAGGCTTACATTCTAATAAAATCATAATAAAACAATAAGGAGGGGAAGAGAATTTCAACAGGTTCTCCATATATACAAATGACACCTGCTGAAATTCCCTTTTCTATGCAACTGTTAAAGATACAAGAGCCCTGTCCTCCTTTTCATATGGTCACCCTACTATAGACCTTACCTGCGAGAGTACATTCCTGTTGAATGCACCAAGTAAACATGTCTAGGGCTGTGCTGTAAGTTATTTTGGGCAGGTAGTTATGGCTCAAGGTGATCAGTAGCCTCCAAGAATCATCACCCTAGAGCTATCCACTGGTGGCATGCAAGCCACAACGTGCTTGCCCAGACACATCCATGCACTCGTACACATCCATGCACACACCATTTCTGTGCGCACACAGCATACATTAAAGCAGGAGTGAGCCAACCTCGGGTTGGGAGACCACATTGACCCTCAGGTTCCCCAAGGGGCCATATCACTGCCAGGCTACTGAATTTCCCACTGAAATTCAGTGACACCACAGTGGAGAAGAGGGCCTTTTTGCTTTTGAAAAAGGGAAATGATCCCACCCCTGCTGAAGTTTGGCAGTTTGGAGGTGCAAAAAGGGCCAGGAACATTAAAAAAAACAAAACACCACCTGATTTTACATTGGGTTTAACTTTCTTAGGCACTGCCTATTTTCTGCAGCAAGAGTTTAGAAGATTCCCAAGAAACTCCACCTCTTGAATTCGATGCCTTGCTATTGATCTGAGGGAGTTGGAAGCTTGTTTTGTTTTTCTGTTGTAAGAGTTATAGTTGCTCCACATGCCCAGAGGCACTCTTGATTATTCGTTCCAGGGGGTACACCCTCTTTGAATGCAAAGCATCCACCTCAAAAAGCAGTCTTTTCAAACACATTGATAAAATCCCAACTCTCCTTCTAGCTGCAGCTGGAAGATGACAGAGGCAGGCATTCAGGGTGTTACCCAACGCATATCAATAAAAACAAACAACACTATTACATCTGTGTTACCAGGATCATTTAAAAGAAATCACCTGATTTTGCACTTGGTTTAACTTGCTCAGGCACTGCCTGTTTTCTGCAGAGTTTAGAAGGTTCCCAAGAAACTCCACCTCTTGAGTTCGGTGCCTTGCTATTGATCTGTGGGAGCCGGAAGCTTGTTTTGTTTATCTGTTGTAAGGGGGAGCATGTGTGCTGTGTCTCCCCCCTTATTTATTTATTACATGTTTATACTGCCCAGTGGCTGAGGCTGTCTGGGCAGTTCACCATTAGAGCACGTGTTCCCGTCTTCCCCTGTTTACCTCTGTGGGTTGTTCCATCCGGGCGCCCCCACTTGTTGGAGTGGGGCTGGGTGTTTGTGTCTGGAGTCCTGAGGTGTTAGAATTCCAAGCAGACGAGTGTTAAGAATGTGTTCTCATTTCCCTGAGTGTGCAATTTCTCCATTGTTTCCCTTCACCAGAGTTCTCCTTGTGAGACCAAGTGTGAACGACATGGGGCCACAGAGATATAGACCCTGCTGAGTTACTGTTTCCCTGTTTGGGCTGACATACTGGTGACGCGTTGTTATTAGCCGCTGAGTACCTCACATCCAATACTCTGTCATGGCAATGTGGACATGGGGATTCTCAACACAATGGTGGCCTTTTTCCTTTAAATCTCACCCATTGGTTTTTCTATTGGTTCTCCCCGCAGAGTGTTCAACTGGCATATTCGGGAAGTTCTGCTGGCATATGTGTTATGCCAGCAGCATATCTTGATTTCTGATGGCATTGCATGGCTTCCACCAAATCCAAAAGCGCAACAGCTGGCAGATCTCATTTACAGGACCACACCACAATATACGTAAATGCCCTGCTTTACTCACTGCATAATAATTGCCTTTTAAACTAACGTTATTAAATTAATAAACGTATCTTCATATTTTAATTGAACGTGTTTCTCTTTTTATATTAAATATTTTTAATCTTAGACATTCTGTATTTTCTGTTTCTAAATGTTTGTTTATATTTTAAAGTTTTACGTTTTAAAGCACTTCGAGGTGTCTTTTTAGTTATCGTCACATGGTCTATCAATGGATTAAATGAATAGATGAAATTATTACTCCTGCAGTTCCATTTAAAAGTTGCTTAGAAATTAATGGCCTGCTTGTGTCCGACTTGTACCTATTGATCTTTCCAATGTATTTTAATTGATTCATCACGCGTTGCTGATAGCCAGACCGTTTTGGGTTCCTGCTAGTTTTCTATGGGGCACAAAATGGCTCATGTTATGGTTAATATGGCAATTAGCCAGGTTATATTTTAATTTCTTTCCTAAGCCATCTCACCTTACACAATCAAGGCAATCTGTGTTTGTAACAATTATTTAAAAACTGCAAAGATGAGGTTTCTGGCACATTAACAAAGGCATGGTGCACAAGTCAAGGTATTGCTCATTTGCTGCTAGTTAGGTCTTGGTTAAAATATTGGCTTGGTCCAGAGGAAGCTATGCAAAACAATTAAAATAAAATACAAAGATAAAAATTGTCGAGGATGGATATTAAAATCAGCAAGTGCCTGGGTATCCAGATAAGTCTTTTAACAGGTGCCTAAACACCATCAAATATAGCATTTGTTGCACTGCAGGTGATGAGAGTATTCCAAAGATGGGGTGCCACAACAGAAAAGCCCCCACCCCTGGTTGCTGTCAGATGTACCTGTGCAGGTGACAGAACAACCAGGAGGCCTTGAACTGTAGATCTCAGTGAAGGGGCAGGTTAATATGGGAGAAGACCCATCTTCAGGTTCACTGCACCTGCAGAAGTCATGAGGACCACTCCAGGGTCAACACAATATTCCTGATCATGCCAGGCAGCAGCTGGTGATCACGCTGGGGAGCTGGCGATTTCACAGAGGAACGGGCGGTAGTGGGGCAGAGTACACGTCTACCCTCTTTTCCTAGGTCCCGGTAAGTACAGCCCCACTAGGCACTGCATGCTGGGAGTTGTAGACTGTATGGGGGCCTAGGCCTGTGCAATGAAATGGCAGATCCATGAGAAAATGGCAGATCTGCCATAAAATGACCCACCCACCCCCGCTTCTCATTTTTGAAGCTCAAAGCCTGCACAGCCCTATTATTTAAGCCACGGTTGGTCGCAGTGTGTGCTGATGGCCATTTTAAATGTTCATCTCCCATGCCGGCGGTTGCCATGGCTTGTCATGTTGTCTGAACCTGGGCAGCATTAAACAACCCTTCAATAACCCCACCACAGACCATAAGCCACAGTGGGTTGCAGTGACTGTGCAAACCAACCCAGCAGCAACTGCTGCCAAGGAACCAGCTACAGCACATGATTCTGCGACATGGGTAGATTAAGGCCCAGAACTCACTCCGGAGAGTTAAATGGTGTTTTCTCAGGGCCAGGAGAGAGGTGAATGGCCCTTGAAGTGGGAACTGAATTACTGGCTGGCAAAAGAGGCTGAAAGGAACATGGAGGTTTTGCTATCCCCTGTGCTGCCTTCAAGTGTATTTGCATAGCTGCGCTGCTTTGGTTACTATGTGAAGGCTGACATTTGTGTCGTCTTTGATAGCCTCCTATTACATTGCACCTAGCATTGGAAGGCCTAATGCATTATTTATCGGCTAACACATTTCCATGTGTCTTTTTAAGAACAAGCTACACAAGCAATACAGGAATCGGCTCAGTCAATTAACCTCCCCGCTGTGATTCCTCTTCTCCAGAGAGAGGCCCATCAAAGCCCAAATCTGCTGGTGGAAGAGGAATAGATTAGAAGCTGCCACTGGACCTCTGGTGCAATCCCCTCCTCCTCTTGGCCATGCTCAGTATTTTGGCACTCGCTGCAAATCATGCTATACTATTTAATCCCTTAGCAACCAATCTCCCTCAGACCTTACCAAGGAGTATTTATGCCAGAGGAGTGTATGACATTTTGCACGAACCTCCCAGAGTTTCAGCTATTGGCAGTATTGAAATGCAATCAATCAATCAATTAATCAGTCAAAAGACCCATCGTTTGGACCTCACTTACTCAATATTGTTAGGATTCTTTACGATCAGTTAAAGTGCCTAAAATGTGGTACAAGTCTCGTCCAAGGCACCCTGATGGTTATAAAACTCTAAAAGCTAACGTTTGGGCCACACATAGCCCAAATTTAGGCTAATTGTTTGGAAAGTCTGGCAGGGTGACATTTGCAAGTCACTCCCGTGTTTAATTGGCTGATTTCCTTTCCTGAGCCATGCCCATGTGGCTGGAAACTGAAAGTAGAGATTGACCGGGGCAGGGGCAGCACAAGCAGCCCCTGTTGTTGCTCTAAGAATGACGTCATGACTAGAATCCGGGGCAGGGCAGTGGGCAATTGTACCACCTTGCCCCTATGAGCAGATGCCAATCTATAGGAACACGGGAAGCTCAGATCTTGACCATGTAGGTCAATCAGTGGAGGCCGGTTACTCAGATGTCAGCAGGGCAGTGAATCGGTCAGAACTCTAAAGGAGCGGTCCAAGGTTGGACCGCTCCTTTAGAGTTCTGACTGAAATCTGCACAGATACATCTGACAGCAACCAGGGACGGGGACTTTTCTGTTGTGGCACCCCTTCTTTGGAATTCTCTCCTCACCTGCAGTGCAACAGATGCCATACTTGATGGTGTTTAGGCACCTGTTAAAAGACTTATCTGGATACTCAGGCACTTGCTGATTTTAATATCCATCCTCGACAATTTTTATCTTTGTATTTTATTTTAATTGTTTTGACTAACTTCCTTTGGATCCAACCCAATATTTGTACCAAGACTTAACTAGCAGCAAATGAGCAATATCTTGGCTTGTGCGCAGTACCTTTGTTAATGTTTCAGCATTTATGCCCTGCCTTCTATGGCAAAATCAAGGCAACTGAGGACGCCGCGCTGCCACATTTTGTTGCAACCCTCTCTTGCCATTTTTAGATGGGCTTTTAGCTGCTCTTGCAGAGGTTGCAGCTGCTAGAGATGCTGCTTTTAATAGTTAACTATTTTTATCATTTTAACCATACCATTGGAAGCCATCTCGGTAACATTTCATTGAAAGGCACGCTATAAATACGTTAATAAATAAATGTTAGCAAATGTCACAAACAAGTGTTGTGCATCAGCAATAGAATCCACGTGGTAGATGGAACATAATTCCATGCTGGGGTGGGGGAAGCAGGCTGCAAAATCCTCTTTATTCCATGGTTATCTTGAGCCTGATTTCAGTGCTCCAAAAGGCATCACTGATGGATTTAGATTAAAAAAATATATTGAGAAATGGTCACTACAGTTTAGTCAAGGGTTTTGATCCTCATTGCATAAAGCATCTTTTGTATAATGAATGTGTTTGTGCTCGCTCTCTCTCTCTCTCTCTCTCTCTCTCTCTCTCTCTCTCTCTCTCTCTCTCTCTCACACACACACACACACACACACACACACACACACCAGATGCCAGAAAGTGATGAAACAGTGGCTATAATTTATTTGGATTTCAGGAAAGCATTTGATACTGCACCATGCACCACCAGTCAGATTTACAAGGCCGCAAACAATGATGAAAAGTGAGGAGAGCTCTCTTGACGTGAAAACCGTTTCAGGGGAATGGAAACAGAGCAGTAGCTGAGCCCAAATGATGGGTCTTTCCACACCACGCAGTAGCCACTGAAACACAACACTTTCTCCTGTTCCTCTTGGAGAAAGGTCAAACAGACTTTTCCTGTTATTTGTGCTACCGCAACCTTTTGGAGTATGTTCATTTTCTGGCTTCTTCATACTAGCAGTGAGGAAAGGACGCTATTGGTATTGGGGAGAGTATCGATGAATAGTCAATGGTAGAGTCAGAACTCTACAAGGCAGTGCGATCGCACAATAAAAACCTGTTATGGAAACACCGTGTAAGGCTTGAGCCACTGTTGTCTACCTGCCCCCCTTCACCTGTGCAGTCTGGCCTGGGTTGCAGTGGTGTTGTGATGCTGTCTCACTGACATCATCTGCCCCCCTCTCAGAATTCCCTGTTTCCTCTGAGTTTAGCTCCAATCCTCACAGTAGAGGGAAAGAAATGAATTTTTCCAGCAACCCTATATTGTTCCTTGTAATGTAAAGTAATTTTGTGTGGCTTGGTCTTGAATGGGCAATTAAGATCCTTTATTTATTTATTTATCGCATTTCTATACCGCCCAAAAGCCGAAGCTCTCTGGGCTGTTCACAAAAATTAGGTTTACAAAAGACCTGCTCTTAGCAGATGTTTTTGGACTCTTCTTGGGTCATCATGGCTGACTGTCATGATAAGCTGCGGCACTCCCAAAATTTCCCACTACACCACTGCTCACGTATTTACCTGGGGGTTCAGTGGGCCTCATTTTGGAGTAGACATGCATAGAAGGCATAGATATTGGGTTGAATCCAGCCTTAGTTCTACTTAAAGTAGACCCACCGATATCAATGGGACTTGAATTAGTCATGTCTAACTTAAATGCATTGATTTCACTGAATGTACTCTAAAGCCTCAGCTAGACCTAAGGATTATCCCAAGCAAATCCCTGCCTGCTCCCGGGATCCCCTGTGTGTCATTTGGATGCACAGGGATGATCCCGGGACGATCCTGGGATATAGGCCTGGTCTAGCTATGGCCTTGGTATGATTAAGGCTGTATCCAACTTATTCACTACTATGGCTTACTTATTAAGGAACATACGAAGCTGCATTATACCAGGCCAGGCTATTCGTCCCTTTAGCCCAGTATTGCTGCCACTGACTGGTAGCAGCTCTCTAGCACAGGCCTTCCACATCACCTGGAGATATCAGGGACTGACCATCCAAACTCCCATTTGCAAAGAAGGTGCCATGCCACTGAGCTATGGTTCCTCCCTAATCTGCAATGATAAAAGTGTGAGTTGGCTGGAGAAGGACTTCTGGGTATAGTGCAAGTGATGAACGGAAAAGACTACAGTTCAAATCTCACCTCAACCATAAACTCACTAGTAGGAAGGTAAAAGGTGGCAGATTCTTTCAGGACATTTGGCTCCATCAGACTAAACCCCACCATGCCGACACAAATACCAGACACACCGGTGTGACCACTGCAGAGAACATCCCCAGAGGACACCACACACCCCAGGACTCAGAGAATCATAGAATCATAGAATAGCAGAGTTGGAAGGGGCCTACAAGGCCATCGAGTCCAACCCCCTGCTCAATGCAGGAATCCACCCTAAAGCATCCCTGACAGATGGTTGTCCAGCTGCCTCTGGAAGTCCTCCTGCTATTGAGAACCCACAATCAGGCTGCGATTGGTGAAAGAAGATTGGCCTGGCTCTACTGCCACATGAAGTCAAGCCCAGACCTGGACACTAAGCTACCTGGATCCCTAGATTTGTCACTCCACCCTAGAAATGATTTCCCATGCTATATACAGGTTCAGCCTTCCTCAACCTTGTGCCTTCCAGATGTGTTGGACTACATTCCCACCAACCACAGCCAACATGCTGGTTGGGGGTGGGGGGTGGAAATTGTAGTCCAACACATCTCAAGGCTGCCAGGCTGGGAAAGGCTGAATTGGTTGTTACAGTTGCTGACCAAAAATTTTTATGCATGCAACTGCTGCTGCTCCCAGGAACAATGTTCTTTGCTTCACTATGTATATATCTTAGCCCATAACTTCACACATTCTCAAATCTGGCAGTTTCTCTTAGTGTTGATAGATTTGCATCCTCTGAACTTAATACTGCATTCCACCACTTTTTTTAAAAAACCCAAACAATTAATTGGCCCAAATCTGCCATGTCCTTATCATTTTAAGGCAGGCTGAGAAGTGTCTCTAACAAATACCAAAAACACTCAACCGCTTCCTTTTTAAACTGTTTTCTTTTTGGTCTCAGGATGCAAATGTTGACACTCAGAGAGCTGTTAAAGCAGCAAATTCAGTAGTTCTGAGTGAGCATGCTCAGGAGTCCAGAAAGTGGTTAGGACAAAGAGAACTAAAAGAACCCCCCACCCCCATTTTCCTGCCAAAGTTCACAGTGCAGACAATCTGGTTGGGAGGAAACATGGTCATGTTTTGCTTCCTGTGGTGAAGGGGAAATAGCCTCCTCCCCATTCCACGCACAGAAGTCAACTGGTCTAAGCAGCTTAATCGTAACATCAGTGGTGGCAACAGGGCACTATCTTCCACCATGCCTAAAGGTTGCAGACTAGTTTAGGGAGCAGCCAGGATGTTGAACATCAGCCCTGTGGGCTAAATCTGGACCACCAGGAGGCCAAATCCAAAGGTTCTCCAAAGGGCCATGCCCCTTTCCCTAGTCATGCCCCTTTTCCCTTGGCCACCCATCATTCGGTGGTTTCCCAACTATTGCACAGTTTCCCCCCACCCTATTCTCAAAGGTTGAGATGCCTCTCCTAAGGCTTAGTGACTGGCAGTGAGAACTCTAAGCTAAGATATTTGGGGGTGGATTTTGTCCCTGTGCCTTTGGCCCTGCCTGTCTCTCTGCCCTCTGAGAGCTTATCCCAAATTGAATTCAGCCCTTGAGCTGAAAGAGGTTCAACACAGCTTAATTAGGTTTTTTGGGACAGATTGTGTAGTCCACACAGCTCTGTCCTTCAGCAGAGGGGAATGGCCAAGGGTCTGCTGCTGCTGTTCCGCCCACCCTAGCGTATGGTGACCATATGGAAAGGAGGACAGGGCTCCTGTACCTTGTAAGAGTTGTGTAGAAAAGGGAATTTCAGCAGGAGTCATTTGTATGCATTCAGCACCTGGGGAAAGTCCCTCTTCATCACAACAGTTAAAGCTGCAGGAGCCCTGCCATCTTTTGTATCTAGTCAAGAGGACAGGGCTCCTGCAGCTTTAACTGTTGTAATGAAGAGGGAATTTTGCCAGGTGCTGCATGCATACAAATGACACCTGCTGAAATTCCCTTTTCTATCAAACTGTTAAGGATACAGGAGCCCTGTCCTCCTTTGCATATGGTCACCCTACTGCAGCACCTGCCATCTGAGGCAGCTGCCTCATTCTGCTTAATAGTAGGACTGGCACTGCTCATCCAACTGCTCCAAATTACAGCCAGGATCTATATTTTTGCAGGATTTCATCCCATAAATCCATTTTTTCCAGAATTGTATAAATTCCTAAAATGGAAAGGCCCAGAAAACACAGAAAAGAAAGTGGGTCCAGTCAAGAATTATTCAGATGATTCAGGCTTTTTAGACAGGGGATAAGAAGCTTATAATTCTGTTGGACATAAGAGAATTTTTTTGTGAACCGCCCAGAGAGCTTCGGCTATTGGGCGGTATAAAAATGTAATAAATAAATAAATAAATAATTTCCTGCAAGCATGTTAGGTTTGCTGACGGAAGCCCTTTCCAGATGACTACAGAAAAGAAACCCAAATTCCCCACCCTGCCTTTGCACAGAGCTCAACTTAGTCCCAATCCAAAACTGCCAGGAAATATCCCATTTTCACTTAAGGAGGAGCGAGCAAGCTATAGCCTCACAGCAGGGATGGTTTCATGGTCACAACTTTGAAAAATAAATCAAGGTGAATGGTACAGTGGTGCTAGAGGGAAATGTGCAGCATCAAGCCAACAAAATTGAAAACAACCCCCCCAAAAGAAGAATCCTTAGTAAAACAGTGGAGCAATACAGTGGCTGGTGCTCCTGGAGTTTGCTAAACAAACGAGCAAAGTATGCTGAAATAGAAAACTCATTTAACTTATATGGAGCCAAATAGCACTGGTTTTGAATTTTTAGAGTGTTTCATTTCAAGTCAGCTGATATTAATCTAGTTGGATCTGTTGCTTCACTGGGATCTCTTGTCCAAATCTTTTGTTCATTTAAAAAAAAAATCCAGGTGCCAGACTTTAGAGCTCGTAAGAGCATAAATCTGGCTTCCTAAGACTTTTTGAGTTATTGATGCCATTCTATTATATTTTTCACTTCCCAGACATTGCAGTGTGTTGTGCTTCAAAATACTGGAAGCTAGATGTCCTATACTTTGCATGACACTCTTCATATGTTAAACCATCTTGACCATTCACCAAATTACCAACCTATCTAAAACCATTGTCTCCATAACAATATATTACCTGTCATACCTGAAACATACAAAAAAAATTCAGTATTAAAAAAATGATGTATGTGATGAAAATCCACAATATAAACCTAATTTAATTTTACATTACACATCCAAAGAGGAATGAAATGGGAGGATTTTACTCATATTTATAGATCAATGTTTCTCTTGATACCATATTGAACTTTTAAAATCTCAAGAATGTATGAAGAACCACGCTGGATCAGACCAAGGTTCCATCTAGTCCAGTATTCTGTTCACACAGTGGCCAACCACCTGTTGACCGAGAACACTCAAGCAGTCTTTCCCAACCTGGTGCCCTGCAGATGTTTTGGTTTTCAAATCCAATTAGCTCCAGCCAGCATAGTCAAATGGTCAGAAATTGGCTGTCAGTTATAGTTCAAAAACATTTGGAGGGCATCAGGTTGGGGAAAGGTGAATCAGAGATAACAAACTTTTTTTGTCTGGGGAGCAGGTTGCTCCTGGCTAATCCAATGAGCTGGATAACGTCAGGGGGTAGGGCTTCACCTGGAAGCCCTGCCCCCTCTATTTACGTCATTTACCCTCACACATTTTACCTTTCCTTGTGCAGAGGGAGGGAGGGAGAAAGGTATTCAGCCGGTGCTTGAAGGAATGTTGTTGTTGTTGCATTTATATCCCTCCTTTTTTCCTCCTATGAACCCAAGGCAGCATACATAATTCTCCTCCTCCTCCTCTCCATGTTATCCTCACAACAACCATGTGAGGTGGGTTGAGCTGAGAGTCTGTGACTGGCCCAAAGTCACCCAGTGGGTTTCCATGGCCAAGTGGGGACTAGGGCCTTAGGTAGACCTACCTGTTAGTCCGCAACAGAGGGGTGAAAATCTTGTGATGGTTTTATCGCAAGATCCCCCCTCTGTTTACACGCAGCGCACAACAACCTCAGAGGGAGAGGCGTCACACCTGCCATTTTTAAATTATTTTCTTAAAGAGCCAGCAGCGCACGAGCGCTCATGCGCAAAAGGTGTTCTTTTAAAAAAAATTCCCCCGCTCCCCCCACCCCACCCCCCATGGGTACAGTGCTCCTGAGGAGCTCTGCGCCCCATGCATGGGTCTCAGCTCTTCACGAGTAACCACAAGGAGCCGGGACAAACCGTGGCGCCCAGCGACACATTACGCGGTCTCAGGCTCAGCCTGAGACCATGGAAAAACTGGGGAGGGCGAGATCCCGGGTCAAGGAAGGGATCATCCCTCCCTTATCCCAGGATCCCCTGTGCATCATGTGAATGCACAGGGACAATCCTGGGGATGGCACCAGGATTTCGCCCCATCTAGCTATGGCCTAGAACCCAGATCTTCTGACTCGCGGTCCAACACTTTAGCCACTACACCACACTGGCTCCCCAGCACTGACCAAGTTGGTTGCCTCCTTTGTGCAGTGCACACTGTCCCAACTGAGGTGGTGAGTGGTGTGTGAACAGCCACTCAGCTGGCGCCTGGAGCAGCAGCACCTCCAGTTGCTGGCTGAGTTGGCCACCTCCTCCAGTGCCCAGCCTGGGCCAGATGGGGAGTCCCTACAGGTCAGATTTGGCCCACAGGGGTAGTTTCCCCACTCCTGTACTATTGGTAGTCATGATATTACGGCCAAAACATTCATGCATCTGTTAGTTATAGCAATTCTGCTCATGCTCCTGGGGAGCTTCTTTCTCTCCTTTCACAACTCACAGGACAACACAGATTTGCAAAACTAGGTTGACCAGTGACCATGAAATGAAGCACAAAATAAGACACACGTACCCACACACCCACGCACAGACAACAATGGCTTTACTGCACTGCCACTAAGTGTTAGTATGGCAGATGACACAGTTCCCCCCCAATCAGAAGTGCTAACTTAGCGAAAGACACCTCCTGGCTCCTGGCTGCAACTGAATAACAATAACCATTCAGTTACAGTATGGAGAAGGAACAAAGTTGGCCATTGTCTGCAAAAGCCTTGAGAATTAAGTGGCTAATTATGCTGGATCTACCGATTCTAGATTCCCATTTGTGTCTCGAGAGATACTCCTTGCATGTGTGATGTGATAATCCAATTGCAAGAAATAGGTGTCTGACTGCGAGAATGTTTTTAAATAAAACGGGTGTCGTAATATTATAGGCCACAAGGAAGAATTATGCATTCCAGTGACTCATAACTTGAGAGTGAATCCAGTCTTCTGGGAAGAGCATTTAAGACGGTATTTAAGATCAAACAAGCAAGTTATACGATGCATTTCATCATAAATAATGATACTTCCTTATACAAGGAAGTATAATGGAAAATAGTGTTGCAACAGCTTGTTCACACTTTATGTTCTCAAAAGAGATAATTGCAACTATCTTCAGAAAAAATAATGGTTTCCCAGCAGCAGCAGCACATTATATTAAAATCTCTGTTGCACCCGCATCCTCTGATGCAAAGAAAACATCTAGCATCTCCGTCCTAAATATATTCACCTGAGAGTAATGGGAGGTTGTTTGCAAGTATGGATATATGATCAACTTAATAACATACTTCCTTAATATTAGTGTCATTCTCAAGATGACTGTTTCCATAACCCCCCCACCCCTACTATATATATCTCTATATCTCTATCTATCTATCTATCTATCTATCTATCTATCTATCTATCTATCTATCTATCTATCTCTGTGTGTGTGTGTGTACACTACTGCTTTTCTATTATTTTCTAAAAGGAGTTCTTCAGCTAGCTGAAATGCAATCTCTAGCTTTAAATTAGAGATGCAGACAATGTTACAAAGAAGTGTTACCATTTAAACTACTAAGGTGACGTATGAACTCTACAAAGGAAAGGAAAGAGCGTATCCAGGCTCTGCTTGATTATTTTCCTCCTTCTCTGGCTTTCTCTGTGCTAATCTCTGTGCCTTGGTATCGCCTTGCTCACTAGCTAGAGCAAGGAGGGTCCATCAATTCCCCACTGGAAAAAAGTCCCAGAGCTGTGCAGTCCTGTGTTTCAACTCCATTATACCTTGTCCCATATCCGCCCCCCCCTCCCGTCCAGGGCCAGGCAAAGCTGGTAATAGTAGGGTGACCATATGAAAAGTATCTTTAAAGTTGTATAGAAAAGGGAATTACAGCAAGTGTCATTTGAATGCATGTAGCACCTGGTGAAATTTTGTCTTCATCATAACAGTTAAAGCTGCAGGAGTCCTGCCCTCTTGACCAGATACAAAAGAGAGGAGGGCACCTGCAGCTTTAATTGTTGTGATGAAGAGGGAATTTCACCAGGTTCTCCATATATACAAATGACACCTGCTGAAAATCCCTTTTCTCTACAACTGTTAAAGCTACAGGAGCCCTGTCCTCCTTTTCATATGGTCACCCTAGGTAATAGGCACAGGCCAGATAGGAAATGTAGGCCCCATTTCAAACTGTTCATTAAGTATTTTTTAATCAGTTCTAAATAAGTATGAACTAGAACGATTTATTAAAAAAGGTAATGGCAAGCACTTTTATTCAAGATGTATATAAGACATCACTTCTTCACATTCAGAAATGCTTTACGTGCTTTTCTTTGGGCAAATTCATTATCAACAACAGAAAAATCAAGCAACTTTGCCCAAGGAGACTCGGAGTTGGCCCCCTCAAAACCATAGGCCCATGCCAACTGGCCTCACTGCCTCCTCACCTCTGCCCAGCCCAGCCCCTCCACTTTCCTATCCTAACATGGCTGGATAGAGAATAAGGTGGTAGAGTCACAAAATAGCAAAAAGCTTAAGAGAGTGGAGGGGAGGGATACATTTTTAAACGTAAGAAACAAAAAGCAAAGACAAAAACATTACCTGTAGTAAAAAGCTTAGCACTGTGGGGAATGACATCACATAGATCCCTGGTGTGCTAATTTTTACTTCTAGGAAAGATGGCTTCATATGGGAGAGCACTGAAACACGGGATACCCACACACATTGACCAAAGTGCTACACTCCTGTCACCTCAGGTTGCTCTAACCACATTCTGATGCATGTGAAGATCAGGTATCGGGAGTTCAAAACCAGGATAGGAACACAGGAAGCTACCTTATAGTGAGCCAGACCATTGGCCCATCTAGGCTGTCAACACAGACTGGCAGCAGCTCTCCAGGGTTTTCAGCAGGAGGTTTTCCATCTTTACCTGGAGATGTCAGGTATTGGACCTGGGACCTTCTGCATGCAAAACAGGTGCTTTACCACTGGGCCACAGCTGCTGCATGGTCAGTATTTTCAACTTCGGTGCATGTTTCTGCTTCTTGGGGGCTGATTTTTCTTCTTCATCACTATGCCCCAATAGATTGTTATACTGCCTGAGGAGTAGGACTGTAAATGTTTTGTTCTGCTAAAATATGTGGTGCATCATCCCTCTTGTGGCTTCAAAAGTGTGTGTGTGTTTGTGGAGTGGGGGTTGTGATGCCATTTTTGTAAAGCTTTCCAGTCTGGAGTTCTGGATGCAATTCCTCCTCACCAAAGGCAACACCTGAGTACCTGCTTACAAGCTCTCCAGAACCTATTTATCCCTGACCAGCGGCACAGAGGTAAACTTTGTAGTGCAGGCACTCATCATGACAGTCCTCATAGCCATGTCCCCAAGGAGAGTAAAAATAAAAGTGGGCTGCTGTGTTGAGCCCTGTCAACCAACCAGTCCTCGCAGTTTCATCTCCACTAGGAACAGGTCTTTGCTAAAGCTAATTGCACCCTAATTGCCCATTCAAAACCAAGACCCACCCACCCAAATACTGTGCCTTGTAACATTGCTCTGGGGTGGGAAGAAATGAATTTTCCAAAGAACTACAGTGAGAATTGCAGCTAAGTTCAGAGGGTTTGGACTCCATGGCCTTTTAGGCCCCTTCCAACTCTACTATTCTATGATTCTATGATTCTATGGAATAGGGAATTTGGGGGTGGGGGGCAGATGATGTCAGTGATCCTGCTAATAAATAAAG
This sequence comes from Elgaria multicarinata webbii, assembly GCF_023053635.1. Taxonomy (NCBI): domain Eukaryota; kingdom Metazoa; phylum Chordata; class Lepidosauria; order Squamata; family Anguidae; genus Elgaria; species Elgaria multicarinata. Next base: position 21,364,705 of record NC_086178.1, on the reverse strand, counting down.
TACCAGTACTATGTCCCTGAGAGCCCTGGCTCAGCTACACCACTGTTCACAGTTCCAGCTAGCAAGAAATGCCTCCCTTCAATATATTATTTCCCAGTGGAGGCTGGTGGCTCTGATGTCAGTGGGGCAGCGAATCTGCTCTGGGTTTCAGTCAGAACCAGTCCAAACTCTAAAGAAGCCATTCAAGGTGATCTGTGGCTCTGACTGGTTCTGACTGAATTCTGGAGAGGATTCACCACACCATTGACATCAGAGCCACCAGCCTGCACTGCTACATCCCCCCTTCCTCCTCCTCCTCCTCCTCCTCCTCCTCCCTGTTTTAGTGACCTCCTTCCCCTTCTAACAGACAATCAGCACTCTATGGCTGCTGTATTTTGGAGAATTTCCCCACCGCTATCACCACCACTTTAGGGTTTTCTTCCTAAACTAGTGTAAAGCCCACGTTACCATGGGCACTAGAAGTCTGAGGGCAACACAATGTTCCTTGACTCTCACTAAGTCAGTCCTCCAGATGCTGTATGGAGGCTACTTTCCCTCAATGCAAGTGAGGACCTTTGGCTCTCACTTCTTCCACTCAGGCCTCAAGCTGACCTCCTTCCCCTCCATTTAAAAACCCAGCGATTCCTAGGATCGCTTCTTTTCCTCCTCCTCCTCCTCCTCCTCCTCCTCCTCCTCCTCCATCTCAGAGCATTCATTCACTCTACCACCATCCCTGCTGCCAATATGGCCGCTCTGAGAGCAGACTCAACTCACCATTATTGTGTTTTTCTCCCTGCACACCTGAGCAGCACAGAGCCATTAGAGTGTGGAAACATGCTGTTTAGCTATTAAAGCTCAAGCTTTGAACTTTTTCAAAATTTTCTGCACGTCTATACAGCTCGAGCTTCAGGTTATTTTTTTTAAAAATGACCAAAATCGGCCTGGTATTTATTTTGTACTTCTGCAAAGCTCAAGATTCCCCCAAACATGTGGATACCCACCTCTTGTTCATGGGTGGCAGAGTTTTGGCTGTACAAGGAAGAAGAACCGTGTTCGCTATAAGCACACATCAGCTTCTATAGCTTACAGCTTCTACCATTCATCACATATACTAGACAAAATGCATTTTTTAAGAAGAAGCCTGGGCAAAATGAAATTAAAGAGGGCATATTTTCATTTGATGACATGGCATTTCTTCTTTGCATCACCTTGATCAAGTTCTGCTTGCAGCTGCCATCTAGAGGACAGTGGCAAGATCACTTCTGCCTTCCAAGAAATTTCTAGTCCATTTCCAGGAATTTGGGATTAAAATTAAAATCTGTCATTGTGCAATGAGATGATTCAAATTTAGGGATAGGAATAAACTAAGCAACCCCCAACTATCAGTACAGGATATATGGGAAGGGACCTTAGCTCAGTGATAAGAGACAAACAAGATGTTTCTAACATTTCCAAGGTTTTAAAAAACATTTTTTGAAGGGGGCAGGGAGGGGAGATCTTCATGACAGCCATGTTGGGGACCACTGCTCTAAGGGTCTTGGGTCCCCTCCTGCAGTAATGCTTAGTGGTGGATACAGGCAGGCTCCAACAAATCACCTTATATACTACAGCAGAAACTAACAAACTGAAACACACATTGGCCAACAAAAGTAAAGAAGCATCTGTAAAATACGGTGGAAAGATAGAGATCTAAAGCACTCAAGAATAACACTGTTTGAACATGGAAAGCTGCCTCATAACAAGACAGACTGTCTATCTATTTAACCCAGCATTCACTACTCTGGTTGGCAGTAGCTCTCCAGGGTCTCAGGCAGAGGTTGTTCTTATCTACTGCTTCCCGATTCTTTTAACTGGAGATGTCAGAAATTGAGCCTGGGCCCTTCCGCAGGCAAAACAGGTGCTCTACCACTCAGCTAAAGTAATAAACAATTTGGTGAAAGATTGTTCCATTCAGAAAAGATGTAATTAGTTGGCTACCAAAACTCTCATGCTTTTTACACCTGTGGCCCATCTTTAGCCCAAACACACATTTGGTGATGGAGCTCATTTCCCATTTATTTTTAAAGCATAAAATGTTGTGGTGATTGTGCTACTGGAGTTCATTGAGTGCTGTCCATCTGCCACCACCCAACATGTCCTGTCCTGTCCTGAACAAGGTCTGAGCTCAACCGAGCAGGCAGATAGCAACAAGGGTATGTGTGGCAGAGCAGCATAATAGCAGGTAAGGCAGCAGTATGTTCAGCAATGTTGGGGCCTAGTTTAGACAAAGGCAGAAGCCATCAGGACCTTGGACAGTGCACTGTGGGTCACTTCACTGCTTCATTTTCACCATAAAACAGGAGCTGTTGCTTCAGCGAAGAGCATAGTCCTTCTGGAGCCTTCTGAGGGCTGGCCAGAGTAGTTCCCTTATTGGCCCTGCCCCCTCATCCTTCTGAGGAGCTTTTGTGCCCTTAAAGGGCTACTGCCTTGTTCTACAGCAACTGGCTCCTATGGCGTCGGAGTGATGGGGGGTTGTCCTGGAAGCGAGTTGTCCAAGTCTGATGAATCAAGTAAAGCAATGTCATCTGGTCTGGAAGAAAGAGTGGGAGACAGAGGGCAGTATCCAATGGTAGTCCTATGTAGACTAGGACCATTCATTTCAATGGATCTATTCTGTGTAGGAGTACCATTGGATACTGCCCTGAGACTCTTCAAGAAGCACCTCCATGTGAGTTCTTCTCTGTGCATGAGTGTGGGTCGTGGCCAGGGACCATGGCACAATGCATCCATGGTGGAAGACAAAGAAGGACAGTTGGCTCACAAAACAGCAAAATATCGTTATACCCTTAAATAAATGGGCAAAAGCACAGCACGGGAAGATGATTAAAAAGCAGACAACACCAACATGAAATATGGTATTAAACATTTGGACAAATATTGCAAAGAACTAGCAGCAACTCAGTCTCTGATTGCTTCTGTGATACAGTATACCACAAATACTTCTTGGAAGCTATAGAAGTAAATAATTTCACAGTATGTGAAAAAATGCTGAATTGACACAATGTTATGATTTATATACTGAAAATAAAAGCGTAATTTATAATGAATCAAAAAGTAGAATACAAGGATGCCCTGTCTCACCCCTCCCTCCAGCAGCTGTTGATGAGAAATATGATTTTAAAGGTACAAACGGAACATGATCTAGCAAGGGATCTAACTCAATTTCATTAGTTGTTAATAACTTTCAATAACTGCAAAGTCCATCTTACAAAATTTATATTAAATAGAAGATATAAAGAAATGGGGAAAGGATTTGCAACTGAACGTATCTGAAAATCGATGGAAACCTATTTGTAGGACAGGACTGGCAATATTTATAAATATAGCAATAAGTGAGAATTTTTACAAACTACTTTTCCCATACTACTAAACACCTGAACAAATTAAGAAGATGTCCCGATGTACTACAGGGGAAGATTGGAGTTATAGGAAAAAAAATGCAAATTTCCTATATATCTGGTGGAATCGCAGCATCATAACAGTATATTGGAAGATGTTATTGAACATTACAGATGATACAATAGGAAACACTCTCTTGTTTTCACAATGAGCTGTTCTCAACAAATTGAAGAAATGAGTAAACATAGAAGGAAGCAGTTGGAAATCTATTAACAGCTACCAGAATCATTACAATAAGGAATTGGAAAAGCAATAAAGAACCCAACCACTAAGGAATGTCTTAGAAAAGTTTGGTATATTAGGTTGGTGAACAAAATAACAGCTTCTGTATAAATGAAGAAGAGTGAAGCCAGGGGTAGGCATCCTGTTGCCTTCAAGATGTTTTGCACTACAACTCCCATAATCCCTGACCACTGGCCATGATAGCTGGGGCTCACAGGAGCTCTAGGCCAAAACTTCTGGAGGGCACCAAGTTTTCTACCCTTGGGCTACATGAACAGCACCAACCTAAAGAAAGCTGGCTAATTTGCTGTTTACTGGCATCAGAATGACTGGACAGCAGATGCTCAGGGGAAAATTTTGTCAGTATTTTAATACCATTCATAAAAAGACATGATGGAAGATAGACATCTATCTACCTATTAGCTGGGTTCGGGGGACACGATAACCCATGATAGATGAAATAAACTACATTGGGTTATTTAACTCACTGTGAGTTGTCTTGTCACATGGCAGGATTTCTTTTAACCCATGGTGGATTATTTTGCTGAAATAACCCATGCAAATAACCAACAATGTACAAAGTGGGTTATTTAAACCACTGGCTGTGTTCAGAAGACACTTTAAACCATGGCTTTAACCACAGTGACTAAGGCTGTTTGCCCTAGTCACTGTGGTTAAAGCTGTGATTGAAAGTGTCTTCTGAACATGGCCACTGTTGGTTATCTTATCGTGTGGAGGACACAGTTGGTTATTTTTGTCAGCTACTGAGTCGCTAGGCAAAAGTGGTCAAAGAGGCAGCAGCTGCTGTATTCAGACTGGCAGAACTGTATTTTAGGGAGCAAGGGATGATGAGATACAAGCTGGAGGACTGAGAGGAAGAGGGAGGGCAGGGGACAAGTTAGTCAATGCACCGTGGATTAATAATCCACATACAGTTGTTTATAACCAACCATGGTTTGCTATTTCTCTAATTGTGTGAGGAGTACCCTCAAAATAACCGACTGTGAGTTGACTATTAATCCACTGTTGGCTATCATAGCATCCGGACGCAGCCAGCGTGTCCTCTTTATATCTGTAAATATACTTATATTATTATTATTATTATTATTATTATTATTATTATTATTATTATTATTATTATTATTATTATTATTTTATATAGCACCATCAATGTACATGGTGCTGTACAGAGTAAAACAGTAAATAGCGAGACCCTGCCGCATAGGCTTACATTCTAATAAAACCATGATAAAACAATAAGGAGGGGAAAAGAAAGCAAACAGGCACAGGGTAGGGTAAACAGGCACTGGGTAGGGTAAAACTAACAGTATAAAGTCAGAACAAAATCAAGTTTTAAAAGCTTTAGGAAAAAGAAAAGTTTTTAGCTGAGCTTTAAAAGCTGCGGTTGAGCTTGTAGTTCTCAAATGTTCTGGAAGAGCATTCCAGGCATAAGGGGCAGCAGAAGAAAATGGACAAAGCCGAGCAAGGGAAGTAGAGACCCTTGGGCAGGCGAGAAACATGGCATCAGAGGAGTGAAGAGCATGAGCGGGGCAATAGTGTGAGATGAGAGGGGAGAGATAGGAAGGAGCTAGACCGTGAAAAGCTTTGTAGGTCAACAGGAGAAGTTTATATTGGATTCTGAAGTGAATTGGAAGCCAGTGAAGAGATTTCAGAAGTGGAGTAACATGGTCAGAGCGGCGAGCCAAGAAGATGATCTTAGCAGCAGAGTGGTGAACAGAAACCAACGGACTGATGTGAGAAGAAGGAAGGCCAGTGAGAAGAAGGTTGCAGTAGTCCAACCGAGAAATAACCAATGCATGAACAAGAGTCCTGGCAGAAGAGACAGACAAAAATGATCGAATCCTGGCAATATTATACAGGAAAAAATATTTTAGATACATGGTAATATTTGCCATTTTGTGTTGTGTGCAAATTGAAAATGCAAATGGAAAAAGAGATCAATTATTCAAGGGACAAATTAAAATGTGCAAACTGTGCTTTGACTACACAATTTTGGCACTCCTTGTTCCTTGGCAGAATGAAAGATCTTGTTACTGTCTGGGTTAGAAACATTATGATTCATGTAATATTGCAGGGCAATATGTATGCAGGGGTAAAACAGTGTGGAGGATATGTGGTGCTCCAGAGGTAATCAAAGGTTGTGTAGCTTTTACACATGAGAGTATCGGGGTGCTGCTCTGGCCTCTATACACAACAAAGACGGAACAGTTTCTTACATAACCCTTCTGGTTTAAGCAAGGCTGGACCAGATTTGACTGCTTGAAGCAAAAGTTACCTCTACTCCCCACCGTCCCGGAAGCCAACTGGACCAGCAGTTGAATCGTACTTCAACACTGGTGATGGGACAGCATCTTCCACCGCACCCAGGGACAGCAGACTAGCCGAGGGGGTGCAGGGCAGGGCAGGCCACGTTGCATGTGTAGTTCTGTCCTCCAATAGAGAGGAATGGCCAGCAGGTGGCCACTGCTGCCGCCCCCAACATCTGAAGCCTGAACTGGTTGCCTCACTCTGCCTAATGGTAGGGCCAATGCCGTGTTTAGGTTAGGTGTGCCTGTTTCTGCAGACAAAAGGAAGTTTATCTGCCTGTTAGATTTCTGCTTGGCCATGCCTGATGCCCGAACCTTTTACTGATGACTCTCCCGACCCCCAGGAAAGAGACTAAAGTGTCCCCACACCAGCATCTTATCCCATTGCTGAGTTTCTCTTCCCAAAACATTTGGACATGAATTTCTTCCACTGGTTCAAGGCTTTCCAGTCAGGGTATCCTCTCCACCTATCACCAAGCATTTCCTCAGGTTGATTAAATGCGTAAAGCTTCAACTGAAGCAAGATTTCCCAGCAGGGCCAGACAATACAGAAAGGCCATTAGCTGTGCTGTTGAGCAGCAGGCTAACCACTCTTGCGTTTCCTCTTGGGGCAGGCTGGTCTCTTGATAACAGAAATCTGGGGAAGCCTGATAACGTTATCGTGCTGCAATTTTAGTTCCTTTTTATTTCAAATGGTGTTTTTAATTATTTAGACCAGGTTCACCAAAGAAGGAATGTCTCATCTCCACATCTTGTTATGAACCATCATCCACTGCAGAACATTGCTTGACTTTGCATCATATATATGTATATGCATTTATATCTGCGTGCACACACACACACACACACACACACACACACACACACACACACACACACACACAAACAGAGAAACATACATACATTCTCTTTCTCTCTCTCTCTCTCCTTTTTATGGTGTTTTTTTTTAAAAAATAAATCCCCTAAATTAATTTCCATCCCAGCAGTGGCTTTAATGAGAACTCTGGCTGTAATCATTCCTGGCTAAATATTCCCCATGATCAATCAAAATGGTAGAACCAATTTTGTCCCCGTCACTTTTGATTTTTCCAATAAAAAATGAGTATTCTACTGCTGTACCATTGGGATTTGTGCTCAGAGAACCCATCACTCTGTTTGCCTCGGTGCCTTTTGAGGGATGGTACACAAAACGTGATGAGCTGACACCCAAGCTGTGGAGAAATGAATACAGATTGATTGTGTAGATGGGTGTGCACATATATGAGAGAGAGAGAGAGAGAGAGAGAGAGAGAGAGAGAGAGAGAGAGAGAGAGAGAGAGAGAGAGATGCTTGGAGACTATTAACTGAATGGGAGCTACTTCTGTGGAAAGAACCCCTAACAAAATGGGACCCCAAAACAGTGGAACAAGCAAAATATATTATCTCCATAGGCGTGCATAGCACATTTCATTAGGGTGTGCACCCAGGGATTTTTTTTATAAAGACAATCATTTATTGAATACTCAGTCATTAAGGACATTATTTTTATTCATTTATTCACTCATGCCCTACTCTGTGTTCAGCTTGCCTGACCGTGGGAGGGCCATTGCAGGTGTGTGTGTGTGTGTGTGTGCACGGGGTGGGGGTGGGATGAGAAGATTTTCTTCAAGCCCTAGCACTGATGGGGCTTTGTGGTGACACTGGCCTTTTCATTCCTGCTGCCAGGAGCAAAGAAACTCTCTCGGAGGCAGTGGTTCTTTGACGCAGCATTGGAGCAGCTGGAGGGAAGCCAGAGAGCCTGCACTCATGTCCTGCTCATGGGACATCAACAGCTGGCTGGCCACTGTGTGAACAGAATGCTGCTTTGATGGGCCCATGGTCTGATCCAGCAGGGCTCTTCTAATACCTGGTCAAGGTTTAAGAGATACAAAAGAAAATAAGCCTAACCCCTTGCGATTAAAAGCGGTGGAAAGACTGCTGATCGTTCCGCTGTCAATGGTCATATACAGGTAATTGCTTAAGGTGTCTTTAATATATTATGTACCAAAGCTGTCCTGTATACTTCAAGAACATCTGGACTATATAGTATTACATAAAACCATCAATTAAAAACAATAAACAATAAAACCAAACCAAATGTGTTTCGACCCAATATAGTCTTCCTCAGTGGTATACTAAAATTAACATACATATGAAGTACAGAAAATTGTTTTTGGATCGTTTTGGCCACTATTCTGTTGCTTTTTTAAAAACGGCTATAAAAAGCCTACTGGATTCAGGTTGTTTCTCAAGCTAGTGGCTTTTATGTATGCCCTCCTGTCCCACCTGATAAGGTGGTTTAGGACGGACAAAGAGCTATTTTATGCAACAGGTCTAGCACTGCTTGTGATAATTCAGTATGTTACTGGCTCTACTAGCAGCCTAAATAGTAACATACTCAAGGTTTAAGAGATAACACACTAGGGATGTTCTAATGAACCCCCACGTGTATTCAAAGAATGTGTCTCCTGGCCAAACATGTCCTACACTGATGCATTCCCTCCCACCCCAATCTTGTGCAAGGTTCCAAATCACGGTGTGTGTGTGTGTGTGTGTGTGTGTGTGTGTGTGGTGGTGGTGGTGGTGGTGGTGGAGGAGGAAAGCTGGCATGAGGCTCCCCTTCTGAATATGGTTCCTTCCAATGCATGGACATGTACCACCCAGAGAGCTTTGGCTATTGGATGGTATAGAAATGCAATAAACAAACAAGTAAAATGTGACTGTGGGGTTGTCCTCACTTTCTCCACAACCACAGTGGTTAACAGTATGACGCGAACAAGGGTTTAAATACAGGTGGAAAAATCTCTTTCAGATTGAGTTCCAAATTCTATTTTGCAGAAGCTCTGAGGGGCCCCATTCCAGGGGTGGTGCCCAAAACATATTTAAAAATATCAGCATATTGTAGCTGAATGCTGAGAGACTCAGGACAGACAAAAGGAAGAACTTCACACAGCACAGAGTTAAACTATGGAATTTGCTACCACAAAATATGGACAGCAACCAACTTGGAGAGCAGATTAGACACATTCATGGTGGATCAGGTTGTCAATGCTACTAGTCATGTTGGCTTTATATGACCTCCAGTATTGGTGGTCATGTTCTTCTGTATACCAATTCCTAGCGAACCCAAGTGAGAGGGTGCTATTGCCCTCATGGCCTGCTTGCGGTCTTGCCAAAGGTGTTGGGTTGGCCACTGTGGGAGCCAAATCCTGCACTCAATAGGCCTTTGGTCTGATCCAGCAGGATGTTTCTGATGGTCTGAACATCAAGGATGAACAAGCTATTAAAATACTCTGTTTCATATTTCCTTGTATAAGAAAGCATCCTTTGCAGTGAAATGCACTATATAACTTGCTTGTGTGGTTTGAAATATGGAGCACATGGAAGGCAATGCCTGAAAAAGGCTATTGCTGATGAAGTTCGCGGTGCCGATGTGCCCTAAAAGTTCTTTAACGAAAAACTCTTGACATCAGAAAGAATCAGCAGCATGTTAAGAATAATGCAGTCCTAAAACAAGATCTCAACTCAGTTCTTCTTTCATGGTGGTTTATTACCAACTCATCATGTGGTTAAAAGAGGAAACAGCTGTTGAAACGATGTGGTATTGACTGGGCAAATGTTGACTACTTTATGGCATCTAGACAGCTAGTATACTAGCTGGAGGCCTGTTTCAGGCGAGGTTTCTATAATGGGCTGCGAGTGGATCCTACTGTGCTATAGTTATCTTAGAGGCCATAATCATGTAAATCTGCACGAAGCAAGTGCATGGTTAATTGGGAGACAGAAGCCACAGCAGCTAAGGATTAAGGGTTGTCGAACAGCAGCCGCTTGCTTGAATTTCTTCTTCCTGTCTCTCAAATTTCTTGCTCCCTTTTTGTCATTTGCTGAATGTGTAACTGGTTTGCCAGCTACACACGGGCAAAAAAAAGAAGACATAGGGCTGCACAAAGATTGGTTTATGCTAATTTATCTGTATAGATGCAAATCCAGAAATAATTTCTATAATTTAAGTGGAAATACAATACATATCACTGTAGTGGGGAAAACTGTGACTGGTATGCCTGCTCCATCATCCTGACCAGGTATTAAGTGTTGATGGGCAACTTCAAAGCCCATCCTCTCCCCTTCTTATGGTTTCTTGTGGGTTTTTCTAATCTCCAAACTTGACTCAGACTGGACAGCCCTTCAAATAGAGGCTGTCCAGAAACCCATGGGGATGGACAACTGTAAGGTATTGGAAGTAGGGGGAGAAAGTGAAGCAGTTTCTGGTTTTTCAAAACATCTTTGGAAACATTTCAGCAACTTTGGGCTTCCTTTCTCCTGGAGGTCAGTGATAAATCTATGCCACTCTACCCCATTCTTTTATTAAAAATGAAAAGCACAGGATCAGTTGTAGACTCGATCGAGCTGTCTCCCAGTGTCTTCCTCATAAAGTGAACTGCAATAATAGCATTGTGTTGCTCTAACTCTTCAATTCCCTGGGTATAATTCTCAGGTGAGTTGGTTGCTCACCTCACACCCACTCTTCACCAGGAGCAGATCAGCTGCTAGCTAGAACTATAGAAATAAATAAAATAAGAGGAGCTTTTTAAAAATATATAATAAAAATCAAGGTTTTGTCTAAAGCTAGAAAATGCCCTGGCAACAATCAGCTTGAAAACATTAAGAGCTGCAGTATCTAAAGAAGTCTATCTTTACTTGGGACAACAGAAAGCCTTGTTGCACCTTTAAGGCCAACACACATATATATTTTTACAGTGTAAGCTTTCATAGACTAGAGTCCATTTCATGAGATGCACCTTTTTTCTCTTGCAAATAACCCACCTTATATGGTCCTCCTCTTCTCCATTTTATCTTCACAACAACCCTGTGAGGTGGGTTAAGTTGAGAGTCAGAGACTGGGCCAAAGCCACTAGGCCTTCTCTTGATGAAGGGTTTGCCCTGGGGTGGATTCAGAGAAGCGGCAGGTCATCTACATGTCACAGCCGCCATTGTGGGGCAAACCCCAGAAACTCCGCTGAAAAAAAGTCGGGCACTTACCCTGACTTTTATGGCTGCGGAGGCATGTCATAGCCAATGGCACACCCTGATTGGTTGCCATCAGCTGGGAAGGGAAAAGGGCAGACGTCTGGGAGCTCAGGAGAGCCCAGAATCCCTGTAAATAAATTTTAAAAATGGCAGGGGGGAGGGGAGGGGAGGGGAGAGAAACGCCCTGTTGCTCGTCTGCATTTTTGTTGTTGTTTATCTGTATCTGTAGAGAGCTTTGCCATCAGTTTGTACGAGGTGAGCTGTTCTCCTACATACATAGTAAAAATAAAGAGTCGTTCCTTCGCTTTCAGGGTTGGGGAAATTTCCCTATCACCATGCTTAGGGTCTTTGTATAAGCCTAGACCCTAATGCCTGCCCCTTTCCTTTGGCAGAATGCAGCATTTCTTGCTGGCTCTCTCTAATCTATTCCTCCATACCAAATCCATTTCGTGGCTAAACTCATATTTAAATAACCAATTCTTGGCTGTGCCTTTAGCAAGCAAGTGCTCGATTCAGTGTGAAAGGAGGCTAGGATTTTGAGCATCTAGGACTCTCAAAATAATGTCCTGTAACGCAAAGGTTTCTGACGCATTACATTTTAGTTATTTTTTCAGTTGATGAACATATACGTAAATCCCAGTTACAGAGGAAAGAAAGAAAATAATAAAAGCAGCCATTAGCAAGACTAGCAATATATAAATCAAAACACCCAAATGATATTTCTGAATCCTTCACAGAAGGCATATTCACAGTGTTCATATAGTTGCACAGATACATAAAATTCTTCTAACCCCTCTGTAGAAATAAAAATACAGGCTCCCTTTACCATCTAGTTAATCCAGATAATACTCCCATTTATGTGAAAGAGGCTTGACCAGCCAATTAAAAAGCTAAATTTGTTTTTCTCCCATTATCTCTGTGTCAAGGCTAGAGACAAATAAATTACAATTATTCTCAGCGTCTCCATCTATTTTAGGAAACGCAATGCTGAGAAAACAAAAGGGCCAAGTGACAACTGCAGGAAAACAAAGAAAACGGGGCCCTCCTCCTCCTTCTTAAAAGGTCAGAAGGAAAAGAAGCTCTGAATTCCATTAGTATGTGGCTTTCATTCTGATTCTGTGATGGTTGCAAGATTATTTCAATCAATACTGCCTTTTGTCCTTCAGCCTCATGGATTCCTGATTCAGCGGGCTTCAAAGTGTTATCAATTACAGCAGCAGTGTGGGCAATGAAGCTTTCATGGAGGTTCTCAAAGCCCGTGACATTAGCAGTAGGAGAAACATGGTGCCTTCCTGACCACACAATCACACTCCTGTATTTATTAATTAAACTATTTGTACCCTGCCTTACCAGCCACATATATGTGCTCCAATGTAGAAAACAATCAACAGTAAAAACAAGATCAATAAAACAATAATAAATGGCATAATACAAAAAGATACAAAACAGGGAAGGACAACAACAACAATCCAGGCCTAAACATAAACTAGAGGGAGAAGAAAACTTAAATTATGCCAAAAGCACACCGGAATAGCCTTGTTCTTATCTGGCATTTGAACACCAACAGGGAGTGGAGGTCAGATGAGCTTCTTAGGATACAGCTCCATAACCTGGGTGCCACAACCAAGAAGTCCCTATCCTGTGTGCTAACCCACCGAACTCAAAGTGGTGTTGAAGACTTGAGTGAGCAAGTAGGTTCACATGGAAGGAGATGGTCTATTAGATATACTGGCCTCAGACCATTTATTTTAGGTGTTCAAACATCATTACAAACATAAATATGTTCACGTCGCAGAAGGGTTGGCAGTGCACAAGAAAATACCCAGAACTGTACCTCTAGTTGACAACTTAAGAGTCAAGATTACGGATTCCCCCCCAAAAGTCCGCTATTTCTAACATGGCAGAAGTCAGACACAGCATTTTCTTTAACCATTTGCACCACTAATTTCAGTGCATGGGCAATAGTGAGTCTTGCAGGTCCAATACAAAAGTAAAAGCTATGCTGCCTTGTGAGCATCGTAAATAAGGAATTGTATGACACAATTGATCTTGCATCAGCTCCTTCTGTGACATGACAAGGACATACCAACATGGGGTTCATCACATCCAGATCAAGTACATTAGAGGTGGGAAGGAGGTAGATAGTTGGGCGATCTGCTGGAGGGAGGACCAGGAGTGGTCTGTGAGCACAGTTCCAGTATCAAAAAGCAATTCCTGGGCTGAGTACGTGCTCCAAAGTACCATGTTTCTTAATTCTAAAAGTATGCCTGGCCTCCTGCCACCATTTTGCACCCAGCTGAGATTGGGGGATCTCTGGATTCTAGTAAAGAACAAAGAAGATCTTGTAAGTCTGAGGTCTGGTGTAAATCTTATGAACCTACGAAGCTGCCTTGAACCATTGGTCTATCTACTCCAGCATTGTTGATTCTGACTGGCAGCAGCTCCCTCTGCTTTGCGGCAGATACCAGGGATTAAACCTGGGACCTTCTGCCTGCCAGCTGTGTGCTATACAACTGAGCTATGGCCCCTATCCAAGTCACATGATGTCTCTGCAGTTAGTATAGGTCCTCCAGTAACTGGCATGGTAGACTGGCAGAAACACGGGTAGGTTGGCCACATAAGAATCACCAAATAAGAGGTCAAAAGAGAATAGACATGCATAAAATTTGCACATACTAATTTATAGGCATAGATGCAAATTTAGAAGTAATTATCATTTAAATAAAAATACAGGATATCTCATAATGTGGAAGACAAAGTGACCTGTGTGCAGTGCTCGGTCTGCTGTCCAGGAACTGTTACTGGGCAATTTCAAGGCCCAGTTGTTCCTTCTGGTGGTTCTTTATACTGGACCTGAACTGGACAGCCTTTTAAATAGAAGATGCCTCCAATGTAGACAGTCTTCTAGAAGCCATTCAAATAGAGGGTTGTCCTCTGTAAAAGAGGACACTTGGCACCCTATTTCTTGTGACAAATTGGGACCATTGTCCCTTTACAGGTTTGGGGTCCTAGGGGTTGGATAAGGCTCCGTGGGAGTAAGCCAAAAGTCGAAGGATTCAAAGTCAGCGAAACAGTTAAACCGTCTCATCTTGATAGGCCACTTAAGCTGGAGTGATTTACCAAAGGACTAGACACACTTCAAGGTCAATAAACAGGCATGATTGATTGTGGGTGGTCAGCCACAAGAAGAGAGTTAGGTCAGGCACAGCAGCAGCTAAGCTGGGTAAACCAAACTGAACAGCTCCACAGCCAGGAATTTTGTAATGAACAGTCCACTAGGACAACGTGAAGCAACACACCTTTAGATCCAAGAAATCGAAAGTTTACAGAGTTATTTATGAATTAATTGTTAAGAAAATAAAATTTAATCACATTTCAATTTTGGCAGGTTTTGTAGTTGGGAACCACTGCGCACAATTTGGAAACATTCATTCATGCCTACAGGAAACATGGTAATATATCTAGAGCAGATAGCCATATAATGAGAGAAAGAACAGTTGTATGGAACAAGCTTGCTCTATAGGTTTACGGCTGCAAATTGGGTTTGATACCTGCTGTCTAGCTCGCCATATGTGCAGACCATCTAAATTCTTTCTGGGCTTGCAGTTCCTATAAAACGATCCAAAGGATCAGCCAAAACCACACCACCAACACAGAACCTGTAAGCATAGCTACAAATCATTCTCACAGAAAATAGCCACAAGCTAGAGCAGTAATGGCTAACTGTTTGGGCACGTGTGCTACAAGTGAAGTCCAAAGTATGGCTTAGGAGAGGAGCTGCCTCTCAGTGGAAAAGCACCTGTTTTGCATGCTGAAGGTCCTAGGTTTGATTTCTGGCATTTCCAGGTAGGGCTAGGAAAATAATCCTGCCTGAAGCCCTGAAGAGCTTCTGCCAGTCAACGTCAACAAGACTGGGCTAGATGGAGCCATGGTTTGACTCCAAATAAGGCAGCTTCCTATGCTCCTATAGTGTGAATGATACAGCACAGATAGAGCTCCCAATGATTCAGGGCGCTTTGCTTCTAGTCTACTCAGCCTGGGGAGCAGTCAGCAGTGCTGTGTGGTGTGGTAGTGGCTGGCAGAACTGCAGGCTGAGTCTATCTGCTCTTCTCCTGTCCTTGCTACCTGGGCCATTGCTCCCTCTTGCGTCACAGATTGACCAGCCAGGACCTAGAACAGTCTTCCCCAACTTGGTGCCCTCCAGATGTTTTGGACTACAACCCCGGTCATTCCTGACCACAGTCCATCCTGGCCACAGAAAGAATGTAAAAATTGACACTTCCCAAGAAACCGAAGGCTGACCAAGCAATGTACAGTACATTACATTACAGAGACACACAGTTGTCAATGTACCATACAATACAGAGACAAACAACTGTCAATGTACCGTGCTTCACACACATTAGCTGTGCAGGCAATCGCCTAAAAGGCTGCTGTGTATGAATTATTAAAAGATCAAAATACACGGCTGGATCATCAACTTCAAAGAATGCACGTGATTTCTGTCCACGCTACTAATTAGTAACATGAAATAACAGGCACTGTAGCAACATGCAACTAAGCTGGGCAGTTATCCTGCCCTTCAGGAACGTTAGTATTGTTTATTTATCAGTGTAAGTTAGGCACTGTTCCTTTGGTAAATCACTCCAGCTTCTCTACACAAAGGCATTTTATCCCACAGTTTTACTGGGGTTTTACTTCTGTATTCTTTGTGGGATTAAGATCGCTCCTTTTCATGACTTCCACAACTTTTTCCAGGGGAGTTCCTTTATCTGCAAGCTCTATAGGTTTTCATTGTACAGCCACTGGATGGCGCTGTATTATAGCACCACTTCCTCTTTTCACAGAGAAATTCAACTTGGCATATTTAAACATTTTATTATCCACAGTCTTAAAAAAAACACCCCAGGATAAAGGTCAGAATTCATGGGAGAGGCCCTAGGGCTTGACAGTGTAGTGTACAGGACCCACAAACCTCCATGAGTAACCAATCTCAGTCCCTATGTGGAGAAGCCCTTAGTTTCTTGAGCCTGCCAATAAGAAAATAGTGCTGGTAATGAAGCTGCGTCACCATCTCTGACTGGTAAAAGAAACCAGAATTTGACAGGGCTGTAATGAATATTACTGGCCAGACAGTTGAGCCTCATTTGGATAATAGAATTGTTTCCCACTGGCATAAACTGCAGCCTCCTTCAGGTATGCTTTTTCTGGCTCCCAAGTCACCTGTGCAACCCACTATGACTGACTTTGTCCCAGACACTCATCACATGGGGAATGAAGTGGGAAATCAGCACATTTATATAACAAGGTGCTTCAGTAAATAGGAGCGCTGCCTAAATTGAGTTATGGTGAATTATGGGACTGAAGGTGGAAATGCACGATGGATAACCAAGAAGTTTAAGGCCTGTTGCAAAGTTAGCATCGGGCACATAGCTTTTCTTTGTAATCATACTAACAGCCACATTTGAATGCACACCTTCAGTTGAAATTAATCAGGGCGCACATCCACTTAATCTTCCTATCATGATCATCATTATGGTGCTAGAATGGTTTCACGTAAGCTTGTCTCCCCAAGATAGGAGCAGTGGAGGAGGCATGATGCTTTTCTATGGAGCTGCTGCAACCTTGGGTGATGAGGATACCAAAGGAGAACAGATGGTCCCTGCTCAGCAAGTAAACAACACAACCTTGAAAGAAATGGAGAACGACTATAGATCTGAAACTCTATCTGCAGTTGGGGTTTGTTTTAGTGGGTCAAACTTTTGGTGGACTAAGGCTGTCTTTTTCTTAGCAGGTGTCATATTTCTGCACTTCCAGGAAATGTCAGTTTTAGGGTTCCATTAGGACTGTAAGTCCCAGATCTATGATCAGAGGTATCTTCTGAACAAAATGACGGCATTCCTCAGAGAGAAGAGCCAAACTGCTGTTTCTGCTTTGAAATGACAGGTCTTCATGTGTCCCTCATAATACTGAACTTAGTTGTGTTGGATTTTAGGAACATAGGAAGATACCTTCTATGGGGTCCATCCAGCCCATTATTACCTATTGTCACTGACAGCAGTTCTTTAGGGCAGGGCTGGGCAGGAATAATAATAATAATAATAATAATAATAATAATAATAATAATAATAATAATAATTCTTACCCGCCTCTCCATCCTGATTGAGGCAGGGAACAACAGAAAAAGTAGATCTCCAGATGTTCAGCTCCCAGAAGCCCCTGCCAGCATGGCCACTGGTCATGAATGCTGGAAGCGGAAGAGATCTACTTTCCATTGACCCTTGCTCTAGGGTTGCCTTCCTCAGCCTTGTGCCCCCCAGATGTGTTGCATGATAATGCCTTTCATGCACGGGCCGGGGTGATGGGAGCTGTAATCCAACACAGCTGGAGGGCACAGGTTGGAGAAGGCTGTCCTAGAGTCTTAGACAGCAGTCCTTCCCATCTCTTGCAACTGAATCCTTTTAATATTGAGATGCCAGGGATTGAACCTGTCCTGAATGCAAACTACTGTACCATGGTCTCCACTCTTTAATTTTACTTCTGTATACCTTTCATGCTATGTGGTATAATTTTTCTGCTATATGGTTTACATTCTTTGGGGAAAGCGGAACAAAAGAGAATTGGGTTTCTCCATAAACTCATCAAAACCTCAAGTATTTCTTAGTAAATTGTAACCTGTTTGGCTGTGGACACTCTAGACATGAGAAAAGGGATTTTCTTGGCAGTGAGGAAAAAACAAACTGTGCATCCTGGCCATCTATGTATAAAAACACATTTCAATGCTACCCAGTGCATAAAACTGGGGAAGCTAACAAGTAGTGAGTCTTCCAGAACTGTTTCAGAAGGTTTCAACACATATTGTTGTAACGGGCAACATGCAGGCACTCTAAGACTAGAAGTATTTCTTGTTCTAAATATGGCACTAAAGGGCTGAGAAGCTCTGTGCAAACTTTTACGATCTACTCAATAGATAGCGATCACAATCATGCCCAAAGTGGCGTCGTGCAGTGTTTCTCAGCGGTTGTTACACAATTTACAGAATACAAAAAGAAAGTAGTTAAGAAAAGAAGGAGCTCTAGCTAGATAACCTAGGATCAAAGATTTTAGCCAACGCAAATAGCCTACAAACCACTGTAGACACATCATCTCAATTGCAGCACATGCAAATTCACAGCGCATAGCTAAGTGTTCAGTGCATTGCTCTGAAAGTGGACACATGGATGCAAATTCACTTTGCCTGGTACAAGAGGTAATTCCTATAAGCTGTAGCCTTAGCTACTGTTGATGCCAATTTCCTGGCATAAAAGATAGATGCTGTAAATAGATGTATTTTCCCAGTTACTAATGGTAAAGAGTTTCTGATTTTTGTTTGAGACAGCCAGCCATATAGAGTAAGCACACATAGAATAACTGAAGTGTCTTGAAATATGATTTGTGGTCTTTTAGAGAAAGTGGCTTGCATTCTCTTAACTCCCTGGGTGCTTAAAGATAGTCCTCTTTAAAAAAAAAAAAAATCAATGAGCAGAGTATGTCAGTTATCAGTTGTTCCCAATATCCCCCCCATGCTACACTCTCTTTTTCTCTGAAATTCTTCCATCAAAAGGCACTTTTGGGTTGGTGCACACTTTTCTTATGGCAAAAAAGGTCCCATGCAACCACAATCCATTACATAGGTCTCCAAGGAGCCCGGTTTTTCTACAATCCATCACAAGGGGAATCTTGTTAAGTCCAAGTCTCCATAGGCACCATGGATTCTTTTGTTCCAACAGATGGAAGCAAATTCTCTTCATCCAAGAAGCGAAAGGGGAACTGGACTAGAAATCCATGGATCTTCTTGAGTTCTTCTGCTGCTTTAGCAGGATTCTCGCAAGCAAGCTTATGTTTGATGATGAAGTCCCGTAGCTGGGCTAAGTTATTTACTTCATCACTGGGAAGGCATCGGAAGACCTAGTTAAGGAGATGATAGAAGAAAAGGGTGTGAGGATAGAAGTTTTTGCAAGGGTGTATCTACACTAGAGACTCACCCACTTTAAATCTCTTGCCCACAAAGCTATGATGTTCTCATTTTTTCCTTTACTTCCTTCAGGAGCAAAGACTGAGTAAATACTTCACCTTATCAAAAATAGTAGCATTGCGTGCAGCTGTTGAAATCCACACTTCCTTGAAGAACTTGTCAGAGACAGGATCCTGGATATCATTAGGGTCTGCTGAACTGCCCAGAACAACTCTGAGAATGGGAGAGAGACAAAGAAAAACAAGGGGAGAAATTATACATTATTAAGAGATCTTGCGCAATCATTCTCAGAGTCAGGAATATGAAATACAAAAGAGGGTTCTAAGAAAGTATCCAGAAGTTTCTAAAACAAAAGCCAAACAGAAGTTGGAGCTGATCGCGAATGAAGAAGGAAGCATAGAATAAAGACCCAGATTCCAGAACTTGGGTTAAACTAGGGGCCTCTTTCATAGAATCATAGAATAGTAGAGTTGGAAGGGTCCTATAAGGTCATCGAGTCAACCCCCCTGCTCAATGCAGGAATCCACCTTAAAGCATACCTGACAGGTGGTTGTCCAGCTGCTTCTTGAAGGACTCTAGTGTGGGAGAGCCCACAACCTCCCTAGGTAACTGATTCCATTGTTGTACTGCTCTAACAGTCAGGAAATTTTTCCTGATACCCAGCCGGAATCTGGCTTCCTGTAACTTGAGCTCATTATTCCGTGTCCTGCACTCTGGGATGATCAAGAAGAGATCCTGGCCCTCCTCTGTGTGACAACTTTTCAAGTATTTGAAGAGTGCTCTCATGTCGCCCCTCAATCTTCTCTTCTCCAGGCTAAACATGCCCAGTTCTTTCAGTCTCTCTTCATAGGGCTTTGTTTCCAGACCCCTGATCATCCTGGTTGCCCTCTTCTGAACACGCTCCAGCTTGTTTGAATAATATGGGAAGTTCACCCCTCCTTGGATCTGGATGTGAAGGTGTGGGAATCAATGGGTCGTTCTTCAGGCCACTTGCCTGGCTTTATGGGCAAACATTCTCCAAAGCCAGGAGTCAGGGAGAAACCCAGCCCCTTCCTTATATGACAGTCTGCAAGTGTGGGGAGACCAGCCCACGTCACCCCGACCCAAAGCCTCACAGCTTGGAGTAGGTGAGGCAAGGGAAGAAATTATACATTATTAAGAGATCTTACACAATCATTCTCAGAGCCAGGAATATGAAATACAAAAGAGGGTGTTAAGGAAGTATCCTGATGTTTCCGCAACAAAAGCCAAACAGAGGTTGGGGCTGATTACCAGCCCGAGTTTTGGACTTTCTGTTTCAAAGTCTTCTTCTTCACATTTAAGGTGGGATGTCCAGGAAGCCTCAATTTCAGAGAGGCAGCAGTGTGTGAGATGGAGAGGGGACCGCTTTCATTTATCCTGTGGCAGCTACCCTGCTGGTTATCTGGTCAGTTTGATAGCAGCTGCAATTTAAGAAGGATTGCTAATTGTATTTCACAATCTGGCAGTGGCAGCCTTAATTTCAGAGAGGCTTTCCAAAAAAGGGAGCCTTTCAACAAGAAGACAGTATACCACAAAGAGGATTAAAAAACCAAAAAGGAAGGGGGGACCCTGTGAGAGTCAGTGTGTGTAGCTAGGCAAACTTCCTGCGAACTGATTCCAGGTTTTGCAGTTGAAATGATGGCGGTTCATTCATAAATCCAAATTATAGCAACACAGGAAGCTGCCTTATATCTCATCAGACCACTCGTCTATCTGGCTCAGTATTGTCTACGTTAATTGGCAGCAGGTTCCCATGGTTTGAGAGAGGAGATTTTCCCAGCCCTACCCGGAGATGCTGGGGACTAATCCTGGGACCTTCTGCCTATAAATCTTTCACTGAGCTATAGCCTTCTGTTGGATGAAAGCTGGGATCCAAGTGAGATACATAAATAGATGGATAAATAAAACAGATAACTGTATCAATCCAACACCTTAAGGTGCCTTCCTGAAAGGTGATTTTGTGCATCCTTCCGCAATCTGGTACCCTCCAGATTTTTTAGACTACAACCCCCAGCATTCCTGACCATTGGCCATGCTGGCTGGGGCTGATGGGAGTTGAAGTCCAAAACATCTGGAGGGTATCAGGATGGGGAAAGCTGTTATACTGTATTAATCCTACTCTTGACACCCAAAGGTTGAGGGAGAAATACTTCTGCCCTTTTAACACGGCTGTAATGTTTAATCCATTGATCAGACCGGGGGACGGGGGACCCTTTTAATTGACTAAAAAGATGCCCTCGATTAATAAGATGTTTAAAAACCATATGCAGACTGCAGATGGCAAGTGGCATCATAGAAAAGGCATTCCTCATGGGTTTTTTTGACACAGAAGTTCCCTATAATCATTGTCAGTTCTTCTACAGCCATGGCTAGACCAAGCCTATATCCTGGGATTGTCCCAGGATCATCCCTGTGCATCCAAATGACACACAGGGGATCCTGGGAGCAGGCAGGGACAACCCCTGCATTTGCCTAGGATAATTCTTAGGTCTAGCTAAGGCCTAAGATTATGCTTGAGATGGGACATTTGTGAGCATCACAAATATGGTTTTTAGATTTGCTTCACAAATATGGTTTTTATCCCTATGCATATCTAACTGATAGAATAAGGGTAGAATCCTATGCATCTTTAGACAGAAAAAAAGTCCTACAACTCCCAGCATGCCCCAGCCATAGATTGCAATCCTATGCTCACGTACTTGGGAGTAAGCCCTATTGAATTCAATGGGACTTACTTCTGCGTGGACTTGTATAGGACTCCATAATGGAACTAATTAATATATTTTTAAAAAAAAATTAATTGACTTTCAGCTCTACTTTCAATGAAGCAGCTTTTGGCAGACATAGTACCTAAAGCACTGAAGGCGGAGAGACTGAGCAAATTTTCCGGCTTTGTAGGGTTCCCCATCCATCACGGAATCCACGGTGTCCGTGTCCTGTACGATGACGGCCATTTCGCTGTCTCGTTTCCCCAGCATGCTGCGGTCATTGATGTTAGCAGAGCCTACGAAAGACATGGTGTGGGAAGAAACACAGAAAATGCTGCCCATGTTATGAATAAAGGAGCCCTTTAAAATAGCTCCAAGGACCATACAAACTCATTGCCATGTTTCAGGTGGCACCATAGTGCGCAACAGCACAGATGACAACCCATGATCAGGGGGGATCCGCACGTCGCTCCCAGAGCGCTTCTATGCGACCCCAGTGCACCCCGAAAACGATAGTCTGATTTCCCTGTAAAAGAAACGAGGAAGAGCCGTCCATGCTGCCGCCGCTGCCGACAAGGAGAGCTCTCCGCCGGTGAGGAGAGCTCAGCAATAGAAGGCGGGGTGAAGAGCGGAAGAAGCTCTCTACCCCGCCTTCTTTTGCCGAGCTCTCCTCGCCGGCGGAGAGCTCTCCTCGGCGGCGGCGGCGGCATGGACGGCTCTTCCTCGTTTCTTTTACAGGGAAGTCAGACTATTGTTTTCGGGGTGCACTGGGGTCGCATAGAAGCGCTCTGGGAGCGACGTGCGGATCCCCTCCAGGAGTGGTCTTGGACAGTAAACAGAGCATTTCAAATTTGGTGATAGCAGTAAATGAATCTGCCACAGGGGGAAAAAATCCTACAATTTGCATGCTTTATTTCAATTGCATCAGTAAGTAGGATGCTTAGTTTTCACAGAAAGGATTTAATTTACATTCTAGTCTTTTGGAATGATGAGAGTAATCACACGGGGGAAATCACGTTTCCTTACCGTTGCTTCTTCACACTTCCTCATTCTTCCCGGAGGGGAAAGAGGAAGTAAACAAAGACTATGGGGTCCATTCAGAGGCTGTTTTTATCGCATGGCTTTTCCTGCACAGAGCAGGTCACAGCACGTTCTTTTTTTTAAAAAAATGGACTTAGGGTCTATTTTGCGATGGAAAAACGAGTGGAAGGAGCAGGAGGCACATGGGAGGTGGACGTCATCATCTAAAGTAGGGGTGTGCACGCTCCCTACTCTTCGCCACGCTCTGCCGGCCCCCCAATCCTCTTCGCCTCCGCCTTAAGGGGAGGCGAAGCACCTCGCTCCGCTTCTAATTTGCCGGTCCGATTAGAAGCGGAGCACATCCCTAATCTAAAGGATGCACGTACAGCCGTAAGTGGGCAGTAGCGAGTGTGCAATAAAATGCTCGTCTGATGAATCTCGATAATAGGATAAAGCAGGGGTGCAGACCTCAAAAGCCACATCGGGCCCTCTGGGGGTTTCCTAGACAGCCCCCCCATTTCCCATGGCACCACCTCCACCCCATGGCCACCAATCGTGTTCATGGGCTACTTCAAGGCCCCCTCCTGCTTCTCTACCCTTCTTATTTCTGTTTCTCTTTAAACTGGACTGAACAACCCTTCAAACAGAGGACACCTTCAAATAGAGGACTCTCCACTGCCAGCTCTCCAAAATAAAGGGCCATCCTTTGTAAAGTAGGACACCCAACTACCCTACATGAGCACCAGTGCCTCTATGCTGCCAAGTCCACCCATCATATAAACTATTCATGAGGCCACATCAGTTCTCCAGCCAGTTCAAAACACCTTCTTTGCTAGCAGGCGGTAAAGAACTGATGGAATCACCTCGGCCAATTTGTGCAAATTCTAAAGTCAATCGATATAAATGCCTTGTGAACATTATCCATTTTTTTCTCATTTATGAAAAAAACCGAGGCTGGTAAAGGCTGACAGTTTTTGAGATGAAGATTTGTTAAGATAGCCTTTATGTCAAAGGCACCTCCTAATATAAAGAATCAAAACCCCATAAAAACAGCCAATAACATACTGGAGAGAAGTGTCTCTCTGTGTGTATAATACCCCATGCTTCATAAACTCTGGCATACAAGAGAAGGTTAAACAATTCTCAATCCAAATCACAAAAATATTCACAGCTTAATGTCTCTGGTAGCTCCAAGCTGTTTCTGTAGAGCAATGCAACAGCACTGGAGTGTAGCTATATCGAAAGGTCTGCTCTGCAGATTATCTCTGCGTAAGTTGGAACATGTGAAATATTGTGCCTTTTGCAAATGTTGCTGTTAGATGGGAGGCAGCGTGCCTTCCAGGTGGCCGGGGTGGAAGGGGGTGGGAGACAGTAGACTACTATTATACGTATCCTACAATCCTAGGGACAAGTAAGAAGCATACTTCACCTGTTAAGACAAGGAAGAAGTATACTTCACCTGTTATGTAGGTAAGTTGTCTTTTATTTGGGTAAAAATTACAGGCTGAGAGGAGGGAGCTTCCGCCCCTTCTAGAACCCTGCCTTGTGCTGTTCCTCCTCATTTTATGAGCTGGTGGAGGCTTGCCTCAGCCAGTGAAGAGGCAGGCGCAGCAGACGTTGGTGGCTCCGATGTCAGTAGGGTGGTGAATCCGCTCCGGGTTCCAGTCAGAACCAGTCAGAGCTCTAAAGAAGCTATCCAATTGTGCAAGGTGGGGAAGGGGAACAGGGTTTATGAATGAGGAAGGAAAAATATAAGCCTCCCCACCCTGCCTATAACAATCCCCTTGCAATTAGTCTCTGCAACTGTAATGAATTTAAGAAAAATAAGAGATGCAGTTTCATGCCACACAGTAAGTGTAACATGTAGTTGTGCCCTCTTTGTGCCTAATGCTAACCATGTAGGAAACACTGAAGTTGCAGAGGTGCAACTTCTTTCTCTACGTGGATGGTTTACAAGCTTCAGTGAGTCATTTTACTGAATTTATTGATGTTTTGTGTTTATGTTGCATGCTATTCTAGTTATTTCTAGTAGAAAAAAGGTTAATAATTAAGATCAACAAATATTAAATAATAAAATAACCAGGCTACTATGAAGAAATAATATCATTGTGTTGTTGATGTGTTGTTGTTTTTTGCAGTTCTGGGTTCTTACACAAAATGAGTGCTGTTGCATTCATGTTCTGCTTGTGGGTTTCCTGCGGGCAGCTGGTTGGCCACCGTGTGAACAGAGTGATGGTCTAGATGGGCCCTTGGTCTGATCCGCATGGCTCCTCTTGTGTTCTTATGCTTACCAGACAACAGTATACTGAATTTTCCTAACTGTATGGGAGGTAATATAAGCAAGGCAGGGCCTATTTCTTGTTCCAAGCAGAATGAGTTAAGGCTGTCCTTTGCAACCTCCAGTAGAAAAGAGAGAGTAACAAGAAGAAGGATGACTTTTTCTTGACATATTGCTCACCCCACTCCAATCTCTTGGAAAATAAGCTGATGGCGCGCACACATATTGGCATAAAGCACCCAGATTTCACAGCATGTTCTGTTCTTTGAGGAGCAAATGACAAATTGCCAAAATTTTGAGGCAAATCCCAAGTTTTAAAAAAGCCAGATGGACCTGGCTCTCTACAGAAGATCTTCGTGGCAAATGACAAGTGGAAATTTCCTTTACCAACCAGTTTTTCTTCCTTACTGCGTCAGATTGTATTGAGTACAATACTCAAGCCAGGGTGGTCTCACTTATGATAAGGCTGCCATCTTTTTACCTAACGTGTTTTTAGTGGCTGTAGCACAAGAAGAAATGCAACAGGAGGGAGATCTAGCTGTATTTAGGAGCACACACCTTCAGGAAGAAAACCATGCATGGTGACTGAGGGCGCTCAGCTTGGATGTCCCTTGGCTGAGGCCTACAAAAACAACCATAATCATGAAAAATAAAAAATGGAATCAAGTCTCCTTTGGGCCTAGAAGCAAAGTACTTTTGATCACAGTGAGAGAGATCTCAGCCTGACAGCTAGTGTAGGAAGACTGGAAAATAAGCAGGGCATCTAACTTATCACTGTTTCTTCAGAGACTTCCCATGCTTTAATTTGCTCCCAGATGGCCTGTAAGTCCCATGGAAACTTCCCTGGGTCGGGTTAGTTGATTCCTGGATATTGGCTAACAACTGCAACATTTCAGAGCAGTTGACTCCTGGACATTGGCGCTAACAACTGCAACACTGACTCCCTTTAACTCAGAGGCAAGGGCCGTGCTTAGTGGTAGGGCACTTGCTTTGCATGCAAAAGGTCACAGGTTTCAACCCCAATATCTCCAAGAAGAGCTGGACACACACCTGCCTGAAATCCTGGAGAGCCAGTGCTGCAGGTGAGTATTGACAATACTGGGCTAGACAGACCAAAGGTCTTAGTATAAAGCAGCTTCTCATGTTCCTAATTCAAACTTGTCTCGCCACCGTGTCTTTGATTTCCGTCAGCCCTTTCTTGCCCTTTATATTTTGCACTTTGCACGTTCTATACTGGATTTCCAAAAGGGAAGTCACCATTTTAGTGTGGGCCTTAATGATGGAACGGGGTGGGAAGATGGCGTGCACAGAATGAGTGAGAGGTGAGTGCACAAAGCAACCAGTGTGGTGGGCTTGTTTGCATGTGCGTGTGTGAATATCATGGTAGAGAATGGGATGTGTATGTGGGTAGGGGGGAAAAAGAAGTGGGATGGTTTCATTTTACATTAGGCCAGACTCAGTTATGTCTGTGTGGTAAACGGGAGAAAATATTTATTATAATCCAATGCATTTTGGACCCTAAAATCAGGGAAATTCAGGACGCAGAAGTTTTCAGAAATGAATATGCAGTCTCTTCAGCCCTCTTGTTTGATTTTGAATACCAGACCAATCTTCGGCCTAGCTGCCAGCCTCAGGCCTGCTGTCAGGTGGGATGGTTAGCAACTGTTGGCTCAGCTACTGACAGCTGGAAGCCACAGGCCTGTGACTCATCCGCCACTCTTACAAAGCCACAAAGCTGTGGTGATGGCCACAATGCTTAGACAGCTTTAAAAGGGAGTTAGACCAATTCATGGAGGAAACCTCTACCCTATACCAAGAGTGAACTCATTATTTGAGGGTGGATTCTTACATATATACTCATTTACCAAGAATGAATTCATTCTTGAGTGTGGATCCTTATATCACCAAAACAACATTGTCTACTAACAAGAGGGAGGTATTAGCAGGCTCAGGGAAACCTCAATGTTTGCAGAGGTACAAAAAAAAAAAAAAAAAAATTAGGGGGAAAACAACCTAGATGGATTGGTGGTTGGTTGGGGACATGCCACAAAACAGCCACAAAAATGAGGACTGAGCATACTGAATGATGGGAGTGGGGTGATGGAAAACCAGTTGGTGGAGGGGAAATGGAATGGACAGGAGCACTGCACTGCAACATTTTGTTGCAGTGCTATTAACCATAAAGACTATATGGAAGTTCCAGGTTCAGAGTCACCAGTTGCTGAGGAGCAACGACAGGACAGGGCAGTTGCTTTCATCTCCTGCTTGTGGGCTTCCCAAAAGGCATCTGGTTGGCCACTCTAGGAATAAGCATGCTGGGTTTGAGAGGGTTCCGGAGGGCATAGCTAGACCAGCCGATATCCCTGGGATCACCCTGGGATCATCCCTATGCATTCACATGACACATAGGGGATCCCAGGAGCAGGGAGGGATGATCTCTCCCTTGCTCCAGGATATCGGCCTACCCTTTTTTTGTGGTTTTCCCACAGTCTCAGGATGATCCCGAGACCGCAGAATGTGTGGGTGGGCGTCGCAGGTTGTCCTGGCTCCTCGTGAGTAACCGCCATCAGGGGCGGGGGGAGAGGGGAATTTTTTTTTAAAAAAAAAGTACTGTTTTGCATTCAAGCGCTCGGGCTTCTTTAAAAAAAATCCCTAGGACGTCGAGTGCCGCGTGTAGACAAGAGGGAGATCTCGCGATAGCCACATTGCAAGATCCTCCCTCCTCCGTCACGCTAGACCCGGTAGGTCTAGCCGTGGCCTAAGTCTTATCCAGCAGGGCTCTTCTTATGTACTTACAAAAATAAAGCAACATGTGGCTTGGACCCATCACACTCAAATCCTAAATGCTTGCCCAGCTGTACTTGAAGATGATTTAAATTTCTTATGGCCCAATCCTACACCCATTTAGACAGGGGGGGGGGAATCCTACAACTCCCAGCATGTAGGGAGTTTAGGACTTTTTTCTCTGTCTAAACATGCAAAGGATGCACTCGTAGACACCTTTCTCAGAAAATGACTCATGGCTTCGTACAATAGCGATCAAAACATACAACAAATTAAAATAATTTGGTTGTAACATCAAGTGTGGAGGTTGCTGCTTTGGCTGAGTGCTCAGCGAACACCCCTCTCAGTCTATGTATTCAGGCACCACAAGTCCCTCAGAAACCTGTCGAGGTATTTTAATTGGGATACTTGACGAACGTACTCTCTTACTTAACAAATTGCTCACTTACCGATGATGACGGTGTTGTCATCTGCAATCATCAGCTTGCTGTGGACGTAGATCAGTTCTGTGACAAGCTTCCCATCCAGCTCAGCGTAGTTTCGAAGCCCACAGAACGAGATGTAATTAATCCACTGGTCTCCCACTGAAGGATGGCACGTGGGGGGGGGGGGGCGTTTATAAAAAGAAAGGGAACAGAAGGACTTCAGGAATGAGATACTGTGGCTGTGGAGCAAATAATCTATTGGACATAAGTTACAGGAGGATAGACTTTGGTGAATCATTAGGAGAAATGTCTTGATGGGAAGAGCAGATTGATAATGGTGTTGGGAATATTGTACCCTTGTCTGCATGTTACCGGAACGGGGCAGTGTGGCAGTTAGTTAATGCGTGGGAATTTTGACCAAAGCTAGCTTTAGGATCTCTAGAGCTCCAATGTGGTTTCCTGTGGTTTCTTCCTTTTGCTCCTCCCCTTCCTCCTCTGACATCCACTATTGCTGGGAGCACATGTGTTTTCTCTTGATGCTGCCGGTGTAATAGAACACAACACAGGCTGAACAAACTCCTTCTGAAACTCTATGCTGTACCTGCATTGTACATCCAAGAATATTTGTGAATAAAACCATTTTTCTTTCCTTCACTGCAGAACAGTGCAGTCTCCTTTCATTGTTCTAAAATAGCCTCTATGTTCATGTGGGACTGGTAAACACTCATTCAGTTTTTCCTTTTTCTCTGCTAACTGCCTTTCTAACAGGGTGAATCATTACTAAATAATCCCATCAAATGGAACCAATGGCCTAGGAGCTAGGGGGCTCTCCCTAGCCAGAGGTCTTCAAATTGAGGCTGGACATCCATCTGTTGGGAATGCTGGAGCTCTGAATTGCCCGCATCAAGCAGAGGTTGGACTAGCTTGTGAACCATCCAGAGAGTTTCAGCTATTGCACAGTATAGAAATGTAATCAATAAACAAGATAGCACTCGAGATCCCCTCCAACTCTATGATACTATGCTTTACTTACTGTCAGGACCATATAAGCATTACATATCAGCAGTAATGGTAGTGGCAAAAACAGCGATAGGTGGTCATTATCCTACTAGCGACTTTAAGGCAAGACATGGGTGCAAATGGCCATGTGACTTCCCTTTTCTTTTGGTCTGCGGGTCCTTGTTCCTGAACAGGGAGTGCTGCTAGTTTGTCTCTCCTTAGCTAGATTTGGCATGATTCAAATGCAATTGACCTTATCTAAAGAGCTTCACTTCCTGTGACAGCTTGAAAATGGCTGCAGTGTCGAACATCTTGACAGGTGGACTTAGGTGTTAGAATGTAGAGCCACTAGGGATGGCTGTCATGGGAAAATCTGGCCTTTTGAGGGGCTTGTCAGATTTCTCTGGAGCCCCCAACTCAACTTGCATTTGTGAGCTGAGCCATAGGGTTTATCCTGAAATCTGGGAATGGCATCTTTCGCACAAAATGCAGTTGTAATTTAATAAATTTGCACAAATTTTGGTTGTAAATTGTGCAAATGTGCATAATTCGCACAAATTATGACTGTAATTTGCACAAATTTTACAAATCGGCACAATTTATAGCTGAAATTCGCACAAATTTTGCAAATATGCACAGTTTGCGCAAAAAAAAAAAAAAAGGGTAAAAAAATTAGAGAAATTCCGCTGGCTGGCCTGACTCATTGCACACCATGTCAGGCGAGTTGGCAGAAGATGGAATGGAGTCTAGGGAGCCGAGCCTAGTCTAGGGGGCTGCCTTTGAAGATGGTTCGGAAGCTGCAGCTTTTGCAAAATGCAGCAGCCAGACTGATAACCGGAACCAGAAGGTTCGAACATATAAGACCGATTCTGACCCACTTGCATTGGCTGCCTATATGTTTCTGAGCCCAATTCAAGGTGCTGGTTTTAACCTATAAAGCCTTACGCGGTTTGGGACCGCAATACCTGACAGAATGCCTCTCCTGACATGAACCTACCCATATACTACACTCAACATCTAAGATCCTCCTCTGAGTGCCTCCTCTGAGGGAAGCCTGGAGGATAGCAACAAGGGAGAGGGCCTTTTCAGTGGTTGCCCCCCAATTATGGAATGATCTCCCCAACGAGGCTCGCCTGGCGCCAACATTGTTATCTTTTCAGCACCAGGTCAAGACTTTTCTCTTCTCCCAGGCAGTTAACAACATATGCTGAGTTTTTAACTGATCCCAGAATAGTGGTTTTAAATGGATATTGTTGTTTTTATGCTTTTGATGGTTTTAAACTTTTGTATATTTGTTTTTAATGTTCACTGTTTTTAACCTTTGTAAACCGCCCAGAGAGCTTTGGCTATGGGGCAGTATATAAATGTAATAAACAAATAAATAAATAATAAAAGCTTGTTGAGCTCCATTCCCCAACTGGATTCCTCCAACCTCCCTAATAGCTGCCTTCCTCAACCTGGCAACCCCCAGATGATCCATACTACAACTCCCATCAGCCCCAGCTGCTATGGCAATGGTCATGAATGATGGGTATTGTAGCCCAAAACATCTAGAGACCGCCTGGTTGGAGAAGGCTGGTGTATAGCTTAGATAAGAACGTAAGAAGTGCCCTGATGCTGGATCAGACCAAGGGTCCATCTAGTCCAGCACTCTGTTCACACAGTGGCCCACCAGTGGTAGACCAGGGACCAACAAGAGAGGACATGGTGCAACAGCACCCTCCCACCCATGTTCCCCATCAACTGGTGCACACAGGCTTACTGCCTCGAATACTGGAGATAGCACACCTTATAGTCAATGTAAACCAAGGGGAAAAGGAAGTATTAAATGGACCATGCAACAGTCTCAGAATACAACCCAGACTTCGCCCAATTCCAAACACTGATCTACAGGATTTAGCCTAGGTAATCTGCTTGCTGCAATGGCATCAAGTTACAAAAGTGTGTTTGGGGCGGGCGGGGGGGGGGATAATTTACTTTGAACTGTATCCAAAGGGATGCAGTAAACTGCAGCTTTATTCCGTTTTTGTCAGACACCCAGATGTTGTTTTGTTAGTTTGTTTCTTTTATTTTGAAGATCTCCTTGACATAATTGAGGCCTCCTGCGCTACTGGTTATACAATCCAGCAATTACGCCTGCTAACGTGTGCTTTATAGCGTATCAATCAAAGTTTAGTGTCCTCGAGGCCCAACAGCATGCGGCACACACAGAGCAAAGCAAAGCACTTACTCTCGGCTTTCAGCTGTCCCAGGATCGAATTATCTCCTCTGCACATGGTCCTGGAAGAATTAAGACCACAATTAAACTCAGTAAACAGCAGCACGTGAACGAGTTTACAAGGATGGAGCTAATTAAAATCACCAGATACATTCATCTATAAAATGGGGACGTGGTTGCGGGGAACACAACTGACTCAATATACCAAAGGCTTTATTGAGAGGGGAAGATGGTAAGATGCAGAAAACTATCTGACGATGTTGATTCCTGATGCACGATGGTGAAACCATAACCATGTCAAAAAGCTCCTGCAGCTTTAACTGTTGTGATGAAGAGGGAATTTCACCAGGTGCTACATGCATACCAATGACACCTGCTGAAATTCCCCTTTCGTCACAACTGTTGAAGATACAGGAGCCCTGTCCACCTTTTCATATGGTCACCGTACTTATGGATAATCCAGGCCTGCCTCTGATTGCTTGCAGTATGAAGGTTCTGTCTAGCAGCCTGGCTCTCCCCCCTTGCCTGGTCTATAGAACCTTAGCTTCCAATGCCATAAACTGTCTTTGGGTTGGGGAGTGCATACGACAGGTCTGGATTAAGGCGTGGCTATTAAAGGGCCATGCCAACCCCACTGGAGTCTGTCCCTAGAGTCCTGTAGCCTAGCCTGACCCTCCTTTGTATAGTCTGTGTCTCATAATGTCCATAATCCCCAACCACTGAGGATGATGGGAATTATGGTCCAAAACATTTTGCAATATAGTTCTAGTAATGCCAGCCTAGCATACAAAGCTTTTGTAAGGATTATGTTCATGGTACACTTTAAACACTCACTGGTGCTACTCAAATACTAAGTATACTATTATTACTACAGCAGCTACTACCTCTGCAGGTCAGGTGACAGAAGGGGCCAAATGGGATTCCACCTGGTCTTATTAAGGTTCCAACTTGGTCCTGCCTTCTCAGTCTTAACAACTTTGGGGTAAAACAAATATAAGTGTCTTTAGACTGGGGGCCTTGCTAGACCTACCTGTAAATCCGTGCGGGAGGAGGGGCCAGCCCGTGCTAAAAGTAGTGCAGGCCGTCGCCCCTGTCTATACATAAGACGCGACGGGCTGCAGGAAGGACCCGTCGTGTCCGCCATTTTTTTTTTAGTTTAAAGGGGCTATGTGTGCAGGAGCACACCAACAATAAAGGTAGGCTTTTTTAAAAAAAGGGTTCCCTGCTCCCCCTCCCCCGATTCTCCCCTCCCCCGTGATCTCCGATCCCCATCCCCCCCCGGCTCCATTTCCCCCACATCTCCCCCCGGCTCCATTTCCCCCAATCTTCTCACCCTGCCATGATGGCCGCAGCGCTTGGGCGGAGCACTGCGCGCCATCCGCCACTTTTCCCGGCTACTCGTGAGTAAATGCGGTAGCTGGGAAAAGCGGTGGAACAGGCTACACACGCACGGTCTCGGGAGTCTGCGGGAAATACCTGGCCAGAAGCGGTGGTTATCCCGGGCCAAGGGAGTGTTATCCCTGCCTGAGCCCGGGATCCCCTGTGCGCTATCTGGACGCACAGGGGCCGGGCCGGGGCTCGTACTGGGCTACTCCGTTGTCTAGCAAGGCCCTGGGCCAACCTGGTTCAGCTTCGCTTGCATTTTAGTTTACCAGCTTGCCTGCTCACCAGGTCAACTGCCTGGCAGCTCAGCTGTCCATCTTCCTTCACCTCCTCCAAACCATCAGCCCTGACACAAATTTAAATGGTGGAAGAGAAGAGGAAAACTCCCAAACGCACAGGTTGCTATTCTGCCTTCCACGCACCCAAATTTGGCATGTTGGTCCACCGATATGATTTGCACTTGGGTGTGTGTAAGAGGTCCTTAGTTTGAATTCTAGAAAAGCCCTGCCTGCAGGAATTGTATGTTTGGGGATGGGCGGCAGCTCAGTGGCATCCATTTAAAAGGGCCTGGTAGCAGGTGATGGGAAAAGATCCCCTTCCTGAGACCCGGAGATTCACTGCCGGACAGAGTCGAGTAACAGTATGAGGCTAGATGGAGAAATAGCCTGACTTGGTCTACGGCATCTTCTTATGTTCATAAAGTCTAATGTCTGTATGCAGCACTAAGCAGTGAGTCATGCAACGTAGTTTCCAGACATGGCATGACTCTCTTAAGTGATCCACGTTGTTTGGGTCATTCTTCAAGACCCACGAGAAAGCAAACCACACATGAGTCACTCTCGCAACACATCTGCACACTGCAGGCATCGCTCAGAGGAGTCAAGCAACATTCGGCCAAATCCTGGTGTGTGAACAACGCTAACAAGGAAAAGGCTGTTTTAGGAAACAGTATTAGGATGACATGTGCATATGTCTATATATCTATTGTGTCCGTGCTTTAAACTATGGTTTCTTATTTGTTGCAGCCTGGAATCTATAAATGAGAGAGAGGGGACTCATCAGAAAATTGGAAGATGGGAGAAGGAAGCTTAATTAAAAAGCCAATGAGCAAATGCGCCCCTTGAGATTTTCTTGTTGAGACACAACACAAAACTCCGTGCTCCCTCTGCTGGCTATTGGACAGAAATACGCAGTAAAATGATCTTTCATAAGTTGAATTGGCAGCATGAAACAAGAACTCCTGCTTAGTTTTGGGAGAAAAGTTGGGTAGCAAAGAGAGTGGGTCAAAGCCTCATAAAATATTTTGGCCACCTTATTATAAAATACAATTTCACCCAAACCACACCGCGGCTCTTTAAAAAAACCAAAACACTTCTGCTGATAAATCCAAGGCTACTATTCCTGCAGATGACCTTTGCCCCTCCAGCTCTATCATTCTCAGCTCCCCCAAAGGCTCCCATTCCCCTTACATGCTGTTATTTATTTATTTATTATTTACTGCCTTTGTTCTGTAGAACTCAAAGTGGTACGCCTAGGTTTTCTGGGTACTCTTCCATTCAGGCATTGATCAGCCCCATACCTGCTTAGCTTCAGCAACATCGCTGCCTGGTGTGACCCTAACCCATTTCTCCCTTGCTTTGCCTTGTGCCTGGAGCTCTTCCAAGGACACCTTTGTGGCAGCCCCCTTTCTCCCCCTTCAAACCCCTGCTCAAAACCCCACCTTTCTATGAAGCCTTGGGTGTAACTCCTTAGTCCTCACCTTCTAACTGAACTGAAGCTCTGTTCTCATACTCCAGTGTAACAGGGGGAGGGGGCAGGATCGTGGCCACCAGCCACCCTCTGTGTACCCATTGACCCCACTCCCAACCTCCATATGTTCAGAGGGTTCTACATGTATACATGTGTAGGGCCTGTGTGTGCAATCAGTGTTCCAGATTGTGGGTACAAATCGTAAGAGCATACCCTTATACAGATGGAGAGCCCTTCCTCACCTTCTGCAGAACATAAAGAGGTTGGCCACAATCCTGCTCCCCCTCCGTGCGTTTCCTGAACATGTGGATAGAATATGAAAACAGGGCTTGTGCATACTCTAACCTCTGCATTCCCTCCTTTCTCTCTATTGCCTGCCGTGCTGTCCCAAATGTATGTTATAGGCACCATGAGGCAGAAGCCTGGCTTTTCTTTTTGTTTATATTACTCTATAAAGTGCCAGGTACATTGTACCCTAAGTAAATTAATCACATAAAAGTAACAGTAATTAACAGTTGCACCCCCCCTAAAGGATCGTGTTTGCAGTTTGGGGGTGTTCTTGGATCCAGAACTGTCACTTGAGGCACAGGTAGATTCAGTGGCAAGACGCTTAGGCTGATATACCTACACCTTTACCTGGACAGAGGTAGACTAGCTGCAGTTATCCGTGCTCTGGTAACCTCTTGTCATATATGGGGTGCCTTTGAAAATTGTCCAGAAACTTACAAAACATGGCAGCACGACTGGCCGACGAGACCACATTACACCAGTACTTTTCCAGCTTCACTGGTTGCCAAAGTGCTGGTATTAACTTTCAAAGCCCTGAACTTCTTGGGGCCAGGTTATCTGAAGGAACGCCTCCTCTCATATGTACCTGCCCAGACCCCAAGATCATCTTCAGGGCAATTTCTCCATGAGCCCCTCCCAAGGGAAGTGAGGCAGGTGGCTACGAGGAGGAGGGCCTTCTCTGCTGTGGCACCCCAGCTTTGGAATGAGTGCCCTAGAGAGATTCGCCTGGCACCTACGTTATACTCTTTTCGACGCAAGGTGAAGACCTTCTCATTTTCCTGGTATTTCGACATTTTACCATCTTAGTCTTTTAACTTTGCTTTTTTAAAACTGTGTTTAAATCTGTATTTTAAATCACTGTATTACTGCTCAGTTTTATTCTTATCCTACTTTTTAATATTGGGTTTTAAGTTTTATACTTTAAATTGTACCTTGTGGGAGCTTCGGCTAGTGTGTGTGTGTGTGTGCATGTGTGTGTATAGAAATGCAATAAATAAATAAATAAAAGTTAAAAGCTAGGATCCAAAGAATGGCAAAGCTATTTCCATGTGACCAAGAGATCTTAGGGCGTGGGTTTCTTGAAGTGCAATTTCCCATGAGTCCTCTTTTGAAACAGTAAGCAAACACAATTTCCTTTTAATCTAAAGAAGCCCTAAGGGTTTATGATACCAGTTTATGATATGGCACAGGAGTCTGGTGTTTTCAGTAGAAAAATTCTAGGAGGGTATTCCACCAAACAACACTTTGCTGAGAGAAACCTCTGGCCCACAGATCTAATCCAACTTTCAGCAGCTTCATCTGCTGATCTACAGGCCTAATACAACCTGGAGGAATGGTGGCTTCACCTATCCTGCATCCTCTCCCCAATGGGAGAAAGTACAAGGTCTGTGAAGCTGCTTTGCTGCATCAGAGAATATCCTTGTGCAGTGAAGCCCGGTTCCCAGTGGACATACCCGGTGGGTCATCCTTCCAACTTGCCTGCTGGGGACCAAATGATGTCATTGGGCATGGCTCCACCCCTTTGACTTCAGGGGGCATGACCATGCCCCCTGCTTTGTTTCAGCCTGCAAAGGCTGGCTGGGGGGGGGGGGGGCGGGTCACAGAGCCCACCACCCCATCCCGGTTGCCAGCTAGTGCCCTCAACTATCTCTGGTGCTGGCCCTGGTCAAAATCAGCATTTGGGATCCAGGAGCAAAGTCTGTATCAGAGATCTCCTTTGCCTTTCTGCTTGTGAGCCTTTGCAGAATGCTGACACTGACTTTGACCAGGTGCTGCTTAGATTCCCTTCAATGATACACCACCACACATGGTGGAAAACAAAAGAACCCCGGCAGTGTGGACCACCCAGGATACCTGTAGTTAAAGTGCATGATTGCTTGCAGTGCATTTCCTCCTCCTGTTGAAATATCCCCTTCAAATCCTGGCAGCAGGGGGATGACGACGTAGACTCGGTACCGTTTGTTTTGCCTAAATGGAAAAGACAAGGCAGGTGATCCAACCTTGCTGCAATGTTATCATTAAAATAAATAAATAAACAAACATGACCAGAAAATCTTCATAGGGTGCAATCCAATCCAGATGCTTATCAGCCTCTGAACTCAAGAGGTTGATGGGCATCCTATACAGGGTGGTAGGAGCACGGAGGCCTTTGACGCCTTTGTGCTCCCCTCATTTTGGATTTTCGTTAGACGGGCAATTTCGTGAGATGGTCTCCTCCCCTCCCCACCCATAGAACTGCCCTCTTTCCTTTGTCTCAGAGTTTGTGAATTAGGAAAGGCAGCCAGCGTAGTTCTCTCCACGCTGGCTGCAAGGGTGAAGGTAGCTCAGACTCCTGGGTCCGAGATTGGAGCGCTGCATCAGGCCTCAGATCCAGCATCCAAAGTACCCTATGCCCCCCCACACCCTGAGACTGTGTCTAGAGTCCACAGGACTGATCTCTCAGTTTATAAATGCAGAACGTCTTCACTCTGCTTAACTCAACCTAACATTCTTTTAAAAACCAGATATCTCCAAAATTGTTTGCTGGTTTGTTAAGTAAAACTGTTAAGTAAGATGTATGTATGTGCATGTGCTTATATATATATATATATATATATATATATATATACACACACACACACACACACACACACACACACACACACACACTATTTGCTATATAATAATAAAATAATATATAGACAATACATAATAAAAATAGCAACCCCTGTCGGAGGTGATCTTCAGTGATTATTATTATTATTATTATTATTATTATTTATTTATTTATATAGCACCATCAATGTACATGGTGCTGTACAGATAACACAGTAAATAGCAAGACTCTGCCGCACAGGCTTACAATCTAATAAGTTGTAGTAAACAATAAAGAGGGGAGGAGAATGCAAACAGGCACAGGGAAGTGTAAACAGGCACAGGGTAGGGCAAAACCAACAGTGTAAAGTCAGAACAAACTCAATATTTGAAGGCTATAGGGAAAAGAAAAGTTTTGAGCTGAGTCTTAAAAGCAGTGATTGAGTTTGTAGTTCTCAAGTGTTCTGGAAGAGCGTTCCAGGCGTAAGGGGCAGCAGAAGAAAAAGGACGAAGCCGAGTAAGGGAAGTGGAGGTCCTTGGGCAGGCGAGAAGCATGGCATCAGAGGAGCGGAGAGCCCGAGCGGGGCGATAGTGTGAGATGAGAGAGGAGAGATAGGCAGGAGCTAGGCAGTGAAGAGCTTTGAAGGTCAGTAGGAGAAGTGATCCCAGGTTCTACTGTTCAGTGATACTGCTCATTCCCAAACCATAAGAAAAATAAGAAGAGCACAGAGACTGAATGAATACTTTGGACGCTGGCAAGCCATTGATGAATGGACTATTACCAAACTCCATTCATCTTCAACTGGCACAATAAAAATGTATGGTCTGCAAAATTAATTGGGTTTAAATAGCCATTGCCTCTCCCCAGTGAACCCTGGGAACTTTTGTTCTGTTTTGCTCTGTTGCGCGTGGGACGAGAAAGAGCTCAGCATCCTCATCAAACTACAATTCCCAGAATGCTACAGCGGAATCCAAGGGGTATAATGCCAACGTAAATCTTGTAATGTAGTTCTGTGCTTAGTGTACAAGTCCAGAACCTTCACGCACCTTTATCTGTGAATAAATCCTAACAAAAGCTATTCAAAGAAATGAATCAGCCAAGTAGCAAATTCAGCATAGTTGCAGTTTAATTTGAAAAAACCCTTTCTCCCTTTTAACACACATTTGTTTTTAGTCTGTCTGACAGATGATTATCATGCAGGCCAGCCAATTTCTGTATTATTTCATTTCCAGAGATGCCCTTGAGTACCTCTATTATTATTATTTTGTAAAAACAACAACAATGATCAGTAAGTTGCCAGACAATTACATTGTACCTAATTAGAATTCATATGGAGTCTGACTTTCCTATTACCATAATAAAATTCAAGGGCGTTAAAATGGAGTACTTCTTGTTTGGGTGTTAGCCAAAGAGGTAGGAAATGACCACTAGGTGGCAAGCATCATAAGGTTTGGATAAAACCACTAAAAATATCGTAAGGTAAAGTAAACCATCAAAGATTCTACCCAGCAGATACATCATTTCCTAGCAATTGTTTGTAGGATTAGTACTTTTAAATAATAAAACAGCCAGGTCCAGAGAATAAATAGATCTATTTTCTGTAGTTAGTACTAGGTATGTGGGATGGGAATGGGAATTGTACCAATCATTCAAATGCAATTGAATTAATTGCACGTGCATTTCCCATCACTAGTGGTTGTCACAAAGTCACAAGGCAGGTGAGATTCCTATGGGTTGAAGGTGAAGAGGGGTGTGTGTTGTTTTCAGTGACATACCCAGGCAAATTGTAAACAAGTTGTTATGTCATAAGAGGTGAGGCTGGATAGCATGGGAAAGTGCTTTTTGCACACCTGAAATCACATTTAATATCAGTCCTTGGAAATGGCAATTGCAACTTGCAGTGTCATATACCCAATGGCTACTAGGGTTGCAATCCTTATACCCACTTGTCAGGGAGCAAGTCATACACCCAACAGCTACAGGGTGGGGAGGAAGATGGAGGGGGGAAGAGAGAGAGGGAGTGAGACAGAAAAGCTGTAAAACAAAGAGATGAAAAGGGGGCTGTCAGAAAAAGTAAAATAAAAGGGGATGTCAGAGAGAGAGAGAGAGAGAAAAGGAGGGATAGAGGACTAATTTACACCAAGCAGGATATTCCACTATGAAAGCGGTATATAAAAGGCAGGAGCCACACTACAGCTTTATAGAGGTATTGAAGTGCACTGACGAATGTTGGGGCTCATTGACACATACCATATACCGCTTTCATAGTGCTCTATCCTGCTTGGTGTGGCTTCTGCCAGAAAGAAAGAACTTAAGAAAATGGGGTGTGAGCAAGACAGAGACGAAGAAGGATTTCAGAAAGAAAGAATGTGAGTAAAGGGGGGGGTGTCAGTATGAGAGTGAGTGAAAGAAAAAGGAGGTAGGAGGAGAGAGAAAAGGGGATATCAGAGAGAGAGGTGGGATTTCTGAAAGAGAGTGTGGGAAACGGGGTGTCAGCGAGCGAACGAGAGAATGGGGACAGAAAGCAAGAAAAAGAAGAGAATGGGTTGGCAGAAAGAAGGAGATAACCACCACTGGCTTTGGCCCCACCCAGTGCTGGCATGCACCCCTTGATAGATTGCCCCCAAGGGAATGTGACTCTTGACTGAAAAAAATGTTCCCCAGCCCTAGTACAGGTGTTGTAGGTTAACAGTGAAAAGAAGGCTCAGTATCAGTATTGAATGGACTGTTTCCCACAATCAGTAGCGCAAGAGAGTAATGAAGGGATGCATCTTTATTTCTGTAAAACTACAAGGGACTTTTTCCTATGCATCGCAGCTGTAATGAGCTTTCGCCTAGCGTAATCATACACACGCACATGCTTGGCTTTAAATTAAAGGTGTCATCTGTACAAGGCAGGGCAGATCATTCGGAAGTAAGGAACATTAATTATTGATATTTGCCAAAAATAATTGCAAAAATAAATCACTAACGAGCAACTATTTTCATTAGAAACAGCGCAGCTTGCTCAGGAAAAATGAACACAATCAGAAAATCGGTCCACGTAAACAGAAGATATGAGCCTATTAATTATATATGCCTTATATTGTCTCAAGAATAAAGAGGTACATATACTTGGATGGAAAGCTCCATCAAGTCCCTCCATTAAGGTTTAAATATTTATGCAAGAGCGAATCCTTCTTCTGCGTGAGGCCCAGAAGATGAAAAATGTCAAGATAATGTGATTTGATTCACTGCCTTCCCCTCTGCTGAAGCCAATCCCAAGAACTTTATAGTAATAGGGATTTTGTAGCATTATGATTGATTCTTGGCCATCCAGCAAGGGATATCTATACACAGATGGTATTGGGAAACATACAGATGGACAGGATATGAATTGCACATCTTGAAATTCATCTGCATTACAATGCATATCAATATGCAAAGTATCCAACACAATCCCTCTCCATAACACAGGGCATCGATCCATCTTGAGCTCCTGTCCCTCCCATTCTCCTCTGTTGTGCAAAACAGATGTGAGCATGTCATTCTTGGCATTCCGTATCTTTTGTCACACTACCATGACCAAGAGATACAGGTGTAGTGGTCAATTTTGAAGTGCCAAAGCTCATTCATAGCCACAGCTCCAAGGAGAGTTCAAAATTGTAGGCAACTCTGTTGATCGATATCAACAAACCAGGTCTAAAAGCTTTTATCTGCTAGGAGCAGGGTTTTTTTTTGGTAAAGCTTCTGGGTCTTAATTGCCCATTCAAGACCAAGGAAAAGGAAAGAAACCTCTCGTACAAGCACTGAGTCATTACTGACTCTTGGAGGGATGCCAGCTTTCGCTGACGTTTTCTTGGCAGGCCTTACAGCGGTGTGGTTTGCCGTTGCCTTCCCCGGCTGTTATTACT
Source organism: Elgaria multicarinata webbii (assembly GCF_023053635.1). NCBI lineage: Eukaryota > Metazoa > Chordata > Lepidosauria > Squamata > Anguidae > Elgaria > Elgaria multicarinata. Next base: position 21,323,338 of record NC_086178.1, on the reverse strand, counting down.
TTCCCCCCAGCTAACTGGGTACTCATTTTACCGTCCTTGGGAGGATGGAGGGCTGAGTCGACCTGAGCCGGCTGCCTGAAACCAGTTTCCACTGGGATCGAACTCAGGCCGTGGAGAGAGTTTCAGCTGCAGAAACTGCTGCTTTACCACTCTGCGCCACACGAGGTTCTATTCAGGACCAAGTCACCACAAAATACTTTACATTACAACAAGGAGCAATACATTGTTACTAGAAAAATTCATTTCTCATCAGCTACTGACTGGGTTCACACAACACGCTAACCCACACTCAGCAGTTGAGTGTGAGCTGTGGTTGAACTTTGGATTGTTCGTTGAACTGTGGGTTGGCTTGTTGTCTGAACCCAGGACATTTTCCACAGGGTGGCTTGTTAACCATGCAGTGTGGGTTATTTTTCTGCAACAAGAACCCATGGTGTGTTGTTGGGTTGTTCAGGGTGGTTAACAAGCCATACTGTTGTATGAACAGCCCCAATGTGTGTACTGCAGCTAAACTCGGGGGTGGGGGGTGGGGGAACAACACACAGGGAATTCTGAGGGGAGTGATAGATGACGTCAGCATCCCTGGTAATAAAAAAGTGCCGTCATCTCATCCCTGGCTCCACTACACCATTGCAATCCAAGCCAGGCTATATAGATAGCAGTGGCTCAAGCTTCATTGGGTGCTTCCTGACCAGGCTTTTATAGTTTATCACACTGGGCCTGTTCAGAAGACACCTTAAACCCTGCTGATTAAGGCTTTTGGTTAAGCAGCAGGGTTTTAGTCTTGTGCAATGTGTTTTGCTAACCCTGCTCACTCACTAACCAGAGTTGGACTGTCCGTAGCAGGGTTAGTGGCTCTAACCGTGGCTCAAAGTGTTGTGTGCAACAGCACGGCTTGTGGTAGTGCTAACCCCAGAGAACCAGTTTAGCTAACCCCAGAGCCTGACGTGTCATCTGAACAGGCCCATTGCTTCATTCATGAAATTTTACAGAGGTCCAGATGTCATTGCCATCAATTTGTAAGCTTCCCTCATTTTCCTCTGAGGCTCTCCTCTTCTTTCTTTTCAGGAAAAACCGATTAAGGAAAAAAAGACAGAATAGCTGCGCACTGCTTTTTGACTGGGAACGCTAGGAGTCATCTGTCTGAAAGCATCCACTGGTTCCCATTAAATTCCGTGGGACCAAGTAAATGCTGCAGTTGGCAACAGCCCTGGGGGAAGGGAAAAAACCTTCACTTTTCTCAAGAAATGGAGACCCCAAGAGCAGGTGGCAAGTTAATTCCCTGCTCTGCAGTGTGAGCGGAATTACTTACAATTCCAATTTACCTTCTCTCACATGAATGAATGGGAAAACATAATAATTGCATTTAGGAATACTATTGTGCTAGGGACAATCCTGCCCCACATCCTTGTTGCAGGGTGAATCAGGCATGTGACGTTATATGAGTTATAACATGCAAGTGTTTGCTGCTGCTGCTGCTTTCCCACCTTGTTTTTAAAAAAACACCCTTCCCTGCTTTTGGCCTTCTCTGCTTTGGAAAGAAATCTGTGAAACCCATAATTATCAGCCCTACCTGCAACATCAGTTGATGTTATTTGCATTTTCTTTTCTGTTTGATAGAAAACCTGCACATTATATGCAAAGACACAGCTAAAGTCACATCTTGCTTGGCCCTCAGATACATCCTATGGGAAGCACAATGTTTCCAGTCAAGGGTAGGCATGGCTGGGCACCTGCTGAGGCCCCACATCCCAGCAGGGGTCCACTGGCAAGAACCCCTTGGAATTGCTCCTCCTCTTCGTCATGGCAACCTGCTTGTTCATTTGCCCCTCACTCTGGCCCAGGCAATGGTGGTGTTGTGAAGGGAGGAGGAGCAATAGATATCACTGCCTAAGTGATCACTGGCTCTATGCCTGTCAAGCAAGCAAATCATAGACATGATGAGAAAGAGGAGGAGGAGCAATAGCAGTGGGTGACGATGGCAATGAGAAGGTAGACTCACTGAAGGAGGACGACCATTGAGGAGGGTCTTCCTCAGGGAACTCAATGATCTGGAACCAGCACTGAACATTCCCCAACTCTCAGAGTCTGTAGAGACAAATTACGCCCCACCCCTCATAGAATCATAGAATCGTAGAGTTGGAAGGGGCCTACAAGGCCATCGAGTCCACCCCCTTGCTCAATGCAGGAATCCACCCTGAAGCATACCTGACAGATGGTTGTCCAGCTGCCTCTTGAAGGCCTCTAGGGTGGGAGAGCCCACAACCTCCCCAGGTAACTGGTTCCATTGTCATACTGCTCTAACAGTCAGGAAGTTTTTCCTGATGTCCAGCCGGAATCTGGCTTCCTGTAACTTGAGCCCATTATTCCATGTCCTGATAAGCAGTTGCTCGGAACGTAGGAAGCTGCCTTATTCTGAGCCAAACTGTTGGTCCATCTAGCCCAGTATTGTCAACACTGACTGGCAGCAACGGCTCTCCAGGGTTTCAGGCAGGGTTTCACTGAGCTGTGGCCCCTCATTTATGAAGAAGATGGATAATGAAAAATAAATGAAATACAAAGCTCTGATGCTGTGTTTTGCAATCTAATATAGGCCCAGGGTTCTGATCTGGTTTATGAAATACAGTCTGTACAAAATAGGGTCAAATCAGGCTACACGACTCTTGGGGTAGAATCCAATGGGGTGTCTATAAGCCCCAGCTAATTCTTGTCTGTCCCGGTGATTGAGTGCTTCGGGGCAACCTGAAATGAGTGGAAACATTCATTTCTGGAAAAAGGCAGGTTGGTGGAGCTCACATAATGGAGCATAAATCTCCTTTGCATAAGTGGTGGGTCCCACTTGTGCAAAAGAATCGGTGGGACCCACCACTTGTAGAAGGCAATTGGCGGGGCAGAAAAGAATCGGAGGGGTGTGTGTGTCATAAGCACCCTGTTGGATTCTGCCGTTAATCAGGTGAGCTACAGGAAATGACTCTGGAGGCTGGGAATTGACTGGTTTGCTTTGACAGGAATGCAATCTTCTACAATGACTGCATCACCTGAATTGCAATTATACCAAGGGAAGCATATAGTCTCTCTGTAGTTACACTCACAGAAAGCTCTACATTCTGCACCATGGAAACCCAAGGCCTGCAATTAAAATTATGTAAATGAGTGTGCATTTGCATAATTTCTTCTGCTAACAAGATCTCCAGGTTTCTTTCTCTCTCTCTCTCTCTCTCTCTCTCTCTCTCTCACACACACACACACACACACACACACACACACAGAGTCTGGAATGCTTACAGCCAGGAATGAGAAATAGGTGAATTTCATAGGCAAAAAACAGCAGACATGTGAGCAGATAAAAGCACTATGTGATGGCAATCAGGCTGCGATCGCAACCAGCACTGCCCAGACTGGTTCTGTCTCTTGAACACTGGTTTCAAGGCCAAACAATGCGTCTCATGGTGAGAGATTTGTGGGTGGATTATTGTTTTTCTTGTTTATTTTAATGCACTTGCCAGCACTCCCTGCATTTTATTGCAGCAAGGATAGTAGAAGACAGAAGGTTAATCCCTTCACTCATAACCTTTTCCTGATCTAAATTGCCCCCACCCAGCCACCCTTAATCTACTGCTAGTCATGTGGGGGGGGGAGGGATTATATCTACCTGAGTTACCCCATCACTCCACCTCCAATGGGACTAACAGAAGCTTCAATGGGAAGGTGATCATGAAATCCGGAAAAGAGCACAGGAAAGAGTGTTCAACATCCACTCATCTTCAAACAAATGTGGAGCCCCATATGACTGCATTATTTGTATTTCTTTATTTACAGTCAACAGACCAATATAAAACAAGAAGATACACCATTATATAAAACAATACAGAGTAGGGATAAAAAAGAAGGAGTGTTACAAAATCACTAAAGATACTAGATTGTTATTTGTTGGTTTCTGAAAAGGGAACAGAATTGGGTTATTGGGGCCTAGCATAGTGAAAAAGGGAGGGATATATAGATAATAACATTGCTAATCTGTGGATTTAAGCGCAATCAACGTCCATAAGAGATCTGGTGCAGATGGCCAAATTCAGGAATTTGGCCACCTGCTCAGTGGTAGATTTACTGGAGCCCTGAAGTAGACTAATCAGGAGTGACTCAAGGGATCGTCCAGGGAGACGTTGCATAATAGGACATAATAGGTCTTTTCTTGCCTGTTGCTAAAAATTGCAATGGAAGAGCACATGCAGAATGGATTCCACCTCGATGTTATTACATGGGCAGTATCTGTTTTTGGATGGAATTTTCTTATATCTGCCCTCCAGCAACTTGGAGGGGAGGATGTTAAATCTTGCTAGGGTGAATGCTTTCCTTTGACTGCATTAAACAAACAAAACCTCCAGCAGATCCAGTCACTGTAGATGCAACATGTCAGCAAGGTGTGAGTAAAAGCTGCACCTGCTGGAATTCCCTTTTGTATGCAATGATGGGAAATACAGGTGGCCAGCATCTTCTGCCTTTGATCTCCTTCTCTATCTGTCCCATGTAAAATAACAACCACACTAAAACAAAGAAAGAAAAATGGCAGCAAAGCCATTACTGCAACATACCTTAGCTTGCAGTGTGATCCGCTAATGAAACCTTCCTCAACCTATGCTGGCTGGGGGTTTCTGGGAGTTGTAGCTCAACTAGGGTGACCCTATGGAAAGGAAGACAGGGCTCCTGTATCTTTAACAGTTGCACTGAAAAGAGAAGTTCAGCAGGTGTCATTTGTAGGCATGCAGCACCTGGTGAAATTACCTCTTCATCATAACAGTTAAAGCTGCAGGTGCCCTGCTCTCTTTTGTATCTGGTCACTCTAGTATAGTTCCTGCAGCTTTAACTGTTGTGATGAAGAGGGAATTTCACCAGGTGCTGCATGCATACACATAACACCTGCTAAAATCACCTTTTCTATACAACTGTTAAAGATACAGGAGCCCTGTCCTCCTTTTCATATGGTCACCCTAGAAGTGACCATCACAGCTAAAAAGCATGGTGAGAATTGGCTGTGCTGAATCTAATATCTAAGTAAATTAGACTGCAAACAGCAATCCTACACCCCAGCCTTCCCCAACTTGGTGCCCTCCAGATGTGTTCGACTCCAACCCCACCATTCCTATGGCCATGTCAATGGCCATGTTGGCTGGGAATAGTGAGAGTTGCAATCCAACACATCTGGAGGATTGGAGTAGGCAGCAATATGCACTCACCTGGAATGAGGCCCAACCGAATTCAATGGACATACTTCTGAATGGATTGCACTGTAAGTAATTTATTTATACCCTGCTCTTCTGCCCATAGGTCATTCAGAATAGCTTCACAGCATAAGATATATATATATATATATATATATATATATATATATATCAACAAGCAAAATAATATACATTAAAAACTATTATTTTAGATTGTTGCTTTTTAGATTTTCATAAATAAATCTACAACATAGTACGAAAACTAGCAGCAGTAAAACTGTGTCCAAGAGATAAGGGCAGGGCCATTTGGAGGCTAAAGGGGTTTGTGAGCAAGTCCTCAAATTCTATCCTCTCACAACAATCTCATGAATGCTTGGAAAACCCACTGCTCCAATTGTAAATAAATGACGCTTGCTGTTAATGACTGCACCATTTGGAATATAAGCATGCCTTCTGGAAATGTCGGGCAACTGTAAATATCCTCAATCACTTTGCAGAGACAAGGTCTAGCAATGCCACAACGAGCCATATATTAATCATACTAGAATTCCCCAGCATGCCAAGAGCTCTCATTCAATCCATTTAAAAGCCGGTCGCTTGCCATCTAGAAATCACCAACATCATGCATCGCCGGCTTAAATTATTAAACAAACAGAAATGCAAAAATTCACAGATATCCTCAGGCACTTAGAAGCAGGAGACAAAGAATGGTAATGGACCGACAACATCAACCTGGTCCCCCAAGAAAACAGGTTCAACAAACCATATGGGGTGGATTTATTTTATAGGCCACATTCTGCCCTTAGTGTGAATCCAGGCTAGGCTTGTCCCTTGCAGGGAAACCTTGCCTCTTCTGAACTTGTTGGATTTCACCGTTATCCCCAGATTAGCCCGTGTTTGTGAGCCGAGCTGCAGGCTTTTTCCTGAAATCTGGGGACTTTTCTTGGTTTCCCTTCACACCTATTTACAGCCATAAATTGCAAAATTTATGCACATTTTGACCATAATTTGCGCAAACCGCAGCCACAACATGCAAATTTCATAACCAAAATGTGCATAAATTATGCAAATTGCAGCTGCAAATTTGCACACGTTGCTATGTATGAAACAAGGAAAGGATGGGAAATCTGTGACCTGGTCCGCCTCGATGTGATTGAGTTGGGCAGCTCAAGGTGAGCTGAAGATTGTGGGGCTGAGCTGCTGAAAGTTTAATGAACTCCACCCCCAGATGGATTCCTGCAATATCCTTTCACTGTAGGTATTATAGAAATACACTGGACAATAGGCAAACTTGTTACAATGCCTGAATGCCCTTGAGATAAGTACAGAGAGAGGTGCAATCTGTTTGGTTGAAGATGAATGAGAAAAACTGTGGTGTACATTTACAATTCAGCTAATTTCAGTGGCAGAGCTAGAACCCAGAGGTGTCAAACCTCGGGCTCACAGAGGCAACATGGCCTGCCTAGACACACAACCCAGCTCTCCAGGATTCCCAGATAACCATGCTCCCTTTTCTCCAGCTGCCAATCATTTGATAGCTTCCTGGCTTTTGCAGTTGTCCTCCATTCAAAGAAGTTGGAATGCCTCTCCTAAGGCTTAGTTACTGGCAGTGAAAATATACCCATATTTGAAGTGTAAATACGCCCATATTTTAGGAATTTTGGCCCTTCCCCATTTGCCTTCGGTTCCATCCACCATTAGAATGCAGCCCCTGGGAGCTTTTTCAGAACTGAATTTGGCCCTGCAGTTGAAAGGGGTTTGATACCCCTGCGGTATTGCAGTTGAAGTACATCTGGGCTGAATGTGCCTTCTGCATTGGCCAAAGGCGAAGCCATGAATTCCTCCCATGAATGTTGCTGGGCACCTCATTATGATCTGGCAATGTTCCCATTGGGGCACTGTGACCCAAATTAGAAAGGACAGCTGGTGGGCTGCTGAAGGTAGCCAAGCCATCACCTGAAGTGGCAGAGAAGTTCTTTTTTGTAAAAACAAAAACAAACAACCAGAAAAGGAGAAAACCTTGGCCAGGCCCAGCCACACTGTTGCCACCTCCCTCGCGTACTGCCCTTAAGGTGTTCCTGCCTTCAGAAGCCACGCAGTGCCTACAAGTCCGGCGAAAGTATCACAAGAGATCCTGGAACTTCTAGAAGTTCTTTCAATAGTTTTCCCTACCTCACGCAGGCACCACATGGCTCCTGATGGCAGAAACACCTTACAGGTAACATGAAGCACCTTACAGGCAGGCATATCCACGCCAGGAAAAGTAAGCCAGCTGGCTGGCAGTTAGGTGGGCATGGCCAGCTGGGTTGGGAGGTGCACGAGCGGGTTGGACGTGTGGGTGGGAGGTGAGGTGGGAGGCACGCAGGTGAGCAAGCGACTGCTTCTTGGTCCTGCTGGCTACAGGCACCCAGCAGGACCAAGAAGTGGCAGACTCTTTGGAGGGGGAGAGTGCTGCTTTCCCCACACTCTGCTGCCTGCTGTGTCCACTTCCTCCCGCTTCATGGTAGGGCCGGCCCTGATCTTGGCCACCTTACCTTTAACAGTAACCCAGCAACACTTGAATGTTTTTTAAATTTGCCAGCAACCCCCCCCCCCATTCTGATCTTGTAGGAGGAGGGTTGCTCAACCCCTGAAACTACTAAACCAACCCAAGAAATAATACTTTTGAGCAAGGTTACCTGTGGGCTTTGAGAATTCGGTGTGCGATGGCATCACCAATCCGATTAGATACCACTTTGTCATCGGCGCAGCTAATAAAAAACTGGTTCTGCAGTGCAAGAAAGCAAAACAGAAAGAAGCTGAAAACATTCATGCCATTAAAAAAAATGGACAATTACTGAAAGTTCTCTAACATAAAATATCTGCTAAGGTAGCATTTTTCAAATTAGGAGCCTTGAGATTATTTGTAGTTTATCTCAGGTATCTTAATGAAAAGATCAATAATGGCAGAAAAACTCTTCTGAGTCACCTTGACCAATATTACCAACCCTCCCTTATAATGTTCTTATATAGTGTTTGTATAACATTATTCTTATATAGTGTTCAGGGAAGCAATGGGCACATTTCAAGTGAGTTTCACTTGCGTGAGGCAAAGGCAAAACTTTGCAGGCATTGCAAAAACTGGGAATACACCTTGGAATCCCAGAATCCTCAGCAATATGCAAGGGACAAATCAGTGGAAAGGATTCCCTGAGGGAAAAGAGCTTGGAATCACTATGCTGAGGGATAAGGAAGCAATCTAGAGTAAATAAAGTCCAGATAAGCCCCACTGAAACGAATGGGACTTGAGTACTTAATTGTGCATTTTTCTCATTGGCTTTTAATATTTCTCCGTTTTCTATGAGCTGATATAGTCAACGTTTCACATCAATATGTAAATGAACAACAGTTTCTTAATGGCAGTGCATTACACTAATGAAAGAGCGCCCATATTTGTGTACGTGAAGGGAATAATTGGCTGTGACTCATCCTGTGATTTCAAGGCTCCCAGATTTTCAACCCAGAAGGCAACAGATGGAAAAGGTTGCACACAAAGAGCTCAATCCACTATGAACTATTATTGCAAATTTATGGCATTGCTTATTTACATGGTTCCTGCAAAGGATAGATTAGTGATGGGCAACAGGTGGCCCAAGGACTCAATCCACTCTCTGCAGACTGTCAATCTGGCCTATTGTCAGGATTGGGCCCAGACTCCCTGCAGAAACCATGGAGGTGGACTCAGAGTCAGAGGATGAGGGGATGAACCTGAGCTTCAAGGAGACATAGTCAGGGAAGAACCTTCCCAAGGGCAGACTAATCAAAGCCCAACCATCACTTCTCCTTCTGTGGGAACTCAGCACCTCACAGAGGGGGAGGAGATGAATATGGCAGACGCAAAGATCAGATATAGTCAAGGAGGAGGAACAGTAGGGTGACCATATGAAAAGGAGGACAGGGCTCCTGTATCTTTAACAGTTGTATTGAAAAGGATATTTCAGCAGGTGTCATTTGTATATATGGGGAATCTGGGGATTTTCCCTCTTCATCACAGCAGTTAAAGCTGCAGGTGCCCTGCCCTCTTTTAAATCTGGTCACTCTAATATAGCTCCTGCAGCTTTAACTGCTGTGATGAAGAGGGAATTTCACCAGGTTCTCCATATATACAAATGATACCTGATGAAATTCCCTGCTCTATCCAACTGTTAAAGATACAGGAGCCCTGTCCTCCTTTTCATATGGTCACCCTAAGGAACAGCGTAAGGAAGGAAGCCATTCCACAAGGTTAGCTTATCAGAGGAAGTCTCTAGAGGAAGACCCTCCCTGAAGATGGGACTGAGAAAGCCTTCGAAGGTCTGTGCTGTAGACTAGTGTCAAAACTGCCACACCTCTCTCTTCTACTATTATGCATCCCTAAAAGGGGTCTTTAGATAAACTATTAGGGTTGTGTCAGCTTAATCAGGGATCTTTGCATTGGGTTTTCAGAAGATGACCAAGTCTGTAACCTGAATTGCTGATGGATTGATTGCTTAGCATAATAAAGCCTATTTACTTGGAGACTTGACTTTTTTGTCTGACTACCGGGCACATCAAAACCTCCTTGGTCTATTGACTCCATCAGAAACATAGCATCTAGAAATAGGGCTTAACTCAAAAGTTTAATAAGAAAGACTCTCTTAGTGGTAGTTTTCAAACAGAATTTAAAACCATTCGGGTAAATTCATTCACAACTGAGATTTTCTTCCAGAGCACCTAATTCAGTTCATGGCACTGAACTTATTTAAGAGAAGCGGCCCACAGATGATAATTATATTCCTTGTCTCTTGCTACTCTTTCCATTGTTGTTGTTGTTTATTCGTTCAGTCGTTTCCAACCCTTCGTCACTTCATGGACCAGCCCACGCCAGAGCTTTCTGTCGGCCGTCGCCACCCCCAGCTCCCCCAAGGTCAAGTCTGTCACCTCCAGAATATCATCCATCCATCTTGCCCTTGGTCGGCCCCTCTTCCTTTTGCCTTCCACTTTCCCTAGCATCAGCCTCTTCTCCAGGGTGTCCTGTCTTCTCATTATGTGACCAAAGTACTTCAGTTTTGCCTTTAATACCATTCCCTCAAGTGAGCAGTCTGGCTTTATTTCCTGGAGTATGGACTGGTTTGATCTTCTTGCAGTCCAAGGCACTCTCAGAATTTTCCTCCAACACCACTTTCCATACTTTCCATACTGGCCATGTATCCATATGATGCTACTACTTGCCTCTATATATATGTAGTGTTTGCTGTTTTCTATCACGCTCACATAAGCAGCATGGATGGATTCTTCATGGTACTTGATCCCAGCAGACCAGTCAGCAGCAGAGCGGAGCACCTAAATAAGAGAGAACGGGTTTTTACTTCTTAAACAGTCATGGACAAGGTGATTTTGCACTTCAAGGCGATTGCTCAATCTCATTAAAAAAACTGAATTACATTCAATCCTCCTGTTTTCCTAACTAAGTCCTATGTCCTAAGGAAAACAGCTCCTTCAGATTCTTAAAAAAATGTTATTATTACTACTGCTATTACTGCTAATATATTTAAATGCACAAAAGAATCCTCTTCAGCCTCATAACAACTCTGTGAGATAGGCCACGGTTATTTCCATTACCATGTAATGATTACATAAATAGGAAACTTAAGCTGATAAGAACATAAGAACTGCCATGCTGGATCAGACCAAGGCTCCATCTAGTCCAGCCCTCTGTTCACACAGTGGCCAATCAGCTGTCGACCAGGGACCCACAAGCAGGCCACGGTGCAACAGCACCATCCCACCCATGTTCCCCAGCAACTGATATACATAGTCTTACTGCCTCTGATACTGGAGGAAGTGTATAGCCATCAGGACTAGTAACCACTGATAGCCTTCTTCTCCAGGAATTTATCCAACCCCCTTTTAAAGCCATCCAAACTGGTGGCCATCACTACTTCTTGCAGTAGCAAATTCCATAATTTAACTATGTGCGGTGTGGAGAAGTACTTCCTTTTATCTGTCCTGAATCTCCCACCAATCAGCTTCATGGGGTGACCCCAGATTATGGTATTATGGGAAAGGGAGAAAAATGTCTCCCTATCCACATTCTCCACACTATGCATGATTTTGTACATCTCTATCACATCTCCCCTTAGCCTCCTTTTCCCCAAGCTAAACAATCCCAGCTGTTATAACATCCCCTCATAGGGGAGATGCTCCAGCCAGTTTTGGGGAGGAATACAGACGCAGGCTTATACTAGGCCATCAGTCCATCTAGGTCATATTGTCTTCACTGACTGGCTATGGCTCTCCTGGAATGAAGCCAGGAATCTTTCACAGCCCTGCCTGGAGATTAAACAAGTTACAGTTTTGTTTCCTTCCGATCTTACATTCCCCGTCCCACACTGAATGCTTGTCCAGGTCCTCCAAGTAGAACTAGACCAGTCTAGCAAATAATTATGAAATAGGCAGCCATTCAACACTGGTCAGCGGCCACATTCATCCCACACCTGTTCATCCAACACATTTGTCTGATTTCTCTGCTATGTCCTCCCCTCCCCACTTTGCTCAATTTGGGTGTTCGTAGCTTCCACAGGTGTATCACAAAACAGAGGAGAAAATATGTTCTCAGGAGTCTGAATTGAATATATGCATTTTAAGAAAGAAGAGATATTGGAAGGATTCTTTCCGATATATCTAAAGAAAGCCCCTGAGGAAGGAAATTTCTTCTGAAACGTGCTGAACAGAATAAAAATATTTCATTCAGGCACCTGGAAACTTCTTTTTTTCCTTCTGTTTTGTGCTCTATCAGTGCCTCTTACTGTTTTTCGTTTTTCTTTACTTCCACAGATATGCCATGCAAAATCCAACACAAGGAGCCAATTTACTCAGTGCTACCTCCAGTAACAGAGGCTGTAAGCCTATATACACCAGTTGCTGGGAAACATGGGTGGGAGGGTGCTGTTGCACCGTATCCTGCTTGTGGATTCCTGGTCGACAGCTAGATGGACCCTTGGTCTGATCCAGCATGACTCTTTTTTTAAAAATAATAATAATTTATTGCATCTCTAGAGTGCCCAACAGCCAAAGCTTTCATGTTCTTATGGTTCAGTTGGGCTGCAGAGTTCATATCCTGAGAGGGAAGTGGTACCTTTAAGGTAGCACAGAAGGGGAATTCAACCAGCAGCTGCTTCTCCCAAGGGGGCAATATCTTGATAGGAATAGCACTATCTGGCAAAGGTCTCCCTTCAGTGCAGTTCTTTCAAAGACCTTGCCCTACCAACCCTATGGTTCAAGGGTTCCTGAACATGGCATCTGTCTTTATTGTTCTATACTAATTGGCATTCACTGGCAATAAGAAAATGTCTATCACATACTTCCCCAACTGTTTTAACTTCCAAATGTATTGGATTGCAACTCCCATCACTTGGGTGGGATGATGGTAGTTGCAGTCCAACACATCTGGAGGATGCTGAGTCTTTGATACAATGCTCCACCTCTCCTGCCATCCAGTGTTCCTGCCTGATCAAGGCTCCTTGCACTGTTTCTTAGTAATTGAGGTGCCCATGATGTATATTTCGTTCAATGCATAAATCAAAACCAGGCTGGCAGAATTAAATTGTGACTGGTGAAATTACAGGATGTGCGGGAACAAATGGGATTCACTGCTTGAGTGGCTAGTTGATTAACCGATCAATCAATTAGCTAAAATTTGCATATTACTAAATACGGCCTTATTTTATGAAATGCTGGTGGACATAACATCCAATTCAGTAAAAAAAACATGGCTTACTGTTGGATGGCGAAGTCATTGTTAGTATTCTCTTTTTCCGTTCGTTCTTATTGTAACACACTAGATCCAAAATAGCTTCGAAAAGGTGTCCTTAACTGACAGCTTCACCTTTGTATATACAATTATTCCATCTGCTGAAGCTTGCAACACTGTTTACAGCCTCTTCAGCAAGACACTGTTTCTCCCATTTCGTATTCATCTGAATGTTACCCACTGCCTGCTTCTCTGTTAAAAATGCTATTTGGATTGAGCGGAAATTGGGGAAAGACGCTTAATATAATGGCTTGAAAATGTCTTCAGCTGGCAGCTTTCGAAAGGCTACACTGCCCAGAGCAATTAGAGGTGGAACAAATGCAATTTGCAGGGGATAATTCCCCCGACAAACCCAGCCCACAAAATGGCCGGCAGTAGCCTGTGGTTTCCTGAAATGCCTTTAACTATTTGCACTATTCAGCCAATTTTGTGGTGAGTTTAGTTCCCCCTTGGGATGACAGCGAAGAGTTTGCTGTGAGCTTCTGGTTCTTATCATTCTAAATAGGATTCTTAGCCCACCCGCTTATACATCAAATGAGCATTCAGGTTTTCTCCCAATTGGTTGAGTGTAACACTTGCCATGAGGTACGTATTTATTTATTTAAAATATTTATATACCGCTCCGTATCTAAAATAGATTCCGCAGCGGTGAACATAGGAATAAAACAATAAGATCTTAAAAAATAAAAATAAAACAACAAATTAAAATTGATCAATTTAAAAGGAAGTACCAATTAAAAAACAGTGGCTGGTCAACTGAGAAATGCTTCCTTGAAAGGAGTTGCTTTCAGGAGGCAATGAAAACAGCATAGCGTTGGCGCATGCCTGAACACCAGGGGCAGGAAGTTCCAAAGAGAAAGGGTCACCACATAACTTAACACATATTACTTGAGAAGTAAATCCTGATGAATCCATTGGGACATATTTCTGAATAGATGGCCAGTAGTTGCTTCTTTTTCACAATACGTTTTAGAATCTTAATGAATAGATTTGATTTCTATGTAGGTGATTGATTGATTTACTGACCAATTGTACTTCTATGCTGTCCCATAATGAAAAAAATCTCTGTATTTTACGTTTTAACTTTGTATTTATTTATTTATTTATTACATTTCTATACCACCCAATAGCCGGAGCTCTTCAAGTTAAAGGTTTGAAAAGTCTCTTTGGGCCTGAAAAAACAGTGGCCTAGCAATGCTAGTAACAAGCAAGCAAGCAAACAATGCTGAGTATTATTATTCTTGGACATTTTATTTGTTTTTAAATTCCAACCCACTCACATGGGAGGAATCCAGCTGTGTCATTCCATTAGCACAAATGATGTTGTGCTTGCAGAAACTAGGTTCTGAACTATCGTTACTATGCGCAAGAGAAGAATCCAACTAAAGTTACATTTGTACCAGTGCGGTTGTGCATTGACACTGTTGGATGCTGCCAAAAATAAATGAATGCAACCACCTTTCTTTAAATGGAAGCGTAGGTTCTCTAGGTTTCTAATCAAGACCTTCCACTGCAAAAGAAAAAAAAATAGTGTGTGTGGTGTGGGGGTGGGTGGGTGGTGGTTAAGAGTATCTTTCACAGAGTCTCCTGATACAGCAAGGATTTAGTGCCATCTATTAAAAGGAAGTGGTGTTTTATCTAGCAGTTTATGGCAGTTTCAATTCAAGGGACATTTTATGAGGCTAAAACTAACCTCACGGCCATCTTACCTGAACATTGGCACATACAGCTTCAGGGACTTGGTACTTCAACTCATCAGCTGTTGTCTGAGATTTTGGCAGCAGGAAAGGGTAGGAAAGGGATCTGTATTTGGATTTCATGATCTTGAGGGGAGGGGAGAATAAAAGCGATAAATTATGCAGTCAGGTTTAATATCATACTTAAGCTGCAATCCTATGCGCATTTTCCTTGGAGTAAGCCCCACTGAAAACGGTATGACTTACTTCTGAGTAAACAGGCATAGGATTGTACTGCACATTTTTGAATTGCATTTTAGATGTGCTTCTGTATAATATAGAGAAAGGCACAACAGCTTTCATACTTGGTAAATTACGGCAATGTTGCAAAATATCAAAAGAATAGAAAAATGGGAAAGATACATAGATGGATATTTAATCTATTTATTAAAGAACAGATTTAAGGCAAAAACAATGTAAAAATTACAGTTGAAAACAAATCCCAAAAGTTTGAATTTGAATTCAGTGTTTGGAAATGTTCAAAATCTGGATTTTTGTGGGGGGAAATCCCAAAATCTGTTTCACGTTTCTCTGAGAAACATGTTAATCAAATTTCAAACTGCATTGAGAAACAAGTTCACTTTGATATAAAACCATTTGAATTATGACTTAGGGTTCAATTCTGCACACGTTTAAACATAAAAAGGTCATACAACTTCCAGCACCCTCCATTACTGGACTTTTTTTCTGTTTGAACATACATAGAATTGTGCCCTTAAAAGTTGATCTGGAAATGTGAAAAAATATTTCCACAGTTCCAACTGGATCGATCAGTTTTAACATCGGGACCTTTATTAAATTCAGAATGTGGGAGAAAGCTCTTTTTGAAACAAACGCTGATCACTACCAATTCCTGCCCATTGTCAAGGCAGTGTGAATGTTTAAATATTTTTAAAATTCTGTACCAGAACTGAACTCTACAGCTTGTATAAATTATATAAATTGAGCAAAATATTTCCTTATTGACTTATTGACATTGACTTATTCTGCAAAATGTATCCTCCATCATACAAACCCACCTTTGTGAAGTTCCAGCGCTGAATGAAGTGCCGAGCTACATCTCGTGCCGCTTTACCATGCACCACCGAGGAGATGTCATGCCACGGCATCCTTGGCATTGTGTAGCGATCAATGAAGTCTATGTAGGCAGAAAGAGAATTATGTATCACATACCAGATAGGCATCAGCGGCTACTTCTGGCCCACTTGCATTCTGGCCCGCTTGCATTGGCTGCCTATACATTTCCGAGCCCAATTCAAGGTGCTTTTCTTAACCTATAAAGCCTTACATGGCTTGGGACCACAATACCTGACAGAACGCCTCTCCCGACATGAACCTACCTGTACACTGCGCTCAACATCTAAGGTCCTCCTCCGACTGCCTACTCCGAGGGAAGCTCAGAGGATGGCAACAAGGGAGAGGGCCTTTTCAGTAGTGGCCCCCCAATTATGGAATGATCTCCCCGATGAGTCTCGCCTGGTGCCAGCATTGTTATCTTTTCGGCGCCAGGCCAAGACCTTTCTCTTCTCCCAGGCATTTAACAGCATTTAACAACATATGCTAAGTTTGTTTGTTTTTTAACGGACCCCAGAACTGTTGTGTTTAAAATGGATACTGTTTTATACTGTTGTTTTTATATTTTTTGATGGTTTTAAATTTTGCATACTTTTTTAATGTCCACTCTTTTTAACTTTTGTAAACCGCCCAGAGAGCTTTGGCTATGGGGCGGTATCTAAATTTAATAAATAAATAAATAAATAAATAAATAAATAAATAAATACTTAGACATGCTTCCCAGAGGGCACTGTGGGAACCAGGACACTGGACTAGATAGGCCCAGTTTGGTCTGATCCGGCACAGCTCTCCTTGTGCTACGAACTCATTTCTTCATAATGGAAATGTTTCAGAAAATCATAGGCCCAGTTCAAATGTAACCATCCTTTCCCATTAGGCGAATGAGGTGCAGCATTCCCTCACTTCCTCTTTCACACCCTCATAGAGACTGCAAGCTTCCATTTCCTATTTAAAACTAACCACAATTTCCTGTGTCATCTGAACCTGGGGAACGGGTTGTTTAAACTGTAGTTAGTGAGCTTAGTGTAACTGTCATGACACCAACCCACCCCAGCCAACAGAACTCCAGTCTACAGAAGATTCTGAGATGGACAAAGCACAGACTACTTGCTTGGGGGTAGAATAGTCACTGGATTTTCCAGAGCCCTCTCTGCCAGAGGACACAGCCTTGACAACATCCTCTTGTTGGGGAGATGGTAGATTTGCTGGAAACTCATCCTCTGAGCCAGATGAACCAGAAGATGAGTCCCCAGCAAAACCACCATCTCCCACAACCTCACAGAAGTCTCAGGCTGCAAAATCAGGTGATGGTCCTTTAACAACCCAGTCAGTTCCTCCACTACACTACAGGACTTGTCAGCCCAGAAAACTCTTTAGTTGGCTTTAGCTCTCTGCTGAAACAACATCCTCCTATTGGCTTAAAAGGAGAGAGATCAAGCCATCAGGAAACATTTGGAGCTATCCAAGGTCCTACTTTTTTCCTGCTTTGATCTTGCTACCAGCTTCTTCAATAAGCCACAAGCAACGACAAGACAGAAATCCTGTGGGGCTGGTTCTGCCATGCATTTGGGTGATGTGACCTGCTTCAGGTGGCACCATGAGGGGGTCAGTAGGAATTGGTGTCTGAATAGTGCAGCAAGACTTTATGAAGAGTTGGACTAGCCAGGGTGGGGGACACCGTTTGGACTCCACTTCAGGCAGCAAAATGCCTTAGGCCAGTATCAAATGAATGGCTAGATCTCACTAACTAGAGTTTAAACAAAGCACAGTCCCCCAGATTCAGACACCACAGGAACTGTGGTTAGTCTAAAATCAGAACCAAATGTTTCTGCTCTCCTCCCCTGGAATACAAAAGAGGGAGAGGGGTAACTATGCAAGTCCACAAGGCTTGGCATGGCTCTTCCACCTAGCAAGAAAACATGGTTTCCTTCCATTATGCCTGCACCAGACCCCCAGATCACTGTGCGGAGCTGGAGGAAAGCTGGAACTAGGACTCTGGAAAAGAACTGGTTGATATAGGATGGCTTAAGCCATTTTCAACTCTCTTAAAAATGATGTCTCCAACTGCAGAGGTCTGAGTTCAAGAACAAAGGAATTGCTGTCATGTGTGAACTGGCCCTAAACACCAACGGACACCAGTTCTGGGAGCTTCTGCTGACCATAAATTTTGTAACATAAACAAAAAGACTGCAGAATGTCATCATTATAGAGTCATTGTGGTGAAGGGGTGAGAGTGAAGAACTAGGACAGGAGAGATTTGGGTTCTAGTCCCCACTCTGCCATGAATCTCACTGGTGACTTTGGGCCAGTCACGAAGTCTCAACTTAATCTACCTCACAGAACCGTTGTGAGGATAAACTGGACAGGAGGGGCGGAGGGTATTATCTTGCCTTGGGTTCCTTGGAGGAAAGGCAGGTTATAAATGTAACCAACAAAGAGAGGAGAGTACACTGACTCCAAGTTGCAATGGCACTTACCAGCAAAGGGTTTATCAAGCTGGACCCAATCTTTGAAGACAAAGTTGCAATAATCCTTTCCATGCCAGAACCTGGTTTCACCAAAAAGGTCTCCAACACCTGTCTTCAAGCTGCGGATTGAGCCTCTGTCTGTTCCAAAAGAGTCAAACACCCAGTGATTTTTGAAACTTCTTATTAACAGTACTACTCAACACATTGTAGAAACCTCCCTGCAAAAAGAAGCAATTACTGGATACTGCCAAAATATATGTTTAAAGGAAACACTACCTGTATTGCACACTAGCTGAATTAGACAATCCATTATTAAAGAGGCATTGTGGTGTCCAATGGACAAGAAACTCAAAGTTTTTGCTGAATAAGACACAGACTAAGATCCCTAGATGTGAGAGGTAGATGCCAAAGTCGCGATCCACTGATTAGGCATTTTATGATGGTGCCCCCAGCATTTTCTCACATTCCCAAATGTGCCCACAGGTCCAAAAAGGTTGGGGACTCCTGCACTACGCTATTGGATAATAACAGTGAACCATCTTACAGGAGTGCTGTAAGGATTACCGATAAAATGTACATGAAGCGCTTTGCATACCTTAAAGATCCAGTGTAGTGTAGTAGTAAGAAGGTTGGTCTAGGACAGGCGTGGGCAACTTGTGATGTTTTGGCCTACAGCTCCCTGGCCAGCATGGCCAATGGTGAGGGATGATGGGAGTTGTAGGCCAAAACATAAGTTGCCCAACCCTGGTCTAGGAGCAAGGAGATCCAGGTTCGAATCCCCATTGGCTATGAAGATCACTGGATGACCCTGGTGCAGTCACTATCATTCAGCCTAATCTACCCTCACAGGATTGTTGCGAGGATAAAATTGGGGATGGAGGAAAATTATATATGCATTGTGAACTCCTTGGAATAAGGGCAGGATACAAATGTAATAAATTTAAAAAGGAGTGTTTTTATATTGCTGATCTAGTTTTACAGTCTTAATGAATTGTTTTTATCTCTATATATGTGATTGATTGATTGATTGATTGATTGTACTTCTATGCTGTCCCATAACAAAAAGATCTCTGTATTTTATGTTTTAACTTTGTGTGTAAGCCATCCCGTTGGGGATTTACCCTGACTTTTTCAAAGGGAGTGACATCAATACAGTGCTTCCATCATGTAACATCGCTCTGCGGCCAACCCAGGGATGGAGCCTGGTGGAGGGTGACCAGCAATTGGTCACCTTCCACCAGGAAGAGGGCAGGGTGGCTCTCCCAGAAACCTTGTGCTCCCCCCTCAGTGTCGGGATTACCCGTTGATACCTCGGGAGAGGGAAAGCACAGGGTTGACGAGGGAGGCGGCGCCAACCCGGTGCCATGAAGACAGTCCCATGGGAAGAATCAAAATAAATAATTGCTTTACTCAAAATAATGTTGCCTTACCCAACATTCTACCTGCTGCCCATCAAGATGACAGAAACTGACTTACTTGACTCGCTGTCTACACTGCTCACGCTGTCCGCGTGGTATAGCCCATGCCGGTGGAGCTGCTTATAGATGCTGAACCTGGAAAATTTCTTGGGTCTCCCTATTCCTTTCATTCTCGAAGGATCCAGGGCATCATCACTGTTTTCTTGCAATGTTTGAGCTGTTTCAGCTAAAGACTTAGGACAGAAAAGAGACAGGTAAAGGTCAATCTAAACAGTGTGTGTGTGTGTGTGTGTGTGTGTGTGTGTGTGAGAGAGAGAGAGAGAGAGAGAGAAGAATATGGTACAGTCCTCCAATGTGCAGGTGGTGATACTGATAACAGTGAGTCAAATGATCCAAAACCTCTTCCGATGGAAGCCTAGTGTGCTAAGAAGAAGGGTTCAAATACTGGCATTCAAAAATGATATAGTCCCATGAGGACTGTGTCATATGCTGTTTCTGAAAAGGTAGATGGTCTTAAGGGAAGCACATGAAATGAAATGAAGAGGAACACAGCTTTGCATCCATGAAAGTATTCTATCACTGACAGTCCTCAAGTACTTGCAGAGCCAGCTTCTGTCTCACAGATTCACACATGCACAGTTGGTGATCTGCATGTGTGAAACAGTAATCAAATGCAGTTCTGCATCACTTCAAAATACAATGCTCTTCAATGGATGCAGCCCAGATGGTCAGCTGCAAGTCACTGAATGCCTCGATACAAACTCGGCCTGAGAGAGAAAGCAATAAGGATCTCTTGTCTTTGTATTATATCTATTGGCTGATTTATGCAGCCGTGTGTGCGTGCGTGTGTGCATTGCATTCTGGGAGCTTGAAGCATTTCAGGCCTGCTCCCAAACTGACTGGGATTGCATAGAGGTGCTGACTTAATGAACAGATGTTTCCACATGGGGGATGGAGATACGGATACTCTGAGGTGTGCTACCTCAAGCAGGTCAGAAAACCTCTGCAAGGCGACAAGAGGGAGCTGATGCAGTCAAAGTCAGGCTGAGGGCAGGGAAACACTCTGGGTTTCAGCCAGAACCAGTCAGAATTCTAAAGGAGCCGTCTAAGGTGCTCCCCACTGACATCGGAGCCACCAGCCTCCACTGGCTGAGGGTGAGGTTCTGGATCAAGGAAACAAGCTGAGTGAGACTGTGTGGCTACTCAGTGAGACGGGTTGCTTGGACTGAGGAGCCAAGTTGGATATTAGGGCTTTAGAAGACGTGGTGTGTCTAGGGATGGGTGAGAATTTCATTCAATTTGGTGTTGTTGTTTTAAATATAAGAACTTACCCCACATTAAAAAAAATGCTTCATACACAATTAGAAAAAAGCTGAGATTAAAAAAATATTGGGAGAAAGCAAAACGGAGAGACTGATCCATCTGGGATGATTCACCATCTGGGCTTTGAAGTCTTAGCTCTGGGTTTGAATCCCTGTGGATTCAACTATATTTGGGCTGCTGTGTTAGGGTTGCCATAACTTTTCTCCAACAGGCTCCTCAACTTCAACAGTGACATGGCAGACAGGTTCAACATCATGCTTCTAGTAGTACTGAATTGGATTTTTGTAGCTACTGAGTTTGGCCCACAAATAAAACGTGAGTGCAACAGCACCCTCCCACGCATGTTCCCCAGCAACTGGCATACACAGACATGGTGCCTCTGATACTGGAGCCACCATATAGTAATCCGGACTAGTAGCCAAAGACAACCTTCTCTTACATGAATTTGTCTAATCCCCTTTCGAAGCCATCCAAGTTGGCGGCCATCACTAGGCAAATTCTATACGTAAACTATGTGTTGTGTGAAGATGTCCTTCCTTTTATCTGCCTTGGATCTCCCATCGTTCAGCTTTATGGGATGACCCCGGGTTCTAGTATTATGGGAAGCGCCGAGCCAGTTCCCAGGGGGCTTTAGCTGAGGGCTACTAGCTGTAGGAACCAGCCTGATCAGCTGTCCAAATATCCACTCTGAGAAAAGGCAGGATATTTGCTTTCAAGATTTCCTATTGCTGATTTAGAAGAAAAGAGTTGGGAAGGAAATAGGCTTGGTTTTTGAGGGGAAAGGTTATGTCAAATGTATGTCTGCATGTATATACGCATGTATTTATTTCATTTATGTATATCCCACTCTCCAGCCCCAGAGGATTCCCAGACCAGGCTAAACAACAAATACGATCAATAATGATAAAATAGGAGAGCAGTAAAAACAAATATGAAGGTCACGTAAAAAACAACAAGAACAACACAGGCCAAGCAAGAATAAAACCCAATCTAAAAAGCTTGAGAAAATAAAAAGATCTTCACCTGACACCAAAGAGGCAACAAAACTGGCACCAGGCAAGTCTCCCAGGTGATGGCACTCTAAAGATGGGGCACCACGACAGAAAAGGCACCATCTAGGGGTTCCACCTATCTCAATTCCAAAAGCAGGAGTGGCAGATCCCAACATCTGGGCAGGTTCATGTGTGAGCAAATGCGACAGGCAAATTTCCTACACTTGGCCTGAATGTAGAAACCATCTCAGATATGGCTTCAACAGATTTATGAATTCCCAGATCAACAGTTGGGACTGTAGTAGAAATCATTCTTACAGGGAGATTCACTGAAGACTCGGACTTGGTCGCTGTCATTCGTTTTGCACTGCCAACGTCGGTCAGTCGGTGTTCATTGTCATCCCACCGTCCATAAGCCAAATCAATGCCTCCAACGAAAGCTATGGATTGGTCAATGACCACCAGTTTCTCATGGTGGGCCCACAAATAAACCGTAGACGACACATGATCTGGGTGTCTCATTACCTGGATGAGAAGAAAACACCAACCTTAAAATCCGGTGCATTGTATGTAACTCTCTGGTGACTGTAAATTCCATGCAGGTGAGTGAGTGAGTGGAATTTCCTCCAGGTAAGCGAGCAGGCTAGCGAAGGAGGGGCAGAACAATCTGTCCCTCCTTCACCAGCTCATCCATTGTCAGTGCTGGCTGTGAAGGAAATGAAGCCTCCTTCCTCCATGACCAGTACGGAAATGTACTTGGGTGAGCTATGGTGAAACAGCATGCTCCATTTCTCTGTAGCCAGCCCAATCAGCTTGTACACCAGCTTCAGGGGCTTTGCTTCCTCCATAGCCATATGAAAGATGAACAAGCCGTCAAAGGAGGGACAGAGTTCCTCCTCTCTCCTTCATGAGCTTGTGTTGCTTTTAGCTTTCAGAATGTTTCACTAGCATGCAGCTTACTTGTAAGAGGGCCCCCTCTTATGCATAGAAAGCAGAGGAGTGATTTTCTTTTGAAGGCTGTTAACTTTATAAAGCTTAGTAACCAGACTCTGCTAGCTACTTGACAAGACTCACCACACTGCAACAGTTTGGTGGAGGCCTGGGTTCCCTGATCTGCTATCCACTAAACATGTAGTTTTACTATTTGTTTGCCACTTGTAAGCTACCTTAGTAGGATATGTATCCTGAAAGGCGGCATAGAAACAACAGTAATAATAAAGAGCACAATTACCTTAATGTTGGGATGCAAATGCATTAAAGTGCGCTTGGTGTACTCGCTGTTGATGCCAAGAGCAAGCTCTACTTCTTTGTAGAGCATCACAAAGATTCTAACCCCTTGTTGCTGTCAAGAAACAAAACATGATTCAGACTTCATGCGTATATGACCATCAACACAAATCAAGAAAGTTCTTGCTCGTTTCAGAATGCACATTCTAACTGCAGAGTAATAACAACATGATTGTGCTAAAACAAATAAGAAAAAACTGGAGACTATTGTCTGGGTACATTAAGCTCAGTAAAGAAAAATGTACATCCTTTTTTAATTTTCTTTTAGTCATGAGCTCTGCTTGGATGGCTAGGTCATCGTCAGAGACCCTACACCAGGCTCCCCACTTTTTGAAGTGGTTCCTATGGTCTTTATGGGGGTTGCAGTGGTCATAGAAATCTGAAAGCAAAGCCAAGGTACCTTTTCTTTTCAGACTTCTAGACAAACTGTTTCCCCTCCTTCAACTTCAAAGTTTCCTTTGTCCCCTCTCCTGTGATAAAGCATTTTGCATCCTCTTTCTCTCTCTCTTTCTCTTCAAGTTACAGACATAAAGAACAGGCAATAAGAGCCAACTTTGTGGCAAAGGTAATAACCCTTTATGGCCCATAAGTGCTAGGGAAAGCACTTAGCCTGCACCAGCAAAGGCCTTTTATGATGAGGATAGAAAGGTCCCATTATAATGATCTTTCACCAGAAGCTGAATAACACAACCTGACCAATGTAGCAATAAAGTATGGACATAGCCAAATGATATTCTCTCCCAATTAGATCTCTATCTTTTAGGAGAAGATCAATGCCTACCAT
The DNA here is from genome assembly GCF_023053635.1 of Elgaria multicarinata webbii. Taxonomy (NCBI): domain Eukaryota; kingdom Metazoa; phylum Chordata; class Lepidosauria; order Squamata; family Anguidae; genus Elgaria; species Elgaria multicarinata. Next base: position 21,299,227 of record NC_086178.1, on the reverse strand, counting down.
TAGCAATGTAATGAGAATCCATTTTGAATACAGACACATATAATAAATCATGCCATGTTGTGATAGTATCTTCTGAAAAGTCAATTTATATTATCTCAGCTATCACCATTTGTATGATTCAAACGGCTGCAGACTGCAGCATAATTACCACTTGACAGAAAGAAAGGAACAGGGATAGGTGAACTCCCTCTAGCTTGTACTAAAAATTAACTGGACTTTTTGAGTATTCAAGTCGAACACTTGAAACATTTCCAAGGATTTTTCATTTGTAGCCAAGGAGAGGCTGTGCGGTGCCTACTCGCCTGCCCTCTAGGATTTGGTACTCCCAATCCAATTCCAGGAGAGCAGCATAGGTGGAGCAAGGGGCTGACTCAAATTAGACGTGGATTTTTTTCACATTTTGAACTCCCACTTTTAAAATATTTACCCTATCTCTATTAAAGAAATGTTGTTATTGTTGTTTGTTTGTTTATTTATTTCATTTCTATACTGCCCCATAGCCGAAGCTCTCTGGGCGGTTTACAACAATTCATAAAAATGCAAAATGCAACATAATCAAAATAGTCTAAAAATTTGACATCGAAAAATTAAAACAATGTAAAGAGCTAAAAACAATTTAATTAAACAATGTTATTCAACTTCAGCTGTAGGGACTGGAAGTGGGGCTATAATTCCAGTTAAGAATAATACCATGCTTTATAAGAGCTGGCGTAGTGTGGATCTGGCCCGTGGGCAAAATCTGGCCTGCCTGGGATCCCAATCCAACTTCCAGGGCTCCCCAAATGGCCATATCCCCTGGCTTGGTCCAATCCCCTTTCACTTGAGTGCTAATCTGAAACTGAATTCTGCCCTGGGACTGAAAGAGCTTCCATATCCCTGCTGTAGCGACTGCAGGCGATGAGCCGAGAATCTGATCTTAGCCATTAATTCACTTGGTGTCCACGGGTGAGAGCCCTTCGCGTAGCCTTGGTCGCCTATTGGAAATATGGGGGATTAAACTGGCCCACCTTTCAGAACTTTGTAAGGCTCGGAGAACATGGCACACTTACAGCTTTCCGCCTCAAAATGCAATCCAGTCTCCAGCGATTCCCTTCCACAACGGGCCGCTTCATGAATATTTCTGGGCTCAGCCTGTAAAAAAACAAAAAAACACTTGAAATACAAATTAAAACATGAACTTATCCAAGAGCTTATAGAATCACAGAATAGTACCTATAAGGCCACCAAGTCCAACCCCCTGCCGAATGAGGGAATCCACCTCAAAGCATACCTGAAAGAATGCCCCTAGTGTGGGAGAACCCATGACCTCCCTCTGTCATTGGTTCCATTGTCATACTGCCCTAACAGTCAGGATTTTTTTCCTGATGTCCAGCTGGAATCTGGCTTCCTGTAACTTGAGCCCGTTATTCCGTGTCCTGCACTCTGGGATAAACGAGAATACATCCTTGCCCTCCTCTGTGTGACAACCTTTCAAGTATATGAAGAGTGCTATCATGTCTCCCCTCAATCTTCTCTTCTCCAGGCTAAACATGCCCAGTTCTTTCTGTCTCTCCTCTTAGGGCTTTGTTTCCAGACCCCTGATCATCCTCGTTGCCCTCCTAATTAGGGTGCTGCTGCCAATCAGAGTAAACAGCCCTCAACTAAGTGAAACAGTAGCTTGATTCAGTAGAAAATAGCTTTGTAATTAGTTCAAAGCAAGTCCCAACAACAATTTAGCTCAGACTTCCCCCACCTGGTGACCGCCAGACATATTGGAGTGCAACTCTCATCATTTGGCTGGGAATGATGGGAACTACAGTGCATCACAATTGGATGGCCGATTTAGTAATTCTGAGAAATCTAGTCCTGTAAAACTGGATCCAAAGGCCTCCACAGCATCTGTATGATTTCCAGCACAATGTAAGGAAATAGGATATATAACTTTGCTTGGGGTGGGCAGATTACCAGGGACAGGGAAGGGGTCTCAATGCTGCAGCTCATCTTCCTTTGTAAAAGGACAGAGGAGAGGTGCTGCAGCTCATCTGCAGTTTCAACTCCCACAGGGTACCTTTCTTTGCAATAGCGTAAGGCAGCCTTCTCCAACCTGATGCTCTCCAGAGGTTTTGGACTTCCACTCCCATCACATCCATCCAGCATGGCTAATAATCAGAAATTCTTGAAGCCCCAAACCTCTGGCAGGCACCAGGTTCTGGAAGGCTGGTGTCAAGGGTCAGCGTGTAGCATAGGTGAGAATGGAAGGAGCTGTTATCAGAGATGTCATAGGAACCTGCCTTATATCCACTGGAGGCTGGTGGCGCTGATGGAGGGCCATTCCTGCCATGTGGGCAACATTTCAGCGCAGCTTGTGCCCACTATCATTTACATGCGCCTCTGTTGGCATGAGGTCAGTTGGCGTGGGTGCTCCAGCAGAAGCCTAGTGGCCGAGGGGGTGCAGCTCCCAGCAGAGTGATTCCTTTTTCCATCTGCTGCTGGGAGACCGGTGCTCTCTCAGAGGCACTGTTACTTGGCGTGGCAGCAGAGCAACTGGAGGACCATTCCCACTGCATCTGGATCCAATGGCCCCCTCAATTCGGCACATAGTACTTGAGACATTATGGTGTGCCTAGGCACACCCGGCATACCCCTTGCATGCCTATGGCCCTCCAGTTGTTTTGGCCTGCAACTCCCATCATTCCTCACCATTGCCAATGCTGGCTAGAGCTGATGGGAATTAAATTCCTGCACTGAGCAGGGGGTTGGACTCGATGGCCTTGTAGGCCCCTTCCAACTCTGCTATTCTATGATTCTATGAAGGCTGTAACACATGAAGGCCCGTGGCTCAGAGGTAGACCATATACTTTGCATGCAGAAGGTCCAAGGTTCAATCTCTGGCATCTCCAAGTAGGGCTGGAAAAATTCCTGCCTGAAACCCTGGAGAGCAACTTCCAGTTAGTATCACCAATACTGGGCTAGATGGACCAATGGTCTGACCCAGTATAAATCAGCTTCCTATGCTCCTATTTTTGTCCCTGTTTTAGCTAGAGAGGTTAACGATTGATCTTGGGACCTGCTGAATGCAAAACATGTGGCAACTGGGCTATGTCCCCTCCCTGTGGGCCACCATCCAATTAGTGCCAATGAATGCTCACATGCCCAAATTCCAGGCAGCCCACTGAATTCCAATATCCCTGGGAGTTGGGGAAACAAAACATATTTTGCTATGATATGACTGTCCGCATGCTGGTGGAAATGAGTTATTCCTTAAATAGAAGCACTACTTTAAGAGAGGATGTCTGCACCCTGTCTACAAAAGGAGGAACAGCTGTGCATCTGTTGCACTATAACCTGAAACTCTGGAAAGACTGGTATGGAAATGAGTCTGAATGGTCAAATTCAGTGGTGAGCTAACTCATGAAATTTTATTCTGTTTCAAAATATAATTAGCAAAACAAAGGCAATGAAAAGAAGAAGAGCATACATAATAAATCAAGATCACTAAAGAAACAAAGTGGTGTAATTTCACAAATTGATATCACTAATTATAATTATTAGTCTACAGCCAATATAGTTTCTGTATTTTAATCTTATATCAATTTTGCTGCATGGTTTTATTCTGGTTGTGCTTTTTATACTGTATTTTGTATTTGTGTTTGTAACCTGTTGGTTGTTTTATTATGGTTTTAATTTTTGTGGACCGCCCAGAGAGCTTCGGCTATTGGGCGGTATAAAAATGTAATAAATAAATATGCTTAATGAAACATCTACAGTAAAACAGCCTAAGTAGGAACTCAAAACCTAAGGAAAGAGTAAAAATGCAATTTATACAACATATAAAAGGAGTGGGTGCTAGTCTTGTGCTGTCTACCTTTTTCTTTATTGGAACCTCCATAATCTGCCAATGCGTTAGAAATTTATGAAGCAAGTTGGGATCTCCTAACACTTCAGGCAATAGCTAATCTGTGTTGTGATTTGGAGTACGTACTTACTCCCTCTCTCCTCCTCCTGCAGCCCTCTGAAAATCTCTCTGGACAGTCTCCGGGCTCTGAAGAGGAGATTTTGAGGGCACACAGGGGGCTGCAGAGGGGAGGGGGAACCTCCATGCTCCTAAGCTTGCTGATGTAAGCAGTTCCTATCAGCTGAACTATTTCACTGGGTTTCACCTAACAAGCGCCTTGAAAGATCAGAGCAAAGTCCACCCAGTTCAGCATTCTTTGCAATAGTGGCAGCTGCTGGAAATTGACCAGAAATCCCAGAGTGGACTGAAACTTACTTCTTGCCTTAGTTAACCAACGTTTGCAAAAACACCTTATCCATTTGGAATAATAATAATAATAATAATAATAATAATAATAATAATAATAAGAAGAAGAAGAAGAAGAAGAAGAAGAAGAAGAAGAAGAAGGCCCCATGGAATGATTTGTTTCCTGAATGTAGTTTCTATTCATTGTTGCTAACAATGCTCCTGTATATGTAGCAGCCAACATCTGTGACTGAGTCAACAGCCTTTTGTTTGTGAAGTGAGCACACTGAGTAATTTGTCACTCGAGGGCCAAGGAGGAGCAAAATCTGTTGTAAAGGAAGAGCACATGTGAAAGATCATGTTATCGTCATCCATATGAATGAGCCAGGAATGCTGCACTGTTTTTATATGTGAATGAGACAAGGATCAGTTCAGGGGACACAATACTAATGGTATTTACTTAAAGCCCCATCACCATCTAGGTCTAACGCGCCGCTCCAACGTCATTTCCTGAAAACAGTAAGTAATTAGCCCCATTCAGTCTGGTAGGAGAGAGCAGCAACTGGACTTTTTCCGGGGTGGGTTGGGTTGGGTTGGGTTGGGTTGCAGCACCAGGAAGGCCAGAAGGGGCGTAAGACGCGCGAGAGGCAGACAACATCATGTGAGTAATCCGTGAGTGCCCAGTAATGAGCTTGCAGTAAAACGCTCATCGAATGGAGCCCTTAGTTACCAATGAGAGCAATAAGACCTAGGGCAACTTTAGATTCTACTTTAACATGGTCGGGTAGCCATATTTATTGTGTAAAAAGCAGGACGAGGGGTAAAAAGGAGCACATTGGTGGAGAGAAGGGAGCCAGTTTCTCCCTTACTTCCCCATATGACAACACTCCAAGAATTTTTCTTCCAGTCTGGAACTGAGCCATTTCAGGGGAGAAAAGTGCCTGAAATGACAGAGCATTTCAGCTGAGAATTTTGGCCTTGAAATCGAGGAGCAAAAAATGGGAGGGAGTTTCAGAGGCTGAACTATTTTATAAAACAGTGGCAGCTTTTCCTCCCCTCCCCCTGGCTTTTTTCTTTAAGGGACAGAGCTTTTCCTGGTGGCCATCTTCCAGCAACCAGCACCCACACCCACATAATGCCTCCTTAGAACAACACTACATTATTGGGGGTGGCCCTACTGGTGGCAAAAGAGTTTAAGAATAAAAATGAAATAAAAGGGCATTGCTACCATCACCGTAACTGCTTTGAAATGTGCAAATAATCCTCCCCCCATACCAGCGAGATGTCATCGCCCCTCACCTGCCCCCAACTTGCTACCTGCAAATGGGATATCCCACTGAGGTGGGTGGGATTTTCACTCAGTCCTGGTTCAGCATCTCTCCGCTGGGCGGTGCCCTTTTTGATGTAAATATTAGACTCCACCCTTACCCATTCTAGATGAACTGAACCACCATGTGTGAATGAAAAAAGGTGTCTGCTGTCACATGTCTAGTTTATTTTTTATTTTTTTGTCTGCTTAGACAAGAACATTTCATTTCCAGCTGAACACAGAGGTTTATCAGACGAACATTTTATTGCACACTATTTACTGCCCACTTATGGATGTGTGTGCACCCTTTGGGCGACGACGTCTGCCTCCTGCATGCCTCCTGCTCCTTCTGCTTGTTTTTCCATCGCAAAATAGACCCCTTTTAATCTGACTTTTTTTAAAAAACGAAATGTGCCGCAATCTCCTGCTGTGTGCAGGAAAAGTGATGCGATAAAAACAACTCCCGAATGGGCCACATGACCGTTGTTTACTTCCTCTTTCCCCTCTGTGAAGAAAGAGGACGTCATGAGGGACAAAAGCAGGGGCAGAGAAGTGACGGTAAGGAAACGTGATTTTCCCCTGTGTGATGTCCACGTTGTAAACACTGAGAGTCCAGGTTGTAAACACTGTTGTCATTTGCATCAGTGCTCATATTATGAGGGAAACCATGGCAGGAGGCAGGTGGGTGAAGGACGTTAATGAAATCCACAAGCCCTGACTCCAATAACATCCCAATTTGAGACGAATCAACAGGAGTTGATTTGTAGACTTCTAGAAATGGTAATTAAGGAATGTGGCACCTTTGAAATTTGCAAAAAATCCCCTCTCTATTCCACCCCCCTGTAATTTGAACACTATTCTTTGTGTATCAATTCTTTTAATTCAGATGCTAAAAGGCACAGGAAAGTGAGTAAGAAACCTTCAAGATTTTTTCATGGGAAGGGGACACCCAAACTCAAAATTAAGCGTTGGTTTTAAAGCAACTTCTGTCTTTTTTTTGTTGTAATGGTTCTTTAAAATTTTTGGTTGGCTCTGCTTTGTTTTCCTAGCCAAGTGGTCCTGAAAAGGCCTTTTCAGCAGAAAATCCCTCTATGAGACGGTTGTTTCTGTTGCCAAACCATCTGGTCCCGCTGTTTTGTTTCCATGCCGAAAGGGCCCTGAACAGTACTGCTTTGTAATAAAATGTTCTAGGACGTACCTTGCAGTGTGTGTGTGTGTGTGTGTGTGTGTGTGTATGCTGGAATCTGGACATGTAAATTAAGTACTCACCACCAATCAGTGATGAAAATTTCTTCTTTGGCTGCTTCCATGGCATTTGCAACATCTTCAAAGTACCCTTTGGCATTCACGTACCTAGAAGTAATGTTGAAAGTTTACTTTCTAACCAACTGTTGGGAAGAGAGAGAATGGAGGGAGGGGAGATCAGCATTGTGATAAACGGGGCCCATTCAGTTAAATTTTCATACACAGCAGTGCAACTATATTATTTTAGACCCTAATGATCTTAACCCCCCAGCGTGTTAGATTGCCATGTGTATTGCTTCTGTTGTGAAGCACACCACTAACATTTCTCCTCTCTTCCTCCATTCCCCTGCATCGCCATGCCATGCTTTACAATTGCTTCTACATTCCTGATACGTTAGAACAACTGCTTGGTAACTGTGATAACCAGAAAATACTCTGCGCATCTGCATGTTTGCCTTTTAAATGGACTTCAATCACAGCACCCTCACGACTACATGAATAAAAAGGAGTTTCCTTCTGCTGCCCTTCTCTCTGGTGATCATAGGGGAGCGGGACTGTGGGGCTCAGCTCTACCTGCATCACTGTTCATACAATCCCAACCCAAATGTACAGATGTAGAAAGCGGTAGGAAGGGGAATCCCATTTGGGGACAGTTTTGAGTTGAGGTGGCAGCAGCAGCAGCAGCAGAAGAGCTGGGTTTACAGCTGCTCCTGGTAGCCATCACCTTTTCCCCTAGATGGCCCAGGCTGGTTTCATAGTTCTGAGCCACTGCAGGAAAATCTTAGCAGCCACACACCCAAAAATTAAAGGAGGGTTGAAACGCACAAACCCAAACATGAGGAATGAGCAAAATGTGATTTTAACAAATGAATAATTGAACTAATTAGATCAATAATAATAATAATAATAATAATAATAATAATAATAATAACCCCCAACAAACTACCTGCTTTCTTGAGAGATCTGATGACAGATCTGCCACTTCTTGTCTCTTTCATCTGTGACTTTATTATCAGGTGAAGCCCAAAGTCACTGCTGTGCTGCCCACCTGCATTTATTAGCATCTTGAGGTCCCTTGTTTTAATTTCCTTTCCCCCCTTCTTCTTCCTAAAAACAGAATTTCTGTGCCTCTGTTTCAATATGCAAGAAAGAGCAGAAATGCTGAAGGATTAAAGGCCAAGATTGCTGTCTTTCCCCCCACTGGCAAGGTTCCTGTGCTACTAACAGCTGCATGACAGACAGAAATTCAACAAGTTTTCCATCGTTGGGGAAAGTCACCAGAGGAAAGCCCCATAAACTCTTACCACTTTGCCAGGGTGTTCTCCTGAATGGCTGCATAAGAACCAAATCGGTGATGTTTGAGGAAGTTCTTGCCATTTTTCTGAATGAATTCTTCTATACCTTGGCACCACCAGAGAGCGTGCCTGTAGCTGTTGCACTTCAAAATCAGTGACCTGGGGTGGGTGGGATGATGCAGTGCAAAGGGAGGGAAAAGAAAAGCAAGAGCCAACGTCACAACCCAATCTCTCATTATCCTGGTTGGGCATATGCCTTGGTTTTATTTTCCTGAATAGACTTGTTTCAGCAGCTGAAATTATGGAGAGGGGTGACCCACAAAAACCTCTACTAGTCTACAAAAACATGCAGGAAGATGGATGGATGAACACAGTGGAGCTGTCTTCTATCTGTTTTCGAAAGTAACTGCACCACAGGTTTCAGAAGCATCTTCTGATGACAAAGCTAGCATGCTGATCATCACAAAAGAAGCTAGAAAGTTGCCCAGTTCAATCATGCTTCAAGTACAGCTGAGACAAGGTTTTTTTTTTTTGTGGGGTTCTTCATCTTGGCAACATAGGAAACAACATTATATCTAGTCAAACTATCGGTCCACCTAGGGGTCAAGCTACACGTTACATTAAATAAATAGTGTGCAGCTCGCCCTCTTTTGCTTTCTTACTCTAAAGTAAGCATGGAACAGGGTCAATTTGGATTGGGACCACAATGCAGGGTGAAGGAAGATTTAACCCTGCCCCGCCCCAAACTGCTTGCTTTCTGAAATTTGCATCCGTGGGTGGGTGGGTTAAAGAAGAAAAAGCCTCCATTGCTCCTGGTGGTCCCTGATCCAGATTGGGGCCCTGCACAAGGACCAAATTTTGCTTAGCTTCATCACAATCATCATCGCCAAAAGAGGGGGTCCAATTTCACAGCCTAAGAATAAAGTTGTGAATTGAGGAGGATTTCTCAGCTCAGCAGTACATTTATGCTTCCCAATGCCAAGGACTCTAAGGAGCCTTAAAAGTGAATCCACAAAAATATCCGGCCCCTCTGATGATAGCAAATACCTATGCTGGTCATTAGTGACACAATGGCCCTTTCTACACCTAAGGGTTATCCCAGGAAAATGGAGGGATCATCCCTGCCTGCTCCCGGGATCCCCTGTGAGGCATTTGGATGCACAGGAACGATCCAGGGATGATCCTGGGGGAAAAGACAGGTGTAGAAACGGCCAGTGATAATCTAAAAGAAAAGAATGACCAAGCCATCTTCCACTGAAAAGCTTCCTTTCCAAGTCACTTGCAGACAATTCTTACTTCCCGCAGGCAGCCAGCAGAGGGGAGACTGACGCCTTGCTCTATACATGCAAGAGAACCTTATGTAAGGTAGTGTGCTGGACTTGTGCCAGAGAGACTTGGGCTCAAAGGCCTGCTCAGCTAGAGACTTGTGGATTCATCATCTCTCAGATTCAATTCCCCGTAACAAGGACTGTGACTCATCTCAGTGAGGTTGCTGAGGATGAGATGCAACTTTTCAAAGCATCCCCCAAGTTCAACACGCTACAAATAGTCAGAACTTTTAGAGGAGATGTTAAAAACCGCAGGGATATTTCCTTCTCCAACATTCACTTCCCACCTCTGAGGTTTCTGAAGCTTAAGAAAGAGGATGCCCAACTGGAGGCATAAGCACAAATGAGGGTGATAGCAGTTGGCTTTGAAAAACCACAATGTTTGCAGAAGCACAAAAGAGCCCCAAGAAACAAAACCCCCAAAGTGGCCACAAAATGCTGAATGACTGTTCGAGTGGAAAAAAAGACAAAAAGTTAGGTATGAATGAGTATTTTGTTTTTGCTTGCTATTCACAACTCTGAACATGATTACAAGCATGAGCATGTGTCCACCAAAAATAGTTGTAAATTTCCAAACATGTGCCCATATTTGATTTGCACAACTTTCCCTCTTCAATTTGCCCAAATGTCCTAATTGGCGGAAAAAAATTCCCCCGTAGACTGAATCAGCCCCGCTTTAGTCTAGGAGGAAATTTCACATTTGATCGCCGCTCAATTTGCATAATTTCCCTGTTTGCGCAGCGTGAGCAGCGACTGCAAACGCGAATGGGAATCAGGCATGAGATAAGCAGAGAGCAATTTTTCAGAGAATCCTGGAGATCTTGAGCATTGTTCATTTGCCCATCCCTACAAAAAACTAGGAAGGAAGTGGAATACAATGAAGTTTTGATGTTTGTCCCATTGTGTTTCATTTTAAGATTCCTCTTATTTAATTCCATAATGCTGAATTTGATTATGCTCTTAAAGTTAATAAGGGAGCAATCCTATGGCCAATTGACAATGCCTAAAGGGCCATCAGATTCTTCGGTTTCTGAGAACCGAGGTTGGAACCAGGACTCTGACCTTGGAGCCCAGAAACTGCTATCCCCACCCACTCTCCCATCCACTCGCATCCAGCATTGTTCTTGCATGCCGGCTACATCTCTGCACTCAGAAACAGAGTGCAGAGATGGTGAAAAGGGGATGGTCTTGGCTTCCGGGAGTGGAGGAGACTGCAGAAACTGCTTTATGCAGCTTCCTATCATGTCTCCAGGCCCATTCCCTCTCCCTGCCCCTCCCCGAAATTGCACCAGGGTGGACAGAGCATAGAGGAGAGGATCCCCACGGTGTTCCAGCCACCTTGCGTAGGATAGTCGGCTGGCTACTATCCAGATACAATTTTGCCCTAAGAAGGTGCTAACCTACGAAAGCAAATGGTCATGTACAACAAATTAGTACGTTCAAAACACTTTGCAAAGATAAATAACGAGGGATACCATCACAAGGTGTTGTGCGAAAATGTCTCACCTGGAGAGATTGTCTATTCGTAGCCCGTATTTCGTGTCTGTCTCCTTCTTGCCAATCTTTATGCTGAATTCTTTATCTACAAGCAGGACAAAGGAAATGGCTCCACTATCAGGCTTCATGTACAGTAAAAAAGAGTCCTTTACTACTAACCACCTGGCAAAGAGAGACAAGGAAAAGCATATTCAATAGTGGTCCAATGTTTAGTCTACTAATCAGTAGATTATTTATATATTTAGACTATTCTTGAATCACACCTTTGCTCAAATAAAAAGAATACAATATATGAACTACAAAAAACTTCTGGTACAAAAAAATCCAGGGATTAATAATAAATCTAAAGAACAGCATTAATCACTAAAAGCTTGGTAGAACAGTGAGACCTTCACTGGCTGTCTAAAGGACTATAAAGAGGAGGCTACCCTAACCATCCTGGGAGCAGAGTTCCATAATTAGGGTGCTGCTATGAAAAAGGCCCTATATAAAGTACCTATCAACCTTACATCACTAGGAGGTGGATCGTGACACATTTGGGGCAAACTTACAAGGGATGAGGTGTTCTTTGAGATACCCTGCCCCCAGGCTGATAATGTTAATGAAAAACCTTTTGATCAATTACAAAAGTACCCCTTGATTAATCAAGCATCTATTTTTAATTGATTTTTTAATTTAACAAGCACTGTTATCATGTTTGTTTATCATGTTTGTTATAATCACAAAAACAGACTTCTATCCTGCCTTACATGAACTGAAATGCCTGTTCCAATCAACAAGAAAACGTGTTCATTTGTCTGCTACATTAATTGTCTGTTGCATACCACCTCGTCTATGAATTGCTTCCATTAATTTATCCATTTCAGCCAAATCCAAGCATTTTAACAGCCGTTCCCTCCCAAACAGACGGAGAGAAAGTTTTTACAGTGCTTAGCCCACACAGTTTTAGCAGCGATCAGTAAAACTCATAGTTAATGATCTCCCAATATTAGGGCTGCCATCTTCAATTATGTCAAATAATACCAGTAAAAAATCTAAAGCAAAATTATGGCTAACAGTTTCTGATACTGCATAGGTGTCCATTTTTTTAAAGGAGCAGTTAATCATTTTTAATGCACGTATGTGTAAATTCCACCAGTGGTAGGTGCCCTTAAAAAGCATTAAACCTCTGGCTATAGTGGCCAGTGGTGCAGTCACAATAGGACCAAAATCGAAGGTCTCTTGGCCCAGGGGGGCATGAAATGATTACCCAGAGAGAGGCAGATGATGGGAGCAGCAGCAAACCAGTTCAACATCAGCACCTATTCCTGTAGTTATTATTTATTATTATTATTATTTATTTATATAGCACCATCAATGTACATGGTGCTGTACAGAGTAAAACAGTAAATAGCAAGACCCTGCCGCATAGGCTTACAAAAGCTGTCGTGATTTTAGTGCATTTAAAATGTAAAACTGCAGATGATCAGAGTATTTCTTTTTGTATCAGAGTTGGCAAACTGGGGTGTGTACAAATTTCGGTCTGTAGAAGCCTTTATAAAGCATGGAATGGCGGTGGGGAAGTGTCAGGTTATTTCAGAAAAGATGCCAGACCAAAATGGATGCCAGCAGAACAACTTTACTTCCAAGAAGAATCTAGAACAGGGGTGGATAACATGCAGCCTGTGAGCCACATGAGGGCCTCAGTCCCATTCTCATTTTAAAAATTACATTAAAATTATTGATTGATTGATTTCATTTCTACACTGCCCAATAGCCAAAGCTCTGTGGGCACTTCACAAAAATAACGTCTTATTCTACAAGTTGGTTTCTGCACCTTCTTCTGTGTACTCCTTCTCTTGCATACAGGAAAGAAAACATCTTTTAAAGATTTTTCCATTCAAAAAGGATATTCCCACCCCCACTCCCTGCCCCAATCTGGAGTGGTACAGTCTACTCTGCCACCTCGATTCTTCCAACTCATTTTGCTGCTTGTGTAGACCAGATTGAATAATGCTATTTGCTCTGGTGAGTCAGCAACTTGGCGCATTCCCTGGGCAGTGAAGGATCCTTAGGCTCCGTCCATATAGCGACTCTGCCCACAGAGGCAGGTCATTGGCCTCCCTGACCCGGAAAGACTATGAAGGCTGCCAGATCAGGCTGGAATTTTCCCTGGACAATAACAAAATTCACTGTCTGTTTGGCTTCTGACACCTGGTTTCTGGCACCTGGTGCATCTGGCTTAGTGGCTGTTTACAGACTAGCACTGAACTGACACATAAGTCAACGTTTCTAAAAGTTTATTTATAAATACACACTTACAAAATTCCATAAGAAGAGTACTGAGACTTTGGTTTTGAAAATACTAGATTGCCAAGCAACAGGGCTCCACAGTAGAAAAATAACACACGTACATACATACACACACACACACACGAGAGAGAGAGAGAGAGAGAGAGAGAGATGGGAAGCAGGGGGTTATAAAACAGGGTTTTCTATGCATCTGTGTTATTTTCCCAAGCACTGTGGGAGGAAGAGGGGAGAAAGAACTCCTTTCCACTTTCAAGCTATTTTTACCACATGGGTGCGCGCACATGTAACTCGAATACTGAAATGTACGTTTTGCAAAGCCCAGTTCTTAGAATGGGATGTGTTTACCTCAGGAGGAGGAAAAACTATTCTCTCAGCCTGCCTAATGAGGGCTGGTGATACCTGAACAGCCTTTGGTTAGTCTTCCACAGATGCAATAGAGGTAATTGTGTCCTCACCTCAAGCTCTTAACTCATGGTGAATGTGAATGCAGGACTAGGGGTGTGTTGGAGCCGTTCTGTGTGTTTCACTTAGTTCATGGAGAAAGCTAGAAACAATTCACATGTTTTTTTCACTCTGCTGCTGTCAGGTGTGGCACAGCTCATTACTTTGGATTATTCTAGATCATATACTTGTCTCTAGATGGGCGATTTCACCTATCTAGTGGTGGCTTCAGGGGGCGGAGGAGGCTGGGTCAGCTATAGGAAAGATTATAGTACTGCTGCCCCGATCTCCTCCCCTCCCCTCCCCTCCCCTAGGAATGCCCCCTTCTCCCCATGGCTTTTTAACAAAGCCTTTAATGGTTAAATTCACTAAGATCGCACATTGTTTTAACTGTTTTAATTGTTTTTACGGCTTTTAAATTATATATAGTTTTAACTCGATTCATGGTTTAATTTGTTTTTAGCTGTGTATATTTATTGTTTTATACTGTATGCTCTTATCTGTACCCTGCCCTGAGATCTTTATGATATAGGGCGGGATACAAATGTTTTAAATAAAATAATAAATAAATAAATCTCCATGTTCTGTTTCACAAGCGCAGAGAGGCAGCGAGCGAGGTTCTCTCCATGCCAGCTATGAGGGGAAAGGGAACACGGTTTCCGGGCTCTGATATCAGAGCCCTGACTGATTTCCGGGAACAAGGAAACCCAAAAATCCTATGTCCCCCAGTTGCCATCTAGGGGACCAAGGATTGCTCCCTCCATTTATTTTTATTCCCAGGTTGTGGAATTCCCTGCAGAGGGAGGCTAGGTTGCCGCCCCCCCCGCCCCGTTGTCCAGGCAAAAAGGTTTGCCTTTAAGCTGGCTTACTGCATGTAAGCTAGTTTGCTGGGTTGGGCACTGGTTTTATTCTTTTATTGTTTTTTTTTTTGGTGCTTTTTTAAAAACATATTTGTTTTAGGATTGCTTTAACCAAGTTTATATTTAATAATATTGGTCCATACTGTTGTTAGCTGCCTTGAGCACCATTTTTGGGTGGAAAGGCAAGCTATAAAGCAAGTTGTTGTTGTTGTTGTTGCCAAGTATAAGTGCATGTGGGATTTTCTGCCTCTGTTGCCCAGTTAACTTGGGTAATATGTACCTTGATTGGAGGAATGAGGAGATGCCATCTGCTGCTCCACCTCAGGCTGCCTGAGGGCTGTGAGAATGGTGAGAAAGGCCCTCCATTTGCCAGCTCCCAATCTTTTGCTTGAAGAAGAGGATTCACCCTACCTAATGGCAGGGCCGGGCCTGCACAAGGATGCTGATTTAAGCAGTCTTCCATTTAGTTAGCATAACACATAGACTGGCCTTTAGGGTACTTGGCTGTTGCGTTCCCCATGGCACATATTATTATTATTATTATTATTATTATTTATTTATTTATTTATATAGCACCATCAATGTACATGGTGCTGTACAGAGTAAAACAGTAAATAGCAAGGCCCTGCCGCATAGGCTTACGTTCTAATAAAATCATAATAAAACAATAAGGAGGGGAAGAGAATGCAAACAGGCACAGGGTAGGGTAAACAGGCACTGGGTAGGGTAAAACTAACAGTATAAAGTCAGAGCAAAATCAAGTTTTAAAAGCTTTAGGAAAAAGAAAGGTTTTTAGCTGAGCTTTAAAAGCTGTGATTGAACTTATAGTTCTCAAATGTTCTGGAAGAGCGTTCCAGGTGTAAGGGGCAGCGGAAGAAAATGGACGAAGCCGAGCAAGGGAAGTAGAGACCCTTGGGCAGGTGAGAAACATGGCATCAGAGGAGCGAAGAGCACGAGCGGGGCAATAGTGTGAGATGAGAGAGGAGAGATAGGAAGGAGCTAGACAGTGAAAAGCTTTGTAGGTCAACAGGAGAAGTTTATATTGGATTCTGAAGTGAATTGGAAGCCAATGAAGAGATTTCAGAAGTGGAGTAACACGGTCAGAGCGGCGAGCCAAGAAGATGATCTTAGCAGCAGAGTGGTGAACAGAAACCAACGGACTGATGTGAGAAGAAGGAAGGCCAGTGAGAAGAAGGTTGCAGTAGTCCAGCCGAGAAATAACCAATGCATGAACACGAGTCTTGGCAGAAGAGACAGACAAAAATGGTTGAATCCTGGCAATATTATACAGGAAGAAACGACAGGATTTAGCTACTGTCTCAATATGAGGAATAAAGGAGAGAATATGAGAAATAAAGGAGAGACATATGCCTTTGCCTGCTGCACCTCCTGACAGGAGTCACATCTGGCACCCATCATAATATGCAAAAGAGCAACTGAGGTCATCA
Source organism: Elgaria multicarinata webbii (assembly GCF_023053635.1). Lineage (NCBI taxonomy): Eukaryota > Metazoa > Chordata > Lepidosauria > Squamata > Anguidae > Elgaria > Elgaria multicarinata. The sequence goes on along the minus strand of NC_086178.1, from coordinate 21,283,293 downwards.
AGAAAATCATCCACTGGTGGCAAAGCTATTCGTTGGAGACAATGACTTGAGTATAACAGGGATCCCGGCGTGTTCAGGACAAACTCTCTGCATTGTGTTCTCATTGCAAACTGAATCAGTTTTTTGTGAAGTGTTTCAGGACAGTCGGACACCTCTCAATGAGGACAATGAGGCAGAGAACACAATGCACTTTTACTGAGTTGGCACTCAAGGTTGTCTCACATCTGGCTCTTGTGCACAATCCAAATAATTAAAAAACTGAAGAAGACAAAAAAGGGGGTGAGTGGAGAAGGCTCAGGAAAATTGTGCTGTTGACGAGGCTTAGGCCAGATCTACACCAAGCAGGATGTAGCACTATGAAAGCAGTGTGAAAGCAGTATATAAGAGGCAGAAGCCACACTACTGGTTTATAGTGGTATTGAAGTGCACTGACAACTGTTGGGGCCCATTGACACATACCATATACCGCTTTCATAGTGCTATATCCTGCTTGGTGTAGATCTGGCCTTAGACTTGTACATTTGACACTGCAGTCCTAAGCATGTATAGTAGGATCAGTAGGATTTACTCCCCATTCAGTATGCTTAGACTGCAAGCTAAGACAGTAAAAAACAGGCAGCAGTAAAGGGGCAGTGAATGAATGATGTTGGGAGAAGCGTGTGGGGAAAGACTCATACCTCCAAACTGTATAGAATATAACTGGAAAATATCTTAAAGCTAGCTAAATCCAGGGATGTCATAGTAATAGTAGTAAGATTATTATTTTTAAAAAATAGATGATTATTATAATGATAATTGGTAATATTTTTGTTTAAAAAGCACTTGTAGAACAGGTACTTCTTCCGGAGAAGGGGTATAACTCTTCCATGACAGCATCCATCACCCACAGTTTTTGTAAGAGTTACAATTGTGTGTGTGTGTTTTTAAAAAAAAGCCCTGCCCTCTGATTCATCAGGAGCACCTTCTTTCAAAACAACAACATTAGAATATGCAGCCTAACATTAACACATCCATATGTAATTGCTATACCTAAAAGCATGGACTCTGTAACTATATAGCCCTTTCTGCAAGACCACATCAACTTTAGTATAGAGCCTGACCACTAAAGAGAGGGGTCAGTTTGTATACAGTTCCAGTTCTCAGGACCACTGTTGGGATGAAAAAAAGGTCCCAAGGATGCAGAGGTGGGCCATTTAGGGAAAGGAGCAAAGCAGGAGAGTGTCAAAAAATGGCCAACAGGCTGTCTACATGCGGGGAAAGCCTTGTGGTGGCTGTGGATCTGTGCCCTGTCAGTTAGACGACGTAGGTGCAGGTTTGCAGCAACTGCGGGGCTTCCTCGTGAGGCTGCGTTTTGAAAAAGTCGGGGACAACACGGCACTTCCACCATGTAACATCACTCCATAGCCAATCTGGGGCCAACCTGGGGGCGGAGCCTGGTGGAAGGACACCAGCGATTGGTCACCCTCCACCAGAAGGCCGGGGCAGCTCTGGGACTCAGATAGTCCCCCAGAAACCCTGCGTTCCCTCCTCACCATCAGGATTACCCGAAGACGCCTCAGGAGATGTAAAGTACGGGGTTGAGGAGGGAGGCAGCACCAACCGGGTGCCATGAAGTCAGCCCCCAAGAAAGCAAGAAGGAAAGCAAACAGCAAAATGTTGCTAGATGCAAGATTTATGAAGATGAACGCAAATGTGCATTAGCATTCAATTTAATATATTGTCCATCTGAAAGGTTCACCGGATTTTACATTCCCATTTCTCGACAGTGCACACGAGTAATATTATAGGTCATGCCTCAACAAACAGCTTCTGCTCTAAACATATAGGGCAGCCGTTGGAGAAATTATTTCTAAAACCTGCAGCTTAAAAAAAGAAAGAAAAAGCAGTCACCTTTGCTATCAGTATATTCAGTATAAAGCCGGGGAAAAAATTCTGGAGTGAAAAGCTTGAAAAGGGGATTTCTATAAAGGTACCTTTTGGACCACCGGTAGCACAGCCTTCCTTGTCCACAGCAATTCAAGCCAGGTATTCTATGACCTCCAGACCTTTTCATGACCATGCCTTCTCTGAAAGCAAAGGGAAGAGAGGGAAAACATTGCTTTGAGCAAGCTCATGGAAAGAACAAAAAGCCGCAAGCTGTCTTGAAGATCAGTCTGATCTGACATTTACTGTTGAAGTCTTTGGAGTCAAATTAACAGCTTTGCAAGAAGAGAACACCTGTCCACACACACCCCATTTACAGACTAGAAACTATTTCCACAGATCTAGGTAGGATCTACACTACTGCTTTAAAATGGTTTATAACAGTAGTGACAACTGTTGGGGCCCAGGACACACGCCATATACCGTTTTCAAACCATTTTTAAAGTGTTATATCCTGCCTGGTGTAGATCTGGCCTTGGGAATGCAGCTTTTTAAATAGTAACACAAAGAACACAATTTGCTGCAGGGGCTCTTTACCTGTTCCACTTCAATTGCTCTCTTCCATTCCTCCTTCCTTTCCATCCTCCACCAAAGATTGCTAACTTTTCAACTGACCCCTGCTGCTGTGCCTTTGATAGCAACTCCATCTGCAGGAATTACCAAGTGAAGCTTAAATGTTGTTGCCTGGTAATTGCTGCACATCAGGAGGCTGTTAAAAGCCCAGCAGCAGAGTCTGGGTGAAAAGTTGGCAGCTGGATTTCTCCCTGCCAGCACACTTTGGTCTATGCCAAAAGACACCTCTGTGTACAAGTATTTCTTGTTCTCTCCTTGCCTGTTTCTTCACCCTGCAGACCTCTCCTGATTCAGCGGCCCTGCCAGTGTCACTACGTGCTCCTGTCTCCACACCTGCCTCATTTATCTGGATTGCCTTCTAGGATTGAGCTCCACCCACCTCTCTCATCAATAATGCCTCCTTGCCCTTCAACAGAACACAACCACTCCTCGTAATGTTTGACATTAAGTCTACATCTGGTTGAGGAAGGGCTGTGTTTCCCAAGAGCCCTGGAAAAATTTAATGGAAGAGTAATATAGAAACATTTAAACAAAATAACATCAAATAAATAAGATGCCCCAGGACCCAAATATTTCCCCAAGATAAAAAAAGGTCTATCAAACAGGCTGTCAACTTACATGCCCTTTGGTCCTAGATCATGGATAAATGACAGCTGACTTACACCAATGAATTCTATCTGAAAAGGGAAATAGAAAACAAACAAAATGGCTATCTTCAATTCTTTGAAAGCAGGAATCCAGAAAATAGTCTAAAGTTGGATTTTCTACAGTCTTTTTAGGGGGCCAGCCTCTCAATTTTGGGATACTGCATCCCCATTTGAGGTAGCTCCTTTTTTTCTGTGAATTTCAGACAGTGACTCCTGATTCATGCACCACATCGGAAGTCTGTATGTCCTGTGGAAACAGCCCCACCTCCATGTGACCTATAATTTTTCACCTTGCCGTGACTCATGATTCCAAGCATACTCATGGTGATCACTGCCAAGTGTTTTCTAAGTGCCAACTGTATCTTCTACGGTAGAGCTTGCTGTATACAGTAGGAATAAAAGAAGCTGCTTAACAATGAATTGGTCCATCGAGCCCGGTATTGTTTACTTTAATTGGCAGCAGTTCTCCAGGCTCTGAGGCCAAGGTTGTTCCCATCACCTGCTGCCTGAGTTTAAATAGGGTGTCATTTTAACTAGATAGGGGTTGGATCTGGAACCTTCTGTATGCAAAGCTCTACCGCATAAAGCGTGCCCAGGCACACCCTAATGTCTCAAGTAATAAGCGGAGAATAGAGGGGGCCACTGTGGTGGAACCCGAAACCATGGGTTCCTGTGGTTCACTGAGTGGTGGTCACAGACTCTCAAGACACAATTTCTCTCTCTTTAGAAGGTTTATTACAAGCAGCGCTGCAGGGTGACAGTCTCAGAAGACCTGATGAACTGCCCAAGAATTTTAGGAAAGGCTAACATATTTATAGGGTCAGTTCCCCTTAGATACAATGGCAGAACTTTCCCACCAATCATAATACAGCTCTGCAATGCAACAACCAATGAGAAGCCAAGCATTTAGGCATGTACAGAGTTTAAGTACTTCTCTGACTAGAAGACACTACATGGGTATTGCAACAGTTACAGGAAAAACATCTCCATCTGTTTCTTTCTCGGTTATCTTGCATTGCAGACATCGTCCTCCACCCTACAACTGCCGGAGTGGACACCGCCTGTTTTGTGACACAGTTTCAGCATCAACTTAATTATGAAAGCAATTGCAGCATTAAAATATGTTTTAAAGAAGCAGGAAGGCATGAACTTTTTGGTTTATATAGCTAATGATTTCTAGAGCCATTTTCTTATACTTATGGGCATGGGTAAAAGAACCACCCAGCTTGATTTCCTTGACAATCTCTCTCCTGACAGTCGTTACCTTGCCCATTACTCTAAAGCTATTCTCTCATGGAAGCCATGAACTTTATGGTTTATGTAGCTAAAGATTCCTCGACACCACTGAGTAGGGATCCATAGGGGGATCCACATAGTGGGAATGGTCCTCTAGTGGCTCTGCCACCATGCTGAAGAACCACTGCTTCTGAGAGAACACTGTTGCTCCTGACAGCAAGAGCAAAAGGGAATCACGCTGCTGGGAGCTGCACCCACCCGGCCACTAGGCCTCTGCTGGAACGGTTGCGCTGACCGACTTCACGCCAACAGATGATACTGGGCCCATGCCATGCCAAAATGTTGTCCACACAGTGGGAATGATCCACTGGCTACTCTGCTGGGAGCCTCTCTGCTGGGAGCCACATTTCAAAGAAGCCAAGAGGAGGGCCCCCAAAGGCTAATATAACCTCGTAAGACCCTCCTCTGGCCAGTGTAATCACAAAGCCCCACCAATGCTGGGACTTTAGGAGCATTTCCTCATCCCCCCCCCACACCTGTGACAGCCTTCCTGTGGTCAGGCAAGCTGAACGCGGAGTAAGACATCAGTGTCTACAGTTTTTAATAAATAAACGAATAAATAATGGCCTTTATGATTGAGTATTCAATAAACGTTTGCCTTAAAAATACATAAATAAAATTCCCTGGGTGCACACCCTAATGAAATGTGCTGTGCATACCTTATGCTCTACCACTGATCTATAGTCCGTACATACACACACGATAGGTGTAACTCACTATTGTGCAATAGGATCTCTGGATCTTGTGTGTTTGTGTGGATATTGTGTGTTTGTACGGATTTTTGCATTTGGTAAAAGCCTTATTTAAAAGAACTTCAAGTGCACTATCCTATAAATAAATAAACTCAGGTCTAAACAACATGTCACATTAAGTACATCGTGTGTAGCTGATTTAGGGATGTCGAACAATGGATTCAAATGAGTTTGGATTTCAATGAATCCGGCCTGCAGAACCCTCAGTGGACTGGATTTAACAAAATCTGTACATCCCTAAACATTTTAAAACTTTAGTGTAAGTTTGCGGGGCCCAAGTTTGGACTGGGACCAGCACATGTGGGGGGAGGAAGGGTTTAAACCTTCTCAGCCAGCTGCTCCTCCCCCTAAACTCCTCCCCCCTATATGTGGAGGCAAAAGAAAGAAAAATTGAATTGACACCAATGAACGGAGGAAGTGGCTGTGTGGGAAGGGTCAAAGACAAGATCACTTCACCATATAGCACGCGTGCGCACACACACGCACACGCACAAACGTTTCCACTTTGGGATGTCGAAGAGAACAGATAATTTTTGAACCAAACCATTGTACAACAGATGAAATTAAAGACAGGCTCTGCCAGCAGTTTTACAACTAATGGATGAACGAACAGAAGAAAGAAAGAGAGAAAGAAAGAAAGAGGTAATGGCAGATGGGGAATAACAAGTAAAGCTGCAGTCAAAATAAGATTCAAAATCATGTGAAATAGCCCCAAGTAATCTCTATATTCTTAAACAATATTATTTATTTATTAAAACATTTATATCCCACCTTATCTCATAAGGATCTCAAGGCAGAATACAGATAAAGTCATCCATATACCAATAGAGCAATAAATATAAAGAATTCTAAAACAAATTAAACCATTAATATGTTAAAACCAGTATGAAATTTTAAAACAGTAAAATCCAATTAAAACAAGACAGTGTGCAGGCTGATGAAATTGAGACACTCAAGTTGCTTTTCTCAGTAATTCTTATTTAAAATTCCTGAGACACACTGACATTAAAAACTACATTACTTGGGAAGAATCATCAACTATATTACTGAATTGAAATAAATTAGCCTGAAGAACGAACGAACGAACGAACGAACGAAAGAAAGAAAGAAAGAAAGAAAGAAAGAAAGAAAGAGCTACCTTCAGTAAGGGTGGAAATGTGTGAAGAACAGGTGGGGTCTGAGAGCAAAACAATTTAAAATTAAAACCAATGTTTTTTACCTCAAATTTAACTTTATGGCTTTGCGGTTTAACTTTATCCACTACCTGCATTTCAGATGCCAGGAAGGCCTAGGAAAGCTTCTATTGCCCCAAAGGAAGCCACCCTTTACCTACAATTCTTAAAAGGTTTGCCCTTTACGATATGTACTCCATTACTGTCTGCCCAGTAGGCCATATGCCTATGCAGTGACAGAATATCACCTGCCAGTCCACTTCCACTCCCAATTCAAAGTGCTACACGAGAGAGGGCTTTTTCAGTGGTGGCATCCTATCTGTGGAATGATCTTCTGAGAGTCATCTGGCATTTACATTATAGTCTTTTTGGCATTCTGCCAAGCATTTAAACAACTGTTTTAGTGCTTTTAGAACTTCGTAATTTTATTCTACTGCTGGTTTTTTACTTTGGTTTTATGTGCTGCAATACCCTTTGCTGCTGATTTTACCTTAGTTTTATTATACATGTTTTTATAATGGTATTGTTGTTTTGTATTTTATGGGCAGTATCATATGTTGCCTGTGTGCCAACAGGGCCTACTGCTAGTGCAACAGGAAGTTAGTGCATTGTAAAGGAACTAGGAACAAGTGGAAACACTTCTTCCTGGAACGGGGTAGGTCAGCAGACCTTGCAGAAGGAAGATCCATTGACATGTTCTAATCTGGAGATGATTTTTTCTGCTTATTAGCAGGGTTCCTTTACAAAGCACTAACTCCCCATTGTACTAGCAATGGGTCCTGCTGGCACAATGGAATGAGTTGGAGTGCAGTGTCAGTATAAGATACTGCCCTATGTTTTTAATTTGCCTATCCAACACGCAGAGAAGTTTGGTTACCGGGAGGATGGTAAGTATAACAAACAAATAGTTGTTTTGTCAGGCAAAAGATTCAACAGCTTGATGTGAATGTATGAGAGGAGTTCATATGGACCACCGTTCACACAGTCATTCACTGTGTGGTGGGACAATGGGAACCTCTTCTATGAGCACAACTAGCCTTCCATGTACGGAACGACGATGTTGGATGCCACCCAGAATATTTTCCTTTGTGATGGAAATGGAGCTGAAAGGGGAGGGGGGAAATGGCCAGAAATGAAAGCATTATGCAACCCCTCCCACCTTGCAGCCTCCACAGGCAGCTTTGGATGGGGGGAAAAGGTTGTGACATTAAGATTCTCAACGTTTTTATGTTGTATTATATCTTTTGTGAAGAGTTTTGTTCATTTTATGAAAGGAAAACGCAGTGCATAGTTTTTTACTGTTAGGTTCTGGTTCTGTTAAACCTCTAGAGATTTGTGGGTCATTCAGAGACTGAATGACACCTGTGTGATCATTAACAGACGCGCACAATACCTTTAAGTTAAAGCTTCTAAAGTTCCATCAAGAACCCAAACTGACAGCATAGCAACATCCTCAATGTCTACATCTCAAATTCGATACTCTCCCAGCTGTTCTTGCGAAGGTTCAATATCCCACTCAGGTTTCTCAGTGATCTGTGACAGGAACAGCCTAGCTAAGGAATGTGAAGGTTTCAGTATCCATGTCTATTGTGCATCAAAAGAGAAATTTCTAGGAAAGATCAGCTGAAGACAGGGCAGAGAATTAAATGTGAACAGCAAAGTGACAGCTGTTCTGTGGAAATAAACCCCATGGATCTTTATGCTTGCAGACTATGCAGTTCAGATTCTTTTAAGGCTGGAATGGAAAGAAGAATAAATATGACCCTGCACCATGACAGCTATTCCCTTTATGGCAGCTCAAAATGGTAGCCCAGTTAGCACAACAACAACAACAACAATATACTATGGTTAGAATTTAAAGAACCACCCTAGCACCCAAAGGGACATTTCACTTGTGTTTTAAGCACATAGTAAGTCACTTTTGAAACTGTGAAGAGTGGAACAGTGTGTTGTCAAGCCCTTCCCCCACAAAAAGTAAACTAAGTAAAGGTTATGGTGGCAGGGGAGAGTTTGTAAAAAATACACACTTACGCACAGAGGGCCAAGGGATGCGAGATACTGTGTATGTGTTCTGGGAGTGTAGATAAGTGAAAAAGAATAAACCACGTGTTTACATTCAAAATAACTTGCCAAACTTTGGCTGAAGGATTCTACTCCCATTCAAAGAGATGATGATGATGATGATGATGATGATGATGATGATGATGATGATAATCCTGCCTTTTGCCCAATACTGGGCCTCAGGCAGCCTTACAAAATTTAAAACATATACATTTTAAACTTAGGAAAAGAAATGTACAAAAAAACCACCAAATTTTGACCTTGAAGGATGCGAAGAAAAAGGACAGTGTACATGTGTGTTTATGTGGGTATGCATCTTCCTTTCTGTAGGTGAGTGCTGGCAGGGAAGAGCTGTCTCTCATGAGTCGAATACATCCAGAGCAGACATTTCTCTGCCTGAGGCAGAGAAACAAGAGCTACCCCTCCCCACAAGTCAAGGTGCATAGTACCCAAGGCCAGCCAAGTTATTTTGGCACCTGAGGCAGCAAATCCCACAAGCACCTTTTCCCTGCCTCAGAAGTAAAAATACAATAATAATTGTATTTCATTATTTGTGAACCGCCCAGAGAGCTTCGGCTATTGGGCGGTATAAAAATGTAATAAATAAATAAAAATTAAATAAATATCAATTTATTGAACAATCAACTATATATATAAAAATGCTGCCATTTCATAACACCCAAAATCAGTCGCCTGAGGCGGCCGCCTCATCCTGCCTAATGGCAGGGCCAGCACTGATATAAAGGCCACTAATGTTCTGGCCCTGAAATGAACTTTCCCCTGTGCTTTAATTCATCTCTGCTACCAGAAGTTTCTCTGTTGAGTTGTGAGAGAGTAAAATTCCACAAACAGTGCGTCAATCTCTAAGAAGGTTGCCAGACGGAGACAGGAGCATGTGTGGCGCAGAGCATTCAAGAGCTGTATTTTACACACAGCATTATGTACTTTAATCTTCTCTGATGATTCAAAGTCTATGGATGCCAAGTTGGCATAATATCTCCCTTATGAACAGAAGGTAATTATATTATTACACATGGATGTTAATCCAAGCCTACACAGACTGCACACACATTACGTCTTTAAGAACGTGGGACGAACCCTGCGAGATTAGAGGAAGAGTTCATTGAATCGAACAATTGCCAGCCAGTTGCTTCCAAGAAGACCACCAGCAGAGCATGAAAAATCAGGCCCCCTCCCCTTCTTGCCCCCCAGCAACAAGCGTTCAGAGATATACTGCCTCTGAATAGGGGCTTCCACTTAGCTATTAATGGCAGATAGCCATTGCAACTCCACGAAGCTCCATAACCCCCTCTTGAAGCCATCTGAATTAGTAGCCATCACCACTTCTGGTGGCGGAGAATTACATATGTACGTTACTTATGAGTAATGCAGAGTCACTGAAAGACAGATGTCATGGCTGGGCCATAGGTAAGTAATCCCCTCAAATTCAGAACCAGCATTTATGAATTCAATGATTATACACTTAAGGCTGTCTGGAGCATGCTGGGAGTGGAAGGCCTTTTCTCTGTCTAAACATGCCTAAGATTGTATCTTGAGAGTGCCATCCTATGGTCCCTGGGAGTATTTCCCAGGGGTCATAGGATATAGAGGATTTCGTCCTCCAAAGCTGGAGAGAGAGATCTATCCTCAGAGGGGGAAAATTCACCATGGATCCCTTGCACCAGCCCCTGTGGAAACCTCTGTGGTGGCTTCTTCTATGAGGTCAGAACTCCAACTTCCAATGGGGGTGGGGGGAGAAGAAAAGAGTCATGCGGCAGGGCCTTGCTATTTAGTGTTTTACTCTGTACAGCACCATGTACATTGATGGTGCTATATAAATAAATAAATAAATAATAATAATAATAATAATAATAATAATGTTGTAGGGTTCAGTGGGGATAGGGAGGGAGCGGCTGCAGTTCCTCAAGCGTCCCCCAGGATCCTCTCAGCCCTGCTGTCAATATAAGGCAAAAGTTATGCCCGCCCTGCAGAGAGAGGGAGGGGAGGGGAGGGGAGGGGAGGGGAGGGGAGGGGAAGGGAAGGGAAGGGAAGGGAAGGGAAGGGAAGGGAAGGGAAACCAGCTCCCTCTTCACTTCTGCCCAGCAGGCCTTAGGATAGATCAGAGAATCCAATATCAGAGCGCTCTGTCAATGAGAATGGGATTGCCTTTTTAGTTATAATAAATAAAGTGACTACTACTTTTTAATTAGAACAGTGTGGGAAGATGATGAGACCTTATAAAAGGAGCAGTAAGAGTGGGGTTGAGGAAGACCAACTTGCCTTAGGCAGTGGAGAAAATGGGAGAAAATCTGGACCAATCATAGGCATTTGCTTTTCTCAAGCATCTATCATTCACATTACAAGATATGCCCTGTGATGCCTTCCAATATCATACAGGATATTGTATATAGCACCATGCAAGCTAAAGCCTTGTAAAGACATCATGCTTAACCATGGTTAGTGCTAGCCATAGACTGTTAACCCTGGCTAGGTTTACAGAGTTACAGAGAACTCATGGTTTAATTTAGTGCTGTGCTGAAAATTTCTCCCATGAGAATTTTGACTGTTCTCATTCAATTTGATAGAAAAGAAACTGCTTTTGAACAGAAATTCAAAGAGGAAGAAATTTTGGAGAAATTCTCATGGGTTTGGTTGAGACTTCTTGTGCTTCTTGCACAAGGAGTGTGTGTGAGTGTCCTGTCTTTCATTGTACAATCATTTCTCTGACAGTCTGTAGCCTCCTTGGCTTCCTGCACTTCCTGCTCAGGGAAAACATCCTAAATTTATTCCTCCCCTTGGGCCTTTTCAGATCAGGAAGTGCAGGCAGACTGGCAGACTGTAGAGCAATGGTGAGATGTGTATTAGAAAGAAAAATATAGACAGTACCCTCAGCCACCTCACAGCAATTAGGTAAGGTCAAAAACACCACCAAAACACATTCAAAATAAATTAAAAAATGCCCCAAGAATGAGGTAGAAAAATGGAAGCCCATTTCACAAGGGAAAGAAAACTTTCAGGAAATTCGTGAGATTCTTTTCTTTTCTTAGCTCCTAGAACTTAAAGGACACTTTTCAGAATTTTCACCACATTTTCTTCACTGTTATCTTTTGTGGTGATTGCATTGCCTCCCCTCAATGCTCTGGAGTGATGCTAAGTATATGAGGGCATTGTGGAGGATGCAAAATGGGGTCCAGGCCGACAGCACAGTTGATGCAGTGCAAAAAGCCCAGAAACCCTTCGAGGGGAAAAGAAAGAAGCCTTGTGAATGGTGATGCCTACCAGTGAGAAATTGTTGGAGAATTTCTCCTCCTCCTGGAGAAATTCGGTGAAATTGCTCCTCCAATTTCTCTACCCACAAATAGGGTGGAGAATTTTGAGAGGCCACTGGCTCACAGCTCTAGTTTAATTTGCCCAACTAAGCCCAGCTCACAGACAGCAAGCATTTGGAAACAAAAGCTAGACCTGCTAATCGTCTTGGAAGAAGAGAGCCTGAAGAGGTAAGGCAACTGCCATAACTATGGCTTGTTCAGTATAGAAAAAACAAACCACAAAGTTTAGGTTTGCACGGGATCTAAGAGTTGCCCCCAACCCCAGTATCCTCTGCAACATTGCAAGGGATCCTGGGGTACAACTCTGCCACTGCACTTGGATGACTGGTAGGACTGCAACCTTTAGCTGCTAAAAATTTTCTTTTTCCTATAGCTTTTAAAACTTGATTTTGTTCTGACTATACTGTTAGTTTTACCCTACCCAGTGCCTGTTTACCCTACCCTGTGCCTGTTTGCATTCTCTTCCCCTCCTTATTGTTTTATTATGATTTTATTAGAATGTAAGCCTATGCGGCAGGGTCTTGCTATTTACTGTTTTACTCTGTACAGCACCATGTACATTGATGGTGCTATATAAATAAATAATAATAATAATAATAATTAATAAGTTGGTTTAATCAACAAAGAACTAAAACGTTAATCATCTCACCATTACACCGGTGTAACACCGGTGTAACTGGTGTCTGTGTTATCACCCAGCAGTGTTCTGTGAATGATAATTTCCTCTGACAGCACAGGGTGACCATATGAAAAGGAGGACAGGGCTCCTATATCTTTAACAGTTGTATTGAAAAGGGAATTTCAGCAGGTGTCATTTCTATATATGGGGAACCTGGTGAAATTTCCTCTTCATCACAACAATGAAAGCTGCAGGTGCCCTGCCCTCTTTTAAATCTGGTCACTCTAGCATAGCTCCTGCACCTTTAACTGGTGTGATGAAGAGGGAATTTCACCAGGTTCTCCATATATACAATTGACAACTGCTGAAATTCCCTTTTCTATGCAACTGTTAAAGATACAGGAGCCCTGTCCTCCTTTTCATATGGCCACCCTACACAGTACTTATAAAATCTGCACCTGGCAGGAGCCATTTTAGAAGAAAGAGTTCCCCTTCTCTTTCACACAGAAGGGAATGTATCTTTAAGGTATCAAATGAAACCAAAGAAACTACGCTTTCCCCCCTTGAAACCCGTTGTTTTATTAATATGCCCATTTATGCACAGATTTAAACCAATAATTGATTAATAAACCAATTAAAGTATTAAAAGCCATACAATTAACCAACTAAGATTTATTTAACCAGGTTGCAGCCCAGGCTGCTTGTGCAGGTGCTGTGAACCGTGGAAGAAAATCAACCAGCATAGCAGACAAAAGTAAAAGGAATCGTCTGAGGCCTATGTTCATCACTTACCGTTCCGTGGTAGTTCCTGTACAAAGGCATTTTCAAGAGGTTAGTTATGTAATCCTCCAGTTGTTTCTACAATGTAAACACAAAAAGTTTATATAAGGTGCCAACATAAGTGCATCTCATTACTTACTTGGATTATTATTCTATTATTTAGAGTTGTACTTTTATATTGTATTTTAAATAATAATAATAATAATAATAATAATAATAATAATAAGTATTTCTTACCCGCCTCTCCACTTGGATTGAGGCGGGGAACAACAGTAAATATAAAATACATAAAAACTGATTAAAAACATAGTATTTAAAACATCCTAAAAACATTCTAAAATTCCACTGGATAGGCCTGCCGGAATAGATCAGTCTTTATTGCTTTTTTAAATGTTAAAAGACTGTCAAGTTGACGAATCTCCTCCAGCATGGTTTTATACTGTTTGTTTTATACTTTGAATGGTTTTAATTTTTGTGAACCGCCCAGGGAGCTTTGGCTGTTGGGCGATATAAAAATGCAATCAATCAATCAATCAATCTTTAGAATCAGAAAGCCAAGAGGATTACAAAAACAAACCAACAAAAACACACACCAAAATAAAATGGCAACGAAGACCAGGCCTCCCCAAGCTGGTGCCTTCTGGATGTTTAGGACTACAACTACAATAATCTCTGACCATTTGCAATGCTATTTGTGGATGATGGAAATTGCAAACCGAAACAGCAAGGGTTGGTAGCAAGTTGGGGAAGGCTGCTCTGTTTGAACTGGCAAAGCAGGAATGGAAGAAGGAAATCAAATGTCATAATAGCAGATATTGAGCAAATGGACTGATAAGGAAAGAAGAAGAGACACAGACACATGGCTTGCATGTGTGACTGAGTGCTGCACGTGAAACATGTTTTGTAAGGCTTCTGATACAATCCCTTTTTAACTGAGCTAGTTCACACATTCGGCTGTAAGTCATCAAGGGCTGAGTAATCAGGGGGGTATAGGAGCGATGGGGGGGCACGCATGTATGAATGAGGCAGTGTCGGCTGGTGGCTCTGATGTCAGTGGGGCTGTGAATACTTTCTTGGTTTTAATCAGACCTCTAAGGGAGCTGTCCAAGGTGCTGAACTTATTTGGGTGATCAGCACCTTGGATAGCTCCTTTAGAGTTCTGACTGAAACCCAGAGAGGATTCACAGGCCCACTGGCATTGGAGCCACAGGAGTTCATGATCTTCAAGGTGACTGCAGAAATTTGCTCTAAGGGCCAATGGGGCCTTTTCTTTCAAATTAAGTGAAGGAGCACAGCTGAGGGTTAAAGCTCCTCTGGACCAGGATTCCAATCTAGATCAGGCCCCCTGTGCAAGCCATTTACTTTTTAAAAGCGTTAATAGAATTGCTACTACAAGAATGGTGTCTCATCTAGTGTGGTGCTCTGTCGTGTTACGGGCTGGCCTGTGCCTTTCCTCTGCACCACAAACAGGATGTGAAATCCTCTAAGCAAACACATAGCACTAAGGCGGGGCAGGCATTTGCAGCGGAGAATAAATAGGAGAGCGGAAGTGTGCTTGAGTGGTCAGCCATGTGCTTTGCATGCAGAAGGTCCCAGGTTCAACCAGTTAAAAAAGATCAAGTAGCAAATGATGTGAAACACTCTTCTCTCTCTGAGACCCTGGGAAGCAGTGGCCAGTTAAAGTAGACACTAGGAAGGACTGAAGCAGGAGTAAAGAGGCTGTGTGCCAGTGAATGAAATTTGTGCATATTAAGCCAAGATTTGATCATTTGAACACAACCAATGTCTTGCAACCGAAGTCAATATCAATAGCTACAAGGCAGGATGCTTACTCTTCTACTGGACAGGTGTTCTTCTCTGACCATGTTCTCAGAAGTGCGTGGCAGACTCGGCATTTGCCTTGCTTCTCCCCTTTTGATGGTCTGTCTTCGGACCGTGTGTCTGAAAAACACAACATTCAGGTGGTGAGGATTTGTTTCACACAGTGGAACATGGAAGAGAGTGGGGAGGTGTCTCTTCCAATACAAAATGCTTCAGCGTTAAAATACTTTTAGCAGTGATCAAAAGAAGCCCCGTATGTACATGTTAACATAAACGTCATGATTGTAGCCTAAGCTTTATGGTTCCATGGTATCACGCTGTCTCAGAGGAGAACTCCAATGTATCCTTAACAGATTTTATCCCCACAACAGTCCTGTAAATTTAGTCTTAAGCAGACCAGCCAGTAGATATTAACAAGGATTATAATTTCCTGGGGTGCATAAATTCTACCCTCCCTATTATTTATTATTATGTATTTATTTATTACATATTTATACTGCCCAACAGCCTAAGCTCTCTGGGCAGTTTACAACTAGAACCATAAAATCCAGATTAAAACTTTAATATCACATAAAACCAGAATAAATTACAGTCCAGGGAAGGCTTGTTTAAAGATATGTTTTTAGGAGGCATTTAAAAGTTATTACATTTTCCGCCTCCCTATCCTCTTTGAATGACTTTCCTCCCTGGAGCCATCTCTTCCAGGCCTCAAAGTTGATGGATACCACCTTGAAACCACTAAGACTAGCACTTAGCCCTCCAGCACTAAGTGAGTATTAACATATTGTCTTGGGCCTTCTGGTATGGAAGTTCATAATGGCTTATAAACCACCAACCATTTTTAATGTGTGGGCCTCTCGTATAGGTTTCCAGAGACAAGTCAACCTTAATTAGCTTCTTCTTGGCTTTCTGAGATTTCGAGAAGCATCCCCACACACTTTTCAGACATTATCTTCACAGCCTTAAAGGTTTTTCAAAACCTTTTCAAAACCTTAGCTGTTTTTCAAAAACCAAAAGTAAGTGTAGTGTAGTGGTTGGAATAGGGGTGTTGAACCTCCACCTCACCAGGAGCCCTACATGGCCACTGACTTTCCCTGTCCCCACCCTCTTTTCCCTGATCACCAATCATTTGGGCCTCACTGGGGAGAGCATTCTACATCTGGGAGGCCACTACTGAGAAGGCCCGAGGGCCTCAGATATTGATCGAAGGGTACAGGTAGGTTCATAACGGGACAGGTATGGCAGTCCTAAGCTGTGTATGGCTTTATAGGTCAAGGCCAGCACTTTGAATTGGGCTCAGAAACGTAGAAGCAGCTAACACAATCAGGCCAGATCTGGTGTTATATGCTCAGACTTTCTGGTCCCTGCTATCAATCTGGCTGCCTCATTTTGCACAAGCTGCCACATCAGAACCATCTTCAAGGGCAGCCCCTCATACAGCACATTGCAGTAATCTAACATGGATGGAAGTGCTTTCCGCTTATCATTCCTTCCCCTATTGTTTGGAAAGGCTTCATGCACTTACCTTCTTGTCGGGATGGGAATCCGTATAAAAGCTTTGTATCTTAGCAGTTCTCTATGGAACTCTTGAAAGTGCTTGAATTTCCTTTTCACTTGCCATGTAAATTCCCCATGTGTCAATTCAACGGTGTAAACATGCGGACAAGGTACCTTCAGAAAGGGAAAGGGAGGAAAAGACATGAAAAACTCAAAGAAGCTGTGATTGAGGACAAAGGCTTTCCCAGCAATTTTCTTTCTTTGTTTAATAACTGTAATAACCCCACTGCCTTCTCAAACAAATCAATTAGTGGTCTTCCTGTAGGGCAGTTAATGAACAAACTAAAATAAATTATTACAGCTTCCTAATATAGGTAACATTTCAGCATACTCAATGATGGCAAGGTTTTAGCCTGACTAAGTAGCACAGAAAACGAGCATATTGTGTGGGAAATAAATGAAATTCATGCCCCAAATTAAGGGATGGATGAAGACAGTTTTATTACCAGTACGTACCAATTTAAGTAAAAAATGGAAGCCACCTGCTCTCTAAAAGAAATATAGTCTATAAAGCATCGACCTTGAAGCCGGGAGATGCAGGTGCCCATTTTATCTTTACTATTTGAGGAGCTGCCTGTGGTATTTACAAGATATCATTTTAGCAGGGCTAGCACCGACCTTTTCCTGAGACCTTTCAGAGCTTCTGCCTATCCTAGTAGATCATGGTGGGCAATTTTGGGCAGCCTGGGGGCTGCCTAGATGGTCTGAAAGCCCTGCAGTGGCTACGAGGTGGCACTGCATTGATTATAGGATGCACCTCACAGCCACTGAGAGGCTTTTCCTGAATCTACCATTTAAAAACATTGGGGACTTATCCTGACTTTTCCCCCTGGAGCGAGGTGAGTATGGCGCATGAGTCATCCATCCTTGCTCCAGAGTCATGGCAGAGGCATTCCTAGGTGAATGCTAACCCCTGATTGGGTTATGCTAACCGCCCAGAGAGCTTCGGCTGTGGGGCGGTATATAAATGTAATAAAAAATAAAATAAAATTGGTCACTGTCTGCCCTGGTGGAGGGCAGGGGGTGTGCCTGGAGTGCCAATGGCTGCCTGAAACCCTGCACCCTCCCTCTGCGTTGGGATTAGTCTGCTGCAGAGAAAGTGTGAAATTTTACTTAAGAAGGCAGCAGCTCCCTGGGGGCCATTATAGCTCCCCAGATCCCCCCCCCGGCAGTCCATGGGGTGCCCCCGCAAAAGAAAAGAAGAATGAAAATAGTCAGTTTGCGGCTGAAATTCAGTGGCAACCGCTCCAAAGTGCTACAGAGTGCTATTATGGTTACATTCGGCTCGTTTACAAGCTACATTTGGCCATTTGGGTGCTCTGTGGCTGCTATGGACACCTATAAAAATGTTTTTCTTATGGGGGCAGCAGAGCCCACATTGCCCACCCCTGGAGTAGACCATTCTGTGTCAGGTCTAACACATTAACACAGAGGTGGGGAACTCTTATTCTCCTATTTACCCTAGCCAGCATAGCCAAGAGTAAGGAAAGATGGGAATTACAGTCCATCAACATCTGGAAAGATATTCTCCATCCCTGCTCAAGGTAAAAGAGTGAAAATCCCTGTTTTAAAGTATTCAGGTCCAATAATGAGGATTGCGATGTCTAGTCGACTTGTTTATTCGCTTCTAAAGATGGGGCACCAAGGGTCTCTTGTAGTCTTGCCAAACCCACTTTCTATGGATCAGGTTAAAAGGCTGTTAAACCTAGTATTTTATTCTTTTTTTTTTTAATGTTATGTTTTGTAAAACCTGTCATTTGCCCAATCACCCTCCGCAATACGAAACACCCTAAACCTACCAAAGAACTAAGGGTGTATCATGAAATATGATTAGATACATGAAAGCGTGCTGCCCTAGCGAACAAGATCTGACCTTTGTAGAAGAGGTAAAGCGCTCCACTTCCAAAACGTGCACTCGGATCGGACACCCGGTTAAGTAGAGCTGTATATGAGCCTCTTTAAATCCTCTAGTGTTATAAATGGCGGAGAATGGAATGCCCACTGCAAATGATGACATGGCAAGTTTAGTACCAAGTTCTTTAAATGGTTTTTAAAGCGCAACTCGGAACGTATTAGGCAAAAGGTTAATATGAAAGCTGTTAGATGAGATATCAAGACATCACAACGTGTAATGGTTTTTCTGAACGAAGCACTCCCATTCAACTAAATGAAACCTTCCAATTATTTGAATTTGCTGCCTCTTCTTTAGATAGGAGTCCCTTTGTCAGTTCTTAAAAACAATGAGGTTCATCAGACGAGTGTTTTATTGCATGCACGCTACTGCCCACATACGGATATGTGTGTGTCCTTTTAGACGACAACATCTGCCTCCCGTGTGCCTCCGGCTCCTTCTAGATGGTTTTCCATCACAAAATGGACCCCTTTTAATCTGACTTTTTAAATGTGCTGCGATCTCCTGGTGTGTGCAGGAAAAGCAGTGTGATTAAAAACAACCTCTGAATGGGCCATGTGGTCTTTGTTTACTTCCTCTTTCCCCTCCGGGAAGAATGAGGAAGTACAGAGAAGCGATGGTAAGGAAACGTGATTTTCTTCTGTGTGATGACACTGAGTAAACAGCTAAAGGCTAATTGTCAGTGCAAGGAAGGGGGAAATAGACAGAACAAATTTAATATGCTCCCTCTGTCACTTTTCACAGTCAAAAGGTTTGATTCGCCTCCCCCATTCCCCAAACTGCAACCACTTAATTGGATACCCTTTACCGGGGTTGAATCTGGGACCTTGTGTGCAAAACATTTACTCATTGGCTGAGTTTTGAGTTTTGTTCCCTTCCCCCACTGAAAGGAAAAAGGAATACGCGTACCAGAGGTATAGATGTTTAGGCCTCAGTAATCCCTATGATTGAGGTGGCTTCCAAAATGGAGCATGTTTCTTGCTTACCACTGAAAGCTATATTACTTGCGTTACTTGTGACTAACTTGTTCCATTGGTTTCAATGAGGCTTAATCATACCAATTTCAGCTGGACAGGTGGGGTGGGGGCAATATATTTCTGATCACAATCCCCCCTGTTCCGTGGGGCAGACATAGAACAACGCTGATGACCTCAGAGAATTGGGCAATGCGATGCCAGAGGTTCAAAGATTAGCACAGCAGGAAGAGAGGGTCTAGCACAGTGCCTTCCTTGTTATATTACTGTTCTACGAAGTGCTTGTCCTTCAGTAGTTATTGTATGCTGGGAGTGCAGCAGTTCTTTACCATAAATAAGGAACGGTTTCAATCCAAAGAGGTACAGAAAAAACTGAGAGCAAACAGATAAAGTTAATTCTGAATCCATTCTTTAATTTGCACATCCATTGTATTACAGTTCCCTGGCAAAAGTTTAGCAGCACAATTGAGCCATGTGTTAATGAAGACTTAGAGGTTCATCAGATGAGCGTTTTATCATATGCTTGCTACTGCCCACTTACGAATGTGTGTGCATCCTTTAGACGATGACGTCTGCCTCCCGTGCTCCTCCTGCTCCTTCTGCTTGTTTTTCCGTCACAAAATAGACCCCTTTAATCTGACTTTTTAAAACAACAACAACAACAACAACAACAGAATGTGCTGCGATCTCCTGCTGTGTGCAGGAAAAGCGTGGTGCGATTAAAACAGCCCCTGAATGGACTGCGTGGTCTTTGTTTACTTCTTCTTTGTCCTCTGGGCAGAAGAGGAAGTAATGAGGGACAAACAGGGGGACGGAGAAGCGACGGTAAGGGAACGCGATTTCCTCCCATGTGATGATGCTCTTAGTCCGTTAAAGAAGATACACTTCACAATATTTATGCTACACAGTGATCCAGATGCATTTAAAATGAAATGCTGCATGGCAAACAACTGGAGTACAGGCTGCTTGTTGATGTAGTTTGGTTTACTTACTGTCCTAAATAAACCAAACCAGCTGATCCCCCTTTTAAATTTTGAGGAACTTTTGTGAGTCTCTTGGAAACCAGTGGAAATTCGATTGCCAGAGATAAAGCAAAACAAATGATATTTCATCCATGTTTGAGCTATTTGTCTGTGGTTAATTCATTTAGGCAGCTCTATGCTTGTGAATTGATGAAAGGAGAAAAATAATTATGTAAGCAGCAATACAGAGGAGACAGCCTGGCAGAGAAATAAGCTTTCATTGTGTACAAAGGAGAACCAAGATCTCCCCATTCAACGCCTTTTTGTAAACTGAAGAATTATTATTTAGTTACAAGTGCATGCTAAGTTCTGTACACTTTATAAAAGCAAAGAGCCAGGGATGAGTACATGGCCAAAGATTTTGCGCAATGGCACAGGCTGGGATCCAAAAGGATGCACATGGTGACTGGTGCAGGGGGACCTTCAAAGCAGCATTCCATGAGGCATAAAGGGCAGCAGCCAGGCAAAAAAAAAAAAAATTGGCTATCCTGCTCCCTTCGCATGCAGCGGTACAGTTAGGTAATTTTAGACTCTGGTAGAACTGGTGTCAAGGGCATGGTTGGGTGTCTGCTGAGGGACCACACCCCAGCAGGGACCCACTGAGAAGAGTCCTCCAGAAGTGATCCTCCTCTTCAGCCTTGCAACCTGCTTGTTCACTCACCTCTCGTCCTAGCCCAGACAGTGGTGAGGAGGGCTAGTAGATGCCACTGCCTACTTGGCTGACTGACTCTCTGCCTGTCAAGCAAGCAAGGGGTAGCAACGATGAGAAAGAGGAGGAGGACCAACAGCGGCTGGTGATAATGGCTGTGAGAAGGTAGATTCTCGGAGGGGGCGCATAGAGAGTGTCTTTCCCCAAGAGCCCTTAAAAACCTGAAGCTGGCACTGGATTCTGAATTTTAAAGTCTTCTGGCAGGAGGCTCTTTGGATGGAAATGTGCATTACTTCATGAACTTCAGCATGTGGGGAACCACTTGGGGGCCTTCTTGCTCGTCTTGCTGGGTGGGTGTCTGCCCCACAGTCCAGCCGTGACAGCAACACTGTTTGCATACACACATACAGGCCTCTCTGGACCTCAGCCAGAATTTGGTACTGGATGCAAAATTCAGCATCTTGAGAACCTCAATTTCCATCTCTCTCTCCCTCTCTCTTAAAGCCAAGGTACCAGATGCCTGTGGTTTGATAGAATGGATCAATGTCTGATAGAATCGCAGATGTCAGGTCACACAATGTCTAGTGCTATTGGGACAAGAGTTTAGTGCTTTGCCCAGCTTTCTACTCTTCCCCATGGTGAGCACAACCCAAACTGGTTTGACTCTGAGCTTTGCAACAGACACAAGCTGGATAAAACCTTTAAAGGAAAGTACCCTTTCAAATAACATGGATTGTTTTAGCTTTTGACCCTGTTCAGACGACAGGTTAAGCCATGGTGGTCAAGCATTTTGAGCTAAACATTATGGTTCAGCACGTTGTGTGACTTGGGGCATAGCTAGATGGGGCAATATCCCGGGGATCGCCCTGTGCATCCATATGACGCACAGAGCATCCCAGGAGCAGGGAGGGATGATGATCCCTCCCTTTCCCCGGGATATTGCCCTACCCTTCCATTGTACTTTTTCCGCAGTCTCAGGATGATCCCAAGACTACGGAATGTGTGGCCGGGCGTCGCAGTTTGTCCCGGCTCCTTATGAGTAACCGCAAGGAGCTGGGACCCAGGCACGGGGCACAGAGCTCCTCACTACACTGGAATCTTTGTATACAAATATTGCAAATAAATAAATGTTTAGAAGATGTGCGAACTTTAATGCAATTCTTTTAGATCCCTAGGAAATGCTAGCCATAGTGAATGTACAAAAAGCTACACAGGGTGCTGAAAATGCGTCTTGTGACAACTCAAAGTCTGTTTCAGCTTATTCCTCTGAAATTTTCTAAAAATCTCCCAGATACCACCCACATTTTGACTTTTTCTCTCTAGTGTCATAAGGACTAGTAACTGGTTTTTTGAAATAAACTTTGAGATTCCAAGGAAGCCAAATTCTGTAGCTGAGCTCTTATAAGTCTGCTACTGACTCACCAGGCGCTTTTGGGTCATGCAGCGTGTCAGCGTCTACTTCCTCCCCTTCAAAGTGGAGCTCCCTCGTGTCCAGGCTTTCAATTATGTTGCTCATGTCGGCTGCTATTTTCCTCAATGTCGAGGTATTCACCTTCTTTTCATTGCTCAGAGACATCTTGGAGGTTCACACTCATGCACAGGGGGCTGTTGAAGAGAAAAAAAAATGAGGGTGCTGGGTGACTGCTATTATAACTGTAGTCTGCCTGAACTCCAAAGAGCCATTAACATGCACACTTGGCCACGGAATCCATCCACACTGTGGAGAAGCGGTGGTTTAATGGAGCTAGAGCTCACAGGAATGAAGTCCCACGACTTTTTGGTTAGGAGGGATGCTGATATCATCTGCCACCTCAACGCCCTTTAGGCTTCCCTATTCCCATTAAGCTTAACTGCAATCCTCACAGTTGCTGGGGGGAAATGGATTTTCTCAGCCATAACATATTGTTGTAAGCGATTCCTATTGTAAAAGGAAGCATTTTGGGGTAGCTTGGTCTTGAATGGGCAATTACAAAGATGAAAACTGCTAGAACTGGTTTGCTGATATGGATCAATACAGCAGCCTGCATTTTGGGGATCTCCCTGCGGGGTGGGTGGGGTATGGGGACTGTTATGATGAACACCTGCACTTCAAAATTCACCTCTACACCACTTTGGAGGTGTGCCTCCACACCGACCTCCCACCTACCTCTGACTTACTTATGAGGGGCCCTATGCAAGGTCTCCTTGTACTATAGGTCTGTATTGTGGACATCAGTGCAATCTTCCATATGCATATATCTCCCATTTTTTTCCAATCTACATGCTTTCTGGGAATGATGGGATCTGTAGTCCAACAGATCTGGAGGGTATCAGATGGGGGAATGCAGTTCAAACTGGATGTCATTTTTTATTATTATTTTGAGACAGGAAGGCAGGAAAGTGGGAGTCCCCCTGGAAAATGCTACCTATAGTAACTGATTAATTTTTAAATATAAATCTCCTCTCCTCCCCATTATCTCTCCCCTCTCCTCCTCCTGCCAAGTTGGTTGAAGCTATCTAAAATGTAAATGCCTCTGGTTTGTATAAATGTTTAATAAACAAAGCACTCTGTCATTTTTGGAAGGTACATTTGCTGTATCGTTCGGGATGCATCCCTTTAAAATATTCAGAAGTGGCAGGCCAAGTGTGAACTAGCACTAGGAAACTCAATCTTTATGTGTTGGGAAAGGCCGGGCAAGCCTTTCAGAAGTGGAGGCACTATCACAACAGTGTGGTGTAGCAGCTAGAGTGTCAGACTGGGAGTTGGGAGATCCGGGTTCTAGTCCCCACTCGGCCATGGAAACCCACTGGGTGACTTTGGGCCAGTCACAGACTCTCAGCTTGTGGTTGTGAGGATAAAGTGGAGAGGAGGAGGATTATGTATGCCACCTTGCATTCCTTGCAGGAAAAAAGGCAGGATATAAATGCAAAAATAAATAAATAAACAGTGCCTATAGCCATGCCGCCAAGGAAAGTCCAAAAATTCAGTGGTGTTGATCCATGTCAACAAACCAGTTCAGGCAGATTTATTTCCATCAGGAACATAAGAACATAAGTACCATGCTGGATCAGACCAAGGGTCCATCTAGTCCAGCACTCTGTTCGCACAGTGGCCAACCAGCAGTTGACCAGGGACCAACAAAGCAGGACATGGTGCAACAGCACCCTCCCACCCATGTTCCCCAGCAACTGGTGCACACAGGCTTACTGCCTCAGATACTGGAGGTAGCACATAACCATCAGGGCTAGTAGCAAAAGTCTTTCCCCCTCTTCATTTTCTTATTTTTAAAGCTAATGGACTTAAATATCCCAAAATACTTTGCATTACAACTTGAACAATATGTTGTAGATAAGAACATTCATGTCCTTGCATTTACTCTGAAGCTAAGCTCTGATGAAACAGGAAATTTTGAAGGAGGTGACCAATGACATCAGTGTCCCTGCTGATCAAAGAGTGCCAGTGCCCTGCTTCCACTACACCACTGCAATTCAAATGATGCATACATCCTGAGTGAATCTGTATGGGAAGTCACACATTTCCCCTTGGATGTGTTTCTTGGCTTTTGGGTCAGATTTGATTGACACTTTTAGTTGGGTCATTTCCCCTTAGGCCAGATTGGCTGGTGACCTGTTTTCCTTGTTCCACTCTGTTTGCTTGAGTCACCTGGGTGTCTTTCACTACACTTATGCCTCGTCCTAACCCCGGTCATCTGTCGCAGGGTGTTCTTTGATCCCTCCTTCTCTCTGCTCAGGACACAGACTATGCTGTGCAACAGAGAGGCGAGGGTTGAGCCCCAAAATCCTTGCGTATGACCTGTGCCCTATCCAGTCCACATGACTACAAAGAACAACAGCGTCTTGTGGCACATTTAAGAGTAACCAATGTACTCTGGCGCAAGCTTTCATAGACACTGTCCACATCATCATTCTTTAAGGTGCCACAAGACTCTTTGGGCTCATCTACACCAGGCAGGATATTCCACTATGAAAGTGGTGTGAAGTATATAAAAGGCAGGAGCCACACTACTGCTTTATAGAGTTATTGAAGTGCACTGACAAGTGTTGGGGCCCATTGACACAAACCACATACCGCTTTCATAGTGGAATATCCTGCTTGGTATAGATGACTCCTTTGTTTTTGCTGCAACAGACTAACATGGCTTACCCCTCTGGCAAAGGTTTGGAAACAAAATGGCGGCAGCAGCCAACAGATTCCTTTAACACGTACAACTTTATTACAGAGCAGAATACAGCACACGCAGTCTATCAGAGCTGCAGACGAGCACAGCAGCAATAACTGTATGAGAACACACAATTAGGATTTGTTCCTCACTTTATCCATCCCTCCTCACAAGGGTTACCAAGGGGTTTTATAAAGCTCCTGGTTCATATTTCAAATATTTAAAAGAACATTCCTTCTTTCTGGGAAATGATTTTTGAATAACAGATAATATGTTTTTTCAGTATTCCCAGACATTCATTTGAATTTGTGTGGTGTTAGAGCTTGTGAGGAGAACACATTGGGAGCCTCTCCCAGGTTACAGAAAGACTAATTATGGCACACTCATTTACACTAATTTGTCTTGTCGCAATGCTAATTTTATGCACATTCCAAGAAAAGAAACAGACAAATGTGCAGCTAATTATATTAACCAATCTTGCACTTCCTTCCTATGGTTGGAAAAAATTACATGCTACATGCAGCACATCATTAATTTGAGGAGCAAACATAAAATATTTGTTTAATCCGATGTAATAGTGAACTCATTCGCAGAATGTCTGTCCTTTTGTAGCGAAAGCAGCACTATCTATGCAAAAGAGGGAGGGATTGGCAGGCTTAGGGGAAACCACAAGATTTGCAGAAGCAAAAATAAAAATAAAAAATTAGGAGGGGACCCTAAGAGGGGCAGGGAGCCCAGAACATCCCATAGAGCAGCCTTCCTCAACCTGGGGTGCTCCAGATGTGTTGGACTACATTCTGGGAGATGCAGTCCAACACATCTGGAGCGCCCCAGGTTGAGGAAGGCTGCCATAGAGGATTGAACAGGCTCAATGAACAATGGAAAAGCAGGGGGACGGAATGCAATTGAGCATCCTGAAAGATGCCATGCCTGGAACATTTTGCCCTGGGACACTTTGTTACAAGTCCTGCCGGTGTACATATTCAAAAACTTTGTCAAACAGGGCAATACTATGAAAGACTCGCAGGGCACAAGGGAACAACGGAAGGACACATCCATCGTTGAACTGGCTGAACTCTATAACGCAATATCCTACTTTCAAACAAGAGCTCAAACAGAAGTCTCAGCAGTCATTCATATTAAATCACACGGTTTAATTGCTTCACCCATTTACACATTTTAGCCTTGGAGTTAAGCCCAAAGGTTTTATTAGGTCACCTCTTTTGTAGATAAAACTGAGAATCTCACAAAGGCTCATTTGCTAGCCTTTACAGTGGCACAAGACTTTGTTGTACGTGTTATAACAGATCATCTTGACTCTTCTTCTAGAATAGTTTTCATGAAGGTGGGTGACACCATACTGAAGTTCTACTCTTCTTCTGTAGATACAGAGGACATCACCCTCCCCCCCACAATTTTTATGGGGGACATAGAGCTTGGAGCAGGTCCTACCCTGTCAATACTTGCATGAATGGAGTTGTGATCTGTACATCATAGGGTGCAATCTTAAACATGCTTACTGGGGAGTAAATTCCTTTGAGTATATGTATAATTATTCTCTTCATGGGGGATGTTGTTACCTTCTCTCTCTGTGAGAATAGTTTACAAATCATGTTAGTGGATGATAACTTCAGGGATGTGATAGCCATGACCCAGGCCACAGCTAGACCTAAGGTTTATCCTGGGATCATCCAGGGTTCACCCCTGCCTGAGCACTGGATCCCCTGTGTGTCACCTAGATGAACAGGTTTGACCCCTGGATGATCCAGGGATAAACCTTAGGTCTAGCTATGGCCCCAGTCCAAGAGTGACAGGTCTTCTGCAGTCCCATTGGGCCCCTTGAGGGTGTTTTGCCCAAGTGTCCTCCAAAATTTGGAGCTAGCACTATAGTCAGGAGGCCCTGGAAGCCAACATTAAGAAGGAGGTTGAATGCCAGGGCCTTCAAGGTCACTTTCTCTGAAATGCTAAAATATATGTGTGGTGTCAGTTAGACAAGTGAAGCTGAGGTGTCTCAACGCGTGGATGAGTTGGTGGTGTAGGGAGGAGAGATTCAATTTCATAGGCACTGAGGAACTCTTTGACAAGACAAGCCTTTACAAAAGGAACAGACTCCATTTGAACCAAAATGGAACCAGACCATTGTTACTCAACATAAAAAGGATGATGAAAAAACTGATATTTTCAGGAAGAGTGTGTGAGGAACAGAAGCAAGAAGTGGTGATGAGATGAAATTCTCGACCTTATTGGCAAATAAAAAAACAAACAAATTATGGAATCTGGATGGCATCCGCCTGAGTGTTCTTAAAGAACTCAAATGTGAAAATGCTGATCTTCTAAGGCAATGATTCTAACCGAGGACTGGAAAATGGCTAAAGTAAGAGCAATTTTTAAAAAAGAGATCCAGCAAATCACAGACTTTTTAGTTTAATCTCTGTTCCAGGTAAACTGGTGAAAAGAACCATTCGTGTCAGGGGCAGCTTCAGGTGTGGGTGTATCCTGGGAGATAATCCAGACTTGGAGACCAGAAATTTGCCTATCCCTGGTGCAGAACCAGTCACCCATCTTTAGATCTTTGTCTCAAAGTGTGGAGTGTGGGGGCCCCTGCAGGCATCACTCCATGCTCTCCCTAACGCAAGGGTTGTAGAACCTTAGACCAGGGGGTACATCCTGCCCACCAGAGGTCTCAAACTGCCCCCAGGCTTTCCCAGGTCGCCACGCCCCTTTCCTTTAATCACGGAACATCTAATGATCTCCTGGCTTTTGTGCAAGTATTTCCCCCCATTTTCTAAAAGGTCAAAACGCCTTTCTTAAAGGGTTAATTACTGGCAGTAAGAGCTATAAGCTAAAATATGCTGGCGTCTTTGGCCCCACCCACCACTGGAATGTGGCCCTCGAGAACTTCTCCGAAATGTCCTCTTACACACCGTTAGTCTTGTGTGGGGGAAATGGCCCAAGATGGCTTGTGTTTCCATTTGAGAGTTGTCACCTTTTTCCTGGCAGTGCTCCTGTGCTTCTAGAAGCTGGGTGATAAACATCCAGCATGTGCAGCTTTTTCCATCACAGCATTTCCATGCCTTCCGAGCTCCCTGTGGAAATCCTCCTCTTCACGCAGGCCCCAAAAACAAATGCGGCCTGCGGCCTCCAAATAGATACGTCCTCAGCTGCTTCTCTTATACATTTGACAGGAGAGGGTAGGGTGACCATATGGAAAGGAGGACAGGGCTCCTGTATCTTTAACAATGTATTGAAAAAGGAATTTCAGAAGGTGAAATTTGTATGCAGGCAGCACCTGGTGGAATTCTCTCTTTGTCACAGCAGTTAAAGCTGCAGGAGCCCTGTTCTCCTTTGTGTCTGGCCACAAGGGCAGGGCTCCTGCAGCTTTAACTGCTGTGATGAGGGAGTTTCACCAGGTGCTGCATACATACAAATGACATCTGCTGAATTTTCCTTTCCTACACAACTGTTAAAGATACAGGAGTCCTGTCCTCCTTTCTATATGGCCACCCTAGGAGAGGGGGGGAAACACGATTTAATGTCACCCTCACCACTGCATCTCCCTGAAGCATTTATAAAATGCAAATTCTGATTCTGACAAAGAATGTTTCTGACATGAGATCCAGCCTTAGCATGGACTTACGTAACTATGCTGCATTTTCCAGGGAGATAATAAGATGCAAAGCCGGCTGAAATATGCCTTGCTGAAGCAACCTACATTTTAATGTCAGGATGATCTCGGCAAACTGACAATCGTCCATTCATCTGTCTAAGCGCTTTGAATGAAAGCACATTTTCCTCCTGGCAAAGGGAAACAAGATTCATTTCTGCTATTGTCCATCCATGCAAATGTATTCTGCATTATTATCATCCCTTTATGCGGTATTCACACAAATGCACGGTCACGTAGGATAGCACCAGAGGGAAAGGGCTATCCAATGCCATCTCTCTTTTAAAAATTAGACTGCAATTCCATTAACCCCCAGCCAAGATGGACATGCTGGCTGGAGGGTGGTCAAAGTTGTACTTTAACACATCTAGGGAGCAAGCCATTGGAGAAAGCTGCACTCTCCAGACCTAGCAGATTGGTTAAACATCAGGAAAAACGTCTTTGCAGTCAGAGCAGTCAGGCAATGGAACCAACTGCCTACAGAAGTGGTGGTCTCTCCATCGCTGGAGGCATTCAAGCAAAGACTTCACAGCCATCTGCCATGGTGTCAAGATCAGGACCAGTCTCCCTGGTGTGTATCTCGAATCAGATTCGAAGCTGGCCAAGACAGGAAGTGGGGGAGGAAATTCTTCAAGACTCCCCAGGAGTCAAGGAGGAATCTTCCCAAGTGCATAATGGACAGGAGGCCCAGGCTCAGAGATCATCATCCCCATCTCTGGGAACTCAGTTTTTGTTGGAGTGGGAGGGAACCTTGGAGAAGACCCTCCCTGTTCAAGAGGTTTAGTAAAAGCCTGTCAGGCACTGCAGGAAACTGTCCATTTAGTTGCTTTGTTAGGCAAATTAAGCTTAGAGGATAGTTCCTAGCATTCACACTCCCTTCAGGTGTGAATCATAGAATCATAGAATAGTAGAATTGGAAGGGGCCTATAAGGCCAGTGAAGAGATGTCTGTTTACTAAATAAAACTTTGTGGATTGCATGGCAGATCTCTTTATTGTTTCACATCTCGACAGGAGGACTTGGGATCACAACACAGGGATGCTTTAAACAGGATTCCTGCATTGAGCAAGGAATTGGACCCTCCATCTCTCCACCAGCCTTCAGCGAAGCCAGTATGGCACAGTATGGCCTTCTCCAATCTAGTACCTTCACTTTCCTTTTCAACTTCCTTTTTAACCCTTCCCCCACATTTTTGAGAAGTTCGGTCTTTTGAAATATGACAATGTTGGACTTTCTGGGTAACTCCTGACTTACACTTTTGTTGAACCTGATAGCACCATAATCACTCTTCCCAACCAGTGTGATGACACTTGCCTATTGCACCAGAGCCTGGGCACAGAATTAATTCAAGGGTCACCTTCCCACTAGCCAGCTCCATGACTAGCCATTCTAAGGCACAGTCTTTTACCGTGTACAGAAACTTCTGTCTGTTTGGTGCAACCTGGACATGTACTTTGCCCTGTCAATGTGAAGGGAATCAATGTTGCAATCCGGAGCGCTCTTGATTAATTACTCTATTCTATTCCCCCTCCCACCTGGTTTTCCTTCTCCCATGCCAAACTGTCAATCAGGATTTCAGTGTCACTGAGTGCGCTCAGTTCTCATTGGCCTGGTTTTTTTTTGGGGGGGGGGAGGGGTTCTAAAGATTATTTTTATACTTTGCAAACTTTGGGGTACTCTTGAGCCTGGTGATACCTACCTCTTGTGTATGGAGGGTGCTGTTTTGGCTAAATAAGGATTGGCAATCAGAGAATTAAGACTGTTCGTATTTATATGACATTCCTTTTATTAGCTAGCCCAAGCCATCAGACATACTGGGGATGAAATTGTAGTACATCAAACAAAACAAAGCAGAAATTAGCTGTAATCTTGCAATCATGTAATTTTATCACGCAGTTGTTTCTTAATGTCGTTTCTGGATTTTCTAGCCATACGTCTAAGCATTTAGCCAGAGTTTAGAATTTACAGAAATTCTAAAATTGAGATAAAAATGAGCATACAAAATTTAAAATTCTAAAACACAGAACATACACACATAAAGCATTAAAAACTGTTAAAAAACTAAATATGTGGGTGATTAATATTGTATGGATAAGATGAGAGAATTCACCACATATGCTGCTTGAGATCCTTTGCGAGGGTATGAAAAACAAATGTGAAACAAATTCTGTGGAGACACAATAAAATTGCTCGATGACTGACTTTGCTATGGGAAACATCAAAATGTTTGCATGGGAAACATCCCAAACAGTTAGGCAATAACTTTATAAGCACCATCCAAAATACCACAGAAGATTGTGCAAGCTTTCAAGTTCCCCAGAATTATCTAGTGACTAGTCTATCAGGTTAGATGAAGAAGCAACAAAGTGGTCAGGTAACTTTGGGTACAATCCAGCCAAAGTATAGTGACTGCAGAGAAAGCTTTAAGCATGTGTGTAAAGGTTCCCAAATCAATGAGCTATAAGGTACTAAAATTAATACTGATTGTTCCCTTCCTCCACTATTTTTTAATTATGCATTTATTTATTATTACACCATAGGTGGTATAATACATAATAAAAGCAAAAAGACCAGTCCCCACCACAAGGCAATTTACAAAGACAGAACTTTTGGGGTCGGGGTGGAAATGTTACTCCATTTGTAATATAAACTAGCTGGGTGAATTCATATTCTGAACTGGGTAATTATGAGCTGGGGTGACATTTCTTCTTCTTTCTAATAGACCAACACAGCCCCTCTGAAATGTCTTAACATCCTAAAGAGAGGCATTGTTCTCCGTTATCTTGCTGGTTAATCTCCTGGGAACAGCTATCCACGACAATGAGTTAATAACTTACTGATTAATGTGCTACGCAAGTTCAATAAGCCGGTCTCGGCCGTACCAGGCACAAGGTGGAACAATGGAGATATGAAGATGGTTCAAATTTCTTCCTTTCCCTCCCACTGTGCACCCATCCTTGATATAACCTTAAGAGTAGTTATTGACTGGTTCTTGTTGGATAAGATTAATTAGATGTTGTGATGAAGAATTGAAATCACATTTGGTCATGATTTCATTAACTTTAAGACTGCTGATGTACAAACGGCCTGTTGGGGGGGTTAGATTTTGCCCAAAGATAAATGCCCAGTCAGGCTGATGTTAGAACTGTAACCTTTTCACACAAAAAAGTTGGAAGTAGAGAGACTGAAATAGGAACTACAAATGGGACCAGTAACAAAATATCACAACGAGGAGTGCTCCTATTCAGGGTTCCAGCCAGCCAGCTTGCCTCTTCCAAGATACTCTGTCCCATGCCATTCCATTCCCTTTTCCTCCTGGTTTTCTGGCTCCCCTCCCAACCATCAGCCAGCATTCTGTTCCCCTGAGCATGCTCAGTTCTCACTGAGGACTAATTGGGGAAAGGGTCAGTGGTAGAGTACAGGCTTTGCGTGCAGAGGATCCCAGTTTCAGTTCTGCCATCTCCATTTAGAGCTGAGAAAACCCCTGTCTGAAACCCTGCAGAGCTGGATGGACCAATGGCCTGACTCTGGCCATAGCTAGACCTAACGTTTATCCCTGGATCGTCCAGGGGTCAAACCTGTTCATCTAGGTGACACACAGGGGATCCAGTACTCAGACAGGGGCGAACCCTGGATGATCCCAGGATAAACCTTAGGTCTAGCTGTGGCCTCTGTTTAATGCAACTTTCTATGTTCCTATGCGTTATCCTTAAGGGCTTCCCCCCACCCCATCAATATTTTTTGTACTTCTGCAAAACTTGGGGTTCTTGGAGCCTGCTGATGCTCTTTCTTAACATAGAATTCTTAATAGTTTCTGCTCATGTCATAAATAAGTGAAGATGACATGAATAGAATTCAAAACAGTTCATAGAATCATAGAAGAGTTGGAAGGGGCCTATAAGGCCATCGAGTCCAACCCCCTGCTCAATGCAGGAATCCACCTTAAAGCATCCCTGGCAGATGATTGTCCAGCTGCATCTTGAAGGCCACTACTTCCCTAGCTAATTGGTTCCACTGTCGTACTGCTCTAACAGTCAGGAAGTTTTTCCTGATGTCCAGCCGGAATCTGGCTTCCATTATTCCGTGTCCTGCACTTGGGATGTTCAAGAAGAGATCCTGGTCCTCCTCTGCGTGACAATCTTTCAAGTATTTGAAGAGTGCTATCATGTCTCCCCTCAGTCTTCTCTTCTCCAGGCTAAACAGGCCCAGTTCCTTCCGTCTCTCCTCATAGGGCTTTGTTTCCAGACTCCTTAAGCTAGCTCAGACAGAGAAACATAGGAATCTGCCTGATATTGAGTCAAACCAATGGGCCATCTAGCCCAGTACTGTTGACACTGATGAGCAGCAATGGCTCTCCTGGTTTTCAGGCAGGAATTTTTCTACCCTACCTGGAGTTGCCGGGGATTGAATTTGGGATCTTCTGTATGCAAAGTTTGTGCTCTACCACTGAGCCACGGCCCCTTTTCCTCAGGGAAGACAACTCATATATGGCCTAAAATCAAGTATCCTGTTCTGGGAGCGTAAAAGAATTTTGTAGTGCAGATATGTTGACCAAAGAAATGAAATAAATATATTATTCCCAAGTAGAGCTGCCACAGGGTGGCCGCCACAAGGAATTTTGGCCCTTTCCCCCCTCACTGGATTTCTCCAAGCACCCAGGTTTGGCTTGCGTTTGTGAGCTGAACGGGGTGGGCGTGGCATGTTCCTGAAATCTGGGAACATTTTTCCTGTAAAAACAGTCATTTATACAAACCGCAGCCACAGTTTGTGTAAATTACACAATTTCCGGCTGTAATTTGTGTAACGTGCAAATTGTAGTAATAAATATGCCTAACCTGCACAAATTGCAGATGGAAGTTGTTCAACTTTCAGCTGCAATTTTGCAGGTTAGGCGTGTTTTCGGCCACAATTTGTGCAGATTATGCAAATTACAGCCCAAACTGCATAACTTATGGAAATTGTAGCTGCAACTTGTGTAAAATAATTTTTAACAGGAAACCCCCCCTCCACCCCTCCAGATCTATGAGCTGGCTGGACTCAACACAGATTGATTTGAGCAAGAGGCCAGGGGGCCGAACTGCTAAAATCTTGCCAGAGTTGACCCACCCCTCCACAGATTGATTTCTCTGACATCCCTTTTCCCAAGTCATAGCAGAGAGTTTTTATAAAAACAACAGTTCGTTGCTAAAGAGTGCTAAGCTTAGGTCTCTTTCTAAACTGTAGACATCCCTGCTCCAAATCATATAAAAATTAGGAACAAAGCTGAGAGATTTCAGGATGAGAATGTCTCTTGACTTTTCTACTCATTTTGGGGCAGCTAATAAATGCTGAATGGGTAAGATATTTTACCCTTCCTTTTTAGGAAAGGTATGCTCCTAAAACAATTCTTAGAAAGATTTTTGAAATGTGGTTTGTTTGTTACAACAACTACTTTCTATTTTTGTATATGTTCTATGTTCTCCTACCATATCTTGTAATCATGTCAACACTGATATTTTGAAGTAAAAGATGGAAAGACGAGCCTGTCCCCAGAGTCCTGAAGAATAATTTGTGTGTGGCTATATCCCAGGATAGAATCTGCAAGTCCTTAGATTTATTTATTTATCACATTTATATCCAACCTTTTTTCCTCCAGGGGAAACCAAGGCAGCATACATAAGCCCCCGCCTCTCTATTTTGTCCTCATAACAACAACTCTGTGAGGTAGGTTGGGCAAAGTCACAGACTCTCAGCCCAAGTGAGCTGCAACGGCCAAGTGGGGACTAGAACCCAGATCTCCCGACTCCCAGTCCAACACTCTAACCACTATACCACACTGGCACTCAAGTGTGATTGCTACATACAGAAATCACATTCCAGAGAACCTCTGGGCAGAGGGAAATTCATCACAGTACCCAGAGCAGCCATTTACCCAGGGCCAGCATCAGCACCTGGCACTGTTGAGCACCTGCCAAACCCCAGCATTTTGGCAGGGCCCACCATGGAAACCCAGCCTCAAGCCCAAGGGCGGCCCTACCATTAGTCAGAGTGAAGCAGTCTCTTCAGGTGCCAGATGCTGGGAAGGGGCAGCAAGATGTTGGAGCTGTTTGCTGTAGCTTGCCTGGTGCTCCGTAAGCTCACCTGCTGCCTTCTCTCGGACAATGGAGGATGCTGTTCCATTGTCAGTGCTGAAGAAACAGTCCAGTTGACTTTTGGAATGGGAGAGGGCGCTGTCTTGTTTTTCACCTCAGGCAACAAAATGTCTTGGGCCGGCCATAGTGCCTCAAGTAGCTGCACTGCACAATCCAAAAGTTGCATCCCAGCACCCTTTGGGACATTGTAAGGGTTCCTACGACAGTCCCATGGGTCATGCGCTGCTGCACAGAATACCTCCCCACCCTATACTGTCACCCCAAGCACTTTCTTGTATTATTTATGCTGTAAGATCATCCCTGATTTGAGCTTCTGGGAGCGACAACTCAAGACCAAAGCGAACATTCTTGAGATAATGCACCATGCAGGAGCGAAGGAGAAAAGCAGGCAGAAAAGAAACAAAACTTTTAAACAATGAATAGAAAAAGATAGCAGAGAAGAGAAATGACAAGAACAGAAAGTTCCACCCTTAAAAGCGCCCCCGCACACAGAAATAAATAAAAAACATAAAGATTTGTGCGGGCACAGACTTTTGCCAATCTGATTTTTAAAGAAGCTTATGACTATAATAAAAAGTGTGCACCGTGTACTTTATGCTTATTGCCACACTTGGTGCATATTAATGTCCCTAGAAAAACATGTTTGAGGTTCCAACTATCCCAGGGAAAGGCATAAATTACAGAAGGAAAGAGCATGTGTTAGCTTCACGTCTATTTGCCAAACAATCACATCAGGAATTTGATAACCTTTTCAATTGTCAGAAAAACATTAAACCTCTTAAAGTAATTTCTAAACATGTCCCCCTCCCTATTCCACCCCAGAATTCATGGCACCATATCTGTAGCTAATATTCCATTGCACATCCCTTTCTTACATATAACCTCCTCCTAACCTGGTACCCTTCAGTTGTTTTGGGTGACAACACCCATTTGTCCCAGCCAGCATCTCAATGGTCAGGGGTGATGGGAACTGTAGTCTAAAACATCTGGAAGGTACCAGGTTGGGGAAAGGTGCTCTATTACATCTGTGTTTGAGTGCCAATAGCACAAGGAAATTAGCCAGAGGGGTAGAGAGTCCTGTGCCTTATCAGCCCAACTGTAGCTTCATCTAGAGACCCCACACTGTGGCAAACATACTGTGTACCATCTGGTGATGCTAAATCAAAATTGGTGGAGGTTTTTTTTTTTTTTTTTTTACATATCCTTGTCCGTGTTTTGTCAGCAGTGATATCACATTACAGTTTAAGCTACATCCTACTAAGCATGAAACAACCCGCATATCTCATTCAAACACTTCAGCAATAAAAATTAACTTCTTCATACTGTTTGCATGGCCTTGTCAGTGGGGTTAAATTATTATTACATCTGTTTGCTTTCTACCCATTCTCAGAAGAAAAGTAGTGGCTATCCTGAATCCCTAAGTAAATGGAACATGGGCTTTTGCTGTTGGAAATGGTACTCTGCCCAACTGATTTGGTCCAGGGAGAACTTCCAAACAACCATCCCTACTTATGGGTCTTCTTTGGATAGTTTTTGTGAAATTTCGCTCATGTTTCCATCAAGTTTCCAGGACCTGTTATTTCTTCAAGCTTTAGTGACCCACTAGCATCAGAACACCTGTGCTTCAATACCACATATATCCTTGCCCCTGCTTGAGTCCTGTCTTGCTTGGACCCCAGGTATGAGGACCAAGCCTAAGACAACCACATTCAGTAATACTTCAAGCAGTAAATCAACAATAAACTGCAAATGTGAATAAATATAACAGGCCCTCCCCTTGACATTTCTTTGATTGGAAATGTAGGGAGAAGGAGGGTGAATGTAGGAAGAGCTGAGCTGAGCTGGATGAAAGCTTCCATCTAATCTAGCATCTTGTCTCCTACAAAAAGTGGCCAAATGCTACTATGGAGCTTTCAAGCAAAATGTGAAGACAATGCTACCCTCCTCCTGTAATTTTCAGGGGTATGTTGCTTCTGAGCATGGAGGTTCCATTCTGTTATCGTGGATAAAAATAGTTGATAACTCTGAAATTGCACGAAAGAATGCTCACTCAAACTAGTTTCAAGCAAAGTTGCATGTAGTCAAAATGCTGTGGTGTGGGGTTTGGGGTTTTGTGTGTGTGTGTGTGTGTGTGTGTGTTTCTTTTTTAAAGAAGCTTATGCAATATTGGAATACTTAGGAACCCAACTAGTGCCTTTTCACCTAATCTTCATTTCTCCCATTATGTGCTTCAGGCTAGCTGCTCTGTAAGATCCTAACATGTCTGTGCCAGAGTTATTAATGCAGTTATGATATTGATGCAAGTTATTTTAGGTGCCTGCCCAAACACGTTACATTTTTCTTTAGAACAAAAAGCA
Organism: Elgaria multicarinata webbii; assembly: GCF_023053635.1. NCBI lineage: Eukaryota > Metazoa > Chordata > Lepidosauria > Squamata > Anguidae > Elgaria > Elgaria multicarinata. The sequence continues at coordinate 21,245,895 of NC_086178.1, read as the reverse complement.
AAAGTTGATAGCACTGCTGCAGTTCCTCCACATCCATGACTCTTAACTGGTCGGTCACATCCCTTATTGCAGTTCCCATGACTTCCTTTTGCAACCAGTGACCTTTTCCCACTGCGTCTTTGGAAATGCCCTGAAAATGCCTACTCTTGGCTAAGTGCTGCTATGGGGACAGCACCAGACAGGATCTGGCAGGACACAAAACAACTTGTTCTGCATTTGTTCTGCCTCAATGAGACCATGATTGATTCCCCCCCGCCCCCGGGACTTTAAAACACCAGCACATTCGAATAATGGAACTTCTGTGCTTCTCCCCACCACCTCTAATTCAGTTGCAGAAAAGACTTGTGGCCTAGTTCTCACTGAGGTAGTGAATTTGTGCCCAAGGACTTCAGGCTGTAGGAGGAAAATCATGGGATTAAGATGCTTTTGCATTCAAAAATTCCCTGTGCTCAGAAAGCTAGCATGTCAGGGTGATGCTCACCCAGCCTCCCCCCCCCACAACATGCTAGATTTCCATGTGCATAATTTGGGGGAGGGCTTGAAGTGGGTAGCTCAATATCATATCAATTTTTCTCATAAATTTCCCTTTTGTAGCTTGTAAGGCTTGACTCAGCTGCCACACACCACCTTAGAGCATCCTACTTCCTAGATCTTGAGCCCTTGTGCTTTCTTTTCCTCATTCTCTCTTTCCCTCCCCCCACACGTGACTATCTCCATCTCACCTTCCCCCTCAACCCTTGCAGCAGAAGCCCTGCCCCTTCTTTACATTGTCATCTTCCAATTGTATAGGTCCATGAAGGCCTCAAAGGATGCCCTCTTCTCTAGGGCCTCCTCCCTTGATTGATTGCACGGAGGAACATTCCATCATATGACAAATACAAAAGTGCCTTGCATACAGAAAGCTAGCATATCAGGGAGATGAGCTCTAGACTAGTCTCCTCCCTGACGTGGTACTTGTAGGATTTGGGATGGGGAGCAGAGGGCGTGTGTGTGTGTGTTTCCATTGCATGACACAAATATACACAAAGTTCTAACTCACAAAATTCCCTCCTCCAAGTACTTTAATCATGCCTTTGTTTCATGTCATTTCCGTAAGATCAGGTTTACATTTGTTCCAAAGCTAAATATCCAACCCAAAAGATTCAGCTGAATGGCAGAGCCTAACTCACCCATGAGCTCTGAGGAGTCAGATCTGATCACAGAGGTAAACAAAAAAGTTCTCCAAAGGACTTGCATCACGTAAAGGAAGAGGGAGAAGAAATATCACCTTTAAAACTCTCATAAAGAATGAACATTATTATCATTCTTGGGGCTAAAGCAATTTGCATTAACAGTCTTTGAGTTAAATTGATTGAACACTCCTGTCTCCCTTTTGCCTGGGAGGAAATGGACTGTCAAACTGTATGAGCCAACATAACACGATAACGTTGCCAAGGGTTAGCAAATACAACCTGATCAGTTGTGGGTTTTTTTAGTAAATGTTAAGGAGTTCAAAGCTCATGTCCCTTTGCTATTAAAAAAAAGTTAACCAATTAAATATAGTGGAAATTTGCAGAATTAAACAAATACGTACAGGAAAAAAGAACTCAGCTCAAATAAAGTTGATGTAGAAAAACTCACAAGAAAATGTAAAATATAACACTTCCTTTCAGTGTCTTGACGCAGGTTGGAATAATTACCAATGGGGATTTCAGAGGTTGGTTTTGGGGCTTTATACTCAAAAGAATCTCAGGTTATTACCACAATTCTTTGCTCATAACCTGGGATTGTTGGCATCTTGCTTGGATGGAATCCTGTCTACCCCCCACTTATGCACACCTGAGAGAAGAACAGTGGAGGCTGGTGGCTCCGATATCACTGGAGCCGTGAATCCGCTTAGGGTTTTAGTCAGAAACAGTCAGAACTCTAAAGGAGCTATCCAAGGCACCCATGGACAGCTCCTTTAGAGTTATGTCTGGTTCTAACATAAACCTGGAGCAGATTCACCACCCCACTGATATTGGAGCCACCAGCTTCCGCTGGATAAGAATCATATTGTTGTTTACACCCTTCCCTAACCTGCTGCTCTTCTGAAGTTTTGGACTACAACTCTCAGGATTATTGGCCATTGGCCATGTTGGCTGGGGCTACTGGGAGTTAGAAGTCCAAAACATCTGGAGGGCACCAGCTTGGGGACAGTTGGTTCACATGATCACTTATTGTGAGGTGGAACCGAGATACATCAATAGACCATGGCTAACCAGAAGCTCACTTTGGCCTCTCATTCACCCTTTGAGGATGTAAACCTGGGGTCTCCAATGTGGCACCAGAGGCACCAACGCGTTTATTGACACTTCTCGGTGTCTGCCAGGCTCCCTGCCTCTTTCAATTTTCTTTTTCTTTTTTCAGACTTCTTTTTAATGCAAGAAAATTAACTGGGAGGCTGGCATGCTGTAAAGTACTGCCTATGAACTCCATCTCTATTTAGGCTCAAAAGTGTGGTTTTCTGTTTTGGTGCTCAAATTGGTCAACAGGACAGGGCTCCTGCAGCTTTAACTGGTCAAAAGGGTAGGGCTCCTGCAGCTGTAACAGTTGTGATGAAGAGGGGATTTCACCAGTTGCTACATGCCTACAAATGACACTTGCTGAAATTCCCCTGTCTATATAACTGTTAAAGATACAGAAGCCCTGTCCTCCTTTCCATATGGTCACCCTCTTTTTGAGCTCAGCAGTGCACACTAGGGTGACTATATGAAAAAGGGGACAGGGCTCCTGCATTTTTAATAGTATTTTCCCCCATACCCAACACTAAGGATTATCCCAGGCAAATGGAGGGGTCATCCCTGCCTGCTCCCGGGATCCCCTGTGTGTCATTTAGATGCACAGGGATGATCCCGGGATATAGGCCTGGTCTAGCCATGGCCTATCTATTTCTTCCATTGCTGAACATGTAGAAATCCCTACACATAGCTATGTAAAGACATCCTACTGCTGAGCATACAGATGTCTGAGGTTCAGGCATTAATCCACCACTGGCATTAAAAGAGGGATGCAATCATAGCTAATGTGGTACAGTGCTTGGAACCAGGGACAACAAAGATAATCCCTTCTCCATCGCAACAAAGTTCATTGAATTAGTGACCGGTGATGGTGAGACGCAGTGACTGGTCCACTTCACACAGTTCTTAAGATAAAAGCACTAGTAGGGTGAAGGGTGTTTATCAGTCTAAGCTCCTTGGATGGAGGGAGACCATTTAACTCTATTTAGCTACCTTTCTGATTTCTAAGGTTTCAGCAATACTCCCAGATACTATCAAGCATTATCTTTGCAGCCATGTGGGCTAGAAACTTGTTTTAAAAAACAACAACAAAAAGGGAAGCCAGCATGGAATAGTGGTTAACGTCAGGCTTGGAATTGGGAGTTCTGGGTTCAAATCCCCATTCAGCCATGAAGCTTTGACCAGTCTTCATCTCTCAGCCTATGCAACTCACTAGGTGGTTGTGGTGGGAAAATACAGGGGAAAGGACACCATGTATGCTGCCTTTATTTCTTTGGAGGAAGGGTAGCATAAAATAGCAATAACTCTGACACCTCCTAAAGCAATGCCGTGAGAAACATGACTAAAAATGGAGCACTACACTTCCCACATCAGACTGGCATGCCAAGTGAAGGAACATGCTACTGGCACACACAAGCTTAATCAGTAACTTCAAAAGAGGCAGAGCAATTTCCAGGTTTCTAGACGTTTTAGTATATTCGAACAACTCGGATAAGAACAAGACTCATGCTAACAGCTTGGTCAATCTCTTGTCTAAACACAACTTTTCACTTTCCTAATTACAAGCTCTCCGTGTGTAATTATGCTACAAAGACTCTCCCTGACTCATCTGAAACAGCTGGTTAGGGATTCCGTCCATTTTCTCTGACAATTTTTCCAAGCTCTTCTTCCTGATCCCCTGTACCTCCTACCCAGCAACTAAATATCCTTATCAGCTTCTCCCCACTGAGCTATATATGTTAAAGGCTAATTATATTCTCCCAAGGGGGGGGGGGGGTTCCTTTGGCTTTGTATATTGGAAAAAAATGTACAGAATGAAGATGCTCACTAGCCTTCCACATAGGCTTTGCTCTCTTTCTTAACCTGTGACCGATATATAGCTCTCTCTCTCTCTCTCTCTCTCTCTCTCTCTCTCTCTCTCTCTCTCTCTCTCTCTCTCTCTCTCTCTCTCTCACACACACACACACACACACACACACACACACACAGCATTAATTGTTTTAGGAGTTTGTTGTCCAAGCAAATAAAACAAATATATATATACTCTCCAAATATATATTAAGCTGTTCTGGGAACATGCACGGATAAAAATGTAGGGTAAGTTGTCTAAACAAACAAACAAACAAACAAACAAATAAATAAATGCCTCTATCATCTAGTCACCTGTGGTGAGTAAGCAACCCTCCCAGGCAACCAGGCACAGGAAACATTTGTACATTGGAACAGATTTTGTTCCAATTTTCCTTCTTAGGATATGAATGTATCACAAATAACTAACATAGATGTGTGTGGCAAATAGGTGGTAGAAACTGTTATTAATTCATAACTTTTGTGCACTTATTTGCAAATAGAGCTGCCAATGCTTGAATCATCTCTGAAGCCACCCCTTTAAAAGTAGTTGAATCTGTGTAGCAAACACAATGGGCCTGTTCAGAAGACACCTTAAACTATGGCTTTAACCATGGTGAATAAGGCTTTTTGCATTATTCACCATGTTTAAAGCCATGGTTTAAGGTGTCTTCTGAACAGGGCCAATGGTTATTGCCTTGTCATAAAACGTTTTACCTGCTGAACTCTGCAATCAAACCTCTTCTATTATTTTATTTTATTTATTTATTTATTACATTTTTATACTGCCCAATAGCCGAAGCTCTCTGGGCGGTTCACAAAAATTAAAACCATAATAAAACAAGCAACAGGTTAAAAACACAAAAACAAAATACAGTATAAAAAGCCAACCAGGATAAAACCATGCAGCAAAATTGATATAAGATTAAAATACAGAGTTAGAACAGTAAAATTTAAATTTAAGTTAAAATTAAGTGTTAAAATACTGAGAGAATAAAAAGGTCTTCAGCTGGCGACGAAAAGAGTACAGTGTAGCCGCCAGATGGACCTCTCTGGGGAGCTCATACCACAGCCGGGGTGCCACAGCAGAGAAAGCCCTCCTCCTAGTAGCCAACTGGCCCATTCAGAACCCTGTTTATAAGTCCGATCTCTTCACTAAATGTTTTATGAAGCAACAGACTGGTTTTTGTTTGCAGGTTCACAAAAATTCACAACAAGGGCAGGCAGGGAACATATTCAGCCTCTAGGGCATAATGCAGAGATGGGGAACATATTTTATATAAGGGGCCAAATTGTCCCCACTGAGTCCTCCATAGGTCTTATGTCAATGGGTCTGGCACACACCCACACCCACTCAGCCCATCCTACTTTGCTTTTCTCCAAGCTAAGAGTGGCAGGGAGTTCCATGCCTCTCTCAGCATGGAGGAACATACTTAGCCGGCATAGCACTTTCTAAGCTGAATGTCTTCCCAATGGGGGCACCATATAAATGGACTTTGGCAGCTGCTCCTTCCATCCTCGGTCAAGTCCCCTGCTGCCCCCATCCCCCATTCCTGCTGTTATCTCCAACCTGCAATCAGAGATAACAGTGGAGATTCTCCTGTGTACTGTTTGCCCTCCCAGTGGGGAGGAGCAGTGGAACATAGGGGAATCCCCAGTGGAGGCTGGTGGCTCCTATTTCAGTGGAGTTCTGATCACGATACTTGAGAGAGCGCCTCTCCTTATATATGCCTGCCAGAGACCTTAGATCTGTTGGAGGAGCCCTTCTCCGCATCCCATCAATGCAACATATACGTTATGATGGGACAAGGCAGAGGGCTTTCTCTGTGGTGGCACCCCGACTGTAGAATGCCCTCCCCTTGGAGGCCCGATTGGCGCCAACATTGATTTCATTTCGATGCCAAGTAAAAACATGGCTTTTTAACAAAGCCTTTGATGGTTAAACTCACTGGCACATTGTTTTAACTGTTTTAACTGTATCTATTGCTTTTAAATTATATATTGTTTTAACTTGGATCATGGTTTAATTTGTTTTTAATTGTGTATATTTATTGTTTTATACTGTATGTTTTTATCTGTACGCTGCCCTGAGATCTTAGTGATATAGGGCAGGATATAAATATTTTAAATAAATAAATAAATAAAACAAATCCTGGATTTCAGTCAGAACCAGCCAGAACACTAAAGGAGCTATCCAAGGTGCTGAACCTATTTTTGGGGATAGGATTCAACGTTTGAACATTTCCTTTAGAGTTACAGCCACACTGAAATAGGAGTCACCAGCCTCTGATCACAGATTGGAGATAGCAGCTAGGATTTCCCCCAGGAGGTAGGATTTGGTGGCCAAGAATCCAAGGAGGCTCTGTGGACCATAATGGTATAATGGAAACATTGTGCAGGAGGCTTGTAGCAAATTGACATTTTCCCCAGCTATATGTCTTTAAATGTTATTTGCTTGACACTTTGGTTGCGATCTTAGATTTTTATTTTTTAAAAAAACATGGTTTGGTTTATTGATATAAAATATTATTAATAGCTCAGTCCTAAATATATTTACACAAAATGAAGTCTCACTCAGTTCAATGGACTTACTTTCTGATAGGCTGCCATCTTAAATCAACGCAGTTCTGAGAATATTTACTCAGATCGCATAGTTCTGAGAATATTTACTCAAGAGTTAATTGCCATGAGTTCAGTGGGGCTTCCACACCCAAGTAACTGTGCTCAAGATCGCAGTTTAACTTCCATTGATTTTAATGAAGCAGGATTGTACACAGAGCATTTCATAAGGCAATAGATGTCTGGTTACAGTTTAACAGTTACGGAAACCTATTTGTTTCTGTAATGTGGATAAGCACTGTAATGCTATATAAGAAAGAGAGAATAGGTCATATGCATTCCTTTTGTTCATTAGCTTAATGAAAAAGCCCCAAGCAGCAATGTTTAATTCAGTTTCATTTGCAATAATAACATTTCCTTGAGTATCATAAATATTTGCAAGTACCTTTTAAAAATCATTGCATGCTTTTAATTATCTTAATGTTCACAAAGCAGAGTGCCAGACCTTGCCTGAAGTTTTTGTATGTTAGGCAGAATTCTATTCTGGGATTTTTACATGCAGGGTAGGCAGATAAAATAACCACCTGCCAAATCAGATTTCTGCATTAAATTTCAAGTACTCCAAGATAAATGACAGCGCTGGAATTCTATCTGGCGCTCTACCCAGACTGCATTAATGGGGCTTAGGCAGAGCTGATGAAGTCAGACATAAAATGCTGCACATAATAATAAGAGCTCAACTTGATCAGGTACTCACAATTTGGTTTCAGTAAGCCTCTTAAGTCAAGGAGCAGGGAGAACTGTTAAAACCTACAAAGATGCAAGTTACTGGCCATGGTCTAGAGCTCCCTGTGTGCATGGGATTCATGTTGATGGATATGGCAGATGGAGCTTGGCAAATGTATGACGTTCTTCTCATAGCTATCAGCGCTAAAGTTAAAAGCTGTTTATGCTAAAACGCTTACTTGGTCGATGTAATCCAAATTTTCCTCTAAGAGAAACTGAATTCTATGCTATGTACAAATGATGCAAATCTACATATTTCCTGTACTTTGCATAATATAATTCTGCCATGTTACTTGAAATAATTTAAGCTACAATCTTATGCATGTTTAGACAGGGGAAAAAGTCCCAGCATGGCCCAGCCAGCATATTTGGGAGCTGAAGGACTTTTTTCTGCCTAAACATGCATGAGCTGCTTTTGCTAGTCATGAGTAGGAGTAAGGTGCTATGAAGAGTACTGAAGTGTGGAAATCTTGTTTCACCACCTCTCTGGGCTGCTGAGATTTCAGTAGGCATGACCCATAAACTTTCAAAATAAGCTTCACAACCGTAAGGTCTAAAACAAGGGTGCAGAATCTCTTTCAGCCAGAGGGCTAATTTGGCCTCTGAGTCTGAGCTTCTGCAGCCCTGGGCTAGAAACAACCTGGCTCAGTTCAGACAACACATTAGTCAACGCAATGTGAAAAATCCACTCAACGGAATTTTTAGGAGGCACCTCCCCACCACACACACAGCATGTTCTAACTCCATCGTTGTGTGATTATGGGCCACCACGGAGTTGACTAAAATCCATCATGCTGTTTAATTGACAGTTCCTCTACCCTCTCTCTCTCCCCCCCCCCCCGGTCCTCCCAATGGTTATCCCATCAGCCATTGCTGCCAAAAAAAAACAAAAAACCAATTCCGGCAGCTCTCCTAGAGCGGCACTCACTCCTTTTGTCACTTTTGCCAAGGAACTCTGTAGCCAGTGTGAAAAGTCCACTCAATGCAATGGAAACCACCGCAGAGCCCACCACACAACACGGAACACAGCAGTTGTGCTGGAACTCTCCTCTGCACAGCGTGGATATTCAGCATGAAGTGTTTCCCCCAAAAACTCCACTGTGGGATGGAGTTTTCCCGCCAGACAACACATTTCTCAATGGTGGTGTAAAAACTCCACCGTGGAGTTCTAAAATCACCGTTGAGAAACGCGTTGTCCCAACTGAGCCATTCTTTCTTCTTTTTAAAAAAGAAAAGCTGTTTCTCCGGAAGCTGAGATACTCTACCCAAAACAACATTTTTTTTCAGTTTTTCCTTCTTCCATGGAATTACAGAATCCACACACAGCCTCGATTAAGGGTGCAGTCTTATGGACCGCATCTTCACTACTCAGACACCCCTGAACTTGGGGACTTCTGAGTTTCCTATGCCCTGCCTGGCTGAAACTGGTGGGGCAGGGGAGCAGTGGAATAATCTTTGCTTTCCCATGAGTTTTTGCTAGATGGGCTTTTCAAGTGCAGACACTTTGGAGGGGGAGGGAAGGAGGCTGGAGAAGTCCCCTCTCCTCCATGCACACTGGAACACCTCCTCGATTTTCTGACCTCGGAGAGGCAGCCACCGCGGTTCTCTCTGTGCTGACCACCTATCCTGAATGCCGTGAGCTCCTGGCATGGCTAGAGGTTGGGAAAAACACCCTGCCCCATCTCATGACAGTGTGTTCAGGTTTGAATAGCCCCGGCCCTAGTTCTTTTCCAAATGCTCCCACCCCTGCCATCAACTGAAGTTTCAGCTCCAGTGGTGTTGTGGAACCAGGGTTCACAGGGATGCAGCCCCTGACATCATTTGCCACCCACCCCTCAACTTCTCTGACCCCTGAGCTGCAATCTTCACAGTAGCTTGGAGGTGGGGTGTGGGGGATGGATTTCCCCAGCAACAATATTTTGCTCCCTCTTGTCATGCAAAGTATTTTGGGATAGCATGGTCCAGAATTAAGAACCATGAGATGAACACTGCTAGAGCTGGTTTGTTGATATGGATTGACACAGCTGAAATTTTAGAGATTCCTGAGAGACAACGGCTATGGGGAGTGTTATGATGAGTGCCTGCACTTCAACATTTACCGCTACACTGCTATTCAGCTGGGGTGGAATTTGGCAGCACCGCTAACTAAAAAAGCTTGTTGACCCATAAAATACTGTAAATTACAAATTTTAACACAAGTTGGATACAAAAAAAGAGAGTATTTATTATCATAATCATTAATGAAATTCTTCCAACATGTTGCAGTTAATAATTTTGTTGTTGTTGTGTGTGGAATAACTGCAAATCTTATTCAATTTAATATGCTGAAATGAATTATTTTCAGCTTACTCTACCTAAAAGTTCAGCTTCACAACAAATTTTGAGATCCCACTATGTGTTTTTTGTACAGATCGTCTGAACAAAATGGAAGCTACCATCAGGACATAAAATTCTAAATATCACAATGCCATCAAGTCTGAAAATGAAGAGGGAAAAAAATAACATTTCAAAATATCAATCAGTACTATTTGTCATTCCAACAAGGGCGTGTGGGCAATTGTAGTGTTGGTGGTGTGTGTGTGGACTCTCTGTGTAAGTAAGGCAGGAGAGGAGGAGGAGAAGAAAGTTATTTCGTGCATAACTCAGTTGAAAAACAGGAACAATTTTTTTAATACATTCTAAATTCTATATACTGATAATTTGTGTAAATATAGGCTCTCTTGGTAGCTGAAAGAAGTAAAACAGAAAAACAAAACAAAACAATTTTAGGGCCATAGAATCATAGAATAGTAGAGTTGGAAGGGGTATATAAGGCCATTGAGTCCACCCCCTGCTCATTGCAAACCACACCTGTATGTTTTCTGCTGCAGCACTAGTAGCAGCCAGGGTATTGGTTATAAATGGTTAATCAGGGGCAGCCCTACCACTAGGCAAAGTGAAGCAGTCACCTCAGGCGGCAGATGCTGGGAGGTGCAGCAAGGTGTGTTAGAAGAGAAACCTATGTGCCTCAGGCCCTTAATTTGGTTAGCTGGATGTCTCCAAGTGCAGTGGAGGATGCTGTCCCAATGTCACTGTTGAAGACAGATTCTTCTGCCAGTCTGGTTGGCTTGCGAACATAGAATGGGAAGGAGTGCCATATTGGTCTACTGCTTTATAATGGTATTGAAGTGCACTGACAACTATTGGGGCCCATTGACATATACCATATACCACTTTAATAATGATATATCCTGCTGGGTGTGGCTCCTGTCTTTTATATACCGCTTTCATAGTGCATGGTGTAGATTTAGGCCTTTCCAGGCTATATCCCGGCGCGAACCCCGGGATCATCCCTGTGTGTCCAGATGAAGCACAGAGGATCCCGGGATCAGGGAGGGATCATCCCTCCCTTGCCCCGGGATACAGCCCTCCCCTTTGGGCACGCTTTTTCTATGGTCTTGGGATGAGCCCGAGACCGCAGAGCCTGTTTCCGCAGGTTTACCTGGCTCCGTGCGATTACTCACGCAGAGCCAGGAGTGCTGCGCCCAATGGGTGTAGGTTGGGGGGAGTGGGAAACGTAGTTAAAATTAAAAAAAAACACCTTACCTTTGCGCACGAGCATTCGTGCGTTCCATCCCCTTTAAAAAATAAAAAAATGGTGGGCACGATGCCTCTCTTTCTGAGGTTGTCGTGCCTTACGTGTAAAAGGGGGCAAGATCTCATGTTAATCGCAATGCAAGGTCTCCCCTCCTCTCCCTCGGACTTTCAGATAGGTCAAGTTAAGGCTGAAGCCTCAGTTGCTTTTGAATGAAAATGTCCCATCTGGTTTGGGTGTTATGGACATTCAAGTCAGAAATCAAAACTCTTCACCACCACCAGATAAAGAGGCATTTACTCAACAACCCTATGTAGACATTCATAGTGGTGTAATGGAGCAAGGGTTTGCAGAGTCAAAGCACCAGGACTTTTTGATTAGCAGGGCACTGTGACATCATCTGCCACCTCACTCATCACAGTAGCTTGGGGTGGAGAAGAAGGGGGATTTTCTCCAGCAACAATGTACTGTTGTGAGCTACCCCTGTTGTAATGAAAAGTGGCTTGGTCCTTCATGGGCAATTAAGACCCATTAGCTTTCCAAAGATCTGCTCCTGGTAGAGATGAAAACTGCTAGAACAGATTTCTTGATATGGATCAACACAGTTGACTGAATTTTTGGACTCTCAAGCAAAAGGAAATGAGGACAAGGGTTGCAAATGACTACATCAGAGCTAGGATGGGCAAACATCAGGTTCATGAGATCTATTCTGGGGTTTTTTTTTTATAGAACCCTGGGATCTACCAAGCCAGAACCAGAACCAAAAGAGTGACTCAGAAGATGGAGTCAATTATCTACTGCACCCTGCTAAGACACATACAAATTTACATATGAATTACCAGAGAACAGGGTTTATTCTAACACAACATGCTAAATTTGGCAACTAGAGATGAACAAAAGCAACCAGATAGAACACAAAAAGTGCCCTGCTGGATCAAACCAAAGATCCATTTAGCCCAGATCTGGTTCTCACAGTAGCCAACCAGATGCCCATGAAAAGCTGACAAGCAGGACATGAGGACAATAGCCCTAGCGAATGGCTGCCCACTCCCAAATCACAAGTCCAACATGACTGCTTGATCTTGGAAACTATGAATGAATGAAATAACAGCCCATTCAAAACGGGCTCTTCTCCCTATCGCAGATTTGTATCCATGTGCTTTCCCACCTGACACCCAACTTCATGACAACACTCGACAGCTTTCTACCATATTTAAACATGCTTCTGTCCGATGCTAAGAATTTTCACATTCTGGATTTACAGTTGGTGAAAGAGCTGGTCCAGCAGTCATTAGATGTCAAAGACTACATGCAGACAGAATCGTATTCAGGGCCAAATAGGAATGGAATGCATGCATCAAAAGTGCCCATCAATCAGGGGTAGCAGCTTCTTTCAATGGGTCCCATGACAGACATCATTGGAACTTTCATGTCTTAATGCACATTGAACAAGTACCAATCAAAGCATGGTTTGGATTCTTATTAGCAACATGCCAAAGGAATGCATAGCCTTGTGTGAAAGGAATACCCTCCGGTTATAGCCAAATGACTAGACAAAGCACATCAGTTTTTCCTCTGTGATTACATGTCGCTGGTGGGTGCTAAATAAGTCTGCTTCTAATGTTGGAACCCATCTGTCACCTACATATCCCTGGTGGCAAAATACTGTCTGCCTTATTTAATTAATTAATTTCTCAAATGTATTAGTTACCTCTTAGCTCTCAATAAAAACACAAATAAAATCGAAAACCCACGTAAAAACATTAACAACGTAATAAAACAATCAATTAAAAGCAACAGGGGCTACGGATATGGATCTTGCATGCTCAAATGTACTAATAACCTCTTAAAACATATTTACTTGGAAGCAAGTCTTATTCACTTCGATGTGATTAATCTCAGCCAGAACTGGATATTATGGAAGATGCATGGCTATCGCTGCAAACAATCGACCCAAGCCTCTCTCTAACATCTAGTGATGTGAAATGTGTGATGAGACAGCAGTGTGCTCAGAGTCTCCCTCTCCAGCAAGCGGTAGCCAATGGAGTAAGGTGAGAGCAGGGAAACCCAGAGTGCGGTGGCATCACATCCCATATTTGGGATTATTAGGTGTTACCAGAGTAGATGGCAGGAAGAGAGGCAGAGCTGCTGTTTCCAGTGGTAGGCAGGTATCTTCTTGAAACATCTAGTTTAGCCTAAGTAGGCTTTAGCTTGAAGTCTTAAGGTGCAATCCTATACATGGTTAGACAGAAAAAAAGGCCTACAACTCCCAGCATGCCACAGCCAGCATGGGAGTTGTAGGCCTTTTTTCTGCGTAAATATACAGAGGATTGCACCCTTAATCTTTGAAATCCTGAACATTTTAGCATGAAGGGAATGAAATGATAGTGGCCTTAGCTAGACCTAAGGTTTATCCCGGGATCGTCCCGGGGTCATCCCTGCTCATGTAAATGACACACAGGATATCCTGGGAGCAGGCAGGGACGACCCCGGATAAACCTTAGGTCTAGCTAAGGTCAGGGTTTGTTCAGATATAACAATGGCTTATTAGACTAAGAATGAGAATTGTGCCCACATATTCTCCCACCCTCTTCCTCCTTCCTTCGCTTGCTCCCTGGAACTGAAGACTTCTGGGCTTTGTAAAACCATAGTTTCTTTTTGCATCTGAAGCTGGAAACTGCAGCTTAATCTTGACTACAAAACAGGATCCGAAGCCAAATGCTGGCACTTTGGTACAATTCTCACCTGGGAAGCCATCCCGGGACTGCATGACTACACACCAAAACAAGCATGGCCATCCCACTCTTTCACACACACACACCATCCACACAGATCTATGCAAATCAGCTGTGGGTAGGGGCATTTCCCCTGCTCAGCGCTGACAAAGGCATAGGAAAAGGTCTCATGTCTGACTAGTTGCTGAACAGAAATAAGGCCTTTTTCCTGAGGAGAATGGCCATTTTCAAAATAAGGACGTTCGTTAATTCAGTGATACAGTTCTGAACTTATAATGCATATAGCATGGTGGATTTTTATCTTACAGAATAAATCAATTGTATATCATTCTTGCTTGATAAATAACTGTACAAAACGTGTTTCTTGAATATTTTTCTTCTCTTTTACAATATCCCAACAACCTACCAGTATATGTCTTACAGAATTCCCCCCTCCTCCGCCACGTTCTAGATAATAGTTATCTACTATTGGCCAAAAAACCAGCACGAAGTATAACGTTGGGCTTTGTGGAAACAGATTGAGAAGCACAACAATTACAATATTTTAGATCTATTAATAATGATATGCATTTTATATGTCTGATATGCTTGTATACATAAGCTATATTGTCATTTTGTGTGTTTGTCTTTATCGTATCCATTGGAAAGATAAACATCAGTCATTCAATAGAGTTTTGTTCCTTTTCTTTAAAAACAACAACCCTAAATGTTTTCTTGCAATTGCAACATGTTTGCTAACACGAGAGTTTATTAAATACTTTCTGCATCCATCTTATACCCCTAGCAGATTTCAGCCAAATGCCACTTCGTTGGCAGTGGCACTGAACAACAACTATCTCTCTCAGGCTCAGCCGCCGTTTTTATCACCCAGTTACTAGTGAGAAGTCTTGACATTTGTGCGTGTGTTGCCATGGCAATGATTAAGGTACAAATGTTAACTTATATAATTCCAGTAGCATGTTATTATAATCATCAAAAGCTACCCCTGATCCATAGCACCCATGAGGGCGAAATAATTAATGCAAACCACTCTTCAAATATTTGAAAGGTTGTCACACAGAGGAGGACCAGGATCGCTTCTCGATTATCCCAGAGTGCAGGACATAGAATAATGAGCTCAAGTTACAGGAAGCCAGATTCCAGCTGGACATCAGGAAACACTTCCTGACTGTTAGAGCAGTACGACAATGGAACCAGTTTCCTAGGGAGGTCGTGGGCTCTCCCACACTAGAGGCCTTCAAGAGACAGCTAGACAGCCATCTGTGAGGGATGCTTTAGGGTGGATTCCTGCATTGAGCAGGGGGTTGGACTCGATGGCCTTGTAGGCCCCTTCCAACTCTACTATTCTATGATTTTATGAGTACCCAGAAAAGAAATGTAAGTGCCAACACACACACACCCTACCAATGTTTACAACCTTCTTATGAATATGTACAGCTGCCTTATACAAAGCCATCGCTCCAGTTCTGCTACTTGGGGTATTTATAACTGGAGTGGGCCTGGAACCTTGTGCATGCAAAGTGCACGCTCCACAAGAGTGCACCACATGCAGCCCTCCATGGCTGTTTTGCCCTCCTCCCCACCCTGTCTGTGTTGCTGCCTCCACTGGATTTTTTGCAGTGGCAAAAAAGCAGCAAGAAAAGAAGTAATGCAAGGAGAGTCTTGTTGGAAGCAGAAATGTGCTCCCGGAAGTCTCCTGGGAGAGTGATTCTGCTTGTAAACAAGGTGAAGAATCATTGGTTGCCTTGGTTCCTTCCAAAATGGCAGTGAACTTTTTGGGTTGTTCCCCCCCCCCCACTACCACCACTATTTCAGTGGAGGGAGAGGGGTACAGCCCCTGCAGCAGTCCGGGGAGAGTAATGTGCCCCACTGAAACTCAGAAGTTACCCCCCTCTGTTCTACTACTATGGTATGTAGGGTAAGCATATGAAAAGGAGGACAGGGCTCCTGTATCTTTAACAGTTGTATTGAAAAGGGAATTTCAGCAGGTATAATTTGTAGGCATGCAGCACCTGATGAAATTCCCTCTTTGTCACAACCATTAAAGCTGAAGGAGCCTGGCCCTCTCTGCAACTTTAACGGTTGTCACAAAAAGGGAATTTCACCAGGTGCTGCATGCCTACAAATGACACATGCTGAAATTCCCTTTTCTATACAACTGTTAAAGATACAGGAGCCCTGTCCTCCTTTCCATGTGGTCCACATAAAGGTTTGGCCAATTTCCTCATTAATGAGACAAGAGAGTCCTTTCCCTAGCTAGGTATGGAATTCAAGCTACAGCAGTAAAGATGCTGATTCCTGAAGACTAGATCAGCATTGGTCCACCCAGCTCTGTATTGTCTGCAGCAACAGGGTGTGTGTGTGTGGCCAGACTCAAGGCCCCTAGGCCACATGTCACCCACCCATGTTATAAGGCAGAGGGACCTTCAGTGGGCAACCAGATCAATTTCCGAAGTATCAGATGTTTGTGGTTGCAAATGTTAGGAATATTGCGACCTTGTCTGCAAGCTACTAGAAGGGCTAGCCACAGAGAACTTTAGGATCTCTATAGCCTACAGTGTGGTTTCCTGTGTGAGTTCTTCATTTTTGCTCCTCACCTTTCTCTCCCCCTGTCTCTGACCTCTTGCATTGTTGAGTGCCCTTGCGTTTGCTCTCTTGCTCCTACTGGTGTGATAGAACACAAATGGACTGAACAAAATGTTTTTGAAAACTCTGCGCTATACCTGCATAATACATGCAAGAATGTTGTGAGTAAACAATTTTTACCTTTTCTTCACTAAAGAAGGGTGTGGTCTCATTTATTTATTTATTTTACTGTTTTGTGCATGTGGGACGGGGAAATGATAATTCTGTTCTGCCTTTTGTTTTTTTCTCTGCTAATTGCCTTTAAGAACATAAGAAGAGCCGGGCTCTTCTTACGTTCTTAAAGGCAATTAGCAGAGAAAAAACAAAAGGCAGAACAGAATTATCATTTCCCCGTCCAGTATTCTGTTCACACAGAATCATTTCTCGTCCAGTATTCTGTTCACACAGAACCATGTGAAAACACTTTATCACCCAAGGTCCATTTCGTCCAGTATTCTGTTCACGAAGTAGAAAAGCCGCTGTTGACCAGGAAGGATCAATACTAAATAATTCCCACCATATTATGGTTGTATGTCAAAATCATATGATGTGCCATTTTTTTCTGAAGGGCAACCATGTCTTACCACAATGTAGAAGGAAGCAAACATACCCAGAGCCACCTGAATAGGTTGTTTATTTATTATGTTGATATTCTACCCACTCTCCAAGGTCCAACGTCCTATTGATGACCAACTAAAAGCTTCTATTGGACATTCAGTCCATATATTGTGTCTAAATAATGCAGCTCCTTGGATTCTGATTTCTTTCTTATCAGGGATGTAGACAGCAGTGGTAGTAGAGAGACTTTATAATTAATATACAGCATATTTTGAAAAGCCCCAAGGATCATAGCATTGGAGAGAACCTCGTCCAACTCCCTGCTCAATATACATACAGCTCTTGTTCATCCTATCATTACTCCTGTAAGAACTGTGGGAAGCGTGTCTCCCCAAAGGCCCTCTTTCTACATTAATCCACTTCCTAAGTGGAAAATATTTATGAAGATTAGAAGCACAGTCACCATTTGCAATCAATAGATTGAGCACAAGAATGATGGCATCAGCCACAACAATGCAAAATCAAAGTGATTCATTCCTCTCTGAGGGGTTCTGCCTGAGAATACCAGAGAGGTGAAGGTTAAGGTGTGGTACTAGAGCTTCTTTTCCTGGTAGCATTTTCTTTATCCTCTACACATAAATAAAAAAAAAAACGTCAACTGGGAAAACTGCAATGACTTTACTTCATTTCCTTTTGAATGCTCATCGCTTAAAATAAATCAGGGTTGAGCAATTTGCAGTTTACACAAAAGGTGTTTTTACAGCTGGGCCAAATGGAATGGAATGTTTTTAGTGTTGTGTTTTTTCAATGGTTTCACCGGGGAGCCCTGCTGTCCCTTGGAAGCATCTCAGGGGGGGGGTTTCAATAAGAAAGCCAATAACAGCAGATAAGCTTCTCAGAAAACCAGCTGGACTAGCTGCGGGAAAGAGCTGAGTGTATTCCAGGTCTCACAAGGGACAAATGTGAATCCCCCCACAGGTCTGTCCAATGCCCCATGTAAGATGAGCACATACCCTATGAATAGGGATCTATTCTGGCCCCGTAGGGGCAGATTGCCTCTTGGGACACCTCCCCAGGGACCAGTTGACATCAAGGGACATACCTCTAATCCAAAGCCCCACCCCCTGACATCATCAGACTTCTTTCTCCATGGAGGGAGAGGCACAGTGCAATTGTTCCTTGCTTCTCTCTGTATGTTGAAAGGGGCTTGCCTTTCCCTGCTCAGCACTAGAGAGAGGGTACCTTTCTCTAGCGCTAAGTATTGGGCAAGGGCTGAGAGAGTCCATGCAGCCTTTGATATGAAGAGGAGCACTAGATAGGGTTTACAAGATTCTCCAGGAACGAAGGATTGTTTTTCTTATACCAGGCCAGTCTCCTTGTGAATCCAGCCCAGTATCTCCAGAGGATTTCTATGCAGTAGAACTCTGTTGTAACCATTCCCCAGTTCATGGCCAAGCCAGACAATAAGCTACTGTCACCATTGGTGCTACATGGACTTGGGGATCACCCAATTACAGGTGTCCCTGCTTCTTTCCCAAGTCAAGAGTACTCCTTGGCCACTTGAAGGATGTAAATGGGATTTAGTGTGGTTCCTAGAGACTGGGGTCACAGCTAGACCTAAGGTTTATCCTGAGATCATCCAGGATTCGCCCCTGCCTGAGCACTGGATCCCGTGTGTCACCCAGATGAACAGGTTTCACCCCTGGACGATCCAGGGATAAACCTTAGGTCTAGCTATGGCCTGGGAGAGAGGGTGCCCATAGCACCTGGAGAATGCTCACCCTGGGAGCAGCAACTTTATGTTGTGTTATTTTCTGGGCTTGCTTAACCTTAACACCGGCCCTGGACAATATAGTTCAGTAGTTAGAGTGCTTGGTTAACGCTGAGGATTATGAGCTTCAAATCACCCCTC
The DNA here is from genome assembly GCF_023053635.1 of Elgaria multicarinata webbii. NCBI lineage: Eukaryota > Metazoa > Chordata > Lepidosauria > Squamata > Anguidae > Elgaria > Elgaria multicarinata. The sequence goes on along the minus strand of NC_086178.1, from coordinate 21,227,040 downwards.
TGCCCACAGCTGCAAAGATTACTGGGTCAGACACTTTTTCTCTCAGTCTAACCAACCTCACAGGGCTGTTGTGAGGATGAAGGGAGGGGAAAGAACCATGCATTCAGCTCAGTATACATGAAAATAAATAAATTATCTCAACCTGCAATGTCTTGCATTGCCTCTCTAACACTGGTTCCACAGCAAGCAAGGAGGTCTCGTGGCAGTGCCCTGGAGGAAAGCTGTGTGTCAGTGTGACCAACAGATAAGAGGATCAAAGACTGCCTTTTACATGTATGATGCCTATTTCAAACTGCTCACATAGCCACCCTCAGTAAAGTGAACAGCAGCAAAAGATTTTGTAGTTAACAACAACCACAACCACAACAAAAACTGAGCGCTGAGGTTGTTTTTTTAAAAGTATTCACTCAGAAGAGACTGGTGCAAAGCATGCATACCACAAAGCAGGGAACAGAAACAAATTCTTGGAGACCAGCCCAATTTCAAGCAGCAAGACACACTGAAAGCTTTCTCTGCCTTCCAAAAGAAAGTGCAGGCAGATAAGATAAGCCTGTTCTTCAGCGTGTACTTTGTTTGGCCGCATACCATCAATGAGTCAAGCAATATCAGTGCTGAATTTCAGTTATCTTCAGGGAAGGGCTACAGCTTAGCATTAGAACACATCCATGGCATACACAAAGATCTAGATACAAATCCCAGCATCTCCCCGCCCCCCAGGAATCTTGGATACTAGAGCCGCAGAAAATCTCTACTTAAGATCTTGGATGGCCACTGCTAGTCCGAAGAGCTAATACCGGGCTTGCCTGATCAAGGTCTGCATTTGACTCGGCTTCATATGTGTGCCAAGCATTCCCAGGTATAAAGTTCAAGAACAGATTCTACTATCCATCATGAAATGGTGGTTTTAGAACTCCACGGTGGAGTTTTTTCCACCACCGTTGAGAAATAAGTTGTCTGGCGGGAAAACGCTACCCAGCGGTGGAGGTTTTTTTTTAGAAAACTCTCCACACTGGATAGCCAGGCTGTGCAGAGGAGAGTTCCTGCACAACTGTTGTATTGCGTGTTGTATGAAGGGCTCCGTGGAGTTTTCCCTTGCATTGAGTTGACTTCTCCCACTGGCTACAGAGTTCCATGGCAAGAGCGGCGAAAGGAGAGAGTGTCGCTCTAGAAGAGCTGCCGGGATTGGGGTTTTGCAGCAATGGCTGATGGGATACCATCAGGATGACTGGGGGAGGAGAGAGGGCGGAGGAACTGTCAATCAAATATTGCAATTGCAATGGATGTTACTCAACTCCACGGAAGCCCATAGTCACACAACACTGGAGTTAGAACATGTGTGGGGAGTACCTCCTAAAAATTCAACCGTTGAGTGGAGTTTTCACACTGCATTGACTAATGCGTTGTCTGAACTGAGCCTTAGCTTCTTCAGACACTCTCTTTTCAAGAATCAAATAAATTTCTAGCATTTGTGGTAGAGGGGAAATTTGGGGATCATGTTGTCCACATGTGTTTAAGGCTCGAAAATCAAATTGGACTCCACTCCCTCTAATAATGAAATCAAGTGGTGAGTGTCAACAGCACTGGAGCCAAAACAGGACAACTAAAATACAAGAGCAAGGTACAAGCATGCTTGAGGGAACTCCAAGGTTTGCAGAAGTACAAAATAAAAAGAACAAAACCTAAGGTGGGCAAAAAAGGAAAGACCAACAAAACAACCTCCAACCCAGCCACAATGAGCAGAGCATATTCAACAGGCATGGATTGTCAGTTAGAAAATAAAAACTAAAACAGGGTTTTAGTTGGAACACTGAACGGCAGAGCTCCAATTAGGAGGTGAGGATTCACTGCCACATTTTGTTGCAATCTCTCTTGTCAGCTACTGTTATTCAAGCACATAGAAGCTTTGCTCCCTTATGGAGTTGCGGGATCATCAGTGTGGCCAGGCAGACCATGAATCAGTCTAGCAATGTGACCTGGGGCAAACCTCCATCCATCTGCTTTGTTTCCTATCTACAAATGAGAAATTAAGGGCTGAGTCACACATGCAAGTTTGTCCCTAGCAAGGAGCCAGAGCACTAAACCTTTGGGTTCAATTCCAGTGTTATCTCAATAGCATTCCCATAGTGCGGTGTACCATCTCCCAGACAGAATATTCCTTTCCAAACATCATATATATATATATATATATATATATATATATATATGCATAGTCAGAAGAAAGAGCACAATTTTAGTTCATTTCAGGTACTTCTATTCTTGCTCGTTTCCAGCAGCAAGAAGAAAAAAAAACCTGGAATGTGGCCACCTTTAGGCTACTGTGACAGTTCTAGACACCCCATCTCAAAAACAACACCGTACAGCCGAAAAGGTAAAGGCAGGCCACCGCAGCTAAGAGACTGAGCTACAGAATCAGGAAGTTCTTGGTTTGAGGCTCACCTCTACCAAAAATGAACGAGGCCCACCTGCATCTGTCATACAAAATAATACTGACCTACACTAGGGTTCATAGCAAGAAGACAATATATGCAAAGCATTAGACACTCACAACTACACTATTCACTATTATTAAAGATGACTTTAATAGCTTATTAAAGAGCTTGGAGATCAAGCTAAAAGTATGTGTTTTTTTTTTTAAAAAAAACCAATTAGAGGGAAAGGGAAATAATGATGGGGGAAATATGAAAATGATGAGCTTTTGGAGTGAGATGATTGGGAAAAACTATCGTAAAACTTGGGAACTCCCAATTAGGTTGATTGGTTGATTGGTTCCTTATGCCTGGAACGCTCTTCCAGAACATTTGAGAACTACAAGTTCAATCGCAGCTTTTAAAGCTCATCTAAAAACTTTTCTTTTTCCTAAAGCTTTTAAAACTTGATTTTGTTCTGACTTTTATACTGTTAGTTTTACTCTACCCTGTGCCTGTTTGGTGCATTCTCTTCCCCTTCTTATTGTTTTATTATGATTTTATTAGAATGTAAGCCTATGCGGCAGGGTCTTGCTATTTTATTGTTTTACTCTGTACAGCACCATGTACATTGATGGCGCTAAATAAATAAATAAATAATAATAAAAATAATAAAGAGAAGTATTGCTTCACACAATGGACAATTAAGGCAAGGCATGGTGGATGGCTTTTATAGAGGATAAGCCAAAGCCTTTGATAGGCCTATCCGCTGTGAGCACTAGCTGTGATAGTTAAAGGAAAACTTTTGGACAGGGAGCAGTATATAAATATTGTAAATAAATTAATAAGTTCTGGGTCCACAAGAGCATAGTTCTGTGGAATATCTGCTGGGGTCTGTCAGAAACCATCA